>NC_141697.1:137399206-138649206 GCF_964263255.1 Lissotriton vulgaris | reverse complement strand
TTGCAAACAAGTGGCATGTATCATGAAAAGACAGGGTAGAAGACTAAATTAGGGAACAAATTAGAAGACAGATCAATGCTGATCCCAAAATTGCTAACCCTAGTTTAATCAGCTCTGGTTCATCTGTGAGGCTCTACCCCTCAAATGAAATAGTCTGGCATCAAGATACAAGCATGGAACGATAGAGGTCAAGCCGAATCCTGAAGAAGTTACTAATGATTGCAAGGTAGTCTGATTGAGGACCTTGTCCAATAGATGTAGTAGTCCCTACTGAGGTTTGTAAGCTCACAAGGGAGCAGGGAAATGAATGCAAGATTGTCACCGGCATATGCTACGGAGATAGATTGTGAACCTTAACAGCACGGTATTCTCCCAGTGCTATTTTCACTGTTAACTCAAGGAGAGGGTCTCTCTAAGTGTAGGGAAGAGGCATGGTTGTTTGTGTGGCTATTTATAAACAAGATCTCTATGTTATGCTTTTTGGCTCAAGCTCCAACACATATCTTATTTATACACCACATTGCAGTGCAGTGATACCCCTCTTTTCTTAACTCGAAAAAAGATTTGGGAAAGTTAAAGATAGGTGTTAGAGGATAAGAGCATGTGGCATTACAGATGAGAGTTACAAGGCGCTTAACATATGGAATAGTCCAAGTTATTAATCCGCTTCCCAATATGGGAGGTGCCAACTTGTTCACGTGTCTATCTTGCTGTCTTCTTCGGCATGGCGTTCTATGTGTCCAGTAGCATCCTGCTTAAGGAAAGACAAAACAACAGACAGAGAACAGAAATTAGTCAAGTACAAATTATTTAAGTTAACTTTTTGTAAATGCAACACAACTACAAAGGACTCAAGTTATTGTTTTCAAAATTCGAAGAGGCAAGCTTGCACTGCCCTAACTAGTTACATGACTAGAAAACACCTTTAGTGCAAAATATTGACAGGAGGTTTCAGGGATAACCAAGAACCATCAATGGGTTCAAGCCACAAGTCTGGAGCTGGCCCAATTTGGGTACAGATAAGTGCAATAAGTAAGTGATTTAGCTGTAAATACAGTTCTCTGGCTTTGGTGTGTTTCATAGAGTCACTGTCTTGAATATTTCATATTGTCAGGCTGGCAACCCTAGGTGGTCAGGGTGTTTCTACTCTGGTCCCCTTTATTTTTTTTCCTTTTGTCTTGTGACTCGGTTCTACTGCCTACAGAGTATTGCATTCACAAACGCTCATATTAATCGGTGAATGATGGGGTGACCTTGTCGAAGTTGATCGTTACCATGAAGGAAAATGTCTGTGCCTCTCTTTCTGGAATGGAGTTTTTAAATAGTTTCCATACACAAAAAATCAGAAATACTTTTTATAATTGTGATAATCATGAACATCAATGATGCATATTTTTTTTCTTCTCAAATCTATTTATTAAATTTCGCAAAAGACACAGAGGTTTTATATGTGGTGTAAGATGTGTGAATGGACATGCTTATTTAGACAAATAAGCATAAGTAAAGCAAAGCAGATTATAAGTTGCAGCAACTGCATCCAAAGCACAATTTCAAATATTTAACTTTCCCTCAAAGGAAAACAGATCAATTAACATCAATAACGAACCAAGAAAGAGGAAGGAAAAACCACTACCCACCCATTCCTAACCTATTCCCTCGCATTTCAACAAAGCATTGGCAAAGCCTATAGGTCTCACCTAGGTCGCAACTGGTTTTGTCAATGTTTTTTTAGCCATGTTGTACAGCAGCATGGCTGACACAAACACTTTGATATTGAGTTCTGCTGTACAACATGGTAAAAAAGCATTGGCAAACCCAATAGCTTTGTAGGCAAGACCTACTGGCTTTGCCAATGCTTGTTTTGAATTTGGAGGCAGATGGACTGCAACAGTGACTGTTTGATCTCTAGATGCAGGCTCGGGGGTATCTCTGAGCCCGGACAACCACTCCTAGAGTGATCCATCCTGGGAGTGTATTTTGTGAGCAGATTGTCCTTGACACATTTCTATGGCTTCTGGATGTAACAGACAGTGAAGCAAGGAGGCAGGTGAACGAGGATGGTGGGTGGAGAAGCTGCCATACAAAACCAAAATTACTGGGCCTATTGTATCTCAGTGATTCTGGCCTCCCCAAGACAGTGGGGTCAGTTTCTACAATAGTGGACACAGTCTCTCTTTCTCAGCGAAACCACTCAGCCTCCCAAATCTTAGAAATTGTGGCAAAAAAGAAACATTGGCAAGCAGCAGAATAGCTTCCTAAAGAGTGCTTCCCTGTGGTCATTTCCTGTGCCCTAGATCATGGCTAGAGGCCCCATCTAAAGATAAGGATGAGGAACCAGGAGATTAGAAGTCTAAGGGGGAGTAAAAGGGTTTAGGAGCACGAGAGACATGAATAAGAAACACACTTGCTGTAAGAGAGGAGTGAGCAAGAAGAGAAATTAGAGTGATATGAAGAGCTAGAGGGAAAATTGTGAGAATTGGAAAGATCATAAAAGGGGAGGGAGGTGAAGGGAATATGAGCTAAAGGCTAGAATGAGTGGAAAGAGAAACATATTGAAAGAAAGTGAAAAGATGAGGGAGAAGGAGGGTGGCAAAGGGGAAGCATGAGTGACATGAAACGTTTTCATGAGCGTCCTTTCGAACTGCCTGTAAAACCTTTGGCGTTTTTGTAAATGCTTTTGCAAAATGTAAGTAAAATGTAACATTTGGTGCTATTTTTTTCAGACATTTCTTGGGGTTTCACAGAACCCCCATAGAATAATAATTCAAACACACTTGCTTACTCCAATTCGGGTAACCAATTTAAGCCTCACCAGTTTTAAAATTCCCCGCCGCCATTGCAGGTGACGCTGCAACGCGTCACAAGTGGGGTGGCACCCGGGCATGCCAGTGTTGTAAGTGTGATTCTATGATGTCATGTTAGAATAGAATGTTGGAGTAAGAAGGCTCAGATGGTACTAGGGTTCTAACAGTGACCAGTATGTCAGTAAGTTGGTGCTAGGATCTTAGAGGACAAGGATCTGTTTTACAGATGTGGTGTAGTGGGCGCTTTAGATTACAATAAAGTCTACTTTAGACAACTCTTAATGTGTGGGTCCACTCGCTTCAGTAAGGCCCCTATGGCAGGTCCTGGGACTTTGCCTACCCTGGATAATGTGTCTGATGGCTGGAGCAAACGCCTCGAAGAAAACTAAATTAGGAGGGAGAGCATTTAGAGTGCACGGCAAGCAACTGCGGAAATCCTTGCCTCTAGCTCAGAGCATAAACTGCCCTTTTCAAATTCTGGAAAAAACATGTAACATGGCAGTTTAATTCTGCATTTTCAAAAAAAGGAATATGCTACTTACCAGTATGCATCTGTTCTTGGCATGTAGGGCTGCTGACATTCATATCTGTGCATAGATCGCCGCTTAGTGTTGGGTCCGGATGATTGCACATTGTTGTCCTGGAAGAGTCTTCGAAGTATCACGAGATAGGTGGCTCCTCCCCTGGAATACAGTGCGCATGGGCATCCTCTCCATCCTCAGATTGTTTTTCGCCATTGTGGCAGAGATGGAGTGTAATACTGAAAGTGATGGCCATGCCTGAAAATGATTCTGAGAGCTACAGCTGCGACAGGCACCGGGGAGGAGGGTGGGCGATATGAATGTCAGCAGCCCTACATGCCAAGAACAGATGCATACTGGTAAGTAGCATATTCCGTTCGAGGCATGTGGGCTGCTGAATTCATATCTGTGCATAGAATAAATATCAGTTACCTCCTTACCGGCGGATGCCCGTGCCAGCTGCAGCAGTCTGAAAGAGAGTTCTGAGAACAGCCTGTCCTACACCAGCTTCCACCAATACAGAGAGTTGTAAGCACGACCGGTCACCAACACTAGGTCTTTCAGATGGCCATGAGCCTGGTTCCACTGTCGGGCTAAGCATTCTTGAAGGGGACGCATGTGCAGTCTCGCGTGCGGGACTATGAATATGCAGGATGCCATCATACCGATCAGTTGCATGAACACCTGCGCTGGGAGGGATCGCTGAGGTTTGAACCTCCGAATGAGCAGCTGCATGCTGTTGACCCTGGCAGAGTTCGGCTGCGCTGTGGCCGACTGAGTGTTTAGTGTTGCCCCTAGGTACTGTTGCACATGGGCTGGCTGCAGGTGAGACTTCGCGTAGTTGAGTGAGAACCCCAGACTGTGTAGGAGGTGAATGGTCCGCGACATATCGCGGCCGCACTGCTTGGCTGAACTGGCCTGAACCAGCCAGTCGTCCAGGTAGGGATACACGTGAACACCTTGCCTGCGAAGGTGCGCCGCCACAGTCGCTTAGCACTTGGTGAAGACCCTGGGAGCAGTAGTGACCCCGAACGGCAGAACCTTGAACTGGTAATGCTGATTGTTGATAGTGAACCTGAGATATTTTTTGTGACTTGGGTGAATGGGAATGTGGAAATATGCATCCTTGAGGTCCAGGGTGGCTAGGAAGTCGCCCTGACGGAGCATCGGCAGGACCTGTTGTAAGGTTAGCATGTGAAAGTGCTCTGAAAGGATGAATTGGTTGAGGGGTCTGAGGTCTAGAATGGGCCGCAGGGACCAGTCCTTTTCTGGAATCAAGAAGTACAGAGAGTACACCCCTGTACCCTGCTCTTCTACAGGCACGAGTTCTATTGCTCTGCGGACATAGGACGGTTCCTTGGGGGTATGTTGGGGGGGGGGGGGGGGGGGGGGGGGGGGGGGGGGGGTTTGGAGGTCAGTTCTAGACAATAGCTGTACCGGATAAGTTGTCTCACCCACCTGTCTGTTGTAATGTCTTCCCAGAGTGGCAGGAACTGCTGGAGTCTTCCCCCGACAGGCGTTAGATGGTCGGGGGGCAGTGACAAGAAGTCACTGTTTGTTGGGAGCGGAGGATCTGGCGTTGTTATTGCTGCGTCCTCTCCCCTTGGCGCTGTTCGCACGGTATCCACCCCTGGTGTTATTCGTGTAGGTAGATTGCGTGTTGCCCATGGCGTACTGGGAATGCTGTAGAGCCTGTCCTCTTGTGGCTCCCCTGTTACCGGAGCGACGAAAGGAAGTGCCTCGAAACTGCTGGGACTGCAGAGCCCCCATGGATTTCGCCGTCTGTGTCTTTTTTCATTTTCTCAAGTGTTGTGTCAACCTTCGGTCAAAACAGGAAGTCCGGGTTAACCAGCTGATTGAGAAGAGTAGTTTGGATTTCGGATTTAAACCCTGAGATGCGCAGCCATGCATGGCGTCGCAGCATCGCGCTAGTATTAATTGCCCTTGCCGCTGTCTGCTGCGTCCAGTGCGCATTTGATTGACGCATTGGAGACCAATTTCCCCTCTTGTATAATCATTTCTGCACCTTCTCTGTACATCTCAGGCATGTGCTGCACTAACTGTTCTAGTGTGTCGTAGTGCGCCCTGTCGTATCTAGCCAACAGGGCCTGTGTATTGGCTATTCTCCAAATGTTAGCGGCTTGCGCTGCCACACGCTTTCCAGACGCTTCAAAGATCTTTGACTCTTTGTCCGGAGGGGGAGCGTCACCACTGGATTGAGAGTTAGCCCTCTTGCGTGCATTAGCCACCACGAGGGAGTCCAAGGGGAGCTGGCCTTTGATATAGGTGTGGTCCACTGGGGCAGGCCTGTATTTCTTGTCGATCCGGGGATTGATAACCCTGGCTTTGGTTGGCTCCTTGAAAATGTCCGTCGCATGCTTGAGGACCCCTTTAAGCATGGGTAGAGTCTTAGTGGAGCGTTCAGATGTGGAGAAGGTGTCAAATAAGAAATCCTCATCCACTGGCTCGGCATGCATGTCGACGTCATGGTTAAGGGCTGCACGCTCAATCAATGCATTAAATGCCGCGGTGTCCTCAGTTGGAGATGGTTTAACATTGTAGGACTGGGAGTCCGGAGCGGTATGAGGGTCATCAGGGTCATCGCCTTGATCCCCTGTCCCTGACTATTGATGCGAGTCATCCTGATCAGTGTCTGTGTGGTAAGAGTAGGCCATTTGGCCATAGTCTGCATTCAAGTCCTCCTCACTCTGTGCTGGAGAATGAGATATTTGTTGCGAATAGTCCTGAACTGGTTCAAAAAGAACAGGAGAGGAAGATGAGACCACCTTCTTTTTGAGGGGAATCCTGTAACCTTCCAAGGGATGTTCAGGCGCGATCTTCCGCTTGTGGACGGTGAGCCTGCCCGACTCCGAGTCAATAAAGAGTTTAGCCTGGTTGTCATAAGAAGGCTCGTGATAGACGACCTGTTCGTGTGTGGACTTGGAGGACACCTTCGACGTCTTGGAAGCCTCGGCGGTTTCATGGCGTTCGAGATGCTTTGGGCGGGCCGTAGGCGGAAGCCCAAACTTTATTTGTGCTGAGCCCGGAGGTTTCGAGCTTGAAGTGGCTGATTCGGGTCTTTTCGACGCCTGAGTAGGCCGCTCGCTTGACCGCGTCGAATCGAGCACCCGGCGCGTGGCGCCCCCATCCTTGGGCGTCGCCGACACTTTCGGGGCATCCTTGGTCGTGGGTTCAGCGCGTTTTCCAAGCATAGCCTTGAGTCCAGACAGGTTTGGCTCGAGACTTTTTTTCGACGGAAGGTCTTTGCTCTTCTCGCCATGTTTGGTCGTCTACGTCGGCGCCGACGCCGAGCCCTTCGAGAAGACTTACTTGCTGGTCGAGGCCTGCTTCGATGGCCCAGTCTTGGAGCCGACGGGCATCTTCGACGCCGAAGGATCGTCGACAGTCTTTGTGGGAACGTGCTTCGACGTCGAATCGACCACCATCTTGAGTAGTTTCGGTTTCGATTTCGGCTCCGCTGTTTCGGTTTCGTAGAATCGACCGATGGCTCCTTGGAAAGGGTCTTAGCCTGGCTTTGGCGCTGGGCTGTAGACCGTGTGGAAGGATCTTGGCTAAGGCCTTTCGGCGATGCCTCGACCGGAGCCGGAGGGGGCGGAATGTTAGTGATAGGCCCCGTAACTGCGGGCGGGCTCGGCTCTCCACTGGAGTCGTCATCGACGGCCCCAATGGCCTCATCGTCGTCCCCTACCTCGACGACGTCTTGGTCATGGACGTATTCTTCTGCTTGCTCGTCCACTTCGAAGTTGGAGTCCTGCTCCGACGCCGGTTCCGACATTTCTTCGGGAACGTCTTCCTCTTCTTCTTCCTCATCATGGAAGACTTCCTCGTCTCCGGCATCGAAGATGTTCGCAGGTGCTAGGGCAGACTGTTGGGCCGACTGCCTCGCCGCGCGTCGAAGTTTAATAGTTTTCTTCGAGCGGAACTTCGAGCAGGTGAAACATTTTGACTCGTCGTGGTCGGGGGGACAAACATGTATTGCACACTGGGTGCACATCTAAGTTGCAGTATTTCGAATTACAAACGGGGCACCGCTTGAACGGGGTCCGTTCCATCGTCGATGTAGTCTGGGCCTGTGTTGTCGAAACAAATTCCGTCTTTCGACGTCGATTGAAGAACTCGAAAGGGGACAGGCACCGAACGATACAATACAGACGCTGTGAAGGCCTTTTGGCCTTAGGAGTAAAAAGAGTACAAGTTTTTGGAACTGGAGTCGAGATAAGGACATCCGAACCCAATGGCGGAAAAAAACAATCTGAGGATGGAGAGGATGCCCATGCGCACTGTAGTGCAGGGGAGGAGCCACCTATCTCGTGATACTTCGAAGACTCTTCCAGGACAACAATGTGCAATCATCCAGACCCAACACTAGGCGGCGATCTATGCACAGATATGAATTCAGCAGCCCACATGCCTCGAACGGCTTAATTTCTTCAGGATCACAGGCCAAGTCTCTACAAGTAGCTACCCTTTTGTAAGGATGTGTAGACAGCATTATAAATACCCTTCTTGATAGATCCATCGACTGTATAAGAAATGCACAGCTATTTTCTGTGATCTATCTGTAACTATGCCGGTATCAGGGCTTTCATAAGCAATGGTGGGGCATGTGGAAAAACCTTTGCATCCTCATGTCAAATTTGTAATCCTTGGAGAACCTCTCAATAAGGAACAAGCATTGCACATTTTTGTGAAATTCAAAAGCAAACTGCTAGTTTGATGCGTGACAGCACAAATGTTTACTTAAGATTAATGTACGAGCTCAGTGTCACTCTCTTTCAGGCACTTACTTCTTTGGTTGAAGTTCTCAAGCGAGCCACGTCATGGCAACAGGCGGGCCCCCTGCGTGGCCGTGCCGCAACAACTTGGATCCGGTAGGGTAACCAACACCATCTGCCTGATCCGGGTGTGTCTGGCTCACGACTGTGAGTCAGCTGCTGCCGCCGGTGGTGGTGGTGAGGCCGGGGTCAAGCCCAGCTCAGTAAAATACCGGCACCGCCGCAGTGATGGTGAGAGACACTCGCCTCTCTGAGGCACACAATGCAGCATGTCTTCTCTTTCAATGTGCTGCTCACAAAAACACTCGATTCTCTGCCTACCCCGCGGACTGAGTCTATCGGATCTCCTCTGCGTCGCCCATTGCAGCGCATGATGCCTTTTCTCCCGGAGTTGCTCACCGAACGTCTGAGGTGATAAACTCAATAACGAATATAGTGCTGCCAGACTAAATGTAAATGTAAATGTGCTGGACTTGTAAAGCGCACAGCTGCCCGTAAGCGTCCCGGCGCTTGCTTAGGGAACCCGTCCTGGTATTCCCCTGTGAGAAACCACGGCAGGGTGTCCACAAGGTGAAAGCCAGGCATCCCGCCGCGAGGGGCCGTTGTGGAGATTAAGCAAGCTATTGCCCAGAGTCGCAGAGTGTGACCCCGTGAGTTGAGTAGGCACCAGAGCGAGAATTGTCGAGTCCGTGGAATTTTGAGCCCGAGACCCGCCGAGGCGGGGAATCGAACCCTGGTCCACGGTCGATCTCAGCTTCCGGGTCTGCCGCCTCTAACCACTGAGCCACGCTTCTCCACTAAGGAAGACATACTGTGTAACAACCGAAGTAAAGGGGCCAGTCGCCATGGGAGGATACAATGAGGACAAGGCTATACCAAGGAAGGGCTAACAAGCTGATTACTGAATCAGAAGGCAGCATTTAAAAAAGACAAAGACTGAAGCCAATGACAAATATGGGCGGAAAGTGGGTGAGGCTTCTATTCCGTACTCCACTACAAGAAGTCTCGCAGAGCAGCGCATGAGCGCTGACTCTAGGCTCGATCTCAAAAGAAAAAGGTGATGGTACCTGGGTAAGTTGGCTGGGGAAAGCACACAGTATGTGGCGTGCGGCAGACCATTGCCATATTTTTGCAATAAGTTTTGGTCAGGATATAGAATGAATCTCTGGGAACCTGCTGGAGTAGAAGGTTGTTGGGCGGACTTTGCCTATAGTTAAAACTAAAGTCCCTCCCCTTTACCGCATGCTGATCTTTGCCCCCAACCATGTTGTTGCCAAGTCACGCTTTTGGTATTTCGATTCTCAACTTAAGATGAAGAAGGCTTCCAGAGAAACAGTGTATTGTGCCTGGTAACTTTACTTTCTGTAACTGTTGCAACATTTTTGATTATTGCATATTGAAAAATCTGTATTGAGGTTTTCCTGTATAGTTTAGCTAGTTTCATTACATTATGAAGATGACCTGATCCCTTAGCTAGGTCTTCACATTGCGATGTGCTGATTTGTCACCAAGACTAATATAGTTCCGAATACTGTGCCATTGGTACATCCCCATTACTCTGTGACAGCAGTATTGAAAGGCACATTCTTGAACTCTAGATGCTTCTAAGAATTCACTATTAATTTCTTATATTCAGGAATCCTCATTTAAATACTAACGTGTTTCAAAGTGTCTTTGGGCTGGCGAAATCCTGCTTCATCTATTATAGCTTCTCTATTTATAAACCACTTAATAGACATAAGTTGTGTTTTTAAGCCTGCCCTTTAATTTGGTAGTTCAATGAGGGAAAGAGATCACAAAGATGAATTTGCTAGTCTATCGTGAGTGTCTGCAAGTTTTTTTAACCTGAAAATGAATGAATCATCTAAGATAACTTGCAGTTCGTCTTGAAAATGCAGCACAACACCACAATTAAATTTGTGAAACAGCTCACCTTGTGTCTCCATAAAGGGGCAGATTTACAATAACTGGCGCATCCCTGCATATCAGCAGGAATGCCACAGTTATTGTGCGTCACAGCAGACACCTCTTGCCCCACCATGGATGCGCCGCATTTACAATGCAGCGCACCATGGGGCAAGAATAGACAGATGCGTGACGCATCTGATGCCGTAAAGGTGACGCATTGCTGCAGTCGCGTCGCAAGCACGACGCAGCATCAGCAAGGCTCAGGGTGCCCCCAATCCTTAAGCCTGCTTCAAGCAGGTGCAGGGTTTTGGCGCAGCATAGTTGTAAAAGTGACTTTTAGGAGGAGTTCCTTCGCCAGACAAAATAACCGCCCCCCCCCCCCGTGCTGGAACGCCCACATGTGCCGCAGGGCTTTACAAAGTGCATCACGTAGTAAATACCCGGCAGCATGGCGCTGGCTTTGCACCGCCGCTGCGTCCCAAAAGTGACGCAACGGCGGCGCAAATGTGGCGTATGGGGCTTGTAAATCTGCCCCACAGTTTGTTTTTTGTTCCAACAGTCTGAGTACCTGAAAATCTAATTTCGCTCAACTCCTTGGTGTGTTTTACTGTGTGGCTAATAAATATTTGTGATCCTGATTTATTTTTTTGTGCTTCATTATTTCCTTTGTTTATTGAGTGTATGATTGATCAAAACGATGAGTATTTTTTTTAACATAATTCTAAATGCAGGAACTTGTTTAGCAATTGATTAAAGTAACATAGACTAGAGCAGCTGCATATATATGTCTTTTTACTTCATTGTAGCACAATGTACTTAGTTACAAGACTTGCCAAACCCCAGGTTAGTTCTGCTGAACACAATTGATTTTGTTTCTTTGCTCGGTTGGACTAAAAATATGGAGGCTGGAGCTGTCCTAATTTCTTACTTGCTCCTCTTATAGATGGCTAGTTTCTCGGATGTCCATATACTACCTGTGAACACAAATATAGGGAATTGAAATATCCACCTGCTGTTCCTAGGATCGATGGAATTTTGTACATCGGATTCGTGTCAAGGGAAACTTGTTAATAAAGACCTTTTGGTCTCGAGTAGAAGTTGAACAACTATCGGTTCCGACAGAGGGAACCGAGACACATCCGAACCCAATGGCGGAAAAAAACAATCTGGGGATGGAGGCGATGCCCATGCGCACTGTAGTCCAGGGGAGGAGCCACCTATCTCGTGATACTTCGAAGACTCTTCCAGGACAACAATGTGCAATCATCCGGACCCAACACTAGGTGGCGGTCTATGCACAGATATGAATTCAGCAGCCCACATGCCTCGAACACTTGTTAATTATGATTTGCCTTTTCTATTTAAACGGTTTTTATAACGACTACCCCCTTCTTTGTTTAACGGGTTTTTTTGTAGTCCCTCACAATTTGTATTTCTGAATTTTAGAGAAATGCATACAAACACCAATGAGCACTAATTTATTGCAATGTTCTTGCCTGTTGTGCAGACATTCATTGTACCTTGTCACCTTTCAATTGCTTATGTGCCCCTGAAAGTGAAACTGAAGATGCTACTGCTTAAATGGTACCATCTGCGGCCAAGCGTCATTACATTTTGTTTCAGGTATGTAATCTGATATGATTGCTAATTCAGGTTCTGGTCATGATGTGGGAAATCGTGTGTTTTTCGGTGCATTTGAATTTCATGGGTTCTTTCTCCGGAGATGGACAGCAGCCGGTACGCGTTTCATTACAGAGTGAATTTTTCAGTGCTTTGATTAGTATAAATGATATTACACCTGCAATGCAAGCCAAAGGTAATATATCCTTTAAGTTATGTAGTGGGGAAGAAAGGTTTTGGGCTATAAACTCACAAAAAAAAAAAAAAAAAAAGAATTCTAGGACCTTGCGTCTTTTATTCCTCCACTATTCCTCTTCAACAAAGTAACAGACTAACTTGTCCACCACTCAAATTGATTGCATATTTCCCTATACTAATCCCCTCTAGAGATATGGAGCTTGAACTTGATTATTATGTACAAGGACAGTTGGTGAGACGGAGGCTGAAGTCCTGTTTCCTGAATAAATACATCCTTTTCGTGATTTACTTTTGGGTCCTAGTACAAGTACTTTATTAAACAAGGTAGAGACTCAGCGCAACTACTGTGAGTTGCAGATGTGTATTGCAAATAGGTTGCAGCTTAAATCAAAGGTCTGTTGCCAAAAATATGCGGGAAAAATGAAAGCTTCTTGTAACAATACATTATTTATGTGTGGATTTCTGTATCCATGTTTACAATAAACATTTGTCATGATGTGCAATATATCTATATAAACTAGAGATAAAGAAGGTGCAAATGGAAAATGTTACTTACCCAGTAAGCATCTGTTCTTAGTATGTAGCGCTGTAGATTCACATGCTTTGCATAGTCCTGCCATTTAGTGTTGGGTCCGGATGTTTGCACTTTGTTTTTCTTCGAAGAAGTCTTTCCAGTCACAAGGTAGGTGACTTCTCCTTTCGTTGATAATGCGCCCCACAAAGGGCGAGAATGGAGTTAATAAGAGTAGAATAGAGATGTCCATGTGTATGTATATGAAGTAAGAGAGAACTGCAACAGGCATAGGAACCAGGGTGGACGCATGTGAATCACCAGCTCTAAATGCCAAGAACAGATGCTTACTGGGTAACATTTTACATTTGAGGCATATGAGCTGTAGATCACATGCTTTGCATACACTATACAGCAGTATTCTCCCAAAGCGGTGGCTAACCTGTAGCTGTTTCAGTTGTCTGAAAGAGTGTTTAAGTACTGCTTGGTCTACATTAGCTTATTGTCTCGCTAACACATCTACACAATAGTGCGTGGTGAATGGGTGCGGTGTAGAACATGTTGCAGCTCTACAGATGTCAGCTATGGGGATGTTTCCTAAGAAAGCCATAATAGCCCCTAGTTTGCAGGTGGAATGCGCTCTAGGGAATACTGGTAAAGTCCTCTTTGCTTTTGCATAGAATGTTTGAATGCATTTAACTATCCATCGAGCAATACCGGATTGCCTTTGTGTGGTGGAACAAAAGCCACAAAGAGCGTAATTTTACATAATGGTTTTGTTTTTCTATGTAATACAATAATGCTCGTTTAACATCTAATGTGTGTAGAGCTTGTTCTGCCACCACTGAATCCGGCAACTCAACAGATTGATTGATGTGAAAGGCAGATCCCACTTGGTTCCTGTATGGTTAGTGCCTGAACCTCACCCAACTCTCCTCAGTGACGTAATAGCAACGAGGAAACAACTGTCAAAGTGAGAAATTGCAGTTCACATTTGTGCAATGGCTCGAAGGGTAGACCCATTAGTCTGGTAAGGTCAATGTTAAGATTCCACACTTGAGCAGGTGGAAGTCTTGGTGAAATAACTCTTTTGAGTCCTTCTATTAAAGCCTTGCTAACGAGTACTCTGAAAAAAACAGATGCTGTCTATTTTGAAGGTATGCAGCTATTGCAGCAAGATATAAACGTATGGATGTGTAAGCCAATCATGACTGCTGCAAGTGTAGTAAGAAACAAATTCTTTTTTTAATGGAAGCATCTAGCAGGTTGGTATGGTTGTAATTATAATATATAACAAACCACTTCCACTTAGCTGCATAGGAGGTCCTTGTAGTAGGCCTTCTGGCTTCTTTAATGATATTCATACAGTCTGGTGGAAGGTTCAGATAGCCAAACTCCATGATTTCAGGTGCCAGATAGCTAGGTTGAGATGTTTGGGATCTGTATGTCCTTTCTCTCCATGGCTCTGTGTGAGGATACTGGGTGTGAGATGTAGTTTTTGATGAGGAACTAGTGAGAGCCCCAACAGGTTAGTGAATCAAGGTTGATGGACCCATGTAGGATCTACTAGGATCAGTGTGAAGGATGTTTGTCTGAGCTTCCGAGCCTCTAGTGGAATGAGTGGGAGAGGCGGAAAAATGTAGACAAATATTTCTGACCAGTTCATCCATAGAAAATTGCCTTTGGACAATGGGTGTGGATACCTAGAGGCGAAGTTATGGCATTTTGAGTTTTGGTGTATTGCGAACAGATCAATCTGTGGAAAACCCCACATTTGAAAGAATGAGCTTAGACTTGAGGGTGAAGTTCCCATTCGATAATCTGTTGTCTCTGCCTGCTGAGAAGACATGCGATCTGATTGTTTGCTCTTGGGGGGTGTTCTGCCAAGAGATACATTCTGTGATGTATGGCCCACCTCCAAATGGCTTGTACAAGGCTTGACATCTGGAGAGATGCAGAGAATGGAAACACGATCGATTAACAATACTGTCGAGGGTAAGTGGATTGCGCACCGAGGGGAACCTAAGAAACGTGTCGAACAGGAGCACAGCAATTCACGTCTGAACCCGATGGTGGAAAAAAACAATCTAACAATGGAGTCGATGTCCATGTGCACTATCACCGAAATTAAGAGTCACCTACCTCGTGACTGGAAAGACTTCTTCGAAGACAAACAAAGTTCAAACATCTGGACCCAACACATGATGGCAGGAGTATGCAAAGCATGTGATCTACGGCTCACATGCCTCAAACATTTATTTCCAGAAGTTCCGTTAAAATCCCGATACATTATTGAAGACTATATAATGTATGGGCGACACCCAATTGGTTCAAATCACAGTATGGTTTTGAGTGTTGTTCTAATTGTGTACGCCATTCTGCTCTTTTCAGGATTATGTCAAACTTATTTTTACCAACTACAGAGGATTGAGCATTGGATCTTGTTGTGCTTGCGGTATCCGTGCCTAACGCATACATTTAAATCTGGTGACTTAAATTTTACGCCGGATGTAGTATTTAACACGTACATCTCATTAAGTAAAACAATCACCAAACACTGTGCATTCATGCTTTAATAAACTGTTTATTTTATTATTGTTTATCAACACCTTATCGGTGCTATTCACAAAGTTACCTTAGACTTGTGACTAATTTACATGTGTAAGTTTACTATTAAATAAATTGTTTATTATATTAATAATTACAGACACATTACATTTCTTAAACACATAAATACTAATAAAGGAAAAGAGCATAAGATCTTGTGAGTGATTTCACAGATATGCTTCATATTCTACTTGTTGCGACAGGTTATTCTCATTATTACTACATAGGTTATGAAAAACTGGGTATACATGTACTTCGCTGAATATCTCCCAGTATGAAGAGGGTATAGCAAACTATCATATCCGCTGGTCGAGGCCAACAGTGATTTAATCAACATAATTTGTCATCTATTCTATTAGTGATATCATCAATGCTGTTGTTTAACATGTCACGAGTGATGTAATATGTGAGGTTGTAAGCAAATCATGGTGCGGTGCAAGTGATTGTTAGCTCCGACTTAGAAAGTCAGTGCCAAGTCGCCTATAGGCATGCACAGTGCTCTGTAAAATTTAAATTAAATCTATAAAATTAAAAATCGAATCAAACTATATTTCAGTGATTTTATTGTTTTTGGGTGTTCGTTTTTAAGTTAGATCAACATCTAACGATATCACTTTAATCTTTGGTTTTTCAGTGAATCTTTTTTGAAAGTAAGATTAGATCTTATTTCCATACTATATTGGAACGTCCTTGTAACCTGTTTTTTTTCAGACAATGTCGCTTTTGTTTGTTTTAGCATATTCAGCCAAATACCCTGCTCAGCATGGCTTAAGTTTTGTCTCCAACCAGGTCTTTCACCCAAACCTCTGTGGGCAGCTAATCCTCTGAGGCAGCTAACCTCTGCCACTACCATGAGCAGGGGTGGTTTTGGCTGCAGGGCATTGTTGCCAGGCCCTTCATGCAACCCCCCCGGCGGACGGCTAATCCCTACGGTCAAAAGACTCGGCTAGGCCATGCACCCAACCCCACAAGGGCAGCCAACCCCTGCCATGCCATGCACGGCCTTCAGGCAGACCCTTCACCCAACCGCTGGGACGGCCAACCCCTTATCGCGCATGGTCTTTGGCCAGGCCCTGTGCCTTTCCCACCCAGCATTCATGACAGTCAGAAAGGACTGCCCCTACCTATTGTGTGTGGCCAATCCATGCCTACAATGGCCGAGTTCACAGTGGGGTTCCCACTGCTGTGTTGCTTTGTACTGTAGCTTTTAGACAGTATTGTTGGTTAAATGGATCTATTCCGACAGGTTGATGACCTGTGTATACCTACCTGCAACACTTGGGTGAACGAAGGTATTGCAGTGGAAAAACTTCTTGTGGAGTTCTCCAGCTCTCTTTGGCAAGAATACTCACGGTCCCAGGAGGTGGTCTCTGCAATAACCAGTACCTGTACAACTTAGTCGGTCCTATATAGCGCGTCCCATAGTCCCGCAGGGCGGGTTCTCCAGCTCTACAATAGTGAAGGCACTACATTGGCCAGAATACGTAGGGCCCCAGGCGCCGGTTCCTTCAACAACCAGCATCTATGTATTATTGTCAGCGCTATATAGCACATCCCACAGTCCTGCAGCTCAGGTTCTCCAGCTCTTCAATAGTGAGGGGACTACATTGGCTAGAATACTCGGGCCCCAGGAAGTGGTACCTGCACCAACCAGCACCCGTGTAACAATGTTGGCAATAATTAGCGAGTCCCTCAGTCCCGAAGTATGAATTCTCCAGCTTTTAATAGTGAGGGGACAACATTGGCTAGAATACTAAGGGCCCCAAGAGGCGGTCCCAGCAACAACCTTTAACATCGTTGGCGCTATATATCGCGTCCCATAGTCCTGCAACGTAGGACACGTGCAGGCGAAAGGCTTGCCCGTCCTGCACCCATCAGCAACAGGAAGAAGCAGGGCAGGTCCATCTCCCTTGGCTCTGATCACAATCTGCACTGTGACAGGTAAAAAAAGTTTTACGCTGGGGGATTTTGGTCATCAAAGATAAAGGTGTTTGCCCCTCGTTTCCGGAGATTTAAGTACCCTTGACAACATAGTGTCTTCAACCTTTAATATGTATTGTAAATTGAGACTCAGAAGAGGCACACTTCACCCAGTCACTGGAGCAGTGAGTGTCTCAAACTTGATCTTGAACCTACCCTTCCAATGCCCTGCCTCTTATTGAGGTTTTCTTGCTGGCCTGGAAACTGTGATGGGTTGCCGGGCCTCTTCAAAGGCCCTTAAGAGCAGGCTATTTGGAATTGACTTCTACGAGGTGCACATAATAATAGCAACTTGCTTGTATGTAATTGTCAGAGTTATATAACTTGCGTAGTAATTGTGAAATGCTATTCATCACTGACCAACCTCCAGTGAATATACTTCTTGATACAGCTTTAGGTCAGTGTGCATTAAATAGCCAACTACTATACGCAACCATGGTAAAAATGTGAGGCCTCTGATAAAAATAAAAAATAAACTGGTACAGGAGGAGCTGAAAATTACCTAGACATTCAGCAAAGAATTGTACCTTGAGTGACATTGACAAGCTGATAGAAGTAGATGGTTTACTTGCGCCGAAAGAAAAAGGAGCCTGCTCAGGAAGGGGTGGGGGGACGGGGTGTGATTAACAGAGCGGGTGAGATTGCAAGCCTGCGTGAGTATATGGATAGGCTGGCCAAGGAGCTAAATGATAAACTAGACAGACTCTCAACCCTGGCAGTAAATATTAATAATACCCTGGAGGAAAATAAGAATAAAAGTCCCTCATCAGATGCCAAACACACTAATCAGAGCTTAAACGCACACACAGGCAAAGCAGCTCACCTAGCCAAAGGTAACTGGGCCAGAGTAGAACCAGCAGCTCCCAATAATAGTTCTGGGGGACATTGGCTAAAAGGAGATTTAACCCCAATTTACACTGGAAATCAATTACAAAACCAACATCCAGACAAAGAGAGTCAAGTACACAGTTATCTTAGAAACATTACTGACCCTTACAAACCTATTAATAAGTCATATGATATTTGACGAACGTCCCCAAAATCCTGAAAGGATCCAGGGAAACACATGATTCATGTGTTAACAAAGTCATACACTGGCTGAGATACACCAGAGGATGTAGATCCATTATAAGGGAGGACAGGTTGTATGTCACACGTCTTAGTAACATTAATCCCCTATTTGATTGTATAGGGTTGAAATTAAAAAATTATGATCTGGCAAAAGGGTTAATTGCATAGGAATTGAGGTTTAAGCCTGTTATAAAGTCGCAAATAAGAATTAAGCATAACATCCCAAAATACTTAACAGTTAGAACACGACCAGAGCCTGTAAAACTCTAGCCCCTTACCAATGTACCTTTATTCCAGATGAGTACTCAAATCTATCTGAGAATGACTGACTTCAATGGAGCCTGAGGTGAAGATCAGTCCATACAATATTCTCCTGGGCCAGCTAGGTGTCAGGGGAATTGTGGTGGAAATCCATCATAACCCAGTGGATATTGAAAAACATTCACAAGACCTAGAGGGCCAGGACTGTTGTCTAGTTCCCCACAATGTAAAAAGGGGAGCGGGGGTTGGGGGATCAACACCATATCTTATTTCAGGAGACCTGGGTGGCAATCTGGTGTGATTATATTTAGTGTCAATGCAGTGCCATCTATGGCGGGAAGAGCAACGGGGTCCAATTCGTTTGGTTGAGACTGGATCTTTTACCAGTAGCCAAAGTAGTCTAATTAGATAGCAGGGATCTGTTGCGTTTAGAAATAAAACTTTCCACCCCTCATGGGGTCAGATATATAGCTATTGCCAATATGTACATTAGATTGGTTCCTCATAACACACAATCTTGTACAGTGGATTATCTCTTACATATGTTGGATCACTTCAACGGGAGGGCCCTAAAAATGATTGCAGGTGATTGTACATCTAGGGCTCCCAGCATGATCCAGCACTATCCGCTACCACAATGCAGCTGGAGGATATGGCCTTACTTCATGGTCAGAGAATAGTTAATGGTAACAAAATCAGAACCCCGTCCATCTTTTAAAAGAAGACTCATTACCAGCAATATAGATTATATACTTCTGCTTCAAATCCAAATATATGAGTTATTTGCGGACAAATTGTCCTTGATAGATTTGACTGACTTGCCCAAGACGGAATTTGTTCCTTTGCGTTGTCAATTAAGGGAGCAATTGAGGTCCTTCTTAATGAACATTGGGAACAGAGGGCGTAACAAAAAGATTTCCCCTAGCTGGTTTTCTAAAGAGTGTCATCTTGCAAAAATCTGCTTATTAGCAGCCATAAAGAAGGGCAATCATATAGCAATAGTTTCTGCCAGGGACACTTACAAGACCACTCTGACTAAGTTCAAAAGGAGCTGGGAATCTGAACAGCGGCTACATCTAACAGATTCAAAGGTCTTCTGGAAGTTAGTGTCAGCTGGTACTTGTGTAACTGATAACCAACTTGAAGCAGTAGTTCATCCAGATAAGTGGGTAGCCCACTTTGGGGCCCTTTACAGTGAGTGGGACCAAGATAAGGCCCAGGCAGAGAACAAGGAGAAAGATTCTGCATCAGAGCGCGCTGCTCCAACTCTTATTGAAAGACGGGAGGCTATTGCCTAGAAGTGATCCCGCAAGCTTCTCCCTAACTGAAACGGTGCCTGCCCTAAGGCAGATGAAGAAAGAAAAGGCTCCTGGAGACCTTTATTTATCATAGTCTGAAGCCCTGTGACAAAGTGATCGATCAACAGGTGGGGTACCCCAGGTGTATTACAACGAGGCTATCACAAGAAAATATAGCAAGGTTGGAAAGACTACAACAGAACCTAGATCTGGGAAATGCGAGACGGCAGGGCTTACATTGGTACGTGGACAAATTAGTACAAGTGGTTCAAAGTCTCCGGGGTGAACTCAGAAAGGACTCAAAAAATGTAAAGCGGCACCAAACCGTATCACAGAGACAAGGAAAGTGGTTCACTGAGGATTGCCTAAAAAAGAAGAGGGCGATAAGGAGAGAAGCACGTAGTTTAATATGAACAGGAAAGGGCAAATAAGCTTGTAAAAATTAAAAAAGAATATAATATGATAATCAGTAGCGCAAAAAGAACTCATAAAGAAACCTGCTGGGTAAAGCTGCTGGAGACAATTGAGACAAAGAACTTACACCAGTTCAGGAAGCTGATTTAATCAGCAGCAGAACTCCCAGTTGCTTCAATGAATTGTGTGGTGGAAGAGGCGGCATGGGAGGAATATCTGCTGGAATTGTATAGTCCGGGTAGTGAACCGGAAGTTGGGGAGCCACAGGGGTGGTGCGGGCTAGTAGAAGAGTTCAAAGCAGATTTCTTACCCCTAAACGTGAAAAATACAATACAAACCCTGAACTTAACTAGGGCAGCAGGACCAGACAATCTCCCAGCCCAGATAATAAAATCACAGCTGAACTGGTGGGCAGAATTCTTCTCGCTAATGTTTCAAGTTATTTTAGAAACGGGAAATATTCCCAATAATTGTAAAAGGAGCAATAATCAGACCGGTGCATAAGAACGGAGATATGCATGCCCCAAAGAACTACAGATTAATAAATTTGTTAGATATTGGGGAAAAGATCTTTGCAAAAATAATATTAGGAAAGCTGAAAGTTTGGGCGGAACAGGATTTAGTTGTACCGGTAGAACAGGGGGGATTTAAAGAAGGCCACTCTACAATAGAACACTGATTTGCCTTTTGGGCACTTGCCTGGAAGTCAATAGGGCAGAAGGGGAAATTGTATTGCTGTTTTGTTGACTCAGTGAATCGCAAGAGTCTATGGGAATGCTTGACTAGGTACGGTATACTGGTGGGGTTATTGGTCATCCTAAAGGAATTATACAGAGGAAATTGGGCCCAGGTAATTAAAGATATACAAGGGGCACTGACACAGAAAATAGGGGTAGGGAACGGGCTAAGACAGGGTTCCGTTCTGGCTCCCCTGCTATTTGCCTTATTCTTGGCCGACCTACCAGCAGTATTAGAAGTGGAAAGAAGTGCAAGCCTTCCAATGAGCGGAAATAAAATGGCATGTTTTTTTATATGCAGATGACCTTGTGATACTTGACCAAACGGAGCTCAGGCTCCAAAGGAAATTACATTTTTTTAGAGAACATTGTGAGGCAAAGTTTTTAGTTGTAAATGTGGATAAAACGAAGATTTTATGCTTTGGGGAAAAAATATAAAATTTTTAGCTGGTTTTTAGGACAAACAAAACTGGAGATTGTAAAAGAATATAAATATTTGGGTCTCTGGGTTGATAGTGCCCTAAAATGGTGTATTCACCTAGAAGCCCAAAAAGCAAAAGCCTTATCTTCAATTTGCGGTCTGAAAAAATGTAATAAGGAATATGAAGACATGTCCCACAAACCAATGCTAAAAGCATATGAAGCAATGATCCCCACGCATATATTGTATGGGGCAGAAGTCCTGTACTTGAGTGGTAAATGCAGATGGGACCAGGAAAAAGGGAAGATCCTAAAAACCTTACTGTCTCTACCAAGCTCTGCAATGATCCAGGCTGTTAGAATGGAAACAGGAACAGCAGCTTGGAGCATTCAGATCCGAATGTCACTTTTAAGATTTTGGAAACGCCAGGACCCAGGGGATGTGAAGAAGGTCTCACAATGGTGTAGGGAGGAGATCCAAAGTAGCAGCCTAAAGTGGGCTAGGGAAGCAAGAAAGAAACTCCTGTCTATAGCGGAGAGATTAAAGGTGAGAGTAATTCAGCACTCACTGGAGATAGAATTTACCAAGAGTTCACTCAGACTCCAAGGTCAGGAACAGTCAAGGAAGAATGACTTGGAATACCGGAATACAAAAGAAATCAGTGCAAAGTACAAGAAACTCATGGGTAAAGGAATCGTGGTACCCGTACCTGGACACCTTGCCGAACTATGAGCTGAGGTGCGAAATACTAAGAGGACGATTTGATATTAACCCGTGGCTGATGGAGGGAAAAACAAAGGCCGAAATGATACATGCTGATGGAACTTGTAAATGTGGTCTTGGATCTAAAAATGATATTCTGCACATATTGGTAGATTGTCTAGAAGTTTTACCTTTGAGGAAATTGTTTTTACGCCCAATTTTCTTAAAATATGGAATAAGGTCACAAGCTCAAGCTATAGTAATGCTTTTAGAAATGTCAAATCTTGAAATTGCCATTGCATTGGGGAATTACATAAGAAGGCATAAAAATTTTCTTGAGGGATAGACTGAAGGGGGGGTTAGTAATTCTATCCCTCTTTCTATGATACCCTCACCCAGCTTATGCAAAATGTTTCAGTCTAATGTATATACTATTGAAATGAGTCGAAATGTTGCTGCTATTATGGAAAGGAAGTGGATACCGTATTTTTAATATGTACATATTTGATGATGTATTTTTAATGAATTGTACTGTTACTTATTTATCTAGATTAATATACACAATATTGCATTTCTTTGGGTTAAAAGGTTGCTGCTATTAGGGAAAGGATGTGGATACCGTATTCTTATCATGAATATTCTGTAAGGAAGTTTTAATGAATTGAATTGTAATTTATTTATTGTGGTTTCCCGTTGTGTTTAAAGACTATGGTCTAAACAAACAGAGTTTCATTCATTCATAGCCTGAAGTAAGGGTCCCATATCTTAATGATCTGAGTAATGTCATCAAGACGGGTGGGAAAATACCCCCATTCTGACGAGGTGCTGCCATTATTCCGATCTATAAAAAAGTTTGCAGAGACGTACCAGCCAATTATAGACATATAAGCTTACTAGACAATAGCCAGAATTTTTTTGGTAGACAGATCTTGACAAGGCTCCAGACATGGAAAACCATATTGTGAGAAAGGGCCATCTTTCTTGCATTGTTATGCCCCCACTTTTTTCTGACTGCTGATGTGCTTTGACTGAGTGTGCCCTGGGCTCCTGCCAACCAGGTACCCAGGGCCTGTGTTCCTTCCCTAAAAACTGTGTTGAAACAAAACCCAATTGGCAGCTCTAGCCACCTATAATCCCCTAGTAAATGGTACCCTAGGTACCCAGGGCATGGCGACCAGTGAAGACCCCCTAAGGGCTGCATCACTTATTGTGTCACCCTTAGGGGTCCTGTACCTTGGTACCCACACCCTGCCTTTTGCAGGGTGAGTGCCTAAGTACAGAACTAAACAAAGAGTCGACATGGCACACATCCTTGTATGCTATGCCCACAAACACACTGCCCTGGCATACATCAGTCACCCCTCTAGCTGGGTGCCCTATGCCAGCGGTGTGGGCCCAGGTCCATGAGCCCTGTGCCCCCACAGTACCCAGGGCCATTCCTGGGCACCGTAAGTGCAGTGATGCCATTAAGAGTATATGGTGCTGGGAGGTTGACATTACGAACTCCACAGTACCATAATGGCTACACTGAAGGCTGACAAGTTTGGTACCAAACTTCTCAGCACATTACACCCGCACTGATGCCAGTGTGAGATTTAATGTAAAATGCACCAGAGGGCATCTTAGAGATGCCCCCTGAAAACCTAACCTACAATCCACGTCTGGCTGAGTGGCTGCAGAGGCTGCCACACAGCAGACATGTTGCTGGACCCCTGGGTAGGAGAGCCCATGCTCTCCTGGGCCTGCAACAATGCACATCCTGGGCGAGGTGCTAGGTCTCCTCCCCCAGGATGGGCAGGGGGAAGCTTCAAAGGCATGCCGCCTCTGTGAGCTTCTCCAGACCAGCAACCAGCCCCCACCAATCCTGCCCCTCACTCTGGAGGGAAAAACTACGTCAGGAAAGGGGGTGGGCGGTGCCAGCCTGTGCCAACCCCACCCCTCAGGTAGGGGAGACGAGGTGAAGCACGACCCCTGGCTCCGGCCATCTTGAAGATGGGGAGCACTGCCCAATCACAGCTAGGCTCCTGCCCCCATCCCACAGAAGAGGAGCAGTCTACGGGGTGTACTCACCCCAGGGCAGGGCCCCATTGGTCCCTGTCCTTGCCCTACCTGTAACGCCCCTAAATTCAGTATTTAGGGGCTCCCTGAACCTTTCTTCCTCAGATCCCGATATGAAAAGAAGAAACCAGATCAAGAAGAAGACCCGCCGTGCAGCTGCTAACAACAGGACGACAACAACTGACTTGGCCCCAGTCCTACCGGTCTGTCGATCCTGGAACCTGCTCCTGCTTAATCCCGGCGACTCCTGCGGACAGCAACCTTGGGACACCCGGAGCACCTGCCTGCCTTGACCCTCTTGAAGACTGGGACTCCCATCAGCAGAGGCTCTGCTGCAACAACCAGGAAGCTCTGGACCAGCCCACTCTGCACCCGCCGGGCCGGGATCAACCAAACCAAGACCACGAGGACGTCCCCCCGGCGTCTGGGACCCGAAGTCCAGTGCCCAAAGACCCTCCTCGACGAACAAGCTGACGCCTGCAGACTCAGAACCAGGGGCCACTCCAATCGCGACCAGCCAAGGGTAAGCTTTTCCGACACCCAAAGACACCCCTGCACCCGGCGCCCTACAGCCCCCTGTGCCTCCCTTTGGGTACCTACCTGTTCTCCAAGATCCCAACTTACCTCTCGAAGTGCTGGTCGCCCCTGGAGAGTCTCCGTCCCCGAACCTGCAGCCTTTGTTCCTTTTTTACCTTTCCCATTAGATAACATTAAGCGCCCGAAAGCTCAAGAGCACCCGGCGCCCAGCCGCCTTAGCGCCGTTGGCTGAGCCACCTTTGCCCTATCCTACTACCCCCCCCCCCCTGCCCTGAGCAAGTGACCAGGAGCCCACCAACCGAAGGCCCCCTTTCCCTCATTGGATATCCTTGGGCCTACCTACCTCTGCACCCGGTTGCCCCTTTGCCGCTGGGATTGAACTAACTGTACTTACCCGACCCTGGGGGACCCCTGATTCTATGCCCAGAACCTAACTTCACCAACCAAGTACTCACCTGGAAACCGGTAACTCACTTACCTGCCATTGGATAACATTGACCAATTTTGACTCAAAAATGTTCTAAGTATGAAGTTTTGAAAATTGAAAATCTTCATATAAACTCAGCCAAAGTCTGAATTCCGAAGTACTCACCTGTGATCAGGGGAGAAGGCAGTACTGTACCTTTCAGCCCAGTACTGAACCGCAAAAGTAATCCCAACCGGGTTTACTAGTAATCTGTATTTTCTCCATAGGAACCCATTGTATGCTTTTCTATGAAATTTCTTCTAAGTGTCTTCTTTTGAAAACTTGAGATATCCTTTAAAAATCCTACAAAATACTGAAAAGCAATTACCAACCTGTTCTAAGTTAAGA
Organism: Lissotriton vulgaris; assembly: GCF_964263255.1. Taxonomy (NCBI): domain Eukaryota; kingdom Metazoa; phylum Chordata; class Amphibia; order Caudata; family Salamandridae; genus Lissotriton; species Lissotriton vulgaris. The sequence continues at coordinate 138,623,948 of NC_141697.1, read as the reverse complement.
CTCCAGTGCTGGCCCTAGGAGACCAGTGCTGAATTACAAAAGTAACGCGATCGTACTTTACCTACATTCTGAATTTTCACCCATTGAATAACATTGCCAGATTTTAATTGAAAAGTTTCTAAGCGTGAACTTTTAAAACAGCTTTATATTCATGAAAATTCACTACAGTAACTAAAACGTTTTTGCTAATCTGGTTTCAGTTTAGACCCCAGGACTGAATCTATGATTTAGTCCTGGAACTACCAAAGTAACCTGCATAGTAATCAACGGTACTTAAATGTAGAAAACCCATTGAGCTCAATGCTATAGTGTGTTTTAGGATTGTGTTGCTTAGTACCAATACTGTATTCGCTGTGTGCACAAAGTTTATTCCTCCTTTGCAAAGTAATTACATGAGAGTACTCATAACCAGAAAAGTATATTTTTAGAACTGTTGGTTCTAAAAATAAAACAACTATATCTGTGGATATAAAAACAATTGGCCTGGAGTTCAATCCTTGAGTGTGTGAAACGTTTTGCTGATTGAGTGTGTACAACAAATTCTTTACACTGTCCTCTGGTACTGCCTTACTGCTCGACCAAGCTACCACTTTGGAGAGTAAGGTCAGTTCTAACTTTAGCCTCTGTTATACCTCTGGGGTTGGTGACTCTATACATACTATACACACTGTACTTCATCCTAGTCCAGTATATATAGAGCCACTTTCTCACACATATCCTTGAGGATTCACAGCCAGGCTTTAGGGAAAATAAAAAATGTGTACCATAAATCAGATCTTTCACTTAAAGGTATTATGCTGGAAGTATGTTACCTTGAAGAGGGATTATCTGCATGTTGCTTTTATAGACCTGAGGTCAGCATTTGACCTGGTCCCGAAGGATAACCGATAAAGGGTTTTGGATGCCTATGGGATCCCTAAGAGTTCTTCATACTGACACTTACGCCAAGTTGAGGTGCAACATGGGAGGAGAATTCATGGATAGGATTCCCCTAAACCAGGGAGTCAAGAAGGGATGCGTACTTGCACCTACACTCTTTAGACTTTACATCTATGGGGCAGCCAAATGGTTATCTCATTAGAAGCATGGCTCATCCCACCCAAGAGTGCAGGAGTACCCGTTCCCGCTCCCGGCTATACTCTCCTTTTTCTAGAACCCCTATTGGCTTACAGTCGGAACTGGACTCTTTTGCTGTTTTTTACACAAACATGGGCTTAGAATTAAACTCATAAAATCAAAATTCATAGCAATAAACTCACACCAGTCCTTCAGAGGAAGGATGACTATTGATGGAGCCCTGATAGAATAGGTCAAACATTTTTACTATTTAGGAGAAAGAATGACAGACACCTTGACCTGGGAAAGAGTACAAATGATCTTAATCAGAGAGCACTTCTCAATGGGAGAAAATACAAGGTCACTCCGCGTGGTTCTGTGTCACCTGCCCTTAAAATATACAGACCTACGGCAGTGGCAGCAGCCATCTATGGGACAGGGACATGGGGATATGCTGACACAACTGCTCTTACGTTAGCAGAAAATAAATTCATCAGGGGTCTATTTAATCTACCTCTAAGTACTATCCTCATTCCCCTGAGGCTCGATTTAGCACTAAACTGCATACATTTGGTGTCCTCCATAAAACTACTGATGTATTTGGTGGAGCTTTGGTCAACCTCGGAGCGAACTCCCTACAGGGAATCTTTAGAAGACTTGATTTCATATGACAGGCAAGTATGTACCCCATGTCTAAAACATGTCAAGAAGCAGTGTGAAATGGTTAAAATGGGGGAATTATAGAAAGCCCCAGCACAAACTGTCAAAGGTGTTACTCAGAAACTGAAATGCCATGGTACAGGTATGGCATGATCAATAAGATGGGAGCCTAACAGGGCAGTTTCTTAGTCATAAATGTTCTCGTAACTTTGAAGCATGTATGGAAAGAATTCACCCTTCCGAGCAAAACTTTATATGTATAATTTAGATGCAGTGCTCTATCGCTAAGATAGTTTTGATCTAAGTGGATTAAATCAGGCAGCTCCCCAAACCATTTTCCTTACTGTCCACAGCAAAAGGAAACAGGAGAAAAGTTTTTCTTCTTTTGCCCCAGCTACTCATTGCTTTGAAAGAAATGGATCATTCCAGTGTGTAAGCTTTTTACAGCGAGCATGGAACATTAGATCGAAAGCGCTGACCCCAGCCCCCCCCCCCCCCCCCGCCCCGTCCCTCTCCCCCCCAGTAACCACTAATTATACAAGTGGGTACAAGCTACACAATCGAATTGTATATAAATTCTGCTAATTATAGGGCTTATTTAAAAACTGCACAGCATTTTTACTTGTGATTAATCAGGATAATGTTACAAGATACAAGTGCCAATAACTGATTTTTCTGCTATATTTACGCTATTTCATTATGTGATACTTGTTTTTAATCTGACAATGCAATTTTAAATGGAATTATCTAATTTTACTCTTGTTTAGATGGGAACCCACATAATTAATAATAGTTTTTTTTCCCATGCAACCACCGACTGCAACGCCCGGTTCACTGTTCTGCTGACCGTCGGGCCCACCGTCGCAGCAACCACCCAGGCGAAGGTCACAGTGCTCGAGGAGATCAGATCAGTTTCCCCATCAAATCTGGAGATGCCAGGACCCCCAGGAGCCGCTATACACCAATACCTGGGGTACCACCCCCCCCCCCCCCCTACTGCAACCAAGGCTTGCTTGTAGTTCAAAAACTAACAAGCTGACAAGGGACGTCAACATTGCAGAAGCCAGCCCCAAGAGTGGCCCAACATTCCTGTTTTGATCTCCTCTGCAGGTCTGACTAAGAGTCTGGAGCACCTTTGATCTCCCCGACCAGGGTCTACGAAGACCGACTGTGGCTCCCTGCTCCCAAGACCTTCACAAACTGAGCACCTGTTGGGAGCTCTTGGACCTTTACTGAGTCCCCGTCTGCAGCCTGTTTCTAGGTAACCCCCGCTCCCCTAACACATACACTTTGTCAACAGTGTAGCACACAAGGCTACCAACCTGTCCAGCAACTCTGCACCCGGACCCTCCAGCGCAGGTAAACCTGAGCTGCTGGTGGGTTGTGTGACCGTGACCACCTAGCACTTCAAGTCCTAAAGGTCTCTCCAGAAATAGATTGCAAATACTTGTATGCAGTATACATTTCTTTCGCCATAGGAAAGCATTACTGCATAAAAGAGCATTTGTGTGACAGTCTTTGCTTGATTGTAAAATTGCTAGTTTAAAAAGAACTTACCTAATTCTGAAGATCTTTGTGTTGAAAATTCTATAAGGAAAATGCTACTTACCAGTATGCATCTGTTCTTGGAATGTAGAGCTGCCGAGTTACACACTATGCATAGATGGCCACCTAGTGTTGGGCCCGAATGTTTGCAGTTTGTTTTGTTGTAGAAAAGTCTTTTGGAGTCACGGGATAGGTGACTCCTCCTTAGGATGATACTGCGCATGGGCATCGGCTCCATACTTAGATTGTTTTTCCCCAGTAGGGAAGTGATGGAGCTGTACAAGAAGTAGTGATGTCCATGTGATTTGTATCTAATTAAGATAATACTGGAACAGATAAAGGTAGCCGGGGAGGCAGGTGGGCGTATGTAACTCTGCAGCTCTACATGCCAAGAACAGATGCATACTGGTAGGTAGCATTTTCCGTTCAAGGCATATGAGCTGCAGATTACACACTATGCATAGATTGTATAGCAGTACCCACACTTAGCGGCGACCACCAGTATCTGTTGCAGTTGTTTGAAACAGTGTTTTTAATACAGCCTGGCCACAGTGGCTTGTTGTTTAGTTTGCACATCTACACAATAATGCTTTGTGAATGTGTGTGGTGTAAGCCATGTAGCTGCTCTGCATATGTCATCTAAGGGGATGTTCCTTAAGAATGCCATTGAAGCCCCTATCTTTCTTGTTGAGTGGGCGTTTGGAGGAATTGTTAACGTGCGTTTTGCTTTTTGGTAACAAATTTGTATGCATTTAACTATCCATCTGGCGATCCCTGATTTTGAAATAGGGTTGCCCTTGTGTGCTGGCGAAAAAGACACAAAAAGTTGCTTTGTTTCACGAAATGATTGTGTCCTTTCGATATAGTACAGCGGTGCTCTTTTAACGTATAAGGTGTGTAGAGCCCTTTCTGCGACAGTTTGAGGCTGCGAGAAGAATACGGGCAGCTCAACCGTTTGATTTAGATGGAATGGTGAAATGACTTTAGGCAGGAATTTTGGATTAGTACGAAGAACCACTTTGTTATGATGCATTTGCAAAAAGGGTTCTTGAAGAGTAAAGGTTTGTAGTTCACTAACCCTTTTAACCACTTGGATGCTAGGCGTTTTCCCGCTGTGTGCTGGAAAATGCCATTTTAGTGGCACCATGACGAGCTCAGCTCGTCATCAGCACACGACCCCCGTGGGTGATGACGAGCTGAGCTCGTCATCAGCATCGAAGGGGTTAAGAGAAGTAATTGCTACCAGGAAAGCTACTTTCCAAGTTAGGAATTGCAATTTGCATTTATGTAATGGTTCAAAGGGAGGACTAATTAACCTTGTAAGAACAATGTTCAGGTTCCACACTGGTGCTGGTGGTGTTCTGGGAGGAATTCTTCTTTTGAGTCCTTCCATGAAACCTTTAATAGCTGGTACTCTAAAAAGAGACAGGTGTTGTCTGTTTTGTAAATATGCTGCAATGGCAGCAAGGTGTGGTCTGATAGACGTATAGGCTAAGTTACACTTTTGAAGGTGTAATAGATATCCTATGATGTGTTGGATAGACACATCTAAGGGATCGATTTGGTTGTTTTGGCAGTATATGACAAAGCGTTTCCACTTAGAAGCGTAACATGCTCTGGTAGTGGCACGTCTAGCCTCTTTAATGATGTTCATGCATTCTGGAGGAAGGTTGACGTAACCAAACTATGACCTCAGGAGCCAGATCGCTAGGTTGAGCTGAGCTGGGTCCTGGTGTCTGATCTCTCCATGGTTCTGTGTTAATAGGTGTGGAGATAGATTTAGTTTTTGGTGTGGCACCACAGACATTTGCAGCAGCTTGGTGTACCACGGTTGTCTGGCCCAATTTGGAGCAACTAGAATGAGTGTTAGGGAATGTTGCTGTAGTTTGCGCACCACTAAGGGAAGCAGTGGGAGAGGAAGAAAAGCAGACGCAAATCTTCTTGACCAGTTCATCCATATCGCACTGCCCTTGGACAATGGGTGTGGGTATCTGGCGACAAAGTTTGGGCATTTTGAGTTTTCGTGGGTGACGAAGAGGTCTATCTGAGTTTGTCCCCACCTTTGGAAGAATGGTTGAAGAACTTGCGGGTGAAGTTCCCACTCGTGGATCTGCTGTGTTTGTCGACTTAGTAGATCTGTGATAGTGTTTTGCACTCCTGGGACGTGTTGGGCTAAGAGGAAGATGTTTAGTGGTATAGCCCATCTCCATATCTGCTGAGCTAGTTGAGAGAGCTGCAGAGAGTGTGTCCCCCCTTGTTTGTTTATGTAGTACATGGCTGTTATATTGTCTGTGTGGACTAAGACAGCCTGGCCTGATACTTTAGACTGAAATGCTTTTAGAGCTAGAAACACGGCTAGCAACTCCAAATAATTGATATGGAGTAACTTTTGTTGCGGTGTCGCCCTGCCTTGCATAGTGTGATGCAGTAGATGGGCTCCCCAGCCGGAGAGCGATGCGTCCGCTGTCATGACTATTTGGGGAACTGGCTCTAGAAACGGTTGTCCCTTGGAAAGGTTTTTGGTGTTCCACCATTGCAGAGAACGATGAGTCAGACCGTCTATCAACACTAGGTCTGTTAATTGACCTTGAGCCTGGTTCCATTGGAGTGCTAGGCACTCTTGAAGTGGACGCATTTGCAATCTTGCGTGAGGTACTACAGATATGCAAGATGCCATCATTCCTATGAGTTGCATGAACACTCGAGCTGGTAGTGAGTGTTGTGGTTTAAATTTTGTTAGGAGAGTTTGTACACTTGTTATCCTGGCTAAAGAGGGGTAAGTTTGTGTTAATTGGGTGTTTATTGTAGCGTCAAGATATTGTTGTATGTGCGAGGGGTGAAGGTGCGATTTGACGTGATTTACTGTGAATCCTAAGTCGTGAAGCAGTTGAATAGTAGCTTGAGTGTTTTTGCACACACTGTCTGTATGAGCTGGCTTTATGAGCCAGGCGTCCAGGTATGGGAAGATGTGAATGTGCGGTCTTCTTAGGAGAACTGCTACTACTGCTAGGCATTTGGTAAACAATCTTGGCGCTGTTGTGACTCTGAATGGGAGCACTTTGAACTGGTAGTGTTGTCCGTCTAGCACATATCTGAGATATTTTCTGTGTGCTGCGTGGATGGGAATATGGAAGTAGGCGTCCTTGAGATCTAGAGTGACAAGGAAATTGTTTAATACCAGTAATGGGAGGACCTGTTGAAGTGTGACCATATGAAAATGATAAGACTGTATGTAAATGTTTAGAGGTCTGAGGTCTAGGATGGGTCTTAGTGATCCGTCCTTCTTTGGTATTAGGAAATATAGGGAATATACTCCTTTGTTTTTCTGATGCTCTGGAACTATTTCTATTGCATTTTTCTGCAGGAGGGATATTACCTCCTGTCTGAGCAGCGTTAAATGTTCCTGTGACATTGGACGTTGCTTGATTGGTATGTAGTGGGGGGGGGGGGGGGGGGGGGGGGGGGGAGTGTGTAAGACGTTAGTTCCAGACAATAACCTGATTGAATTATTTGGAGCACCCACATGTCTGATGTGATGTTTTCCCATGCTGGCAGGTACTGTTGAAGTCTTTCCCTGACAGGAGTGGAATGAGGCGGGGGAAGGGAGTCATTGGGCAGGAGTAGAGGCAGAGCGCGAGTTATTATTTTTGCCTCTGCCTTTGTTATTGTTACCCCTGTACCCACCCCTTTGGTAGCCTTTGCTGTAGGTAGACTGTGTAGGGGCTTTGTATGAGGTGGAAGCTGTATCAGATGTATATCCCCTGGTGGCACCTCGATAGTTTGAGCGACGAAATGAACGTCTGGAAGCCTGCGACTGCAGGGCTCCCATAGATTTGGCGGTGTCTGTATCTTTTTTCATTTTCTCTAATGATGCATCTACTTCGGGTCCAAATAGATGTTGTTGGTCAAAGGGTTGGTTAAGAATGACGCTTTGTACCTAGGGTTTGAACTCTGATATGCGCAGCCAGGCGTGTCATAGCTCATCGTAATGTGCCCTGTCATATCTGGCAAGCAGTGCCTTTGTATTGGCGATACGCCATATGTTTGCTGCTTGAGACACTGTTCTTTTGCCTGATGCGTGAAGTAGCTTAGACTCTTTATCTGGTGGTGCAGCCTCACCCAATGTTTGGGAGTTTGCCCTCTTGCGTGCATTGGAAACTACCAGTGAGTCTAGTGGTACTGGGCCTTTAATATAAGATGGGTCAGACGGAGCAGCCTTATATTTTTTCCCTATCCGAGGGTAAATGACCAGAGTTCTGACTGGGTCCTTGAAGACTTCGGGAGCATGCTTGAGCACTCCTTTAAGCATGGGCAAGATGGAGGACGACCTTTGTGCATTATCATATGTATCCATAAGGAAGTCTTCCTCAACAGGGTCTGTATAAATGTCTACACCATGATAGTGTGCAGCCCTGTGAATTAGTTTGTTAAACCCAATAGTGTCTTCTGGTGGGGCAGGCCTTGAGGGATAAATGTCATCCTGAGGGACATATGGGATATATGGGGTGGTATAATTGTCCCAGGGGTCTGGGGATCCTGTGGGAGTTGTTGGCTCAGGTGTGTTACCCCCCCATGTCATCAGAGCTATCATCCCTCTGTGGTGTGATAGGGGATGCTGGTGAATGCTGTGGTGGTGGTGATGGTACAGGTGAAAGAGAAGGGGAAGGCAGTCGTAAAAGCGAGGTAGCCATGTCCTTTTTGGAATGTGGAGCTGGAGCTGGTGTGTCCAGTAGTCGCTTCTTTGGAGCCAAAACTAGGTGTCCAGTGACTGGGTCCTTGGTCAAAGTCTTTTGAGCCGGGTCTGGGTAGGATAAATCCACTGCAGGGGATGGATCTTTTGGTGTGGGGGAAGTCTTGTGCACAGAGCCGGCTTGTTTTGGCTTTTTAGCAATGTCTTTCACTGGGGAGGCAGCCATCTTTTTCCGCTCCAAAGCTTTCCTCGGTTCCGAGTGTTTTTTCGGTTTCGGTATTGTTTTCGGATCCGATGATTTTTTCGGCTCCGGTGGAGTTTTGGAATCCGAAGCGGGCTTGCTTGGTTCCGGCCTGGTTTTCGGTGCCGAAGGAGTAGTGGTGTGCTTCGGTGCCGGTGGTTTGGATGTCGGGACAGTTGCCTTTTTCGGTGCCGGTGTGTGTGCGCCGGCACCGTGTGAAGGTCGACTCGCGCTCGAGTCGTCAGAAGGCTTGGTTAACTTCTTAGCCGGGCCCGAAGGTGGGGCAGTAGAAGCAGTTTGCCACTGTGCACCCGAGCTGGAGGGCGTGGGTGTGACCGGGGCCTTCTGTGTAGAGGAGGGGTCGGGGTCGACGGTCTAACTTACGACTCGCTGCGCTAGAGTGATGTCCTCGACTTCGGAATCGTCTGCTTCGGAGCTGCTGTCGACGTCGTGTTGTTCAGGGACGTTGACGCCCTCCTCGAAGATGTCGTCAGGAATCGGAGCTAAAGACCGCTGAGCCATTGTTCTCCTCGCTCTTCGGTCCCGGATAGTCTTTTTTGGAGCGGAAAGAGGCACAAGCTGAACAGTCTTTCGCCTCGTGCTCCGGAGAGAGACAGAGGTTACACACCTCATGGAGGTCGGTGTGGGGAAACTTCGACCCACTTCTTAAATGGCGTCCTTTCCATGAGCTGGAGTTGCGGCCTAGGTAGGCCCGAAGGCTGTCGACGACAATCGGAATCAAGATTCTCGAGGTTTGGAGATTAGCTTCGACTGGAAAGCTTTCGAAACAAAGTTTTGTAGTTTGGTGAGGATTGAGCGCCGAAGGAAATCGGTTCCAACACGGAACGCTAGAAACACATCCGAGCCCGGGGCGGAAAAAAACAATCTAGGGATGGAGCCGATGCCCATGCGCAGTATCATCCTAAGGAGGAGTCACCTATTCCATGACTCCGAAAGACTTTTCTACAACAAAACAAACTGCAAACATTCGGGCACAACACTAGGTGGCCATCTAAGCATAGTGTGTAATCTGCAGCTCATATGCCTCGTACAAATAAGTTCTATTTCTAAATTGGTCTTGAGTTTCTTCTTCAGTCAATCAATCAGGGATTTGTGAAGCGTTCTACTCACCCGTGAGGGTCTCAAGGCGCTGGGGCAGGGGAAAGGTAAGGGGGCGGAGGGGGGGGGTGTGCAGCTCTGATTCAACAAAAGAGCCAGGTCTTGAGGCTCTTCCTGAAGGGGTGCAGAGTACGGGAACGTCTGATGTTGAGCAGGAGTTCGTTCCAGGTCTTTGCTGTGATGTAGGAGTAGACTCTTCCGCCTGCTCTGGCTCTGCAGATGCACAGGGTTTCGGCGAGGTTGGAGGAGTGGAAGTTTCTCTTGGGTACGTGGAAGGAGACTCTTTCGTTGAGGTATTGGGGTCAGGTGTTGTGGAGGGATTAGTAGGTGTAAGTAGCTTGAAGGTTACTCTCTTCTCGAAAGGGAGCCAGTGGAGGTCTTGTAGGTGCTGCGTGATGTATTCATGTCGTGGGATGCCGAGGACGAGTCTGGTAGTGGTGTTCTGGAGTTTACGGAGCAGGGATTTGTTGATTCCGGCGTAGAGGGCATTTCGTAGTCCAGTCTGCTTGTTATCAGTGCATGGGTGACAGTCTTTCTGGATTGGGGGGATCCAATTAAAGGTCTTGCGAAGGATGCAGAGGGTGTTGAAGCACGTGGAGGAGACATCGTTGATCTGTCGGGTCATGGTGAGGGAGGAATAGAGTATGATGTATAGGTTCCGCGCGTAGTCCGTTGGGAGGGTTGCCGAGGACGGTGGGCCACCAGATGTGTCACATTTATTGATTCTGTATGTACAACAAATACTTAACACTACCCTCTGATAAGCCTAAACTTCTCGCCTATCACAAAAAAAGAGCATTTGGGATTATTCATTTAAGCCCCGTCAACCAATAAGGGTCGTCTGGACTGTCTATAAAGTGTACCTTATTTTGGTACACTACATAAAAAGCCAGCTTCCTATAGCAGCAGTGATACATTTAAGGAGTGTTTTAGACTGGACTGTGCTAACTGAAGAAGACACCTTTTTTTGGTGATGACCTTTTTGATGGATACTCTATTTACCTGCAGATTTCTCACCTTTTTAACATTCACAGGTGCGAAACTTAAACAAAACATTTACAATAGCTCCAATGCTAGCAAATGTTGTTAGGCATCTGATACCACCCAGAACAAGATATCTAAGCCATAGAGCGCTACCCTAGAGCCCTGATATAGTCCTCATTCATTTTCCCAAAGTTTCAGAGAGGGATGGGAGACGGCAGTAATTTAAGAAAAAGCTATGCAGTACATCAATCTAACCTGGGTCCGTATCACGATGATGTATGTGATCACTCCTCCGAATGAAGAGGAAGGTGGGATCAGTGAGAAATCTGCAAGTTTCCACGAAATAAATCGTTGCTGGAGGTAAGAAACTTGTTCTTCTAATGGATATCTCTACCTGCATAATCTTCACCTTTTGAATGCCCTTTCCAGGCAGTGGGTGTGTGGAGATGGTCACACCAGAAAATGCAGTAGCACTGAAATTTAAAATGGCTGTCCCTTCAGACTTACGAATCTAAATAACAATGTTTAGCAAACATGTGGACGGAAGCCACATGGCATATCACTGGAATAAGCACACCATGGATATTGCTGAAGAAGTCACCCAGCAGGAATTGGCTCCAATATCTTCCGGTGGTGCCTTTTCGATTACGGCATTGCAGGTTACAACACAAAGTGCAATCCATCTGGAAAACGTCCTATTAAGGACAGCCCAGTCCTTTCTAGCACAGCCTACAAAAACCTGATCTTCACACCGGAATTCCCAGGTCCAGGACTAAAAGTAAATATCTAACACTTCCTTGTCTGTTGCATAATTCAAGTCTTGAATCCAAGCCGAATATAAAATTGTATATTTGAAACTCTTAGTGATCAGAAGTGTGACATATTTAATTCCAGTGTTACAGAAATGTGGAACTTTCAATCCTGCAATTGAAAGCAGGTAGGATTACGTGGATGCAGGGGAGAGAGGGGGAGAGGGAGAGGGAGGGGGAGAGGGAGAGGGAGAGAGGGAGAGAGGGGGAGAGGGAGAGAGGGAGAGAGGGAGAGAGGGAGAGAGGGGGAGAGGGGGAGAGGGAGAGAGGGGGAGAGGGGGAGAGGGAGAGAGGGAGAGAGGGAGAGAGGGAGAGAGGGAGAGATGGAGAGAGGGAGAGAGGGAGAGAGGGAGAGAGGGAGAGAGGGAGAGAGGGAGAGAGGGAGAGAGGGAGAGAGGGAGAGAGGGAGAGAGGGAGAGAGGGAGAGAGGGAGAGGGGGAGAGGGGGAGGGAGAGGGAGAGGGAGAGAGAAAGAGAGGGAACGAAAGAGAAAGAGAGAGAGCGAGAGAGAGAGAGAGAGCGAGAGAGAGAGAGAGAATGAGAGAGAGAGAGAGAGAGAGAGAGAGAGAGAGAGAGAGTATGTGTGTGTGTATGTGTGTGTGTATATTTTAACAGGGAGTATTAATTAGAGCATTTAACTGGATGGATACTGGATGAGCAGCAGTCAGAAGGTCTCCATCAATCAATCAATCAATCAATCAATCATAACACTTGTATAGCGCGCTACTCACCCGGAAGGGTCTCAAGGCGCTTGGGGGAAGGGGTCCCCTACTGCTCGAACAGCCAGGTCTTGAGTTGTCTCCTGAAGGCGAGGTGGTCCTGGGTCAGTCGAAGGTGGATGGGGAGGGAGTTCCATGTCTTGGCCGCCAGGTAGGAGAAGGATCTGCCTCCGGCGGTGGCTCTTCGGATGCGTGGTACGGTGGCGAGGCTGGTAGACTGTAGCTGGCGGGTGGGCGTGTAGAAGGTCAGGCGGTCGTTGAGGTACTTGGGGCCCAGGTCGTGGAGAGACTTGTGTGCGTGGGTGAGGAGCCTGAACGTGATCCTCTTGTTGATGGGGAGCCAGTGCAGGTCCCTCAGGTGGCCGGAGATGTGGCTACGTCGGGGGATGAGTCGGGCGGAGGCGTTCTGGATGCGTTGGAGTCTTTTCTGTAGCTTGGCTGTGGTTCCGGCGTAGAGGGTGTTTCCGTAGTCCAGTCGGCAGGTGACGAGGACCTGGGTGACCGTCTTCCTGGTTTTGGTCGGGATCCATCAGAAGATCTTGCGAAGCATGCGAAGGGTGAGAAAGCATGATGAGGAGACGGCGTTGACTTGTCTGGTCATCGAGAGGGAGGAGTCCAGGATGAAGCCCAGGTTGCGTGCGTGGTCTGTTGGCTTGGGGGCGGTGCCCAGGGCTGGGGGCCACCAGGAGTCGTTCCAGGCGGAGGGTGATGGTCGCAGGATGAGGACTTCCGTCTTGTCTGAGTTCAGTTTCAGGCGGCTGTTCTTCATGGATTGGAACTGACAGCACGAGATCAATGAGAACAGGATAGGAAACCTTGCACCTTGATATAGACAACAGTGTAATTAATGGAGTCTTCTGACTGAATCGTGATATTGAGCCCCGATGACCGTAGGGACAAAAAGCGTTGGCTGGGCTGCATTTATTGCTTTTGATGAAAAGCCTTGATTGAATAGAAATGTTTCAATCCATTAAGAAACACAAGACTTCCAAATAATTCTTTTGTTAATGGACTGATGATAATTGAGGAATGAACAGTATTATTCTTTGAATTTTGGAAAGACAAATCAAGGAAGGACTTTTACATGCTCCTTTTTATCCAAAAATAGTATTACTTAGACTCTAACTACATTACTTTTTCAGATATGTAAAATGTTATGATTAAAATTAGTCTTGTCATTAATAGCACCAACTATGTGCTAGTACTTGCAAATGAATAAATCAGTCACATAGGTGCAGCAGAGGTCATAAATAGACTGTAAGTTAAAGCATTATTGAAACCCCAACTAAAGCTGCAATAACAAAGGTGAGTACACCATTTTAATCCCAAAATAACATTTATTAGGAAAAGGAGGAATAGTTGCAGAAAAAGTTAACTATCGTTCTAATGAATACAAGGACATGCACAGATTCCTGAAGTGAACCTATTCAGGCACCATACTAGGATCTCAGAGCTTTTTTTTTCAGCAGCAGTACACCATCACAAACACCATATTGAACCAGAATGCTGCATGCAAATGGAGGTTCCCAACCATGGTGCAGTGAAGTATCTCATGTGCAAAGAACACTCTAATGTTGGTGACAATACTTTTGCCCATAATTCTTTCCCATGCCCCCGTCAAGAGAAAGGACATACAGAATGCAGCCAAAAAAGGATTACATCTGCAGAATAAAATCTCCTCAGGATGGAAGGAGGGAGAGTCCTAATGAATCTACCTGAACCATTGAATGAAGCACAGAGAATGATAGCGAAGGTAACTTATTCTTCTAATAGCTATCCCCATTGGCAGAATACTTAAGTGATCCACTCCAAGTGGATTCCACCAGTTAATCCAGGACGTGTGCCGCTCTGCACCAATTTGTCTGTTGTATCTTTCAGCAGTCATTGGCGGCATCCACTTGAAGGAGCTTTTGATGGATTTTGTATTAAAGTGGATTTCTAGATAGATGTAATCCTCTGGATGTTATTCATGACTGTTAATACGGATTATTGTAGATGCCCCAAGTGCTTTAGATAGATGACATTGGTCCTGATGAGACCCTACAATGGAGACTGGATTGAAACTTTGATACCTTGTTCCCTGGTTACAGAATCAAAGGAGGGAATACAGTAATTAATATAATCCTTCAACACAAACTGTGTTTAAGCTGTTGATAACCAGGGATATATACAGTGCATTTTGGATCACTTTTGTATATATTCACTGACACCAGGACTGCGTCGTCTGCACTTTTCCAATGTACAGTTTGCACCGCATATGTATGTATCTCATATGAAGAGCAATATAATCTCCACCAAGGCATTAAGTGTTGGGTCTTGATTAATTTTTGTTTGATCATATATCAGAATAATACTAATTGCTTTACAATTCAACTTAATACATTTAAGTTAGAGTACAGGTATTCCTGGAATGAATCCCACGAACAGCTTTGATTTTATTATATTGCGTTGGTCTTGCTTGCTTGCCCCATGTCATATTTCGGGGAGGTCGCATGTGAATCCAGAAAAATCATCAGCTGCAAAACTACTCCTATTGGAAAGTAACCATTTCGTTTTGCAGCATGAATTCTTTCTGGATTCAAATGCTCTGAACTGATTTTTTAGCAGTGTCTGGCTCCTTGGGGGAGGTGGGCTGAAATGCGCTTGAGTTTGCACACAGGGTGTTTTAGTAATCTTTCGAACCTCTGCTTCCTTAGTTAGTAAGGTAAACGTGACAACCCCAGGTTAGAACCTAAGGTGGTTTAAACTGAGGTGGACACTATTTTTCAGTAGCCATCTTTGTGATGGCATGGTTAGGAATTCTGGGACAGGGTTATGCCCATGTCCAACAGGAAGTGGTCATATAGAGGGGTTTTGTGACCCAACGGGGAGTTCTGGAACTGATTAGCAGGACCTCAGAGCGGGTCTAGTTGAAATCACATCAGTTATCAAGAAAAAAGTGGGGATGAACATGTCAAAAAGGGCTACTTTCCTATATAACCGTAAACTTATAATGCCCATCTGGGGGTTAGACCTATCTACCAGTATCCTGATGTCAAATCAAAAGTAATGAGATATTTCGCTGCCCCTTTTATGTCAATTAATTAGTCAGCCCTAGGAATTAGGTGTGCATCAGTTTTAGTTAAGCACCGAGGCCCTTTAGTCCATACAAAACGTCAGCTTCTTTTTACCACCCTGTGGCTGGCCCAAGGGCTCTCAGAGGGTTTGATGCTCTCTTGGACATGATTAGACTGCCTGTAGATTTTACTTTTGAAATGTAGGCTGCCACTAGTGTCCACATCATGTGTACACCAGTTAGTCTGACCAGGGGTCAAAGAGAAGAGCTCAGAATACTAGTACGGGACTTGCCTGCAGTCAGCCTGTTGTTGGGCAGGGAGGGTGTCTGAAAAGACAACTCCTTCCACTGACCTATCTTTAGGGTTGGTGGAGAGGAGGGCAGCAGCACAAATGTTGCCACCCTAAGGGACCCCTCACCAAACAATGCAAGGCTACCAGTGCAGGCTGTGTGCCTTTGTGCAGACAAAAGTGAAAACACCATGTCACAGGGGTACCATTTACTAGGGACTTTCAACGGGTGCTAAAGGTTTTGGAAATTGGGGGAACAATTCTACAGTTTTGGGTAAGAGCTCTGGCACTGGGGACCTGGCTAGCAGGAACTCAGTGCACTTCCAGTCGAAATCACACCAGTTACCAGGCAAAAAGTGGGGGTGACCATGTCAAAAAGAGCTACATTCATTCTTTTAGTTTTGGGTTCTTAAACACATGATGGGCATGTTCCACTTTAGTAATAGTCTCCATTTTAGTTAGACTATCCACCTTATTTAGTTTTGGCACCAAATCTATCCAAGGTAATAGAGGCATCAATCTTTGATAATGTAGTTTGTCATTTTTCCTTTAATTATGCAGAATCATCAACATGTATGCCTATCGTATGTGCCTATCTCTCTAAGAACTGTGAAAGTGAGAAGTCATTCAGCTACTGACTTCAACAAAATCCCCAGTGTGACATCTGTGCAAGACAGGTGCCTTTTTCACGATCATATAAAATCAATAGCCAAAATAGTGTAGTCTGAAATGACGTCCTCTCACCGTATATGTCCATATGGAATCTCTGAGACTAACACCTTGGGGCACATAATCTGTCAGACATTCCTCAACTTATGTCAGAAATTCCAGTCTCTGATAAGATTCAGTATATAAGGACTGTCACTTGACCACTCAGTTAGGAGATAAACTTCACCCATGTTGCAGATGCAGATGCGCACAACACCAGTTTCCAATTCAACCAAAGAAGCCTCAAGCAAGACTTCCCGAGGCTTTACGAAGTATTCCATTCCGCCTTCTCGAACTGGTGCTAGGTTTAAGTTCTCTCAGACCCAATCTCCTAGCTCTTGGCATTGTGATTGTGATTGTGATTGGGTTCTTGTATAGCGCGCTACCACTCCACAGAGTATCTTGGCGCTTCAACTCCTAGTTGTCAGATATATGCTGAGAGATCATGATGGTGAAAGATCAAAAACACAGAGTGGGTCATAGCAACGCTTTGCAACCTGATTACGACAGAGAGTAGATCCAGGTTTTTAAGTCTTTCTTAAAGCAGAGTTCAGTTGTACTTTGATGCAGGGGCAAGGGAAGGTTGTTCCAGGCTTTCGACCCGATAACTGCAAGGGATTTCCCTCCCTTGGTCGTTAGCCTAAATCTGGGGACGTAAAGCAGATTAGTTGTGGATGACCTAAGGGTTCGTTTAGGCTGGTAGAGTTTAAAATACTTCCTCACGTACAGCGGGCCTTGTTGGTGGTAGGCTCTGTAGGTGATGGTAAGTACCTTAAAAAGGATGCGCTTATGCACCGGAAGCCAATGCAGTGCATCCAGTGCTGCCGATGCCGAGGACTTTCTGGGCAGTTTCAGGACAAGCCTGGCGGCTGCATGCTGGACCATTTGCAGTCTGTGCAGGGCCGATTTATTCAGCCCTGCATACAGACTGTTACAATAGTCTAGTCTGGGAGTTATGAGCGCTACAGCCACTGTCCGCCTGGCGCTTAGAGGGAGAAAATCGAAGAATTTCCTGAGGCTTTTAATAGTTCTAAAACAAGCCCCTGCTACTTCTTTAGCTTGTAGATTGAAGGACAAAGTGTTGTCGAACTTGATACCCAAGTTACGAGCAGCATTAATTGTCTTGGGAGGGGCTTCCACCATTTCTGGCCACCAGTCCTGTGGTGAGAAACAGTTATTGAGGCCGAAAGGGACGATCTCCGTTTTTGCTGAATTACATTTTAAGTGATTTTGAGTCATCCACTCAAATGTTACTGATAGACACTCTTTCAGCGTTTGTTCAGCATTAGTTTGGTTCTTATCGAGGGTCAGCACCAGTTGGGTGTCATCAGCGTAGGCAATTGTACTGATGTTAAAAGGTGGAAATAAGTTCCAACAGGGGTACCATATAAAGGTTGAATAGGGTTGGGCTCAAGCTTGAGCCCTGCGGCACCCCGGAGGTCAGGAACTTTTCCTCAGAATGAAAATTGCCTAGCATGACAACCTGCCGCCTCTGCTCCAGATAGTTCTTAAGCCATTCGAACACAGTTCCTGCTATGCCAGCATTGGTCAGGCGATGTAAAAGGATAGCATGGGACACCGTGTCGAAGGCTGCAGATAGGTCTAATAGGATCAGGACAGCCATTTTGCCCTGATCCAAGGCAGCACGAATGGTTTCAGCTGATGATAGTAGAGCTGACTCGGTAGAATGGTGAGCCCTGAAACCAGCTTGACACGGATGTAATATGTTATTACTTTCCATGTATGCCATCAGTTGTTTATGGACAAGGGATCGAGTGATTTTACAGACTACGGGGAGGAGGGAAATGGGGCGCAAGTTGGATAATGTCGAGGGGTCAGGTATTGATTTTTTCTGTAGCAGCCTGACAGCGGCCAGCTTCCATTGCGGAGGAATATCCCCCGATTGCAGGGACGCATTAATGAAGGAATTAATGCAGGGGTTGACCTCCTGTATTATGGTTCTCAGAAACATAGGGGGACAGGGATCAAATGGGGAACCAGATTTTGTGGCCAGTATCCTCTGATGAGATTCTTCCAAACTAATATGACTAAAAGTTGTCCACCTTGGATGGACTGAATTTGTGCCGGAATTGGCCTGAGAGTCTTTTAAGTCTGGTTGAGGGAAATCTTTAGTCAGGGTGTCAATTTTTAGGGCAAAGTAGTTGGCGATGTCATTGCACAGGGTCTGGGACGGTGGTATTTATCGTGATAAGGCTTTAGGTTTAGTGAAACTGTTGACTATTTTAAAAATTTCCTTATATTTATTTTTTGACGCTGCGATGCAGGAGGTGGTTTTCTTTGCGTTTTTAATCATTGCATGATAACGTCTCCTGGCATTCTTATAGTCCTGTTTCGCTCCACTCTCATATGTCTGGTGCCATTTACGTTCCAAGTGTCTAACACCGACTAGATGTTCTTTAAGTCTGTCGGAGAACCAAGGGGCAGACAGTCTTTTTATTCATAGTGCCTTTAGTACCTGGGTTCCTGATTTTATTGCCAATAGTGGCCATCCATCCCTCAAACTTCAGATTGTCTTCTAGAGTATCCCCTGATAAGGTGGGTTTGCTCTCTTTGATCCAATTGTCAAGGTCAGGATGTTCCAAGATTTTTCCCCAGCACGGGAGGTTTATCCCTTTCTTTACCGCCACCTTCGCATTTACTCTATTTCCCTTCAAGGGGATGGAAAATGCAATAAAATGATGGTCCGTCCAGATTTGGGGCTTCGGGGGTTTAACTAGTATCTCAGTTAAATTTGAACATATGCAATCAAGAGTGTGCCCTGCATTATGTGTTTAACAACAAGGGGTGGTGATGGACAGAGTTTCTGATTTAAGCAGAATACTCTCACCCAGTCAAGAGATCAGGGCTAGATCCAACACCATTTTTTTGCTCACTGCACCATCCCAGCTCAGAACCTGGCTATATGCAAATCAGTCTGTTCCTGTCCCAGTGCATGATGGGAACAGGACAAACTAAACTACCAAGCCAATTCTTACACTGGGAAGGAAACAAGCTTCCGGGGACCGGTTTCTGGCATTTCAGCCGTCGTCGGCCCGGCTTGCTTGAATCCTGATGGTGCAATGAGCAAGGGACTCACATCTGAGTATACCCTTCCACACTGAAATGCCACCCCCTTTTCTGAATCTGCATTATGTGTAGCATCGAGCATTTGAAGTTTTAGCCCTAAAACCTGTAGTGTTTCTTTAAAGCTCGAAGCATAGCAATCAGTGGAATCGTCAAGGTGGAGATTAAAATCTCCCAACAGGGTGAAATTAGCGTATCTGAGACTCAGGTCGCTTAACACCTCCCCCATGTTTTCAAGAAACTGGGTAGGATGTCCAGGAGGGCGGTACACCAGTATCCCTGCAAAAGTAAAGGTGTCCAGCGCTTGTATGCAAAAACTTAAGCTCTCAGCGCCTCTTATATCAGGCGGTTCTTTCATGACACATTTGATAGAATCCCTGTAGATAATAGCTAGGCCGCCCCCACGCTGTTCAATGCGATCTGGAGGGCGTGAACTATGTCAGGGTTTGACCACTCACGGAGCCAGGTTTCAGTAATGAAAAGGCAGTCCAAATCATTTTCCATGACGAGGTCAAGTATGTGTGAAGTTTTTGCCCATTGATCGTGCGTTAATTAAGCCACATCTTAGATTATTAGGGCTTTCTTCCTCAGTGGTAATGTGGTAGGGTTCTATTGTATGCTTACATACATGGCAGCAGATAGGACCCACCCATTTATCTACATTAAGAGAGTGAGTGCATCTAGTATATGTAGAATTATTGAGTGCTAAGATATCCTGTTTGGATAAATATGTCACCTGGGTGTCCTGGCTGGCCCCTAGCCCGTTCTCCAGCCAGTCCTCGGCGCGGACGAGCGCAGACGGGCTAGGCTCAGGCACGACTCCGGCGCAACGAGGGCGCGCCCGCTGTTCGCGTTCGCTGCGCGAAGTGGTGGCCATCTCCTTTTGTAGTCCCTTCTGGCGCGCTATGCCACAGGGAGTTGTAGTTTTCAGGGCAAAGTCGTGAGGGGGGCTGCAAGCGCGTCTCCGGCCACAGCACCTAGTCGTGTGTGAGGCACGGAGGGGAGCGCGAAAGCAATGCGGTAGGTGTAGGTGTTAGGGGCTCAGTACACTTTTTTAAAAATCGCCGCAGAGTAACACAGAATAAAATACACACATTTTTAAATACTAGCTAGCTATGACCCGGCTCAGCGAAGGTGCTCACATTAACTAGTCTAGATTTCAACACAGAAATAGCATTTCACCAGGCAAAACAACTCTGGTAGCAATGGAGTCTCGGAGTCTGGAGCATTGGTCTCGAAATAGCTGACAAGCTATTCCAGATAGACAACAAACCCTGTTGTGCAGATATATGAACCACCTCCGAAACTCAGGTTTATTTTTTTATTTCTCTGCTGAAACTAGCATATCGCTTAGAGATAGTACAGTGAGGGTGTAAGGCTATAAATTGTGATGTTATGATTTTTCCCCGTTATTGAAAAGCTTAGTTGCTTTTTATTACCTTCTGTGATGTTACCAATATTATGTGCACTTGATCTCCAAATTTTAAAATACATTTTTTTAAATAAACATGTTGAAATCCGTATTCTGTTTCTAGTGATCTTGAGTATGAAAATCTTAAATGAACAGTTGTTTGGGGTGAGTGCTGTGAGTAACCCAAAAGCAGTGACACTAGCGCCTTTATATATTGGGTGGGGTTCTGCTGAGCTACAATAACCAGTGTTTAACATTCAGAGCTGGTGCACTGCACTAAATTCACTTGTGCCACTCGTGGGTGTGAAAACAAACCTTGTAGAATCGAGCCAGAGAAAGCATTTACCCAACACTTTGGAAGAAACAGATTGCAAATCTTGTGCTGATCCTGCTGCGTAAACATGTGGTAGTAATTGGGGCAGAATTTAAGGGGGGCATTCTCCATCTTGAGCCAACGGTAGAAAAAAGAATCCCTTGTCACTTTTTTGTTTTCCTAAACAAACTACAGCTTTCAAACGCCATATCTTGTAACTGGGCCAGGACATCACATAGGATGCTTATGACAACATACAAGAGAGTCAGCAGAGCACAACTGCTAAGCTTGTGGACCTTGAAAATAAGTCCACTGTATTCAATGGAGTTTGCATGTAGTATTTTGATGAATCCATGCAATCTTGATGCAAACCAGCAAATAATTTTGTTTGTGTTCAGAAAGACTAGAACCAGCAAAACCAGCCGTCTGCTAAGGAGTAAAGGCAGAGTGTTCGCTAAGAGCCTGCATTAAAAGACTTGTTGGTAGAGGTAGTTGAAACAAAGATTTTACAGCTTAAAGAATCCAGGTGCATTATTCCATGTCTCAAGGGATATTAAGAATTGTACCAGGTTTCAGTTTTGAAGTGGATGCTTCTATAACCAGGCATTCAGGAGACAGGTGCAAAGATAGGTTAGTGGAGAAGATGTATAAGCTGATAACCATGATAGAGTCTCGATTCATGTTTTGACAATATGGTTAATGAGACTGTCAAAGACTAATAAAATACCATTTGTTATCCGTTTGCCTGAGAGTTTCTCATTGAGCAATGAGTTTTTGGGATCAACAGTTTCTTTTGAGAGCTTCCTCTTCTTATCATCATGCAACAGGGTGCTCTGGTGCTCCTTACAGTTTTTTGTGCTCATTGAAGCAGGACAGCTTTTCATCCAGAAGCAGGTGTGTCTACTACCTTTAAAAGGTCACCTCAACTTGCAGCCATTATACGTTTGGCATCCCATTCCTTATTAACATTTGAGTTTATGAGACTGCAGCAAAGGCATGCATATGTATTACTGACATCCGCCAGCGAATAGCTGAACAGAATTTGACGCTCTACATTTTAGGAAGGAACATGACCACCAAAAAACAGAAGAAAAACTTTGATAAAATCAATATAATACTGAGAAAACCTCAGAAGCTCCAGATCCTGCATCAAAAGCATGGTAAAAAGAACTGGTGTCACTAGCAGACGTGCTCTTTAAATAAAATATATGAAGCATCATCTTCGGGGGGTCTGTGAGGCTCCATTTGTGGCAGTGTAACATGTCATCTAGCATCAGTTGCAGTGTACTGCTAAGAAAAAGTTACCAGATAACCTGGAGAGGTTCACTTTAGCAATGTCTGGGAGTGAATATGAATTTGAACATGGCTTTTATTTTCTTATTGGGTTCTCTGCATATGCTGCATTACATCCTCCAAAACATGGTAGAGTATATTATGCAAAAATCATTGAAACACACTGTTTTTAAAGTTGTTTGGGAGAAACTAAAATATTTCGTATTCATTAACAGTCTATGCACCTACTAGGTTCAAATCTGGTGCATATTGGTCAAGTGTGTTAAAAGTAATGGGAGTGTGCGTTACTTCGTTTGTGTGACTATGTGACTACAGAAACTCCATGTTAAGGTCTGGTCTCTGATGCAGCAAAAACCACTGGACAGATGTACACCAAACTTGGCATGAAGATAAACACTGGCTCAGGACAAATCCTTTTTGAGGTTCGACCTAAGTCTGTTCAATAGTTTATGAGTAACAAAAAAATATTAACCTACAGCAGTATAAGTCTGCCCTTGTTTACTGTACACACCAAAATCATTGTACTTGTTTCTACTTTTTTGGGGGTAAACTAAACTAAGGCTCTGAACAGTCTCTCTCCAAATACCTGCTTGGATCCTCTTCTGGCTGTGAAGAATGCATCACAACTTCTCCATCGACATTTCAGCGTCTGGAAGTTAGTGTTGGTGTGATCCGTCAGGAGATGCTGTTTCAAGTGATCCACAACTCCAAATATCAGTGAGCAACCATGCCACTAAAAAAAAGCAAAGGTGTGAAAAATCAAATGAGCACTGATCGTATACATAAGAATGTACTAGTAGCTCTTCTGCTGTGTCTGCCCATACTCGTCAAGACTAATAGACTCCACAAGGAGCACAGCCAGTCACACTCACAGACGTTGCACTAATCCACATACGTACATTCAAGCTCAGAACATTTAACACACAGTATCGAAACAAAGGTTCAGAGTTAATGGAGACTGGCAGACCTTTTAGATACAGTAAGCGAGTAAGCCTCTCCATCTGAATCATACAGAAAAAAAGACTATCCCTTCATGATACTAAAAATACGGACAATCTCACAAAGCCGGGTTACAGACGGCATTAGCCACTCTCTAACAGGGGAGTGAAATTTAAGTGCACCCTCAATCTCCAAGCATAGCTTTGGCATCCTAAGATAGAGAAAACCCTGAGCGGGCTTTCAAAGGATCTAAAGACATCTTTTATTAAGAGAATTCAAATATAGGTCCCTATAAAGGCAGTCTACTAATCGTATTACATTAGCAGGCAGCAGACCTAATGGGCATGGCTATGGAAGCAATCATGGCAGAAACTATTTGAGCGAGCTACGCCAATCACTCAGTTCAATCTTCATTTCTCCTGAAGGGGACCCATTCCAAACATTAAGAATCGGGCTCCCGGGGGAGGAGCTTAGCGGGCATCCAAGATGGTCCCGTGAGCACAGGGCTCCCCGGACCCTCGCCACCCTTCGCAATCTATCCTGAAGTTATCCTGATTTCTCGGACGGATTCTTCGAAATGAACCTCGGCTGAGTTCATAACTCTTTTCAGAACTTAAATCGGACTTGGGCAACCGAAACTGCGTAGATCTGAACTTCTTGGGCCCACCTGGAGGCGAGCCGGGGACTGGGTGACTCATGGATCCGGGACAGAGTCGAACAACAACGGCAGTCGGGTCTCCTCAGTAGCCCCATCACCACTTTCGGTTTCGTTTCTGGATCCCGACACGGTTTGATTGTGAGACCGTATCCCTCGGCTTGGGGCCATTCCAGCCTCCATCTAATGCAACCACTGCCTTAACTCTGCAGTCGTTTAGATCACTCTTGTGCTTTTGTTTTGGCAATACGAGCCGGCTTTTGTGGTTTATTGGTGCCCGGCCTGACGGCGGCCATTTTCACCAGGTCTCGTGGGCCCCTCTGGGGCGCATCTTCCAACATGGCTGGTAAGGGTGACGCTGAGAAGCGAAAGACAAAGACACCTCTTCGTGGGGGACTGGTCCAGACAAATGTCATCGATCGCTACACTCAGCCCAAAGGATCCCCCAGACTCTCCAGTCGTACCCCAGAGGATGCCAGAGAGGACCCACCCGCTCCTGTTGATCTGCCCCTGCAGGACATCATGGGCGCCATCTCCAATATGAAGGAGACCATCGGTCAGCAAAAAGAGGCACTGGCTCGTAAAATCGACACGGTAGCCATCGATGTTACCTTGATCAGGGCTGACCTGTCCAAGACCAATGAGAAAGTGAAGTCATTGGATCTGAAGACTTCCAGCCTCACGACTGATGTGTCTGAACTTCAGACAGAGGTTGGTAACTTGAAATCTGCCAATGACTTGATGTCCCATCGGCTGGAGGATTTTGAGAACAGGGCGCGACGCAACAACATTCGCGTCATAGGTGTGGCAGAAAATCCAGAGCCTCACTCGGTAGATCTCCTGGTCGAGGATCTTGTCCTGACCCATCTTTCTCCCTCTGGACTCAGCAAGTTTTTTGCAGTGGAGCGTGCACATCGTGTGCCGGGTGGAAAGCCCAAGCCGGGCGCTCCTCCGCGGCCCTTCATTGCGAAACTCTTCCACTTCAGAGATAGAGATGCTATCCTGCAGGCTTCGAGAGTACATGGCCCGGTAAACTTTGAGAACTCCTCTGTCAACTATTTCCCGGACTTTACTCAGCATGTCCAGAGACAAAGGATGGCTTTCCAGGGGGTAAAACGACGTCTTCTGGGCCTTGGTTTGAAGTATGCAATGCTTTCCCCTACAAGGCTTCGAGTCGAGTATGAGGAGCAGACTTTCTTTTTTGATCGGCCGGACAATGTCAGTGACTGGCTGGACACCCTACCTGGCCGAGGTGATCGGACGGAACACCCTGGAGGTGCCGAAGGTGGTGAGCCTACGCAGAAGTGACTTTTCGGTCCCTGTCCTCCGAACATTAGACATTTCTCAGCTGGGTTCTATTTCTTTTCCTAATATGTTTCATTGCGGTCCACGTCTGGGTGGCGGGTGGCGACGGGCCTCTTTCCTCCTCCGGGGTCTTTTTGTAGAGTGGGGTTCTTAGGGCGACAGGCACACTGCACGTTGGGGTGGCTTTTTGGTCTACTGCAGGGGTGCAGGGAGGGGGGAGTTGTAACGGGTGTGGGTTGGGGGGTGGGATGGGGTGTTCGGGTGTGTGTTTTTTTCACTCAAGGCGACAAATTGTTCATTTCCTTGCTTCAGGTGTCCGGCTCTTGGTGGGGTGACCTATGCATTACTTGTGGGGATGGGGGGTAGTGGGTTGAGGTTGGTATCATGGAACGTCAATGGATTGGGGGATCGTATCAAACAGGGTGTTGT
This sequence comes from Lissotriton vulgaris, assembly GCF_964263255.1. Taxonomy (NCBI): domain Eukaryota; kingdom Metazoa; phylum Chordata; class Amphibia; order Caudata; family Salamandridae; genus Lissotriton; species Lissotriton vulgaris. The sequence continues at coordinate 138,598,644 of NC_141697.1, read as the reverse complement.
GTTGCAATATTTGCGTCGTTTGTCTCCTAATGTGGTACTCTTGCAGGAAACGCATTTGGTGGGAAACGTGTGTCATGCTTTAAACAGGTGGGGTTACCGACTGGTTGCTCACTCGGGGTTTACCACTGGTTCCAGAGGGGTTGGTATTTTGATCCGGTCTTCTCTCCCCATTGAGATAGATAATGTTATCCTTGATGACAGAGGGCGCTACACCGCTATCACCGGTAGGTGGGAGGGTAAAACTCTTTCCTTAATTACTGTATACATTCCCCCCGGGTCTCCAGACCTCTACTTTCTCTGATGTTGGCCGGATGATGCTGGGCCTCCCTGACAGTCTCCTCCTTATGGGTGGGGATTTTAATTCTGTGCTTTCAGGCAGTACGGATCGCCACCCTCCCAGGACACTTCCCACTTCCCAATCTTGGCTCGGGGGTTCATAGACACTTTAGGCCTTGTGCACTGCTGGAGGTTAATGCACCAGACGCAATGTCAGTACACTTTTCGCTCCAGGGCTCATGGGAGTCTATCCAGGCTCGATTATGTCCTTAAGCCCGCAGTCCAGTCTTCCTTCATCAGGGAGATTAGACATTTGGCCCGAGGCATTTCTGATCATTCTCCTTTGTGGCTTAGTTTTGACACGGGGATACATGCCGCTGGGCATATCGCCCCTATCAATCCATGGTATTTGCGCAACCCCAAAACCCGTAGTAGCCTGATAAAGTCCCTAGATTCTTACTTCCTGGAAAATGAGGAGTCTGTCTCGTCCTCTGTGTCCCTGTGGGAGGCATTCAAAACTGTCATTCGTGGTCAGGCCCTATCCCTAATAGCGGAGACCAAGAAGGCTCGGAATATGGAGAGTCTGGAGGCAGAAATACTTGAGTTGGAGGCCGACCTGGAATTAGGCGTCACCCGGGAGAAACTCCACGCCCTTAGTTTGAAGCAGTTTGATTATAAATCCCATGTTACGGATGCCGCCAAGACAATGTTCAGGGAACAGCAGGGTAGATTGTACGATGTTGGTGATAAGGCAGGCAAATTGATCGCATGGCTTGATAGAAAGGAAAGAGCGAATCGTGTGGTTCCCGTGATACAGACTTCAGATGGTGTGTGCGTGACTGACCCTGGCGAGACTGTGGAATGCTTTGCCGATTATTTTCGTGTGGTTTACTCCCCGGTGTCAGACAGAGATGAAGATTACTCTCGTTTGCTGCTGAGGGACATTGCTTTGCCTTGTCTGTCTGAGGAGGACCGAGAGCACCTGGAGGCCCCGTTGTCAGTTGATGAGATTGCTACCGCAATCCGTTCCCTCTGTTCTGGTAAGGCCATGGGCCCTAATTGCCTCCCTGTCGAACTGTATAAACTGCGCCCGGACAAAGTTGCGCCCTACCTTCGCTCAATGTTCAGGGAGTCACGTGAGCTCGGCGCCCTCCCTTATGATCAGCGTTTGGCTACTATAGTTGTGATTCCTAAGGAGGGCAAGCCTCGTGATCGCGGTGCGTCGTATCGGTTTATTTCCCTACTGAATGCCGAGCCTAAGATCCTTGCCAATCGCTTAATCACTGTAATGTGTGACCTGATCCACCTGGATCAATCCGGTTTAATTCCGCACCGAAACACTGTTCTTAACCTGCGGCGCCTACACGGTGTTCTCGCTAGGGCGGAGTCTCTATCTGAGCCGGCCATCTTGGCTTCCTTGGACCCCACAATGGCCTTTGATACGATCGAACGGCCATATCTTTGGGCCACTCTGGCGAAATTTGGTTTTGGTGCGGACTTTATTAGTTGGGTTAAACTTTTGTATTCGGATCCGTTAGCTCAGGTCGTCGTCAATGGCAGAGTGTCCCGGTCCTTTGCTCTCGGGAGGGGTACGCGGCAGGGATACCCGCTGTCCCCCTTGCTTTTTGCTCTTGCTCTCGAACCGCTCGCAGCCTGGCTTCGTTGGGAGCCGTCGATAAGGGCATCCAGTGGTCCCCATATTTTGAAGATCGTGTTTCGTTGTACGCCGACTATATCCTTTTATACCTTACCTCCCCTCGTAAATCCCTTAACGTCTTGTTTGATGTACTCACTTCTTTTGGCAAGAACTCCGGCCTGATTATCAATTGGTCCAAATCGTGTGTGTATGTCATCTCGGGCGGCCTTCCCCCCTTACCGAGTAGGTTTCCCATTCAAGTCTCGCAATCAGGCTTCAAGTACTTGGGAGTCTATATATCGTTGGACCCGGTTGCCCGCTATGAGCACAATCTCCTCCCTCCTCTCCAACGATTGAAGGTGGACGTGGCTCGGTGGCGTAAACTGCCGTTGTCGCCACTTGGTCGAGCGGCACTCTTTAAAATGATGTCTCTGCCTCGCTTTCTCTATGCGCTTCAAAATTCTTTTGACGCTATTACGGCGGCGTACTTTCGGGAAGTGGAAGGTTTGCAGAGGAGGCTCGTTTGGGACGGTCGTGCTCGCATCGCTCTTGCAAAGCTCACTATAGCTCACTCTCCCCTGGTATGACGGGGGCATCGCACTCCCGGACATCAGGAGGTATTACTGGGCCTCTCAGTTGTCCGCCATCAACCATGCCACGTATGAACCCGGTCCGGCTCCTGCATTCGAGATGGACAAACATCAGTTGCCCGGTGGTAACTTCAATAGAGCACTCTACTCTCGGACCGCGGGGAGAAACCTCACGGGACCCACTAAGATTGCGGAGCGTGTGTGGAAAGATGCAAATGCGGCTATGGGATGGAATGACCGATTGACGCAAGCGACCCCATTGTATGCATCGGAACAATTGGGATGCCTCTGGACAACGAAAGGTTTTGAGAACTGGGACATGATTGGTATCAGCAGAGTGGGTGATCTTTGGGTGAAAGGCGCGGTGAAGACCTTTGCAATGCTTCAAAGTGAGTACGAGTTGGGGGATCGAGAGTTCTTCAGGTATGTGCAGGTTCGCCACGCTTTGCTGTCTGTCATCACAGCTGGTGATTCGGCTCCGGAATCATCCCCACTCGAGGACCGTATACTTGATGGTCATCTGCCCGATAGTACAATCTCCTTGATCTATAAGAAACTAATGAACAATCGGGCAGACCTTCTTGTGCGTCTCAGAGAGGTCTGGTCCGGAGATGGGTTGGAGTTGGACGACGAGGACTGGCAGGCCGCCTTATCCTCCCCAAAAGAAGTCGCCATTCCGGCCCGTCTGCGTCTCGTCCAGCTCAAGATCCTCCATCGTGTATATGTTACGGGTCCTCGTTTGGTTGCAATGGGTTTTTCCTTGGATGGGTTGTGTAGGCGTGGATGTGGTATGAGTGCTACCTTTCTCCACATCCTCTGGGAGTGCCGGCGTATTGGCAGCGGGTGCATGCGGTCATGGAGTGTGTTACCGGGGTTGCTCTGCTGCCTGAAGCTCGTAGATGTCTGTTGAATGTGTGGGAGCCGAATGATTACAACATTGCCCAGGCCCGGTGGGCGGCATTGGGGAACATGATTGCAAAAAGAGATATTGCGCAGTTGTGGGGTTCCCCACGGCCTCCCACTGTGTCGGCATGGAAGGAGAATATGGACTGGTGCATGTTTAGAGAGAAGACGGTATATCTGGCTAGGAGCAAGCCTAGGGCGTGGAGTAAAATCTGGGGTAAATGGAACGCCCACCGAGGGAACATTTGCAAACACCCCCTTGAAAACACTTTGGACATTCCACCTTCCCCCTGATCCGGAGGTTCCTGGAACGATTTATTCCTTTTCTCCTATTGTCTGACTTCACCACTGCCTGGCCCCCCCATTATCTTTCATGCCCTCCTGATTCGTTATTTGGTACTGTGGGTCCCCCCCATCGGAGCTTGACATGGTCTATAACGTCTTTCGCCTTGAGTCTTTTTTTCTTTGTTTCCTTTCTCGTTTTATTTTTAAAAAATTAAAAATTTCTATATCCTGCCTACATCCTGTGTTGCCGAAAAGGTATCCTGTGTTAAGTCGGACCACGAAAGAGTGGTCGCTGCTTTGTGAATTACATAAATGCCTCACATGTTCTAGCGGCCCATACCTGTAATGCTATTTTTGCACAATAAAGTTTTTAAAAAAAAAAAACAAAAAAAGAATCGGGCTCCCACGACCCCCTGATGCCAGCTGTACACCCTGGTTCTAATTTTGCCAACCTGGGGGCGATTTACAGAAGTGTGGACCAGAGATCAACAATTTCGGCCTAGGCCTACAATTCTGGTGATGACCACATCGCTGAGAAAGGACCCTTACGCCAGGGGCAGGCCGAGGACACAAGCGGCGGCTGGCACCTATGGTTCCTGGGTCCAAGCAGTCATGCTGAGACTGGTGGTTGCGGAGCTGCGGTAGAACAGTGCGACGGTCCTGGGAAGGGTCACCTCCATATCACAGGTGTGAGCAGCTGCTGCGCCTCACTGCCGTGCTGCGGGCAGTGATGAATCGTGGAGTGTGGGTGCGGTGCGTATAGACAGCCTGACACCGGTGGCAAAATACTGCACAGAAGGAGCTACCGGTGTTGCCAGTTTTTGAGACCCGTCCCAAGCCCAAAGGCGCTCATGGCTAAGCCCAAATTCAGCCGAATGCAAACCAGGGTCAGCCCTAAAACCGGACCAAATTTCAAATTCAAATTTAGCAAAAGTAGTCTTCAGAAAACATTTTAAGGATGAATCTTAATTAAATTCAATATACAGATAGTGGGAGGAGGTTAAATGGGCACCTGTGTTAACTCCTTCCATGCTCATGACAAGGTCAGCTCGTCATGAGGCACAGTGGAGCTGTGCTTATGACGAGCTGACCTGGTCATGAACAATGGGGATTGATTGAATGCAGCAAAGGAGGGGAAAACCCCTAGCAGCCAAGGTGTTAATAACATTCATTTTCAAGACCAGTAACCCCTTTGACTTTTCATCTTGTAGTTCTGTCACCACAGAACCAAACCCAAACCTTGCATTCATTGAATTACCTCTACAAAAGCAGATTATAAGCCACTTTATGTCAATGAATAGGAATTTCAATGTTATTTCAACAATGTGGCTCCAAAAAATAATACTGGAAAGGTTATGCAGAATAACACCACACAAAGATCTACATATTAAGAAACATCCCCTTGTATAAAAGTAATTGCAACACAACTTGTTTGGCACGGCTTACCATTCTATGTACGTGTCTGGAGATATTCAACAACAAAAAACTCCTTCACAATGACAGTATGGGACAACAGCAAAGATGAACCGCAGCAGACAAATCTGAAACAGTTTTTGTGCAAAACAAGTGTACGTAAATGTGAAGCAAAAGTGTGAAAACTGAGGTTTGCTACAGTAAGACGAGAGTCCCACACTTCTCCAGTTAAAATGTAAGGAGAGGCCAGAAAGAGAAAGTCACATACTCTGACCGATTCCCTGCCCTCCGTTCCAAAGACCACTTACTCTGGTACTAAAAAGTATAGAGGACATTGTTGTTTCCATTGTGTTGCAGCAAGAACTCGACTAAAGCTCCTAGTCTTGGCAAGCAGCAGATGGGTTTGTTTGGGGTACGGAGGAATGCAAGGCTGTCTGAGTAGAAAGGAAAATGACCCAATTTCCCAGAACTTTTGGCAACACCTTCAACACCCACACTCCCTCACCTCTACTGATGCGGTCATACTGTTCGTGTTCCATCCCACTCCATTCCCCTTCATCACGGTCCCACTCCCATACCACCATTGGCCTGGCCCTCTCATGAAGCTCCTTTACTCCTATCGCCCAGCCAGGACTTTAATTATTCATGCTCTTAACTTTAAATTCTCAGCAATTACTGTCAACACAACCTAAGGTAATCCACACCAGCAAAGCAGTCCATGTTTATTTACATTTCATGTGTTTTACTTTATGCAGTCTTCCCTAAGAGTATTTTCTTTATCCAGATGATGTGATTCTCTAGTTTTATTTATTTTCACAAAACATACTTTTATAGTACAAATTGTGAAATGAGTAACCTTCAGGTCCAGGTGAGTTCAGATTGTGAGTAGACATTTATGATGTGCACGATTGAGAGTCCCGAGACTGAAGTCAGTAGGGCTTTCTCACATTGCCTATCACTGGGTCATTAAGGTATTCAGACTAAAGTGATGGTTATATAAATGTCATTTGAAAATTAAAGCACTACTATGCATGTGCACAATGAGGGCTACAATGTGTTGGAGTCATGTCATGCACACTGGGAGGCATTATATATTAAGAGCACTTGGTATGCAGAAACACACAGTCAGTATTAAAACATTATGCAGTTGTTGAATGTGCTAATAATTCTTTATTATTCAAAGTAACCCTTTTCAATAACCTTGGAATTACAAAAGACTGAGGATAAAAACAAGGTTCTAAAGTAATGCCTTTCAGTTTGCTTGCAGTTCCCTGATGTCAGGTTATACCTCACCTATACCTATATTAGAAGGATTTCAACATATTAGCTGCAAATAACAAAAGGATCTCTTTGTTAAAAGCAGTGGTGGATGGTAATTTTAACAGGGAAAGGGCGGTGGTTACACATGCACACATACACCTCACTCTCACTTACACTCATGCATTTACTCTCACTCATTCACAACACATTTGTTAACTTATGTGACAGTATTATATAGTGCTAGCTAGATACACATACACTAATACATACATACATGAACCATAAAAAAATGCATAAAACCTACCTTAACTGCAGCTCTCCGAGAGGGAAGCCTCAGAGATCCCAGGAGGGTTGGGACTGCTGCCTTCCCTCATTGGCTGATTGGAAGGCAACAGTCCCAACCTCGTCTTAAAGTGGGATGGGCTCAGTGAGACTGCTGACCACATCCCACTCCGACTAGGAGCTACTGATTGACACTTTGCCCTCGGCACTTCAGGGCTTAAAACTGAAGCGCACAGGTCTGAGGCAATTGGTGGCGCTCCCCTTCATCACAAGGGGGAGGGCCTTGAGGAACTTTTGCCAGACTGAGGTCACGCACACAAGGTGTGAAATTCTCAGCCTGGCAAAGTTCAGGTCAGGCAGCCGGTAGTCTGTGCATTTAGCGCATTTCCAGCTCCTGCCTGCCTTGAACAATGAGAGTGTCTATCAGGCTGGCCTTTGTTCCTCTGCAACACCCACTGATTCGGACACTGCCCCCTATTTACAAGGGTGGTGTAAACAGGAGGCAGTGCCAAAATGAATACCGGGGAAAACCTGGTCTTAACATGGCGAAACAAGGAGAACTGCTTAATGTCTCCTTGTTTTTGCTGTTTCATTGTGTGCTGCACAATGCAGCACACATAGAAATAGCAAAGCGCCATGAATTATTGCTCATGTGCAGGAAGGTGTCCCTTCCTGTACATAAACAATTGTTTAAAAATGATGAATTGCTACTTCAATATGTGCTGCACAATGCGGCACACATTGAAGTTACAGTTCGCCATTCTGGATTGTTTATATGCAGGAAGGGACACTTTTCTGCACATAAATATTCATAAATAATAATTCCCTTAAAGCTGGCACCCTTGCACAATGGTGCAAGGGTGCCAGCCAGTCACCCAAGGACTCAAGCCCCGATAAAGATAGGTAGTTTTTGCTGAACTTACTATACCCAGCAGCCCTGCCGGTGAACGGCTGGAATTAGACAAACCTATGACTTTTGGGGAAAATGGTAAGACATCGGAGAGGTTACCATCTGAATTTTATAAGGCACATATCACACAACTCACCCCGCTGCTGCTACATATGTATGATGAAGACCTTTCTTTGGGAACACACTCAGATTGCCAGAGAGAAGCAACAATTACATCTCTGCCCAAACCCAATAAGAATCCTGAACTCACCTGTTCATATAGACCACTGGCGTTACTTAATACAGAGTATAAAATATTGGCGAAAATTATTGTGGATCGTCTGGCGCCTTTGGTCCAGACTGGTGCATCCGGACCAGAACAGTTTTGTCCCCACACAACACTTCTCTAAACCTGTGCCGTTTTTTCAGGTTACTGACGTTCGCCCCCACTAACTAGCCTCGAGATGGCTATCCGATACTGGACCTTGAGAAAGCTTTTGACTCGGTAAAATGGGATTATTTATTTGCAATATTAGCCCGATATGAATTGGCACTCGATTCCTTAGGTTGCTGAAATTGTTATACACTAGCCCACTCATCAGAGTCAAAACATGGCCCCTGCTATCAGCAGATATCCTTATTCACAGAGGCACAAGGCTGCCTGCTGTCACCATTCGAATTTTCATTGGCTATTGAACAACTGGCATTAACGCAAAAGTTACTTACCTTTGGTAACGATATATTGCAAATGCTACTTACCAGTATGCATCTGTTCTTGGCATGTAGGGCTGCTGACATTCATATCTGTGCATAGATCGCCGCCTAGTGTTGGGTCCGGATGATTGCACATTGTTGTCCTGGAAGAGTCTTCGAAGTATCACGAGATAGGTGGCTCCTCCCCTGGACTACAGTGCGCATGGGCATCGACTCCATCCCCAGATTGTTTTTAGCCATTGTGGCCGAGATGGAGTGAATCTTGTGAATGATGACCATGCCATGAAATGATATGTAAACACTGCAGCTGCTACAGGCGCCGGGGAGGAGGGCGGGCGATATGAATGTCAGCAGCCCTACATGCCAAGAACAGATGCATACTGGTAAGTAGCATTTGCAGTTCGAGGCATGTGGGCTGCTGAATTCATATCTGTGCATAGAATACATAGCAGTCCCTCCATTAGCGGCGGCCGCCCGTGCCAGCTGCAGCAGTTTGGAAAAGTGTATTGAGAACAGCCTGCCCTACAGCTGCCTGCTGTTTAGAGTGCACGTCTACACAGTAATGTTTAGTAAATGTATGTGTGGTAGACCATGTGGCTGCTCTACATATGTCCTCTAATGGAATGTTTCCAAGGAAGGCCATAGAGGCCCCCAACTTTCTGGTGGAGTGGGCTCTTGGTGGAATTGTAAGAGTGCGTTTAGCCTTTGCATAACAGATCTGAATACATTTCACAATCCACCTAGCAATACCTGCCTTGGAAATAGCGTTACCTTTGTGGTGTGACGCAAAGGCAACGAAAAGCTGCTTAGTCTTTCTAAAATCCCTGGTCCTATCAACGTAATACATTAGGGCCCTTTTAACGTCAAGGGTGTGGAGCATCCGCTCCGCCAGTGACTCTGGATTTTGAAAAAACACCGGCAACTCAATTGTTTGGTTTATGTGGAACTGAGACACAACCTTGGGTAGAAATTTAGGGTTAGTGCGGAGCACTACCCTGTTAGCATGAACCTGGAAGAAAGGCTCTTGTATTGTGAGGGCCTGCAGCTCACTAACTCTCCGTAGCGATGTAATTGCTACTAAGAAAGCCACCTTCCAAGTCAAGAACTGAAGTTCGCAAGAATGTAGTGGCTCAAAGGGAGGACCCATCAGTCTTGTAAGAACCACATTGAGGTTCCATTCTGGAGCTGGTGGGGTCCGTGGTGGAATGACCCGTTTGAGTCCTTCCAGAAAAGCTTTGATAGCAGGCACTTAGAAAAGTGAAAGGTGCTGTCTATTCTGGAGGTATGCGGCCATCGCAGACAGGTGAATGCGGATGGAAGTATATGCCAAATTACACTGGTACAGATGGAACAGGTAACAGATGATGTTCTGAATGGAAGCATCTAGTGGATTAATGTTGTGGTTTGCGCAATAAATGACAAACAGCTTCCATTTGGCCGCATAACATGCTCTGGTAGTGGGCTTTCTTGCCTCCCGAATGATGTCCATACAATTGGGAGGAAGGTTAAGGTAGCTAAACTCTAGGACCTCAGGAGCCAGATCGCCAGGTTGAGCTGACGCGGATCCGGGTGCTGAATGTCGCCATGGCTCTGCGTCAGAAGGCTGGGCGTGAGATGAAGCCTTTGATGCGGTACCACGGACAGTTCCAGAAACGTGGTGTACCATGGTTGGCGAGCCCACGTTGGAGCAACCAGGATGAGAGTCATCGAGTGTTGCCTGAGCTTGATTGCCACCAGCGGTATCAGGGGTGCTGGGGGAAAAGCGTACGCAAATTTGCCTGACCAGTTCATCCATATCGCATTGCCCTGCGATTGCGGGTGTGGGAACCTGGCGGCGAAGCTTTGGCATTTTGCGTTCTCCCTTGTGGCGAACAGGTCTATCTCTGGATGACCCCATTTTTGAAAGTACGGCTGGAATACTGATGGATGTATCTCCCACTCGTGCATCTGGTGGCTGTACCTGCTGAGCAGATCCGCCATCTGATTGTCTTTGCCTGGGAGGTGTTCTGCCATGAGGAAGATGTTCCTCTGAATGGCCCACTTCCACATGCTCTGTGCCAGATAAACCAGCTGCGGAGAGTGTGTTCCTCCCTGTTTCTGAATGTAGTACATGGCCGTCATGTTGTCCGTCCGGATCAACACGACCTTGTTGCACAGATGTACTTTGAATGCCTTTAAGGCCATGAAGATCGCCAATAGTTCCAGTACATTGATGTGCATCTTCTTTTGCTGTAGTGTCCATAGTCCCTGCACTGTGTAATGGAGTACATGCGCTCCCCAACCCTGGAGAGAAGCGTCCGTAGTCAGGATAATCTGTGGCACAGGCTCCTGGAACAGTCGGCCCATGCAAAGGTTTTGTGGATTCCACCAATGCAGAGAGTTGTATGCCCGACCGCTCACCAACACTAGGTCGTTCAATTGCCCGTGAGCCTGAGTCCACTGACGTGCTAAGCACTCCTGAAGCGGACGCATATGTAGTCTCGCGTGCGGGACAATGGAGATGCAGGAGGCCATTATGCCTATCAACTGCATGAACACTCTTGCTGGGAGCGAGTGCTGAGGTCTGAACCGTTGGATCAGCGACTGAATGCTGGCGACTCTCACTGAATTTGGCTGCGCAGTGGCCGCCAGAGTGTTTATGGTCGCGCCCAGATACTGCCGTATGTGGGCGGGCTGGAGATGGGATTTTGGGTAATTCAGTGAGAACCCCAGATCGTGCAGAAGGTGAATGGTGTGGGAGACGTGGTTGGCGCACTGCTGGTCCGACTTCGCTTGAATGAGCCAGTCGTCCAGATAGGGGTAGACGTGGATGTTCTGACGTCTTAGATGCGCCGCCACCGTCGCTAGACACTTCGTGAAGACCCTGGGCGCAGTGGTGACCCCAAAAGGCAGAACCTTGAACTGGTAGTGCTGGTTTTGAATGGTGAACCTTAGGTATTTCCTGTGTGAAGGATGCAGTGGAATGTGAAATTATGCATCCTTGAGATCCAGAGTCGCCAGGAAGTCCCCTTGCTGAAGCAGTGGGAGAACCTGCTGCAGCGTGAGCATATGGAAATGTTCTGACAGAATGTACAAGTTGAGAGGTCTGAGGTCTAGGATGGGCCTGAGGGATCCGTCCTTCTTTGGAATGAGAAAGTACAGGGAGTAAACCCCTGTACCCCTTTCCTGCAGTGGAACGAGCTCTATTGCCCCTTTTTGCAGCATGGCGTTGACTTCCTGCTGCAACAATTGCAAGTGCTCGCCAGACATAGGACGGCTTTTTGGAGGTATGTTGGGTGGAGTGGATGTGAGCTCCAGACAATAACCGTATTGAATAAGAGATCTGACCCACCTGTCCGTGGTGATGGACTTCCACACGGGCAGGAACTGCTGGAGTCTCCCCCCGACCGGTGTTGCGTGGTCGGGGGGCAGCGACAAGGCGTCACTGTTTGCTGGCAGTGGAGGACCTGGAGCTGTTATTTCCACGTCCTCTGCCTTTGACATTGTTGCCACGGTATCCACCCGACCCTTGTTGGTATATGAGGTTTGGGTGTTACTCTTATAAAATTGCGTGGATTGTGACGCTTGACCCCTTGAGGTGCCTCTGTTATTGGAGCGGCGAAAGGAACCACCCCGAAACTGCTGGGACTGCAGGGCACCCATAGATTTAGCAGTGTCAGAGTCTTTTTTCATTTTTTCGAGGGTGGCATCCACTTCTGGGCCAAACAGGTGGTCTGGATTGACAGTTTGGTTTAGGATGGTAGTCTGAATGTCTGGTTTAAAGCCTGATATTCTGAGCCATGCATGTCTACGCAGTAGAACGCTAGTGTTTATCGCTCTTGAGGCGGTATCAGCCACATCCAGAGCACACTTAATTGAAGCATTGGTGATAAGCTTCCCCTCCTGAATCAACATTTCAGCTCCCTCCTTATACTGATCTGGCAAGTGCTGTAGAAGGGTCTCTAGAGTGTCGTAATGTGCCCTGTCGTAGCGTGCAAGTAGCGCCTGCGTGTTAGATATGCGCCACATATTGGCTGCCTGCGCAGCAATACGTTTCCCCGAAGCCTCAAACACTTTTGATTCCTTGTCTGGGGGAGGAGCATCACCCGTAGTCTGTGAGTTGGCTCGTTTGCGTGCGTTGGAGACAACCAAAGAGTCTAGTGGCAGCTGTCCTTTGATATATGTTGGATCAGTGGGCGCTGCCTTGTACTTTTTGTCAATACGAGGATTAATGACTCTTGCCCGGGTGGGCTCCTTGAAAACCTCTGGCGCATGTTTTAACACTCCTTTGAGCATTGGCAATGTCTTAACAGTCTTTTCAGCCACTGAAAAGGTGTCAAAAAGAAAATCGACGTCCACTGGGTCTGCATGGAGGTCTACGTCATGATTGGCTGCAGCTCTTTCAATTAGGGCGTTGAAGGCCGCAGAGTCTTCTGTTGGGGAAGTTTTTGCAGCAAAAAGCTGCGGCTCCTGTCCCGAATGAGGGTCCCCAGGGTCGCCCCCGGCAGACCATGGCTCCGTCACATCCTCTGGGTCTGAGTAAACTGGATAAGCATACTCATCCTCATCGTCTCCATCACCCTCCTCAACGTTAGAATGAGTGGGTGAGAGTTCCTGAGTTCTCGGAGATGCAGGCTCCATAGGGGCAGATGTACCTGCAGAGTCCAACTTCCTTTTAAGTGGGATATGGAAGTGCTCCAATGCCGGCTCCGGGGTGATCTTCCGTTTAAGGAGAGAGAGCTTGCCTGTGTTGGCGTCGATGATCACCTCTCGACGCTCCTCCTCCGCCAGCGGTTGTTGGCGCGGGCTTGGAACCCCCAACGATGCTTTTGGCGTCGAAGTCAACTTCAAGGGCACTCCGGCCCCAGGTTTCGCAGTGAAAGCCTTCGGCGCCGTCTTCGGCGGCAACGTGAAGAGAATCGGCGTCTGCGCCTTCGCCGGTTTCTGTAGAGGCTTGGGCGGCACTGTGTTTTTGGGCTCGACTGCTTCGCCCCCCTCCCGAATACGCAAAAGGGACTCCGAGACCTTCTTGGTGAACGAGGCGGAGGGACGGACCGGCTCGAGAGAGTCTTCCGACGCCGAGTTCGGGTCGGCAACCAAGGCCGCAGTCTTCGGAGCCGATGCAGCTCCCGCTTTTGCCTTTGCAAGTGGAAGCGGTGCCGCCTTGGGGTCGTCCTGCCGCTTCTTTGGGGCCTTCTTATGGTCATCGACTTTCTTGGCGTCGACGCGACTCTTCAGAGCGTCGACCAACTTCGGCGCCGACGCAGCCGCGTCGGGCGTCTTCGCCTTCGGCTTCGAAACCGTAGTCTTCGGATCGGCCATTTTGGGGTGGCTCTTGAGCTCGACGGCCATCTTGGATTTCTTCGGCGCCGAGGCCTCCGTAGTTTTCGACCCAACCAGTGCGACTTGCGCTTTCGGTTTCGATACGGGTGGCGTCGACACCGATGGTTTCACTTTCGGTTTCTGCACCGGGAGTGGTGCCGCACCAATGTCCGTGGCCGGGAGGCGGAGCCGTGGGACGGGTATTGAGGTCTTGGGTAAGGCCCGAAGGGGATCCCTCGACCTGGGCCTCATAATGGCGGATGGCCCCGGAGTCAGTCTGAGGAAGCTCCTCATCCGAGCTATCCTCTACGGTGGCAAGGGCCCCGTCGTCGTCCGCTACCTCCTCGACGACTTCCTCGAACTCTTCGTCTTCTGCGTCGTAGTTTTCCTCGACCTCCGACGCCGGGTTAGAGTCCGAGACATTCTGGATGGAGTCGTCGTCAACATCCTCCTCGAAGATGTTCGCTGGAGGGGGTGCCGAACTCTGGGCCTGCAGTCTTGCGGCCCGGCGTAGCTTGAGAGTCTTCTTCGACCGGAACTTGGAGCAGGCCATACACTTGGCCTCGTCGTGGTCCGGCGACAAGCACTTATTGCACACTGGGTGCACGTCGATGTGCGGGTACTTCGAGGCACACACCGGGCACCTCTTAAATGGACTTCGTTCCATGATGAAGTAGTCTGGAGCGTCGTGTAGGCCCGTCCGCGTCGAAAGCACGCGGGAGGGCAGCAAGTGTTCGGAGCCGATGAACAAACAAACCCGAACGATAGACAATACCGACGCGAGTCCTAAAGACCTTTTGGTCTCAAGTAAAGAAAGTTACACAATTATCGATTCCGACAGAGTGAACCGAAACACATCCGAACCCAATGGCGGAAAAAAACAATCTGGGAATGGAGTCGATGCCCATGCGCACTGTAGTCCAGGGGAGGAGCCACCTATCTCGTGATACTTCGAAGACTCTTCCAGGACAACAATGTGCAATCATCCGGACCCAACACTAGGCGGCGATCTATGCACAGATATGAATTCAGCAGCCCACATGCCTCGAACCTGTAAGAAACATTAGTGGTGATAGATTCCTTACTTTAGAATTACCCCAAGGCGTCAGACTGGATCCGGAAAGTTTTCGTCCGCAGTACCCCTGCGGGTCGGTAGGCGTCGGCGTACGGATTCGCATGCGTCGGGATGACATCGCTGGAGCTACTTAGCCGTGCCTACGTGCGTTGACGTCAGTTCTGTGCACAACTTTCCGCGCCAGGAATGCAGAGCCATGCAAGAAACTGACCACTGGTGCCATGAAACTAGGGCACTGAAAGGGATGTCCTTAACCCTAGAAATCAGTTTGCAGAACAGGGAGGATGGGTGGGGCGGTGGTAAGGAATGTATCACTACTAATGTTTCTTACAGATGTATCGTTACTGAAGGTAAGTAACTTGTGCATCTGAAAGAAACACGTAGCGATAGATTCCTTACCTTAGAATAGATACCCCAGCAATACCAACCCCGGTGGTGGGTCTGCAAACCAAGATCACACCAGAATGTCCTGGAGAACAGAATAGCCAAAGAAGCCGAGCAGAGAGGCCAACGTAGCTGCCTGAAAGATGTCCTGCAAGGGAACTCCCCTTCTCCAAGGCAGCAGTAGCTGCCGTCGCCCTGGTAGAATGGGCGCGTAGCCCCACCGGAGGCTCCTATTTAGCCAAAGAATAACAAGCCTTGATGCACAGAACAACCCACCGAGAGATGGTCTGTTTGTGCACGGCCTGACCTTTCTTGGCACCAACGTAGCCAATAAAGAGTTGGTCATCCACCCGGAACTGTTGTGTGTGGTTAAGGTAGAATGAGAGCGGACGTTTGAGTCAAGACGGTGGAGCCTCTCTTCCTCTTTAGAGGAATGCGGAGGCGGAAATAAGGTGGGCAAAGTGATGGTCTGCCCGATATGAAAGGGAGTGAAACTTTTGGTAGAAAAGAGGGACGAGTCCTGAGAACAACTTTGTCAGGATGGACAGAGAGAAAAGTAGGTTTAGAAGATAGAGCCTGGAGCTCACTCACTCTTCTGGCAGAGGTAATGGCAACCAGGAAAGCAGTCTTTAAAGAGAGAAGGCAAAGAGGACAGTTGTGAAGTGGCTCAAAAGGAGCACACATCAGATAAGTTAGAACTAGGTTCAAGTCCCACTGAGGCATCACGAAAGGAACAGGAGGGAAAAGATGAGTAATGCCTTTCAAGAATCTATTTACAACCGGGGGCTTGAAAAGGGAAGGCTGATCTGGAAGCCGTAAAAAGGCTGAAATGGCCGAGAAATAGCCCTTGATAGTGCCCAGAGCAGAGCCCTGCTGGGCCAAAGAGAGAGAGAAATAGAAGGACCTCTGAAAGAGGGGCAGAAAGGGGATCCACAGCCTTTGCTAGCGCCAGGATGCCCAATGGGTTGCAGTGCGCTCTATAAATATCTTTTACATTACATTTTGCTGTGCAGCATGCCACAAATGTATTCCACCCGCAGGCGTCTACTGTTTTATAGTGGAGGGATGCCTGGCTGTCAGGATAACATTACAGACTTTGGGAGGTAGGTCGAAGGACGTCCACTGCCGCTGCTCAATCTCCATGCAAGGAGGTGGAGGCTGGACAGGTCCGGGTGGAGAAACCCTCCCCTGCTGCTGCGACTGAAGATCCTCCCGAATAGGCAGTCGGATCTGGGGATCTATTGCAATGCTGAGTAGCTCGGGGTACCGTACTCTTCAAGCCAAGTCCGGAGCCACAAGAATGACTTGGGCCCGGTCGCGCTTAATCTTCTTCAGCACTCTGCGTAGAGGTGATATAGGCGTATAGTAGACCGCAACTCCACTCACACTGAAAAGCATCAACTAGTGAGTGCCGCTTTGGAAATTCCAACACACCCAACTGACAACATAGCGCGTTCTCTTCGGTAGCGAATAGATCTAACCAAGGCTCTCCCCAGTGCCGAAAGAGACCTTGCGCTACGTCCGAGTGCAGACGCCATTCGTGATCCATCATGCACCAACGGCTTAGTTCATCCGCCCTGGCGTTCAGAGAACCTGCCAGATATTTAACCAGCAGGGATATGCCCTGATGTTCGAGTCATGTCCAGAGGCGCAGAGCCTACTGACATAGGGTCCACAACCCCACCTCGCCCTGTTTGTTGCAATACCACATTACGGTGGTGTTGACTGTAAACACCTACACTACTCTCCCCACGACAGAGGGAAGGAATACCTTCAGTGCAAGTCGGATCGCCCGAAGCACCAGAAGGATGATATGGAGCCGGGACTCTGCCAAAGACCAGATGCCTCTGATTTCCACCTCTCCCATGTGGTCGCCCCATCCCAAAAGAGACGCATCTGTCACAACTGTGTTCCAGGTGGAGAAGGGAGAGGGATCTGCTATTGACCCAATCGCAATTAGTGAGCCAACACTGCAATTGTCGTGCAGTGCCCTTGGAGATCTGGACGTGATCGGACAGATTGCCCTGATGCTGTGCCCACTGGAACTTCAGGTCCCACTGCAGAGCCCGCATATGCCACCTGGCATAATCCACTAGCAGGATGCCATCAGACCCAATAGCCTGAGGGTCATCCTGACCGAAACCCGGGATAGAGGCTAATAGATCGGAATCATAACCTGAATACCCCAGACTCGCTGTTCGGGAGGATAAACCCGATACTGCGCAAGTCCAGAACCGCACCGATGAAGAGAAGCTTCTGTGAGGGAATCATGTGCGACTTCGGCACGTTGATGGAAGACCCCAGCAAATGCAAGAGGTCGGCCGTAGTCTGGAGGTGGGAGACAACTGCCTGGGGCGAGCCCGCCTTCAACAACCAGTCGTCGAGATAGGGGAAGACTGAAACCCCTGATCTGCGCAGATGAGCTGCGACCACTGCCATCAAGTTTGTGAACACCTGAGGCGTGTTGGTAAGGCCAAAGGGAAGCACAGTGAACTGAAAGTGCTCGTGGCCTACCATGAACCGCAGATAACGCCGATGGGCTAGCAGGACGGGGGTATGAAAATAAGCATTCTGCAAATCTGACGCTCCCATCCAGTCTTGCGGGTCAAGGGCAGACAAGACCTGAGCAAGTGTGAGCATCTTGAACTTCTCCTTCCGGAGGAAGAAATTGACGTTCTGAAGGTCCAAGAAAGGACGCAGGCCCTTGTACTTCTTTGGAACCAGAAAGTAGTGGGAGTAGCAACCACGACCTACTTCTGGCGTCGGAAGGCGCTCAATTGCCCCCTTGGCCAAGGGTGCCGCAATTTCCTGCTGGAGAAGTGCCACGTGATCCCCCGACACGCGGTGGTTCTGAGGTGGCATGGCTGGAGGGGTGGTCTCGAAGGAGAGGGAGTAGCCCCTTTGGACAATTTGCAGCACCCACTTGTCCGAGGTGATGTTGCACCAGTGGGGGAGATGATGGCGAATTCTGCGGCCAACTGGCGTTTGATGGGCCTGAAATACCAGACTAGAAAGGCTTTGCAGTGGATGCTGCGGGGGTGGAGGTGGACTGACCCCGCCCGCTGGCCCCCTGAATCGCTTCAACGGTTCGCACGTCCGAGCTGGTGTTGCTGTTGCGGTGGCCTGTGGCTCTGCCAATGTGGTGGGCCACGAAAGGAGCGAAAAGCAGAAGGTGGAGGAGGCGGAGTGGCCGACAGGCCCAATGACTTGGCCGTAGACCG
This sequence comes from Lissotriton vulgaris, assembly GCF_964263255.1. Taxonomy (NCBI): domain Eukaryota; kingdom Metazoa; phylum Chordata; class Amphibia; order Caudata; family Salamandridae; genus Lissotriton; species Lissotriton vulgaris. The sequence goes on along the minus strand of NC_141697.1, from coordinate 138,580,415 downwards.
GGAATCCTAAAAGTGTTCCAACACACTGTCCGCTTTATTGCCAAAAAGGCGAATGCCATCAAAGGGCATGCCCATCAAAGTGTTCTGGACATCCCCTGAGAAGCCAGTGGTTCTCAGACAGGCGTGGTGCCGAAGCTCCACTGTCGAGGAAATCGATCTGCCCATCGAGTCGGCGGTGTCTAGTCCACAACGTATGGTAAACTTAGCTGCGTCTCTCCCAGCCGCAATAGCTTGGGAGAGGACTGTCTAGGCCTCCTCCGGACAGCTAGGCAGCACTTGTGCAACTGTGTCCCACAGAGAGTGGGAATAACGGCCCAAGATGCATGCAGTGTTCACTGACCGCAGCCCTAAGCTGGCAGATGAACAGCTTCTTCCCAAGCTGCTCCAGCTTCTTGGATTCCCTATCTGGAGGGGCGGAAGGGAACGCGCTCTGGGAAGTAGAGGCTTGGACAAGCAAGCTCTCAGGGGTGGGGTGTTGGGAGAGAAAGAGGGGTTGCCCAGAGCCGGGCAATGGCGTTGGGCCACTTCCTGTCCACAGGAGCCCCTGTGTTGGGCCTGGACCAGGTGCCTAAAAGAACCCCAGACAGCGCTTCATTAAAGGGCAGCAAGGGTTCAGAAGAGGTTGCCACTGGCTGGAGCACTTCTGTCAGGAGGTTAGTCCTGACAGCCACAGTAGGGAGTACGAGGTGAAGGGCCTCGGCTGCCATACACCACACCAATGCGTAACTGGCTCCCTCCTCCGTAGCCACAGTAGGAGGAGACAGCATGCCCAGGTCACCTGATCCAGAGGGTCCTCAGACCCCTCCCAGTCCTCCCCTTCCTCCAAAGTCTGTGGAACAGGCTGAAAATACGGAGGATGGAAATAGGGCAAAAAGGGGCCCATTGGCATTGGAATCGGTGCCGATCCGGCACCGTGTAGGGTTCAGAGCTGAACCTGGGGACGACGTCGTCCAGAGGAGTGGGCGACGTCGGTGGTGGTGCTGGGGAGGTGTTATGAGGGCAACCGGTGTCGACCGGGGTCCGATCCCAGGGGGTCCTGCGGCGCCGGAGCCGATGGTGATGGAAAAGCATGACCCCCCAGTTGGGCCCACAGGGCCCATAGGCGGGGCCAGACAGCCCAAAGAGTCGGCCATGGCAACAAGAAACTCTTACACCTGACCAGGAATCGCCCCCGAACCCGCAAAAGGTGGGTAGGCCGGTAGCGACATCGCTGGAGCCGCGGGGAGGCACCCCCCCTCAGTCGCGTCACGCGACGGGCGAGGGGAAGTCGAAGAGCAACAATGAGTCTTCGACTTCATTTTGGAATACTTAGACTTACCTGACCCCGAGTGCGAAGACCTAGATCCAGAAGAATGATGGCGACGGCTCCGCGACGAGACCCTTGACCTCCCTCGGGACCAGGACCTTGAGCAGCGAGGAGCCGACTGTCAGACTTCCAGCAACTTTCAGGACCGCTCCCGCAAAGTCTTTGGCGCCATGACCCGGCAGTCGGGGCACGACTTGGGGTTGTAGTCGCTCCCCAAGCAGTAGAGACACACGCGGTGTGGGTCTGTCACGACATCATGCGGTGAAAGTCCCCACAGGTCTTGAAGCAGGGCATCCCTACCACACCAGGAGTCGATCGACTCGAAAAAATGAGACAAAAGGCCTCGAAAAACTCAGACTGGGGGTACTAGCTTTTCCCGGATCTGCAATTGCTGGCGCGGAAAAAGAAAGAACTGACTTCGGCGGCGCGTCTAAGGAGCTCCAGCAACGTCATCCCGGCATCAACAACGCACGCTGAGCCGCACGATGACGCCTACCGACGCCCAGGGGTACTACAGACAGAAACTTTCCGGATCCAGTCTGGCACTTGGGGGTAATTCTAAGGTAAGGAATCGATCACTACGTGTTTCTTTCAGATGCTCAGTCTTCGGAGAGCTCACTGGGGTATTCCAATGGGCGATGGACCACATGTCCTCTCCTTATACGCTGACAACATGTTACTGTATCTGCAGAACATATAATGTTCCAACCACGATTGATTTCACTCTGACACAATTCGCAGACACAAAGTCCTGAGTGTCTCCCCTCATCCCGAGTATAGCCAGCCTTGACTTTAGGATTGGAGAGGCACGAGTGGACTGGCAACAACACACTTTTAAATATCTGAGCATACAGGTATATCACACCATGTTGGATCTTTTTGATGGTAATGTCACCCGAGCAGTCACTGCACTACATGCACTGATGACGTTCTGGCGCACACTGAAATGAGAGGTCATGGGGAAGGTGGCTTTACTTAAAATTGTGAATTTACCCCACCTTCTTTACTTTTTTACCAATCTTCCCATCTACATTCCAGCTGCGTTCTTTCAGAAATTTTACCCAGACGTCTGGAACAAGTCGAGATGCAGAGTTGCCTTAGCCAAGCTCTGCACCCTCAATAACAGAGGCCTAGCAGCCCCACAGTTTGAGTAATACTATCTGGCTGCTCAAATTCAATGGACTGCGCTGTGACTGCCGGGTCTAAAGTTATCCGACTCGGCCTCGTCCACACCTGGATGGTCCTTGTTTGAAATAACACACTTAGTTCATCCTTGCACGAAAGCACAGCCTCCAAAACCTCTCTTATTAGAAGTGGCACATAGGTGTTATCATAGATGCTTACGCATTCCCAAGCATGTTCTCCCTTATGCGCCACGACTGGCACTAGTGGGTACTCCTAGGACAGTAGGCCCAACAACAACATAAGAACTGGCCGCATGGCACACCGCGGGTTTATGAACTCTAGGCAACCTGTACAGGGATGGCACATTGGCAACGAAAGACACTAATGGATGAAGAAGGCTTGCCCCCCAGAAAACATTTTGCTCCACCAGTCGCTGATCAACACACTACGACATCACTGGGGGGATAACACCTTGGAACTTTCGACACATCTCTTGGTCCAGTACTTACAGGTGATATGGACAGACACCTCACTTGCTGGCTCGTCGACTCAACCCTAAAACTCCTCAATTTGCGACAGTGATGGGAGACAGATATTTCTAGCCCTTGCACCGAAAGGGAATGGGCTTCACTTCTGGAAGGCCAGCGACACATATCATGTAATGCCCGCTTCAAACGTATGCACTTCTACATAATACACAGGGCTTATCTCACCCCTGCTATTATAAATAGGTATTCCCAGGAAACAGATGCTGCATGCCCACGATGCTCATCAATAGATGTGTATTTGATATACATGCTATGGGTGTGCCCATGACTACATGCTTCTTGGTGTGCCATCACAGCAGTTTTATATGATTGCACCTAGCACCCAGACCTACATCACTAAGAAATGCCTGCATGGACTATACCGCAGGCATAAAACACACAGGGTGACCACTCGTTCTTTGGATTTGGGGTTTACTGTTGTCAAATGCCTTATTACTGAAAGATGGAAATCCCTCATGCCCCCGTTTATGGCCTGTCAGCACTCAATGATCAACTGGGTGCAGGCTGAAAATGTGGCCCTTCATAGGGAAGATACACTTGGTCTGCAGAAATAACCATTGCTGCATACTGGGAGACTATCAAACTAAAGGAACGGATGAGGCAGCACCGAAGGCCGACATCATGGCCGGGATCCTGATGTAGTCATTTTTGAGCGTGACTAGCCTTTCCTCTTTTGTCACTTAGATGCGGTCATGTTTTCCCCAATATTTACCCATACCCTGCTGGACCCGCCCCCTCTTCTCATTCATCCTCATCACCACACACAAACACAGCCCACAACAGGCATGTACGGTGGCGCAATGGTCTTTGCAGTAACTGGACGATGTTGTCTATTATGTTTTAGATTTAGTATTCTTATAATTCAAAAACCAAGATCAGTATAATGGCTTAGTTGAGCAATGCTCATATTGGGAAATGTCCTGTCAGCCTTTGTGCAACAATTACCAATATCCAATCCATATATGTTTTTTTTCCATGTCGCATCTCATTTCAGATACCACCTCATGGACTCATTACTGCACAATTATACACAAGTTGAATATATGTAAATCATCGGTCGTTATTATTCCACACTAAAGCTTGAATTCCTTTAACTATGTATTACACTGCATGTCATGCATTCCTGCGCTTAACTGTTCATTGTATTTACATTTGACAATTATATGTAAATAGATGGAGAGAAAATAACAAAAAGAATGTTTTTTCTCAATAAAAAATACAAATAAAAACAAGTAGCAGAGCTAAAACCCAAGGTCAGAAAAATCATATAAACCATCAAATTCTACATTTAAGAGAGTACTGAAAATCTTGTAGACAGTGAGTCATCACAAAGTTAAAAGAAGAAGCAAAACAACAGGACTTCATTTCCCATCATCCATTTTGCACAGGAAGCGAGACCACTGGATTTCCCATCACCCATCATCACAGTAAGTGGCATCACAAGATTTTCCATCATCCATTTGCATAGGAAGTTACATTAATGGTTTCTTGCCCAACCATCCTTTAAAGAAGGACTTCATTTCCCATCATCCATTTGCACAGGAAGTTAGTTACATTAATGGTTTCCTGCCCAACCATCCTTTAAAGAAGGACTTCATTTCCCATCATCCATCTGCACAGGAATTACCATCACTGGATTTTCTATTATCCAGCTGCACAGAAAGTGACATCACTCCCTTTCCCCTACTTCAATCAATGCCTCAGGGCGACCATTGTCGCTGCGTCTCTAAATAAGGGCAGACGCAGACAGAGGAGTTGCCTGTTCAGGCCTGTTAAGGGAAGATACAGATCGGGGCGTTACCTGTTTGGGGCTATAAGGGCAAGGAATGGCCGTGAACAGAAACCTTCTTCCACTGAGACTTGTAACATAAAACATCAGCACGTCTCATCCAGTCAATCCTCACAATCATCCAGACCTAGACTACCAAACACCCACATAGCAAAAATACACAGCCCAACCTCGTTCGCATTTCACTAATTGCTACACACCCTCAGACTACAGACCTCACATTCATCTCATGCTGATTGTGAGAAACGGGGTTTCTGGTTGGCTAGGGTATGCACCTAGGCCAGGCAGAACCCACTACTCTAGTCAGGGTAAGAGGCTCACTCCATTAGCAGCTTGGCAGAGCAGTCAGGCTTATCCCAGAGGCAATGTGCAAAGTGTTTGTGCAACACACACCAGTGAGACACTACACACACCACAAAAAAGACTTCACCACAGATTATAAAAATATTACCTATATTGTATGTAAGCATGTTAGAGCATAATCACATCAACCACAATCAGTTTGCTAACTGGACAAATGTCATAGACACAACAGTTTGAGCATTGTAAATACAATACCGTAAATATTTTTGCATAGGTCATGGAACTATACAGCTACATTTAACTCACAGGTCTTATGAGGCAAGAAATAACACAGGTTACTCTGATCCATGAGAAGAGCAACCGTTCTCTAAACATTAAGCAATTCGGAGCGTTTACGGGATATTACTGGGAGTGTCACAGGCATCTGCCCCTTTACTTGAAGACACGCCCTGAGCACAACCTTGCGCTCCGGCTATCAGGCCGCCTGCCCGTGTGCCGTAGTGAGGGTGGCTGTGAAAGGGACGGGGGGAGGCAGAATGGGACCTCCGACAAGGATCCTTCCCCGCTCAGAAGCCCTGATGATCAAAAGAATCACAATGCCCCCCTACGGTACTGCCAATGGGGCAGAGGAACTCACGCGGCTTCTTCTTGGGTGATGGACCCAGCGCAGCCTCACAAGACTCCTCTCCTTTGCCGAGGGTGATGGAGGCACGTCGATCTGGTGCGGCTGGGACTGCAGGACCTCTGCGTCTTCCGGTGGCGTGTCTGGGTGGTGCTGGGGATCCCGGGCTGCCATGTTGGTTTCCTAGCACCGACTGGGTCTTCTTCGTGCTGGCTCAGTTTACAAGCAGCTGCGTCAACAACTGGCGATCTCTCCCCAGCAGATGGGGGCTTAACCCAGAAATGACAAAGAGCTTTGTTCGACCTGAAAACTACATGGAGACTTTCAGCAACAAAGCCCAGGGTAATTCTTTTTGGCAAAGTAAAAGCACAATGGAATTTCCATTCAGCGAAGTACACAGAAGTTTCTCTAGCAATAGAGTGCGGGGAGGCTTTTCAGCAAACCACGCGCCCGGTAATTCTTTAGCAAGCACAATGGAAGACTTTGATGTCCCTGAGTCTTTCAAAACAGGAGGCCAGCACAAAAGCCCTTGGAGATTCTTCACAAGCAGGATACCACACAGGGTCAAAAAGAGTCAGCCCTTTTCCTCCACCACAGACAGAAGTAGCAACTGAATCTCAAACCACCTCTTACAGAGAAAAGGCAGCGCTCCTCACACAGCTCTTCTTCTTGGAAGGGTCCTCTTGTTTCTTGTAATCTAAAGTTCTAGGGTTTAAGGTCTCATAATTACACCCCATTTTCTCATTGTTCTCGTTGCTTCAGAGTCTCTGAACCAGTTTTGTCCTCCCCGGTCCAGCATGACCAGAAGGAGGGGGGAGGGGGGGGCGGGGGGGGGGGGGGGGAGTGGGGGGGTAGTTGGGGGCGGAGGGGAGGCAGAATTGTGCAAAGGAGACACAGCCTATTCAGTTGCTGGAGAAACTCCTCCCACCACTCGAAATGCAGTACAGGTCTATTCAGCCTAGCGAAGAGTTACCCAAGCAAGGCAGATCACACCTCAACCTCCTTTGTGACTGTCTTGAGTGAATGCACATCCCCAGCTTCTGTCACTCCAAAACCAGATGGTGAATACACAACAGGCAGAGGCACACAGAATGGTAAAGCAAGAATATGCCCACTTTCTAAAAGTGTTACAGCAAACAAATGATGGACGGAATGCTGACAATGCAAACATTTTCCCCCAGTCAAGAGATCTGGGTTAAATCCATTGTTCTTTTGCCCACTACGCCTCCCCAGTTTAGACCCAGCCATATGTAAATCAGTCTTGACCCTGTGCCCCATGGGAGCTGTCCAGACCAAACTGCCATGCCAGGTGATCCCTGGACCGGGAACAAGCATCCTGGGACCGGTTTTGCGTATGTCACCTTTCCTTAGCCAGGCTAGCTTGAATTCAGTGGTACCTTCTCCAATGACTGAGGTATAAATCTTGAGGAATTAGCTTATTGAGAGAGTGTTCTAGAGGGTGCTTTTGCCGGATTTGTTGAAGCTTTAAAATTGGTCCTTTTTTAAAAAGGACAAAGATAGGCTATTTAAGTGGTAGTACATTTTCATTAGAGCCTATGATAGTAATACATACTGCTATATTATAATACTGTGGGACACTGGGATTGATTCAAGCATGTGAATCTATGAAAGATCCAATAATGGATAAACAAAAGTTGTAGTTTTAGACTTTTTTATAGATGTTGGCAGGAATACTCTTTTCACACAACATATGAATGTTTAAGGTCTAATGATAACAGTATCTTAACAGAAGATATCAATGTCAAACACCATTCATTGACACGTGTATGTATTTTTTGACATTGCTAATGCATGAACCTAGCTGGAGCACTATACAGGGAGGCAAGCCCAAGTGAGGATACATAGGTGGGGAGGGAACAGAGAGAGGAAGCAGAGTGAGTGGAGGGGAGTGCGAAGCCAGCCTATCTGAAGTAAGGTTCTTTGAGGAGGTACATTTTTAATTTCTTGCTCAGTAACACATGATTACAATGACACCATATAAAAAAAGAAATGAAATTTACCCAGCAGCGATAATTCTGCAAGAGGTTTAGACGTATGGATTGGATGCTGCCATCATAACAACCTGTGTAGATCTACAACAGAAAAATAGAAAGCAAATGTAATGAAACTAGAGAACTTCTCCAGTCTCTCTCAAATTTGGTAGTCATTGTAGCGATAAGACAAGCTCAACAGCATTGATATCTATATAACATTTCTGCTTTCCTTTGTAGCCCACAACGTATGTTTCAATATTAACTTCCCTCCTTTAACCAACTTATTTCCATATGCAATTTTAAAGGGAAAAATTAAATGTAACCTGGTGTACTGATGCAAGCCAATGAAGAAAGTAGTGTGCTCCACAACGCTCTCCATAGACGTGGGACACCCTTGACTAGGCTATATAATAAGAAATACCTCTAAGAAGGCAATCCCATTTTTCCGAATCATACAAGCACCTCTTAGGTAAGCGAATCTGACTATTGGAGGGGTGTGTGTTTGATCAGCCCTGTCCTTGAACTGACCTCTTCATTTTACCTGGAGACAGTTTTAGCTGAAGACTGACAATCTCATTTCCTGTGCAAGGTGCACTGTTCATGGATTTACTTTCAAGAAAGATACTTGACTTGCACACCATTTGTGTCAACTTCATTACAATGCTGAGTAAGTGGTTCAGTAATTGCAGTACAGCGTTGCAGTGATCCTATGCTACGGCCAAGACTGTGACAGCAGGAGCTCTTTTGTAAGACCCTCTGACAAGTACACATATCCAACTACCTTAGGTTACACGCACTATCTTTTAGGCCCAGTTTACTAGGGAGAGAAGATGTGTAGATCATGGGGCTTCTGGAAAACACATGGTAACGTTGCCCTGTGTGCTGGCAGTTCCACTGCTGTCCTACATACACCTCCTAACTCGAGCATGTTCCCCTATTGTCAATGGTTGGTTAATGTCCTATAATGTTGCCACTATGACACATTCTATTCTCTTTGTTGGGGAACCATTCCAAAGTCTAGCAATGCTTTCAATTAAAGGCACAGTTGCTTGTGACAGCAGGGTATTTTAACAAATTTTGAAAACATTTTGTCCGGTTCTCAAATCTGCAAATTAACAGCAAATTCAGTGGTTTCGGCCAAGGCAGTTTCCAGACGGACAATATAATCCAGGCAAAACCATATCACCGGTATCTAGGGGGAACTGAGCTGCTGAATCTGGGAAAGGCAGGAACAAAAGGTATTGCACTGAATTCTATTTAGCAAATTAGTGGTTGCATAGATTTCATTTAGCAGTATTCAAACTATTCTGAGAAGAAGGGTTCAGGGAGTTATTGGAGTCTGTAGTAAGTTGGTGCCACTCACATGGCAGGTCGCGCTGACCCTACTGGATACCAGGCTAACCGCAATACTTCAATTATGCATTGACTGGCTGAGTATGACTTTAGACAAACTACTCCCTTTAAAAACTATGTAACTTCAAAAGGTAAACAAATGGTATACGGCTGAGATACCTCTAAAAAACAGAGCAACACACACAGACACAGACTGACATGCAAGCTATTTTGTTAGATCATCCACCACTGAAGCGGAACTGCAGCCACAGAATGTGAGGATTCACAACATTGCAGAATCCTCCATTGTCTCGAGAATACCATCAGCCCCCAATATTGCTCTTGACTCTTTTCTCCGCTGCCACTGCTGCTAAGCTGCAACCGCAGCCACCGTTGGTCACCGCCACACTTGCTTCCGACTGTGGGACTGCCCCGGATCACAACTCCCAGGGGGGCATAGTGATCTTGCGGCAGGAGCTGCGTAACACCTGAGCGCCAGCTGGCGCATAAAGCTTTGTTGGGGCTCCCGCGGCGTGGGACACGCGCGGGCTCGCCCGGGCCAAGGGCCGGCCCTTCCTTGCCTAACACTGGCAGGAAGTGGCAGGGCTGGGCCTTTTTGACTTGTGCCCCGGAGCAGATCCAAGCAAGGGTGGGAAGCCCAAGGTACTGTGCTACTGCTCGTTCAGATCTTGTACCATTTAACTGTGTTTGCCTTGGGTTTCTTGGCCCATTGGATTTAAAACAAGGCATAACCCACTCTGTTACTCACAACAAACTAAATAACTCATTGTTTAGTATTGGTGTCATCAAGGTGTATTGTAACCTAGGAGAAGTGTGGTACCCAGGGCTGGTAGGGCTTCTTAGCTATCCCATTGTTAGTATACCACTGTTTAGATAAATGGGGAAACGAAAGGAACTGGAAGAGAATGGGGAGGGGAGTGAGGGAAGGGCATGACGAGATACTAGGGGGACAAAGGCAAAAGAAATCACGAAAATCTGCAGCAAGCAATTGTGTTATGCATCGAATAGACACTCTTATAAGCGAGTGTGAAGTTATTTTAGATTCGACACCCATGAAACATGCCAATAGTAGTAATAAAACCATCCAAAAAGTGAGGTTATCTGCGAAGCCAGTGAAGCCAGCAATCCCAGATATGTTACGCAAGTCAAATAAGAAACTAACGCAAATGACGGGGTGCAGGATTCTATCGCTACTTCATCAATTGTCATTGAGCATAATATGTTATTGCCTGTTGCAGATCATGTAGCCCATATAGATCCGATAGTAATCTGCAAAAACAGATTCCAGCCACTCTCAGATATGGAAGAAAATAATAGGGAAGGTGGGCATAGTTTAAGGTCTGCGCAAACCCAAACAAATTTTCCCTCACAAGAACAAGTTATTGAGCAAGGTTTGGCAAAACATGTCCCAAGAAATCACCACATTTAAGATCTGAGGTGGAGTCCATGAAGATCATATTAGAAAAGATATTTAGAATGGTCACATCTTTATCACCCGAGGCAGTGCTAAAAGGGAAGGGAAGTACACAGGTTAGCAGATATTTGGAAGCCCTCCCTGGCCCCATACTTAATGATTCCTTGGGTTTCCTGATAATCTCGGGTCTAACCGGTAATAAAACAGCGAGAGGGGTAAATCAAAATCCAGTCCCAGCTTTAAAGAGCATCAATGTGGCAACCGCTTCAATGGTGAAGTGCTCAGTCCCTACCATAGCTAATAATAACGCTGTAAAACACATCAAGCCACCAGGAATGAGGAACTACATGTCCCCTGGAAATCAGGTCTCCTCATATGGGGGTTAACTACATCCAGAACCTAGAATGGGGCCCAGTAGACAGAACATATCTAACATAGCTAGTCCCTCCAAAATCTATATGGTAAATGTACCTAAATGTGATGCTTTTGTAGGCACTGAGAGTAGGGACTCTCTAACCATCAAAGCTATCCACTGGATATGGCATGTTAGAGGTTGCCGTTCGGTGATTAGGGACGAAATAATAGCTGCGCGCAGGTGAACTTCCCCAAGTCATCCTTATGATTGTATTGAACTTATCATGGAAAGTATAGATCTTGTTGAGAATCTTTTTACGCTGGAGTTTCGTACTAGTCTCCCGAAGAACTCGAATATTCAATTTAGACGCTCCCCTCCTATTAGTCCGTATGGTATCGTGGCCACCCAGAGACCCTCCAGCACGCAGGGATGCTCTACACTTGAGGATAACGATTGACTAAGGTTAACAGGAACACCTAGGCCACTCATAGGGTTTAGAAACACAAACATTAAGGAGACACCAGTAGTGTGGGGGTATCGTTCCCTAAGAAGGTATATTGGAAATGGGTATTTCACCATCTCATAATTGTATAATGCAGCAGTCCTCGGGCTTTTCTTCATTTGAGAATAGAATCCTGAGGTGGAATATCGCAGGCCTTAGCTCCAAGATGGGCTCTCCAGAGTGGCATGCATTCATAGAGGCATATGATATATGCCTCTTTCAAGAAACCTGGGCTGAAATATCCTATTTTTGTGTTGGGTATTTAAACTATTTTATAGCTGCAAGTAAGGGAGCAAAAGGGAGGCCCTCTGGAGAGCTGACTATCTGGGTGCGACAAGACCTCGAGGCTAATATTCAGGTTCTCCCAACCCAGAGCCACCACATACAGGCAATTAGATTGACCAATTGATAATAGACATATATAACATTTATGTTAGAGGAACAAGAGAGAAAAGGTTGTGAGTTTTAGTGGCTCTCGAAGACCTCCTTGACTCGCAACAAGATGTTGCAAACACTATAATAGCGGGGGACTTCAACACAGTGTTTGAACCCCTTACCACCGAAGATGGCCACTTGACAGAAGTAGAAGACAGCAAATGGGGTGTTCCATCGCTAGAGTTAAATCCTAAAGGGAAATGGTCTGATGCGGTCATTCAAATAAATAATATTTGTATGGAATAGGGCTTACAGCCTTAAATGGGCGTACTAAATCTGACAGACATGGGGCTAATACCTTCAACAATGGCCATTTTACTAGCAGAATAGATTACGTTCTGGTTAGTTTGGGTCTATGGCATTCGGTGGTGGACATGGAGGTCATAGACAGGATAGAAAGGGACCATAATCCCTTGAGCAGAATCCTGGATTTGTACTGCAAAATGTCCTGTTCACACTCCAGGCACTCCCCTAGGCGAGGTTGTCCCAACTAACTATTTAAGGCGGCTTACGTGGGTAAGGTTAATAGAAATGGCAGCTTTGCTAGACAACATTTTCCAGAGTATGGACCACGCTATTAATGAACTAGAGGCCTGTGAAGAGAAAAAAAGAGATCTCGCAAACTCAACAGATATACACAATAGATTTTTTACATTCCTGCGTATCCACTTTTCCAAGCAGGGAAAGAATTCTAAGGCATTCATCCCGAAAGAGGGGCAATGGTTCAATAAAGAATGACGAGAGGCACGCCAGGCCCGAGGAGTAGCCGTCAAAGGGGGAGATCCTACAATGGGTCGAGTAGCAAGGTCCATTTATAGGGGCACCCAGGCAAAAGCTAAGAAATCATGGGATGACAAAAGGTGGCAGGAATTAAGGGATGCCTGCGCCATGAAAAACCCCAAACAATTTTGGAATGTTTTCAATGGGGGCCAGGCAGAGCGACCTCAAAACCACGTATCACAATCGGACTGGGTGAACTACTTTAAACCCCAATATGCTTCTATCTTACCCAAAGGAGAGGGTGAAATTATAAGATCATTCTACCCGAATGAAACATTTAACAAGTCTGAGGTAGACAGCACTTAAATCAGTACTGGCTGGAAAGGCACCAGGGCCAGATGGCATTCCAGGGGACATCTTCCTACACAACAAAGATAGATGGTGCAGGTATATTCTTTTGCTATCGAATGCCATCGCCCAAAGAGCCCCTACACCCCACTCCTGGAAGATTGCGGAGATCATCCCCGTTTATAGGAAAGGGGATAAATCAAGTCTGGGGAACTACAGGCCTATCAGCTTGACTGACTGTCTCCAGAAATTAACTGGGAGGTTGGTGCTCAACAGAGTGCAGGAATGGATTGAGGAGTTTGGGGTTCTGTCCCCTCTGCAAGCTGGATTTCGAGCCTTCCTTAGCACTATCGACTAGGTGTTTTTCGATTTGTTCCGATACATTGGAAGACAGTGACCACAGAAAAGTGAAGTCTTTATGCCTCCTTTGTAGATCTTAAGGTGACATTGGACCTTGTTCACTGCACGAAATTATGGATAACACTACAAGAGCTAGGGCTCACACCAGAGCTCCTGACTTTGAATATTAGATTGCATGAAGACAACAGGGTAAAAATAAGATGGGGTGGGCAGGGGGAAGTTACCGAATTATTCCCAGTTCAAAAAGGCATGCGCCAAGGTTGCGTGATGGCCCCAACGCTATTCTCATTATACATTAATGGATAGTTGATTATAGGAGTTCAACCCCGTCTGACGCTCCAGTATTGGCAGGTGATAAAGTGCCTATATTGATGTTTGCCGATGACACATTGATCCTATCCAAGACCCTAAGCGGGCTTCAGAAAGCCCTAAAGACATAGAGGGATTCTGTTTGCAGCGGGGCTTGGAGGTCAATGTGTCAAAGACAAAGTTAATGGCATTTACCGCACACAGGGCCTACAAGGGTGGCATCTGTATGAACGATAGGTCGCTAGAATTGTTTAAGGAGTTCACCTACCTATGGTTTAACTTTCAAGACAACATGAAGTGGGACCATCAGGTTGAAATAGCTTCTCTCAAACATAGGCAGATATCGGGGATCTTGCACCTGGAACATAATCTATCGTACACTAAGCCCATTAGCTCAGTTTTAGAAATGTATAATTTGAAAGTTGTTAGCTCAGTCCTATATGGGCCGGAACTTTGGGGGTGCGAGACCCTCGTAACCCTTACTTCTTTGGAAAATAAGTTCTTAAGAAAAATTACTAGATTGCCACAGAGTACCCCATTGAGTCCATTATTAATTGATCTGGGGAGAAAACCGATCACAGCGGTAAATAAACTCCGACCCCTCCTTTACCGGAGGAGACTCTGGACTACACCGGAGCTTGCAGGCTATGTTTAAGTTTTTTTAGAGATAATAAGGGCTGATGTTTCACACCGTATTAAATGGATATGGGCGATCAGAGATCTTTTGTTCGACATAGGTATGCCAATGATATGGTCGGATCCTGAAAATTCAAACTTTCCCACAAAGGAGGTTTTGAAGGCGAAATACTGGGAATGGTTCCAGTATAAAAACATTAGACAAAGTGAGCCATCCTTCCTTTCAAGTCGATTTTTGGAACATAAAGCCACGCCGAAGCTGGAGATCTACTGGGACCTAATTGCAAAACCGCTAGACCGCAAGCAAAATGCTACTTACCAGTATGCATCTGTTCTTGGCATGTAGAGCTGCAGAGTTGTACACTTAGCATTAGATAGCCACCTGGTGTTGGGCTCGGATGATTGCAGGTTGTTGTCTTCTTGGAAGAAGTCTTTGTAGTCACGAGATAGATGACTCCTCCCTTGGACAATACTGCGCATGGACTCCATCCTCAGATTGTTTTTCGCCATGATGGGAAATGATGGAGTTAGTAGAGGTAAAGAGAAAGGATGTCCATGCATGTGCATCTAAGTGAGATGAGAACTTGAACGGATACAAGTCCTGGGGAGGTGGGAGGGCGTGTACGACTCTGCAGCTCTACATGCCAAGAACAGATGCATACTGGTAAGTAGCATTTTCCGTTCGAGGCATATGAGCTGCAGAGTGCACACTTAGCATCGATTGTGCAGCAGTGTCTCCCCTAGAGGTGGTCGCTTGTATCCATTGCAGTATTTTGAAACAGTGTTCTAAGGACAGCTTGGCCCACTGTAGCTTGCTGCTTGGCCTGCACATCAACACAATAGTGTTTAGTGAAGGTGTGTAGTGTAGACCATGTTGCTGCCTTCCAAATGTCCTCTAGTGGTATATTTCCTAAGAAAGCCATAGAGGCTCCTAGTTTACGAGTGGAGTGCGCTCTAGGACGAACTGTCAGTGTACGTTTAGCTTTTTGATAGCCTATTTGTAAACACTTTACAATCCACCTGGCAATCCCCCCTTTAGAGATGGGGTTGCCTTTGTTTGGGGGAGAGAAAGATACAAATAATTGTTTTGTCTTTCTAAAGGATTTAGTCCTATCTGTGTAGTATAACAGAGCTCTTCTAACATCTAAGGTGTGTAAAGCCCTTTCTGCAACAGAGTCTGGGTTTTGGAAAAACACAGGTAGCTCTACCGATTGGTTAAGGTGAAAAGGAGTGATAATCTTTGGCAGAAATTTTGGATTAGGCCTAAGAACCACTTTATTAGGATGTATTTGAAAAAATGGTTCTTGTATTGTGAATGCTTCTATTTCACTAACTCTTCTGAGAGAGGTGATGGCAACAAGGAAAGCAGTTTTCCATGTTAGAAATTGCAATTCACACTTGTGTAAAGCCTCGAAAGGGGGTCCAATGAGTCTTGTAAGGACAATGTTCAGGTTCCATACCGGAGCAGGTGGTAACCTAGGTGGGATTATTCGTTTTAATCCTTCCATGAATGCTTTGATTGCAGGTACTCTGAAGAGAGATAGAGGTTGCCTATTTTGTAAATAGGCTGCAATTGCTGCCAGATGCAGGCATATGGAAGAATAAGCAAAATTGGACCTTTGTAGATGTAAAAGGTAACAAATGATATTTTGGATAGAAGCATCCAGTGGATCAATGTGATTATTGTTACAATATATTGCAAATCTTTTCCACTTAGCGGCATAACACGCTCTGATAGTGGGTTTCATAGCTTCCTTAATTATGTTCATACAGTCTGGTGGCAGGTTTAAGTAACCAAACTCTAAGACTTCAGGAGCCAGATCGCCAAATTCAGTTGGCTTGGTTCTGGGTGTCTTATTTCTCCATGGTTCTGTGTTAACAGGGAGGGTGTGAGCTGTAACTTTTTTTTTGTGGAACCAGTGAGAGATCTAGTAGTGTGTTGAACCACGGTTGACGGGCCCATGTGGGAGCTACTAGTATTAGTTTCAGAGACTGTTGTCTGAGTTTGCGCACTACTAGTGGAATGAGTGGGGAGAGGCGGAAAAGCGTACGCAAATCTGCCTGACCAGTTCATCCATATCACATTCTCTTCCGACCGTGGGTGTGGAAACCTGGCGGCGAAGGTTGGGCATTTTACATTTTCATGGGTGGCAAATAGATCTATCTGTGGATGCCCCTACATTTGGAAGAACGGTTGAAGAACTTGTAGATGTATTTCCAATTCGTGAATCTGTTGTGAATGTCGACTCAACAGATCTGCTATCTGATTGTGAATTCCTGGAAGGTGTTCTACTGTCAGGTATATGTTTTGAGGACTGGCCCATCTCCAAATGTTCTGCTCGAGCTGGGACAGTTGTAGAGAGTGTGTCCCCCCCTGTTTTTGTATATAGTACATGGCTGTCATATTGTCCATCCGGATTAAGACAGCTTTGTTTTGTACTTGTAATTAAAAAGTTTTGAGTGCTAGGAAAATTGCTAGCAGCTCTAGATGGTTAAAATGGAACATTCTTTGTTGGTTGTTCCATTGGCCTTGTGTGGTATAGTGTAAGAGATGGGCTCCCCATCCTGTGAGGGATGCGTCCGTTGTGAGCACTATCTGTGGAACAGGCTCCAGGAACGGCTGTCCTCTTGTCAAGTTTTTGGTGTTCCACCATTGCAGAGAGCGATATGTACGGCGGTCTACCAACACCAGGTCTGTGAGCTGACCTTGAGCCTGATTCCACTGTTGTGCTAGACATTCTTGTAATGGGCGCATTTGCAGTCTTGCATGTGGAACTATGAAGATGCAAGATGCCATCATGCCTATTAGTCTCATGAACACTCTGGCTTGGAGAGACTGCTGGTGTTGAAAAATGGAGACTAAGGCCTGAATGCTCTGTATCCTGGCTGGACTGGGATACGCTAGAGCTGTAGATGTGTCTATGGTAGCTCCTAGATACTGATGCACGTGCGAAGGCTCTAGGTGCGACTTTGTGTAGTTGATCGTAAACCTTAAGTCGTGCAACAGTTGAATTGTCTGCGGAGTGTGCTGTACATATTGGTGGAATGATTTGGCTTTTATGAGCCAATCGTCCAGGTAAGGGAAGACATGTATCTGTTGTCTTCTGAGATGTGCCGCTACTACTGCTAAGCCCTTTGTGAACACTCGTGGTGCTGTTGTGACCCCGAATGAAAGGACTTTGAACTGATAGTGCTGTCCTTGTATGACAAACCTTAAATACTTCCTGTGAGCAGGATGTATAGGGATGTGAAAGTAGGCATCCTTTAGGTCTAGTGTTGAAAGAAAATCGCCTTGTTGTAGTGGGAGTACTTGTTGCAGAGTGATCATGTGAAAATGATCTGATTGTATGTAATGGTTGAGGGGCCGGAGGTCGAGAATTGGCTGTAGTGTTCTGTCCTATTTGGGGATTAGAAATTACAAGGAGTAAACTGCTGTTCCCTGTTCTTCTAACGGAACTAATTGAATAGCATCCTTTTGTAGAAGTGCTAGAACTTCCTGTTGAAGCAGAGTCAAGTGATCTGTAGACATTGGATGCTGCCTGGGTGGTATGTTTCGGGGGTTGCTGTGAGTTCTAGGCAGTAGCCATGTTGGATAATCTGTCTAACCCACCTGTCTGTTGTGATGGAATTCCAGACAGGTAGGAACTGTGATAATCTGCCCCCCACAGGAGTGGAATGCTGCAGGGGAAGCAGAGGGACGTCACTGTTTGGGAGAGGAAGAGGAGCGGTTGTTGTTATTACCTCTACCTCTTCCCTTATTATTATTATTGCCTCTGTATCCTCCTCTAAAGTAGCCCTTGTGAGAGGAGGTCTGTGTGTGCGTTTTGAAAGATGATGTTGTATCTGCACCGGTTTGCTTGGAGCCTCCTCTATAAAAGGAGCGGCGAAACGAACTTCTAGTCTGTGTGGATTGTAGTGCTCCCATAGACTTAGCTGTGTCTGTGCCCTTTTTCATTTTCTCTAGTGTAGTGTCTACTTCCGGCCCAAACAATTGGTTTTGATTGAAGGGTTGGTTCAAGATGGTAGTCTGCACCTCGTCTTAAACCCTGAAATGCGTAACCACGCATGTCGTCCGAGTATAACACTAGTATTGACTGCTCTGGATGCTGTGGCAGCTACATCAAGTGCACATTTAATTGAGGCTTTAGATATTAATTTGCCTTCTTGTATGAGCTCTGTTGCCTGATCTTTGTATTGATCTGGGAGGTGCTCTAACAATTTTTCTAATTTATCGTAGAGAGCTTTGTCATAGCGTGAGAGCAGGGCTTGTGTATTTGCTATGCGCCATATATTTGTAGCCTGCGCAGCAATCCTTTTCCCTGACGCATCGATAACCTTGGATTCCTTGTCAGGAGGGGGCATGTCACCAGAAGTCTGGGAATTAGCTCTCTTCCGTGCATTGGACACTACTAGTGAGTCTAGTGGCAGATGTCCCTTAATATAGACTGGATCAGATGGTGCTGGTCTATATTTCTTTTCTATTCTTGGATTTAACACTCTACAATGCACAGGGTCTTTAAATATTTTCAGAGCATGTTTAATGACTCCTTTGATCATGGGTAGTATTTGTGTAGACCTTTGTGACTGCTCAAATGTTTCTAATAAAAAATCCTCCTCAATGGCATCAGAGTGCATTTTAACCCCGTGGTGAAGGGCAGCTCTATTTAAGAGGTAATTAAACCCAATGCTATCTTCTGGAGGGGAAGGTTTCGTTGGGTAGAACTAAGGATCAGGAATGTATGGCACATTAGTTGCTGGGTTCTCATATATATCCTCATCTGTTGGATATGTATCTGGGTTGATACCTTCACCTACAGGGTATGTGTGTGGGTCTGGTGTGTCACTCTCACCACCTATATCATACCCATCATCAGTGTGGTGTGATGATGTAGGAGATTGATCAGGAGAAACTCTCGGTGAAAAGTAAGGAGGAATAGGTGAGGAAGAAGGTGAAGGAGAGGAAGGGTGTATTGGCGAAGTTGCACAATCCTTCTTTTTGGCAGGAACCACAGGTAGAAGTGGTGTGTCTGCTGGTCTCTTTTTGTAAGGAATAGCTTCTACATGTCCAGTTTTGGGTTGATATGGAACTTCTTTTGTTTAGGATCTTGCCTAAACAGTTCTTCTTGCTCTACAACCTTCTTCGGCGTCGATTTTTTCGGTGCCGATAGGGGTTGTTTTGTGTTTTTTGCTGTAGGAGTCGTTGCAGAGTCCCGCGGCAAATTTTCGGTGCCGAAGGTGGTTTTGGCTTGCCAGGAAGAGGTGGAATTGGCACGTGTGGCTTGGTCGGTGCCGAGGTACCGGACGGCGTAGTTGTTTTCCTCGGAGCCGAGCCCGAAGGCAGGGCGTTTGATGGGATATTTCGGTCCCGACTGGGCCCCATGGACGGAGTGCTGACCGTTGCCTTTGGCTTGGGCTGTGTCTGTTCTGCAGGGGCAAGAGTACTCACGGGTTGACGAGATGGAATCGAGTCATCTGAGTCCTCTGCCTCTGAAATGATCTGGAGATCAGGCGAGTCTTCCTCGGCGACGAGTGGAGCCTCGTCCTCAGAGAGGTCTTCGAGTGGATCCTCGCCTTCGGAGAGGTCTTCTTTGACGATCTCCTCCTCGAAGATGGCCTCCGGTGCTGGGGCTGATTTCCTCATCTCGTGTCAACGGGCCCTCCGATCCCGAATGGTCTTCTTCGATCGGAAGGATGCACAAGCTGTGCAGGTCGTCTCGTCGTGGTCTGACGATGGACAGAGGTTGCAGACCTCGTGGTGGTCGCTATGAGAGAATTTTGATCGACATACCGGGCATCTCTTGAATGGAGTCCTGTCCATGAGGCGTAGGCCGTACGGCGCCGATAGGCCCAACGGCCCGCATCGACGCACCGGAATGTAGCTGATGGTGTCGAAAGTAGTCTATTCGATGTTGATATTGGTTGTATAAAGTTTTTACGCTTCGAAGTTGATGGAAAAGTTTTTGTAGCCGGAGCGGAAAAGTTTCATCCGAACCCAGTGGCGGAAAAAAACAATCTGAGGATGGAGTCAATGACCATGCGCAGTATTGTCCAAGGGAGGAGTCACCTATCTCGTGACTACAAAGACTTCTTCCAAGAAGACAACAACCTGCTATCATCCGAGCCCAACACCAGGTGGCGATCTAATGCCAAGTGTACACTCTGCAGCTCATATGCCTCGAACATTTTATTTCCAGTTTAGGGTAGGGACACTGGCCAGTGAGATCATTCACTGCTAAATGGATCACCCGAGCAGTTGCTTTATGCCCGGAA
The DNA here is from genome assembly GCF_964263255.1 of Lissotriton vulgaris. NCBI lineage: Eukaryota > Metazoa > Chordata > Amphibia > Caudata > Salamandridae > Lissotriton > Lissotriton vulgaris. The sequence goes on along the minus strand of NC_141697.1, from coordinate 138,560,026 downwards.
TGTAAGTCCTGTAATGAATCTTTGGGTCATTTTCTTTTAGTTTGTGCTGCTTATGCTGTCCCGTGTCGTCTCTGGCTGCTTCCAATATGTAAGCTCCTGGGCACTAGACGGGCAAGCAAGGGAGAACGCGTCCTGCAGACTGATACTCACCGCCCATGGCAATACCCATGGCAAAATTCTTAGGGTGGTCATGGGTTCTGAGGGCCCGCTAATTACTTCTGAGTGAGGCTACAAAATTATGGGATTTAAACTAGCCACCTTTTTACCAAGCTGTGATGTGTTTTGTATATATTTTAAATGTTTTTATGGTACTCCCCAAGGAGCTTTTATTGTTTTATGATAAGCATATCCACTTTAATTTGTAGACATATGGCTAAGAGCCTCTATAAGGGTTTGTCTTGGGGTGTGTATTTCTACCCCTATTTAAGAAACCTACAAATAGAGAAGATGAAGCAAATTATTTTTATAATTACTAAATTGTATGTTTTTCCATTAACAGCTATTTTATCTAATTATCTTTATTTGTATTTCTGTAAATGCTTTTATGACTTAAATGTGTTGAATAAAGCTGTTAAAATGGAAATGGCTAAAGACATTTTCTAAATTCTTCATAAATTTCTTCTGAAGCTAGCATTGGTGTCTTGCCTCAGCTATGCATTCCCTTGGCCTTCAATTTTAGAAACAAGATAAAGGGAAAACACTGAGCAGGCTGGCGGAAGCATTAATTCTCAAACAATGAATTCTCCATCAGACTTTGCTAGTCAATGCAATGTAACAACTGATTCCATCAAAGACTTAAGACTCCTCCACTAAGTCCCTAGAAGAGCCTGCTTTGTAAAACTAACATTGATCAATAGTTCGATCCTATCTGGCAAAGTATTGGAATAATTTAAATGAGCAATTGGATCTTAGCTGCTTAAGAAAATCTCCTTATTCCTACCAGGTCTCGGAGCTATACCTCTGTTAAACTATCCAACTTCGATTTTTTATGGAGAGAATAATAATTGCACTATCATCGGGCTGGGTTTAGGCTCAGCTCAAGTAAAGAACTTGCAACTGAGGACCTACTGGTAATAGAAGAGGACACCAGTATCAATGCACAGTCAGCTCCTTTCATGCCCACCCTACCATGCTCCAACTGTTCATCTCTGTATGATCTTGGGATTTTGCCCATTACATTCCCTGCAGCCTGAATCCAGCAGGCTACATCTCATTTCATCTGTTCATGTGGTTGCATTGTTGTGCAGCAAAAGAGTAAGAGATAGTGAACCTGCGCAATAAAGCTGTGTAGGAAGCTGGCTCTGTATATACTATACCAAAATTAGGTATAGTGTGCAAAGAGTCCAGTGGAACCCCAAAGGTAGGCAGAGGTAAAAGCAGATCGATTTACAAAAGGGGGTGGAGATGAACAGAGTGTCTGAATTGAGCAGACCACTCTTACCCAGTCCAAAGATCAGGGCTTGATCCATCACCGTTATTTATCTCACTGCCCCATCCCAGCTCAGAACCTGGCTATATGCAAATCAGTCTGTCCCTGGCCCAGTGCATCATGGGAACAGGGCAGACTAAACTACCAAGCCAATTCTTTACCAGAAAGGAGACAAGCTACCGGGGACCGGTTTCTGGCATTTCAGCCTCTTCGGCCCGGCTTGCTTGAATCCTGATGGAGCAGTGAGAAAGGGACTCATGTCTGAGTATACCCTGCCACACCTATAGTGGCCAAAATCGATTTACAAAAGGGGGTGGTGATGAACAGAGTGTCTGAATTGAGCAGACCACTCTTACCCAGTCCAAAGATCAGGGCTTGATCCATCACCGTTATTTATCTCACTGCCCCATCCCAGCTCAGAACCTGGCTATGTGCAAATCAGTCTGTCCCTGGCCCAGTGCATCATGGGAACAGGGCAGACTAAACTACCAAGCCAATTCTTTACCAGAAAGGAGACAAGCTACCGGGGACCGGTTTCTGGCATTTCAGCCTCTTCGGCCCGGCTTGCTTGAATCCTGATGGAGCAGTGAGAAAGGGACTCATGTCTGAGTATACCCTGCCACACCTATAGTGGCCAAAATCGATTTACAAAAGGGGGTGGTGATGAACAGAGTGTCTGAATTGAGCAGACCACTCTTACCCAGTCCAAAGATCAGGGCTTGATCCATCACCGTTATTTATCTCACTGCCCCATCCCAGCTCAGAACCTGGCTATATGCAAATCAGTCTGTCCCTGGCCCAGTGCATCATGGGAACAGGGCAGACTAAACTACCAAGCCAATTCTTTACCAGAAAGGAGACAAGCTACCGGGGACCGGTTTCTGGCATTTCAGCCTCTTCGGCCCGGCTTGCTTGAATCCTGATGGAGCAGTGAGAAAGGGACTCATGTCTGAGTATACCCTGCCACACCTATAGTGGCCAAAATCGATTTACAAAAGGGGGTGGTGATGAACAGAGTGTCTGAATTGAGCAGACCACTCTTACCCAGTCCAAAGATCAGGGCTTGATCCATCACCGTTATTTATCTCACTGCCCCATCCCAGCTCAGAACCTGGCTATATGCAAATCAGTCTGTCCCTGGCCCAGTGCATCATGGGAACAGGGCAGACTAAACTACCAAGCCAATTCTTTACCAGAAAGGAGACAAGCTACCGGGGACCGGTTTCTGGCATTTCAGCCTCTTCGGCCCGGCTTGCTTGAATCCTGATGGAGCAGTGAGAAAGGGACTCATGTCTGAGTATACCCTGCCACACCTATAGTGGCCAAAATCGATTTACAAAAGGGGGTGGTGATGAACAGAGTGTCTGAAGCAGATGGCACCTTACTCTCTATTTGTGGTAGTGTGGTTGAGCAGTAAGGCTTTATCAGAGGGTAGTGTTAAGCATTTGTTGTACACACTCAATCAGCAAATGATTGCACACACTCAAAGACTGAACTTCAGACCAATTGATTTTTGTATAAAAATATTTGTTTAGCTATTTTATTTCCTAGAACCAAGCAAGCCTGGTACAGGTAAGGGATTTACATTTTGCAGTAATAATGATACCGTTTTTGAATTGCAGTTGTATATAAACTTGATTACAGTTTGAATTACTGGTAATGAAATACTGCGAAATACTGTACATTTACTTTCTGTTGACTTTTCAATAGCAGGTCACATTCTGTAACCCATTACCACCGCCCGCTTCAGACTACAATTAGTAACTGGGGGTCACGCTATATCTTTGATACTTCTTTAGTTCATTAAATAGAAGGAAAAATTACCATGCTCTTGTGGATGGCCATACACATGATCATGTCTGTGTGTCCTCCGTAGACTTGCAAGCGATCATGAGACTTAGGTGAACATAAGAAAAATGAAAGAAACAGAAAATTTTATTTTACAGTCAAACATGAGATATTTCTTACAGACACAAACTAGAGATATTTCTTACAGACACAAACTAGAATTGTTATGTGAACATTTCCAACACTTTCATTTTGTACTCAACATGGCTATCACTTTCATTAGTTTTCTTTACAATCATACATTTTTTACTATTGCACTAACCTGCAGAGTAGTAATATATATCAGTGATTCTGTTCTATGCAAATGCTTTTTCTATGTGTATCTTATGTGGCAACATTTTACACATTTAAATTTTTGACATTTACTAAAGTCCTAGACCCTTTTGAATAACATTGGTTTGCCACTGTTCTTCTATAACACCACACCCACGTAATTATAATTTATTTATTCCGTCCAGATATTGTTCTTGCAAGTAAGTGGAAAAACTAATATTGGTACAGCTTGTGTGGGCTATGCTATTAATATTTGCAAGGCATACTCCTTGTAGTTAATCTGTTATTAAAGCAATCAAGTTTAAGAACCTTCTGTAGACATAACGAAATGAGACACTAAGCGTAGCTGAAAGAAGGCATGCAGAATGCGGGTACACTCTGACACTAAGCTACAGAAGCCCCAGTTTCATTACATTAAATATGTTTGATTTCATTTGATTTTAGCTTTTATATAGCGCACAAATGCCCTAGGGTGTCTAGGCGCTTATGCCAGCTAGTTCAGTAAGGTACTGCAGGAGCTGTAGTGAGCTAGTTAACTGGCTAAGAGGCAGGTTTTTAATGATTTCCTAAACACTGACAGCGTAGGGCTCTTCTTTATGCTTGCTGGAAGTGCGTTCCATGTTTTAACCGTCCCAAACACAAAGCGTCTTCCGCCCCATCTTGCTTTCTTGATCCATGGGTTTTGTAAGAGTTTATTGTGAGCCGATCTTAGATTTCTGGAAGGTGCGTACTAGATCAGGTGCTTCTTCAGAACTTGAGAGCCAACGCCATGCAGGGTCTTAAAAGCTGGGCACTGGGATTTGAACTTGATCCTTTTTTGTACTGGGAGCCAGTGCAGAGTTATGAGACTGCGGGAGACTGGCTGGGACCTGGGGATGTCCAGCATTAATCGAGCTGCCGCATTTTGGAGGCGATGAAGCTATTGTAGTAACTGTGTTTAGATGCCCATGTACAAGCATTACCATAATCCAGTCTGGACACTGCTATAGCTGTTAGCAGTGGTTCCAAAGAATTGAGTGGGATAAAAGGACGGACCTTTCAGATCATTTCAAAATAAAAAAAGATAGAGGAGGTGAGTGTATTGATCTGGTTCTTAAAAGTTAGTTTGTCATCTAAGATGTAACCTACATTTTTCACCTTCTGCACTGGAATGTGAAAATCTACTAAACAGGACGGCCACCATCTGGGTGAACACAGATAGGTATCTGTACCCAACAGTAGGAACTCAGTTTTTCTGCCGTTAAGTTTTAGGTAGTTCGACCTCATCCACTGGTTTAACTGTGTCAAGCAGATGTTGAAACTGTCCGCAGTGTCTTTGAAGTTACTTGACACCAAGACCACAAGTTGGGAGTCATCCGCATATGATACCACTGAGAAGCATTGGCATGTGATGATTGTGGCTATCGGAGACACATAAAAGATTCAAGAGCGTCTGGCTCAGGGACGAACCCTGTGGTACCCCGCAAGGCAGTTTAAATTGATCGGATGCAAATACTCCCAACTCTGATTCTCATGCCAGAGAGCCTGTTGGCTAATATTTTATGACTCACTGTGTCAAAGGCCGCCGATAGATCTAACAGGATCAAGGTGACCTTGCCCCGGCGTTTAGCACAGCTCTCAGTTTGGAAATTTTGAGGATAATTTTTACTCTACTAGGTGTATCTCTCAATGACAATATGCAGACATTTAAATATTTTTCCTTATAACAGCACCTGGTCCTTACCTGAAGCTCATAGACACGGACAAATTTATCCAAGGATGCTGTAACCATAACTTTCCCCAAGATGTTCACAACTGTAACTGCATGATTATGACCTTTATAGATCCGCACAAGCTCGCCAGTCTGCCACAGGACAAAAAAACGAAAACAAGTGTTAGAAATGGACATTAGGAGAGTGAAAGAACTTGAAATATCCAAATAAATGGTATCATTTTGTTATTTAAAAAATGTTGATACAGGGAAAAGGCAACTTGGTGTAAACTTTGCACTCACAGTACTTTCACAGCATAAAAGGGAAGATTATGTAATGATGAATTCTTTGAACATTTCCTTTCTTCAAATATATTTAAAAACATCAAGTAAAGAGGAGCTCATGATAGAAATTCTGCAATCATCTGACCAAGAAAAAATTATTACATGACACACTGTTTACAAAGAATACAAAAAGAAGAAATCTTGGGGATCACCTTGGACCTGTCACTATCATTCCTCCCTGAGGTGCAAATGCCACTTCGAATTCCACACACTCAGTAGAGCTATTTGACCAATTGACCTTGTTTGCATATATTGAAATATCTCTAAGCAACTGTTGAAAAAAACTTCACCACGGTCTGAACCCAACCACCAGCAAGTAAATATTAGGACTAACTAGACCAGACCATGCAAACGCTTCTCAGAAGGTATTCTATTCCATGTGGGTGTTTAATCCCATCAAATTCACAGCTTTTGAACTTTTAATCCAGGTTATGAAATACTGCTAGCACTTTCCCCTTGCAGGGACAAGTCAGCGTAAAGGGATTTCAAAGGCAGACCCTGCAGGTTCTCAGCTCCAGAAGGCTAGGGGGCCAGCAGTACTAAGAGTTTTCAGGACTTGGCTTTTCTACTCACGTGTAAAAAAGTAAGTCAAAAATGACTCCTTACAAGTAAACATGGGAAGTCAGTTACTCCTCCTTAAGTATATTTAATTGCCTCTTCTAGTGGGAGGATTGCAAATGTGTAGAATCTGTCCTAGATGGCAGTTTGATGAGAGATTTTCTCCACCACGTTCCATGAATAAGAGTTGCAAGTTTTAGTTATATTAGCTTAACTAACTCAGTTGTCACAGAATCTCTGACCAACACAAGTAAAGATTAAATAGCTCTGTCTTATAGCTGGAGATAGTGTTTGGCAGGGTGGCTGTCCAAACAGCTGCGAAATCATTTTTAATCTACTTCCTAAACAAAATTAAGTATACACAATATTTGGTGCCCCTTTGTTTCTAATGAGTGCTATGAAAATGATATTAATTTCTTATGGCATTAACAGTAAATAAAGGTAAACTTACATGTATGTTGTGGGCATGGACAGATTGATCACTGGATCCACTAAACACCAGATCGTTTACCACCTTACCAAACAAAACAAAAAAATAGAAAAACAAATGTAAATAAAGAATGAAAGAGGGTTCTAAGGCATGATCTAATCAATGAAACCTGGAGAGCAAGGATTGAAACCTTTTCTCCAGGCTTCGAAAGGCAGATGTCTGCCAACCTAACCACTTCTCCAAGCTTACATTCCTATTTACCTACTTCTCCTTCATAAACATGTATACAGACAACTCCAGCATAGAGTTCATTTCTGGATAATACCACACCATCTCTCCACAACATAATACATGCACTGGGGGCCACATCTAAAGCATGGTGACCCGTGTAACTGGGGATGTATTAAGTGGAATGCAAGGCAAATAAAGATGAAGAACAAAGAAAATCAACAACAGTCTAACATACACCCAGGAAGCAAATATCTGTCACAGAATAGAAAGAGCAGAATGCCTCAACTTCTACATTTTAAGACAGTACTATGAGCACTCCTCATGAAGCAAGCCAGTCCTAACACACTACACCAATGCAGATTCATAGCCAACGTTGGAACGATAACGCAGTTGACATGAGAACACATATCTACAATGAAAAATGTATTGGAAATATAAATGAAAAGGCAAGAAAGGCAAATTACATTGAAAGGTGTTGTACACCTAAACAGGGAAATTAACCCAATAGTTCCCAATGCACAAAGTCCTTAAATTGCAAATGTCTTTATCAGCCTTCAGGATCTTCTTTTACTAGGTGGTACCACTCCATCCTCATTTGAAACAACCCCATCCACAGTATGGCCATCACCTCTACACACTTATCAGTTCTCAAGCACAAGAACATTCGTCTGCAATTTTCAATGAACTAGAAAGGCATGCTTGGAGTCACTCACATACATTTTCTCATTATACCTTTTCCTGGGCCAACACAGATGGCATTGAAGTCTTTTGCCCATCTCAAACGTCCTACAAACACTCTCGCCACCTCCCCCATAAACCCGAAGAAGTCAACTTAAACCCTGGTAAACACCCTCTCAGACAAGAAAACAGTGATATTCCTGTCACATTATTGGGTGCTGTACTATGAGCCCATAGTATTTCCTGAATGGCTGTTTTCATGGAAGTGCGCTCACTAAGTTGCATCTGCACACATGATTTGAAAACACAATACATCAGCACCATCAATCTTTGACTTGTGGTGAATACAGTGCAGTTCTCTGAATATTTACTCCTACACTTCTCGAAAATTCCTGCATGCCCTCAGACACAAATTGCACCATACTGTGAGTAGAACTGATGAAGTGCCAACATTGAAATCTTTATAAATGTATCCACTGATCCGGTTTTGAGAATGGGAGAATATCCTTGCTTTGGTCCCTTCTTTCCCATCAGAAAGTAACCGGAGTAAATCCCCTTTCCTTTTTGGGAATGAGGGACCGATTTTACTGCCTTTTTGATCAGAAATGTGCGGACCTGCAGTAGAATTAACTCTCTATGGTATTGAGATGTTTTCTTAGGAGGGATTGACAAGAAGAGATATTTGAAATGTCAGAGAATAGCAATTTTTCTCAATATTCAACACCCATTTGCCTAAGGTTACTTTTCTTCCAGTCTCTCAGATGGGTGTGGATGCTTTCCTCCACAGAGTTGTCATAGAAGGAGGGTGGAGGGGAAGGAAGTTGGTTGGTGTTTGATGGCTGACCTTTTGCAGACTTCCAAGGCTGGCAGGACTTTTGATTCTGCTGCTGTTGCTGGAATTGGTGTGGCAACTGAGGGGCTTCAACCATCTGTTGGTGGTAATGTCTACTGCAGGGTTTGTACTCATGTACTCTTTCTCGAGGCCTACAGTTTTGAGTGTCTCCATTTCAATTTTCAGATGCTTAATTTTGAATGGCAGATTTAAAATTTGTTGGTATGCCTCTGGTGTGTAAAGCTAGCAATATGTATCCAAGATAAGCCATGAAGAGCCATGCCATCATAGTAGCCTTACAAAAGGAGATGATGGACATCATAGTAGCCTTGGGCGTCGAAATCAATCATTTATTTTACAAAGCTGGCTCTCTGTATAGTGTATCAACATGAGGTGCACTGTGCAGAGAGTCCGGGTATCCCTTAATAAGGTACAAGGGCTAACTCTAGCAATCCCAAGGTGCTCCATTTGTGGTAGTGTGGTCGAGTGGTCTAAGGCTTACCAAAATGTAGTGTTATGCACTTGTTGTACAGACTCATTAAATGAGACACACACTTAAAATCTGACACCAATTTAAAAAAAATACATATTTTAAAATGTATTTAGACACTAAGATCTACAAGATTAGGTAAGTGATTTTCGAGTTAGGGATTTTCAGACACTTAGAAAATACAGCTTGTAGAGTTCATGCAAGAACCTCAAACACAGTAAAGTTATCCTATGGAAAAAAATGTACACGACATAGGACCAAACGACTCACAGGACTGTTCTTCAGGACTTAAGGTAAGTAGCAGACATATATGACCTCCCGGAGCACAGTGACCTCCTGGGTGGCTACTGCGTCGATAGACCCGGTGCTCAGCAGATCCATTGTTGAATGTTTCGGTACCTGCAGGCAACTGGCTCCCCCACTTCAAGGGAGATGATGACGGGTTGATGAAGTGCTGGCAGCTCTCCAAGGCTTTTTGAGGATGGACAGCTGCAGGACGAATCAGGTCTTTGCAATTGTCGAGACAGGAGCAGGCAGGGTTTGGCGACATGCCCACAGAAAGTCTTCAGTTATTGAGTTCATCTGCTCTTCTTTGTACTTCTTCTTGGGTCACCTGAATATGAGTTCCTGGTGTCATGGGGGCACCTAAATAGTAAATATAAGGGCGTTAAGGAGAGGGAAGGGTAGTAGCCAATGGGCAACTATCCCTTGGGGTGACTTCACCCCATATATGACCACTTCCTGTCGGGAGTGGGTGTAACCCTGTCCCAGAGTTCTTAATTACACTAAAAACAAGATGGTGAACTCTTTCTTTCGTGGAGCACATCAGGGAGCACACTTTAGGTGTTTGACTAGCTTGGTGGTACAGCACACCTACTGCTTTGCTATTTTCCCACCTGTTGTGGTGCCAAATGGGAGTGTCATATTCCTAGTCTGAGGGAAGCCAGGGTCACATATCAAAGGGGGCAGAAGCCTTAAAGACCCTGGCCTTGATATGCTAAATCGCTAGCTATCCTGCTGGAGGAGCTGGGAACACCTTCCTCCTGAGCAGACATGGTTTCTGGCCTCAGAGAGAGTGGGCTTTCACCTACAAGGGGTCTCAAACGTCTGTGGTTGTAGGCTGGATGAAACCAGTCAGCCAGCACACTACATAGTGGAAGGGTTTCAGGAGCACCTCTAATGTACCCTCAGGGTGCATGTCATAATAAATCCTGTACTGGCATCAGTACAGATTTATTATGACAAGGTGTTTGATACCAAACACCATAGGTTTCAGTAAAGCCATCTTGTAGCTGACGAAGTATTCAAGGAGACTCTCTCTCTCTCTCTCTCTCTCTCTCTCTCTCTCTCTCTCTCTCTCTCTCTCGCTCTCTCTCTCTTTCTCTCTCTCTCTCTTTCTCTCTCTCTCTCTTTCTCTCTCTCTCACTCACTCACCCACCCCCTCACCCACCCACCCTCGGGTAGCGCACACACACTGTATACCCTGCCCTCACCCTTGGGTAGTTTGGCACTGAGCAGTCAGGCTTACCCTACAGAGGCAATGTGTAAAGCATGGGCACTCACCTTAAATACACTGAGCGTCACAAAAGAGACTTCACACAAGATGTAAGTCAATAACATTTGTAGTTAACACATACAATAATCAACTACATGCACATCATGTATTGCAGGGCATATATCACACCTGGAAATATTATTAGCAGGACTAGGCACAACCATGTTGAAATTACATCAATAATGCTCAGTTGGGAAGATTTATTCATCACCCCCATCCCCCTCCTCCCACCCAGCACCCTTATGCAGTGCGACGCATTGCCCAACCCAGGTCCCTCCAAGCAGCATACAGTTCTCATAAGTCAATATCAAACAGTTAGAGGGTGCAACCCGGGTCACAACTTTATCAGAAATATCAGAAAATTGTAACACTTTTTAGTGGCACTGCAAGCCGAGGCTCCACTGGTAAAACCAATGTCAACCATAGTGTTCTTCAGGCAAGAAATCAACACCGTTGGTCGGTGTCGTGAATCCCTTGCTGTCCACAGACAGACAGACAGAAACACACACACATCACAACAGCCATCAGACAGGTCCGTAAGGAACACGCTCGCACACATAAGCACTCAGCACCCTAATGAAGTGCACTGATACCCAGCAGGTAAATTGATAGCACACTGCAGACCCTGTGGCCCAAGCCTACCTCCAGCTCACCCCCAACTGTTCTGCGCACACATAACTAAGAAAACCAGCCCTCTCCCCGGATACTAGGCTGCACACGGCTGAGGTCACACTTAATAAGGGTTGCAGGGGCGCGGGTGGTGGTAAGTAACCAGACTAATTAGGATGCCGTCTGAAAATGGGGGCTTGGCAGCCACTCTGGAAGTTCACCTACAGGATGCCGAGCAGAAGCTGGCTGAAGGCAATAGTGGGTGGCTCATAAGGCTTCTACAGGGCCTTCCGGCACCAGCCCAGTTCAGCGAAGCATTGGGGGGGTGGGGGTGGTGGTCACGCAGTCTCTTGACCTGCTTCACATTGCTCTCGGAAACGTTCCTTTAACCAGTCAGTCACTATCCCTACCAAAGCCTGAGCCGAGCAATACTAACTGGCAACACAATGTCGTCGGGGGCCGGGTGAGTAGATGGTAGTTGGTTTGCCACACCGAGGGAACAATCAATGACTCCGCAGTAGGAGACGCCGCAACCCAGACTTCTATCTTCGACCTGTGCCGGCAACCCAGTAAAAACCTGAGAGAACGGTCAGCTGGAGGACTCCCCCTACGGTGACTGAAACGTTCCCCGGTAAATTGAACTGCGTGCTTACCCGCACGCTCAGGGAGCTTACGCTGTGCCCCACCCTAACCCATTGAAAAATGGTGCCCAGCAGAGGCGGCGAGCGAAGATATGTGAAACCGTGTTGGCTCCGAGCGAAGTGAGGCTCCGGTCCCGGCCCAGCACTACACCCCGCCTGCATCCACTGAACTGCTACTGCGAAGGGAGATGAGGTGAGGAACGGGCGGGAGGCTCGACGACGGGGTATGGGAGTGACCGGACGGGTTTCTCTCCCCCCCCCACCCCCAGCTGTGAGGGGCGACTGGAAATATACACTTGGAGCAGGAGAAGAGGCCAGTAGCAATATAGGCAATAAAGATGTATGATTTTTTATTGCTAACCGCTGATCTCGGCCAATGTATACCTGCCTGACCCTAACATGGCGCCCAATCTGGATTCCTAGAATGGCGGCCGATCACGAATATCACAACGCTTCTACTAAAGTCGCTTGCTGCTATGTAGTGTTGGTGACTGTACTTTTATCTGCCTGAATGACTGCCTGCGGAGAAATCCATTGCTCCATCAAATCTTCACTAAGATCACTCACCTGTCTCTAGACTCAAAACTTTTTGGTCTCCTCCCGATCCTATCTCCTATACGATGGAATCCGAACACTTACCCAGCAGCGTGTTGCATGCCCCTAAGATGGTGTCTACTTTCTGGTGCAGTAGTATTTAATCCCCTCACGCTGACCTAACATCACCATGCAAAAGTGTCCCTCACCATTGCTCTGCTGCTATAAAGGGAAACCCACATACTTTTACCATCGTTGAGTGGTTCAAGCTTTTGAAATTACCTGACATCATAATGGTGCCTACATAATTGGTTCCTGGAAGCTTTGCCAACGAGCACACAATAACCATCCAGCAAGGCTCTACCTGCTTCCATTCAAAACAAGAGCCCCACGAGTCAGAAGGTGAGCTGCTCACTTAGAAGGACAGATTCATGTTGCAGCCCTTACGCTACCAAGGTCTCCAACTACTGAGACATACTACCCGGACTGACAAAGACGATGCCCATGGGCAGATTCTGAAACCTTGCAATACATCATTATCCCTAAATTTACCACCATTGTGTGTGCCATTTACCAAAGCACTCCTTCTCCACTTGTTGGGGAGGGTATTCAGCATTTATTACCAGAAGTCTCAGAGAGGACATACCCCCCACCCCAACACCCCCCCCGAGAGAGATTCCACAGCATCAAGGGAGCCACACACAGCAGAGGTGTGGGAATGGCGCCCCTTGCCAAAGCACTCCTTCTCCACTTGTTGGGGAGGGATCCAGTAGTTATGCCCTGGAGTTTCAGAGACCCCTCAGAGAGAGTCCACAGCGCAAAGGGAACCAAACACAGCGGAAGTGTGGGAGTGATACCTCTTCCACTGGGATCACAGCACTCCAGACATAAGACACTGTTTCTCCTCGTCTCCCAGATGTGTTTTCTTTCAACCTCCCCCTCCTCTTTCCCTCTCTCATTCTTGGTCTACCTCCCCTGCTCCTATACTCTCTCCCCTGAATCTCTCTCCCCTTGCCTGCTTTTTTCCCCATACATCTACGTTTTTAACGCATGTAACTTCGCTCCAGTAATTCATGGAAGGATAAGTTACTTACCTGTAATCCTAGTTCTCTTCCAGGGGTATAATCATCAAAGTCATAAGCACTGAATAGTCCCGCCCACGTGCGGGACCCCGGAGCAATAGCCAATAATATGCATATATCTACATATATATATATATAAATACACATAAAAAAACCATATATATATATATATATATATATATATATATATATATATATATATATATATATATATATATATATATATATATATATATATATCTATCTATCTATCTATATCTATCTATCTATCTATATCTATCTCTATCTCTATCTCTATCTCTATCTCTATCTCTATCTCTATCTCTATATCTATATCTATATATATATATATAGATATATAGATAATATGCATATACACATACATATGCAGCCTGAAATACACCATACTAGGCTAAAAAATACTGCCATTATTGCATGTAACACTTATACATTTGATAAATAAAGACATATATATTACATTATATGATAATGTAAAGAAGAAACACTGCCCTGGGTTTCTTTGAAACACACAACCTTTATTTTCAAAGGTAAAAACAGGCAGGATCATAGAGGCAGATTTAGCCTAGATAGGCTGCATAGTAACAACTGAAAAACTTGGCGCCGTACCTTTAAGACCTCCATGAGCCTCCAGGCTCCCATCATGCACCACAGATGACAGTTAGGTCAGTTCTTTTTGGACGGCGTATAACAGTGTAATCACAGCATGGGTAACATGGAAAAATAGACAGTCCTAGTATTCGCCCGGGGAGGAGGTTGGGTTGCTTATGACTTTGTTGAGTATACCCCTGGAAGAGAACTAGGGTTACAGGTAAGTAACTTATCCTTCTCTTCCAGGGGATACTCATCAATAGTCATAAGCACTAAATAGAGTAGCAAGCCCATCCCATACCCTGCAGACGAATACCAGTCTCTCTAAACAGTATACTGATAAACATTACCCAAACAAATTCCTCAGGGATGCTTGACCAACTTGAGCATCCGCCTGAGTATCAGAATCAAGGCAGTAATGGCGTGCAAAGGTATGGACCGAACGCCACTTAGCTGCCTATCGTTGCAGCTTTTCCTCTAGTGGAATGCGCTCTCGGCTTGCCCGGGAGCTGTTTCCATGCCAACTGATAAGATATCATAATGCATGACACAATCCATCTAGAAATGGACCTCTTAGATGCAGACAAGCCTGTATTCAGAGGGCCATAGTTCACAAACAAATGATCAGACTTTCGAACACTCTTGGTTTTGTCAAGATAAAAATTTCAGAACTCTTTTTAGCTCCAAAGAGTGTAGAGCTTTCTCAGCTGGAGTGTTCGGACTAGCAGAAAATGTAGGCAGTGTAACTGACTGGTTAATGTGAAAATCCGAGACCACTTTAGGAAGGAATCTCGGATAAGTGCGAAGCACTACTCTATTCGCAAGGAAAACGAGATAAGGTTCTGTAGAACAAAAAGCCTGTATCTCGCTGACCCTGCGCGCAGAAGTGATAGCTACTAAGAAGGCCACCTTCCACGACAGATGTTGAAGGGACGCCTTATGAATAGGTTGGAATGGGGGACCCATCAATTTAGACAAAACCACATTCAACTCCCAAGGCGGAGAGGGAGCCCTCACCGGAGGGTAAACTTTCTTGCGACCCTCCAGAAAATCTTTTACCACTGGCATTTGAAAGAAAGAAACCTGAGTGGGAGACTTTCGATATGCTGTTATTGCTGCCAGGTGGACCTTTATAGAAGAATACCGTAAACCTGCTTTGGCCAAAGAAAGTAAGTATGGTAACAGTACCTGTTCTTCACCTCGAATCGGGTCATGACCTTCAGCAACACACCACATGAAAAAGCGCTTCCACTTGAAAGCATAGGACTTTCTTGTAGAAGTTCTTCTCGCCTCTCTCAAAATGTGCATACAGTCCTGCGAGAGACCTAAATGTCCATATTGGACTAACTCAAGAGCCAGACTGCTAGCTTCAGGGACAGCAGGTTGGGATGGAACAGTCTGCCGTTCTCTCTGGTCAGCCGATCCTGACAGCAAGGCAGCCTCCTGTGCGGTACTTTGGACAGATACAGGAGATCCGGGTACCACCACTGGCGTGGCCAATCCGGAGCCACCAGGATCATGTCTGTCTTGGACTTGTACAGTTTCTTGATCACAAAGGGAATGAGTGGAATCGGTGGGAAAGCGTAGAGTAATGTCTTTGACCAGTCCATTCATAGAGCATTTCCCTTGGACCCTCGTGGGTATCTGGAAGCGAAGACGCAGCATTTTGCGTTTTCGGCGTCTGCAAAAAGATCGATTTTTGGTGTCCCCCAGGCCTGGAAGACATCTTTTATTACTTCTTCTTTTAAGACCTAGTCGTGTGCTTCTGCGAAGTGTCTGCTTAGGTCGTCCGCTTAGATGTTTAGGACACCTGGCAGATGGACCACCGATATGCTCATACCCCGAGCCAGAAGCCACTTCCAAATAGCTTGCGCTTCGAGCTACAGTGGCCTGGATCTCGTTCCGCCCTGCTTGTTCAGATAGTACATCGTTGTTGTATTGTCCGTTTGAACAAGCAGGGAGGATGTCTTGATCGCGGGAAAGAAAGCCTTGAGAGCTAGGTTGACAGCTCTGAGTTCCAACATGTTTATATGATACAGCCTTTCTTTCTCTGACCACACTAGATCTTGTAGAGGATCTAGTATCGCGCCTCCTCGAAGAGTGGCGACGTGACGATCTAGAAGAAGGTGAAGTCCGCCTCCTCACTGATGGAGACTTTCTCGGAAGAGTACGCTCACGTCTTCTCGGAGAGTGCACTAACTGTCTTTGAGGGGATCTTGATCTTGAAGCAGGTCTTGCAGACACAGGTGACCTGGAATGAGATCTTGGAAGATTAATTTTCCTTAGTCTTCCAGTCTCTAATTTCTCTCCCAGCCAGCGTGGCGAGATATTAGTTGCCGGCTGAATAGGTGAAGGTGCTCTCGAGGGCTCTGGAGAGACTTGTACAATCTGTAGTTCAGGGGAGGAAGAGGAACTCCCAGAAGACACAGTGTTAACCTTAGACCGGTCTTTAGACACCGTCCTAGGCTTCTTAGGTGCAGGAGACGTCGACGAGGACCTCCTCGACGACGATCCCCTCAACGGCGATCTTGTCCTCGGCATCGATTTGCTTGGTGTTGATTTCCTCGGCGGCAATTTTCCTCGGCGGCGATTTCCTCGGCGGCGATTTCCTCGGCGGCGATCCCCTCGGCGGCGATGGTCTCTTAGGCGTCAACGTTATGCGCCTCGACGGCGATGAATTTCTCGACGTCGTGTGCCTCGACGCCACCTGGCTTGGGCTCTCCGACGTCGAAACCACTGCTGGCCGGTTCGACGTCGACGTCATGGCACCTCTCGACGGCGACCTTGACTTATGTTCCGAGCCTCGCGGCGGCGACAGTCGACGTCGATGAGACTACGTCGAGTCCCACCCTCTTGCAGTCGTAGGCGAGCCGAACCTGGACCGCCTACGCGCATGCCTCTTCTCACCTTGCTTCGACGGCATGATCTTGTTCGACTGCGAAGGATGCCTCGACGTCGACGGTCGCCGCGACGGTGATTCAGATGCCGATTTTGAACACAGAGGTACCTTAGAAGAAGATCTGTCCCTCGACGCAGTAGGGGACCGATGTTTTCTCTTCTCCCCTTTGTCTTTGCGCTCTTTGTGCTGAGAAGGCCTCTTGGAATGAACATCTTCTCTTCCACTCACAGTTTCTCCTCTGTCATACAGGGTCTGTAGCCTGCTCTTCTCCCTCTCCCTGAGAGTTCGGTTAGACAACTTGCTGCAGTGGTAGCAGAGTTCTGGCTTGTGAGAAGATGGTAAATAAGCTACACAGACCGAATGAGGGTCTGACTTGGCCATTTTTTTTACCACAGGCCGGACACTTAACAAACAAGGCCGGCATTATGACTGGAAAAATAGTCAAAAACCAGGAAAAAATTGTTGAATTAGTCAAACAATGACTAAAGACGTCGAGTAAAGACGAAAAATTTGAGAAATACCAGAATAAAGTGATAAAATATCACAAACTGGCGAGCTCAATGCTCCAGAATCCTCACAGAAGGAGCCAGAAAAAAGAACTGACCTAACTGTCACCTGTGGTGCATGATGGGAGCCTAGAGGCTCATGGAGGTCTTAAAGGCACGCGCTAAGTTTTTTAGTTGTTACTATGCAGCCTATCTAGGCTAAATCTGCCTCTATGATCCTGCCTGTTTTTATCTTTGAAAATAAAGGTTGTGTGTTTCAAAGAAACCCAGGGGAGTGTTTCTTCTTTACATTATCATATAATGTAATATATATGTCTTTATTTAGCAAATGTAAAAGTGTTACATGCAATAATGGCAGTCTTTTTTAGCCTAGTATGGTTTATTTTAGGCTGCATATGTATGAGTATATGCATATTATCTAATATATATATATATATATATATATATATATATATATATATATATATATATATATATATATATATATATATATATATATATATATATATATATATGGGTTTTTTATATGTAATTATATATATATATATATATATATATATATATATATGTAGATATATGCATATTATTGGCTATTGCTCCGGGGTCCCGCACGTGAGTGGGACTATTTAGTGCTTATGACTATTGACGAGTATCCCCTGGAAGGGAACTTGTAAATAGGCTCGGAAACCATTTTCGTTCTCATGTAAAGCGTTCTGATACCTCCGGGTCTAGCCAGCGCTATATAAAACTTTTCAAATAAATAATAAATAAATAAACTGGTCGTACCAGGCAATTCCAGTCACACACACAGGCGCAAGTTCAAGGTACAATAAAGCACTGCTATGTTTACGCCCCAACCTCCGAGGGCCTCAACCTGTGAATCAGATACCGCAAGCAATAAGCATGCAGACGGCGTGTCGCACTAGAGAAATGTGGAACAATCTATGAAGCATGCCAGGCCGGATCCCGCAACCGGTGAATCCGCTCACCACCAAGACGCTTCTGCGTGCCAAGGCCCCATGTTGGAAGATGCCGGATGCCACCTTGGGTTGCAGCGGTCATTTTTGATTGACCAGATACCGCCAGCTGAGCTCGTCTGCACTGGCACTTATGGATTTCGCAAAATGGTTCACAATCGGGGTGGTGCCCTGACATTCCAAACATCTCCAAAGGCACAAAGCCTCCTGGCACAGAACCCAGGATCCCACGCCGCCCTACCTGTTGCAGCACCACATGGTGGTTGTGTTGTCCATGGAACCTGTACCAGCCTCTCCTTGATTGATGGTAGGAAGGCCTTTAATGTCAGACGGATGGCTTGCAACTCCAACTAACTAATATGCAGCTAAGTTTCAGCTGAAGAAGAGAGTCCTCTAGTCTGCACCTCTTCCAGATGACCTCTCCAATCTAGCAGTGAAACCTCCGTCACCACAGACGGGGTGGGAATGGGAGAAGAGTCCTCCCGTTGATCATGTTGCAGTTGAGCAGCCACCACTGCAGATCTTAGGCAATCTCTTTCGAAACCCGAATGTCATCAGACAGATATCCTTGGTGCTGGGCCAATGGGTACTTCCAAACCCAAGGCAGAGCTTTCATATGCCATCTGAGGAGGACAAGCAGGATGCAGGAGGATAAAAGGCGTAAAAGTATCAGACCTGCTTTCACTGAGAACCAGGACCAAGGGTGAAACATTGGGATCATGGCCCAAATGTCCTTATCTCATAGCAACAAAGCTCCTATAAAAAACAAATGTTTCTGTGAGGGAGACAGGTGTGACTTTGGCTCGGTGACTGAGAACTCAGACAATGTTGTTAAGTATGCCACTGTCTTGAGGAGGTCTATGACAGAGTGTGGTGAGCCCACCTTCAACAGCCAGTAGTTGAGGTAGGGTAAGCCTGGAATCTCCTAACACTGCCACCAGAGGGGCACTGGTCTGGCCAAAAGGGAGAATGGTAATCCTCGAACCACAAGTATGGTCTGTGGGACTGCAGGACAGGCATATGACTGTACACATCCTATCTTATAAGTTGCCAACTTCAGACCCCCTGTAAGTCCCTAGTAAAAGGTACCTCTGGTACCTAGGGCACTGGGACCGAAAAGGGTCCCCTGGCGACGACTCATCAAGGCCATACAAACGGCCACTGCAGCCTGCGTGCCTTGGTGCAGACAAACTACTATGTCGACATGGCACACTACCTGTGTGCCCTGTCAAAGCAGCACTACCTAAGGTTTGGGTAAGTCACCCTTCTAGCAGGCCTTACAAACCCTAAGGCAGTGTGCACTATTTCTCAGGCATGGGCATATCCTCATGAGCAGATAAGCCCCTACAATATTTAAGTCTATTCTTAATATTGTAAGTGCCAGGGGAGCCATAGACAGTACATGGACTGGAAACTGGACAACTCAAGTTCCACAGCCCCATGATGGCTTCACTGAACCCAGGAGTGTTTGGTACCAAACAACCCCTAATAATAAACCCACACTGATGCCAGTGTTAGATTTACTAAAACAGAGTGCACACCAGAGGTGCCCCCTGAAAACCTCCAACCCTGGTTTGGTTTGACCGGCTTTAAGCAGCCTGCCACCATCAGACACGTTTCTGGACCCCTGGGTTGAGAGCCCCTGCTCTCTGAGGACAGAAACAAAGCCCATCCTGGGCGGAGGTGTCGCACCTCCTCCCCTCTTGCTAAGCACAGTGCTTGAGAGGGAAGCTTCAAAAGCCTTGCCGCCTTTATAATGCACCACAGCCTTTGCTGGTAGCAGCAGATGGCAGCCCCCGGTTCAAACCCCCATTTTTGGTGGGAGAACCAGTTGGAAAACTAAGTGAGAAAAGGAGGTGTTCCCCCTTCGCCAACTCCACCCCTCAGGTGCTGAAGGCAAATTAAAGCACATTTTTCAGTGACCACTATCTTGAAGATGGTGGGACTTAAACAATCAGGGTGAGGGCTATGCCCCCCAATAACAGGAGGGTGACATACAAGAGGGTGTAGAAACCCCTGGAAATGAAGCCATTGTCCCTACTGGTTACTCTCCTGTAATACCCCTAAATCTAGTATTTAGGTGAGAACCCCAGACCCTGCAGAAATCTGATTCCTGATTAACTTCAAAGCCTACCCCTAAATCTAGTATTTAGGTGGGAACCCCAGACCCTGCTGAAATCAGATTCCTGATTAACTTCAAAGCCTAACCCTAAATCTAGTATTTAGGTGGGAACCCCAGACCCTGCTGAAATCAGATTCCTGATTACCTACAAAGCCTAGACTCCAAAGAGCCGCAACAGCAAGAAAGAAGAACGACCATTGACTGACTTGGCACTAGTCCTGCTGGCTTGTCTGCTGCCTTTCGTGCTTGCTACCAAAAGTCGACTCATCCCGCAGTCCCAGCAACCTCCAAAACCATGGGAGGACTGCCTGCCTTCAATAAAGATCAAGAACTCCCATGGACAGCGGATCTGTCCAGAAGAACCCAACTATAAAGAATCGAAGTCCTGAGCGAGGAACCACAAAAGGACCCACATCTGCAACGGACGCCCACAACCAGAGTCCAAGTGGCCCACCGGTCGGGCGAAGGTTCCTCAGCGATTCTGAGCCAGAGTCCACTTTGGGCTGACCCTTGCTGGACTCTACTTCGACGCCTGCAGCCTCAATCTGAAGACACCCCCCCTAACCTGCCCAGTAAGCTGTTCCCGATGAAAAAGAAAACCCCTGCACCCGAAGCCCCTGGGCTTTGGAGAGATTGACCAAGGGTGCCCCTATGTTCCCTACCATCAGAACTTAACTGGGAGGTTGTGGATTTCCTTTGTTCAGCCTCCTAGCCAGTGCCTGCAGCCTCTTTTCAAAACCAATCTCCCAATTGATTTGCATTATGAGGAGGTCGAGATTGTGTTGGCACTGTGCATCTGAGGGTGTAAGACTGGTGCTGCCTTGTGGCCCCGTGCTTACATTAACTCCAGAAGATCGCACCCTGACACCACTTCACTCACTTGTAAGCAGAACATCTTCAATTACTCCCGGGCTCCATTGGTAATATTGGGCGCCCAACCCCGAATGTAACCTCTTTTTTTTTTTTGCAGAGTTTAATATAGCGCGAACTTGACCCGAATCGGGTATCATAGCGCTTTACATAGCACCAGTTACGTTACATGAGGACGCACATTCATTTTTTGTTAGGCACGGGGAGATTAAGTGATTTGCCCAGAATCACAGGATGTTTGGCGTCGTTACCGAGACTCGAACCCAGATCCCCAGGTGGTACTAATTTGAACATTGCCTAGTGTTGACCGGAAACCTCGAAGACTGGATTTGTAGGTTGTGTACTTACCTTCAAAACTGCATTCTTGTTTTCCTCCCGAAGGTTAACATTGCTAAACTCAAAAATTGCACCAAGTATCCACTATTTAAAGTGAAAAGAATTTTTGTTGAAAAATGTATTTACCTTTTAACGTACATCTTGGCCTTAGAATAAATCTAGGAAGACGCTTATTTTTTATTAAATTGGTGTGCATCTCCGTTTTGAGTCATCTGTCTTTTATTAGTCACTGCGTGCATGACAAATATCTTAAACTACTCTGCCTTAGACTGAAGGCTGCTCGACCACAGTAGCACAAATAGTACACTTTGGGTTTACATTGAACCCTGTAGATTTCTGAGGGAATCTCTGGACTCTACACAATATAACCAATTATAGGTATATCCCATTGAGAGCCAGCTTCCTACAATTATTCAGGGCAGCACAAATTATTTTGAATGGTTTGAGTAAGGGAGGGCCTAAATTCTTCTGAGACTGCTGGCAAAATCTTGCTGGCGATGTTCCAGAAGGCATGTGTATATCGCCCCCATAAGCAAACTGTGTTGACCCACCTAAAGGTTAGGCTGGCAGAAGAGAACATTTGTTTGCCAAACACCTCAATTTGTTTCTGCTCCCTGTCCAGGGAGTGTCACAGGTAAAGAATTAAGATTCACCTTAATGGTGGAAGCTTGGACCACAAAACTTTTCAGAAGTAGGATGCTGTGTAAGAAAATCAGCATCGCTGGCATCTGGCCATTGGCTTGTATGCAAGTGTGAAGGAGCCCATAGGGGTGTGGTCTAGGACCTTGCTGACTGAGAGTAAGGGATTGGAGGAAGCAATCCCAGGTTGCAGGATTTCTGTAAGGACTTTAGGATTCAATTCAACTGAAGGCATATGTAGTTCCAGGACCTCAGCAGCTTGTCAAATTACCACAGCAAAGGAAACACTGTTTTTCACTGGTTGTGAGGGGGAAATCAAGCCTGTACAAAGGAAGCGTCAAATCCACCAGCCTCATGAATCCCATGTTAGAACGGGAAACAAAGAGATGATGAAGCCTCTGAGGATGGCTGAAAAAGTGATACATTGTCAGAATCATGCTGTACGGGTGCTGGGTGTGCGGTACTGGAGTCGGAGCGCAAACTTGGTCGGGTCGAGATGGATTCAGTTCGGGATCAAATGTCCGAATTCGCACCAGTGATGTCTGGACCAATATCAAAGATAAAGGGATTGGTACATGTCTTGCAGCTGGAATGGTAGTCAGCATTAGAGTTAGTGCAGAACCCAAGACTAGTTCTAGGTGCCAGATGGCAATGATGATTGATTTCTCTGGAGGCAATCGGAATAGAGGCCACTCTAGATCTTTAAAGTTTAAAGGTATCCCAAAGGGAGCTAAGAGTGCCAAAAATATGCGGCATGGTCTCCTTGAAAGCCTTGAATTTTTGCAACGTTGCTGATGACCCAAGGAACTGTGGCCACATTGGGAACAATTGTAGAATCGGCTCCTCAATGGGGAATAGTGAGTGAGATCGAGTGGCATCTTGATGCCCTTTCGACTTCTCTTTAGATAGAGTGGCGGGATGAGGTAAAGTTTCACTTCTCCTTCTTATTTTCCTCTTCAATTTGGACTTTGACTAACTAGATGACTTCAACACACAAAGAAGACCTGTCATGCGACTGCTCTCAATAGCTGGAGTGGGTGTACGCCATCGACATGGAGTGGGACTTACCCTTCTATGTTTAGCAAAGTACAGATCTGCTTCACAGTCCCGGATCTTTGCGTAATGAGTTGTGCCCTGAGCCCAAACACAAAAGGCACACCTCAGGCAGTTCTTTTACTGACAACTGTTTTTAACAATCCCAGCATGGCTTTCTTTCTGTTGTTTTAGGTGAGGACATTGTTCACTTGCACAATGGCGTTCGATTTGAAAAGTCCCTAAGCTGAAGAAAGAAAGAGCAGAGCTCCTGATCCGCGTCCAAGGTGCAGAAAGAAAGGAGCAGTACAATAACATACAAGGTCTAAACATAAAAGGTATCAGAAAGAGGCAACCAAATAATCTGATGTGACTAACACTTGTTAGGCTTATTATTTTATACGGATTGAAAATGAGTACATAAATTCAATATTCTTACTTTGTGTGCATTACGTGTGCCGTTCCTTACCAGTGTGAATCATGCTTGAAATATGGACTACAAATTGCTAAGTGTTTATGACTTGTTTTTAGCTTTTTTGTTTTTTCCCCATATTATTTTATTATTGCTCTATGGTTCTTGTTGTTTATTGCTGCAACACATTTTCATCCTTGAAAAACCCTGAAGGTATCCCCCAAGGGACAAAAAACAGGTTGGATTTTTTTTTTTTATGAATCCATAACACCCATGTTTTCAACAACAAACGCTTTATGAAGAAAAATATGAAGAATAATAGACTCATATCAATGATGCTTGGTAAAATAAATGTTGCAAAAAGTCTTTATTATCACTGCGAAAAGGGATCCCCACTGTCCACCTTATGTGAACATAATATTTAGAAATAAAACAAAAACATGTGTTATAGTATTTTCTACTAGCCAATGGCACCTGACTAATAAATCCTATTTAGTATTAACCAAGATAAAGTGTTTAGCAATTTTTAAAAAGTACATCTTTTTTTACTATACATAAACATTTGTGGCAGCAAGCCTTTACCTTCATACAGAGCACAGTTTTACTGTGGCCTTCAAGGGTGCGTAGAAGCAGACCATTTTGAGCATCCCGTACACTGATGGTACAGTCATAGGAACCTACTAGCAGTAAACGACGGGAACCCTCCTGCGCTGAGGCTAGGCAGCTAACTGCCCGAGGACCATGGCACTCAAATGTGTCCAACTGTTTGCCACTCTGGGAAATAAAATTCAAGCAAAACATTAGATCTACAAAATAGGCTATTTACAAAAACATAGAGAACCATTGTTTATGCTGTAATTATTGCTAAAGGACCAAATAGTAATGAAAGAATGGATGTTTGCATTCAGACTATGAAAAAGCAGAACTATTGCTCACTGAATTCTGGAAATGTTTATTTAGGCCTCAACTCTTTAGAATCTGAGTGGAGGCATTGAAAACACATAATCCAGAAGCTTGCATAAGCTCTTCCCTAACACGTACATAAGTTGGTCCATTTGTCCCATACCTTAAGATGCTGAATTAATTCAGTGTAAGACCAAATAAGATAAATTGTTGGAAGACTGTGATTATTTGACTACATGGAATAAGGAACACCTGAACAATAAATGAGTCAGTCCTAGTAGGGTTGGCTAATAAGTGCAAAGACAACATCTCCCAATCACAACACTGAGGAGGAGTTACTATAGCACACTTGGAACATGATTTGAATTAAATATTTGTGAATACAAGCAACTGTACTCCAATATAGATATTCCAAACTAGTTTGCAGCAATATGTGCACTCTCAGAGTTACGGGTCTCAAGCCGAAAACTGAGAAAGGGGTTAGATGCCTCACTCACTTAGAGGAGATAAACAAAGCAACATCAGCCCAAGACCAAACAGGTAAACCCCTAGGTCAGAGAGCTTGCCCCGGGATTTTATGTCACATATCACGTCCACAACTGTGGAACTATACAGAGACCAGTCAGAGAAACTTCATTCCTAATGTACGCTTTTAGCAAGCATGGGATGACTTTAGCAGATGGCCCTTGATAAATAAATAAATAAATAAATAAATAAATATATATATATATATATATATATATATATATATATATATATATATATATACACACACACTTCTTTGAACTAGCAGATAGGATTAGTGCATCATGTTTAACATTACCAAACATTTCTTTACAGAGTAATGATATTCAAAACACGCATTAGCGGATTTACTTAAAATGCTCACCTTAATACTGAAGGTAATGACACAACCATTTGCCAAACCAGCAAAGAGGATTCGCCAACGAGCATGCAGGCATACCACCCGGTCATCAAGCTGGAACTGGTTTGTGCATTCTTGAGTCTGTAACAGGAGATCAGTAAACGTTTCTGAGTTGCCTTTTATTATTTTGTTCAAAACAAAAACTGAGTTCCAGTCTATGTGTAACCAACTATCAGCCTATGTGTAACCAACTATAATGAGAATATTTATAAGCCTCTTCTCACAGGTAATCATGAAGGGTTTTCGGCCGTCCCACTTCTACGGACTGCCCTGACTTCCTGCTGACGTAAAAGGCTTGTTATCTTTAAGGGACTATACACATGGCCCCATAAAGATAATAAAAACCTTTTACGCCAGAAGGAAAGCAGGCCGAGGCCGTCCCAGTAGGACGGCAGAAAAACAGAAAAAACGGCGTCATGGAGGAGTGCTTGTTGATGAAGCTACATGAGGATGTTTCTTTGTCGCTTTCCCGCTTCTCGTCAAGGCGCCAAATGGCATTCCAGTACGTACTGGCCGGCGAGAGCAAGACTGTAGTGGTGAGTTGGGGGAAAAGCAGCGTGGTCGAGCCCCCCTTCCCCCTTGCATCTCTTTACGGGGGCCGGGTATGACCATAACGTGAATCTTGCCTGAATCCCTCCCTCCACTCCCCACCATGCCATCAGTGCCGGTTTTAGGTCCCCGACTGTTCGGTTAGAGGCCGGCAGAGCATGTCGCAATTAGAACAAATCAGCCTTAAACAAGGACAGTTACCAGATTCACTTACAGCCCCCCGTCACGAGGTCCAATGTCCGGGGATAGCTGCCGTCAGTATCACAAATTCTACCGCTTCCCACTGCCTGCAGATGGCCGACTACACCCCTTGGGGGACGGCAGCACCCCCCCTTGCTGGCCAGCACTGCGCCGTTTTGAGGTTGGGTACTGTAGTGAGAGATCTGAAATCACTACCCCGCATACGTCACCGGACCCTAGGCCTCGGCGACCCATGTCCATTATAAAAACCGAATAATGATTTACCTTCCAGATGCAATCAACGATTTCCGGTTTAAAGGCTGATATTCCGGTAATCTATAGCGCTGCGCACGTGATAACAATAAAATATGTACGACCGGGCCTTGCCTCAAGCCAGATCAGCCGATTGAAGCGGAGAGCGGCCTGCGGCCTCCGCCTTATTAAAGCCAAAGATTTCCCTTTCCTGCGTCTCCTTCATAATTCAAGCCTCACTGCTTGGGGGGATGGGAGGGGGGGGGGGGGGGGGGCCGTGTTGGTGTGCCTGTCCAAGAATGGAGAAGTCCGGGTGTCCACGATGTACAGATCACTGCAGGTGTCAGTGGAGAGCGTTAACTTGCTGCTCCATCCTGCCAGCGACAGGGCGGTGTAGGGTCCGACTCTGAGCCTGGAGTACTGCCAACCCCTCAGTTAAAGTGTTTGGAGCCCATCTACTGACTTCTAGGCACACAGGGAGAGCCTCTGTCGTCAACAGCTGAGAGAATCCCCGGACGTAGCTGGAAGTGCCGGGGGCTGCGCAGGGCTGCGCCGAGAGGATTCGTGCTGATGCGGAGATTGGCACAGGCGACTCATCGGATGTAACTAAATAGCTGTAGGTGTAGGGAGGCTGCCAGGAGTGGACAGGAGAGGGGAGGGGGTTGATACACGTCAGCATCAGCTCCGGCGATGATCAGCTCATTTAGGGACTAAGTGTGCATTTACCCCAAAACGTTAGCCCAATGCGAATACGCAAGCAAGGTTGGCAACCGCGGCAATCATAAAGAAGAATCCCGGTTACAGGCGGCGTCCTGGAGAAAGCACCACTCTCACTGAAGCCTGCGTTGCCTGCAGGCACAGAATAAGCAAGCTGCCTGGTCTCATGAATGGTATGTACCCTCTTTTAACCGAAGGTTTACCTAAGGCCACCCCGGAAGTATCAAAAGATCTACCACCTCCAATGCTCCCGACTAAAATACATCAGAAAACCGCAAAGGACATTTTCCTTTCTTCCTATCTAGATGATGTAGCCCCCGAATATGTTAATACTGCACCGCCACACACACCTCCTCCTGGCGGCGCTGCACCCCGAGACAATCCGCCCCCACCTCCGCGACAAGCTACTCCTCCTCCTCCTCTTCCTCCTCCTCTTCTTCCCGTCCCGGCTGTCCCTCTTGGTCTTCCAGCAGTCCTTCCACCTCTCCCTACAACTAACCTTTCTACCTTACACCCATTGAATCTCTTCGGAGACGGTGCATCAGGAGGCGCGTCAGGAGGGGCGACAGGTTTCCAGACACCACCACAAGCACATAGATGGACTTGCAGGGATCTAGCACAACAACGTACCCCTCGGGCAGCCGATTTTGATATAATGAAGGAACGTCTTGGGGATTGTAGATATGATCCAGTACCCGGTAGAAATGATGACAGATTAATACTCGCATCAGTACGACTAAGACGGGTCACCAACTTTTTATCGACACTACCCGGAATGATAGATCATCTAGACAGAATATATCATTTTGTTCAAACAGGGGAAGGCCCTGAGAGTATTGGCCAGGCCATGGCTCACCAGAAAGTTGACACTCAAGCCAAGATATTACGGTTTTTTATAAACTGCTTAATAAGAGAACAAGATAGGCCGGGTGTAGACCCGGAGGAAATGAAAGCACTTCATAGATGGGGTCAGAATATAGCAGACGGGAACCACGATAAACAGAATTGTATAAAAAACATGTATCAAAGAATTAGAAGCGTAGTAATAAAAATACACGAAACAAGACAGTCAGAACCAGAACTTAGTCAGACGAGGTTGCCGACAGTCTGTACTGAACGTACGCCTCTTCATTGTCACTTCTCCATCTGAACTCAGTCAATGATTTATGGGGCGCAGCAGCGACCTATAACCCCCACTTCAGGCGCTATTGGGGTCGTAATGCCCACATTGCTCTTTAGCGCTCCTCGATGTCACTGAAGGTAGGCATGTCACGTGTGTGTTCTCCGACGCGTTCGCCAGAAGAAGTGCTAGGTATGTTCGAGGTTTTTGCGTGTCTGTGTTGGGAATATGTCTGTGCATGTAGTGTGCGTGCACAAAAGAGTAGCCATCAATAGTGTAATAAGTGCCGTGGCACCGGGTTCCAGGGTAAGAGGGGACCACGTCCTCAAATTAGCGTCGGTTTTCTTACTTCCACACCATGGAGTGTGTTCGCTGGAGAGGACAGTTTTCTGTCTACGCCACTATGCATGCTGGTTGCACGCGAGGGGCTGTTTATATATCAACGGGGGTGTTTCCAAGCCAAAGCTTGGATATGAGAAAAGTGAAGTGTACCTGTGGGTGCGTGCGCACTAGTTAATTGTGACAGTGCATGGACGTTGTGCGCGCGGTACTATGGATGTATATGTTCCAGCACACAAGAGTGTACGCACACACACTGCTTTCTCAGTTCATTTTCCCTGACAATATGGATTTCGCTCACATACCCTCGCCACCTCCTTATTCATTTCGCGCTCTGTAGGAAGCCGAGGGGCTGTCCGTGGCTCCTGACAGTACTCAGCCGTCATATCTGCACCAGTCACTGTACAGTGACACGTCTCCTGTCCCAAACAGATAGAAGGCTGGGAATACAAGGGGAAATCTGTGCTTAGCATAGTGTTCCACACACATGGTAGTTTGCTGCCTCTGTCAGATATATAACACAACAAACAACAATACACCTACAACAAGCCACAACAGCTTTATCAATGGTTGTTCGTTGTCTATGATAGATATGCAACAACAATGGCTTCGTTGTATAGAACGTTGAAATGCTTACGTTTTGAAATGATGATGAGACTCAAAGAACTATAACGAGTCTCTTTGAAGTTACCTCAAACGCAGTGAACAGTGGTATTGCTGCAGAGTTAAGATTTTCTTTCACACTGATGGTGAGGACAAAAATAGAGAGCCCGAGGGGCGGAGCTAGCTCGCAACCAAGAAGGCTGCTTGAGCCGAGAGCTCCCCCGTCTCGTAAATTATCCGACAAATATCCTGCGTGTTATTCCACTTACGGCTGCCAGGAGCTGACGGTCCATGCACTGAAACTACTAGAGATCACGGACGACGTGGGTCCAGATCCAGCCTCCGCCCTCTTCCTGTGGAGCGAGCCGCGTGGGCCTGGCGAGCCGGCCGCGGTGTCGGCTGAGGGGCTGTATTCCCTGCAGGGTGCGGAGGAGTTGAATAGGCCGCTACCCTGGCGAGGGCTGCGGGGCGGTGGGGGCGCACGCCGCCAGGACCATCGGAGCGGCCTCCGGCAGCGGCAGTGTTTGGGGCCGAGGGTACCTTCACTGTGGCGGGCCCAAGGCAGCGGTGGAGGGCGATCCTGCGGCAAGCAGCGGAGGCGTGTGACGGGTGCCCCCCCCATGCCCACCTGCTGCCGAGGACCAAGTAGCGGCTGGTGAGGAGTGTGGCCTGGAGGTACGGTGCTGGATACAGCAAACCACGGCGCGGAGATGAGCGCACACCAGCGGGACGCCCCCCGGCGCAGATTGAGACTGGGAGCCGCGAGGGCAACATTGGGGCTTCAGGGAACCTAACGAGAGGCGGGGAGTTCCCCCGAGGTGTGCTGTACCCTGACTGTGGTCCCCCTTGTGGGGGGGCTGAATGATTGTCTGCACACTTCGGCAATTGGGAGCTGCGGAAACCGCTATTGGTGAGGTGTTGCGGCGGGGAAGGCTGCCACAGAGTACAACGAAGGTGGTACAGGCCACAGACACTGCCAGTGAAGTTGAGGCTGCACAGAGGCTTGGAGGCCCTATTGGACCATATCTGGCTCCCTCTGCCCCGCAAGTGTATGGTGGGCAGTGCTGCCTGCAGGGTTGTGGAGCGTGAGAGTGCGACAACTGGTGCTCTGCGGTGTGGGAGGCTGGACACACCGTCTCTCGGGCGCAGGGGCACCCAGGGGCCCTGCACTGCCGCCTCCTAGAGTATACTAGTAGAGACTACAATGGGGCTTGGCCGGGACATTTGATTGAGGCTGGATTGTGGAAGTGACGGCTCTGATCGACACCCAGGTGACCCGCGCAGTCACTAGCCCACCTGTGAGATAAGGCACGTACCGACAGCGTGTAGCCAGTGGGTCTCGCCACATTTTCGTGGGAACCCTAGCAAAGGAGTGGGAGGGGCAACGATCCCCGGCGCTTGGCCACTAAGACCCTGTCTGCACCCCCTGCGATAAGGGAACCCACAGAGATGCCACAATGGGGCGAATGGACAGGAACCAGCCCAAGCTGGTTGACCCGAAGAGACCCAAGACTGGCAAGACCACATCAGGGGGGGTCATGGAGAGCCGGAGCCTACCGAAGAACCTTCGCAGCAAGATATCCGTAGCCTTTTACTCGCCATGGATAAGGGCCTGCAGGGGGGGGATTGCTTCCTTGAGATCCAAGATGGACGCACTCACCTATCAGATGGAACGCATGGCGGAGAGGCTCGACAAACAGGCAGAAAGGATAGACATGTCCGAACGCCGCCTAGCGGAAGTGGAGGAGGCTCAAACAACCCTGGACTAGGAACACAAACAGCTGGGCAGAGTGATCCAGATATTGCAGGACAAGACGGAGGACTTGGAGGCACGTTCTCGGAGATGTAACCTCCGTATTACAGGCCTCCCGGAAACCACACAGACCAGGAATATGGAGGTGTTTGTAGAAAACCTACTAAAGAAACTCCTGGGGGACACGGCCTTCTCTGGAATGTTTGTGGTTGAGAGTGCCCACCGATCTCTGGGCCCATGACCAAAACCTGGGGCGCCTCAGAGGCCTAGAATTGCTAAGCTACTAAATTACAGGGACCGTGATGTGGCGCTGAAGCTTCCCAGAGAGAAACAGCCCCTACAATACGAGGGATCGGTGCTCTCACTATTCCCGGATTTCACAGCTAAAGTCCAGGACGCAAGGAGGCAGTTTGTGCCGATGAAAAGACAGCTTTGAGAGATGGGCACTGACTATGCGATGCTGTACCCCGCGAAGCTGCGGGTCAACAGACAGGGGACGTCTATGATTTTCACTGATCCCAAGGCACTCCAGAAGGCCCTCAAAGAATGGCATAAGGACGCGAGGTCCTCCCCGCACGGAGAGCATCAGGATGGAGCAGCGGGTGGCCCCCTGGATGACCAGGACTAACTAGGAAACCTAGATTTGGACCACTGAGTGTGGGTTCTGCCTGTTGGGAGTCCTGGGGCGGGGTTACAAAGAGTGAGTGAAATGATATGGCCCTCGTTCGCATTCTAATGCGGGTTGCCCTTAACAGGCTTAGTGATGCAAGCGTGGGGAGGGTAGGGGGGATGGCAGTGGTGAGACTAAACTTGATTTGCTGCAGGCTGGGTCACGGACCAGAAGTACCTGATGCCGCAGATTAGGATATACAGTGGTACAGTGAGTTGGTACAGAGCACAAGTATATTACTCGTGGGCCTTTGGGAGCAGAGAGGCCCTGTTGTTGAAGGTGCTGCTGATACCGCAGATTGTATGGCCACATGGAAGTGCGCTCAGGGCTGATATGATTTAGGAGTCTACGTTTGCAGGTTGTGGTTACATGCTAAATATGCTTGATAAGGGACGTGGGAGTGGTGAGCGGTCACGTGACATAGCGCAGTACTGTGATTTTTCTGCTGGCTACCTACGTCCCTGAGTGAAGTCCACTTTCCTCTAAAAGAAGTATTTTGTTTCTGGTTTTTAGGTTTGCGGTTTTGGGGGATGGGGCGGGGGAGTGTGGGGTGTTGAAGGGGTGGGGGGTGTTCGCGGCCTAGTTGGGGTAGGGCAGGCGTGGGAGGGGTGAGTGGCGAAACTGTTGAGTGCCGCTTTTCGGCGGTTTTAGTTGGTTGTATAGTACAGGAATGACATGGCATGGCGAGATAGCATACGCTCAGGCCACGCTGCTGGGATCCATAAACCGACTGCTAACATTACGATGACACCACCTGGGGAGCCTCTTGACACACTGACGCTGATGACCTGGAATGTCCGAGGTCTCAATGACCACCGTAAGGTTAGGAAGGTCCTACAATATCTTTCTAGACATAGAGTTGATGTCGCACTCTTGCAAGAGACACACCTTCACCCAGACAGTCCCATATTGCGATCCAGGGGTTTAGTGTGCAATGTGCACGCGGCGGGATTTACATCACATGCCAGGGGAGTTCTTACGTGGATTAACCGTAAAACACCTCTGAAGTTGACCCCACTGGAGACGGACAGGGAGGGACGGTAGAGAATCACGAAATGCTGTGGGAAAGGCATGGAGATCTGTATAGTGAATACCTACAACCCTAACTACGACCACCCTGCCTTTTACTCTGCTTTGACAGATAAGGTCCTGGAGCGCTCAGGGGGCTCTGTTCTCTGGGGGGGGGGGGGGGGGGGGGGGAGATTTTAACATGACGAGACAACCCAACATAGACAGGTCGGACGGCCCAGAGCAACGCCCCTCGGCCTCTGATAGGGCATTAGAGTCAGCAATGACACAACTGGACCTACGAGATGTGTGGCGGCACCCGACTCAGGGTGGCTATACGCACTACTCAGCACCACATTATATCCATACCAGGATTGACTATTGGTTAGCCACCACTCATTTATTTCACAATGTGCTGGCTTGCACGATACTAAAACGCACATATTCGGACCATTCACCTCTGTTGCTGACAATCCCCACACCTAAGAAGCACGTCCCACCTTTTGCTTGGCGCTGCCCTCCTTATTCCTTGCTGGACAACTCCTTTAGGGAGGAGCTGGCCGCGTCCATTGAGATGTTTTTCGACACTAATGTGGGTACTGTCGACTCGTTTCAGACAGTATGGGAGGCCTTTAAGGCGTACATCAGGGGGATAGCCATTTCTAAACATGCGGGGGTGTTCAAATCGATCAGGGGTCGACTGGGGACCTTGGAGAAAAAGCTTAAAGAGCTAGAGGCTCGACACATACTAGACGGCAGTGATGCCCTCATGCAGGAACTTGCCCAAACACTGCGCGAATACCACTAGGAGGCGGACTCTGAAGTTAAACATCTGGGAAAGTACGCCACTGCTAGATCCTATAGTGAGGGAGAGCACCCCGGATAGGTCTTGGTGCAGTTAGCCAAACAACGCAGGAACAGGGTAGTGAAACCGGAGATGAGGCCCACTCCGACGGACGCACCGCTCTCTGAAGATTAGGTTGCGGAAAAGTTTCACAAGTATTATGCAGCCCAGTATGCCTCCCGTGGGCCTGCCCCGGAGGAACGTATATTGGACTATCTTTCCCTTATTGAACTGCCCTGGCTGTCTAATCTACACCGTGAATTTCTGGTGCGTCCGATTAAGCGAGAGGAAATCAGATGGGCGTTGTCTGCTATGAGGGCCGGGAGTGCACCGGGAAGTGACGGCCTTACCGTTGCCTTTTATAAGGCATTTGCAGATCTTTTGATACCTCGGTTACTCACACTATTTGAGGACATTGCGGACTCCGGAACATTGCCGCCCACTATGCTTAAGGCGATATTAGTTGCCATTCTTAAACCGGGGAAAACTCCGGGGGATTGGGCCTCGTACTGACCACTATCGTTACTGAACGTTGATGCGAAGATATTCGCCAAGTTGATTGCAAACCGTCTAAGCCCCATGGTTACCTTGATGGTCGACCCTGAGCAGGCGGGCTTCGTGCCCAGTCGCAACCTCACCTATAATCTCAGGACGGTGTTTGCGGCACTTCAACATACGCGACCGGAAGTTCCTGCAGTGGCAGTCTTTATAGATATGGAGAAGCCTTCGACTCTGTTGAATGGCCTTTCCTGAAACAGGTCTTAAACCGAATGGGTGTAGGTGCGCTGTTCCTTCAGGTATTAGCAACACTGTACACCACTCCTACGGCCCGCATAGGGATCGGAACGCTGACCACAGACCCCATACAAATCAGCCGGGGTACGAGACAAGGATGCCCCCTTTCCCCTATCCTTTATGCCTCACGGCCGAGCCTCTTGTGTGCGCCCTACGTGAATATCACAGGCACAGGGGCATACAGTTCCCCTCGTACAATCAGATTGTGTCCACATATGCGGACGACACCCTCTTATATGTTAGGGACCCTGAGGTGCACCCGTCGGTGGTGCTACGTGAGGAAGTCTTGTTCAGCTCTCTTTCGGGTATCCATGTGAATTGGACCAAATCACTTATGTTCCCGCTGACACCGGTCCCCGGTAGCTTGTCTCCTTTCTGGTGAAGAATTGGCTTGGTAGTTTAGTCTGCCCTGTTCCCATGATGCACTGGGCCAGGGACAGACTGATTTGCATATAGCCAGGTTCTGAGCTGGGATGGTGCAGTGAGATAAATAACGGTGATGGATCAAGCCCTGATCTTTGGACTGGGTAAGAGTGGTCTGCTTAATTCAGACACTCTGTTCATCACCACCCCCTTTTTTGGAATCGTTTTTGGCCACTATAGGTGTGGCAGGGTATACTCAGACATGAGTCCCTTTCTCACTGCACCATCAGGATTCAAGCAAGCCGGGCCGAAGAAGGCTGAAATGCCAGAAACCGGTCCCCGGTAGCTTGTCTCCTTTCTCCTTTGATCCGGAATACCCGCTGCAGTGTACTACTGAAGCGGTGCGATACCTCGGGATTCGCCTGCACACGGACTTGGAGGTAGTCCTAATAGAGAACTATGGCAAGGCCATCTCCAAACTGGAGGATGATATTGAAAAGTGGATTGCTCTGTCACCGTCCCTGATGGGGCGAGTCTCTCTCATGAAAATGATTGTATTACCTCGCTTTCTGTTCCTGTTTAACAATATTCCTATGGTGCTATCCAACTCACTCTTCCATGACCTACACTCGTTAATGATACGTCTGGCTTGGGCCGGAAAACAGCCAAGGGTGGCGTGGAAAATTCTTACTTGTCCATATGCGGCGGGCGGCCTGAGTGCCCCAGACCTGGAACTTTATTATCGGGCTGCACAAAGGGCATATGCTTACCACTGGATTCATGGCCCAGAGGACATCCTGCATATGCGCATAGAAACCGTAGTTGCAGCCCCTGTCCCCCTTCCTGCGTTGCTAGCCTGACCTCGGGATCGCCGGACAGGTATTTTGGATTCGCTGAATACAGGTACTCATGACTGGCACCATATGAATGACGTACAGGCTTGCAGCCTGTTGTATGCCCCGAAGGCCCCCCTCGCCTGGTGCTCATGGCAGACCCCATTAGGGACAAGGGGGTGCTGGCTGAGATGGGTTCACTGAATATACATAATATGGGAGACCTATTCGCGGATGGCACTGCACGCACCTGGGAAGAGATAGAGACGGGGGATGTTCCTCACCCGCTGTTACTGCGCTTTCAGTTCCTCAGGGTGAGACATGCGCTTAAGGACCTTCTAGGGGAGGATATGACGGAGCCCCCGGTGGTCACGGTGTTTGCTTACATTACTGATGCCAAGTCCCCCGCTAAATTGGTAACTAATTAGTATCGCATTGCCCTTTCAGAAAGGACGGCCGACTATGCTAAACATCGCCTGGCATGGCAGACTGATTTGGCTATAGACCTGCCGGACGAGAAGTGGCAATACTGCTGCTCTAGCACAAAGAGAATATCACTCAACGACCAGCACAGGTTGAAAAATGTTAAATTCCTAAACAGGGTTTACTATACCCCGGAAAGGCTCCATAGATACGGTCTACGGGAGAGCCCTCGCTGTGAGAGGTGCAGGGCGCAAGTGGCTGATTTTCTACATATGGCATGGTCTTGTCCGGGGATCTCATCCTTTTGGTACAAGGTATTATGAGGAAGTGAACAGGGTCACGGATCCAAGTCTGTCTCCGGATCCCTTGTTAGCCATTTTGGGTTACTCCAAACCTCTCTGGAAGGAACATAGACGGCTGGTTGACATGGCCTTCCTCCTTGCCAGGAGATGTGTGGCCCTCTCCTGGATGCGAGGCCCAGTAGCGACACTGTCTCAATGGACCAACGAGATGTTGTATTGCAGCACGTAAACTGAGCTATACAGTGAAATGTTTGCCCCCACGTAATAGGCCGAAAAACTTTTGGTCACTGTTCCTGGACAAGAGACCCACACAGGACGCTTCAGACGAGGAAGGCACGGCCACACATACACGGTTGGAGGGTTTGACTGGGGGCGCATCAGTTCTTTAACGGAGCGACCACATCAGGTGCTCCATACGCCATGTGGACGGACTGCAGAGATAAAGACTGACTGTACAGGCCCCGGGTGGGGTTAATCGACCGAGGTACTCTGACCTTGGTGGGTCTTTTATTGACATGCTATGAGGGCCTATACATCTACTGTGTTCAAGTACTGAATGCTTTCTGCCGACTGTTCTGATTCTCAAACAATGTATGCAATATCCAATGTTGTGATCTGATGTTAATGTCTTCTATGCTTGTTTATTTTTCTGAAATGCCAATAAATAAATAAAAATAAAAAAACCAATGGAGAGCCCGATAGGGACCCGTCTCAGCACCTGCTTTATAGAACTGCTGGTGCTGAAGACAGGCAGGACACGGCGTACTTAAAGCCCCGGAAACGCGATCAAGGCCGTGGCTTAAAAAGAGTTAAACTAAAATCTTTGATTAGCCAAGTGCCGCAGCAAAAACCGCTACAAAATCTATGCACAGCATAGTGAATCCAGAAAGATTCACGCTGCAAAACGAATAGTTTCTTACCTGTAGGTGTAGTTTTGCAGCTTGAAGATCTTTCTGGATTCACTAGCGAACCCACCCGCTTCCGCCAGAAAGATGAGGCTGGAAAAGAAGGTGGAAACGCATAGAAAAGAAAGAAAGTTGAAGCTTACAAGATACGTGAAAAGAATTACGTTTAAAGAAGGATTAACAAACATAGCCATGGATTCACTACAAACACAGAAAAGGAAAAGAGACAGGAAAAAGAATCCAAAGATGGCGCCCAAGGGTGGTAGCTTCCACCGGAAGCATGCCAACGTCACCGAAGGTACACCAAATGGTGGGACTCGACGCCCACCTGGGCTACAAAAAAAAAAAAAAGAGAAAAAAAGACTACGATTGCGGACCCAACCACCAGATTGCGGAATATGCACAGCATAGTGAATCCAGAAAGATCTTCAAGCTGCAAAACTACACCGACAGGTAAGAAACTATTCGTTAGAGCGATGAGTGCTGCTGTCTACCAACATTAGATCTTGTACATGACCCTGTGACTGATTCCATTGGTGTGAGAGGCGTTATTGCAGTGGTCTTGTATGTAGTCTGGCATTTGGAACTATAGCTATGCAGGATACCATCATGCCCAGAAGTCTTAGTATCAATTTGACTGGAATTGGTACTCCTGTCTGAAATTGCTGTGCTAAAGACAGAATGTTTTGAATTCTGACTGCATTTGGAAATGCAAACGCTAGTGTTGAGAATGACCCCTAAGTATGGTTTTAATTGGGCTGGTTGCAAAAGAGATTTTTGCAGGTTGACTGTGAATCCTAACTGGTGTTAAGAGCTCGAGTTTTAAGAGTATATTGGCTGCATATTGTTCAGTTGCTAGCTTTTAGAAGCGAATCGTTTAGGTAAGACATTACTGTTTTCCCTTCGTAGATGTCCTGCAGCTACTGATAGACATTTTGTGAAGACCCTTGTAGCTGTGGTGACTCCTAAGGGAAACTGTAGGTACTTTTGTTGAGCTAAGTGAATGTGTATATGAAAGTAAGCATCCTTGAGGTCTAAAATGGCCATAAAATCTCCTTGCTGATGTAATGGTACGACTTTCCACGGCAGAAGCACGGAGCCATGAAGTGACTACTCATGGTGTGTTAAACGACTAGGGCCCTGAAGAGAAACAGCCCTGACACTAAAGACTGGGGAGTATTGGTGAGTCGGTGAGGAATCTACTGCTAGATCAGGTCTCTACCAGATAAGGCGTTAACCGAAATAAGTAAGATGTCCATCTGACAGAGACATCTAGCTACAGATTCCTAACCTGTTAACAGATACGCAAGCAATACCATCCCTGAAGGAGGGAAAGCGAAAAAGCCTTGAACCAAAACATCCTGAAGGACAGAACGGGCAAAAAGGCCCTCCCTGCGGACCGGATTGTTCAAGCAGTAATGCTTGGCGAACCTGTGCAAGAATGCCCACGTGGCCGACTGGCAGATGTCAAGAACCGGAACAGCACGATGAAAAGCGGTGGTGGCTGCGTTAGCCCTGGCTGAATGAGTTCTAAGGCCTTCAGAAGGCTGTTTCTTTGCCAAAGCATAACATATCCTTATGCAGAGGATGACCCTACGTGAAATGGTCCTCTTCTGCACAGCACGTACCCTACAAAGAGTTGGTCATCCACTGGGAAATTTTTAATACGATTAAGATGGAACAACACCGCTCTTTTTGGGTCCAGATGGTGTACACGCTCTTCCTCCTTAGAAGGATGGGGAGGAGCATAGAAGGTGGGCAAGGTGACAGATTGCCCTAGATGGAAAGGTGGGTCTGGGAAGACGTTCAGGTAAGGAGGATGAGATGACAGAACCTGTAATTCGCTCACCTTTCTGGCAGATGTTATTGCCACTAGGAAGTTCTTTTGATCGTAAGCAGCCAGTGGGGGGCAATTGTGCAGTGGTTCAAAAGGTGCACACATCATGATGGTGAGAACCAAGTTAAGGTCCCACTGGGGCATAATAAAGGGTGAAAGGGAAAACCAATGAGTAAGCCCATTCAGGAATCTCTATACAAGAGGCAATTTAAAAATTTGATATGTCAACCGAAGAAAAGAATACAGGGCTGAAAGGTAACCTTTCAGAGTAGAGCCCTGCTGGGCCAAAGAGAGAATGAAAAGAAGAATGTCTGAGAGGAAGTCAGACAGCCCGTTCTGCACAGTATTTACAAAAGTCTCTGCCATCGGCAGGCGTATAACAACTTTGTGGAGGGATGCCTGGCTGCCAAATTAACTTCGGGAGTAAGGTCAAAAGCTGTCAACTGTCGCTGCCCAATCTCCACAATAGGAGGAGGAGAGTGGACAGGTTCGGGTGGAGGACCCTCCTCTGCTGCTGCGACAGAAGATGCTCCCGAAAGGGCAGCCTGATCGGAAGATCGATGCACATCTGTAAAAGCTTGGGATACCAAACTCTCAGTGTACATTCTGGAGACCAAAGAATGACTTGTGCCTGATCGCTCCTGATCTTCATGAGCACTCTCGACAGGAGTAAATGTATTTGTATTTATATAGCGCCTTCTAACCAGAGGTCTCACAGTGCTGTATTCATACCGCTGTGGAACCCTTCCTGGCTTTCCTGTGAGATGTCCACTCCTGGGCACCCCACCCCCCAAGGTGAAGCCAGGCATCCAAGCGCTGCAAAGGGCCGTTGTGGAGATTAAGCAAGCTATTGCCCAGAGTCACAGAGTGGGACCCATGATTAGACTAGGCACCAAGGCGAGAATTATCAGGTCCGGGGAGATTGAGTCCAAGAGCCGCCGAGGCAGGAATTGAACCCTGGTCCCGGGCAAGACCTCTGCATCAGGGTCTGCCGCTCTAACCATTGAGCCACGCTTCTCCAGGAGTGGTATGGGTGGAAAGGCATTCAAGAGGCCTCAGCTCCACTTGAGACAAAAAGCGTCACCTAGCGCGAGGCACTTCGGAAACACCAAC
This sequence comes from Lissotriton vulgaris, assembly GCF_964263255.1. Lineage (NCBI taxonomy): Eukaryota > Metazoa > Chordata > Amphibia > Caudata > Salamandridae > Lissotriton > Lissotriton vulgaris. Next base: position 138,519,965 of record NC_141697.1, on the reverse strand, counting down.
GCGCAAAACGGCTGACATTGCTCGCTATCTTTGGAGGCAAACCGATCTAACCAAGGCTCTCCTTACTGATAAAAGAGACCTTGCACCACCTCCGGATGGAGACACCACTCGTGATCCGCTAGGCACAGACTGTGGAGTTTGTCTGCTCTTTCGTTCAGGGAACCAGCTAGATGTTGTACCACCAGGGATATGCCCTGTTGTTCCAGCCAAGTCCAGAGACGCAGGGCCTCTTGACAGAGGGTCCACGACCCCACCACGCCCTGTTTGTTGCAGTACCACTTGGCGGTAGAGTCTGTGAACACTTGAACTAGCCTCCCATTGAGGGATGGTAAGAAGGCTTTCAGAGCCAATCGGTTTGCATGAAGATCCAGCAAATGGAGCCTGGCTTCCGCCGGAGACCAGAGTCCTCTGATCTCCACCTCTCCCAGATGGCTGCCCCATCCCAGAAGCGACACATCATCCATCACTGTGATATCTGGGGAAGAGAGGGGGGATCTGCCTGACAAAAGCACGATTTGTCAGCCACCACTACAGATCGTTCACAGTGCCCTCTGTTATCTGAACGAGGTTGTTTGAAATTCCCCATATGCTGAACCCATTGGAACTTCAGGTACCACAGCAGAGCCTGCATGTGCCATATGGCATGATCCACGAGCAGGATGCAGGACGCCATGAGACCCAGCAGCCTCAGAGTCACTCATCGAAATCCAGGATAGAGGCTGAAACAATGGTATCAAAGCTGAATATTCTAAACTCGCCACTCGGGAGTATAAACCTGAAAAATTGCAGTGTCCAGAATTGCGCCAATGAAAGGGAGCATCTGAGAGGGATTCAGTAGTAACTTCGGCACGTTAATAGTGATCTCCAGAGAATGCAGGAGGTTTGCCGCAGTCTTAAGGTGGGAGATGACTGCTTGGGACGAGTCCGCCTTTAACAACCAGTCATCGAGATATGGGAAGTCTGGAACCCCTGATCTCTCCAGATGGGCTGCGATCTCCGCCATCACCTTGGTGAACACAAGAGTGGCACTGGTAAGGCCGAGGGAGAGCAGGGTAAACTGAAAGTGCTTGTGGCCCAACATAAACCGCAGGTAGCAGTAATGGACAGGCATCTTGAACTTTTCATTTCTAAGGAAGTAGTTGAGTGCTCTGAGGTCGAGAACAAGACAGAGGCCTCCGTTCTTTGGGACCAGAAAATAGCGGGAATGGCAACCACAGCCTATTTCTGGCTCGGGAACCCTCTCTATAGCTCCCTTAGACAAGAGAGTTTTGATTTCCTTGCGTAGTAAGGCATGGTGATCCTCCGTCAGCCGATCATAAGTTGGAGGAATGGAGGGAAGGGTAGTCTCGAAAGGGAGTGGATTGGTTTAATTGATTTTATTCCAAAATTAGTAGAAAACAGTTTGCCATCATAAAATGACTGCCACTTATACTTTCTGTTCGAGAGTTGTATAAGCAGGTTTTCTGTTCTTGTGTTTTTTACAACTTTCTACTTTTGACTGCCTTGTGTAATCTTTCATCATGAGATATTGACTAATGATATTTATGTACTGTAAGAAGAGAACCTAAACTTAAGCAGCCATTAAAACTGCCCGATACCCTGTACTTTTATTGCTATAGCCAGATGGTAACTTCTGATCCAGTGTAGATCACCCTCCTTTTCTAGATGAACTCAGACCTAGGTGTCTGGGAATGAGTTTAAGGGTCCAACCTGCACATGTCTATCCAATGATCCCATTAGCTCTGCCTCCTACTGAAGGTTTATTCCTAGAGCGCAACACACATCCAAAGAATCTTTGAAACCACTATATATACTACTATGTTACTGGTAAATATTGCCTAGTTTTTCAGAATATGGGAAATGAGACCTAATATGGGAAGCTCATGTAGAATAATTAAGTATAGAAAATTCACAGCTCTACCCTCTATCAGCTATGCTGCAAGGAAAGTCACTATTTGCATTTAAAAAATAAATGTACCATAGCTGAAATAGTGGAGTGCTCTGTATGTTCAATGCTGGGTTATACCCAATGAAGCTAAGATGAACAAACCTTCACCACTATCCTTCCAATAGAGCATATCAGACAAAGGTTTAGAGAGGTGGGATTGTCTGGAGCTGCTGTTCAATACCTGCCACCAGAGTAAGCCATTACTTAAAAAGCACTTTCAACCTGCCCCCCCCCCCCCTTTAGCACTACAGGTAACACAATTTCTTCTACAACAATTAAACTAATGCCTGTGTTGTCACCGGACACTGGATCTCTAAAGAAAATTTGTACCAATAAGTTGGGGATCACCAAGAGCGTAACCACTATTGGAACAATTAACATCACTTAAAAGATGCAGATTTGCAGTGTTGGATTCCTGCAATGTTAACGGCTGCGCAGGGGCAAATGAAACCTAAAGGCAACCCGTAGGGATTTTGAAAGCTCACTAGATGTCTAAAAGAGGTTTACAGGCACATAGGCATTTATTGCAAATGGCAAGGGAAAACCTTTTTAGTGGGATTAGTTCAAACTGAAAAGGGATACTCAACATTGTTTAAAATAGAGGTGAGGCCATTCTCTAACAAAACACCTTTTGTCTTCTTCCTGAACTTTGTATTTCAATGGACACTAGGCAGGGGTAGTCTCTGTTCTATTTATTTCACCTGTGCCATAACTGCACTTAAGGATTTAACACAACCACTTAATAGTAGTGAAGTAAAGCATAGTTAAAATATTGTCAAGAATAGCCATTATGAAAACGAATACGTGGAAATTAAAGTTGAATAAAGTGATGCTGAAGATTAAACATACTAAAATGATGGTACACTTGTCTAGCATAATTAAGGGTAACAGATTTTTTACATAATAGGATGCAAAGTAAAGAATTCAAATTTAATCAATGCACCTGTATTTAATGCTTTTAATATAGGTATCCAGGTTCCAGATTTATGGTAATGCACATCATTGATACCCATGTGATCACCATTAAAAAGTCATATTTATTCATTCAATCACATATCACACATGACGCAGCTCTTGACTTTGCAATTAATGATCCTTGAATACTGTACCATGATATTGTAGCAGCGGATTGTGTGGTCACTGGAGCCGGTGTATAGCACTGAGTTCTTGCCAGATGTCAAAGGAAGTAGAAGGCAGTTAACTTTGGAGGTGTGTCCTTCAAAGATGGCGACACGTTTCCTGGTCTGAAAAAGGGAAGAAAATGTACAATACATGGCACTCATCATTTGTAATCCAATACAGTATAGGTTACACCATAAGCAAATTACAAAAACTGAAACTAGTCGCTGCTGCGAAGACTTCTTAGAAATTCTGGGGGATTGTTGATACTGTAAAATAATATGCCGCATGTACTCCTTTCCTGCTGGTAATCATTTGGATAGAGACCTTTGCTAGAAATAATAGTATTTTATTTTGGTTACCTTTCTCTCATAAAACCCTTACTAGGTGTCCCCAAAAGTATGCTTACATCTCTAAGTTAATGGGACAACAATATGATGGGTAATCACAAGTAGGATGCAAGGTCACATATAAGCTAATGGACAGATTACACATTAGAAGAGTGTTTTGATGTTCCAATCTCTCTCTATGCATTTGAAAAGCCATTGGTTTACAGTTGGTAGGCACAGCTCTACTAAACAAATGACGCAAATGGCGTTCAAAAAGAAAGGAAAAGTCATTTGCCTGTAACCCATTTAGCTGGTCCATGAAATTCATGTAATGCCTACTTACCACCAGATTGTAGGCATGGACAGTTTTATCTGCTGAGCAGGTGTACAGAAGACCCCCAAAAATCTGGATAGCATTTACTGCAGCTTGGTGACCTTCAAAGTTCCCTTCTGTTGGATCTTCATCCTCTCCTGGTTCTGAAGACACTTCTGTGAAACAAGGATAAAAAGTGTTAACTAAAGCACCACCTCACAAAATACAGCATGCTCTCCCGGTTGCTCCCTGCATTTTTCCAACTGTGTCCAAATAAAATTAAGCCATTCAAAACATAAAAAAAGATAAGGCAAAGGCTTCTGAAGGACAGGTGCAACTGTAGATAATCACATTGGGCTACTTTTTTGCCAAAAATAAGCCGATCATATCAAACACAAACCTGAAGAGTTCTTGGACCCTTTGACTGATGATATGGGTGTACGGGCTTCAGGCACACTGCAGAAGGAAAAAGAAGAGATTTTATGAAGGGCCAGTGAATCCGTTTTATAATAGTTGATGAAGAAATACTATCAAAGTGAAAGCCTAAGGTTCTGATATGATCAAATGAAGTGAGTAATATGGATCCATCCCTGTTCAACAGAGAACTTACTTATCCAGACTAAACAACGTAGCTACAATTGCAAGTGGACGAGGAGCGAGCAGTACTAAGACACACAGGCGTGAGGGAGAAGAGAATACAACACCTACAATATATAAAATGGCACTCCAGCTACTTAGGATTAGACTTTCACTGGGCACTCCGACGTCTTATTCACTCCACACGAAACACACAACACACACAAATCAATCAATCACATTGTGAGAAAGTAAGACCATTTTCTGATATGGAAAACTTTTTCTGAATCAGGTAATGTGTTTAAAAATTATTAAAGATTCAGAATTTTGAAGCAATGTGTTTTGGGCGTCCCTTTCAAATAGGGAATCTGTACCATATATAATCACAGTTTGGAACCTTAATGCCAGTTGCAAAAACCTGATCAATTACTGACTCCCAAGTCGGTCTGGTAACAGATTAGCGAGGCACTGTGCTTAATTTGTAAAAAAAAAAAAAAAAGTGCCAGGGCCCAGGTCAGGAGGCCACTACCGCTTGCACCACCCTTTGCCACTACCAGAACTGAGAGTACCTACCGAACTACAAACCATTACACTGCTACAAGTGTTAGAATTCAAACTGTTTGAGGGCTCCAGAGCTATAAGAATGATTTGGGCATCAGGTATTGCTTGTTTTTAATGCATATTGTACTAATAAACAAGTATTGTTCTGCTCATCTTTAAATTACGCAAACAGCCCTGCCATGTGGCAGCTTTCACAAGTGTCGGTGTTGACAATACAGTGCCAGAGCCAAGCACCGGAAACAATCGGCTCAAACTAAGCACTGGGGAGGCACCTCCCCTTTGGGAATTTGGGTAGCAACTTCCAGCGGATTAAACAGTGGTCAAGGTATTGCCAACTTTCATTTAAGTTTTTCAAAATTGAAAAACTTTTTTTCTATTAAGCAGCATCATTTGTTTTAAATGTCCTTGCAATACACTATTAAATAAAGCAGAATGCAAGTTAGGCAGGTCCATGGAAAAAAGATGGTTTTAGACTTATCAGGCCTCGACACAATTTTTTGTATCTTGTAACTTCATTTTCATAGTGTTTCATACCCTGATGAGACATTACCGCGTATTTACAGATGGGTAGCACGCTACTTCTTGGGTGAACTATGAAAGGAAGGGTATGTATGTATGTATGGAGAAGTGTGGCTCAATGGTTAGAGCGGCAGACCCTGATGCAGAGGTCTGGGCCGGGACCAGGGTTCAATTCCCGCCTCGGCCGGTCTTGGCTGGGTCTTGAGCTCTAAATTTCTTGGACCTGATTTCTCGCCTCAGTGCCTATTCTAATCATGGGTCCCACGCTGCAACTCTGGGCAATAGCTTGCTTAATCTCCACAACGGCCCCAACAGCGCTGGGATGCCTGGCTTCACCTTGGGGATGCCTGTAGGAAGGTACCTCCTGACTATGGTTGCCCCCAACTTTTTGCCCTGTGTTTTAGCTGGTTTTGGACATAGTCGACCTGGGATCCTGCCAATCAGGACCCCAGGCCTACTGCTCTCTCTGTAAAATGGATTCCATGTACCTTAGGTACATTTCCAATTGGTACTGGGCCACCTTATCAGACCCTGTAACTCAGGGCATAGGTGTACCCAGGGCCTACCAGGGACTGAAGCATGTATTATGCCACCCCTGGCTGGCCTCCTAAATTTGACACAACTGGCTGCATGACAGCTGGGGCAAGGTTGTGTAATCACCCTTTGCTGTAGATATAGTATACCTATATCTAACCCTAAGAATGGACACACAGATTCCTATCAGTCACTCCTATGGCAGGCCTTAACAATCCTGAAGGCAGAGTGCTTGGAATCGTGTGAGATGGTGCTCTGGCATGAGAGGAGCCTGTCTGCAGCTTGCGGAACCAAGTCCTAATAGCTGTTCCATGATATCGCATACCATATACTCTTAAGTGCATTATAATCCTCGCGGTTAAATGCTATCTTTGGTATTGCTTTATCAAAACATGTCGAGTAAGGTGTCATACGAATTGGAATACTAACCCCTCGCCAATTCTGGCGACGGGGTTAGCATTCCACCCTTCTAGAGGGACACGACATGTATGTAACTGTGAACCCCGGTTAAAGTTAAACGAAGCCTCAGCTCCACAAAATGGATGCTGCCACCACAGACACGAGTCTGACCTCCTGCTGCTGGGAGTCCTTCCAGCGAGGAGAGCTTGGACAAAGGGTTTCCTGTCCGGGGCAGTGCTAGCACCATCCCAGACAGGGTTTTGTGTATCCTGGGTAGGCAGGGCTTTACAGGAAGGTGACTGCTGAGTGGCACCCCGGTGCTCACTACGCATAGGCCGGTCAGAACCAGTTCCAGGGGCACACCAGCCCCTGGCCTGGGGGAAGTCCGGCATGGGAGAGGGGTGTAACCACCCCCCTCCTAGTCCCAACCATAGGCAGGACCTAGTCACCGGGTCAGCCCCTTTTCTTAGTATAAAGATAGGAGCGGGCCCTCTGTTCAAATTAGATCATCTTTGGAATCAAGACACGACTTTCTGCAAAAGTACTTCAAGATTTCTTCTTCAAGATTCTCCCTTGTGACTAAGGAGTAGTCACCCTGCATCCGCAGGCACCATCTTGAGAACACTGCGGTCTGCTGCAAGTCCTTCCTCAGGAATCCGACGACACAGCTCGACGAGACCCGGCTTTCCTGGCACCTCTGACCTCTACTCACCTCTACAGCCAAGCTGAGAACCGTGAGTGCGACGAGACCTCGAGGGACCGACGATCGCCAAGACTGCACGACTTCTTTACAGCAAGCCCGCCGAGTAACCCTCTGGTGAGTGCTTTGGGGTCCGAGAAGCCCCGACCCTGAGCAGCTCCAGCACCGAAGTCCAGCCTCCCAGCATCTCCACGATCTGCGTGGGGCCCTTCTGCTTTCTGCTGCTCACCGCGTTGTTTGGCTACTAGCCGGCTGGCTTGTGGCCTTCTTAACGACGCCCGACGACATCACTGCTGCTGGTCTGGTTGCTCCAGACTGGCCCTTGCTTCCTTCCAAAAGAGAGGCACCCCGGACCCTCCTGGTCCACTCCAGACGCCATTTTAGGTCCACCGCGTGGGCTTGAATTTGCCAAGGCTTTGTTGCCCAATCCTGGGTCCAGCGACGCCGACAGCTTCATCCATCGTGGGACAGCTCGCTCCTCCATCCTGGTCGCCGACAACGCCTCCTGGTCCGTGAGATCTGCAGAGCACAGCGTCACCCACTCACCTAGTCGAGGTGACTACCATCCGGTGCCCTCCTGGTGCCACCTGACTACTGGCTAGTAGTCACGAACTTGGTCCCCTCTGCTTTCAGGTGTCATCCATCTTCAAGATCCAGGCTTGGATCACTTCGAACTCTCTTCACTGGTCGCCTGCCAGCATCTTTCTTCCAGGCTCCTGGTCCGTCTACGAGGATTCCCGACGTCTTTTGAGACCTATGCAGCTGCAGCCCCTGGGCTAGGTAACTTCGGCATTTCGGTGCCCCAGCACAGCCTCACTATCCAAGGGTCAGAATCCACTTTCGTTTTCCTCCTACCAGGTCGGGTTTGCCCGAGAACACTAACTTTGTCTTTACTAGCTACCATAGACTTTGTCCCGCATGAGAGTGCACACTCTGCACCCGAGTCCCCTGGGTCTCCTAGAAGTAATCTAACGATTCTATAGTCAAGTCCTAGCGATTCCAAAGCCTATTAGTACTGTACTTACCTGCTAGTAATTTCACATTCCACTTTCAGAGTATATGGTTTTCCGTGCCCCTCGGGCATTTGTATATACTGTGCTAACTTAAGTATTTTCGTAAGAGTTTTGTTTTGTGCTTAGTACCCTGTCCTCATAAAGAGTACAGGGCTGTTGTGATTTTAATAAATACACTGTTTATTTTCATAACACTTGTGTGGTGTCCTTTCACTTGGTGTTCAAGGGGTATATGTGTGGTATAACAGCTGGCTTAACACGCCCTCTCGAGTCTTTAGCCTTAGACTGCTCGTATCCATGCTACTAGGATAGCTGGTCTATAAGGTTGACTTACAACCAATCATCAATAAGGGTTGCTGGACTGATACATAGTGTTCACTAGAATAGTGAGCACTGCATATCAGGCCACCTTCTCACAATGCCCAGGAGTGGACATTTCACAGGGAAAAGCCAGGAAGGGTTCCTTAGCGGTATGAGTACAAGCGCCGGGAGACCCGGTCCGGGTAGCTGTGCGCTATACAAGTACAAAACATTTACATTTACCTGCCATGTGGTCTCAATGGAACATGTTTTGATGTTCTCCACAAGGACCAGAGTTGTTGTCTTATGTTTTGACGCTGCGTCTAGAGGTGAAGATGAAGTGATATGGAGAGGGATGCAACAATTAAGATTCAGAAAATGTGTATGGAAGTCCGGAAGTGCATGAAGTCCTACTTGGGATGTGTTTTTGTGTTGTAACTGAGTGATAAAGAACGATTACTTGTCGTCTCAAGCATGAGGCGGCATACCCACTAGTGTTTACTAAAGTTGTGAGAACAGAAGCAATCATGCAACATGCAGATACCAATCATTTTAAAAGTTCATACACACTTTGGGTATGAAAGGCTCTCTACCCACTGACTAGAGTATAAGCTCTAGAATACACACAGAAGTGGCAACAGAGCAACTAATGTGGCTGGGCACTCAACAACAAGATGTAATATATACTCTAAGAGGCCTACTTAAGAGTGGAAGTGGAGCAATCCAAGCGAATAGACATCATGCAACTAGCTATGAATTCCTTGCTCTGAAGGATGAACTCAGAAGCAGCATGGAGCAATTTATAGAAAAAGCATGGTAGCAACTCACACAAAAAGGTGTAATACAAAAAGCAATGTTAGAAGTTTGTTTTAAATGATTGAATTAAATAATTTATAATAACTGGTTATATTCACTCCTGCTTAAAGCGCATTTGCTAATTTCATTCTAAATTATACTTTGAAGGACTATATATTGACAAAGCTTATCATTGTTCTTTGGTTTATTCCTGGCAGTATGGAAAATGCTACTTACCAGTATGCATCCTAGCATGTAGAGCTGCAGATTCAGGGGGCGTGGTTTGGGCGCCGATGGCGGAGGCAGCGTGAGCAGCTAGCTCCGAGCCCGATCCCGCCAATAATCCTGAAAACTGCCTGGGCTACGGCTATGGTTAAATGAGCAAGCGTTGAAACGACTGCGGAAGCCTTACCGCTCACTGGTGTGATCTCCGGTGGCTCTGGGGTGCCCCATATTTGCAGTTTGTTCCCAGAGGTGCTGGCGACGGAGTAGCAAAATGGCGGCAGCTCTCGACTGGGGAAACTGGGAAGTGACGGCTTACTCGCGCTGTGGTGATGCTTGCGCCTGAAGCAGGAGCGCTGGGGGGGCGCAGAGTGTAACCTGCGGTTCCGCATACCTGATGGACGCTTTTGCTGGCTGAGGCGGCGAGAAGCCCGGGAAAGACGACGGGCCGACGAGGTGCTCGGAGCTCCTAAAATGGCACCCGGACTGATGGCTGCCTCCGTTGCACGGCGACTACAGTGTCATTCGTGGCAGCGCCCACAGAGGGCTGGAGGTGAGACGCTGTCCATGCAAGTTACAGTGCCCTTTGCTCACAGAAGCGCTAATGATGGAACCTATGGTGCGGTGGCGCTGAGACACAGAGGGGGCTGAAACGGACGACGTGCGCCCGCTGAGGAGCCGGCTGGGAGACTCTGTGGCCGAGCGGGTGTTGTGCAGCGGGACGAGCGCTGCGGAGACCGCCGGAAGGACTGGGGGTCGTGTGGCGGATGGCGAACCTTTCCTGGGGCCTCCGGTGAGTGGGGTGGTGCGGGCCCGGTCCCGGCGCTGCGGAGGTGGGGGGCGGGGGCAGGCCCGTGGCGCCGCGCAGCCGGGGGTCGTGAATGCTCGACTGCTGGAACTGAGGGGTGAGAGTGCCCGGGATACCACCTGGCAGTGGGACGCTGTGGTCTGCGAGGCCCACCCCATTGGGCCCTGGTAGCTGGAGTGGAGGAACTGCGGGGAGCTAGCAAGGGCCAGCCGGGCCATACCCTGTTATTGTCTTGAGGGCAGCGATGAGAGCCTGGACATGTGGGGGTCAATGAATCCCGATGTAACGATTTGTCTCACCCACCCGTCGGTTGTGATGTTGTTCCAGACAGGAAGGAACTGTAGCAGTCTTCCCCCCACCAGAGTGGAATGGTCCGAGGAAGTCATTGGGTAGGGGTGGAGGCAGAGTGAGTATTGTTGGTTTTGCCTCTACCTTTGTTATTATTGCCTCTGTAACCTGCTTTTTTGAAAACCTCTGGTAAATGTGGTCTGGGTGGGAGGTTTGTAAGAGGTGGAGGGGTTGTCAGAGGAGTAGCCTCCGGAGGTGCCTTTGTAAAAGGAGCGACGAAAAGAACGTCTGGGAGCTTGCGATTGCAAGGCTCCCATTGATTTAGCCGTATCAGTGTCTTTTTTCATCTTCACCAGAGATGAATCCACTGTAGGTCCGAACAAGTATTTTTCGTCAAATGGCTGATTAAGGATGGAAGTTTGTACTTCAGGTTTAAAGCCTGAAATACATAGCCAAGCAGGTCTACACAGAAGGACACTTGTGTTGATAGCTCGAGAGGCGGTGTCTGCTATGTCTAAAGCGCAACAGATGGAGGTGTTAGTAATAAAATTACCCTCCTGTATGAGGTTGTTGGCCTTGGTTTTATATTTGTCCGGAAGGTGTTGCAATACAGTCTCTAGCTCATGTGCTCTATCATACCTAACTAACAGAGCTTGAGTGTTGGCGATACGCCATATGTTAGCTGTGCGTTTACCAGGAGCGTCCAAGAGTTTGGACTCCTTGTCGGGAGGTGGAGCGTCCCCTGATGTTTGCAAGTTAGCCCTTTTCCTGGCGCTGGAGACCACTAAGGAGTCCAACGGTATGTGGCCCTTAATGTATGCCAGGTCTGCTGGGGCGGCTTTATATTTCTTCTCTATCCTGGGGTTAATAACCCTAGCTCTAACTGGATCTTTAAACACTTCTGATGCATGTTTAATTACTTGAGCATAGGTAGAATGGAGGTGGACTTTTGTGCAATATCAAAGTGTCAATTAAAAAATCACCTTCCACAGGGTCTGTGTGCAAGTCAACCCTGTGGTATTGTGCAGCTCTGTGAACGAGCTGGTTGAAACCCATGGTATCCTCTGGGGGGAAAGTCTAGAGGGGTAGATGTCATCTTGTGGTACGTTAGGGACATCTGGTGTGTTGTAATCGTCCCAGGGGTCTGGGGTAGAAGGTGGAATAGTGAGACCTAGTGGCTCATCCTCTGCACCCTACCCTGTGTCATTAGAGGTGCCATCATCGTCCACTTGTGGAGGAGATGTAGGAGAGTGGTTTGGTGGAGAAGGTGGGGGAGGAGGAGGTGGAGAAGGGATCCTGAGAGGAGATATAGCAATGTCCCTCATTTTGGGTGGTGGAGCCGGTATAGGCGTGTCCAGTGGTCTCTTTTTAGAACTGAGAGCCAGCGGACCAGTCTTTGGGTCTTTTATAAGAGTTTTTTGGGTGGGATCCGGTTTGAAAAGCTCTTCCGCTGGAGGTTGGTCTTTCGGTGCTGATTTTTTCGGCTCCGAATGCTTGTGTGGCACAGACAGCAGAGCGGTTTTATGCTCTTTAGGCTTCGAACCGTGATGTTTTACAGTGTCTGTAGAAGTGTGCGGAGCCGGTTGTTTTTTCGGCTCAGAGGTCTTTTTCGGCCCCAAAGGTTGAGAGTCTGTAGTTTTCGGTTGTGGCTTCTTGCTCGGTTCCGATGGTTTCTTCGGAGTCGAGGGTTTGGAGCCGGTAGGCTCTGGTGCCGAGTGCGGACAGAGGCAGTAGCGGGCACTGAGGAGGAGGAGGAGGAAGACTATGGCTTCCTTTTCGGTGTTGGGGTTTCGGCACCGACGACAGGCTGACTCGAGCTTGAGTGGCCTGAAGGCTTAGTTGGTGACTTCTTTCCCGGGCCCGGAGGCGGGGCTTGATATGTACTGTCTCGGTGTGCACCTGGGCCCGAAGGTGAAGGTGTGACCGAAGCCTTTTTAGGTGTTGGGGGGGAGGGGGTCGGGGGTCGGGGGTCGACGTCAGTAATTATGACCCGCTGTCCAAGAGTGATGTCTTTAACGTCTGAGTCATCGGCTTCGTAGTCTTCTTCGACCCGCTCCTCTTCTGGTACATCGACGCCCTCCTGGAAGATGTCGTCGGGACTGGATGTCGAAGAGCGAGCCATGCTTCTTCGAGCTCGACGATCTCGAAGAGTTGTTTGGTGCGGAATGAGGCGCAAGCTGGACAGTTTCTGGCCTCGTGCTCCGGTGAAAGGCAGAGGGTTACACACCTCATGAAGATTTGTGTGTGGGAACTTCGACCCACATTGAGGAAACTTCTTAAATGGAGTCTTTTCCATGATCAGATGTAATGGCGTGTGTAGGCCCGAAGGCCTTCGTCGACAACCGGAATCGAGGACTTCGAACTTGGAGAGACGCGCGGCGACTGGGATCGCGATCATGACAATACCGGAGAAAAAGGTGAAGGATTACACGTTGAAAGTTGAATCGGTAACGGCACCGAAGTGGAGCCCGATAAACACATTCGAACCCAATGGCGGAAAAAACAATCTGAAGATGGAGCCGATGCCCATGCGCACTATGTTCCAAAGGAGGAGTCGCCTATCTTGTGACTTCCAAAGACTTTTCCAGGACATCAACAAAGTGCAAACATACGGGCCCAAAACCAGATGGTGATCTATGCACAGTGTGTGATCTGCAGCTCATATGCCTCGAACACCTCTTTACAATAATAAGCCAGAACTGGTGCAGTGCCTATTAGTATCAATTACATTTTGTGAGAAAATGGGGTTCTTTTGCTATACACCACCCCACAAACACACACAGACACTTTGACAGTTTTTTTGTTGCCCAGTACCGGTGTCCTTTTCTTAAAACTGTTCCACAATTGGCACTTTAGATCCCCTGTAGGTCCCTAGTAAATGGTATCTGGGTACCAAGGGCATTGGGCCTGAAGAGGGTCTCTCTCCAAAGAACCCCTCACCTAGGCCATGAAGACTGACAGAATCTCCGTGCAGAGGCTGCAGGCGACATCGGGGAGTCCTGGAGGGGTCAACCCACGGTGGACTCGGTCTCTGTAGCGCCGGGGGGACCGGTGGGTTACTCGAACTCTGGCAGTAGGCGACGGGTGCAGTGATGGTTCCAGGTGTCTGGTTTCTTTTTCCTGAGCAGGCTCAGAGTTTCGCTTTGGAGATTCTTTTGAACAGAGCTGCCGTTCACGGGAGATCCAGTCTTTGTTGAAGGCAATCAGTCCTCCCAGGGGTTTTAGAGGTCGCTGGCTGTAGGACAGGGCGACTTTTGGCGCAGGATCTCTGGAAAATGCAGACGGGCCGGTAGGGCTGGGGACAAGTCAGTTGTTCTCTGCAGTCTCCTCTGCTGGGAGTCTTCTTTCGTCCTTCTTCTTCGTAGGTTGCAGGAATCTGTCTTCCTGGCTCAGGGCTGCTCCCTAAATACTGTAATTAGGGGGCCTTTTGGGGGTCTTGAAGTCAGTAGCCAATGGTCTATTGACCTAAGGGTGACAACACCCTTGGTGTGCTCACGCCATGAAAGGGAGTGGACACGATCCCTAATCCTGATTGGGGAGTGCCTACCATCTGCAAGATGGTAGGCACTGAGAGTGGGCTTCACCTTGCCTCCCCCACCTTAGGGGTGGGGTTGAGAAGTGGGCCCACCTTCTGGATACAGGTGCTCATGCACCTGTACCCTCACCACTGTTATAGTGCACCCAGCTAGAGGGGTGACTGACCTATGCCAGGGAAGTGGGTTGTAGGCATGGCACACAAGGATGTGTGCCATGTCGACTCTTCACTATGTTCTGCTCCAAAACACGGAGCCTGCAATGGCAGTGTGTGTGTAAAGGTACAGGTCCTCTAAGGGTGGTCGGAGCCCCTACAGGCCTTCCCTGGCCATAGTGCACATGGTACCTCTTACAAGGGACTAACATGTGGCCAGAGAGGTGCCAGTTGGGGGTACAAGGTACAGTTTTGGGAAAGAACAAAGGCCCTGGGAACCTGATTGGCAGGGACCCAGGGCACATCAAGTCAAAGTGCATCAGTAGTCTAGCAAAAAGTGTGTGTGTGGGGGGGGGGGGGTTGGGGTTACTGCAACAGAAACCCATCTTCCTACGACTACTCCCCTCCCTCAATAAACCCACAATGATACCAGTGTGGGATTTATTGATATATGTACTCAGAGGGCCCCTCGAGGTGCCTGGTGAAAACCTTCCAAGCCTGGTGTGGCCACAGACTTGCTGTGAGCAGCCTGCCACCACCAGACATGTTTCTGGACCCCTGGGTCAAGAGCCTCTGCTCTCTTGGACCAACAACAATGCACATCCTGGGCGGAGGCGTCATACCACCCCCCTCAGGATGGACAGTGCTCGAGAGGGAAGTGTTGGGTTGTTCCTATATTCCCAATAGGCTCTGCGCATTGGAATAATATATCCCATAGATTTGACGTAGGACTTAAGTCAATAGATCCCTATTGAATACACTAAACTTAATAGTGAGTGCCAGCAAACTCAGAGGTCACTAGAAACTTTATCGAATAAACAAGAAGGGATTCGTTTCTGACAACCGCATAAACAAGACAACTTTGTTTCCCAAGAATAAGAATATATCTCTCAGTCGTGGAAACAATAAGTATTTCACTCAGTCAATCGTGCATGCTTCGTTTCTACAGAGTTGCAGAGAAATAGTGAGACAGGCGTTTTCAATAAAAGGTTTATTGAACAGTCTTCTTTCTCATGCAAGAGAGGTGAACTGCTACAATGGTTAGACAGAATGCAAAGTATAATGCGTACAGCGAGAACAGTATTATAAAATAATACTGGAATAGCATTGTATGGTTTCTAAGCCATATAAAAATACATACATTAATAACAGACTAAAATACTCAACTGGTGTTTCTAAAATACGCCTACCCCAAGTTACCTAACCTAGGTCTAGTATGAGGGAAGAAGTAAGTAGGGTCTTTAGCGTAGGTTTAGTTTTTGCCAAGAATCTACCAAAGGTTTCTCTAGGTTCTAATCAGCTTCATACTTCAGAATGAAGGAGGGCTGGTATCTCTGTCTTGGGACTCTATTTCCCAACACCCCGCAAGGGGAGCCGGAAACCCTGGAGCTGGATTTGCGGCAGAGAGGGGAGCTTCCTGATCAGTGCGTCAGCTGGAGAGTCGGCTTCCTTTGGCACTTGCTGTAGCGAGCTGTATCGGGCAAGTAGGTCTTCTAACTTCTCCGAACCTCCGTATCTTGCTATAGCAACTAAAGGTATATATATACCTTGAAGGTGTTGAGGAATGCCATAGTTGAAAAAGTCGGGCATATGAACGTCATGAATGAACTCCTAAGGAATAGATGTTCATTGTAAAACTAACAGTTCTTGGAGAAGTCCATATTCAAGCAAGGAAAAGTCCCTAACGACTTAAGGTGGTTTTCCAAGAAATCGTTGTGATGTTTGGTGAACGGATGGAAGTAGCCATGCCTGTATTTGGGTAGCATGGCTATGCTGGAATAAGAGCTTGATATCTATGCCTATATAAGGGCAACGTGAATTGTACCTATATAAGGGCATGAAACGGGAAAATTCAATCGGAGCCTAAAACGCCAAACAACAGAAGTTTCAAAGCCCTGCTGCCTTTGTAATGCGACCCTCAGCTGCTGCTGCCAGCAGCAGATGGCAGCCCCCAGGTTTGCACCCACACTTTGGGCTGGGAAACCTAGGAAGAATAGGAGGTGTGTCCACCTCTGCCAACTGCACCCCTAAGGTGAAGGAGGCGAGGTGAGGTACACCTTTCAGTCCCCGCCATCTGTAAGATTGAGGGACTCCTCCAATCAGGGCTATGACTATGCTTCCGCCCAAAGGAGGGTTGCAAAATTGAGGATGTAGTCACCCCAGGTAAGGTGCCCATTGGCCATACCTGACACTCCCTTAAACTGCCCCTAAAGTTCGTTTTTCAGAAGGCTGCCCTAGACCCGGACACTAGATCCTGCCAACCTAAGAAGGACAAGGAAGACGCCATGCAGATAAGCCTGAAGACGCCCATTGACTTGGCCCCAGACCTATCGGCCTGTCTCCAGCTTCAAAGAGCCTTCAAAAGAAAACCATGCCTGTCCTGCAGCCAGCAACCTCCAGAACCAGATGAAGACTGCCTGACCGTTCATAAAGACCAGAACTCCTGAGGACAGTAGATCTGTCCCCAAGAAATTTACGCAAAGGGCTCCTCCGGAACTGCGAGTCCAGCCCACTCTGCACCCGATGCCTTAAGCCCGCGTCTAGGTGGCCCACAAATCTACAACAGATTCCCCAGTGAAACACCAGACATTAAAGGACATCCCTGCACCTGAAGCAATGGGCCTTGGGGATCTCCAACAACGGTGTCCCTACGACCCACAGCAAGCATCTCCACTGTAGCTGGTGACCTCTGACCTCAACGCCTGAAGCCTGTTTGTCCAACTGAGTTTCTCAATTGAAAGGCACGGGGCACCCAATGCTGTATTTCCACCATGCACCCAGCAGCCCCTGTGCTGCATGTGGTGTTTGTTTGGTGCTGCCTTGTGCCCCCTCTTCCTCCCTGTGCTTGCTCTAACCCCCGGCTTGGCCCCTACAACCGATCTACTTGCCTGCTAGCAGTGTGGCTCCAAGTGGCCCCGGTCACTATTGAAAAGCATTGAACATCTCTTCCAATTTGACCTCTGCACCCGGACACCCCTATGCCGCTGGTGGTTCAGACTTTGTGTTTACCTGTACCTTGCCCTCTGCTGATCTGAAACCATGAAGACTGGAACTGTAAATTGGGTACTTACCCGTGAAACCGCAATGTAGTTTTCCTCCATAGGATAACAATGAACTGTTTGAAAATTGCACTGTCAACTTTTAAAAGACTAAAGTATTTTTCCTGAAAAACTTACTTACCTTTTTGCGAATATCTTGCTCTTAAAATAAAACTAAGACAAAGCTTATTTTGATAAAATTGGTGTGGATCTCCTTTTTTTGTCATGTGTCATTCATTGGTCATTGTGTGTACAACAAATGTCTTACACTCCTCTGGGTTAGCCCTAAGGCTGCTCACCCACACTACCACAAATTGAGCACTTTGGTTTTGCATTAAGCCCTGTACACTTCTGGGATAATCTCTGGACTCTGTGCACGGTACAACCACTTAGTGGTATCCCATATACAGAGCCAGCTTCCTACACATTTCAAGAACTTTATATAGCTAATGCCTTTTCATTCAAATTCCTCATATAGCCTTTTCAAAAGTTACCCCGACCTGAGTTTGACAAGAAAATGAGGAGTCCTGAAACATGTGCACAATTATTAGGTCTACTTTCTTCTTAGATTTCAAATGAAAACACCTAAATATGCAAGAAATTGTTTATTTATTTAGTGTCCTCACCTTCTCAGAACTCCATTTCTGTAGTTGGCTCCCATCTCACTGGTAGAAGAGACTTCATCATAACCTGACCGAGCTACTTCCACCAATCTCTTCTCAGTGTTACTTAAGGGATCCCTTTTTGAGGGGCTGTCAGGTTTTCCTTCATCAGGTGCAGAGTCAATATCCACCACTTCAGATTTAAGAGTGGAGACCTCCACAACCTCGACAGAAGAATCAGAGTCATTCTCGTCTTTGTTCCTCTCGTTTCCTAGAGCTGTGCTGCTCTCCTCTTGGTCAAAAGAAGTGGATGTTGTAACCTTTCCCTCCTTGGCCATTTTCTTGCATTTGATTTTCCGAACTTGATTACAACCTATGTCCTGTTCAGTGTCACTGTTCTCTGGTACATGTGCAGCTCTCAATGTTTTCTTTTTTCTAAGTTTCTTTTTCTTTTTACTGCATTTCCCATCCACAAAGGCCTTGATAGATTTTGCTTGTTGCTGAGGCTGATCCGAACGGTAGTTGGATTCTTTTACTACAGAAATCTGCCCAGGTGTAGGCTGGCATTGAAATACACTTGTTTGCCTTTGCAACAAAGATCCTTTAAGCACTGAATGGCTTCCCTGTGCAACTAAAGTTGGAGACGACTGCCGCTGTGCATGCATTTCTGTAGACCTGGACTTGGACTTGCCTGTAGAGGATTCCTCTGGAGCTGATGGGAAGCCACTTTGGCCAATTGGTCCTAATAAAAAAAAACAAGTAACAAAACAATGAAAAAAGTCATTGAGATCAAGTTGTGGCGTTTTTTCCAGCTTACAAACATGATTAACTTTTTCACAGCAGTTTAGGAGGTCGGTAGGTGACCACTGACCTTTTACTAACTAAAATACAATAATATTTATACATTTCCGTAGAAACACTGCAAAGTTTAATAAGCAAACATGTTACTTACTTCAGTAACGCTCTTTCTGGTAAAGAGACTATCTAGCCACAGATTTCTCACCTTTTGAATATTCCCCAGGCGTTAGACTGTATCCGGAAACGTTTTTGTTGTACCTATGCGCGCCAGAAGGTAGTGCTGTGCAGCTCTGCACTGACCGCATTCCACTTCGGAAATGATGCCAGGGTCCTATAAAATTACAATACCGGGCACTGACATCAGTTGCTGTGGAGACTGTCTGCGTCTACAAACATGGAGCTCCAAAAGCAAATCAGTATATCAGTGTGCAGATTCCTAGACTTGGGACCTTATTAAAAGATCGAGTCCGACAACAGAATGAGGAGGATGGGAGGGTCGGTGAAAAATCTGCTGCAAGATAGAGTCTCTACCAGAAAGAGCGTTACCAAACATAAGTAAATTGTTCCAATAGGTAATTCTAGACACAGAATTCTCAGCTTTTGCATAGACAACAAAACAGTACCTGTTAGAGGTGGACTGTGGATGGACTCAAAACAAAATGGCCTGCTGGACCGAGCGGGCATAGTGTCCTTCTTGGCAGACTTCGCTGTCCAGAGAATAGTGTTTTGTGAACGTATGGAGGGACGCCATGTAGCTGCCTGGCAGGTGTCAAGGAGAGGGATTTGGACTAGGACTCCACGTGCTAACACAGTTGTAGCAGCTTTGGTCCTGGTGGAGTGGGCACGCAGTCCATCCAGAGGTTGCTTCTTCGCCAGTGCGCAACATATCTTAATGCAGAGCATGACAAAGGGAGAGTTGAAACACTTCTGCAAAGCCATGCCTTTTGTCGCTCTGACCAACCCCACAAAGGTTGGTCTTTGGTGCATCGATGTAGAAGCCAAGCTCTCTCTTGGCTTCAAGTGATGGAGCCACTATTCCTCCTTAGAGGGGTGAGGTGGAGCATACCAGTAGAATGATGGTCTGGCAGCGTGGTACATCGTCACAACTTTCAGGAGAAACAATTCCCTAGTATGCAGAACTAGATTGTATGGGAAGAAGGAGGTGTATGAGGATGAAGACGCAAAGCGTGAAGTTCACACACACACACACACACACACACACTTTGCAGAAGTGATGGCGGTAAGAGGAAAATGCTACTTACTAGTATGCATCTGTTCCTGGCATGTAGAGCTGCAGATTTGTATACTTTTGCATAGATCGCCATCTGGTGTTGGGCTCGGATGTTTGCACTTTGTTTTTGTCTTGGGAGAAGTCTTTGTAGTCATGAGATAGGCGACTCCTCCCTAGGACGATGGTGCCCATGGGCATAGACTCTATCCTTAGTCTTTTTTTTACCACATAGGGTTAGATGGAGTAGTAAGAAGTAGAAACAGATGTCCATGTGTAAGGTATCTAAGAAAGATAGTACTGGAACAGATAGAGGCATCCAGGGAGGCGGGTTGGCGTATACGAATCTCAAGTCTACCAAATTCTGGGTTAAACAGCAATAATGAGTTCCACCAATTTATCTAGGATTATGACTGATCATGAAAAATAAGAGGAGAAGTGGAGGAGAGTACTTATATACAGGCACACCCTGGCTGCCAGATGAAAATTAATCTCCAAATGTAGGCGGTGGGAATTTTTGTTCAGTAATTTCTGATTAATATGGAGGGAGATCCATTGATTAAGACTGATGGAGTTGGAATAGCAATGTTACACAGTTACCTATGATGAGTGATCCTTGGGAACACGTTAAGCAGCATAACATCATCATGTCATGGTACGAGTGAACTATATGACCATGGGTTGTATTAACAAGTAAGGGAATATACAACATATTGTGTTGAAAAAGGATTGAATGAGAACCTGTATACATTTTGTTGTAGTGGAGTTGTGAAAATAGTGGTCTAAATGTGGGACAGGTCTCGTAAATGGTGTTATACACGAGTGGATACATTCCACAATAGGAGATACATGGGAAAAATGACACAGGTTCATAAGATCTAGCAGAAAGGGTTTAATATGTCCTTATATTTAAGAAAGAATGATATCACTATAATATGGCGACCACAATTGTTCGATGTCGGGACTGAAATAATTGGGCTGATGATGGTCGGTGTTAATAAAACATTTAGAGCGTAGAAACTCCAGGGTGACCCAGTCTGAAACAATTTCAACAAGGATGATGCACATGTTCTTACTTTTGGTATTTAATCGATTTCCTTAAAGTACATGTTCGCAATGGCGCAATTGTCGAAATCTCAACCCGACTTTTTAAAGAAGTCGATATCATATGTTACATAGTATGTTATTTTCGAATATCATTGACTGCAAAGATGTGGTTACTATCCGCTATGGATCTTAACTATCTTGCTTTACCGTTTGAGGGAGTAGCTAACCATTCAAAGATGGCGCGCATAATAACGCAACTATTAAATTAGACTTTGACCGTATTGAGATGGCGGCGATTTTCGGGTTAGTAGGTACGTCATTAAATGAGCGACCCGGGACTAATGAGGAATTGATTAGAGTTAATTGTCTCTTAATTGCTCCTCTATGTATATAAATGTCTGTGGTTTGATGTGGGGCTTTTATAACCAGATGACCACATAAAGGACAGGACAGCGGATATTTGCGGTGCGTGAGAGCATAAGTGCGGGTGGACAGTAGTACTGTGGAGTGTAACGTGCGATTTACTTAAACCATACTTGTTAATTTGAAAAATAATTTTTAACATCTTTAATATGAGGGATACAGTCCATTACGTAGTATGTGTTAGTATTTGTCTACCGGCATTGTGAGATTGGACTGTTTACGCAGCTCGTAAAAAGGTAGTAGTCCGCTTTAGAGGGGAGAAGCAAGACATCTACGTAATGGGTTTAGCTTAAACCTTAGGTTTCAGGGTAGAAATAACAGATATTGATTAAAATGCGGCTTGTAAAAAAATAGTAGTCCGCTTTTGAAGATAGATGTATAACATCTGCCTAATGGGTTTAGCTTAACCCTTATGTTTTGGGGTATTAATAACATATATTGGTTTACATATGGATTCAGTAGTGACACAATGGAACGTTTATTTATAATGCTCCATCGATGGGGCTATGACTCCTTGGAGTAGTCTTGTGTGGGACCATTGTGTAACAAATTTTGATGCATTCTTAGATCCATGCATTTCTTGACCATGATGTAGATGGTACAAGATTATGAGCCCACATGTGATCCTTACACTTCTATGTATATTGGTTCACATACTTTTAATGACTATTGCTAATTGGGAATGATCAATAAAAAAATTGGTTAGACTGTCTTAAATATTGACATTTGTCTATTCATCTTTGTTTAGGTTTTACACCTCTTTTTGTGAAACTTACCTCTGAACCTAAAACGCTACTGGAGCACATAGACCATTGTTCTTTGAAGTAAGTGTTGAGGTTATAATGATACCCATTCGAGGACCTTCTATTTTTCATTTAAATAATGTTTGTATCAGAATGAAAGGGTAGCATCCCCTCACGAAGGACCAAATATCTTGAGGGCCCTAGAATCTAGGGTGCAATGGTTTTGTATTTAGATTTTGAATTTACAGGAATGATGCAAACATTAGAAACTTGGTGAGTCTGTTCGATAATAGGACAAACTGTAAATATCAGGCAAAAATAGAATAGATTCTGCTGAACTGGCCATATATTTTGGATAGGTGAGATTTTGCAACGTCTTCGGCCCAGAAACATTGTGTAACTTTTTTCAGACTATAGCTTTTATTGTAATATAAAATGTGGATATTTTTCCATTTAGAGATTGATTGATCTTCATCAATGTGTGAGGATTTTGAGAAATGAATACTATAAGGAAGTCAAAAAAGGTACTAAATATATATATATTTTCTTGCCCCATGAAAAAAGTACATATGGAATTGGTAATAAATTTCCAATTTTCTTGGATTTAGACTAATTTGATTCAGTATTGTTCATGTATTATGGAATAATTGTGTGATATTGTTACAAGGAAAATGCATGTTCTGCTGTCTGTTCATTAATATCATGTATCCATACAATTGTTTGGTAAGATTGTTTTTCCAGGAGAAGGCTTAAAATGTATACAGGATACGTTGGATAGACATTGTATGAAGATCTTTTTTTGTGTAAATATGTATTCAATTAGGTGTGTTCACACTGTTGTAAATATCAATTTTTGTGTTTTTGTATTTTTATATAGCCCTGAAGAAGTCCGGTAAAGGACGAAACGCGTTGGCTATCCGTTTTTAAAGGACTTTTGAATTAAGAATCCATTTTAAACTGAAGAGACCTCACTTGAACTTCTTGGGAAAACAATTGGAACTGTTAATGAGATGAATAATGTTATAAATTGCATCAAGCATTGTAAAACTATTTGAAGGGTGCAGAGCCATTTATGTGCAGGTTTCTGTTGAGGAAGTGGGGTTTCTCTTACTTCTCTCAACTAATGGGATATAGGGGATTGTGTTCCAGGCCATTTGCACCTTCAACATAGCAGATACTCACACTAGGGACCTAAGCACTGGTGCAGGCATATCTGCCTTGATCCCCGTTTGTTGCTTTTGGAAGGCAGAAGTATGCATGCAAGGGGCAAGATGGGGTAACTTTCAGCGGCTTTTGCCGCCCACACCGTAACAGAACTCGGCCCTCGATTATACTGCCTGGAAGACGTGTGAAGCTTTACACAGCTACGAGGCTGACCAGAGGACGCAGTTATTGCTAACATGGGGTTGGCATTATCTGCAGCTTTACGGGCTGGCTGCGGATCACCTTACTCCTCAGAGGAGCCTGTGATTCACGAGGGCTGCTGATCCTGGCCGTTTATTTTGAGAGCCCTTTACCACCAGTTGAATCAAAAGGTGATCTGGATTTTGCGGGGGCTAAGCTCTGCGGTAAGTTGAACATAGCCTCTTGTCGATCCTGAGGAGCCAAGCTGAATCCTGGTGTTGGCAGTACCAGCGCCTCCCTCAATGCTGGACATGGAGACTCAGTAGGACCAACACAGGAGCTGGCCCAAAAAGGTAAAAGGGAGACTGGCACGGCTAGAAAGATCACGGGGCGAGCGGGAGGAAGCGGAGCCCCCCAAGGAGGGATTGAATCCACAGCCCTCTATTGCCAAAATGTTTGCTCCCACCAGACCTTCGGCACCTAATAGTGAAACCTCTATTGTGGAAACATGCTGTACCAAAGGCGCTGACAGTCTGGCTCAAATATTAGTACAAGGGACAGAAGGAACTGCACCTAATGAGCTGCCACCAGAAATTGCACTCAAGCAACCGGAGGTTTCCCCACAAGCCATCACGGGTGCAATATCACTGATTCAATGTTTACCATGTCCACAACAACAGGAGATTTAGTCCTCGAAAATGTGGAAGGGGGGGGGGGGGGGGCTACTGGTACGACAACCTTTGTCGCAGGCCTTAGTGGTATTCCAGGGATTCCACCCACCCTCTCTCCAGAATCTATCAGAGAACCCTTCTTTTCGGTCTCGGACGGGTTTGATTCAGGGGAGGAAGAATGCTCCACCAGCTCTACTGACCGCGCACTTTCGGGCATTATTGGTAAAAGCCTTTCCAAAGAAACAGGGACTGTGCGGCAGCTGAAAAGTGGGCGTAGCAAAGCTAAACAGCTCAGTCAACTTAAATGGGATTATTCGTACTCCCAAGTCGCGCTATCCTTTGGCGAAGGGTCCACTATAAATCCAGAGCAACCAGTAGTCTCCGTCGGCCCCACAGCAGGAATCACTGAAGAGCCCTCTTTGAAGGCTATACTATCCTCAATCAAATAATTTCAGGAGAAGGTTGGATCTGATAGCCGTTTTGCCAAGGGGGCCGTCAAAAGGCTACAGGGGAGCTTGAGGAAGCTGAACAAAGTTTGCTCTGCTATTGGGGACCGGGATACCCTGGTCAAAAGTCACACTGAAAGCTTGGAAACAGAGGTCACTCCCCTAAAAGATTGTGGGTCATCTCAAAGTACCCTTATGACAAACGTGATGTGTAAGCTGGAGGATCAGGAGAATCATCAGCGCCGGAACAATCTCCGCCTCCTAGGAATTCCCTCAGCGCTATATTGTGAAACTCCTTCAGGGGGGCTTTTCCAGATCATCCCGAATGGAACTGGGATCATGAAATACAGCATGACCATCGCTTTCCTCTCAATCTGAAAAAGCGCTATGAGGACAGTAATAAGAGCGGAGAAAAACCCAGGGCTTTCCTGTTGTTTTTTGGAAACTTTCTATTAAGACAGCTAGTGTATGATCAGGCCCGACCTAATTCTCTTACGGGCTTTGAAGGGATGTCCTTTGCGAAGCCTGATTTTTGCCACTCCACAGTGCGGAGGTGGCGCCTTCATCAGCTTTTTGAACCCTTTCAGCAGGTGGGGGCCCAAGTGTTTTAATGACTGAAAATCATTGGAAATGGGTCCACGCGCACTTTCACCTCTGAAATCAAAGCCCAAGAGTATCTTAAGGAAATAAAATATAGAAAAGGCCCATAAGTAATCTAAAAACTACACTGGGGAGGGGGGAGGGGGTGTTTACCCCAGGGGCTCTGCCAGAGGCCTTGTTAGAAATGCTTATTCTTAAGATAACTCCTATTCGGGGTGGAGGGCCCCAACCTTTTAGAGATGAATTACGTTGTGCTGCCATTGTTTCCTTTAGGCTATATGTAAGCCTTTTTAGGCCTAAAGATCTGCTTTGGTGTAAAATACGGCTGGCTGGGTGGCTGGAATTTTATCACGGCCAGCCTTCATTCGGGCCTTTCCTGATTGCTCTAAGATGGGGGGGGGGGGGGGGGGGGGGGGGGTGTGCTTGAGGTGCTGCAGTGGGTGGGGTTGTTGAGGGGTTAGGGGGGGGGGGCACTGGTATCTCTTTAGCCACTTATATCTTTTTTCTTCAACCGTGTGTTGGGATGAGGTGAAAAAAAAGAAAAAAAGACGGTAAAAAATAAAAATAAATAACGAGCAAGGAAATCTTAAAAGAAAAAATTATATATATATATATATATATATATATATATATATATATATATATATATATATATATATATATATATATATAGATATATTTTGTTTGAATGTCTTTTATGTAGACATTGATATGATTAGTCTCAACCCGTGGTTGATCAATGTAGCCTTTCACAGAAATTCAGGCATCTGGAGGTACCAACCTTTTCTTATCCTCCTCTTTTGCTTAAAGCTCTTTTCAGACTATGGCAACTAACTTGTTAGTATCAATGTCTGTAGATAAAACGATCCCCGAAAAAAGGCAGAGGGTGGTCCAGGGATTGCATCTACTGGGGCGGACGTGTGCCTCCAGGAGATGCACATCGAGGGCTCCCACCTACACCTTCTAGATACACTTGGATATAATTGGGGTGACATCTCCAGGGGCATGAGTGAAAGGCGTGGGGCGCAATATCGATCTTCATTTCAGCCCATACGTGCCAAGCTTGACCCTTGTGGACGATGGGTCTTGGGTGAATGCCAAATATCATCCGGCTCTTCATTTACCTTATGTTCCATCTATGGAAGCACAGTTGATGATCCTGAGGTAATCAATTGGGTTAATGGTGAATTAGCTCAATGGCCCCTTCCAGTGGTCCTAAGTTGGAGCTTAACATCAACCTGCATAGTGACTGGGGGGAGGGGAGGTGGTGCGGGGGGGGGGGGGCAAGGGAGTACACAGACTAAAAACCGAAGGTATTTCAAGCTATTAATGGACACACATGGGCTCATCGATGTATGGGCCTACTGGAAACCGAGTCAGCCAGGATTTACTTACTACTCTGCCCCCCAGCTTTCTTTAGCAAGGCTCGATTATTTTTTTGTTTCATCCTCTCTGATTGGGGAATGTGATATAGATATTGCTCTTTGTTTTTTATCAGATCATAACACACTCATTTTAAACATAACAGGGTTAGCTTCTTCTAAGGAGGCCTCATCTTGGAGTTTTGAGCGAGCGCTTCTTTATGATAATCGATATCAAATCTGCATGAGGAAACGGATTGATGTTTTTGGCTGAAAATATTGGGTCTGCCCCCGCAATGGCTGTCTGGGAAATATTTAAAGCATGTCAGAGGGGAAACTTTGCAACACTCCTTAAGGAAAAACAAACAGGAAAAAAACACAAATCTTGGAGTTTCAGGTCAAGCTCGCAAAAGGCTGAAGAAAAACTAACTGAAGCAGTTCAAAAGGGTGCTGACGTGGAGGTGGCACAACTAGGAGCTTCGGCCATAAAAGCAAAATTTCTGCACAATATTGGCTGAGAAAGTCGCGGCTAAATGGGCTGCCTCAAGAGAAAAAATCTATGAATTTAGCGAGCTTATCGGCCACAAACCTGCCGTCAGAACAAGACAAAAGGTAACCCTTAATGAAATTTGGTTAATAAAGATTTCCTGAGGGGAAACTATGTGCAACCCCAATAAATTACTATCAGACTTTCATGAATTTGATCAGAAATTATATTCCAAGAAGAAGTCGGTCCTCAGGCACTGAGATGTAAGGAGACGGGCAATTACCTAGATACGGTCTCTTTCGCACATCTTACTCCTGAGGATCATGACGTAATGGAAGACCCTCCTTCTTCAGAAGAGGTCACCACAGCTTTGTTTAATGTGCCTGATGGCAAAGCGACTGGGCCTGACTTTATTCCAGTGGAATTTTATAAAATCTTTTTTCCAAATTAAAAGATTTCTTTGTGAACCTAATCAAGTTAATTTTCAATGGCTCTTCTCCACCTGCGTCTTGGGCAACAGCGAAAGAAAGATAAATCACCCCTGCATATGGGCTCCTATCACCCTATTACCCTCATAAATGGGGATTCTAAAATCTATGCTAAGATTTTTTCGGCCAGACTGAGGCATTATAAACGGAACCGGGACATGTGTGTAATGCCTTTCAAGAAGCGACTAACAACAGCGGATTTGAAAAGAGAATGTTGATCTGGAAGCCTTAAGGTGGAAATGGCCGAGAGATAGCCCTTGATAGTGCCCAGAGCAGAGCCCCGCTGGGCCGGAGAAAGGAGGAACAGAAGAACTTCTGAAAGAGGGGCAGAAAGGGGATCCACAGCCTTCGCTGTGCCGCATGCCACAAATGTATTCCACCTGCAGGTGTATACCGTTTTAGTGGAGAGACGCCTGGCTGCCAAGATAAGATCACAGACTTCGCCAGGAATGTCAAAAGCTGTCAACTGTTGCCGCTCAATGTTCGTGCATAGAGGTGAAGGCTGGACAGGTTCGGGTGAAGGACCCTCCCCTGCTGCTGCAACAGAAAATCCTCACGAAGAGGCAGTCGGATCGGGGGACAGATAGCCAGACTGAGTAGCTCAGGATACCATACTCTTCTTGCCCAATCCAGAGCCACAAGAATGACTTGGGCCAGGTCGCACCTGATCTTCTTCAGCACTCTGGGCAGAAGTGGTATAGGCGGAAAGGCGTATTTATTTTATTTTATTTATTTTTATTTTTAGAGTTTTCTATAGCGCGAACTTGAACCGATTAGGTTATCAGAGCGCTTTACATAGCACAAGTTTCGTTACATGTTAACACAGCAGTTTACATAGAATCAGTTACGTTGCACATTTCAGTAACTTGAACCGAATAGGTTATCAAAGCGCTTTAAATAAGACAGCATTCGATGTCCAGTGCCCTCCTCCGCCGTGTAGCGGGGGACCACTTCAAGCCCTCCGAAGTCGTCGAGCTGTCGGGACTAGGCTCCTGGAATGTCCAGTGCCCTCCTCCACCGTGTAGCGGGGGACCTCTTCCAGCCCTTCGAAATCGTCGACTTGTCGGGACTAGGCTCCTGGAATTTCAGCTGTCCCTTTAGAACTACTTTGTTTGAAGTCATGACGGAGGTCTCAATCCCAGCAGCAACCAAGTAAGCTCTCTGTCTCCAAGTTTCTCTCCGCGCTTGATGATAGTCTAGTATTATGGATTTAGGTGGCTCGCACTGGTCATGTCACGTGACAAACTTCAGGAAACCTCGTTGTTTTGAAAGATTTTCTCAAGGCCATAAATTCCCCCAGCACAATTTTTCCATCTTAATTCTAATGCGTGGAAATAGCAGGATTGGTTAACCCTGTAAGTCCTGTGGAGGGAGGATGTGTGCTTTAATCCCCTCTATCTCCCAGGCAGATAGGGAATACAGAGATGTTTTTTCAGTGCGGTGACCCAACTTGGGCGCCATTTGGGGGTCAGGCAGAATGATGTTCGTCTGGGTCCGTGTTGGTTCGGCTGCTTTTCCCATTTCTGACCTCATTCTGCTCTTGGTGCTGGGTCCAGGGCGATGCGGGGGGCTCCGCCGTCCTTAGTGGGGATCTCGTAGGGCCCTCAGCAGGAGATTTCGCGCTAAATGGCAAAAGTCCGTCCTGTCCCGGGCGCCGCCATCTTAGGGTCAGGCAGCTGGGGGGATACAGATGTCGCTGGGTGGCCCCCGCCCGCCGGCATGCGATACCTCCTCACCGCTATCGTGAACGGGAGCAGCAATTCTTTCTTCCGGTCCCAGCGGCTGGGTTCCAGCTTCCCCAGTGCTGCCGCCAGCCTCGAAGGGTCCCCTTACTGCCTGACGCCAGCCTCGACAGTCGCGGGCGCCATCTTGTCGCCTGCAGATCTCACGAGCAGGGAGAGAGGTAAGAACCCCAATTTTCGGCCCTTCTAGGCCCTTCTAGGCTCCGTTGACCCTCTTAAAAGGGGCACCGGACCTTCATGCGCAGACTGTGGCGCAGGGTTCCAGGATTGCTGGCCAGGATCGATGTTTATGGAGGGCGGCCGCGGAGGAGCTCCGGGGCTCGCCTCCCTCTACATGCTTAGCCCCGCATAATACAACAGACCACAACTCCACTCGCGACGAAAAGTGTCTCTGAGCGAGTGCCGCCTTGGCAATTCCATGTCTAGAGGCGCAGAGCCTCCCGACAGAGTCCACGACCCCACCCCACCCCACCCCGCCCCATTTGTTGCAATACCACATGGCGGTGGTGTTGTCTGTGAACACCTGCATCACCTGTCCTCGGACAGAGGGAAGGAAGGCTTTCAGAGCAAGTCGGATAGCCCGCAGCTCCAGAAGGTTGATATGGAGCAGGACTCTGCCGGAGACCAGAGGCCCCTGATCTCTGCATTTCCCATGTGAACACCCCATCCCAGGAGGGAATCATCCGTCTCCACTGTGAGCTCCGGGTGGGGAAGGGAGAGGGATCAGCCACTGACCCAATCACCGTTCGTGAGCCACCACTGCAATTGCAGTGCAGTGCCCTCCGAGATATGGACGTGGTCGGACAGGTAGCCCATATGCTGTGCCCACTGGAACTTCAGGTCCCACTGCAGAGCCCGCATATGCCACCTGGCATGATGCACAGCAGGAGGTCATCAGGTCCAGGAGCCGTAGGGTCATCCTGACAAACCCGATAGAAGCTGAAAGACCAGAATCATAGTCTGGATATCCCGGACCCGCTGTTCGGGAGGATAGACCCAAAACTGTGTTGAATCCAGAACCGCTCCGATGAAATGGAGCTTCTGAGCGGGGCTTAGGTGCGACTTTGGCACATTAATGGAAAACCCCAGCAAATGCAGGAGGTCGGCCATAGTCTGGAGGTGGAAGACGACCATTTGGGGTGAGACCGCCTTCAACAAGCAGTCGTCCAGATAAGGTAAGACTGAGACCCCCGACCTGCGCAGGTGAGCCACGACCACCGCCATCACTTTCGTGAACACCCAAGGGGCGCTGGTAAGGCCAAAGGGGAGCACGGTAAACAAAGTGCTCGTGGCCTACCACGAACCGCAGGTAACGCCGGTGGGCCGGCAGGACAGGAACATGAAAATAGGCGTCCTGCAGGTCCAATGCTACCATCCAGTCTCCAGGATCGAGAGCAGACAAGACCTGAGTCAAAGTCAACATCTTGAACTTCTCCTTCCGGAGGAAGTGGTTGACGTTCCGGAGGTCTAAGATGGGACGCAGACCCCCTTTGTCCTTCTTGGGAACCAGAAAGTAGTGGGAATAACAACCACTCTACTACTGGCCCAGGAACGCACTCGACGGCCCCCTTGGCCAAGAGGGCCGTGACTTCCTGCTGGAGAAGTGCAAGTGTTCCCCCGACATGCAGTGGTACTGAGGCGGCATGGCTGGAGGGATGGACTGAAAAGGAATGGAGTAACCCTTGTGGATGATATGCAACACCCACTTGTCCGACGTGATAGTGTGCCAGTGGTGGAGGTGAAGGAGGATCCTGCCATCCACCGTTGTGGGGTGTCCCCCAAAGCTCGGATTAAGAACGTTTGGAGGTAGAAGCAGCAGGGGTAGAGGTGGACTGACCCCCACGCTGATTCCCCGATCCATCCACTGCGGAAACCACGCCCCTGCTGACTCTGGTTCTGCAAAGGCTTGCTGAAGGAATGTGCCTGGGTGCCCCGTCCGCTGTCACGAAAGGAACAAAAATTATTAGTGGCAGGACTCTTTGAGGAAAGACCTAAGGACTTGGCCGTGTTTCGCGAGTCCTTAAAACGTTCCATCGCACTGTCGGCCTTGTCGCCAAACAGGCGAGTGCCATCAATGGGCATGTCCGAAAGTGAGCTTTGGACATCTGCAAGAACCTGGTAGATCTCAACCTGGCATGGCGACGAAGCGCCACCATCGTATAAACTAATCTACCTAGTAAGTCTGCGGTGCCTAAACCACACCGAATGGCGAACTTAGCCGGATCTTTACCCTCGGCGACAGCCTGGGAAAGCACAGCTTAGGTCTTCTCAGGGCACGGACGCAACACCTCAGCAACAGTATCCCACACCGTGTGGGAATAGCGGCCAAGAGGCATGCGGTGTTCACCGACCGCAGCCCTAGGCTGGCCGAGGAGAACAACCGCTTGCCGAACTGCTCCAGACTCTTAAGATCCTTATCCGGCGGAGCCATAGGAAAGGCACTCTGGGATGTCGAAGAGGTCAGAAAAGCAGGGTCGCCCGACGCCGGGCGATGGCGCCTGGTGACGTTCTTATCCAACGGGCCCCTGTGGATGGCCGTGACCAAGTGCCCAGTAAGACGTCAGTGACGGCGTCATTAAACTGCAGTAGGGGCTCCCACGAGGTGGACGCCTTCTTGAGCACCTCTCTGAGTAGATTAGTTTTTAGGGCCCTCGTAGGGAGAAGGTGGTTAAGGACCTCAGCTACCCGACGGAGCACCACCGTGTAAGAGGCGCCCTCCTCCATGTAGGCGGGGGAAGAGGCAAACCCCGGGTCACAGGAGACATCGAGGCCGCTTATACACAAAAGTGAGACACTGATACAGATATTTACATATTTAAACATTTCTCGCTAATACATGTATTCACTAAGATACACTTAGTTATACAATCAAATTTTACCGAAAAAAATCCATTTAGACATCTATTTACCCATTTATTCTTCCATCGACCTTTAGCATATATATAAAAAATATTTATTTTTCAGAAAGACACACATTCACTGGATGATGTCATCAGTGATGTCATGAGTGATGTCACTGACCATGTCATGAGCGATGTAATATGTGACGTCATCAGCAGTGCATTCCGTGCGAGCGAGTTATAGTTAGCTGAACTAACTATAACGGGGGAATTTCAATGGTTTTGTAGGAGTGAAATGTCCAGCTAACTATAACATGTGTGAAACCTATGGTGTTTTCAGTGAATTTCTAAGGATTTTTGAAATGCTAATTCCTAACTATAACGTGGCAGAAACCTATGCTTTTTTCAGTGAATTTCAAAGGTTTTGTAAATGATAATTTTTAAATGTATTAATGGTTATATTTTTTTACACTGATTTACTACATTTGTTTAAAGTATTTATTTTTAGATATTTTATTTTTTAAATTACATTACATATTTTTAATATTAATTGAAAAACATTTTTTTTTAAATATTGAAATTGTAATATTTTTTTTATTTTATATATTTTTAAATTTATATATATTTTATATGGCAGGCAATGATATCCTATGGAAGGAAATTCAAGAGACTGGTAAGTACGGTTAAAATTACTTTTCAGGATCAGTACTGGGCTAAAAGATGCAGCACTGAGGTATCTCCTGATAACAGGTGAGTAAATTGGAATGCGTAGTTCGACTGATTTTTGAGGAATTTTTTTAGGTTCCAAAAACTCCGCACAGAAGAATTTCCAAGTGAAACCAGTCCATGTTAGCCTATGGAAGGAAATTCAAGTTACTCTAAGTATGGTTAGAATTACTTTTCAGGATCAGTAGTGGCCTGAAAGATGCAGCACTGAGGTCTCTCCTGATAACAGGTGAATAAATCGGAATTCGTAGTTCGGCTGATTTTAGAGGAATATTTGTAAGTTTCAAAAATAGACAGGTGAAAACCACACAATAGATTCCTATGGAAGGAAATACAAGTTACAGGTAAGTACGCTTAGATTTACTTTTCAGGGTCCGTACTAGGCTCAAAGATGCAGCATTGACGTCTCTCGTGATAACAGGAAGAGTAAATCGAAATTCGTATTTCGGCTGATTTTAGAGGAATATTTTGCTCAATAGTGAAGGAAGGGGGCGCGCATGAGCTGACGTGTGCAAACACGCCCTGTGGCACGTTTTAAGTTGGAGAATTAATTCCTCTTCAATCCTGAGGTACCCTGTGGGCCAACTAGCCCACCAGGTACCTCCAGTATGCGCCAGGGAGCTGCGTTGCAGAGAGGTGTTCAGAGGTCTTGCCCCCTTTTTACAACACTCTGAAACGCAGCTCCGTGGCTCTTACTGGAGGAACCTGTTGGCTAGTTGGCCGCTAGGGGACCTCTGGATTGAAGAGGAATTCATTACCCAACTTAAAACGCGCCACAGGGCATGTTTGCACACATATCACCTCAAGCCCCACCCCCTACCTTCACCACTGTGCAAACGAGCCCCATAGCGTGTTCTAAGTTGGGGGATTAAGTCCCCTTGCATACTGGGGGTCCCTGGGGGCCAACTAGCCCACCAGGAACCTCCAGTATGCGCCAGGGGGCTGCGTTGCAGAGAGGAGTAAAAAGGGGCGTGGCCTTATTACACCTCTCTGCAACGCAGCCGCCTGGCGCGTTTCCAGAGGGGGAACTAAATCCCCTTGAATACTGGGCGTTCCTGGGGGCCAATTAGCCCACCAGGAACCTCCAGTATGCGCCAGGGGGCTGTGTTGCAGAGAGGTGTAAAAAGGGGCGTGGAATAATTACACCTCTCTGCAATGCAGCCCCTGGCGCGTTTCCAGAGGGGTAGGTAAATCCCCTTGAATACTGGGGGTTCCTGGGGGCCAACTAGCCCACCAGGAACCTCCAGTATGCACCAGGGGGTTGTGTTGCAGAGAGGTGTAATGAGGCCATGCCCCTTTTTACACCTCTCTGCAACGCAGCCCCCTGGCGCATACTGGAGGTTCCTGGTGGGCTACTTGGCCCCCAGGTACCCCCAGTATTCAAGGGGAATTACTTCCCCCTCTGCAGGGAGGGGCTTGGCCTCCTCCCGATCTCTTTTTTTTTTGTTTGCTTGTTTTTAAGAAGGGGTGCTGTGTAGCCCCCCTTTTTCTTGGGCCCTGGGGACCCCACCCCCCAGGGCCTGACCCCCAAAAATTATATATATATATATATATATATATATATATATATATATATATATATATATATATTTTTTTTTTTTAACAGGAAGGGGGCCGCGTGGCCCCTATCCCGTGGCTAATCCAGGCCCTGGGGACCCCATCCCCCAGGGCATGCCACTTTAAAAAAAAAAAATTAAGGAGGGGGGCTGCATAGCCCCCCTCCTCAGGCCACTTAAGGCCCAGGGACCCCATCCCCCGGGGCCTGGCCCTCCTTGTTGGGGGCCATGGGGGGGTCCCCAAGCCCCCCACGGGCACTGCCGGCTCCCCGCATCCTGCAGGAGCCGGCATTGCTTTTCTGCTTGGGAAGCAGCTAACATGCTGCTCCCCATGCAGAAAAGCAATCCGCTTTGGTTTTTGAAAGAGAGCAGGTTTCCTGCTCTCGCTTTCAAAAACCAAAGCAGTTTGCTATGGTAGGGTGGGAGCCGCGAGGCTCCCGCCCTACCATAGCAAACAGCAGTGTCACGGGGGTAGGCACCCTGGGACACTGCAGGAGCCGGCCCTGGGGGGGTGGTGGTCCCCAGGGCCATCAAGGGCTCCAGGACGGGGGCCGCACGGGGCCCCTCCCAACAGTTAAAAGCCCCGGGGGTGGTGGTCCCCGGTGCTGGGGGCACAGTCACGGACCCCCCTATTTTGAATATTAGTGCCCCGGGGAGGTGGCGGTCCCTGGGGCGTGTGGGGAGGCTTGACCCTCCCACACAGGTTTTTTTTTTTTATACAAAAAGAAGCCCCGGGTGGTGGCGGTCCCCGGGGCTGCTGGGGGCCATGAGCCCGCCAGCATACATTTCGTGAAAGCCCCGGGGGTGGCCGTCCCTGGGGCGGGGGGCCCATCTGGGCTCCCCATTATTATAAATAAAAGAAGCTCTCGGGTGGCGGTCCCTGGGGCTGTGTGGGAGGGGGGCCGGGAGTGCCCTGCATGCATAACGTGAAAGCCCCGGGGGTGGCGGTCCCCAGGGCTGAGGGGCCCCTCTGGACCTTCCATTATAATTAAGCAAATTGCCCCCGGGGGCTAATAACTACAAAGCGGCTTCGTTTTTTTTTTCTTCTGCGGGATACGCGTACCGTACGCGTATCCCGCCATTTGCTTTTGGGGCCCTTGTGAGACCCCCTGAGCAGGCCTAGGGGGTCAGGGTGTTTCTACCCTGCCCCCTTTTTGCGTTTCTTTTTCTGTTTTCTTGTGCCTCGGTTCTACCGAGGCACAAGATGGCTGCCAACACTTCCTGGTTTGGAGCCAATTAGCATGCAGCTTGTGTTCGTAATGGTATGCGTACTGTCCTCAGACTTTTGATTTTCTTACAAACTACTGAACAGATTTACACCATTAAAAAAAGCGTAATCTGCGAACCAAATAGGTCCTAACTAGAACTACCTACTAGCAACTGCCAGTAGGTGATATATACATATATATCCTGAATAGCACCACTCCTCCACGCCACGAAAAACCGGTACAGACCACTCCGGAGACAATATTGATGATTTCAAGTGCTTTATTTGATCATTCTGGCGGCCAGTCAGTCCTGGCCAGTGCCCCAGCATGACGCGTTTCGACAGAACTAGTCTGCCTTATATATATACACACACAAACACAAATTTTTATGAAACAGAGCAGAACTCAGGGAGACTCCATCACATAACATGCAGGAGAAAATCTGAGGGAGTGAAGCCTCTGTGGAGATGGTTCTAGAAGGCGAGGTGGCCTGATAGGCTGTAGTTTGGTTCTTAATAGATATTGTAGATAAGTTATTGAAGTGAATGATTTCTAGCAATTACAGACTATATGCATAATTATATACTGCTTTCTGTTTGTACGTGGGGCTCCCACTTCACCAACGGGAATGATTCAAGCATGTGAATCTATGAAAGATCCAATATTGGGGAAATCATAGTCTGTGCAACCAAGTAGTAGGTTTATACAGATGAATCCCCTCAAACAAGCTCAAGGAACTCCAAAGTCCATGCCACCAGGACAAAGGGTAAGCTCAGAGTTCAATAACAACCCAATTTCACACCATTTAGTTTCTAGAAAGTTGGCTACCCAGTTGGCTCTCCCAGGGAGATTTGTAGGAGAGTTCCCGGAGCTAAACATATCTTTAACACAGTGCAGAATAAATTTCCTTTCACGCACCACCACCTTCTCAACTAATGAATCTAAAGTAGGCTTTGTGTTATCCTACCTGTGCAGAGAGGAGTGCATCTTGGTCAGTTCCTTGGGTTTCTGAGGATGGTTCCATTTTACATAACAGATGCCTTTGAATGAGAATTTGGAGAATCTTTAACCAAAGTGCCACCACTCAAAGGGTTAATTATGAGCTCCTGGAGTTGCGCAAGGGGATTAAGACCTTTTAACCCCTTTCAGGCTCATGACGAGCTGGGCTCGTCATGGTGTAGCCTCCTCGCACACTGATGACGAGCCCAGCTCGTCATGAATAATGGGATTTTGAAAATCTGAGCACAGGCGGAGAATTCAACTAGCGCGGATGTGGTTAAGTTATTTAGGGCACTTCATCAGGTTTGTGGTTGAGACTGCCTGGCCTGTGGCAAAGAGGGATTCATTGTTTTATAAGGGCCTGAAAGACGAGTCGAAGGACATGTTGGCGCAAATAGCCAACAGACCCACTGATTGTGAAGAACTAATAGATTTTGTCTTACAGCTTGACCTCCATAAAACTGAACCAAAGACTGAAAAGAAACATTCAGAAAGAAAAACTCTGGGAAGGTTCAAACGTCCTCATCGACCACCTGAGGTCAGAAGAAAGCCCAAGCAAATTGGTTCTCTCTGGCCACCTTTAATCAGACAAAAGAGAGAGACTCCATTCAAGTAATTTGTGCCTTAATGTGGTGCAGAACTGCACTTCCTTAAGGATTGGTATAAAAAGTCCAAGAAAAATTCCAAATTAAAAACCAATACTCTCCCAATCAAAAGGTGTACTCAGGAAAATCAGCCCATGTACTAAATCAACACCTCACAATGGATGCATCATTATTTTGTCCGGGGATGCCCTGTGCGTCTATATCTGTTATGATAGAGTCAGGTGCCACCGGAAATGTTTGTGATTAGCAATATACTTAACAAAAGCATGTCCCTACAGCTTGCAAATTGATCCCTTAACAAATATGAGTTGTAAATAGCTCTTTGCCACTGACCAATAACACACCAAACAGCCAAGGCCAGGATACTTAGCCTGAGGCCCATAAGGAAGAGCTTCAGTTCAATCTAATAAATGCCCCCCAATATGGTGTGATGGCATACTTACCGTGGTTGAGGCAACACAATGAATGAATGGACCCTCTGATAAACTGGCAAATTGGGTCATTTCAGTTTCCATCCGCATACTGCATGTCACATTATTTGTCCTTAAATTTCTCATGTCTCATCCCTCTTGGTGACATAGATTTGGTAGGGCTCCCTGAGCAATATTGATAATTCGCTGAAATGTGGTGATTTCTAATACAAGGTCATGCTCTTTGGTCATTGGATTGCCCCAGTGGCCTTCTTGTACTTTGTGAAATGCATACTAAGGGAATTTACCGAGGTCTGTCATTGTCTACAGATGCAACATACTGTTACATTCAAGATCCCTGGGTGAACAGGTTATTCATGCACAAATGTTTTTACAAGCCTTATGTGAAAAACACCCGTATGCGAAACACAAAAAGTGTGAATTTCATCTCAACAGAGTGCAATTTTGGTCTTTTTTGGTCTCCCTGAAAGGGTTAACCATCGATGAATCCAAGGTCCAGGCTGTCCTTCAGTGGCCAATACTAAACGATTAGAAGCGGATACAAAACTTATTGGAGGTTCATTCCCAACTAGTTACCCATCATATCCCCTATAACAGCCTTGTTACAAAGGGGACAGTCTAGTACTTGGACTCTCACAAAAGGGGAAGCATTCAGAAAGCTAAAGATAGCCTTCACATTGCCCCAGTTCTTACTCCATCCAGACATTATCCACCCATTCTACGTTGAAGCAGATGACTGATGTAGCAATAGGGGCAGTCCTCTTACAATGTCATTCTAGGACGGGACAGCTGCACCCTGTCATTTTATTCTCCTAAAAATTAAGCGGCGCAGACAGAAACCACGCTATCTTTGATATAGAGCTCCCAGCATTCAAAGCAGCATCCATGAATGAAGACACTGACTGATGGGAGCTCATCACCCAGTCACAGTGTGCACCAACCATCCTACCCTGATGATCCCTATTTTTTGCCGATTTTAATTTTGTAATTACATTCAGGCCACGTCCCAAGAATGGTAAGGCAGATGCCTTGTTTAGAGCGGAGGGCACAGGGGAATCATCCAATATGTCCCCAGTGGACAAACCAATACGATTAGCTGATAATTTTGGTACCCACATCTGAGCCACAGCAGATTCCTGGGAGGCTTCGCAGCGGCTTGCCACCCACCATAGGAACGTCTAATACGGACTTGCCCAAAACTCAGCCCTCAGTATGTTTCAGGGGTTATTATTATTTCAGACTACTGCATTGTTGCAGAATAATGCATTCCTTTTAAGGAATGGGACAAGGCCTTGGATTGGACACACAACAGTGTAGGACACCAAAGCATGACCAAAACATATGATTTATTACAACAAACCTTTCGGTGGGAAAACATGAGGAGAGTTTGCCCCTACTTATGACATATGTTGAAAAGCTAAAAGAGATACTCAGAAACCTACCGGGCTATCACAACTATTTCCCAACTCAACTTATCCATGGCACATAATTGCTATGGATTTTATTACCGAACTTTCTAAGGATATGGGCTTCACAAGCATTCTATGTTAGTAGACACGCTCCCCAAAATGAGTTATTACTTACATATTACCGACCAATCTTTTAACCCTAAACTGGCAGATTTATTCCTACTGCATGGTCTACCGTCTCAAATCGTCCCTAACCGAAGCACGCAATTTGTGTCATAGTTCTGGAAGGCCATTTGCAAACTAAATGGAATTAATCTATGTTTGTCCATTGCCTATCACCTCAAATCTGATGGGCGGATGGAACTCTGTAATCAGGAATTACAGCAATACCTCCGCTTCTTTGCCCAAGAATAAGAAAATTTGGTCTCCAACTTGTGATCAGCTGAATTCTGCCATAGTAACACTGTTAACGCTTCAACAAGCTATTCATCGTTCATTGCCATGGAGGGTTTTCACAACGATTTACCCCAAAGCAAATTCCATCTGGAACATGTCACCCTAATTTAGCAGACCGACAAAGCATTAAAATAAACTATGCCTCAGCTTACCTAAAACCTAACACAAGCCAAGCAACAATAAAAAGTGCGTACAGTGAAAATGAATACCCCATCCAATGTATTATTCAGGAAATTAAGTCTGTTATACACCACAAATGTATGCTAGAAAGGCAAAAGGAAGTTGCAGCCATGATTTATCAAGCCTTTCCCTGTCCACTAAGTTTTAGGGGAAACAAACGTTTTGTTAAAGTAACCGCAACCATTTACATACACCTGACATTTCATGACTCCTAAGTTAAATGAGTAAAACCAGCAACCAGACTAATGTATAGCCCCTACCAGTATTAATCAAGGACCAGGAAGATTATGGGGGAAAAGCAATCCTTGAATCAAAAAGGAGTACAGGGCCTTCTTTATTATCTGATGAACTGGAAAGGATATGGCCCATAGGAAAGGTCTTGGAAAATCCCAGACTGTGTTTATATCCCCTTTTTTGATGAAGAACTTCAAACTACGGCACCCTCACAACATCCAGAAAATGAAGTCCATCATCCAGTCCATGTACATGGGGACAGTCGGTCGGAGGCTCTCCTGCCGATTCCTACTGGCCCTCTGGTCAGCCCTTTCTATGGGGGAACTGACCGATGCTCAGGTATTGGAAAACGCCTGTCTAGTTTAACTGCCTGTTTTTAAATTCTACAATCTACAATGCGAAGTCATCCCTGGATCCTTACCCCCTGGCTGGCATCAGCACTTCCAGAAACTAGGAGTACATGTGTGCTATTTCCCCGAATTCTAGCACAACTTGGGAAACACGTAAGATTAGAAAACATCTGTGGCCACCTTAAAAAACAAATCGATTTAAGCCGCACCCATGGATCAGGGAGCAGAGCAGCTTGTATTCCAGCTTGAGGGCTCAAAAGAACAAAGACTTCGAGCTACAGGTCAGATACGTTTTGTGCTCCAGTGGGATTGTTCTTTGGAAATTTTAATGGTGATGTAGTTTTGGTATTAACAGGTGGTGCATTTGGAAGGTGGGGCCTCTGATATTTTGCAGCCCCTTTTGGCGGACCAGACTTCGGTTTATTGAACAAGCGCCCACACAAAACAAGCATTTACAATGCAATGGTTTCGCCTTTGGAAAAGTTAGAGTTATTGGCATTGCTCATGACATTTCTTTTTTTTTTACTTATAAATAAATGGCATTGTTATTTATATTGCCAACAGCTCTCACAGCCCACACAGCTCTCTCAGCCCACACAGCCCACAGCCGACACAGCCCACACAGCTCTCAGCCCAACACAGCCCACACAGCTCTCAGCCCAACACAGCCCACACAGCTCTCAGCCCAACACAGCTCTCAGCTCTCTCAGCCCTCACAGCCCACACAGCCCACACAGCCCTCTCAGCCCTCACAGCTCTCACAGCTCTCAGCCCAACACAGCTCTCAGCCCAACACAGCTCTCAGCCCAACACAGCTCTCAGCCCAACACAGCTCTCAGCGCTCTCAGCCCACACAGCCCTCACAGCCCTCACAGCTCTCAGCCCAACACAGCTCTCAGCCCTCACAGCCCTCACAGCTCTCACAGCCCACACAGCCCTCACAGCCCTCACAGCCCTCACAGCCCTCACAGCCCACACAGCCCACACAGCTCTCACAGCCCACACAGCCCTCACAGCCCTCACAGCTCTCACAGCCCTCACAGCTCTCACAGCCCACACAGCCCTCACAGCCCACACAGCTCTCACAGCCCACACAGCTCTCACAGCCCACACAGCTCTCACAGCCCACACAGCTCTCACAGCCCACACAGCTCTCACAGCCCACACAGCTCTCACAGCCCACACAGCTCTCACAGCCCACACAGCTCTCACAGCTCTCACAGTCCACACAGCTCTCACAGTCCACACAGCTCTCACAGTCCACACAGCTCTCACAGCCCACACAGCTCTCACAGCCCACACAGCTCTCACAGCCCACACAGCTCTCACAGCCCTCACAGCCCACACAGCTCTCACAGCCCACACAGCTCTCACAGCCCACACAGCTCTCACAGCCCACACAGCTCTCACAGCCCACACAGCTCTCACAGCCCACACAGCTCTCACAGCCCACACAGCTCTCACAGCCATCCGCCCACACAGCTGTCACAGCACAGCAGTTGCTCTCAGTGCAAGTGTGCACTGAAGCAGGTACTGTAGTAGAATTGGCCTATACCATGTACTGCACTGTGACATTTACACAGCACTTCATCCCCGGGCTGTGGAGCGCTCTGGTTTGCACGGAGATCCTAGGTGCAAAGGTTTAAGATGGCGCGGGTTCGAGCGTGACCAGTGCCTGTGATGCTGGGTGACGCGTGTGAGGTCTGGAGATGGGGACTCTGCGCAAGCGCAGATCGGCCCTCTTACGTGGCTGGTTATAATATACTACTTTGCACAAGCGCAGACATGCCCTGCCTCTTACATGGCTGCGCAGCCAAGTTTTAATGTGCTCCATTTTTTTTTTGCTGTTTGCAAAGTCCTCTT
Organism: Lissotriton vulgaris; assembly: GCF_964263255.1. Lineage (NCBI taxonomy): Eukaryota > Metazoa > Chordata > Amphibia > Caudata > Salamandridae > Lissotriton > Lissotriton vulgaris. Next base: position 138,477,978 of record NC_141697.1, on the reverse strand, counting down.
ATTCCTGCTGGCACGGAGTGGTGCATCTTCAGCGTTTCACCCTGTGCGAGATTTGTTGAAGGAAGGAACAGATAGGAGAGGGGCTGCTCCATGACACTGTGGTTTCCTTGACAGTGGTTGCTCACTTTTTTTTGCTGGGGGAACGAACAGACAGGCTGACATTGCAGCACGCACACAGAAAGACGGACCTTAGACACTGCAGGCACACAGACAGACAGAGACTGCAGGCACACAGATAGACGGACACTGGAGGCACACAGACAGACAGACGGACCTCGGACACTGCAGACACACAGACAGGCTGACATTGCACGCACACAGACAAGACGGACACTGCAGGCACACACACAGACAGACGGACCACGGACACTGCAGGCAGGCAGACAGCCGATCACCGCAGGCACACAGATAGACGGACATTGCAATCAGACAGATGGACACTGCAGGCGCACAGACAGCGGGACACTACAGGCACACAGACAGACGGACACTACAGGCACACAGACAGACGGACACTACAGGCACACAGACAGACGGACACGACAGGCACACAGACAGACGGACACTTCAGGCACACAGACAGACGGACACTACAGGCACACAGACAGATGGACACTACAGGCACACAGACAGGCACCGTATCCTGGCCGGTTGACATTGTAAACCTAGACACAAGGGTTGTTTCTTATTCCTACTGGCACGGAGTGGCGCATCTTCGGCGTTTCACCCGGTGCGAGATTTGTTGAAGGAAGGAACAGATAGGAGAGGGGCTGCTCCTTGACACTGTGGTTGCCTTGACAGTAGGTGCTCACTTTTTTTTGCTGGGGGAACGAACAGACAGGCTGACATTGCAGCACACACATAGAAAGACGGACGTTAGACACTGCAGGCACACAGACAGACAGAGACTGCAGGCACACAGACAGACGGACCTCGGACACTGCACGCACACAGACAGACGGACACTGCAGGCACACACACAGACAGACAGACGGACACTGCAGGCACTATCAATTTAATATTTTCACCAGAGGTAAAATATAAATACACTAGAGCCAGGATACAGGACATGAATGGCAATCACGATCCAGGGTCTTATGAAAAACGAAACCCCCAAAGTCTACATCCTTGAAGGTTTTTGTCACGAGCCCTTGTGGGCAAGTTAGAGCTCACTTATTTAACTGGAATGAAGGATTGCGGTTAGGAAACTGCCACAATGAAAACAGGACTGCCAAGCTTTTACAGACTGACAGTGTAGGGAGATCTGTAGTTGTAGCAGACGAACTCCAGAAATAGAATGGATAATTCACGTTTGCCAATCTAGAAAAGTTCAAGAAATAACCGTCAATGCTAGACCCTGCAACTGGTAGTTGGCATCCCACAACAGAAAGCGACAACTGGAGATAGTTGTTGGTTGCAGCCAGACAGTAGCACAGGTTTGTGACCAGCCAGAATGCAGGACTCAGAATTGACAGATTGAGAAATAGTGATGTGTTACATGCTACTGATCCATAAAGAGCCCTCTCTGTTACATGTCACCAACCTACAAATAGCATTGTCTGTTACATGCTACTGATCCATAAAGAGCCCTCTCTGTTACACGTCACCAGCCTACAAATAGCATTGTCTGTTACATGCTACCAATTTAGAAATAGTGATGTCTGTTACATGCTACTGATCCATAAAGAGCCCTCTCTGTTACATGTCACCAACCTACAAATAGCATTGTCTGTTACATGCTACTGATCCACAAATAGGACTGTTACATGCTACTCGTCCACAAATAGCCATTTCTGTTACACGGTAACAATTTACAAATAGCAAGGTCTGTTACATGCTACTGATCCACAACTCAGTTACACGCTACCAATTTACAAATAGCACTGTATTTTATATGCTAATAATCCACAAATAGCCCTCTCCGTTACACGCTACCAATTTACAAACAACCCTCTCTGTGACACGCTACCAAACTACAAATAGCACTGTCTGTTACATGCTACTGATCCAAAGATAGCCCTCTCTGTTACACGCTGCCAATGTACTAATACACTGTCTGTTACAAGCTACCAATTTACAAATAGCCCTCTCTGTTACACGCTACCAGTTTACAAATAGCACGGTCTGTTACATGCTACTGATCCACAACTCTCAGTTACACGCTACCAATTTACAAATAGCACTGTATTTTATATGCTAATAATCCACAAATAGCCCTCTCCGTTACACGCTACCACACACAGACAGACACACACTGCAGGGGGGTGCTCTCATTCCAGCTGACAACCATGCATTCACTGAGCCGCATTTGCTGCTCATGCACGGTTGTATGAATCTTTTACAACAATCTTTGTATTATTTATTCACGGTTCGGCATCTCTGCTTCTTACCGGCCAGCCCGCCGCCGCCGCCCTCGCCGTGGCCCTTCCTCCGCTGCAGGATGAAGTACGGGTTGGCCCTCTCCGTGAACCACAGGGCGTTCGCCAGCAGCACCTCCTCGGGATTCACCCACATTTTTACGGGGTGCAGTAACGACCAACAAATGGAGCCGCTGCTGGTGTCAGAGGGACACCCGCATCAGTACCGCGATCCACCTGGAACAGACAGAATCAGCACCGCGGGCGCCGCGCATCCTCCGGGTGACCCCAAACACCACAGCACGGATCTCGCTGGCGGAGCAGGGACGCTGTGTGCACCAAGGAAGCGGCCGGGAGCGCAGGCAGCAGAGGGGGCGGGCCCGGCCGCAAACACAGTGACATCAGCTCGGCACAGGGAGGAGGAGGAGGCGGGCAGGGCTAGGTGCTCCGGTGTTGTGTTCCTCGTCCTCGCAAGGAGCCCCGCCTCCGTGGCCCCCTTGCTTGGGTTGGGTTTCACCTGCCACAGGGAATTCTTCAACCAGGGAAGCGGATAACGCTGCAGGGCTCTCCCGCTTCTGATGCCGCCGGGCACCCTCAGCTCACGGGAGCCCGGCAGAGCGCCCGCCATAGTTGTTCTCCTGTCTCCCGGACTGCGGGGGCGGGACTTCCGGCCGGCCGCGCAGGGATTGGCCGGCCGTAAGAAACAGACAGCACGGCCGGACCAGCCCACCCCGCCATCAGCGCGTGAACCAGGGAAGCGGATAACGCTGCAGGGCTCTCCCGCTTCTGATGCCGCCGGGCTCCCTCAGCTCACGGGAGCCCGGCAGAGCGCCCGCCATAGTTGTTCTCCTGTCTCCCGGGCTGTGGGGGCGGGACTTCCGGCTGGCTGCACGCTGCAGGACTCTCCCGCTTCTGATGCCGCCGGGCTCCCTCAGCTCACGGGAGCCCGGCAGAACGCCCGCCATAGTTGTTCTCCTGTCTCCCGGGCTGTGGGGGCGGGACTTCCGGCCGGCTGCACAGGGATTGGACGGCTGTAAGAAACAGACAGCACGGCCGGACCAGACTCGGGGGCGTTCCCGGCGTCGCGTGACGTCGGCAAAAGCCAAAGAATCTCGGGAACGCCCCCGTGTCTGGTCCGGCATTGACGGACGCCTCTCTGTTCCAATGGCTAGCCTCCATTTATGGAGCTAGCCAATGAAGCAGAGGGGCGTGTTCAAGTCACCCATACTAGAAACTACAGATTTCTCTGGAGGAGGAGCCTAACGGCTCCGCCCCCCAGCGAAACCTAAAAAGGACTTTGAAAGTTATCTAAAGGAACAATATCTTGGTTAACCCTTCAACTGGGGGGCTTGAACTCAATATACGCAAAACATAGACTATGTTAACCAGAAGCTGATTATGACACTATTTTGAATTGTGCATACAGAAATGTTTAATGCCAAGTCACATAGTGCTCTTTAGGTGGGTGGCAAACTTGTCAACCCCTTGAGTGTGACTCAACACGACAGGGAGAATTTCGATCCTTGTTCAAGATGATCTCAGGCATACAAATAGGACCCAGTGAGCTTTCCCCTAAGGAACCAAAGTCCCAGAATAAGTGGATGTGCTTGATAAAAAAGCCCATTTGTAAGCAAACAGTGAGTTTGAAATTCAGAACTGTACTGATTGTTCTCATCTATATTCAGGCATCCCTCCCTAAAGGTGAGCAGCTGAGAAACCCAAGGTCCTGATCCAGATTGGGCTGGGTTAAGAACAACCTCGGGTAGGTGTTGATTATAACAGATAAAGGAGGACACAAGCTTGAAGTAGAGATCTAAAATCTGGATGTCATTAAAGAAACTTTCTTATTCTACAGGAAGATGTGTAATAAGTGCATATTTATTTTTTTAGTTTGTTGTATTAGTTTATTATTTGTACCAGATCCCTTTCCCCTGGACTCAACACAGCGGCTGTATAGCAAATTCCAGCGACCGTAGGGTGGGCGTAGGAGAGTGAGAGTCCATGCTACCTCCACAATTTCAAGGAAAGAAGAAACCGGTCTCTCATATCACGATCTGATGGGACAGTCCAGAATGACTGCAGGTATAAGAGTAGGTGAAAACAAGGACACACCCTGAGGAAGACCAATATATGATAAACAAGGCTTGTCGTCAGCACTGGAGGCATTATGCAAGGGAGGGACTATAGCAGGTGCAGACAGTATAGCTGCAATGAAGCCAGAAATACATTATGGTAATTGTTTGGTTTGAAGACCTGAATATTTATTCATTACCCAACTTGAAATCCTAAGGTAATTTACAATATTCAATCTACAGCTGCTCCCTCGAGACTGAAAGGAAAGTATGAAGGCCTGCATGAAAAAGCACATCCCTGCTCACACAAACGCAGACAGAACTAAAGATTGCTGTTTATAAATACCAAAAAAGCAGTGAAGCTACCCCGTGCCTATCATGTGGAAAGGATAATTGTGCAAAGTTGCATACAGAGAAACATCTGAATAGCTAACTAACTGATCACCTCTTCTTGTAAATGATAGACTACCACAGCACTCAACTGAATCGGTTAGCTATTACTAGGTGCAAAAATTATTATTCAAACTAATTCTTTTTTGGTAGAAGAAATTCTTGTCAAAATAGGCCCTGCAAAGGGAAAAAAGAATAATATTTGCTGTACTTTGATGATGACCAATATCCATAGGTGCTCATACTCACAAAGACACATCCTGAAAGATAACATCATCATGAAAGACAAAACTGTACAATGTGTACAAAATCAAGCAAATACAATTGAGTAACCAGATTAGGAAATAAAATGTAATCTCGGTGTTTACTTGGAAATCCACAAAAATAACAAACTTACCTGGGAGCTGTAAGGACCCAGCTTGTAACAGAAAAACAGACTTCTCCATCCTTCCTCCCTGTGGTGATGAGGGCTCTTGTTTAATTGGTGCACACGAATCAGGAGCTGCAATAGTGGCTCGAGCTGGTGCCTGGAAAGCTGGGGGTGTTCGCACACGAAGTGGCGCTCCTAGTACAGCGCTGGATGGGGATGTGTGAGGGGAAATGTAAGTGGGTTGGTCCAGGAAAAGAGAGAAAATGTTGCTAGAGCCTGAATCTGATGCAGCAGCAGCTTGTGAGTTGCTGTTTCTTTCGTCTGCTGGATGTCCTAGAGGTGAGTCCGCATGTTCTGGATTATCCAACGTTTCTGTTGGGGTGAAATTACAGAAACAAATAAATGAATCATTGCTCAAATATTTAATATGCAAACCAAGAAAAACCTCATTACGGTCGATAACCTGCTACCACCCATTTATTTTGTATGGTTGTGCTTCAGGTCATCTGATTAACAAAATAGCCTGCCCCAGTCTTGACATGAATACTGCATGGCATTCCACAGCAGCAGGCCAATAGGAAAAAGGGAATGGGGAGAGACAAATCTAATTTAAGGCAAGACGTCTGGAATTAGCAATCAGTTTCAATTCAACATGGACAGATGTGCTACAATTGCCGATATAGGTGCATCTGACCTTAATTTAAAGCAGTTCTTATACATTCAAGAAAGGAGTCTTGGCAAGTAGATATTAGCAATTCATAGAAGGATGTGGAGCAATACAAATGGCCTGAATAAGATGGTATTTGACACTATTAATTGAATTTTATTCTTGGTTGGTTTTTAAAAGAAATAATTAATCAGTACATTAGATGACGGGATGTGAAACGCCGAAACTGGATGAGTGAATAATTACATATATTATAAATTTGAGAGTGACTAATAAGAGGAATAAATAAATGGTGATCTGAGATTTTAAACAAATTGATTGAAAGGACCTTCAGTAGAAATGCTTTCTTTACTAGGAGAACAAGTTACTTTCCTTCAGTAACATTGTATCTGTAAGAGAAATAATTAGTTGTAGATTCCTTCCCTTAGAATTTCCCCCAGGCTAGGGTGACCAGGCGTCCCGGATTTGCCCGGACGGTCCCCGTTTTTCACCTGCTGTCCCGGCAGATTTCAGGAAATTTAGCTCTGTCCCGGTTTTTAGAGAGGGACGACTGAAAACTGTGGGAGGTGCTTTTTATACTTTACAAAGCAGGGATGGTTAGCGGTTGTTTCAAGAAAGCAATTTAATTAACAGGCAAGGTACAAGGTTTAAAAATTGCATTTTATGTATGTTCTTACTGCCTGTTCTGTAATTCTCTGCTGAGGAGCGCTGTCAATCTGTGAGCTAGCTTTAACCCCTTCGATGCGTGTGACAAGGTCAGCTTGTCATGGGCGTTACCTGCGCTGTGCGTGTGACGAGTTGACCTTGTCACGTAACGCGAGATTTTTTAAAATCGCAGCGCTCAGCGGGAAAACCGCTAGCGCGCATGCGGTTAAGTAAAACTGTAGTCCTCCTCCTATTTTCGGGAAATGTCCCGGTTTTTGCCTTTAAAATTCTGGTCACCCTACCCCAGGCGTCAGACTAGATCCGGAGATTTTTCTTAGAAGTACTCCCTGCGCGTCGGTCTACTCAGCGTCCGTCGTTGGCGTCGTGGCCGCCGGGATGCATCGCTGTGCCTACGTAGATGCAGCCCCTGCACGCGGACGTCAGTTCTGACACGACTTTCCATGCCAGAAGCGCAGACCACTGGTGCGCCACAACAAGGGCCCTGTAAGGGAGTCCCTGTCCCTAAAAGTCAGTTCGCAGAGCGGGGAGGATGAGTGGCGCGGAAAGTAATCTACAACTAACCTATGTCTCTTACAGATACATTGTTACTGAAGATAACTTGTTCATCTGAAAGAGACAGTCAGTTGTAGATTCCTTACCTTAGAATAGATACCCCAGCAATACCATCCCGGGTGGAGAGTTTTGCGAACCAAGTTTACACCAGAAAGTACTGGAGGACCAAATGGGCAAAATAGCCATCCCTCTGGACTTGGCTGTCCAGGCAGTAATGTCTACTGAATGTGTGCAGAGTTGCCCACGATGCAGCCTGGCAGATATCAAGGAGTGGGACTCCACGTGCCGTGACCCAAGTGGAATGAGCATGCAGCCCTACTGGAGGATCCTCTTCGCTAAAGCGTAGCAGGTTTTTATGGAAAGCACAACCCATCACGAAATGGTATGTTTTTTTAACAGCCCAGCGTTTCTTGGCACCTACCTAGCCAACAAAGAGTTGATCATCCACCCAGAAATCTTTAGTGAGGTCAAGGTAGAAGGACAGCGCACGTTTAGGGTCCAGATGGTGGAGTCTCTCCTCCTCCTTGGAAGAGTGCGGAGGTGGGAAGAAGGTGGGCAGAATGATTGATTGTCCAACATGAAATGGTGTAACCACTTTAGGAAGGTACCAAGGCCTCGTCCTAAGCACCACTTTGTAAGAATGCACAGAGAAGAAAGGGGGCTTGGAAGATAGAGCCTGAAGCTCACTCACAATGCGAGCAGAGTTGATAGCAACAAGGAAAGCAGTCTTCAGAGTGAGGAGCCTGAGAGGGCAGTTGTGAAGAGGCTCGAAGGGAGAATGCATACAATAAGTTTGAACAAGATCCAAGTCCCACTGGGGCATTATGAAAGGAGATGGAGGAAAGAGATGAGTAATGCCCTTAAATCATCTATTTATATTTAATAAGGAGAGCTGATCTGGCAGCTGAAGAAAATCAGAGATAGTATCAAGATAACCTTTTGAGAGTGCCCAGGGCCGAGCCCTGTTAGGCCAAAGAAAGAATGTACAAGAGGACCTCTGAAAGAGGGGCAGAAAGGGGATCCACAGCCTTTGCTGTGCATCATTTCACAAACTTGTCCCATCTACAGGCATATACCGATGTAGTGGAGGGACGTCTGCCTGCCAACACTTCGGGCGGAATGTCAAAAGCTGTCAACTGTCGCCGCTCAATCTCCATGCAAGGAGGTGGAGACTGGACAGGTTCGAATGACAAACGGTCCCCTGTTGCTGCGACAGAAGATCCTCCCGAAGGGAAGTCTGATCGGAGGATCAATGGCCATGCTCAGTAGCTCGGGGTATCAGACTCTTCATGCCCAGTCTGGAGCCACAAGAATAACTTGGGTCTGGTCACACTTGATCTTCTTGAGCACTAGGGGCAGAAGTGGTAATGGCTGAAAGGCGGAAACGAGGCCACAGTTCCATTCATGACGAAAAACACCTCCGAGCGAGTGCCGCCTTGGAAACTCCGACGCGCAGTACTGCGGACATTGCGCGTTCTCTTCAGTGGCAGTAACAAAGCTAGTTTCCCTTTAGGTAACTTGTTCCACTCTTAGCCCACAATCAAGCTGTCACATGCAAACCAAATATACCCCTCACTTAACTCGCTTTTCCATCTTAGAACCGATTGAACCATTTAAAACAAGGAATAACACAAACCTCTGTACTTAAAAATTTTTATACATTCATTTATTCATCATAAATAGGGTTTTGGGTTCTAGAAGAAAGCACAATCCCTATACAATACATTACATAAGTTAAAATGTTTTTTTGTCAAATAAAAACAAATCAGTCAAAAACGCATCATAGAGAGTATAGGAAAAATATACAAATACAATGGGTCTTCAAATATTACACATCCATCATGTGACTGTATCCATGGCACAGATGTTCAATTGTACAATTGATACTCTACACAGTGCCTTGTGTTGACGGATTGCGTATAGGTAAAAAGGCGTCAACGCGTTTCGATGGTCAAAATTATATTTCCATCTTTGTCAAGACAACAGATAATACTCTTTTTATCTGATAAAGTGATTTGCAAGGTCACCTCTAAAAAATACAATATAACAAAAATACATTGTTTATAATCTTTAAAATACAGAGCAAAAAATCAATCCTATCGTGGCGATAGCAGCACTATCCAACAGTTCAATCCCAACAGTCTTTTATAACATAAGCCAGAGCCGTACCCAATTTAATTGTGTATTTTATATATACAAAAATTAAAAAAATAGAAAACAAACAACTTTGATTCAAAACATCTGCAATCACATTATTGGTATATCAGGTACTATTATAAACTTACAGACAGGAAAAAGAACAATGATACCCACTATAATGAAAAAGTTTTGCCAACTATGGATCCCTCACCCCAAAGGAGACAATTTACAAAACATTCCCTTAAGCCTAGTTAAGATCCATAATACAGGCACACTACAAAAAAACCTTGTGTTGCTTTCCTCTCACTGGGGCACATATCAAAACAATATTTCATGTTTGCTATGGTACAATCTTGTCACATCTTACCCCCCTGTTTTCCAAAACTCACAACACATTTTGTCCATGCAACCCCACACCTTCATTTTCATTCTTTCTATCCCTCAAACAGGGATGCCACGCTTACACCTCACCTTATATTTAGAGGAGACAAGCGCCTTTTATATAGTTTCTTTTTTTAGTTGCGAGCAAATCTGGTTTGAGTTATTTTGAAATCAAGGGCATTAATTTGGGATTTCCTATTTCAAAAGACGTCTCAGGCGGGAATGAAATCACCCCTGTGCAGACAGAATAAAGGGAATATATATAAAATAAATTAGCCCTCATTCTAATGACTCCTTACACTTGGGAACGTCACAGATTCACAGGAAAATTACCTTTGGGGGAAACACTGATAGTTTGATGCTAATATTCACGTTTTCTTGTAGCCAATTCTAGATATCGTCTCAGTCAATGTTCAAGGTCACATATCTTTGTCCTCCCTGTAATGTTTGGGGTAGAATTATCTGTTTGGAAGACAACATAATGTTGCTGTCACATTTGTATCTCCACTCAAAAATTAATAATGTTTTAGTCTAATACATGGGTTAGACTTAGTCCCTCCCCATTTTAGGATCGCTAAAATAGTCCACAGTCCCCTCGCACTTAATTGAATGGACTGCATTTCTGTTTCCTTATTGAGACTCTAATGGCTCACCTCGTTATGGTAGAATCAACTACTTCGAATCACCCCGCCTATTTTGAAAGAAAGCATGGTCCTTGAATTAAGGGGTACCATAAAGAGGGATACCATAAAAAGGATTAAGATTACATTGAGCTTCCCTTATTCCCTAAACTAGCCCTCCTCACATAAGGCTGTCATAACCTACTATCACGTGCGGCGCGGTCCCGCGTGGATCTTCTCGCAACCAAAATCCGGCGTTTCAGTCTGGGGACACCTATTTCCCCCATTTAAATAGCATCGTCTGTAAGTACGACCACCTGTGTCACATCTATGACCCCTCGACAAACCCCAGTACTTCCTGGAGTCCCATGACAATCACATCCGGGTAAAAGTTACATAATTTCAGGAGCGAATGTAACATGTCTTTACTAAAACCAGCAAAAGCGGGCGCCAACTTACAATCCCGCGCTGCATTAAAATATACACTGCTTACGTATTAATAAATATAGCAGAAAGTCCTCTTACTCACAGAAATACCTTGCTATTATTAGACCACTCCCATTAATGATTGTTGTACCGGAGCGAACTTGTGTTTTGATCAAATTTAAAAATAAAAATAGATTGCCTTCACCGAGGTCCTCTGCTTGCAGCATGGTCTTGACAGTTTTAATAGCGTTGTCTTGCGGGATGTTCGTTTAAAGGGCTTCAATGTCAAGGGTGATCAATAATTGGGTCACCCCATTGAAGCCCTCACCCTCAAACTTGGCATAGCATGGGTAGAGTCTCTCAAATACGATTTTTGTTTGGCCACAATCGGTTTAAGAAAGAAGTCTGCATACTTGCTGAGGGGTTCTAAGATTGAACCTATGCCGCTAACGATTGGGCACATGGAAGGTTGTTCTATATTTTTATGGATCTATGGAAATCCATAGATTGCCGGTGTAATAGGATCCAGATTGCGTAGAAATTTTTCTTCATCCTCGCTAATCCAATCTTCTGCCAGTGCCCTATCTAACAGATCATATACCTCTTTCTTCAATTGAATGTTCTTAGAATTGGATACCAATTTGTAGTGTTCTCATATGTTTAGTAAGCTCATCATTTTAGTGTCATAGTCGCTTTGGTAAAAAAAAAAAAAACACCCCTCCGCCCTTGTCGGCAGGTTTAATGATAATCTGTGTGTTCTCTAAGTTCTTTAGGGGCATTTTTATGTTCTATGGAGAGGTTGTGGTTGACTTTAGACGGGCGTTCAAACAGGTTTTAAAATTCTATTTACACTGTTTTCTCAAATATGGCAATATTGCTACTCACTTGCCCTAATGTAGGAGTATAGGAAGATTTGCCTGGGAAGCCAGTTACATTATTTCTTGATCGAGGCTATTTATCAGTAAAAAAATCTTTTAATCTAATTTTTCTAAAAAAGGATTTAAGATCTTTGTCAAATTCAAATTTATTGGGGCTGTTACCTCAGTCTCGACAACTGTCAGGATTTTGGTGGATAAATTAATGATAGGTATTTTTTCTACCGCCAATATCTGCGATTTCTTGTTTTCAAGTATTCCTGAGGGGGGTAATTCCTTCCTTATTCGGCTCGATTGGGGTTCCTGAGGTTCCCTGATCTCGCAGCTCTTGCTTCCAGCGCTGGCCTAAAAAATGATCAGAATCTTGGTTGAAAGCCGACCTATTTCTGTTTTCAGTGGGATGTTCCTCCTCTTCGCTACTTGAGCAGGAGGTATCTGAAAAAGTTATTCTCTTGTTACCTCCCCTGGTATAGATAGGTTTTTGAAATCCAGGTTCGTCCTATCCCATATACCCTTTTATATTATAGTAGTCTTTCCCTAAGTAGGGGTACACTCTCTCAGCGCTGCATTTCTCTAGTTCTTTCCTCAGTTTATTTGTTTTCTTGTTTGTTAAATATTCCCTATAACCTTCTGTCTCCTGCGTTATCTCGTCAAGTCGTCAAGTCTTTTCTTGATTTCATCCACCAAGGTAGTATCTTTAATTTTACTCTCCAATTCTTCTATATCTTTCTTTTCGATTATTATTACTTCCTGTACCGTTTCGATGATAAGAATAAGCCAATCACGGCTACACCGATTAGCTATGAGAGACCAGGTTTCTATAAATTTCTTATGTTCTACAAAGAGACCAGGCTCATTTCTAATCTGAAGCCCAATAGGTATTACACCTGCTTTTAAGTAATCTACCAAGAAGTCTGCGTGGAGTTCGGTGCAAAAAAGTTTACTCTTAAGATTATACAACTTTAAAAGTTGTTCCTGATTCGTTGAATTCTTCAAACTAACCGGTCCACTCCGTGATCCTTGATTGATGAGCTTATTAAATTGCTCCTTGGAGAAACTAAATGTTTTAAAATGATGGTACCCCACTTTATGGTATCCCTTAATTCAAGGACCATGCTTTCTTTCGAAATAGGCGGGGTAATTTGAAGTAGTTGGTTCTACCATAGCTAGGTGAGCCATTAGAGTCTGTGCCCGTTCTCTCCCTCTGTTCCCCTCGCTGCCCCTGTGTCTCTCTGCCCGGTTTCCCTTCTGCTCCCCTCGCTGCCCCCGTGTCTCTCTGCCCGGTTTTTCCTTCTGCTCCCCTCGCAGTCCCGTGTCTCTCTGCCCGTTTTTGCCTTCTGTTGCTTAGCTGCCACTGCATTTCTGTGACCTTTCTGCCTTCTGTGCCACTCATTTCCCCCCGTTTTTTGGGACCTTTCTGACCTTTTCTTGTGACCTTTTTCCTTCTGTGCCACTTGTTTCCCCCGTTTTTCTGTGACCTTTTGCCCTTTTGTGACCTTTCTGCCCTCTGTGCCACTCGTTTACCCCTCAATTGTTGTGCCCTATTGCCTTCTGTTTCCTTCGTCGCCCCTCAAGGCCCCCGCCGCTGCATCCCCTGCGGCTCCGCCACCCTGACTGCCCATTCGCTGCCCCCGCCTCCCAACTGCTCCTCACTCCCACCTCCCCATACATTCCGGCCGCACCGCTGGCGCGCGACAATGCAAATGCTACTTACCAGTATGCATCTGTTCTTGGCATGTAGGGCTGCTGACATTCATATCTGTGCATAGTCCGCCACCTAGTGTTGGGTCCGGATGATTGCACATTGTTGTCCTGGAAGAGTCTTCGAAGTATCACGAGATAGGTGGCTCCTCCCCTGGACTACAGTGCGCATGGGCATCGCCTCCATCCCCAGATTGTTTTTAGCCATTGGCAGAGATGGAGTGAAGAAAGTGAGTGATGACCATGCTATGAGCATATGTGTATATGAATAAATACTGCAGCTGCTACAGGCGCCGGGGAGGAGGGTGGGCGATATGAATGTCAGCAGCCCTACATGCCAAGAACAGATGCATACTGGTAAGTAGCATTTGCAGTTCGAGGCATGTGGGCTGCTGAATTCATATCTGTGCATAGAATACATAGCAGTCCCTCCATTAACGGCGGCCGCCCGTGCCAGCTGCAGCAGTTTGAAAAAGCGTTTTTAGAACAGCCTGACCAACAGCTGCCTGCTGTTTGGAATGCACGTCTACACAGTAGTGCTTAGTGAAGGTATGTGTGGTAGACCATGTGGCTGCTCTACAGATGTCTTCTAAGGGAATGTTACCTAGGAAGGCCATAGAGGCCCCCAACTTCCTAGTGGAGTGGGCCCTTGGTGGGATAGTGAGAGTGCGCTTAGCTTTAGCATAACAGATCTGAATGAACTTTACTATCCATCTAGCAATCCCCGCTTTGGAGATTGCATTTCCCTTGTGTTGTGTGGCAAAAGCAACAAAGAGTTGTTTGGTTTTGCGGAAATCTTTTGTCCTGTCCACATAGTACATCAAGGCCCTTTTCACATCAAGAGTGTGGAGCATACGCTCCGCCAGCGTCTCTGGGTTTTGGAAAAACACCGGCAATTCAATTGTTTGGTTCATGTGGAACTGTGAGACTACTTTGGGTAAGAACTTAGGGTTAGTGCGGAGCACCACCCTGTTAGCATGTACCTGGAAGAAAGGTTCTTGGATGGTGAGCGCCTGAAGTTCGCTTACCCTCCGTAGCGATGTAATCGCTACTAAGAACGCAACCTTCCAAGTCAAAAACTGGAGCTCACAAGAGTGCAGTGGCTCAAAGGGAGGACCCATCAGCCTTGTAAGAACCACATTGAGGTTCCATTCTGGAGCTGGTGGAGTCCTTGGTGGAATGACCCTTTTGAGTCCTTCCAGAAAGGCCTTGATAGCAGGGACCTTAAAGAGTGACAGGTGCTGCCTATTCTGGAGGTATGCTGCCATAGCAGACAGGTGAATGCGGATGGAAGAGTACGCTAGATTACATCGATACAGGTGAAAAAGGTAACATATGATGTTTTGAATGGAAGCATCTAGCGGGTCAATGTCGTGGTTCACACAGTAGATGACAAACCTCTTCCATTTAGCCGCATAACAAGCTCTAGTAGTGGGCTTCCTTGCCTCCCGAATGATGTCCATGCAATCGGGAGGAAGATTGAGGTAGCCAAACTCTAGGACTTCAGGAGCCAGATCGCCAGGTTGAGCTGTTGCGGATCTGGGTGCTGAATGTCGCCATGGCTCTGCGTCAGAAGGCTGGGGGTGAGATGAAGCCTTTGATGCGGTACCACAGAGAGTTCCAGAAACGTGGTGTACCATGGTTGGCGAGCCCACGTTGGAGCAACCAGGATGAGCGTCATCGAGTGTTGCCTGAGCTTGCGTGCCACCAGCGGTATCAGAGGTGCTGGGGGGAAAAGCGTACGCAAATCTGCCTGACCAGTTCATCCACATCGCATTGCCCTGTGATTGGGGGTGTGGGAACCTGGCGGCGAAGCTTTGGCATTTTGCGTTCTCCTTTGTGGCGAACAGGTCTATCTCTGGATGACCCCACATCTGGAAGTACGGCTGGAGTACTGATGGATGTATCTCCCACTCGTGCATTTGATGGCTGTGCCTGCTGAGCAGGTCTGCCATCTGATTGTCCTTGCCCGGGAGGTGCTCTGCCATGAGGAAGATGTTCCTCTGAATGGCCCACTTCCACATGCTCTGAGCCAGATGAGACAGCTGTGGAGAGTGTGTGCCTCCCTGTTTCTGGATGTAGTACATGGCCGTCATGTTGTCCGTCCGGATCAACACGACCTTGTTGCACAGATGTACTTTGAACGCCTTTAAGGCCATGAAGATTGCCATCAGTTCCAACACATTGATGTGCATCTTCCTTTGCTGAAGTGTCCACAGTCCCTGCACAGTGTAGTGGAGTACATGCGCTCCCCATCCCTGGAGAGAGGCGTCCGTCGTCAGGATGATCTGTGGGACAGGCTCTTGGAATGGTCGGCCCTTGCAAAGGTTTTGTGGATTCCACCAATGCAGAGAGTTGTACGCCCGACCGCTCACCAACACTAGGTCTGTCAGTTGCCCATGAGCCTGAGTCCACTGACGTGCAAGGCACTCCTGAAGCGGACGCATATGTAGTCTCGCGTGCGGGACAATGGAGATGCAGGAGGCCATCATGCCTATCAACTGCATGAACACCCTCGCTGGAAGCGAGTGTTGGGGTCTGAATCGTTGGATCAGCGCCTGGATACTGGCGATTCTCACTGAATTCGGCTGCGCAGTGGCTGCCAGAGTGTTGATTGTCGCGCCCAGATACTGTCGCACGTGGGCGGGCTGGAGATGGGACTTTGGGTAGTTCAGAGAGAATCCCAGATCGTGCAGGAGGTGAATGGTGCGTGACACGTGGTCTACGCACTGCTGTTCCGTCCTTGCCTGAATAAGCCAATCGTCTAGGTATGGAAAGACATGGACGTGCTGGCGACGGAGATGCGCCGCCACAGTCGCTAGGCACTTTGTAAACACTCTCGGTGCCGTGGTGACCCCGAACGGCAGGACTCTGAACTGGTAATGCTGGTCTAAGATCTTGAATCTGAGATACCTTCTGTGTGAAGGATGCAGGGGAATATGAAAATAGGCATCCTTCAGATCCAGCGTTGCTAGGAAGTCCCCCTGTTGAAGCAGGGGAAGCACCTGCTGCAATGTGAGCATATGGAAGTGCTCCGAGTTGATGTACCAGTTCAGGGGCCTGAGGTCCAGGATCGGCCTGAGTGATCCGTCCTTTTTGGGGATCAGAAAATACAGGGAGTAAACCCCCGTTCCCCTTTCTTGCAATGGAACGAGCTCTATTGCCCCTTTTTGCAGCATGACCAGAACTTCTTGCTGCAACAAGGTCAAGTGCTCGTCGGACATAGCACGGCTTCTTGGCGGTATGTCCGGTGGGATGGACGTAAGTTCTAGACAGTACCCGTACTGGATAAGAGACCTCACCCACCTGTCCGTGGTGATGGATCTCCACGCCGGCAGGAACTGCTGGAGTCTCCCCCCGACAGGTGTCGTGTGATCGGGGGGAAGTGACAAGACGTCACTGCTTGTTGGTGGTGGTGGACCTGGATGCATTGTTTCCACGTCCCTTGCCTTTGATATTGTTGCCTCTGTAGCCACCCCTGCCCTTGTTGTTGTTATACGAGGACTGGGTGTTACCATTGTAGTATTGTGTGGATTGGGATGCCTGTCCCCTCGAGGTGCCTCTTGAATTGGAGCGGCGAAAGGAACTACCCCGAAACTGCTGACTTTGCAAAGCCCCCATAGATTTGGCAGTTTCAGTATCTTTTTTCATCTTTTCTAGGGAGGCATCCACCTCAGGGCCGAACAGATGGTCAGGATTCACTGTTTGCCCCAATATTGTGGTTTGTATGTCGGGTTTGAACCCAGAAATTCGAAGCCAGGCATGACGTCTAAGTAACACACTTGTATTGATAGCCCTGGAGGCAGTGTCTGCCACATCTAGGGCACATTTGATGGATGCATTTGTAATGAGTTTACCCTCCTGAATGAGCATCTCCCCCGCCTCCTTATATTGGTCAGGCAAGTGTTGTAGGATGGCCTCTAATGTGTCATAATGGGCCCTATCATAACGTGCAAGCAGGGCTTGAGTGTTAGAGATCCTCCAGATGTTCGCTGCCTGTGCAGCAATGCGTTTGCCTGATGCCTCAAAGATCTTGGACTCTTTGTCCGGGGGAGGAGCGTCACCAGTAGTCTGCGAATTCGCCCTCTTTCGAGCGTTGGAAACCACCAAGGAGTCCAATGGCAAGTGTCCCTTAATATACGTGGGATCCGTGGGCGCCGCTTTATATTTCCTGTCGATGCGAGGATTGACCACGCGCGCCCGGGTGGGCTCCTTGAATACCTCCTGTGCATGCTTCAGCACCCCTTTAAGCATCGGTAGTGTTTTGACTTGTTTTTCGGCTACCGAGAAGGTGTCGACTAAGAAGTCCGCATCCACGGGGTCTGAGTGCAGTTCGACGTCATGGTTCGCTGCAGCTCTCTCTACTAATGCATTGAATGCCGCCGAGTCCTCTGTCGGGGACGTCTTTGCGGCGAAAAGTTGAGTGCCCTGCCCCGACTGCGGGTCGTCTGTGTCGCCTCCTGCTGTCCAGGGCACCTGCTCCTCTTCCGGATCCGAGTACGCAGGATAGTTGTACTCGGCCTCTTCCTCGTCCACATCAGGCACGGGGGAATGGGCCGGCGAGTGTTCCAGGGCTTGTGGAGACAGAGGTTCCATCAGAGCCGAAGAGTCCGCAGAGTACCTTTTGTTCTTGAGTGGAATCCTAAAAGGTTCCAAGGCCGGCTCCGACGTAATCTTTCATTTGAGGAGCGACAATTTTCCGGTGTTGGCGTCGATGATCACCTCACGACGTTCCTCCACCGCAAGCGGCTGGAGCCGAAGCTTCGACACCACCAAGGCAGCCTTCGGCGTCAATACTTCCTGAGAGTGTCCGCTCTGCTTAGGCGCGAAGGCCTTCGGCGCCGACTTGGGAGGAAGGGTAAAACGAATGGGCGTTTGTTCCTTGGCAGGCTTAGGCGTGGGCCTAGGCACTACAGTGTCCTGGCTGGGAACCACAGTAGACTGTTGGATCCGCCTTAAGGATTCTCCCACCTTCTTCGTAAGGGACGCCGAGGGCTGAACCGTCTCGAGCGACTCTTCGTCTTCGAGAGCCCGGTCGCCGGTAGGCCTCTTCTTCGGTGCCGACGCCCCATGGCCTGGCGCACCGTCGGCGTGAC
Organism: Lissotriton vulgaris; assembly: GCF_964263255.1. NCBI lineage: Eukaryota > Metazoa > Chordata > Amphibia > Caudata > Salamandridae > Lissotriton > Lissotriton vulgaris. Next base: position 138,459,666 of record NC_141697.1, on the reverse strand, counting down.
GCTTCTTCGAAGCCGTCTTCGGGTCCGCGACCCCTTTCGATGCCGACGCAGCCGCGTCGGATGCCTTCACCTTCGGCGCCGACCCAGAGGGCTTCGGGTCGGCCATTTTGGCGCGGCTCTTCTGGTCGGCCATTTTGGCGTGGCTCTTCAAGTCGGCCATTTTGGGTTTCGTGGAAGTTGACGCCTCCAGAACCTTCTTCACCAATGCCACTTTCGGTTTCGGTTTCGCATCCGAGGGTGCGAGACCAGTTGGCTTCACTTTCGGTTTCTTTTTAGAAATGTCCGTGACCGGGCCCGGAGGCGGGGACGTAGGACTCATTGTTAGATCTTGGGTAAGGCCCGAAGGCGATCCCTCGACCTGGGCCGTATGATGGGGAGTAACCCCAGAGTCTGGTTGGGGATGCTCTTCCTCCGAGCTATCACCCATCGTGGCACAAGCCAGATCGTTGTCCCCTACCTCGTCGGAGGCTTAGTCGCAGGCCTCCTCATCCGCGTCGTAGGTCTCTTCCTCGGACGCGGGGCCAGGGTCCGACCCTTGTACGTCGTCCTCTCCCTCGACCGATTCCTGGAAGATGTCATCGGGTGGGGGTGCCGAAGCCGACAATTGAGCCTGGAGCCGATTAGCCCGGCGAATCTTTAAAGTCTTCTTACTTCTAAATTTCGAACACGCCATGCAGGTGTCTTCACGGTGATCCGGTGACAGGCATGTATTGCACACGGGGTGCACGTCGAGGTGCGAATATTTAGAATGACACAGCGGACACTTCTTGAATGGAGTCCGCTCCATAGCAAAGGGTGTAGTGTAGGCCCGTCCGCGCCGAAAGCACGTGGAAGGGCAGTAAGAGATAGGAGCTGAGAGTCAGTAAGAACCCCGAACGCAACTATACCGACGCCCAGCCTAAAGACCTTTTGGTCTCAAGTAAAAAGTAGAACAACTATCGGTTCCGACAGAGGGAACCGAAACACATCCGAACCCAATGGCGGAAAAAAACAATCTGGGGATGGAGGCGATGCCCATGCGCACTGTAGTCCAGGGGAGGAGCCACCTATCTCGTGATACTTCGAAGACTCTTCCAGGACAACAATGTGCAATCATCCGGACCCAACACTAGGTGGCGGACTATGCACAGATATGAATTCAGCAGCCCACATGCCTCGAACGCCCATCTATGCCCGACCATGCCCAGCGTTAGCACCCCTGGCCCCTGCCATAACGACCGCCGCCACTACGAGGCCAGCTCTCTGCACGCTCTCAACCCCGGAAGGAACCACAACTGCTTCAAGGCCGCCCCTAAATGCACACACGGTCCCTTCACCTGCCGGTACTGCAGCGACAACAGCCACAGAGCAGACGAACCACCTGCCAAGAAAGACCTCAACCCCCTCCGATGCATACTACTGAACACCTGTTCCGCACGCAAACACGCAGTTGAGCTCTGGGACCTGCTCAACACAACCTCCCCGGATGGTCGCCTTCCCGACAGAGACCTGGTTGAACAACTCCTCCGCACCCGACATCGCCTTAGCCATCCCAGGCGGCTACATGATCACCTGAACAACATCAGGGTCTCGACTAGCACCGATGACGCGCTCAGCACCGCCAAACTCATGCATTTCCAGATCCACACAGACCCCAACTCCACCCTCAGAGGCACCCTAGTCTACGGCCCCCCCGGAACCCGCCCCCAGTTCAGCGACTCCATCGCCGACTTAATCAGCATGCACGCCCTGACCTCCACCGACTACATCCTCGTCGGAGACCTGAACTTTCACCATGAGAACAACAACAACTCCACAACCCTGATCGATAACCTCGCCAACCTCGGACTGAGACCACTCGTCACAACGCCCACCCACACCGCTGTCCACACGCTCGACCCAGTCTTCTCCTCAAGCCCACATGTCTCCATAAGCCACACCACCGAACTCCTCTGGGCCGACCACCGCTGCATCCACTTCACCTTCCAGAAACCCACCACACAACACTGCACCCAACAGATCAACCGCCGCCGCTGGAGCAAAATCACTGAAGACCAACAACATGCAAACCTCGCTCTCAGCCCACCCACCGAACCCTCCAACACAGACGTCGCTGCCCACAACCTCAGACACTGGATCGAGGCCAACACCCTCGCCACGCTGAAGAAACCTCCCGACAGAGACACCAGCAAGAGGGCCAACTGGTTCACCACAGAACTCCCAGATTCCAAGCAAGCCTGCCAGAAACTAGAGAAGAAATGGCACAGTGAACAAACTCCGGACAGCCACGCAGCACACAAGGACGCCGTTTGCAACCACCACCACCTCATCAGGGCTGCCAAGAAGACCTCCTTCAAAGACCGCCTCGACAACAACGCACACGACAGCAAGGAGCTCTTCAACATCATGAAGGAACTCTCTAACCCCAGCTCCAACACCAACGACATCCCGCATTCACAAGCCTTGTGCGACTCCCTCGCCACCTTCTTCCACCGCAAGATAGCAGACATCCACGACAGCTTCAACACCCATACAGCCCAACAGACAGCAACACAAGAGACCCTCCACACACCATCGACCACGTCCCTTTGCTAGCCTGGACCAGGGTGAGCATCGACGACATCATCAAGACCATGAGCACAATCCACTCCGGCTCTCAGTCAGACCCATTCGCGCACCACGTCTTCAACAAAGCAAGCAGCTCCATCGCACCCCACCTACGCAACGTCATCAATCTCTCCCTTGAGGCCACACCCTTCCCAGAGAGCTGGAAACACGCAGTGATCAGCGCCCTACTAAAAAATCCCAAGGCAGACCCAAGAGACCTCAAGAACTTCCGACCCATCTCTCTGCTCCCCTTCCAGGCCAAGGTCATCGAGAAAATCGTTAACAGACAGCTAACCCGATACCTCGAATAGAACAGAATCCTGGACCCTTCCCAGTCAGGGCTCCGCAGCAACCACAGCACCAAGACCGCCCTCATCACCGCCACTGACGACATCAGGACCCTGCTAGACAATGGGGAGACTGCAGCACTCATCCTCCTAGACCTCTCTGCCACCTTTGACACAGTCTGCCACCGCACACCTTGTGCAAGCCTCCACGCCACAGGGATCCGAGACAAGGCTCTAGAATGGACCACCTCCTTCCTCTCAAGCAGAATCCAGAGCGTCCGCCTCCCCCGTTCCGTAGCCTCCGAGACCATCTGCGGCGTACCCCAAGGATCCTCCCTCAGCCCGACACTGTTCAACATTTACATGGCCCCACTTGCACACGTCGCCCGACAACACGACCTCAACATAATCTCCTACGCCGACGACACTCACCTGATCCTCTCCCTCACAAAGGACCCCATCACCGCCAAAGCCAAACTCCATGAAGGAATGAATGCCGTCCCCGACTGGATGAAGATCAGCCGCCTGAAGCTGAACTCGGACAAGACAGAGGTCCTCATCCTCGGCTCCAACCAGTCTGCCTGGGACGACTCCTGGTGGCCAACAGCACTGGGGGCAGCCTAACCAGCCACGCAACCTGGGAGTCATTCTCGACTCAACGCAGTCAACGACCAAGCAAGTCAACGCTGTCTCCTCCTCCTGCTTCAACACCCTCCGCAAGATCTACAGATGGATCCAGACAGATACAAGAAAGACAGTCACCCAGGCACTTGTCAGCAGCAGACTCGACTAGGGAAATGCCCTCTACACTGGAGCCCCGACCAAGCTCATCAAACAACTACAACGCATCCAAAACGCCTCGGCACAACTGATCCTCGATGTACCACGACACGGCCATTTCACCCCCCACCTGAGAAACCAGCACTGGCTCCCCGTCAACAAGAGGATATCCTTCAAGCTCCTCATCCACGCACATAAGGCACTCCCACAAGACCAGCCCAGCCTACTTCAACAGACGGCTCTCCTTCTACACACCCAACCGCTAGCTATGCCCTGCCGACTTCTCAATCCCCACCGTCCCGCGCATCCGAAGAACCACCACCAGCGGGAGATCCTTCTCCCACCTCGCCGCCAAGACATGGAACACCCTCACACTGAGCCTACTACAGACCCAAGACCTGCTGATCTTCAGGAGGACACTAAAGACCTGGCTGTTTGATCAGTAGTGCCCCCCCCCCCCACCCCACCCCACCCCCACCCCCAGCGCCTTGAGACCCTCGAGGGTATGTAGTGCGCTTAACAAATGACTGATTGATTGAATAAGGAAACAGAAATGCAGTCCGTTAAATTAAGTGCAAGTGGACTGTGGACTATTTTATCGATCTTAAGATGGGGAGGGACTAAGTCTAACCCATGTATTAGACTAAAACATTTATAAATTATTGAGTGGAGATACAAATGTGATAGCAACATTATGTTGTCTTCCAAACAGATAATTCAAACCTAAACATTACGGGGAGGACAAAGATATGTGACCTCGAACACTGACTGAGAGGATATCTAGAATTGGCTACAAGAAAACGTGAACATCAGCATCACATTATCAGTGCTTCCCCCAAAGGTACTTTTCTTGTGAATCTGTGACGTGCCCAAGTACAAGGAGTCATTAGAATGAGGGCTGATTTATTTTATATATATTTTATTTATTCTGTCTGCACAGGGGTGATTCCATTCCCGCCTGAAACAGCTTTTGAAATAGGAAATCCCAAATTGATGCCCGGGATTTCAAAATAATTCAAACCAGATTTGCTGGCAACAAAAAAAAAAAAAAATAAGAAAGGTGCTTCTCTCCTCTAAATATAAGGTGCGGTGTAAGCGTGGCGTTCCTGTTTGAAGGATAGAAAGAATGAAAATTAAGGTGTGGAGTTGCATGGACAAAATGTTTTGTGAGTTTTGGAAAACAGGGTGGTAAGATGTGACAAGATTGTACCATAGCAAACATGGAATATTGTTTTGATATGTGCCCCAGCAAGAGGAAAGCAACACAAGGTTTTTTTGTAGTGGGCCTGTATTATGGATCATAACTAGGCTTAAGGGAATGTTTTGTAAATTGTCTCCTTTGGGGAGAGGGGTCCATAGTTGGCAAAACATTTTCATTATGGTGGGTATCATTGTTCTTTTTCTGTCTGTAAGTTTACAATAGTACCTGATATACCAATAATGTGATTGCAGATGGTTTGAATCAAAGTCTTGTTTTTTTGTGTTTTAAAAAAAAAAAAAAATACACAATTAGATTGGGTAAGGCTCTGGCTTATGTTATAAAAGACTGTTGGGATTGAACTGTTGGATAGTGCTGCTATCACCATGATAGGATTGATTTTTTGCTCTGTATTTTAAAGATTATAAATAATGTATTTTTGTTATATTGTATTTTTTTATAGGTGACCTTGCAAATCACTTTATCAGATATAGAGAGTATTATCTGTTGTCTTGACAAAGATGGAAATATAATTTTGACCATTGAAACGAGTCAATGCCTTTTTACCTATACGCAATCCAACAACACAAGGCACGGTGTAGAGTATCCATTGTACAATTACTGATCTCCGTGCCCTGGATACTGTCACATGATGGATGTGTAATATTTCCTATACTCTCTTTTTTATACTCTCTTTTTTATGATGTGTTTTTGACTGACTTATTTTTATTTGACAAACTTATATGTGATGTGTTGTATAGGGATTGTGCTTTCTTCTAGAACCCAAAACCCTTTTTAAGATGAATAAATGAATGTATACATTTTTTAAAGTACAGAGGTTTGTATTATTCCTTGTTTTATATGGTTTAATCGGTTCTAAGAAGGACAAGCGAGTTAATTAAGTGAGGGGTAGGTTTGGTTTGAATGTGACAGCTTGATTGTGGGCTAAGAGTGGAACAAGTTACCTAAAGGGAAACTAGCTTATCCCTTTGGGTGTAAGGGGCCCATCTTTTTTTCTACTGGCTCTTCAGTGGCAAACAAATCTAACCAAGGCTCTCCCCACCCCTGAAAGAGACCTTGCTCCACCTCTGAGTGAAGACGCCACTCGTGATCGACCAAGCACCGACAGCTGAGTTTGTCCTCCCTGGCGTTCAGAGGACTTGCCAGGTGTTGAACCACCAAGGTCATGCGCTGATGTTCCAGCCATGACCTGAGGCGAAGAGTCTCTTGACACGGGGTCCACGACACCATCCCGCCTTCTTTGTTGCAGTATGTTTATGTTTATTAAAACTTTTGTAGCGCGCTCTATTACCATGGGGTATCCTGGCGCAGTACCAAATGGTGGTGGTGTGGACTTTGCAAATCAGCATTATTTTCCCTTTGAGAAAGGGAAGGAATGCTTTCAGTGCCAGTCAGATCGCCCGGAGCTCCAGCAGGTAGATATGGAGCCCGGACTCTGCCGGAGACCAGACGCCTCTGATCTCCGCCTCTCCCAGTTGGCTGCCTCATCCCAGAAGTGATACATTTACCTCCACTATTAGATCTGGTTGGGGAGGGATCCGTCTCTGACCCAAGCTTGGTTCGTTAACCACCACTGCAGTTGTTGTGCAGTTCCCTCCTAGATCTAGACGTAGTCAGAAAGATTCCCCTGTTGCTGCGACCACTGGGACTTCAGGTCCCACTGCAGAGCCCGCATATGCCACTTGGCTTGATCCACCAGCAGGACGCAGGAGGCCATGAGGCCCAGTAGCCTCAGGGTCATTCTCACTGAAATCCAGGATAGAGGCTGAAACATCAGTATCATATCCCGAATACGCTGTGTCCAGAACAGCTCTGACGGGGGAGCGTCTGAAAAGGAGTCAGGTATGACTTTGGCACGTTGATAGTGAATCCCTGTTAGAGCAGGATGTCCGCCGTAGTCTGGAGGTGGGCGACGACAGCCTGGGGGGAGCCTGCCTTCACCAGCCAGTCGTCGAGGTAGGAAAAGACTGGAAACCCTGATCTGGGCAGATGAGCTGCGACCACCGCCATCACTTTCGGGAACACTAGAGGGGCACTGGATAGCCAAAAGGGAGCATGGTGAATTGAAAGTGCTCGTGGCCCAATGTGAACCATAGATAGTGTCTGTGGTCTGGCAGGACGGGAATATGGAAATAGGCTTTTTGGAAGTCCAAGGCCACCATCCAGTCTAAGGGGTCGACGACAGACAGGAGCTAAGCCAACGTGAGCATTTTGAACTTCTTTCCTGAGGAAGCGGTTGAGGGGCTTGAGGTCAAGAATAGGAGGCAGGCCTTTGTCCAGGAAGTAGCGGGAATAGCAACCAAGACCTACTTCTAGCGCAGGGTCCCGCTCTATAGCTCCCTTGGCCAAGAGAGCTGAGATTCCCTGGCAGAGAAGCGCCAAATGATCCTCTGACATGGGTTGGAAGGACGGTGGCATGAAGGGATGGGTAGTCGTGAAGGGGAGGAAGTAACCCCTTCGGATGATTTGCAAAACCCACCCGTCCGACGTGATGGATTGCCAGTGGGGGAGGTGATGGCGAATCCTACCTCCCACTGGGAGTTGATGGGCCTGAAACATAGGACTAAGAAGGTTTTGAGGCTGCGGTGTGGGGATGTGGTAAGAGGGGGGGTGGTGGTGGAGGGCAACCATCCTTTCCACTGGAATCCATGTGATGGGCTTGGACCAAGTGCCCAGGAGGACATCAGAGGGTAGCACATCCGCAGCCACGCAGAGGCTGGGCAGCTTGCATGAGCGGGCAGCTAGGCTGGTCCAGACGGGGCTGGGCACCCCTTCCGTCGCCACGAAAGGGACGTAAAGCAGGCTAGAGAGGGCGAGAAGGCACAGCAAGGCCAAATGATCTGGCCATAGCCCTAGAATCTTTAAAGCGCCTTAGCGCCGAGTCTGCTTTGTCGCCAAAAAGACGACGGCCATCAAAAGACATGTCCATCAAAGTTGACTGGACATCCACTGAAAAAGCCAGATGTCCTCAACCAGGCATAGTGCTTAAGGGCCATCAACATGACAATCGTTCTGCCCAGGAGTCAGTGGTATCCAGTCGACCGCTTATCAGGAATTTGGCTGTGTTGCTCCTATTCGCCACTGCCTGGGAGGAACGTCCCAGGCCTCCTCCGGGCACTGAGCCAGCACCTACGCAACCGTATACCGGATGGTATGGGAGCATCGGCCCAAGAGGAATGCAGTATTCAGGGACCGCAGTGCCAAGCTGGAGGGAGAGAATATGCGCTTCCCAAGATAGTCCAGCTTCTTGGATTCCCTATCTGGAGAGGCAGAAGGGAATGCGCTCTTTGAAGAAGAGGTTTGGACCACTAAGCTCTCGGGGGAAGGATGTGGACTGAGGAACACTGGTGGTGGCGGGCAACCATCCTTTCCACTGGAGTCCATGTGATGGGCTTGTGATGGGCTTTGACCAGGTGCCCAGGAGGACATCAGTGAGGGCCTCATTTAAGAGCAATAGAGGCTCAGAAGTGAATGCCGAAGGCTGAAGCACCTCGGTCAGGAGGTTCGTCCTGACTGCCACTGAAGGGAGCTTAAGGCCCAAGACCTTGGCCGCCCTTTGTACCACCACAGCATAGGACGCTCCTGCCTCCGTAGCCGCAGTAGGGGTAGAAAGAATGCCAAGGTCTGGGGAAGTGTCCATTCCACTGGCGTTAGCCTGGTCCTCTCATCAGTCCAGTTCTTCAAGGTGGTCTGTTAGAGGGTCCAGCGACCCCTTCCAGTCCTCATCACCACCATCTGAGCAGTAGGAAACACCAGGGATGAACAGGGATGAACAGGGGAACATCGTTCCGGTTCTGGTTCCATCTCTGGGATGGGGACAGCGCCGGCCAGGGAAGGTCAAGTGAGATCGACTGGCGTTGATCCAGCTCCAGATAAGCGGGGCCCTCCGGCACCGGAGCCGCTAGCATAGAAGGCCCAGGACCGCCGACCTGTTCCGGGGCCCGAAGGTGCGCCCGCGGAGGTGGGCTGTCCAAAGACAAGGTGTAAGGCATCGTAAAATTGGCGGAGTTGGGCAGGGGACGCTGCGGCTCCTAGAAAAGGGGGAGGCACAAAGTCGTCCCTGAATCAGGCGTCAGAGACGGAGCCTTTGAGCGGCGAGGGTCCGAATCCCGCATCATGTCAGCTGACTGATGGAGAGAAGGCGAGGAGTGATTGAGCTTCCCCAAAGACCTCGACGACTTGGAGTGTGAGGAGGAGTGGTGGCTCAGTGAACAGCCTCGAGACCTTCCTCTCGAAGGAGACCTGGAACGATGTGGAGATGACCGCCAGGCCTCTAGTAAATTTCGGGACCACTCCTGCAAAGTCTTCGGATGCATGGCCTGGCAGTCCGAGCATGACTAGGTCGCGGTCGCGCTACAGTCACCAGACACACGAGGTTCGGGTCCGTCTGAGACAACATCTCAAGTCTTGAAACCGGTCCAACACTGGGACATCTTTCGCGCATCAGGAGTCGAAGACTCGAAAAAGATGTCGACAAAACATCTAAAAAAAGCTAGCCAAAAAACAGCTAAGGGGTAGCTCTCTACGGATCTGCGCTAGGTTGGCACAAAAAGAAAGAACTGATCTGAGCACAAAGGGGAGGAGTCTATGTAAGCACAGCGACGTCATCCCAGGGACCACAAAGCCAACGACTGACGTGGAGTTAACCGACGCCACCTAGCAACACGCAGGTTTACTGCTAAGAAAAATCTCTGGATCTATTCTGACACCTGGGGAAAATTCTAAGGTAAGGTATCTACAACTGTCTCTTTCAGATAGAGAATTTTGAATGTACAGTTTAGAACCTGAATTAAATAAACACAAATGAGTATAGTCAGGATCCCAAACATACAACACTATATAATATTAATTGGTAAATGTCTTAGCAAAACATCTTGAAACAAATAAAGGGTCTGCCTAGGATGGCAGAAGTCAGCTATGCAGTCGGTACCTTGCAGACCTTGCAGGATCTGGATTCTCTGGGTCCTCATTGCACTCATCTCCATGGTTATCTAGAAAACAGAAGAGAGAGTGTTTCAGCTCAGCTGCATTTTCCTACAATGCCTTGCTTCAACCAGGTTATAACTGTACCTGCTGCTTCAAGACCATTAGATGCTGCACTTCAACATATGCTGCTTGAAGGGTTGCACGCGCCTGCAGCATTTTGGTATCCAAACTCTGTAATGATCCACTAAGCTCTTCCTCCCGCAAGGAAATGGACAATAACTGGTCTACTTGGGAACGCTCTGCAAAAGAAATTGACAGATTTTACACCAAGTTCCATTAGCTAAATGATGAAGGAATCTCTTGTTACACACTTCTGGAAATGCTGGGTACAAAGTAATAGATAAGAACCACTTTCAACACCGTGTATTAACCTTCTCTAAATACTTTCACCCATAGATCAGTATACATAGAAAGTAATATTAACCAAGTATGACTCCAAATAATTATTCAGTATGTCTGAAGACTATTTAATGGTGAGGAATACTTGTCAGAGTTTTCTGAGATCAGGCAGAGGATCTCATATTTTACAATTCCAAAGTACTCCTCTCTTGCATTAGATCATTAATAAACATGCTCTTCTGAGTTCAGTGTCAAGCGGTCCAAGTCATTAACTGCTCTCAGCCATGAAAATGCATTTTTGGAAGCGAAGACAAGGTGAATGTCAGGTGTATAACCTCAATTAAGAACCAGTGCCGATAAAAAATGTTGTCAGATTGTCAAATATAAAATTTTACCTTTTAAATGTTGCCCATATATTAGAACATACCTTTGTGAAAAGCACCATGCTTTTTATCGATAGCTCTGTGAAGGTCTTTTCTTAGCAAATTTGTAAAGGACTCCAATGGAACACAATTTGGCTCTTGGTGCCAAGACCATGACATTTACTGTAAACCCAAATGGTTCTACATTGCCTATTTGGTAAAAAGCAACAGCCTCCACTAAATGGTTATTCGCAGTGCAAATATCTGTAATGGTGTAAGCACTTTCTCACATACAGAAATTAAGGTATGTGTAGAGATGCAATGTATGAATATATGATTCACAAAGGAAGAGCTGGAGATTTATTATCAAGTTATAAATGCCTCTAAACTTCTTGATGAAAGATGCTCTAAGATGGTTTGATGTTCCAAAAGTAAGGGTTCTGTTCCTATAGAACCAGAAAGATATTTTTTGTACCCAAGGAATATAGTTCACTCCACTGAAAGCAATTATAAACAAGTATCGGCAAAGCCATTGAGTCTGGCTTGCTTGTATTACACACTGTAGGCAAAGGATGGCACTAATTACTCTTTGAATGCAAAATTGTGAAGCATAAAGTGACTGTAGTTGCTTCACCTGTAACAAAATGCTTACAATTGCACAATTGAAACATCCACAATATGTTGTGCCTCTGGTTTGTATGGAACCTATTAGCATGGAACAGACCGCAATGGCCGTCTACTGCTAGATGTTAAAAAGGTTGAAGTGAAAATAACCAGCTAGCATGAATCTGAAAGATACCATTCGGACACCTTACCTGGAATTGTAAACATTGCAAAGTGTTTGGTGAATACACTTTAGAGATCAGTCACATTCCATTCTAAATTGTAATGAAGAAAAGAGACTGTTTATGCAGGAGAGCTTCAGCTAAAATGAGCACATGGGCTTAGAAACTGTAAGAACTACACTGAATTATAGAGATGGGGTCACTTCCATAACCAGACAAACTTACATAACTAACTTCTGAAAGCGTTGTGAATTGCAAAGAACCCCTAAAGTGCATTACCGTACAGACTGTATCATATAACTGCCAACTGATAAGCATTTATGAAGGAATGTTGTAAATGCGTTTCTGTTGTCATTGCTCTGGCTAGCGTTGTATGGATCATAATGACGATCAGCTGTATTTGTTTACCAATTCCAAAGTTAGATAAGCCTTCTGAAACATTAAATATTACTGTTTGATGGTGCTCATTTTGTCAGGAGTTCAACAGCAAAATGTCTGGAGAAGGGCCAAGAGAATGGTACTAAAGCCCTTCGTAAACATGCAAAGGTCAATTAACTTCTACAGAAGAGAAGGGTGCATTGTGGAGGACTGGGTGCTAGGAAGCCAGAAGCTGTAGGGCTAAGCACAAAGGGGGAGGCGGGGAGGGAGGGTAATCTTCACAGGTCATAAGGCACTTCCTGGCTAATTGCATTAGAGTGGTATACACCATCTCTGCTTTAGTACCCCCCTTTGTGTGGCAACAATTAGTAGTTTTACTGGCTTCCTGCTTCGATAGTTGTGCATCAGCTTAGCATTACACACTTGTGATCCCTTCCCGGTCTCCTTATTTGTTATTTATCTGATGTATTGGTTTATAGTTGACTAGCTGCTGCAAGGTCTCCGATATCAGGCGCCCTGTGGAGCACTGCTGGTATCCAGGTCGATATCGACTCTCAAGACCCCAACACCTATTCATGATTCAGATAAGTGTTCCTTACAAGTTAAGTGTTTAATATAAGATTCCCACCACTGTTCTTGCATGTATGCAGATCATTCTCCCTTCATTACCAGTGTGCATATAATGTTGTCTTATCAGTGTTCCATCCTTGTGGCAGAGGATTACCTTCGCAGATCACTACTTCCTGACTCCAGGCCAGGTTTTTGCATCTCTTATCTAAAGCCAACAAGATGTTCTGCCTCCCTCTCTCAACCTTCCCTGCGTTATCCTCCTTCCTCGCGAGAAGTTACAGTATAAAAGCCACCTCCCTGGAAAGTCAAGCATAGCTACGGAAGCTTGACATTTAAATAGTAATATAGTTAACAAAACACTAACCATGACCCCAAAATATTTCAGATTGCCTCCTCTGATTTCATACACATAGTATACCATTAATGCCAGAAAATTAAGACTATAATGCATAAAGGACCTGAACCTGGGCTAATTGCCCGATCGACAGGAGAGGGCAAATAATGATGCTGAAAGGGGGTACAATCTTGGGGAAGAAATGACATAATGCTATTAGAACATCCCACCTAGTGAGAGTACTATGTTCTAAATGAAAAGAAATGGAGAAACATCAGAATATTAAAGCAGAAGGTCGGTCCCAGCCATTTATGGCCATGAGACACTCTAGTGTCTTTAACGTATCTCTCGACATTCTAATGTTCGAATATTAAATCACATAAAAACTGGTATTCCACTTTTCAAAATCAAGGTTGAAATTTGTGCCATCACTACGGTAATGAATTACTCACTAAATGCATCTCATTTTCAATGCTCAAATAGTCTAGTATATATGTGCACTAAACCCCTGATGAAAGATTTATATTGATAACGACCCAGGGGATCGCCTTTATTTATTACTTGGTTTAGTCTATTTAACACTAATCAGGGAGAGACACACTGCTGAAATGGCATAATGATATATTCCTGACCAGTCTATCCTAATGACATTTTAAGCGCAGTTGCTCTCTGAGTAGGTGTATGAATACAGACAGACAGTGCCACAGCAATGTAATTCAGGTTCATTGGTGACAGGAATGCTTTTAGAGTAAGATAAACTTTCTCAGTTACACTATCTTTCTGAGAGCTTGTTGTTCTTGGGGGGGGTCCCATCTTCCATGCACAGCCAACCTTGAAATAAGGAGTTGGATTTGACCGAGCGATAGGATGAGACCTTTCGGAAGGAACCCTGTTCTGCACGTTACATTGTTGTTCCCCATAATATAACAACTGAAGAGCTGTGGAGTAGAGGGCTACATGCTCTTCCAATATCTTTTTCCATACTACCAAGGGTTTGCTAGGCTCCATGGAAATGGTCTGATATGGAACATTGCTGTGTCTAATTTGAGCCGGTGGTTTACCGTGCTCTGCACCGCACACTTAATTGTCTTGTCAACACTGCACTTATGACAGTCTGCCACAAAGTGGCAATGCTCATCTAATTTAGAGATGCGCACAATAGGTGTTTATAAATACAAGACAAACAAAAAATTACTAATACCGGCCTTCCCAGACATTTATTTAGCTTTGGGGACCTGGAATAATCTGAACTTTTACACTTGCATGTGTTAGTTGTTTTGGCAACGATGACAGGGGCGATGGGTGGTGCAAGCTGCAGCGGTCTACTGGTCAGAGCCCTAGCACATTGCATGTCATGGGGTGGTAAAATGTAATCTTGAAGACTTCTTGTCCAGGGCCTTGTTTTGGCACGGCTCGATTATAGCAATGCTATTTATCTAGGGGCCCCTGAGTACTCCTTGTCCAGACTCCAACGTACTCAGAATGCGGCGGCCAGGCTCATCATGAACCTTTCCCCTAGAGTGTCGGCTAAGCCCGCCCTCAAAGCCCTACACTGGCTCCCTGTTCGCCAGAGAGTAGAGTTCAAGGCCCTATGTACCACCCACAAGCTTATGAATGGAGCTGGCCCTGACGCACTCAGACATATGGTTACCCCATATAAGGCCTCAAGGTCCCTTCGCTCCGACGCCGAACATCTTGCCACGGTGCCCAAATTCAGGAAGGCTCGTTCTGGCGGACGCCGCTTCTCGGTAAAAGCCTCCACAGCCTGGAACCTACTCCCCCTCAGCTTACGTTTGGAACCCTCCCACATAGTGTTCCGTAGGAAACTTAAAACATTCTTGTTTCCCAATTAATCCTTTCCTCCCCCCTCTCTGGACAGCGACAGGTTTAATAGCGCGGGGATGCCTACGGGTCACCAGGCGCTCTAGAAATCGCGAAATAAAAATAAAATAAAATAAAAATAAGACAGAACATTATAGGGCTAGCTTTGTTCAATGTTCTTCTTGTTTACTGGATACTATGTCCTGCATAAATCTATGGAGCAAATCTGTCTCTGTGATAACTGGGAGCAAATTGTTGGAGCAAAAAGCATTGCTAATTTTAGTAGTCTAAAGTGGTATGAAATTCCTGTACTGGTTTATGTTTTCCCCACTAGAAAGCAGCAGGAGTATTATTCCTTTGAATCCTCATACCAATACTTTTTTTAACCAGAAGTTGCACCCGAAGGCTGCTGACAGGTGGAACAGGAAAGTGAAAATTAATTGCCTTGTACGTTTTTATTTGCCTCTCCTGGTGCAGAGTAGGCCTCTGGGCCTGCTGTCGCTGCTAGCAGGATGGATGAATCAGAGGTAGACTTTTCCAGAAGTTTTCAGCTGACCTCTGTAGAACGAATTTTCCTTTAACTGCAGCAAACCTACTTCAATTCTTCATGTATTTCTGCATCTTCTGGATCTCTCCAGCTACTGAAGATTTGAAGAGATTTACGATTAAAAATAGGACCTTGAATTTTGAGTCAGGCATACAGTAGTCTCATGCAGGAGTCTCAAACAGGAGGAATGACTCAAAGACATAATGTGGGCCCAATAATGAGAGACATCAACACTGGCTACTTTGTGCATCTGATCATTTGGCCAACATGATCCTCTTTTAGAATCTGTATTAAACGTTTAGTCTCTTGGGAGCAGAACTAAAAATTGCTCCAGTAAAGGACTAAGAAGAACAATGGAATAGTCGGAGCGGAAACTTAATACATTTTCAGATAGATTCTCATCCGGTTATAAGGTACCCTAACTAGTGAACTGTAATTTCTTTCATGTTGTTTGGGTTCGACACAGACACACCTCTGAACTTATTAGGGTGGGTTCAAGGAACTCTGCGATTAGCTGTACCTGTGGAGTTAAAAATTAGCCGCATTGTCTCCACATTAAACAGGTCGGTGATGGCACTTTCACTGCTGAATGCATCCACATCATAGGTCTCCATGGTGAACAGAAGACAAATAAAGATTGTGGTAGCACTCAGACAAAGCAACAAAGAACTTTTCATGGATGGTTTCCCTGAAGCATCCCAGAGGTGTAATAGCAGACTCCACAACTTCAAAGTTGATGGTTTCAACTCTCATTACTGTTTCGATAGGATGGGACTCAACTCACATTGCCCTTTTGATTGAACGGGATTTTAGGAGGAAAATCCTTTCTTTTTCGGAGAAGGCTCAACTAAGGTCTCCACTGAGCTCCTTCTGTCTTGAAGCCGACAAAGAAAAAGGAAACCTTTTAAAACATGTCTAACTTCTTAATGGTGTTACAGTCCGGAAAACAAACCAATTAAACTATGTAGTTATCTTTCCAAGTCTACTCACAATCATGTGTAAGGGAAAATCTCAAACAACTGGCCCAGAAGTTATAATGGCATATGGAGAGTGACTCCCTACTGTAATAAAAAGAGAAAAATAAATATTCTATATCCTTAAAAAGGTTGAGCTTGGTTTGTGATGTCCAATATCTTTTTCAAATATCAATAAAAAACAATAAGCCTTAAAAAGGTCAAATGATGTTTGTGGATTTTTGTTCCAAAGAACTACCCAACTGGCAATGAAAAAACTTTACTACCCAACCTCCCTGCGCTTGAATCTTGGGATCCATTAGAGCAGCCATGTCAACATTCTTCTATTTATAGAGAATATCTCTATGCAGCATAACTTGAAGTTTTTTTTTTAATGACAAATTAAAGTTGTTTTTTCAGTAAAATGTGTTGTGTGGTGTAATGTTTATAATTAGAATAGGCCCCTTAAAAAAAGGACAAATAAGACATCTTCAAAAAGTAATGTTTTCTTTATGAAATCATTTACCAGTATCTCAAATGTATCTCAGGATTCTACACATAGGCACAGAAATGATCATGCTTATGAACACCAAAGATTCCGTTAAGAGGGAGGTAGCTGTACAAATAACCATGAATGTGCAGTCAAAAAGCCAAAGAAGCAACTGCATCTCAGAAAGACAATCTGGTTAAAACTCCTGTGAGTAACATGAGGCAGAACCGAGAAATATAAGGAATTAATAGTGCTTCCCTTTAATTAAGGATGCATTTAAAAGAGTAAATGTAGAATATCCACCTTAGGAGGAAGCTCAACCCTTTGGCTGAAAGACAAACTAATTTGGCATCTCCTCACACTTAAATACACCAAAATGAAGGCAATTCATCTTTGAAGAAAGGGGAGCTACTCAATAAAAGTGACCATAATCTCCCTTTAAAAGACCAACGTTTCTCACTATACCCACTTCTTATATATCTACCCCATATTAGCCTTATGCAAGTCATCAAATACTATGACAAATATGTTGTACGTATTTAAATGTGAAGGACTGGGCACTCACCAAAGATTTATTTTGTTTCTTTGAAATTCTTGGGTGGAGGTCATCTAGATCAGAGGCTGCACTCATCTTAATCACCCACAACTTATTTCTCTAGTTTCTACACAGTAATGATATATCATTATTATATATTACTGCTATAAATCATGTATCAAATGATAAAACACTGAAACCATTTCAAGGGGCTCCTACACATTGGAGAAATGGCAAACTAGCACTTCGTGTAATACATAATTAACCAAAAAAGGCAACAATTTCACTCCTTATTGAAAAACTGAATGAGTTTATACGGAAATATTACAATTAATTACTCTAACAATTATCATTACCTTTTTTGCCTTTTATTTTTCTGCGCTTATTTTTCCGTTCCAAACTAGGGATTTCAGGAGAACAATCCTGGTAAAACAAAATGTAGTTGGAGAAGAATGTGATACCTTCAGAAAATATAGTAGTCAAATGGTTATGAGGCTCAAAGATATGAAAAAAAAACAGAGTAGATGTTTAAACAAAACCATCATTGAGAAATAAACATAACCCAAACTGTGTATTGCGAAAACAATCCACATAGCCACAGAGTCAGTTGGTTTTCCACAAAGTAACTAACACTCTATACAAATATAAGTTCACAATGTTACGACTAGGTTACCTGCATTACATTGTGTTACACCAACATCTTTTGGCGTGTTTCCCCTATCTTTTTGCTTTCTGACCTCCGGTTTTTAGGTCTCGGCGTCAACGCGCGGAAGCGCGTCTCCGCCGAGATCTTATGTCAGGGACTATGCTTCCCAGGAGACAGCCTTGGCCACGCGCATTGCCTCTTCAAGGAGGCGATTTCCGCTGGCCACGCGCTCGCGAACGCGCTCAGCTGCTGTCTCCTGGGAAGCAGCTACACCACACGTGCATGCGCAGAAACAGCGACAGACACACACACGAGCGCTCATGCACGCACGCACGCACGCACCCACACATACAGCAAACCCACCCCCGGCGTCGCATGCATACACACACACATACACACGTGCACCGAGCATCCCCCCCCCACCCCTCCGTTGTCGCACCCTCCCCCACCCCTCCCCTCCGCCGTTGCACCCCGCCCCCACCCCTCCGCCGTCGCGCGCACGCACACACACACACACGCAGACATACAGGCATTCTCTCCCCCCCCCGCCCCGCTCACCGGTCAAAGGCCCTCCGGACACGCAGACATACAGGCATTCTCTCCCCCCCCACCCCCCCCCCCCCGCTCACCGGTCAAAGGCCCTCCGACCGCGGGGCTCTCCCTCGGTGCTCCTCCAGGCACTCCGTGGGCGCGGGCTTCACAAATCGGAAGTCCCGCCCCACGATAGGTTTCGTTTTCTCAGTCCCGCCCCACGATAGGTTTCGCTTGCAGCTCGTTGGGTATAAAAGCTTGTCGATCCAAGTGTGTGTGTATTGCAGATGTTATCCCTTTTTACAACAAACCTTGACCTCACCAGAGATTCGTAATTGTCCAAACATTCCTCTATCTTGGTTAGTTTTTGTGTAATAGGAGATAGCAAGGTAGTTAAAATACTCTCAAATGTCTTCCACTGTTCTAAATCACAGTTCGAGTTAATACCATTTCCCGCTGCATAATTGGTATCACCATCAACCAAATCGGCATTAATTATAGGACTGCCCTCCTCGGGTGAGACACTGTCACGGGTTTTGTTCGACCTTGCCACTTTTGCTCTACAAGGCCTTTGTGGTCCTCCTCCCCGCTTCCTTTTTACTGCCGGTTCCAGAGTTAATCATTTGGTAGAGGTTTTTTTATTTGAGGATGTGGCAGATGCACGTGTAGAGACGCTGGCTGTAATGTTACTTTGGGTCAGTGGCGATTTTGGGGAATCCTCTAGTGTTCCAAGGGGATATGGAACTTCAACGCCAACCTCAATATTAGTCGATGGTATAATAATGATTACATCTTGATGAGCTGGCGAGCGAGCTGTAGCTATAGTCCCTAGGGAAGATCTCCTATTTAATAACGGGACCAGAGACAACAGATGCTCGGTACAGAGGTCGCCCTAAGAATAAACTGATCAAGCGTCCCCACCACGCTGCCACCATGAGAAGTACCTAGGTATTTCCTTTCCTGTTTGCCCATCTTTAATAACTTAAGTGAACTTAAGCCAACTGGTAATGCAGAGTAGTGAGTAGTGAGTGCAGAGTGGTAGTGCAGAGTAGTGAGTGCAGAGTAGTGAGTGCTGAGTAGTGAGTGCTGAGTAGTGAGTGCAGAGTAGTGAGTGCAGAGTAGTGAGTGCAGAGTAGTGAGTGCAGAGTAGTGAGTGCAGAGTAGTGAGTGCAGAGTAGTGAGTGCAGAGTAGTGAGTGCAGAGTAGTGAGTGCAGAGTAGTGAGTGCAGAGTAGTGAGTGCAGAGTAGTGAGTGCAGAGTAGTGAGTGCTGAGTAGTGAGTGCTGAGTAGTGAGTGCAGAGTAGTGAGTGCAGAGTAGTGAGTGCAGAGTAGTGAGTGCAGAGTAGTGAGTGCAGAGTAGTGAGTGCAGAGTGGTAATGCAGAGTAGTGAGTAGTGAGTGCAGAGTGGTAATGCAGAGTAGTGAGTGCAGAGTAGTGAGTGCAGAGTAGTGAGTGCAGAGTAGTGAGTGCAGAGTAGTGAGTGCAGAGTAGTGAGTGCAGAGTAGTGAGTGCAGAGTAGTGAGTGCAGAGTAGTGAGTGCAGAGTAGTGAGTGCAGAGTAGTAAGTGCTGAGTGCAGAGTAGTAAGTGCTGAGTGCAGAGTAGTAAGTGCTGAGTGCAGAGTAGTGAGTGCAGAGTGCAGAGTAGTGAGTGCAGAGTGCAGAGTAGTGAGTGCAGAGTAGTGAGTGCAGAGTAGTGAGTGCAGAGTAGTGAGTGCAGAGTAGTGAGTGCAGAGTAGTGAGTGCAGAGTGAGTGCAGAGTGAGTGCAGAGTGGTAATGCAGAGTAGTGAGTAGTGAGTGCAGAGTGGTAATGCAGAGTAGTGAGTGCAGAGTAGTGAGTGCAGAGTAGTGAGTGCAGAGTAGTGAGTGCAGAGTAGTGAGTGCAGAGTAGTGAGTGCAGAGTGGTAATGCAGAGTAGTGAGTAGTGAGTGCAGAGTAGTGAGTGCAGAGTAGTGAGTGCAGAGTAGTGAGTGCAGAGTAGTGAGTGCAGAGTAGTGAGTGCAGAGTAGTGAGTGCAGAGTAGTGAGTGCAGAGTAGTGAGTGCAGAGTAGTGAGTAGTGAGTAGTGAGTGCAGAGTAGTGAGTGCAGAGTAGTGAGTGCAGAGTAGTGAGTGCAGAGTAGTACGTGCTGAGTGCAGAGTAGTAAGTGCTGAGTGCAGAGTAGTAAGTGCTGAGTGCAGAGTAGTGAGTGCAGAGTGCAGAGTAGTGAGTGCAGAGTGCAGAGTAGTGAGTGCAGAGTAGTGAGTGCAGAGTAGTGAGTGCAGAGTAGTGAGTGCAGAGTAGTGAGTGCAGAGTGAGTGCAGAGTGGTAATGCAGAGTAGTGAGTGCAGAGTAGTGAGTGCAGAGTAGTGAGTGCAGAGTAGTGAGTGCAGAGTAGTGAGTGCAGAGTAGTGAGTGCAGAGTAGTGAGTGCAGAGTAGTGAGTGCAGAGTAGTAAGTGCTGAGTGCAGAGTAGTGAGTGCAGAGTGCAGAGTAGTGAGTGCAGAGTGCAGAGTAGTGAGTGCAGAGTGCAGAGTAGTGAGTGCAGAGTGCAGAGTAGTGAGTGCAGAGTGCAGAGTAGTGAGTGCAGAGTGCAGAGTAGTGAGTGCAGAGTGCAGAGTAGTGAGTGCAGAGTAGTGAGTGCAGAGTAGTGAGTGCAGAGTGAGTGCAGAGTGAGTGCAGAGTGGTAATGCAGAGTAGTGAGTAGTGAGTGCAGAGTGGTAATGCAGAGTAGTGAGTGCAGAGTAGTGAGTGCAGAGTAGTGAGTGCAGAGTAGTGAGTGCAGAGTAGTAAGTGCAGAGTAGTAAGTGCAGAGTGCAGAGTAGTGAGTGCAGAGTGCAGAGTAGTGAGTGCAGAGTAGTGAGTGCAGAGTAGTGAGTGCAGAGTAGTGAGTGCAGAGTAGTAAGTGCTGAGTGCAGAGTAGTAAGTGCTGAGTGCAGAGTAGTAAGTGCTGAGTGCAGAGTAGTAAGTGCTGAGTGCAGAGTAGTAAGTGCTGAGTGCAGAGTAGTGAGTGCAGAGTAGTGAGTGCAGAGTAGTGAGTGCAGAGTAGTGAGTGCAGAGTAGTGAGTGCAGAGTAGTGAGTGCAGAGTAGTGAGTGCAGAGTGAGTGCAGAGTGGTAATGCAGAGTAGTGAGTAGTGAGTGCAGAGTGGTAATGCAGAGTAGTGAGTAGTGAGTGCAGAGTGGTAATGCAGAGTAGTGAGTAGTGAGTGCAGAGTGGTAATGCAGAGTAGTGAGTAGTGAGTGCAGAGTGGTAATGCAGAGTAGTGAGTAGTGAGTGCAGAGTAGTGAGTGCAGAGTAGTGAGTAGTGAGTGCAGAGTAGTGAGTGCAGAGTAGTGAGTAGTGAGTGCAGAGTAGTGAGTGCAGAGTAGTGAGTGCAGAGTAGTGAGTGCAGAGTAGTGAGTGCAGAGTAGTGAGTGCAGAGTAGTGAGTGCAGAGTAGTGAGTGCAGAATCTTTTGATTTAAAGAAAAAAAAATGTCATGAGCAATGCCAATAGCTCTACCTTTAATGATGCCGAGACCATTGCATTGCAAATGCTTGTTGATGGTATGCTGGACTTCGTTGTTGCTTGTCTAGGGTCTCTGCACACTTCTTCCACTCATATTCAGTACTAGATTGCAAGTGCTCCTACTGTAAACTGGGTTATGATTGGTTTTCCATATTTGGCATATTTGATTTACTAGTATGTCCCCAGTACAGTGCCCTGAGTGTGCCAAGGGCACGGTCTGTGAATCAAATGCTACTAGTGGGCCTGCAGCCTGGATTGTGCCACCACACAAGCAACCTTTCAAAGGTGTCTCCCTCATATTCGAATACACTGTAATAGGTCCCTCTTAAGATGGCTGCCACGCTGAGTAGACTTGTGTCATGTGACATGAGACGCTAAGAGCGGAACTCCATGGGACTTTAAAACCACCGGCGGGAGGTTTGCTGGGCTCGCCTGAAGTCGAGCGTTGCCGGTGATTCGGCGTGGGTAAGAGGATCTATCTCATGCGGTAAGAGTAGCGAGTCATTATCTCTACTGGGGCGGACATAGAGGTGATTAATTGGCAATGGGTTCACACTTGGGAATGCAATAGTGGCGGGGTGCGCGCTGCTCCGAGTGCGTGCCAGTAGTTGATTCGTCCCCCTTGTGATAAAAGGGTATTGGCAGCAAATATAGGGTGAGAAGCTGGAGGCGACACAGCAGGTATTGATTAAACCTGGTGTCTGTTTGTGTATTTGTGCACAGAATACCTGACGGTAGCGGGTTTTCAGAGGGATACGTGATCTTTTGGACACGAACGTCCACAGTGAATGGGGTAGCAGGTACGCGTGAAAGACGCTAACCCCAGGTGATTATGTTACAAATGATCTAAGTGCCACAATCTTTTAATTGTACTTGACGCAGCCAGCTGGCATGTGAGGGTCCAGAACCATTGGCTCATTATTATTTGCAATTTGTCATATTTACTATCACAGGTGTGGTTTACAAGAGAGTGGAAATAGAAGTGGATAACCCCTGTTTGCCCTGAAGAAGTTGCGTAAAATAAGAGCAACGAAACATGTTGGCGACAATGATTCACACAAGATTTTGCTCAGTGTGAATCATTTTTAATTTGGATAACTCGCAGCCCAGAATAAATTAGGAGTGGCCAGTGAGCTCTTTAATTTTAATTGTGTGAGATTCACGTTTTCTTTTCTCACTGGGGTCACTGGTGTATGTGTACACTAAAATAGCAAGTGCTTACGTTGACTTGTTATCGCACAAACAATCAGTACATTGTCTGGCTGACATTAAGAAAAAGTGCTGTTTTGTGGTGTTGGTCTTTTTCTTCTGTTTGTCTTTTCTTTCCACTACTACAAGAGTGAGCCCCCTATGATGATAAGTGGGTACACTGGTAATTGCTAGCCAGAAAACCCCATTGGCGGTGCTACCGTGAGGGGCTCACTCTTTTTCTCCACATTTTTCTCCACAATTTTAAATATTTCTTATTGTGTACCTTGATAGTTATTGACACTCACACAGTAATGGACAGCCTAAAAACAATGGGCACGTGGGAGTAAAAATTTTATATACACCGCTACGTTTTCTGTGTGTGGAATAGAAAGAGCAAGAGTGTCTTGAGGGACAGGCCATATTTTGTTTATTGCTTTGTTGGGTTGGCCTGCAGTTGCTACTTCTGTCTTGGGCAGTGAAAGGACTTGACTGAACTTTGAGTCCTGCAGTTAAAGTCTCTCCAAGGGTTTGAAGTAGAGCCTGCCTCCTGTTGGAAGTCTCAGGAACAAAGACTTAAGGTTCATCTGCCAACAGCACTGGTAACAGTGCTTTGTGCTGCAACAGAAGAAAAACAACTACAACCAGTCAACAAAGCCACTGCCGACTCTGTGACCTGACGGCACTGCCGGAGCATCACCCAGCTTCACACCACAAACCTGGTCTTACCGACACCGCCACCAGATGCGTCACTGAGCCACTGCTTGCACCATGACCTGTAGGCACTGCACCTCGGAATGCCTTGCTTCACACAGTCGCCCAGGTATCATGGACATCGACCGCGCTACCTGCACCGTGGCTTGTAGACACCGCTTGTGAAGTACACGAAGAATCACCCTGTCCCACACCGCAGCCCTAGTCAACCGACATCAGCGCAACAGCCTCCAGCATCGTCAAATCATGCCACTGCTTGCACAGCGACATGTGGGCACCACATGAAGCATTGGCCCGCGTCGCCACCTTGGATCTACTGACTACAGAACGTTAGCAGTTTTGACAACACTGCCTGCACCATGACCTGTGGACACTGCACATTGCATCGCCCCGCTTCACACTGCAGCCCTGGTCTCACAGATTATGATTGACGCAGTCACTGAGCCGCTGCTTGTATCGTGACCTGTGAGCACTGTACGTCTTATAGTCCCGCTTCGCAGCACAGCACCATCGTCATCATCGCCGCCGCTCCCAACTTCAACCTCACGGAGTTCGATCTGCAAAGCATGTGACTTCAAGGGCTGACAGCCCCTGCCCTGACCCCCAGGAACGACACCTGCCAACACCATCAACAGCCTCCCTTTGAAGTTCATCGCAAGGTCCACAACGCCCTGTATTCCAAGGTACTGCTTATTTATTTATTTATTTATTTATTTTTAGCATTTATTAAGCGCAAACAATTGCCCGCAGGCGTCTCGGCGGTGTACTTTTGTTACTCTCCTGAATGATCTTATGAATTTTTCAGAGGTCAAATAACCATGTCTTCAGTTTCTTCCTAAAGGACATGAGATTTGGGCTGGATCTTATGGTTTGCGGGAGTGTATTCCATAGTTTTGGGGCGACAACCAGAAAACGTCTGTCTCCCCAGTTGACCAGCCTAGTCCGTGGCACTACCAGGTCATTCTGTCTTGCTGATCGTAGCGTTCGCGTGGGAATGTATGGGACAAGATGGTTGCACAAAAATTGAGGCGCTTGATGGTGTAGTGACTTGTAGACGATGCACAGTGTTTTGAATTTAATTCTATTCCTAACAGGAAGCCAATGGAGCTTGCGGGTCTTCCCGACACCGTAAGTGGCAGGCCTGAGCTGTTGGATTTATTTATTCATGACGCTGTGATACATACGGACAGAGCCATCAACTTCAAGGAACTGTATTTTAAGTTTATTCTAGCAAAATGTATATCTTTATTACTGTATGTTGGAGATTCCCCTGATGCTGCGCCCACTGGAACTTCAGGTCCCACTGAAGAGCCGGTATGTGCCATCAGGCATGTGTCACTTGCAGGATGAAGGGGGCCATGAGGCCTAGCAGGATGCAGGAGGCCATGAGGACCAGCTGCCTGAGAGTCACTCTCACTGTAATCCAGGATGGAGGCTGAAACCTCAGTATCATAGCCTGAATATACTTGACTCATCTCTCAGGAGCATAGTCCAGAAACTGCACTGTTTCCAGAACAGCTTCGCTGAAATGGAGCATCTGAGAAAGAGTCAGGTGTGACCTCGGCACGTTGATAGTGAACCCCAGCAAATGCAGAAGGTTTGCCGTAGTATGGAGGTGGAAGCAAACAGCCTGTGGCAAGCTCGCCTTCAACAGCCAGTCGTTGAGATAAGGGAAATACTGGCATCCCTGATCTGCACAGATGAGCTGGGACCACCATCATCACGTTGTTGGTGAACACCTGAGGAACACAGGGAACTGAAAGTGTTTGTGGCCTACAGTAAACCTCAGCTAGCGCCGCTGAGCAGGCAGGATAGGAATGTGAAAATAGGCATCCTGCAAGTCCAACGATATCATCCACTCTCCTGGGTCCAGGGCAGACAAGACCTGAACTAGAGTGAGCATCTTGAATTTTAGCTTTTTGAGGAAGTAGTTGAGGGCACGCAATTCTAGGATGGGGTGCAGCCCCTTCTTCGTTGGGAATAACAACCACAGCCTACTTCTGGTGACGAAACTCTCTTTATGGATCCCTTGGCCAAGAGTCATGACTTTCTCCCGAAGCAAAGTCAGGTGATTCTCAGTCAGCCAGCCGTAAGCTGGAGGCATGGAGGGAAAGGTAGGGAGTGGAGGCATGGAGGGAAAGAGGAGGGAGTAGCCCCTTCAGACTATCCACCTGTTCTGGCAGTGGTGGCGGTGATGGCTGTTCCTGCCACCAACTGGCCCGTCCATGATCTTGAAGAGCCGGACTAGGAAGGCTTGGAGGCAGAGTTTGCAAGGCGAGTAGTGAACTAACCCAACCTCTGGTTACCCGACCCATGGGGTCTGTTCGAGCCACGGCCACACAGAGGCTGTTGAACTTGCGTGGCATTGTGGCTTAGGTCTGGCTGGCACAGCTGAAAGCCCCTTTAGTAGCCACCAAAGGGGCGTAAGGCAGACTGAGGGTGAGTGGCCACTGTGAGTCCAAGGAGTAGGCTCTAGCCCATGAGTCTTTAAAGCGCTTCAGTGACAGGTCTGCCTTAGGTGCCATCAAAGGGAATGTTCATGAGAGGCCTGGACATCCCCTGAAAAGCCAGAAGTCCTCAAAAAGGCTTGGCGCCAAACAGCCACTGTCGATGAAATCGCTCTGCCCAGCGAGCCGGTCATGTTGAGAACACAACGAATGATGACCTTTGCCACATCTCTCCCAACTGATACTGCTTGGGGGAGGATGGTTTGGGCCTCCTACGGGACAGGTGGCAGCACTTGCACAACCGTTTCCCAGGAAATCTGGGAATATTAGCCTATTAAGCATGCAGTGTTCACAGTCTACAATACAAGGCTGGTGGAAGAAAAAATGTTCTTGCCCTAATTATCCAGCCTCTCCGATTCCCTATCCAGTGGTAGGGAAGGAAATGTGCCTTGGGAGGTAGAGGCTTGGACCGCCAAGCACTCGGGTAGGGTGGTTGGTGAGGAAATTAGGATTACCCGGTGTAGGGCGATGGCAGCGGGTAAATGTTCCATTTACAGGTGCCCCTGTGTTGGGCTTGGACCAGTTTCCCAGTAGGAACTTAGTTAAGGCGTTGTTGAAAGGCAGCAAGGGTTGCGAGGGGGAGACACCAGGCTGCAGGACCCTCTGTAGCCAATGGTAGGGGGAGAAAGCAGGCCAGATTCTGGAGAGATATCCAGTTGGCTGGCCTCACCCAATTGCTCTAACCAGTCCATTTCATAAGGGAAGCAACCCCTTCCAATTAGCCTCCATTCCTAGCCCTTCAGAATAGGACTGAGGAAGAAACCTAGAACCTAATGGTTCTGTTGGCTCCAATCCGGCTTTGGGTTGTCAGGGATAAGAATGGGGCTGGCAGTGCCGCTGGTGCCAGTGGCGTTGGGAGTCTCAGCATGGGGATCGGCACTGGGGAAGGTCACAGTGGAACAAAGAATGTCGGTCCGGATCCATCACAGGATCCTTGTGAGGGGTCATCAGCGTTTGGGCCGGAGCTGCATGTGTGAAACCAGATGGCACGCCGGAAGGGCCAGGTCCCCCAATATGAGGCACATGGCTTCATCAACTTCCTTGAGCTGCGGGTGGGCGCTCTGGCTCCCGGGAAAGCTGGGAGGCGAGGAGCCGACCCAGGTGAGGTTCCGAGGAACGAGGTCTAGAG
Organism: Lissotriton vulgaris; assembly: GCF_964263255.1. Taxonomy (NCBI): domain Eukaryota; kingdom Metazoa; phylum Chordata; class Amphibia; order Caudata; family Salamandridae; genus Lissotriton; species Lissotriton vulgaris. The sequence continues at coordinate 138,432,496 of NC_141697.1, read as the reverse complement.
CGCCGAGACTCCTCTGTCATGTCGGCCGACAGATGGGGAGAAGTCAAAGCACGCTTTGACTTCTTATGTTTCTTTTGCTTTTTACCTGGCCGAATAAACGACTTCCGAGTGTTCCAGGATGAAGACTTGGGACTCAGTGCCCGGAACTTCCTCTCGTATGTAGAACGAAACCTCTTTGGAGAACGACACAATGCTGAGCACCGGGCCGCAAGCAGCTTTAGGGAAAACTCCCTCAAAGCTTTCAGAGCCATGCCTGGCAGTCAGAGCACCACTTCGAGTGGTAGTTGTGGTCCAGGCACCAAAGACAAACCAGGTGCTGACATGGAGCAGTGGCAGACGCCACATGGCTTGAAGCCAGAAGTCTTGTTTGACATGAGGAAATCCTACACACCCAAAAAGAGGGTAGACAAAACGTCGAAAAAAGCCTGTCTAAAAGTGACAGAGTAGCTCTCTTCGCAGATCTGCCTATGACGTCACGTGGAGCCTACTGACTCCACCTACTGGCATGCAGGTGTATTGCTTGAAGAAAAATCTTCGGGATGGAGTCTGACGCCTGGGAAATTCAGAGTACGAAGTCTGGGGCTAGATGTCTCTATCAGATGCATGAAGGCGAGTTATTTTCTAGGAGATAAACAAACACAACTAGAATGGTAAAACAAAAAATGTGCAGACCCACATCTCAACCTAGATGTGCTTGTACCAGACCACTCACATGGATCGCTATACCAAAATAGTGTTAAAAAAGAAAATTAACACGCTGACTCCTTAAAAAGATTGATCCTAAAGATGCAGCTGAAAAGCCCCAATATGTTAACAACGTGTATTCAGCCGTTACTGAAGCACATTAACCAAGATAACCACCGAAATCAAAGGCATAGTCTCGAATAAACTGCTCTGCTAAACATGCTTTATAGAGCGATCCCACTACAACACTGTATGTGTTTAATTCAGCTCACCAACAGGCTCATAAATAAAAAAGTGAATTAACTGGATACAAATCTTGACATTTGAACAAGGTAAATGGGGCCATTCTGTGAGATTAAACACCAGCAAAAACAAGCCCCCCCTCCTTTTTAAAACGATTTATCACTTGTGGCAAAGTTAAGTAGGGAAATATTATAGAAACCATCAAACTTACCCACAACAACAAATGGTTATTTTAGGAGAAACTAGAAATTCCAATCTTTTGTTGTTGGACAGACCCAGTTAAGACGTTTCGTCCCTATATTGAGACTTCATCAGGTCAATAAATTTCTCATAGTTAAACATCCATCCATCCTGTTCTCCTCAAATCCACTCCAATTGGTTTCGCGCAAAGTTTCTCCTGTGTCCGGCAAAAAAAAAAGCTCCCTCTTCTCGCTTAAAATTAAAGGACAAGAGGGTAGATGGACGTTTAACTATGAGAAATATATTGCCCTGATGAGTCTTAACATAGGGATGAAATGCGTTGGCTGGGTCCAACAACAAAATATTGGAATTGGCATAAGACTTAAAGAACGTTTGAAAAAAGTCCAGCGCATGGAGAACCAATTCTTTGCACCAAACACGGACTTTGATTATATTCTTAGGATTAGATGTGATTAAAGCAAAATTGCCACGGACATGTGCATAAATAATGTGTTAATATATTGCCCGCCCACAAATTAGTGTTTTAAGAAGTTGATGAGAAGCTTTGCTGGCAGTCCAATACTTGGGAGTGGGCACAAGGATAAAGATAATTTGGAAACACTTACCAGTAGAGTCTTGAGAAACACTACTGCCTTACTTTTTGAATATGCAACGCTGCAGCCCCCAGATTACAGAATAATGAAAGATCTGCCACCCCCATTAGTTTGTAATACAACAGACAACTGCTGAAGCAAATCAGAAGCCGGGCACAGTTTTATTAGCGCTATGAAACCGCTATGTGTACAAACAAGAGCATTATAGAAGCATGACAGAATCAGGCATTGTAAAGGGTGAGCAGTATCACTTGACGGCAAAGAACCAACATAGGTGCTTCTGTATAATAAAGTACCAAAACCTTAAAAGAAAAAACAAGTTACTTACCTGTACACTGTGGTTCTCCAGTATTGATAGCTTTCATTGATGCACATGCTTGTATTCTTCCCAGTCGTCATGGTGGGACCCGCAACACTCCTACCATGACGGGGAAGATACAAGCATGTGAAACTATGAAAGATTTAATTCTGGAGAAACTATATTATTGGAGTATCTGGCTCCTAGACTCTGATATAATCTACCAGTAGATAACTAATTGACAGAAATCTAAAGACCTTCTTTTTCAGATATCTGCAAGACTACTCTGATATCTCCAGTAGCCCTTGTTACTTAAACTGAGATACCCATCTTGTTTTACTTACGCAAGTGGAGCTTCCTTCTCACTATTCTATTACAGTACAATTACTAGGACATGATCGTCCTCTTGTCTTCACTGCATTTCTTCATAATTTTTAAGTGCTCCAATGTGTCTACGGCTATTCTACATAAATATGTTCAATAAATACACAGATAAACAAGGAGGATGGCTAGGTTTCAAGAGTGCTTGTGGAGTATGAAACACCAGGCCCATCGTAATGGCAAGATTAGAGATGCTCAATGTGTTACAATCGGTTTAGTGATTAAATAGTGGTGTGTGCAGGGGTTATAGAGGGTTCTCATTGTGTTAGTATAGTGCTTACTGCAGTCTTTACTCACCGCAGTTGCCCTCCTTTTCTTCCCAACACTTTGGCTGTCATTTTGCTCAGTACCAGATGTACAACTGCTGTCAGTAGCTGCATCTACTGAGTTGGAGGAGGGTAACGTGGGATCTTGGGGTGGAGCCAAACTTTGCCCTTCTTCTTGAATCTCTGTTCTCTTTTGGGTCTCAAGCCATTGCTCAGGGGGCTGCTCTCTCTTTATAGACGATATTTCAACAGCAGACAAAGTACTGTGCTGAGTTGCAGCTATTTCTGAGGCGGGAGATGATGTAGTACAGGCAGTCGCCTTTGGTTTAGGATCAGTCTGCATGTCTTCATTAACATTTGGTCCCAGAGGCATAGAATTCCGTTGGCTGGAGGGTACATCTTGCCTCTTCAGTTCTCTGTGTGCAGCTTTGTCAGAAAATAAATCATAAACAGAGCTAGTTCGGTCCACCACAACACTGCTCTCAGAGAGGCTGCGCTTTCGAGCTGTACCAGGTACTGGAATGGTCATTGCTTCCCAGTGGAATCCTTCAAAATTGGAAAGCTGGAAATCTTCTTCCATATCGAGTTCATCCTGTTCGTTCTGAACTGGTGCAACCATCTCTATACCAAATCTTATGGAAGGAAAACAAGCATTACAACAGAGTGGAAACTTACAATGGTAACACTGAAAAACATCACTTTAAATAAAGAGGCTCATGAAAGCAGCTGAATCAAACTATGGCATGTTTCCCATGCTACTGAACAAGAAACTTATTTTAATTGCCCTCCCGGTGTATTCATCAAAATACACATATGCAAGGAGGTAATTAACCTTTCATGTGGTTAGAATTCTAGAGGGTGAACATAACTGTAAAGGACACCTTCGGGTGAGACACCAGGGGTCTTTTATAAAGATTAGCCAATGGAACCATTTGAGTTCTTTGCTAAAAAAGGAATAAGAAAAAAAGGTTTAGCACAAAACCATCCCACATCAAGTTATGCACCGTGGCAAAAAACATGGAGAAGAATGACTTCATACTACAACTGACATAAATAGCATAAAACACTTTGCTCTCTTTTGCCCCATGCAAAATTGCTATGTTAGATGGACCATCATCAAAACCCGTTGGAACCATTTGTTATGCAATCTCCAAAAATGTTCCTTTTTTAACCTCCTGCATAACAATGTTCTATATAGAATGTTATCGCACCATAAAGTCTTCCCAAGTGTTGCAACAAATGCTCCATGTAGACCCATGAAAAGCAAAAATGCAAGAAACCGTCACACAAAATCCTGAAGACTATTCTGATCTTAAGCAGCCCGTAAATGATAAAAAAGAAAAGGTTTCCTGTATTGCACCTCAATTGTTCAATCATGGTTATGAGCCCTATACCCATAAATTATAGTACTACTGTTACTGCTTTGTAGACAAGTATGACTGCTTGCCATGCTGGACTGCAAGTGACAATAAAACAAAATGACTCCTTGACACACCTCCCTGCCCAATATTAAGTAAAGCAAGGATCCTAACCGTGGTAAGCCTTTGCCTAGTTCCTGTTTTTTTTTGGTCACATGCTGGATAACCTGTTCCCAATTTACATTTCGCCGTGAAGCATTTATAATCTGCCGCAGGGTTGGCTTCAATCCAGATTCTTTTTCGGTCTCACTTTTTCGATGTCCGCTTACATTCCGGATTCGGCGTGCATTGTTGAGATTGGGCTCTGGAAGATGTGCCGTAGCTTTGCTTTTAGGACCAATGTGTCGTGTCAGGTCTCGCTGGAGGGATACTGGAAGACCAAGCTTGCTTAGTGGAGGCAGAAGAGGTTGTGGACTGGCTCCTTTCTGCATGTCCTGATCACACACATTACTTCTGCCTGCATCTGACTCCACCTGAGCATCGGTTTGATGTGGATGTTCACTGCCTTCACATTGCAGAGCAGCGCACTCAAAACTTTCCAGAAGAGACAAGGGTGACTCTTTTGATTCAATTTTAAGTGGAACACATTTGGTGGGACCTGCAGTAGCATCTGAAGAGCTGGAGAAATTGCCAGATGTTTCAAAAGTGTTATTTTCTTCCTTGTTTGTGTCTCCACAGGGGAGCAAAGTATCTCCAAAAAGGCAAGGGTTTTCAGATTTTGCTCCCGAGCGTTCATCTTCCGATAGCTCCCCATCACTCACATTCTCCAGCAATTCCACATGAAGTTCTGCTGTTTCAGTATCTTTTGACACCTTATCTGAGTTACTAACTTCTTCAGATTGTTTTGTATAGCTTTTGAGGAGATGTTCACTTCGCATAGATTGGCTGGACTGTAAGATTTCTTTGGCTTTTCGTAGAACTTCACTGAGGCTTTCCATGGACTCTTTTTGAGGTGCGTCAATGTTGGCTTTGTTCGCAGGGCTACGACAAGAAGCACTGCGCAGCTTGGAGATATAAGAGTTGGACTGGTCAGTCTCTAAATGGAGTGCGCTCAAACGGGTCCGGCTTTCTCGGGGAGATGCAGGAAAGATAGGCTTGCTACTATTTTGCACACTTGCTGCCTCTCGCTTCTGTGTAGGGCGTTTGCTAGGGCTTGGTAAAAGAGGGCATTTAAGGACTGGCATTCTGCTACTTTTTCTGTTATCTTGATCAGAACTTTGTCCACCAGCAGTGTCTGCGGACTCCTTAAAATGATTGCTTGAATCAGCATCTAAATTATTACTTTTAGATTGCCAAGTGTCATCATTTACGTTGAGCTTTGGAAGAGAGTCTGAAATATTGGTTTCACCATTTTTAAAAACCTTTTGCAGTTCCTTTTCTGAACTTTCAGCTATATCTTCAGTTGGTGGTTGGTTCTCTGCAGCTTTCTGGGAAGGATAAGGGCTCCAGCGATGTGGTTTATCTTTAGAAGGGCTTGGTCCTTTTGCAGTGTACTTGGTAGTTTTGTACTCTAATTTCTCTTGTGCACTAAACTCAAATGTGGTACCAAGAGGAAGATGATCACTGGTGTAATCCTCTGGATACATAGAATTGGCACACTGCTCTTCTGTGCGATCACCACAGGATATTAGAGCACTTGTGCGATCCTTGTCGGGGCGTTCCCACGTATATCTCATCCGATTATAATTTATGGACCTACCACGTTTTGTATTCCAGCCCACACCCATGTCATCCACTCTGTTCCTTCCTGGGTGAAATCCAGCATTCCATCCATTTGTAGCATGTGAAGCGGAGCTCCAGTTTCCACCAGGATTACCAGGATACCACGTAGGAAAACTTGCACCGTTTTCTGGGTTCCAATTGTGATTTCTTATCGTACCATTAAAATTCCAAGGCACAGCGCCTCCCCTATTTGAATTCCAAGCAGTTCCAGCATTAGTAAGGCCCTGATGTCGCTTTGCTGGCCCTCCAGGAGGAATTAAGTGCCAACCGCCACGCCCTTTTGTACCCCTGGGATATCCGCTGGAATTGGAGATTTGGGTGGAATGCGGGAACTTTCCTGTTCTTAGATTAACAAAGCCCTCCTTTTCCCAGTTCCAGTCTCTGTGGGGCATTCCATGGTGGAGCCACATATCTTGCTTATAATTATCCCGGTTTCCATGAGGTGCTCTATTTTCTCTTTTTCTCTGGAGCCTCCTGTCATCAGTTTCTGGTTCCAGGTATGTGTTGCTTGTTCCATCTTGTCTGAAAAAAAGAATACATTGTAAAACAAATGGTCAATTGCTTTACATTTTCTTGTTCTAAACACAATTACACAAACATAAAGCAAGGTTTCCTTAGAAATTCCAGAAAAAAACTACTTTTGATGTAACTACCTAGATCTGTGGGACATTTGTTTAGGGTCGCAGGAAATAGCCTGTAAAATTATACATAACTTGGCCATTTCAGAAAACATTTGAATGCCTAAAACATTAATGCATACAGTGAGGCATGAATTATCTTCCTCCATGATTCTCAGTATTCACTTGGGAGAAGTCACTAAATAGGTACTTATTTCTACCAGAGGTAAAGAAGATGTGGCAGAGACGTGGACATCACAGTTGAAGCTGAATCAGTCAATCACACCATAATCTTCATGAGCCTCCTCTAAACTCCTTTCTTGTTCATGGCATTATGTGTAACCCTATATTTCCAGCCAAAGAAAGGGGAAGAGGAGGGCGTGAAAAAGAAGTAGTGAATCTAGTGATAAACCTAGCACTAGATCGTTTTCCCACCTTGTCTTTAATTTTAGGGAACAGGTAGCAATCCGTTCAAATAAAAATTGACTGGGAGATCATTGAACTGTGCAAGGTCTGAGTGCTACTATTTATTCAGCAGTCAGAAAAGGGGAAAATTAAGTGCCAAAATCTAAGGGTCTAAGCAATTTAGTCTCAACACATGTTCTTTCCTATACATGTACACAGGCACTTTACTTAATTTGTGTTCTACATGAACCTTCTCCTTTCGTGAATATACAAACTCTTTTACACATCCTAGGTTATGAATAAGAACATCTTACATCCCCACTATAAGTGGCCAGTTTTTTTTCTGATCCCTGAGCAAACAAGTTTGTGCAGACCGTGTAATCACAAGTTTAGCAGTAATTACAATATCTCCCACAATTTCCGCCGAGTGAATTTTGGTCAATCAAATCTGCCAAATTTACCAGCGGAAAAATGCCCAGTAAATACTGCGACATGCCGATATTGGTGCAAAAAGCAACATCTGAGCATTATTCCACATATGGATGAGGAAAACTAGAGGTAACAGTTCCTAATCTGATACTATAAACATTGATCCCGGGGGTACTGGTTTTTAACTTTTTTCACCACTAGGCTTCTTAGTAGGGCCAAAGTACTTCCTCGAAATATCACAAACTAGACACTACAAATAAAAATAGCATCAGCAAAGCCAATAGGTCTGCCTTTGGCTGTCAGCCTTTTGGCAATTCTTGTTTAGTCATGTTTTTGCAAAACGTTATTGTTAGGGAAGCTGCTGGGCCCTCATCATTCTTAAAAAAATAAAACAAAATTGGGCTAAAGGCAAAAATATTCTAAATAGAAATGTGAGACTCAAATGTGTCACTGAGTTAACTGAATATTTCTTCTTTTAGTCAGTCAAACACACAGAGGCTTTGCAGTCCACTGAAAATCAACAAAGTCAAATTACTACACAACACAAAACAGGAAAGGCATGTTTATTAGGTTTGACCTTTAATATGGCTTTAGTTGTCGCTACAGACTATAGTTTTCTCAAAAATATCACACATAATATACATACATACATAGAGACCTTTTGGTTAGCAGGTTTCTTTCATTGGTCTGCTAAACTGTCATTCTTGCATTTGTCTCCACCCACCACAGCATACAACAACTGTCGATGGGTCACCCCACTTTTAGCTATTATTTCTCTTCATTTTGAACGATTGAGCAAAGACTGTGGTCACATCCATCAAAAATACTGCCCTTCTCTTCAATGGTAAACCTGGTTCCAATTGTACTTTTTTGTTATTTTCTTACATTATTCTTATTGGATATTTATTTTGCTTGCACTTCTAGTGCCCAGTTAAATAATGATTTCTCTTCTGTCCCGTTTTTAAAGTTATGAATTGTTTAGATGACATACTGACAAGAAGCTGCTTGCGATTTGAGTGATGATTACTAGGTGATTTTTTCATGTCTGTTTCACAAGTAATAATATGCATGGCGCAACTGAATGGTTTTTGTATAAAAATACATCACTAGCAAAACCTCCACATCAGTGAATGTTTTTCACGTTTTACATATGAAAATGCAAGCATATGGCGGGCAAGATTTCTTTACACCCCACAAAATTAAACTCCACAACACAAAATAACATACCACATAATTACTCCCCCTAACATACAAATCCACTTCACGTAATCCTTATACACTAAATACCACATAATTTCTATCCATATACTTCCACTGCACAATACCACATAAATCCATTACACACCACATACATTCAACTCCACTCCAAAACACATAAGTAAAAAACATTTACATTGCTAATAGCTCTAAGTCTTTCAAATGGGAGACCTATTGCATTGCAAATGCTTGTTTTTTAAGCAATGACCAGGATTTCAGTCTGTTGAGTAGTACTAATGCACGCAGAGTCTACCTGCTTTTATGCTTTCTCCAGTACAATGAAGATGGTACATAAGGTCATAGTTCAGTGCCTGACCTAGAACGGGATCTTAACCCTGTGCCTGTTTTTTGGCAACTTAGAATACTTTGAATAAGCAGTTGGGACTCCGAAGTGTTTTGCATCCTCGCCGTATTCAAACTCATCAACATGCGTCCGGCAATACCATCTGCTTGTAGGTCCTCAGGCCTGCTACGGAGCCCATGAATGATGCTACCTCTTACCATTAGCTCTGATGCAGGCCATCCGTATTGTCCCTCTATTGCACGGGTACTCATAGTACTGCCCGCGGGCCAACAGCGGCCCGGCAAGCCTTACCCGGCGGCCCGCGGACCGTCCAAACATCGTACCCGCAGGGGCGGCTCTAGGCTCATGGCGGCCCTGGGCAGGGAGCATAGGTAGGGGGCCCCGGAAGAGGGGGTCCGGGCGGGGCGGAGCAGGAGGCCAGTGAGAGGGGGGGGGGTGTTTTGGAAGTGAAACAGAGCCGGAGTCCGCCAAATCCCTGCCAGGGGCCGCCACGCAAATATGTATCCATCCTCAGAGGATTATTATATTAAGGATATATATTGGAGTGGCGGCCCCTGGAGTTTGGCGGCCCTGTGCAGGTGCACAGCTTGCACATGCCTAAGGCCGCCCCTGGTACCCGTGTTTAAATTATTATTATTTTTTTAGTGTATCAGCAAACACTCCTGCGGCAGCGCGACGCAAGAGACTCTGCTGCTCTGTGGAGGGGGGGCGATTCCCGCCATAGTCAGAGTGGAGCTGCAGGGGCCTAAGAGGTGAACAAAGCCTCATTAACATGTGAATGGTCTTTTAAAGACCTGTGAAGTGCTCGGGTGCGGCTGTGGGGGGGGTGTGCCCGGAAGCTGTCTCAGCCAGGGTACACACAGGCAGGGTGAGATGAAGAGGGTGACAGAGGGAGAGAGAGGAGGTAGAGGGGGAGAGAGACAGGGCCAGACAGAGAGAGAGCGAGGGAGGGAGACAGAGAGAGAGCGAAGGAGAGCGAGGGAGAGCGAGGGAGGGAGAGCGAGGGAGGGAGAGCGAGGGAGGGAGAGCGAGGGAGGGAGAGCGAGGGAGGGAGAGCGAGGGAGGGAGAGCGAGGGAGGGAGAGCGAGGGAGGGAGAGCGAGGGAGGGAGAGCGAGGGAGGGAGAGCGAGGGAGAGCGAGGGAGGGAGAGCGAGGGAGGGAGAGCGAGGGAGGGAGAGCGAGGGAGGGAGAGCGAGGGAGGGAGAGCGAGGGAGGGAGAGCGAGGGAGGGAGAGCGAGGGAGGGAGAGCGAGGGAGGGAGAGCGAGGGAGGGAGAGCGAGGGAGGGAGAGCGAGGGAGGGAGGGAGAGCGAGGGAGGGAGGGAGAGCGAGGGAGGGAGGGAGAGCGAGGGAGAGCGAGGGAGGGAGAGCGAGGGAGGGAGAGCGAGGGAGGGAGAGCGAGGGAGGGAGAGCGAGGGAGGGAGAGCGAGGGAGGGAGAGCGAGGGAGGGAGGGAGAGCGAGGGAGGGAGGGAGAGCGAGGGAGAGCGAGGGAGGGAGAGCGAGGGAGGGAGAGCGAGGGAGGGAGAGCGAGGGAGAGGGAGGGAGACGGAGGGAGACGGAGGGAGAGGGAGGGAGACGGAGGGAGACGGAGGGAGACGGAGGGAGACGGAGGGAGACGGAGGGAGCGAGGTAGAGGCAGACAGAGGGAGAGCGAGGGAGAGCGAGGGAGAGCAAGAGAGTGAGTGAGGGTGAACGAGGAAGGGAGATAGCGGGAGAGCGAGGAAGAGCAAGGGAGAGCGCGGGAGAGCGAGGGAGAGCGCGGGAGAGCGAGGGAGAGCGAGGTAGAGGCAGACAGAGGAAGAGCGAGGGAGAGCGTGGGAGAACGCGGGAGAGTGAGGAGAGCGAGGGAGAGCAAGGGAGGGAGACAGAGCTAGGAAGAGCGAGGTAGAGGCAGACAGAGGGAGAGCGAGGGAGAGTGAGTGAGGGTGCACGAGGAAGGGAGACAGCGGGAGAGCGAGAGAGAGCACGAGAGCAAGGGAGGCAGACAGAGGCAGACAGAGGGAGAGCGAGAGAGGCAGACAGAGGGAGAGCGAGAGAGGCAGACAGAGGGAGAGCGAGAGAGGCAGACAGAGGGAGAGCGAGAGAGGCAGACAGAGGGAGAGCGAGAGAGGCAGACAGAGGGAGAGCGAGAGAGGGAGACAGAGGGAGAGCGAGAGAGGGAGACAGAGGGAGAGCGAGAGAGGGAGACAGAGAGAGAGCGAGGGAGAGGCAGACTGAGGGAGAGCGAGGGAGAGCGCGAGAGAGCGAGGGGGAATGCGGGAGAGCGAGGGAGAGCGAGGGGGAATGCGGGAGAGCGAGGGAGAGCGAGGGGGAATGCAGGAGAGCAAGGGGGAATGCAGGAGAGCAAGGGAGAGCGAGGGGGAATGCGGGAAAGCGCGGGAGAGCGCGGGAGAGCGAGGGAGAGCGAAGGAGAGCGAAGGAGAGCGAAGAAGAGCGAAGGAGAGCGAAGGAGAGCGAAGGAGAGCGAAGGAGAGCGAAGGAGAGCGAAGGAGGGAGACAGAGGCCGAGGGAGAGCGAGGGAGGGAGACCGAGGGAGAGCAAGGGAGAGCGAAGGAGGGGAGGGAGACAGAGGAGCGAGGGAGGGGGAGGGAGACAGAGGAGCGAGGTAGAGGGAGGGAGACAGAGGAGCGAGGTAGAGGGAGGGAGACAGAGGAGCGAGGTGGAGGGAGACAGAGCGACTGAGTGAGACAGAGCGACTGAGTGAGACAGAGCGACGGAGGGAGACAGAGCGACGGAGGGAGACAGAGCGACGGAGGGAGACAGAGCGACGGAGGGAGACAGAGCGAGGGAGGGAGGGAGGGAGACCGAGGGAGGGAGGGAGATTGAGGGAGGGAGGGAGACGGAGCGAGGGAGGGAGACGGAGCGAGGGAGGGAGGGAGACAGAGCGAGGGAGGGAGGGAGACAGAGCGAGGGAGGGAGGGAGACAGAGCGAGGGAGGGAGGGAGACAGAGCGAGGGAGGGAGGGAGACAGAGGGAGGGAGGGAGACAGAGCGAGGGAGGGAGGGAAACAGAGCGAGGGAGGGAGGGAGGGAGACAGAGCGAGGGAGGGAGGGAGACAGAGCGAGGGAGGGAGACAGAGGGAGGGAGACAGAGGGAGGGAGGGAGACAGAGGGAGGGAGGGAGACAGAGGGAGGGAGGGAGACGGAGGGAGGGAGACAGAGCGAGGGAGGGAGGGAAACAGAGCGAGGGAGGGAGGGAAACAGAGCGAGGGAGGGAGGGAAACAGAGCGAGGGAGGGAGGGAAACAGAGCGAGGGAGGGAGGGAAACAGAGCGAGGGAGGGAGGGAAACGGAGCGAGGGAGGGAGGGAAACGGAGCGAGGGAGGGAGGGAAACGGAGCGAGGGAGGGAGGGAAACAGAGCGAGGGAGGGAGGGAAACAGAGCGAGGGAGGGAGGGAGACCTCAGAGTAAGGGAGACCTCAGAGTGAGGGGGCGGGAAGGAGAGAGAGGGAAGGAGGGAGAGGGAAGGAGGGAGAGGGAAACAGAGTGAGGGAGAGGGAAACAGAGTGAGGGAGAGGGAAACAGAGTGAGGGAGAGGGAAACAGAGTGAGGGAGAGGGAAACAGAGTGAGGGAGAGGGAAACAGAGTGAGGGAGAGGGAAACAGAGTGAGGGAGAGGGAAACAGAGTGAGGGAGAGGGAAACCGGGAGAGGGAGACAGAGAGAGAGGGAGACAGAGAGAGAGTGAGACCGTCTGAGTGAGTGAGGGAGACAGAGAGACAGAGGGAGTGAGAGGTAGAGAGAGGGAGGAAGAGGGAGGGAGGGAGAGAGGGAGGGAGGGAGAGAGAGAGACTGAAAAAGAACGAGAGAGAGAGAGAGAGAGAGAGAGAGAGAGAGAGAGAGAGAGAGCGAGAGAGAGAGATGTGTATGCCGGGTCTGGTGGCTCAGTTGACGAAGGCATCCGCTGCAGAGACCAGTGATCAACCTCATGGTACCAGTTTTTTTTGTTGCTCTAGCCCCGCCCCCTCCCCCACTGACCCCGCCCCCACCGGTGCGGCCCTCAGACACAAACCACACTGTAAATTTGGACCCGAGAGAAAGTTTGTGAGTACCTATGCTCTATTGGAATGTGTATCTCTTGTCATTGTTTACCTGTTAATTGTAGTTCTTCAGCATTCAGAATATATGAGAGAACCCTAATAGGCCACATACCCAGATTAAATGTATTTGTCAACACGCTGACATTTCTTCTTTCATTGAAACTGGATGCAAAGCTGTCAAATAATATAACGCCATAAAGGGCATAAAAGGGAAGGCCTTGTGTTTCTTTTGAAATGAAATTGCAAAATGCTAGGGTGTGAAGAAATGTCACAAAGGTTGAATACACTACAAATATGGTGCCTCTCAAATGTGCAAAAGTACATATATACACAAATGAAAAGCGCTTCGGAGTTGCTCATGTACCTTAATACTCAGTTCTCTGAAACCTAAAAAAATAAACCTACTTATTAATCCTGGTGTGTTCATTGTTTAGGAGTCGGCAAACTTTTACACCTCATTTGTTGCGACTGTGTGGACCCAGTGCGAGTCCATCAACACCACCTCACATGACTGCTAGCTTCTTACACCATTAGGTGCTGGAATCTTACAGTTGGCACTCCTCACGTAGGGAAACATGGGGCTTAATTGTGGGCTTTAGTAGATATTTAGCAAAAGCAAGTGAAGGCTGATAAAGAGGAAGGTTTAGGTGTAAATACAGCGTTTTTAGGTCAGGTTTTAGTTGAGACCTTTTGCTTTTAAAAATAAAATCTTTAAAAAGACATATACAGAGGAGGAGCCAAGATGGCGGACGGACAGGACGTCTGAGCTCCCGGCTCCGCAGCCCGTCTGCTGTTTACATGACATCCTGATCTTTATTCCTGCCTACGGCGCGAGCAAATGTAACCACGAATGCGCTGACACTTTCCGCATTCCTCCGATGTCCCCGCCGGCTTTTTTGGTCGAGGATTCATAGAGTTTGCCGACTTTGGACTTTGCCCACGCACTCTGGCCCGACCACCGCCACCGGACACCGCTGATCACGTACGGTGAGACGACCTGGGGCAGGACCGGCGCCTGGGGAAATGTTACCGGCTGTGGAGTGGGCGGCTTGGCGGAGCCTTCTTAGCGACGGAGAGAATACCTGTATGATTGGGTCCGGGCTGGCGATATTTCCTTTGTCATGCTACCAGCGGTCAGAGCGGTATCCATTTTAGTGCGCCCACCACCCGCATTGCTATACAGCCGAGGGCTTTCACATCTTGCGAGCCCCGTATAGCGAGCAGCATCTCTTCTTGCCTTAAATGCTATTCCTCCGCCCTATGGAGTCGCCCTCCCCCCTCCGATGTGGGCTGACTGCAGAGATGGTGGCGGCGCCGGTCTACCTCGCCGAAAAGACGGAAGCCTCCATATCCCTGACGCAAGCTGCCCTGCCTACTGTCGAGCTGGAGGGTGTCCCGGTGGCGCCTTTGCATACTGCCGCCATGCTGAAGCGGGGAGCAGACCTGACCTATGGTGATATCCTTCTAGCCCTGGAAGACTTGAGGGCGACACGGTGGCAAAACACTCGAGAACTGGAGCGGAAGATTGATGTCGCTATGCCATCCAGGGAACTACTGCGGTTGTCTGACCCCCCAATGCCTCTCATTCCCTTCGAGGCGGATACAATGTGGCGACAGGGGGATACTGTGGAACGTCCTCTCCCTGGCTACAGTGTCGAGTGTTCTTTTAATGACAAAGTTGCAGATACAAAGTTCCCTTCCACTCTAAAAGATGAGACTCTGCCTCTGCAAGTGTTGCCATGGCTTCCTCAACATCGCCGGAGTGTGTGCCGTTCTGTGGGGAAAAATGTGTTGGTCACTTTCGACGTGGTGATGGTCGATGATTGGGAACTCTCGCTTCCTCTTCCTCTGCGTCTTCTATGCCGGGAGCGGCCATCTTGCTCCTTTGTTCTGCCTGAGGTACACTCCCAGCGGTGGCCATGCCTGGTGAGGCTTCAGCGTTCTGGCCAGGGCTGATGTTGCCTCCCTTGATGACCCTGCCTGACCGCCTGGCATGACCCGGACTAGAATACTTGTCTATGTATTTGATGTGCCGCATGCGTGTAATTTGCTATTGTTGATTGCGGGGGTGGAACTGTGGGGCCACCTAGGATCGGGCCGGGGCTGGGCGATTTCCTTTAGTGTGCTGTACGTATTGGCGGGCGGGGACTAGGATGGGACTGCTAATTATCTGATTTATTCGCACATTTGGAATTGAGTCTCCCCACCTGCTGCTTTGCTTGCTACTTCAGTTGTGCTGATGATACGTAGGGTGGGGGATGCTTACGGGGCTGGTGGTGACCGGGAGTATGTTAAATTTTCCTCCTCCTGCCTTTTCTGGGAGTCGGAGACTGGGATGTTCTTTCCCACTCTCCAGACTCTCTTTCCCACTTGGGGTTCTTTTGGGGCGACAGGCATGCCTATTGGGGGGGGTGGGCCATGGCCTTCCGCTGGTATGCAGGGTGGGGGGATGGGATGTGTTCTATGTCTTTTCTTTGTCTCTATGGCCCTCTTTCTCTTTCTTTCTCTCCTCTTCTTCGGTTTCTTTCTCTTCTATGTTCTTTGTTTCTTTGGGGTCGGGGTTCAGTGTTAGTAGGGAGTTTATTGTGTTCCATCATTCTGTGGTATAGCGTTTGCTCTTAGTTCCTGGACGGTGGCCACCTGTTTCCTTACAAATGCCTTCCTCTATAACGCCTCCTTCTGGGTGCTCCGTGAACGGTTATGTCTCTCCTGGTCAGTGATCAGCTTCGACTCTTTTCGTAGTTTACTACATCGTACTCGACAAAATCATAAAATTAAACCTTTTCCTATCCTGTCATTATTGTTCTATGTTCTACACGATACTTTTCACTCAGAGATTGCTTTAACGGCGTTCTGCCCTATTGGTTTTTTCTTTTATCCTTTTCTGATATGTCATAGCGGCCGGCCCCGAGGGGTTGTAGGCAGACGCTGTGTATTGTGCATTTAACAAAATAAAGGTTTTAAAAAAAAAATTAAAAAAAAAAAGACATATACATACATAAAGTGGTGTTTGACCATTGGTCTATAAACTTGTCATTAACATTTTTCTTCAGCCCGCCACCACGGTACCCACTATGGGACAGTGGGTCCCACTTCTGTCATTAGCTCTCTTTACTGTGAGTGACAGCAGTTTGCCTGGGCTGGTGTACCGAAGCGCACATCCCTTAAAAACGAGTTATCTTTAGTGCCAGAGCTGGTTGGCCAATCAATGTTAAAAAAAAATTATTTGTCGTTTTGGTGCCACTGGCCTCACCGTCTATCTTTGTTTGAGATATTTATTTCAAGGTAACATTTTAGGAAAAAGATTGGTAAAACTAGAGATACTTCAATTTTGAGGTCTGAAACGCTGCCCTCTGTGCATAATTAGCACTCTTTGTGGCTGAAGCTGTTCGCATGGTGAACTGATAATAGGAGAGGCATTGGTTTCACACCAGCTACTGCGTTTTATCATGCACAATCTATACGGACACTCTGGGAATAAACTAGCACTTCCACCAAAACAAACTGTATTCTTAAGTGACTATAAGGGTGCTTTTTCACACTTAAAATGCTTCACTCCTCTTTTTTAGTAACTTCTCTTGGTAAAATGAAAACCTACTTATTGGTGCTCTGTGGGGCAAAACGGTGCCAAAAGTCCTACAGAGCATGCATCTATACACATCATGAGCATGCCGTCTCGAAAGACAACTTTGGTTACGCTTTCGGTGAGCGCCTTTCTCAGGCAGCACAATACACATGACACACTGAAAGGCTGTATCAAGCTAATGAGATTTTTTTTTTTTTTTGGAATGTCACAGATCTATATTTAGTTGCAATATTTATTTTAAGAGTTCATTTTCAAAAACAGCTAGATAAATATAATATACCTTTTATTCACAAGTATGAAAGGTTTTCTTTGCCGGCGTAGGCAAGACAAGCATCACAACACACCTTGTGTCCCATATGCTGTATCGGTCTCCTGAATTATTCCAACTGCTCATACACAGCAGGTAATGCAATTATGTGATGTCATTATTTATAACTAAATCCATATTAACTAACAGGAATCTTAAACTGCATTTGTGTCGTAACTGGTTCGAATGGGTACCGCTTTATTGGATCCCATGAAGTATGGACCCAGGCAAGGAGCTTTGTTTTCAATAGCCATGACCAATAGATTTTCTAAAACAGATCGGTGACAACAGTAAACTTTGTATTTACTCCTATGATAGGCTGAACTACGTGCACAGGCGCAACAATGATCACCACAACACATCGCCTAGGCACAGACCTGGCTCCCGATTATCCCACAGAGTTTATGCGTGGCAAATAACAAGACTTCAAATTTACTCTATATAACAGAACGCCTTAGCCCCACGCAGCCTGTAGTATAAGCAGTCATGACACCCACCTGTTTGCAACGTATGCCGTTCAAGCGCTGTCAAGAGAATGTATTTTCACACACGAGCTTTGCAGATAATGGTCCTCCATTGCATTTGAAACCAGCTCAAATTGGATTCCAATTGCGACAACCGATGCTTTTCAACGCCTGAACCGTTTTATCATCTCTTTTATTTCTTCTCTTTCAACACAAAGACCCAAGTTATTGCAGTTGCTGGTGCCCAACTTGTGCACTGCACACATCTGCTTTGAAAGCTGAAATGACGCGGCACTTATTTTAACACTGCATCACGCAGTAGTGCAATTTGTGGGGCAGGTGCCCGAGATGTAGCTGGAAGTGAAACCAGAGATGATCCATCTGGCAGCCATACCCTCATGATACCTACATGTACCTGCACACATCTCTAAATGAGCCACATTTCAGCCCTGCAGAACCTCCTCGTATTCCCTCCTGGGGCTCTCACTGCACCCTTCCATCTTGTCATACACCACCTAGTGCTTTTATGGTTTTGGGTTAAAGTAGTAACATTCTATCCAGCATTACAACACCGGCACCACCAAAATCTCTATCACCACACTCACCAAAACTAACACTACACTATCATGCCAACTCTCAAGAAGATCACTATCATCACAATAACCCACCACTAACCAACACCGCTAGCATCAATATCCACCTCAACTCTAGGACCACCAGAAGTCCTATCGTCAACATCACAACTACCACCAATTACACTACTACCCCATCAACTTTCCCACAATTGCCAACATTACAATTACAGCTACTTCTACAGCCACTCTCAACTACTTCCTCCACCATCTAAAAACTACTACAATCACTGACAGTACTACCACCTTCACAACAAACATTAGTATGACCACTGCCACCAGCAGAACCGCCACAATGTTCTCATGAATTTATGTGTGTTAAAGTGTGTGTTTTAAACTGTTTTCTATAACAATATGGCTTTTCTCTAAACAATGAGAAAAAGAACTAAATACAATATTAAAACACCACTGTCACATGCTGACCTATTATTACTATAGAACCACACAAGTAAAAAATGTCCTATGCAAACAAACATAACATACTAGCTCCTAGGCAGAATAGCTGAGTGAAATTAAATACTTCAATATAGTCTTCACAATAATGTAGCTTACCTTTAAATTAGTGAACAGGAACACTCAAAAAAATTGATGTTTGGATAAGACTAAGATGTAAGGTTAGGATTCCAGTCTTTTGTTTCGAGAAGCAATTACTTAATCGGACCTTCTACGTAAAGGGGAAGAGGGAGAACATATTGTAACATCAACAATATACATCAGATGTAGCCCACCTAAGTTCCCCAAACTGTCCTACCGGACCCTACTGTGCTTAGGGCTCCGGATGGAGATGCGGGACCTCCAACTCCAGCTTTTTCATGGTCTATAACAGTTTGTTTGTGGAGTGGAGGTGCGCTTCAGATGTTGGGGTACTACTTTAGAGCTGCTTGCACTGTACACCTAATAATTTTCATTATTAAATTGCAATCATGTGTCGGCCACTTTTCTTTGAAATGCTGTACAATGAAATGGTCACATAAATGTTATTTTGTAAATGTACTGGGACCACAGGGACGCTGGATCAGCATTGCAGTTGATCAATTATCGGTTTTTACAAGTAGGAAAAACTTCAAACCAATTTCCATTAAACCGAAATGTGGGTTCATACTCCATCAGTCCTGCTAAACTGTACAAAGCAAACACAAGCAATGTCAATCACAAGTCTGGTCACGCATCCTTCCTCTCCAAAAGTAGCCCCGAGTTGCTTTCACAACATGAAGCTTCCTACCTGTTTTGTTCCTTTCGCTGCGTGATGAGCTGGACCAGCTCCTGGTCGAAGTACTCCTCCTCAGCCTCCTCGTTGCCTTCCTCCTCTCGGTCGTAGGCATCGGTGTTGTCTTTGTGCAGCTGGCTGGAGATGTGCTTGGCATACGTCGACAGCCCCACCACCGTCACCTGGCAGACCCGGCACTCATGGCTACTATCCCTGGGGAGAGAAGCAGAGAGGGGACACTCAATTCTTCCCACAGGCATGGCAGGCCAGAAAAGACAAGCGGGCGCTGTGTTTCTTTAAAAACTCGGCGGACCCGTGCCAAACTTTGTCTGCTTCGAAATGTTGCGTCTTGAGCAGCATGTGGTAGAATCAGATACAGAAGTGCGCTTTTCGCATTTGCTAAAGTCGTCAAATTTGAAAGGTGGTTCTCCAACAACTAAGAGGTAATATCTTGGAAGAAATTTAGTTTTTTCTTTAAAAAAAAAAGAATCTTCTTAAATTGTTGAATTTCAAACAGAAGAGACACGGGCGAGAGGAGGAGGCTGAGTGGGGGAGCTTGGAGCTGGGGAGCAGCTAGCGGCTGCTGCTCCGAGTCACCTCCATGCCGCCAGCTGCTGAGGGCAGCCCGGCGACAGGGTCTACATTTATGCCCCGTGGCTGGCGCATGCGCTCTGCGCGCGCCGAGGGCTGGGTAGAAGGGTGAGGAGCCTATGAGAGGCGCGTGTAACTGGAGCAAAGGACAGCTGGGCTCCCCGCCCGGAATCCCAACACTCCGGCCGATGAAAGGACGCCTCCAGCCAGGCCTACTTTTTTTGGGACTGCACGAGGGCCGAGTTCTGCTGCAACGTGCTCATCTAAAAAAACAAATGCAGTTTAGCTTGTGCTCCTCACCCCGTCAAGGAGTGAACGGATATACCACAGGGCCGCTCGAGGAGCGGAGGAAAAGGGTGCACTGTCTATTTAAAGGTGGGCTGGTTGGCTGTTGGAGCACGCATGCTTGCAGCGCTTCCACCATCTAAATCGAAAACAGCTAAAATGACATTCATTGACATCGCAAGATGTGATATTTCAGGAAACAACAGGTGTCATTTTCAAGACCTCGGTATAGAAATATCTAGTTTCAGGAAATGTACGGTGAGGGTACGACATGCTGCATGTAGGAATCCCGTGGGTGACAAACTGCAGGCAGCCACTTGAGGAATAAAAAAATGTGTGCCATCAGGCAGGCCCCATGAAGGCCTAGATACAGGGCAAACAAACACCACTGTACAGTTTTAGAACAGACACATCCCAGGCAATGAGCGTGGGGGCACTTACAGAGGCCATGCCTGCCTGTCTGACCCAGGCCACGAGAGCAGCAGCCCCTTCCTGCGCTAGAAGCCCCACTGAAAGCAGTTCTAAGAGCAAGTAATATTGTGTACTGCCCACAAGGCCAATGCTGAACACAGACCAGACCACATATGTGGGCTCACACAAGCCATGGGGTCCGGGTAAGACATATCTAGGATCTGAAACAGATTGGAAAACTGAAGAGCGGCCACTGCTCTCTCAGTCTAAAAAAACATGGCAAAAGCAAAACTCAAATTATCTGCAGCATTTGATCTCAGGGCGGCAACATCATGGCATCTGTACTTAGGGGATCCCTTGGACATGTGTACACAAAAAGGGTATAGACTGAGGGGCAGATGTAAGCTAGATCATCAGCAGACTGGAGAACGAAGGACGACCAGACGAAGAGCCATTCCTCGACGGTGAGGATCTTGTACTTACAGTACATCTAATCCACCATGCAGCAGACTGACAGGACAAGAGACCAGGCAACAATTTTCGAACTATCCTAGCAAGGATCATTTTTTCATAAAAAGATCACAGTGAAATTAACAGTTACCAATAAGGTGTGCACAGGCCTCAAGTCCTTAAAAAACAGAAGTGGCAGAACTTACCAAGTTAGGCAGTATGCAAGTGACATCGTAGCATGTGACAGCATAGAATGCAACATCTTAACATGTAAATCTTAACATGTGACATTAAAGCAAGTAACTGGCATCACTCATAGTGGCATCATCCATAACGTCAAAGGAAGTTACATCACAAACAGTGCCATCAGATCTTAATACCTCACACAAAAGTTTAACAGGTCTATCACAAATACGTGTGAGCGCATTATCAAATAAGAGTTTACGCCAGGGTTGTGCCAAGAAAATGATGCATCCCGAAGCAAAGTCTAGGTCTCAACTGAAAATTAAATTTTATTTTTTATTTTAACTCGACCACAAAGAAATTGACAACAAGGAGAACCATGGCGCTAAATATGTTCAGTAAATGTTTGCAAAGTCTGTATTTTAAAATATCTTATGGTGTTAAGGCACCTGCTGTAGTGATCTTTGTGTGGCTAGTAAATCTCAGGGAATAATAACAAGCGTAATATAACTCTGGAGGTTAACATATTTGCTTGAGAGATCTGTGCTTTGTCTAGTCCCAGTTTCGAATCAAAGTAGCATAGGGGAATTATTATGTTTCCTGCAAAGCACAACATGTAGCATGGAGATGACAAATTTATATTTTATATAGCTAGGTAAGTGGGTTACTGCTTTTAGCACAGAGACGGGTTTCTTACTTGCAGTTCATACATTATAATCCTAATATAGGACATGTGACTCCTACACCTCGTAACCCTCACTGTCTTATGTAACACATCCTGTACACTGATTTAAAGCATATATGATTTATTGTACATTTATGATGTGTACATGTGACAAAAAGCTCTCTCATACTGCATTCGGATGAGTAGCGCTATATAAGAAATATAACAAAATAGTGGTATAAGAGTACAGAACACCACATCTGACATTGTTACAGTGCATGTGTATCTCTTATATATAGGGACTGAACAAAGTAGAAACTATGCATCACTTAAGTACTTGTGAAGTAATAACAAGCTGTGTGCCTTTATTTTCCCTCTGTTGCATTTGGATCTAGGTGTGAGGCACCAGATAGCTCTCAGCCAGGATACTTTAATAAAAGGAAGCATAATGAGCACTTAACTTTGGCCTTTATTTTAAATTCCAGCTGGGCACAAAACAAAGTCTCCTTGCGTCCTACACATCGCTGCTCAGAACAAAGTGCCGTAATTTGTTTGTGTCTGAAATTTACAACATGACAAGTTCAGCATATTTCAGTGGGATTCAACTTTTTGACCAGGTGGATGATGTCGACCTTGTGAAAATAATGGGTGGACGTTATCTTCCTGAGTGTACCTTCGACTTGTGCCCTGGGCTTGCATCCATAGTGCATGTTAGACCGGACAGCCTTAGGGTGGTCTTCCCCTCAATTTTTTGCTTACATCCTCCACTTTCCTGACCTCAGTTTTGCTGGTATTAGGACTCTGTGCACTTCAATCTGTGCACTTTACCTCTACTAACCAGTGCTAAAGTGTTTGCGCTGTCTCCTCTAAACATAGTAATATTGGTTCATCTCCAATTGACATATTTAATGTACCAAAAAGTCCCTAGTAAAGTGGTACTCCCTGTACCGAGGGCCTGTAATTTAAATGATACTAGTGGGTCAGCAGCACTGATTGTGCTACCCACTTAAGTAGCCCTTTAACCATGCCTCAGACCAGCCATTGCAGGGCCTGTGTGTGCGGTTCACACTGCCATGTCGACATGGCAAAATAAATCTTTTGCCAAGCTTAAACCTACCTTTTCTATACATACAAGTAACTCCTATGGTAGGCCTTGGGCAACCCAGAGGGCAGGTTGCAATGTATTTAAAAGGCAAGGCTTGTACTTTAAGTTTTACATGTCATGGTGTTTTTCCACACCATCAAGGCCTATTTCTCCAAGATTACCTTATTACATTTTATAAGTGTGATTTCCAAACATGAAGAGATATAACCCCCAAGGCTGATGTCTCTGGAATCCTAATTTAAAATCCTAACTTATGGTGAAGTTGGATTTTAAATTACAATTCTGAAAATGCCACTTTTACAAAGATTTTTTACAAAGTTGGCATTTCCTTACTGCACTCATTTGGTGCCTTCCGCTTTTTGCTGATCACATGTCTGGGGAGGGTGACAGCTGGGCTTGGTGTATTCCCCCTAGACAGCTACACACAATGGGAGCTTAGGTGTGGCTTGATGGGCCACCCTGACAGGACGGGAAGAAGGAGCTGGACACAGCCTCTCTTACACCTGAATAGGCTATAGTGGGTCTGAAGTCAGGGCAGGAACTATGTGCACTTCAAGGACCTGTGTGCACTTCAAAGACCTGTCTTTGAAGGCCCTGCTGGTATAAGTACTTTACCCAAACACCACCACTTCAGTACACTTCTGTACCTCTGAAGACACTGCCAGGAAGGAGGACTGCTGGGCTGCTTAAAGGTCTGCTCTTCTGTTGGACTTGTGTTTTGCTGAACTCTTGTTTTGCTGTACTGACTTGATATCTTGCTGCCTGGTAGAGGGGACTGGATATGCATTACTTGCACCCAGAGGGGCTTCAAGGGATGTCTGGCTGGCCTCCGGATCTGAAGTCTCAGGGGTATAAAATAATTTCAACCAACCCGCTTCTGCACCTGGACTCTAATCTGTGAGTCTGCCCTGCCAAGCGGTGCCACAGCAGTCCTGGACTCTTGGAATGGGGCATAATGTGTTTCAACAGTGGAACTGATGCAATTTCTGCTGAGCGATATATCCCCGAGCAGAACCAACGCATCTCCTCGGCTGAGCAGTGCATCTTTTCGCATGCATTGCCGCGGTTGCGCTGATGGAACCTGTTGCAAAGAGCTCACATCCCGGCTGTATTTGGGACTGACGCATCACCTATGGGACAGACATTGGGTGACGCTTTTCCCGGCGCAAGCTCCTTGCATTCCTCGTCGACGACAACCTCGCTGACGACAAAGAATCTCCGCATCGCAGCTCACTGCTCATCAGAACAGACACATCATCCCAGCTGCACCTCACATTCTTGACATCAGCCTTCGCATCGCCAGCCCCATTGTCAGGATCCTCAGCGTCGACGCATTAGGACCTTGCACTGCAGCCTCGTTAAGTCTCTGAACTGACACTTTGCCTCTTCTGTGCAACATATCTTCGAGGCGGATCCATGCATCACTGCGCAACCCGGATTTAAGGTTCTTTGGTTCAGCGGGCGGGACTGGGTCCCGAAAGCTGGCCTGTGCTCCATCATAGGTGGCCTGAACTTTTGACTTTGTCCTGTATGGTGTGACCAGATATCCCTCAATAGAGCTGTGTGCTTTTTGGTGCTATTTTTCACTTTAAAAACTTTAAAATTCAATATCTCAAGTTCTACTAAATGGATTTTTGGTCGTTTTGTTCTTTTTTATTTATTAAATATAGTTCTATTTCCCTAAACTAGTGTTGAATCTTTTTGAGCGGTATTATCACTGTTTTACTAAATGAAGTGTTAAACAAATACTTTGCACATTGCCTCGGAGTTAAGCCTGAAAGGTCTGTGCCAAGTTATCAGAGGGCAAGCACAGGTTAATTTAGGGTGTGCCTTACCCTGACTAGGATTGTGGTTACTGCTTGACCAGGGCTTATATCCCACTCCTCAACCAGGAACCACATTTTTAACTATAGCTTTGGCAGTGGACATGTGCAATAGTCCCCTCAATGCACTGCATGTGACCTCCAAAAGCAAGTGATCCGAAAATGTAACAGCATATAGTATAGCACGTACGGAACCAAGAGGACGATCCAAGTGTTGGGAATCTGCTTTCCATGAAAGGAAGCCTGCATATGTAATTTAGAGACATTCCAAGGAGGGGAGGGCCTTCGCCAGAGGAAGGCTTTGTAAAAAATAAGTGAAATACCATCACCTAATTCACCTCAGACCCAGACAATAGAATGTTAGGGAGGAACAGAGGATGAGTGAAAGGGACCAATCTGTCTTTCTAAAAAATTGAGAAGGTTGACAACACAAGTTAGTGACATTTTTACTGAGTAGAGGTATATAGGATTTCAGCTATAAGATGTAGTAAACACAGAAGCAAACAGCTTTCAAGTACTCCATCAAGCAAGCAGTCACGTATGCTGCAGGAAGGGTTGTGGTTTCACTGAACCAAGCATAAGAGACCCAGCTGGTCACATACAGAAATCAGTCTTCTAGATAGACAGTCAATCATTGAAGAAATGCTCAATGTGGCAGAGGAGGTGTTAAGAAGGTAACGAGGAAGAATGTAGCAGTGCAGGGGACGTGCATGCTTGGGGAAGACCAAGAAATCCTATTATGGAGGATCGGGGTAGGTGCATATGCTAAGATACTAATTTCTATTAACTATTTTGGTAGGTCTTTAGTCCTCTTCCTCAGTCCGGGGGAATGCCTTAGGCATTAAAGGAAGAAAGGCAGGGAACGGGAAATACTTCCTTGACACTGATCATGTACATCTTGATCGTCCTTCTCAGCCTCATTTTGATTCCATTTAGAATATATAAAGCACTTTGTAATTCATAACTGTTGCTTCACACAAAACAAAACAATTTTCTTGCTCTTCTTCATCAACCATATAATGAACTGTAATCAAAAGATATCAGGCACCCCTAAGAGAGGATACCAGACTGCGCACATTTGTATAAAGCATCCTGGAACAAAGAAGAAATAGGTAAGATCACGCGAAGCTGGTATTTTTAACCCTCATCTGTACATACTTCAAACAGCAAATATAAACAGAAAGAACTTTTAAATGCGTCCTAGAGTTGTGCCAACGATCCCCGACTAATAATGAAAGTAAACAAAGGGAGAAAAGTCATATTACAAATGGAGTCATACGATTTTATTTAATGTCCTCTTTAGTATCATGTCCAGGTTCTTAAAGCAACAGCAAAAGGCTGGATTTTTCACTTGGAAAGGTGGCAACTCTATTCCCTACACCTTACAGGATGAATTAGTTGAACGGGTTTAAAATGTCCAAGTATTAAAATGCAATGGTTTGAGTTGTCTGTATATTAGTAGGCCTTACAACACATTGGTTAATGTATCCCACTCCGAAGATAGTTCAAGGGATGGACTGCATTTATCGATTATCTGCTTTCTAAGAAAATCCTATGTGGTTTCCGCCCCCACAAATATTTTGAAGCCAGGGAATGCTTAAAGGAGGCTCCTTGCATTCTCTCCACATAACATCCACATCATGGCAGATCACTTCCGATCTGTACAGACCCGCCAAGAATTCCTTCCCTCCCCTCTATGTGGAAAGAACTCTCCTTCCACAAACATTCAGCGACCATGTCAGGCAGGGCCACGCAAGCCCTGCATCTATTCTTCCGCCCATTACATTAGGAGTGGGCGATTACAGAATGCACAGAGGTTCATGCAGCATTTGGATTGGCACTTTAGGACACCCACACCGGATTAAGAACATAGGCCACACCTTCACTTGAGCACTCAGTTGCACACTATATATTGTAAGTAACAGAAGTTAGACTGTCATACACGCAAATAATGCAGTTCTTCAGGAAATGTAAATGGAGCGAGCTAATCATATCAGATATCAATAAACAAACATCAGACCACAAATGTTATTATTACTTACCCATATCTTCAGATCTTCTACTTCCATTCTACAGGTCACCATTTTCTATGCAACATTTACCTTTTTTCTCAGTTTTTTTTTCTTTTACATTTTTTTTATTGCACAGAAACATAGATTGACCAATACACTTATACACAAAGTTAATTTCATAATTGTACACCACTGATTTAAATATTTGAATCTTCTTTTAACAAAAACTGATGTGCCATCAAGGCTGTGCATTCATTCGTTGTCTAAAGTGCAGTGTGCAGCTGTAATTCAATCTTTCATATTAAATAACGCGCCCAATTCAAATCATTAAAACAATATAAAGTGCTGTCGATAAAATAGTGTGTTTTATCTCCAATAAAGTGCATTTTCCGGTCATCTTTCCCAGTTTGCTCTATATCTTGATAAAGGGCATTAACTCAAATTCAAGCCTTAGCATCAGAGCCATTCCTAGAGTAAAGTGCCTTGTGCTTAAATATATTAACCTATAAATATTTTGATACCTTTACCCTTGTTGACTTTCTATCTCATACATATATTTCCATACGGAAATGTATCTTTTAGTTGCTCCGACCATTTTCCCATAAGCTTCTTCAAATGTTCTTATCCAAGTCATTTTTTTATACCATTTTAGGTATGGTGGTACTTTTGTTGTCCTACAGTTCTGGAGAATCACGGAGCGTGCCCACCAGGGAGGTAATTACTACGAAAATTTCCTCTCCTCCCTTCATTGGCTGAGTTTGTCTCTGCTTTGATAAACCCAAAAGTGCTATTTCAGCCTTGGGTTCCAATCTTCTCTGCAACTCACGGCTAAGCCCAGCGCCAACTTTCACCCAGAACTGTCTCAACATCGGGCATGTAAAAAAAAACTTGAAGCCAACCTCCCTCATCTAATCGCTGACAGCAGCACCATTTATTCTCGACCTCTGGATGCATCTTGTGGAGCGCTTTAGGAGAGTAATATTCCATCCAGCGTGAAAAAAAATCACTTACTTTTAAAATCTGCTTCTCTTAATGCCTTGTTACCGTATTGCGAAATAGCTTGCCACGCAAGATCTGAGAAATTACATTGTGTTTCCTGTTTAATCCTCTCTTAAACCGATCAATGTGAGGGGAAGAAGTATCCACTTATCAAGTTGGTCTTTATTTTTTTCTCTGCTTAGGGAGAAATCTACTCATCATAAGTATTGC
This sequence comes from Lissotriton vulgaris, assembly GCF_964263255.1. NCBI lineage: Eukaryota > Metazoa > Chordata > Amphibia > Caudata > Salamandridae > Lissotriton > Lissotriton vulgaris. The sequence continues at coordinate 138,404,714 of NC_141697.1, read as the reverse complement.
TATTCTCATATCTACACCTTCTGTTAGTCCATCTCCAAACTAAATAGTTCAATTTAACTTCTCACAGGCCGTAGAATTTCTAGATCTCATCCACTTTATACACCCTACTTTAGATTACTCCTAGTGACTCCATAACCCATGTTGAAAATAAAATAAACCTGCTCTCTCTCGGTCTTCTTAGCTTTGTAACTGGATCCAGTTTCATCATCAGCAGTTGCTCAGTGGTCAACTTTTCATGCTTTTCTATATAGGAGACCCCAAATCTCAATGCTTTTCTACCACTCCAATATCCTGAGCAATCATCAACTTTCATGAACTTTCATAACCAGCACCAATTTCAAATGCAATTTGATGAAACCCATATCCACCTTCGGCTGGAGAATAAGTCAAGCCAGTCTGAATTAAGTTTACAAAGTCATGTGGTAAGCTATCTTTTCCTCAATGTTTCCAAAACAGAGATCTTAGTCTGGAAAAAACAGTCACATTCACATGTCCCACAACCTTGGGGTCTTCACCTGGCCCAGTGACGAAAACCACCAATCTGCGGATTCTTTTTTGTTTAGTTCTCACCTGACACATCCAAACAAACACTGTGAACAAAGGGTCAAACTTTCACTTCTCCATGTTCAACAAGATCCTTCTGCTCCTAAAGGTTCAATGGAGTAGTTGACAAGATCCTTGGTCTTCATCATGGCTCAATCAGACTACTCATTACTAGGGCCTCCAAAAATATAAAATCTAGAAGCCATGATTGAGGTGAAGGTCCTGGGCATAATGTACAGAGTAAGGATGCTCACATAGATGTTTGTTCATCATTAAACATCGAGAAGGAATCTCAGTTCAGCAAATTCACAGATTATCTGTAAACAGAGTTCAAGTTGCATAAACATGGTGGCAGGCCCCTGGGGAACCACATTCCAGACTTTGGAAGAGCCTCAGTCAGCCCTTGAGAACCTAGCCAAACTACCAGCTGCTTGCGAAATTCCTGAAACAAGAACTAACTATTTAAACTCACTTTCAAACTTGTTTCAAAATGAGTCTAGGGGACTTGACATATAAAGCCAGATAGGGGCATGACCCTGTAGAAAGGATAAACTTTAACAGCATGTAACCCACCGTATTTAATAACCAACAGCACTAAATATTACACACAAATATATCTGCATGTAACCCAACGTATTTAATAACCAACAACACTAAATATTCCACACAAACATATCTTCACATTAAACCTACAGTGAAAAAATTGGCTCCCTTTCCTTAGTTATCCAGAAGTCATCCTGGATGTAGCCAACAGGGGAACTCACCCATTTGCCTTCTAACGCAGCCATCAAATTAGAAATAATGTACATTTTAAATGAATAGGTCATTCAGAAGGTTCAAATAACACAGTGGTACTGTTATTACACCAAAACACTAAAGTGGCACGAGAGCACTAAATTAAACCCATTGAAAGTGTTTACTTTCCTTCTAATTAAAGAATCCTGTTTATATGTACCAAAGTCCTATCCAACGAACTAAAATGCATCTGAATCACTGTAAACCCTGTATTTAGAATGCAAGCTAAAGAGCGAGCATACTATACAAAGAAGTCTATAAAATGTTGATACGTGGTGAAATCAACATAAGGGAGGTGAACTAACATGAGGCAGACCAACAACCTGGTTGCTTAAAAAGTATGCTATAAAAACACGTGTATCAGTCATATATTACATACAATTGGTAATTAGTAAGGCTTCCAAATATAATGCTCAAATAGAAAGTAATTATATTTACACCTGTGCCTGTAAAGTTGCTAACATCACTGAAATGGGACAACCCAGAACAGAACAGCTGTAAAATCCCCTGCCTAGAGACGAACTTTGAGACATTGAAAGGTGTTAGAATGGCTTTCCATATAGGTTTTGATTGAAGAGTGACCAACTGAGTTACTTTGAAAATCCCACAGAGTACATATCTACTGATTAAAAGCAAGGGGTCTGGTCTACCAGGCTCCTCTGTAAGCAAAACATACATAAAACAACTTGGTATGGCCAATGCACGAAGGCATATTTGGACCCAAACCTATGTTTAGTTCATGTAAGCCTACAAAATCACGAAATGAATCTTGGCAGGTGTAAAATGGTTCAACACAGCATACTTTTCCACCATGTGTGCGGAGAAATGTAGTCTTAAATGACAGACCAAGAGAAGTAGGCAGGTGAAACAAGGCACGGTTAGCCTTGTAAGTTTGTTAATGCCAATGGACTTGTACATTTGTGGGCATTCATTCCGAACCTTTCTCACTGTGGAAATAGAGATTTATCCTAGTAAAGGGCTGTATTAACTGACTTCCAGGATTGGAGGGGAACGGATCACCTCCAAACTTGAAAGAGATGTGCATTTGCACATTGGACACAATTTCCCTATTCCTATCCTAAGCCTGAAAACCTGCATCTGCTGCAGATATCAAGGCCAACTAATGGGTACATTTATGAATTCTAAAAAGAAGTAAATCTACACAAATTCTTAGTAGCACTTTTACAGGTGCAGATGAACAAGTTACTTACCTTTGATAACGATATATCTGTAAGAGTCTTATAGTAGTTATAGATTCCTTACCTTAGAATTACCCCCAGGTGTCAGACTGGATCCGGAGAAATGTATTCCTAGCGGTACCCCTGCGTGTTGGTAGGTGGCTTCGGTCGACTCCGCGTTCGTCGTCAGCGGCGTGATCACAGGGATGACATTGCGGTTTCTACTCAGACTTCGCCCCTGCGCACCGACGTCGGGTCTTTACAAGACATTCCACGCCAGAAGTGCAGAGCCATGCAAGACACTGACCACTGGTGCACAAAACCTAGGGCCCTGCAGGAAAGTCCCTTACCCTAGAAGTCAGTTCGCAGGACAGGAAGGAGGGGTGGGGCAGTAAGGAATCTATAACTAATATATGTCTCTTAATGATATATCGTTACCGAAGGTAAGTAACTAGTTCATCTGAAAGACTATTAGTTATAGATTCCTTACCTTAAAATAGATACCTCTGCAATAGCAACCCCGGAGGTGAGTTTGCGAACCAAGTTTGCACCAGAAAGTTCTGTTGAACTGAACGGCTAAAGAAGCAGTCTCTCCGGACGTGGCTGTCCAGGCAGTCGTGTTTTGTGAACGTGTGCAGGGATGCCCATGTGGCTGCCTGGCAGATGTCATTGAGGAGGAATCCACATCCCAAAGCAGTAGTGGCTGCCGTCGCCCTGGTGGAATGGGTGCGCAGCCCTACTGGAGGCTCCTCTTTCGGCAAGGAATAACATATTTTAATACAAAGGACGACCCATCGAGAGATGGTCCGTTTTTTGCATGGCCCAACCTTTCTTGGCGCCCATATTGCCAACAACGATTTGATTATCCACCCAGAATTGTTGTGAGCGATCCAGCTAAAAAGATTGCGCACGTTTTGGATCCAGACGGTGGAGTCTCTCTTCCTCCTTGGAAGGATGCGGGCGCGTTAAGAAGGCAGGCAAAGTGATGGTCTGTCCTATGTGGAAAGAGGTAACCACTTTTGGAGGAAAGAAGGTCGAGTTAGGAGGACAACCATGTCCAGATGAACAGCAAGGGAACTAGCTTTAGAAGAAAGAGCCTGAAGCTCACTCACCCTGCGAGCAGAGGTGAAGGCAACCAGAAAAGCAGTCTTGAGAGTCATGAGTCTGAGAGGCCAATTATGTAATGGCTCGAAAGGAGCACACATAAGATACACAAGAACCAGGTTCAAGTCCCACTGGGGCATTACGAAAGGAATAGGAGGAAAGAGGTGAGTAATACCCTTAAGAAATCTATTTACAATAGGGGACTTGAAAAGAGAAGGCTGATCAGGAAGCCGAAGAAAGGCCGAAAGATAGCATTTAAGGGTGACCAGAGCAGAGTCCTGCTGGGCCAAAGAAAGAATCAAGAGGAGAACATCTGATAGAGGGGCAGTAAGGGGATCCACAGCCTTTGATGTGCACCATGCTACAAATTTGTTCCATCTACAGGCGTATACTTTTGTAGTGGAGGAACGCCTGGCTGCCAAGATAACATAACAGACTTCGGGAGGAAGGTTGAAAGCTGTAAACTGTCGCCTCTCAATCTCTACGCAAGGAGGTGGAGGCTGGACAGGTTCGGGTGGAGGACCTTCCCCCTGCTGCTGTAACAGAAGATCCTACCAAAGAGGCAGTCTGATCGGATGATCGATGGCCATGTGCAATAGCTCGGGATACCAGACTCTTCGTGCCCAACCCGGAGCCATAAGAATGACTAGGGCCCAGTCGCGTTTGATCTTCTTCAGCACTCTGGGCAGAAGTGGTATAGGTGGAAAGACGTATGGAAGACCGCAACTCCACTTGTGATGAAAGGCGTCTCTGAGCAAGTGCCGCCTTGGAAATTCCAACACGCAGAACTGCTGACATTGCGTGTTCTCTTCGGCGGTGAACAGATTTAACCAAGGCTCTCCCCACTGCTGAAAGAGACCTTGAACCACCTCGGAGTGGAGATGCCATTCGAGATCCATCACGCACCTGCGGCTGAGTTTGTCCACCCTGGCGTTCAGGGAACGTGCCAGGTGTTGAACAACCAGAGACAGGCCCTGATGTTCCAGCCATGTCCGTGGAGAAGTGTGGCTCAATGGTTAGAGCAGGCAGACTTTGATGCAGAGCTCTGGCCAGGGACCAGGGTTCGATTCCTGCCCTGGCGGGTCTCGGGCTCATTAATTCCCCATACAGGATATTCTCGCCTCAGTGCCTATTCTGATCATGGGTCCCACGCTGCAACTCTGGGCAATAGCTTGCTTAGTCCCCAACAACGCGAGGGATGCCTGGTCTGCACCATGGGGGTGCCCAGGAGTGGACACTTCACAGGGAAAGCCAGGAAGGGTTCCCTTGCGGTATTCGTACAAGCGCCGGGAAACCCACTGCGGGTAGCTGTGCGCTATACAAGTACAAAAACATTTACAACATTTACATGTCCAAAGGCTGGAGAGCCTCTTGACATAGGGTCGACGACCCCACCCTGCCCCGTTTGTTGCAGTACCACACAGCAGTGGTGCTGTCAATGAACACCTGCACTACTCTTCCCTGAACAGAGAGAAGGAATGCCTTCAGTGCAAGACAAATCGCTCGGAGCTCCGGAAGGTTGATGTGGAGCCCGGACTCCGCCAAAGACCAGAGGTCTCTGATCTCCCTATGCTCCCCTCCTCTGTAAAGCGCTCTGATATCTGCGAAGATCTAGTTCGCGCTACATAAAACTTTCAAAATAAATAAATAAATAAATCTCTGCCTCCCCATGTGGACGCCCCATCTCAGAAGTGAAGCATCTGTCACCACTGTGAACTCTGGTTGGGGAAGGGAGAGGGATCTGCAGTTGACCCAATCTGGTTTGTTAGCCACCACTGCAATTGGTATGCAGTACCCTCAGAAATCTGGACGCAATCGGAGAGATTCCCCTGAAGCTGTGCCCGCAGGAACTTCAGGTCCCACTGCAGAGCCCGCATATGCCACCTGGCATGATCCACCAGCAGGAGGCCATGAGGCCCACCAGCAGGAGGTCATGAGGCCCACCAGCTTCAGGGTCATTCTGACTGAAACCCGGGATAGAGGCTGAAAGACTGGAATCAATCATCGCCTGAATATCCCGAACCCGCTGTTCAGGAAGATAAACCCAAAACTGCGCTGTATCTAGAACCGCCTCGATAAAAAGGAGCTTCTGACAGGGAATCAGGTGTGACTTCGGCACATTGACAGTGAACCCCAGCGAGTGCAGGAGGTCTGTCGTAGTCTGCAGGTGGGAGACAACAGCCTGGGGCGAACTCGCCTTCAACAACCAGTCGTCGAGATAGGGGAAGGCTGGAACCCCTGATCTGTGCAGATGAGCTGCGACCACCGCCATCACTTTCGTGAACACCCGAGGGGCGCTGGTAAGGCCAAATGGGAGCACAGTAAACTAAAAAGGCTCATGGCCTACCATGAACCGTAGGTAACGCGGATGGGGAGGCCGGACGGAGATGTGAAAATAAACGTCCTGTAAGTCAAACGCTACCATCCAGTCTCCAGGGTCGAGGGCAGACAGGACACGAGCTAGTGTCAACATTTTGAACTTCTCCTTCCGGAGGAAGTGGTGGACGTCCCTGAGATCCAAGATAGGATGCAGGCTTTTGTCCTTCTTTGGTACCAGGAAGTAGTGAGAATTACAACCACAACCTACTTCTGGTAGAGGGACTCACTCGATGGCTCCCTTGGCCAAGAGAGGCATAAATTCCTGATGGAGAAGGGCCAGATGATCCTCCGACATGCGATGGAGTGTGGGCGGCGATGGTGTGGGTGGCATGGATAGAGGGGTAGTCTCGAAGGGGAGGGAGTAGCCCCTTCAGACTATCTGCAAAACCCACCTGTCCGACGTGATGTTGTGCTAGTTGGGGAGGTGATGGCGAATCCTGCCGTCCATTGGCAACTGGTGACCCTGAAAGGTCGAACCAGGAAGGTTTGGAGGCTGCTACAGAGGGGTCACTGGTGGACTGGCCAGCCCACTGGCCTCCAGACCCATGACGCTAGGTCCCATGTCCCCGGCCGCGCAGAGGCTGGGCAGCTTACGCAGGCCTGTGGCTTTGGATGGAACATGGTGGGGCACCCTTTCCATTTCTCGTTCTTCGGTGTCCGGCATTTGAGGGCTATGCAGGTGCCAAGCGAGTGCCTAGCTAACAGGGCGGTGTGCCATTTCGCTACCACCCCCCTCCAGAGACCCATGGGGCTTTAAATGTAAGTGCCTTCTAATAAACTCGGTTCCACTCCAACACGATGGAATCTTGATACAGTGTTTTTCTTTCAACACTAGTAACCCCAGGCTATGGGGGACCTTAGCGCGCCCATACCACCGGGGTTCATCACAAACATTTTAGTACACTTTAATTCACTGGTCCTGACGAACGCCTGATATACCACTATCACATAGGCAGAAACATGTTGACTTTGCACTAGTATAAAACTGGACTTTTAATTTAGGTCCATTATCCTACACTTTTGTTTTTAATCCATGTTTAATTGGCGAAACAAATAAATTCCTTTTTTGACACAATTGTGAAATTTTTTAAACTCACTTAATTCTCACTTCACGCACAAAAAATCCAGCTCCGTAGTAACCTGGCGTTGCAGCACACTAGGGTGGCATTCGGCCACTCCTGGTGGGGCCCGGCCACTCCTGGTGGGGCCCTCACTCACCAGGTGAGTGAGGGCCTTCAAAATAACCTAATGAGGTTTCATTAACAGTCAACCTAGACTGTGAGCTATGCTTCTTGCTCGCTCTTATTGTAGTAATTATTGGTGTGACGCTCCTCTGTTGTTCTTTTTGACTTTGCCCGAGGGGAATAGGAGCACCACGTTCCCTTCCTCTTTTGTTGTTACAGGAACCCTTTCCGTAGCCATAAAAAGGGCAAAAGCAGAATAAGCAGGGCGAGAGGTGGTAGCGAGGCCCAAGGACCTGGCCATAGCCCTAGAATCCTTAAAGCACTCGAGCTTGTTGTCCGCTTTATCACCAAACAAGCGACAGCCATCAAAGGGCATGTGCAAAAGTGTCGATTGGACATTACCTGAGAAGCCAGTGGAACTTAGCCAGGCATAGTGTCTCAGGGCTACCGATGCTGAAATTGTCATGTCTAGTGAGTCGGCGATGTCCTACCCACATCGTATGGCGAACTTCACTCCTTCTATACCCCCAGCCATTACACAGGAGAGAACGGCCCGGGCCTCCTCTGGGAACTGCGGCAGCACCTGCGCGACCGTATCCCACACAGAGAGGGTGTAACGGCCCAGGAGGCATACAGTGTTCACCGACCGCAGTCCTAAGCTGGAGGAAGAAAACATGATCTTCCCAAGATGATCCAGCTTCTTAGATTCCCTATCTGGTGGAGTAGTAGGGAATGCGTCTTTATAATTTGAGGCTTGGACCACCAAGCTCTCGGGGGTAGGGTGTTGGGAGAAGAAAATGGGGTCACTCGGGGCTGGGCAGTGGCGTCGGGTAATCATCCAATCCACAAAGGCCCCTGTGCTGGGCTTGGACCAAGTGCCCAGAAGGATGTCCGTGAGGGTCTTATTGAACGGCAGCAGTGGCTCCGAAGAGGACGCTGAGGCTAAAGCACCTCGGTCAGGAGGTTAGTCCTGACCACCACTTTAGGAAGCTCACGGTTAAAAACCTCAGCCGCCTTACGCAACACCACAGTGTAAGAGGCTCCCTAATCCATAGCAACAGTGGGGCGAGGAAGCATGCTACGGTCTGGGGAGGTATCCAGACCACTGGCCTCACCCAAACTCCTCTCTCCAGTCCGGTTCACTCAACTGGTCTGCTAGAGGATCAACAGACCCCTCCCAGTCCTCCTCATCCTCTTCCGGCTGCCACTCGGAGCACTAGGGAACACCAGGAAAGAACAGTAATACAAAAGTACCGGTCGGCATCGGATCTGGCGTCAGTCCGGCTCCGTGTCCAGGTCAGGGTTGAGGCCAGGGTCGACGCCGGCTAGGGACAGAACCGGCATCAGAGGAGGCGGAGGTGTCGTCGGTGTATTCGACGCCAAAGGAGGTATTGTAAGGCCTACTGGCGCCGATCCGGATCCGCGTGGGTTCAAAGGCCTAGAAACCCCAGCCGAGTCCGTGGGGCCCGAAGGCACGCCGGCAGAGTCGGGCTGCCCAAAGATCGAATGAAGGGCTTCGTAAAAATTATGAAGTTGGGCAGGGTTCGCTCCGGCTCCCGGGAAGGGAGGGAAGCTCGGAGCTGACCCAGCATGCTCCGCAGGTGGAGCCGCAGGATGACCACCGCCCGAATGCCGCGTCGGCCGACGGACAGGGAGAACGCGAAGAGCGACGGTGCTTCTTTGCCTTCTTTTTGTGCTTTGACTTACCCGGAGACAAAGACTTCGAGGAAGAGTGGTGGTGAGGACTCTGCAACCGGTCCCGCGACCTCCCTCTCGACCGGGACCTCGAGCGGAGCAGACTGCCGGGTCTACAGAAGCTTTCGGAACCACTCCCACAAATACTTTGAGTTCAAGGCCGGACAGTCTGAGCACGACTTCGGGTCGTGGTCGCGCTGCAGACATAACAGGCACGCGAGGCGAGGGTCCGCAACTGACATCAATTTGTGACCGGCTTCACAAGCCTTGAAGCCGGTCTGACGTGACATCCCTACGTGCACCAGGAGTCAACACGACTCGAAAAGAAGTCCGGGAACAGTCCAGCCCGAACTGCCAAGCCATGTCTTCCCTGGACCGGAATCAAGCATCCTAGGACTGGTTTCTGTCTATCAGCGGTCTTCAGCCAGGATAGCTAGACTCTAGTGGCGTAGTGAGCACGGAACCCACGTCTGGGCATACCCTTCCCACATAGGCTGAACAGCAAAACACACAAGATGATGGACGGGATGTTGCACAATGGCAAAATATTCACCCCCGTCACAGATCTGGGTTTAATCCATCGTTATTTTGCTCACCAAGCCACTTCAGTTCAGACAGGGCCATAGGCAAATCAGTCTTGACCCTGTGCCTCAAGGGAACAGTCCAGCCCGAACTGCAAAGCCATGTCTTCCCTGGACCGGAATCAAGCATCCTAGGACTGGTTTCTGGCTATCAGCCGTCTTCAGCCAGGATAGCTTGACTCCAGTGGCGTAGTGAGCACGGAACCCACGTCTGGGCATACCATTCCCACATAGGCTGAACAGCAAAACACAAAAGATGATGGTCGGAATGTTGCACAATGGCAAAACATTCACCCCCAGTCACAGATCTGGGTTTAATCCATTGTTATTTTGCTCGCCAAGCCACTCCAGTTCGAACATGGCCAAATGCAAATCAGTCTTGACCCTGTGCCCTCATGGGAACAGTTCAGCCTGAACTGCCAAGCCATGTCTTCCCTGGACCAGAATCAAGCATCCTAGGACCGTTTTTTGCATTTAGAAAAAAGTGTGCAATTATAAACAGCCAATATTTTTGCTTTTTTGTTCGGAGTGGGAGTCACTCCTGAGTAAGGCCATTCGGAGGAAAAGGCATGAATGGAGCTTGCCAGGTGAAACCTGCACATTCCCACATTATATGCATGAATGTTTGAAAAGGGAATCCTTCAGCTCTCCAGTATTGTACACTAAAAGTTATCTATCATTGTTTGGGGTCAAAACACTAAAAGGATACAAGGCTTCCAATACCAGAGTCTGGTCCTAGATTACAGGAAAATTTAAAGGTAGCAGCCAGGTCCGAACATTCAGTTGTCAATGTATATCACATTGGGAGGGTGCACAAGTGACTATAAGTGGTGAGTAGGCTTTATAGTATCATAGCATAAGTCTTTGATCACCTAAACATAAAACAGAAACGTGTGTACCTCGCTCTGCCACTGATAAAAAAGCACTAATGCTCTCCACAGTCTTCATGTTCTGTCTTTTCTTTGTAAAAAAATGTTTAAACTATTCTAAGCACAGAAATCCACAATGTCACCAAACAAGTAGAGCAATGATATGTCTCAACATTACTAACAGAAGTGTTGAGAACAAAAAAATACCTTAGTTTTGATTTCTAACATTGTACCGTGAAAGTGAGAGACTTCTGCTTCAAAATGACCAAGAACAGTTAATAAGGCAAACAATGATGTACCTGCCCTTTAGATTTTCAAGTTCTCGGTGGTGAAGCATGCTTCTCATGTGTTCATCCATCTCCTAGGACAGAAAGGAAATTTTAAGACTGGCAAGGAACAGCTGCTCACCACAAGCAAGGACAGAAACTATCTGACAATTAAAACAGGCATGCTTTTCTGCAAGGAACAGCTGTTGTGTTGGTAATGGGCCTGGTTTCCAAGTCATGAAAGCATAGACAGCTGCACTTTTCATCACACTATGTGATGAACACATGATGAAGACAAAATGCAACTTTTAAAGTACATAGAAAAGGGGACTTAATATGCTAAAATAATACAAACAAATACTTATTAAATATGGAAAATGTGCATGTCCACAAGAAACACACAGTTGTGAAATCGAATTTTACATTGCTGAAACATGCTTATAAAAGCCAGTCAGAGACGACAATTGGAACATGCCCACTGATATAATACGAAAAGTAATGGACTTGTGTCAGCCATAACAAATGAGTTGTTCGATATTGAAATATGATTTGGCTTATACAGAGATATTCAGCATCCCCCCCACCTTCTTCAATACCCACAAGTACTGTGTTCCAGACAGTGGAGGAATTTGATTATGATACTGTGTTTTGTGTAAATATAAAATTTGCCACAACAGTTTCTAATTCAAAGGGACCAAAAGTTATTGCAATCACAGTACAAGGGACGTGCCAGGGGTCACTGCATCCTTGCTTAGAATCAAGTACAGAGATGGTATTGCAGGAGGCCAGTAAGTGGTGTGGCAAGTAACAAGGTGTAGAATGGTTCTACTTCTGCTTACAACTTTTATCGTTGGGCATTAAAAAAAACCTGAGCATTCATAATATTTACTTATGTAAATATTCTAACTTTCTACAATATACGGTTAAGGAGCAATTCGAGAGTTCCTATCGGACGAGCTTAGAACGTCTCCCACTGGCATTAATGGCATTTTGGTTGAATTTTGAGTGATTGAGAAAGGCTATAAGAATTAAAATCTCTAATGCTGTACACTGGTATAGTCATTATCATCAATTCTCAAATCCTCATCAAAATACGGTGACAATCGAAAACATGCAGAAGCTAGTTCAAAAACAAGCATTTGCAATTCAATAGGGCTTGCATTTTCTAGATTTACAGCTATTGGGTTTGTAAATATAAAAGCAGGCACCATGCTGCAACTAAGTGCGGTTCCGGTGTTGTATATATGAAAGTTGGCAATGTGCTGAAATATAAAGCGCGACGCCAGTGCAGATAAAAGTTATGAGCATGGCTGTCTGTGAAGCGGGCGCCATGCTAATAAAAAAAGAAAATCATAAAAGCGGGTGCCATGCTAAAATATTAAGCATTGCGCCCGTGCATATAAACTGGTCTTTAATGTTTGGCGCATTAGTGGGAGGCAGGGCCACATTAAATCTCGGCTTGTTGTGGGCTTGAGATGTTAAGAGGACCTTGAGCTGAGCCATAGTCCGGTATTTGACTTGCACTTCTGAGCCACTGCCAGGCATCTGACTCTTGGTTTTTGTGTTGCAATTGCTAATGAAGTGAGCATTAAGTAAATAAAGTAAATGAATACAAAACAAAAGGCATGCGGCTGCCATGTTAAAGCAACAATAATATAAGGATGGGCGCCCGCCTTTTTTAAAAACGCGGTTGCTTTATTAGCATTTGCAGCACGCCGAGCTATAGATGTTTAAACCTAAAGTGCGACGTGCCGTGATTGCTTCAAAAGTAAATAAACAGTAAAGAAATGCGGTGGCCACCTGCCTTTTTTCTAATTATTTACTTTTGCAGCAATGGCGGCACGCCACGGTTTAGCTGCAGATGTTTCAAGCTAAATTGTGATGTGCCGCCATGGCTACAAAAGTAAAATAAATTTTTAAAAAGGCACACAGCCGCTGCATTTTTTTACTGTTCCATTACTTTTGTAGCAGTCGCAGCATGCTGCCTCATGGAGTCTTATGCTCTGGACCCTAAAGAGTCGAGCAGAGAGTAGATCAAGCAGAGAGTAGATCAAGCAGAGAGTCGAAAAGCAGGCGCCACGCTGCAACATAAAGCGATGTGCCCTTGCTGTTAATATGAAAGCGGGCACCGTGCTGAAACCTAAAGTGGGGCGCCCGGTTGGGGGACTGGGTTGAGGGACTGTGACCTGGGAGAGTTTGAATAAGCTCGAGTCACGCGGGCGCCATTGTGGAATGTATGTTGCCAGTGGGTTGACTGCCTTACAAAAGAAATGCACAGCCGCCATTCTTATACCTGATTGCAAAAACAACAGTTGATGGACAGAATGCAGAACAATGTCATACATTCACCCCAGTACAGAGATCTGGGCCTAAATCCATCGTTTTTTTGCACTCCACACCACCCCAGTTCAGACATTGCCATATGCAAATCAGCCTTGACCCTGTGCCTCATGGGAACAATCCAGCCCGAACTGTCAAGCCATGTCTTTCCTGGACTGGAATCAAGCATCCTAGGACCGGTTTCTGGCTATCAGCCGTCTTCAGCCAGGATAGCTTGACTCCAGTGGTGTGGAGAGCATGGGACTCACGTCTGAGCATACCCATCCCACTCGGGGTGACAATTGCAAAAATAACAGTTGATGGACAGAATGCAGAACAATGTCATACAATCACCTCAGTACAGAGATCTGGGCCTAAATCCATAGTTTGTTTGCACTCCACAACACCACATTTCTGACATGGCCATATGCAAATCAGCCTTGACCCTGTCCATCAACTTTTTTGTAAAACGTTTTGCACTGGTTTTAATTAACTATGCATAATAAACTTAAACTATCACTTGAGGAGTTCTGCAATAATCCCCTCTATAAATTGTACTGTTCAACATCTTGCACCTCTTTTCAATATCATTGCTACTATTCTATACAGTGTCAGCCCTATGTAGACTTTGTTTCAGAGTGTGTGGACCAGATGAAGAGATTGCTTCACTTCAATGCGGTCTTCTGTGAATTTAAGCACTTGGTGAGTATTAAGCTCAATAGTAATCAGACTGGAATTTGCATTTTAGGCCAGATTAATACCTCTTCTACATAACATCCAAGTTCTTATACTTAACCAAATTGAACACCAGTATGACACTTGACCTTTAGAATACCGCTGCAGTGTAAAACTGCTTCTTACACCAGTCTTACTTTTTATCACAAGTCAACCAGCAGCGATCAACTTAGTTGGACTGTAGCAAAGCTCCTTTTGCAGGCCATCCTTAAGCAAAGATGCACAAACTGCTAAATCTACAAAATTCCTCTCTTAAAAGGTAAAAGCATTGCTTCGTCATTCAAGCACTCTTAACCTGGATGAGTCTTCCTGTTCAAATGTGGGTCAGGGCTATTCAATTTACAATCAAACACCTGTTCACAGGATATTTGTTGCAAGGCAACACTTGAAAAATGTGTTGTGTACAAGTGCCCTCTATAAATGCCATTAGTAGTAGTAACAGTAGTATGGAAACCTGCTAAATTGCATGTTGTGAGTCCGGATATCTGGTTTGAGTCTTACTTTTTTTTCTTGCTAAAAATATATAATGTTTAATTCTACAGGAGCACACCCGCCTCCTGGTACCACGCAAGCTGTAAATGTTAATAAATTGATGTTACACAAAAAGAACACAAACAATTAAACCAATCTTGAAAGCTTATACTGAATTTAACATAAAAGAAATCACCCATATTGCCATTAACATGCTCAGACTAGTGCTTAATACCCATGTAACTTCACTGTGAAGTAACAATACAACACGCCACAGACAGACATGTCGACAATAGAAAAACTGGTGTTTCCAATAAGCAAAATGCATACATGAATCAGTTTAAGATTAAAGCATTCGGTAGCCAAGAGCCTGCAAATACAGAACGACTGAATAAAGAACATTTAAGTTTTCCTTCATTTCAACCACATGCAAGCCCAGTATGATGGCACTGAGGAGATATAAATCTCTAGCTTTAAAATAAATGCAGTTTTCTTGAGTTTTTCACTATCATTCACTACTATTATTCACATTGTTGTGCATCCCTTTGGTACTAGTCATTCCCAATGCCAGTCTTTACAATAACAGGCAGCACTAGGGTTGGTTACGTGGCCTCTCAGAGAGGCAAAGCCGTGCTACAGAGACATGGAGGTTGTACTCTGCGTCCCCAGGTTTGATACCACATAGATTGCCTTATTCAGAAAATGGAGGTAAAGTCCATATATGCAGTGCGTAATGCCACTCAGCTTGAAGCAAATATACACTTCAAATTCACAAACCATGCGAGTGAGAACTGGGAGTACTAGGCTGTCAGTCAAAGCACAGGTGGACACCTTCAACATACAAATTAGAAGCAAGAGGAAGACAGGTGCTTAAGCAACAGGCAAACCAGCATGCCATGTCTTAAGCAAGTGGAAAGATACGAAGATGTACATAAGAAGCAATGCCCACACACCACACCGGTAAGTGTTGGAACACTACAGTGACATATCGCATCTGACAACAGGGATGTTAATTCTGTTTTAACTATTGGCCCTACAGCTGGTTTTCTTTATGGATAACCAGCAAAAAAAGTATACTCAATCAGAGATACACCTACTTCTGCAAAGTGTGGTGCCTCCTCTGAAGACCCAACCGACCATGAAGCAAGAACTATGAGCAGATTTCGCACAACAGACTTCCACATCTGGCTCTGAAGCACTTTTTCCCTGGGGAGTGTAAGCTATCTTGAACCTGCTGCCAGCAGAATTCAAATTTTCGGTAGCCTTATCACTGTTCTCAGGTTTGTGATAGTTCTCACCAACCATGGCATGTATTGCCTTACAATAACTCACAATCATTTACATGACTATGATGCTATGCAAATAGACAACTCTCAAACACAAAAAAAGATTCCTGTTTCAGTGAATTGAGGGACACAAGAAAATTTACCTTTTTTGTGCTGTACACGATGTGGCACAAGATGCATTTTCGCTCTCGAACCATAGTTGCCAACTAAGAGGTTCACGCCATAACGGCAATGATGAAATCAAACCCAGTGGCTTTGGGGATTTCATACATTTCCTACAGTGCAGAATAAAACACAAGAGAGAGGAAAAAATGGCAAGTCAGTATACAATTTTGATATTAGAATTTATAGAACTGTTCTTGTGTTCTTTGAATGCAAACAGTGTCACAACACACATTAATTGCTTGCATTTAATGATTTTAAAAACATGGTACGTACTTGTTAAAGTTCATCTTTAGGAATAACTTCATTAAAATGTCATGCTCTCTAAAAAAATACATCCTTGCCTATCCAAAAGCAACATTTCCTTCCTATTATCGTCTATCAATAAAAGCAGCTAAATACGTTTTAAAAGGATTGGAAAAATCAAAAAAGGTTTTAAAAATAGGCAAGTTTGCACGGCCGACTAAGCCTACTTTTGTCCTCATTGCAAAAAAAAAAAAAAAAAAAAAACTTTCAATAGGAATACAGTCCCAAATAAGGAAAAACGTCATTGTTAATGTAAAAATCTTGGTAGGATTTCTACAGCAGATGTCAGAGGTCAGGCCAGTCACAGCTGGTCACAGTAAAAGAAAGTACACAAGAAAATCAATTTTCATCAAGCTTTCTTTCATGTAGACCAGTGTTTCCCAAACTGGGGTCCGCGGACCCCCAGGGGTCCTTGACACATTCCCAGGGGGTCCGTAGGCAACAGTTTTAAAAGCACAGAAAAGTTTCTTGTATAATTAGCAGCTTTCCAGCAACAATAAAAGTGTCAAATAATGCCAGTGATTAATGTACCTGCTGGAGCGTGAGGAGAGTTTTGTTCAGTGGCAGCTATACCTTAAATAGTGTAGCGCAGAGGGTTAATGTGCCTACTGCAAAGAATGTGTAACATGCATTTTAAAAAGCAGTATTTTATGTGCATAGGTTCGTGGTTAATGCTTTTGTCACAGAGATTCTTTCGTTACTGTGCACTTTATAAATGACAATCTTAATGTAGCAGAGGGACCTATAAACAGTCATCAAAGAGCTGCTTGCAAACTGCATGGTATCAGTTAGTAACTTATGTTTTTTTCCAGTTATTCATTATCCTGATGCTGCTAAAAAGATGTATTTGGTCTGAGTTTCAGCTTTTCCTGACCAAGCACTCTTTAAACATTTTATATACACACTGATTTACATGTATGATTCAATGTCTCTATATGTGTGTGATGTAAAGTGCTCTGACATCCTATAATGGTATGAGAAATACTATGAAACAAATGGAATACATGTGACAGAGGAGCTATTACTTCAATATAAAATACTACGGGCCAGATGTACGATCCGGTTTTATATGCGCGAACGGGTTCGCGAACCCGTTTGCGCATGCAAAAACCTATATACATTGCCTATTTTGTGAGTCGCAATTTGTTTGCGACTCACTAAATAGGTTTTGCAACTAGCTATGTGGAAGGGGTATTCCCTTCCAAATAGCGAGTCTCAAAACCATGTACAAATGTTTTATGGTCGCAAAACACTTGCAATTACCACCTACTTCAAGTAGATGGTAATGCATTCGCAAATGGGAAGGGGTCCCCAGGGGATCCCTTCACCTTTGTAAATGCATGCAAAATATTTTTTTAAGGGCAGGCAGTGGCCCAGGGACCTCTGCCTGCCCTTAGAAAATGAAACGAAAACGTTTCATTTTCTTGTTTTTTAAATACATTGTAAACGGGCTGCATTTTTTTTTTTTAACTGCTTTATTTAAAAGCAGTCCCAGACATGGTGGCCTGCACAGCCCAGCAGGCCACCATACCTGGCAGGGCTGGCATTCCCAATGGGCTCGCAAATTGTGAGAGGCTCATTAATATTAATGAACCTCGCAATTTGCGACCCCATTGGGAATCCCAAACAGTGTTAAACACACTGTTGTACATTTCATTTAGCAACTCGTCATTTGCCACTCGCAATGTGTCGCCAGTGTGTCGTGTTGCGAGGTGCTAAATGAAATGGTTGTACATCTGGCCCCAAAATCCTTAGAACGTTGAGTATTTGTTTTGTGTGCACACGTGTATTTTTTTCGAATTACTGTTTTAATATTTGAAATTTAACTCATACAATTTTCTTGGGGGTCTCCGGCTTCCAGTGGTGACTCAATGGGGGTCCTCAGGAGTCAAAAGTTTGGGAACCACTGATGTAGACTTTTTGTTACTTGCATGCCAGATCAGGATTAGGTTAACATTTTCTTTGGTGTGATTACAAATGAGGGAATGGCAGTGGTCACGTCTTTCATTTTACAGTGATTGTCGGTGGTAATCATTTCCAATATAGGTAAACTGACTTCAGAACTTAGTTACGACATTAATGTTCACTTCTCAATATTTCAGGTTCTAAAACGGTAACTGTGCGATTCCTATTAGGAACCATAATTATATACACAGCATATGATCTATATCATAGATACAACCACTGTCAGTCAGTCATTAAAACTTTATTCGGGTTATTACAACCATAAAAGTATACACAATACATTTATAAAATTTTATAAAAACACAAAATATATAAAATTTGTAAAATTGCAAATCAGTCCTTTCCGGGAGGAAACCCCAGTACCTTTGTTATTAATCAGTATCCTCCTAGGATGTGAAAATTACAAGGGTGAACATGAGAAAACATATGTGACCAGGTCTTCCAAACATAATACATACATTGAAGTGCAATCTCGTTACCATACGCCTATACCTCTATACTCTGGAGAAACCCCCTGACTCGTCTCATGTATTTACCCAAGGCGCAGGCTATATCCAGATTTACCATCCCCACCAGGAGATGTACAGCTTGCTTTCTATTCATAATCCTATAAGTTTTGAATAGCGGGCCTAAGATCTCCTTACGTATATCAAGGGTCATCCTACAGTCTAATAAAATATGAATAATATCACAGGAGGTACCTAGCGTACATGTGCAATTGCCATTACTATTTATCATGTAATTTTTAACCCTGGTATTTACATAACAGGGGTTTATGCCCATTCTCAGTTTTAAAACCTCTCTTCTTAAGTGCTGATTCGGCAACCTATCCAAGTAAGGGTAGGAGTGGACTTCTGAAATCCATACTTGGATCATATGGGACACCGATATTTTTTGTCGGAGATACTCTTGATCGCATATGCAGGACACATCCGCTCCCAATGACCGTAGTTCTTTTTTGCCTATATTGGTATGTCCTAACTGGGTATCTAGTTCTATTCCTAGCTTCCCATAGGCTTCCTTTAGTGAGAGTCTTGTTTCTTTAGCCAACGATAACTCGCTGGAGGCAATTTCCTCTCTACACCACTGTGATATTTTTCTGGGAGGTTCCCCTGTCTCCAGACGCTGCCAGAACCGTATTAGTGCCATCCTGGATGTAATTGCCCAGGAAGTGACTCCTATCTCCAATCTTGCTGCTTGTACCATTGCTGATTTCGGCAACGAGAACAAGCTTTTGAGGATCATACCCTCCTCTTTATCCCAACCTTTTTTCCCGCTAAGGAGGAGATCTAACCACTGACTATTACTTTCTATGGTGTACCACACAGAATATCTAGCAATAATCATCTAGTTTTGGTGGAGTTGGGTGGGCTGGAGTGTGCATACTCCAGGGAAGGAGTGGGGGAGCACGGCTATTTGGACTATTAATGGAACAGCTTTCCTACATGGCGCAACTTGTGTTCTCTGTAAATATACCCTTCACCACACATTCAAAGAGCATGTGCATGAGTAAGGAAATCACTTCCATTCCAAGAAAGCTGCACTCACCCTCACTAGTCTGCAAGCCACTACAGTATATTCTCCTAGATGATCATCCTCATCAGAAAAAAATCCAATATAGAGTTAAAAATATTCTCACTCAACATTACTTTTTGACTCAATTTGACTCAGCATAAAAGTGAAACTTGTAAAATGTGACAGATGTTAATCTAACCATTCATACTCATCTTTTTCTCAACAGAATATTAATATTGATATTGATGTACGCAATGATACATGTGTGCATGAAAATGAAATTAAATCACTGTTGTCGAAATCACCCAAGATGACCTCTCCATCCACCCAGAGTAAGAAATAGGTTGTCAGACAGCCCCTGCGACCTAAGCCTGAGGGAATGGATTGAAAGATAACAGGTGGGATGGCAAGTAACCAGCAGAATAAACGTGCGGACTGGAAAACCCCAGATTAGTCCAACAGATAGGCAGCGACACCACAGTCGTTCGGGCAGATTGGTGCCAATAAAACACACATGACCTCATGCACACACATACATCACTAAGGGTCACTGGAATTATTACACTGGGAGGGTAGTCGCCCATCTCAAGGAATAATGACATTAACTTGCCGGTGTGAACCCTAAACGAATTAGGAAAATAGAGAACAATTCAATAAATTACATCAAGATGACAAACATCTAATATGAGGTACTGGACGTATGTATTTTTTAAGTTGTAAGTGATTTCAGCCCCAATAGGCACTAAGCGCCAATGATGTTCTATGGAAAAAGGTAGACCAGGATCTCGGAGCAATTTTAGGCAGACTACGATGGCGCACTGGCCAGATACACCAAGCGAATTTATGCTTGTAAGAAATTGTGTTATTAGTTGAGAGGAATGGAAGCTCCACCCAATTAATAAACACAATCCTTGTCAGGGTGAACCATAAAAGTCCCTAAATAAACCTGTGCTTAACCCTCTAGTAGCTTGGCACAAAATCAGTTAGACTTAACTTGGAGGCAGTGTGTAAAGTATTTACGCAGTACACAAACAGTAATAAAGCAAAGTAAAAAAAGTAAAATTAAAAAAAAAAGACAAAAAGACAAAGAGTACAATGTCACAGCGGCTTAAAACTTACTGCCGGAAAATCAACCATAAGTGCGGGAAGGCAAAGACATATCAAACATTAATTGCAGCATGCACACCATCTGGACAGTACAAATCATAGCACACAGTAAGTGCAGAGCAGTGAACACATATAGCATTTCTTCAGATGAGTAGCGCCTCTGTTTAGCCGCTGTAGTCGGATATAAGCCGGGCTGGTACCTTGCGCCCAGGGTAAAAGTCACTGGCTTTTTCAGTCAAGGGAGAGCAGCGTTCTAATAAGTTCAATCATTAAAGTTCATTCAGTGACTTCTGACCTGCCTGCAGGCCGATCCGCCTCCCCGACCGCCGGTCAGCTCCACCTGCGGACACCTCGCCGGTTTTCCACAGGCGAATTCGCACCTGCGGTGACCGCTGCCACTGCCTCCTACCGCTTCGTCAGCTGCCTCCAAGTTGCGCTGCACTGTGCCATAATTTGCTTACTGTACTTCTCTCCCACTTGTATCCTCTGCAACCCACCCGTGGTAGTGCGACATTTTCCTAATTGTGCTTCTTTCCCAAATGTTCTTCACTGCATTTTCACCCGCCGTACTGCGCTATTTTCTCTTAAATCTGTTTCGCTCTCACTTGTATTTTTCTGCACTTCCGCCTGTATTCACCCACCCCCTAGTCCCCCTCTTTTGCCTTCTGTATCCCGGCTCCTTCCCGCCACCTCCTCCTGAGGACACACCCCCCACTCCCGCCTCCCAGCTGCTCCTCCCTCCCTCCTCGCCTTAATGGCAACCGACGACAGGGCACGCCAAAGCAAGTCAGTCTGCGCCCGTCCGTGCCCAGCGCCAGAACCCCTGGACCCCGAAGCCACCACAACACCAGATTGCACTACGACTCCGGCACCCTCCACGCACTCAACCCCGGACGAAATCAGTCCTGCTACCAGGCCATCCCGAAGTGCACACAAGGACCCTTCACCTGCCAGAACTTCAGCTTCACCAGCACCGGACCAGCCAATTCATCAACCAGAGAACTCAACCACCTCCGATGCATCCTCCTCAAAACCCGCTCCGCCCGCAATGCACGCCATCGAACTCTGGGACTTTCTAGACTCAACCGCCCCAGACTCTGCCTTCCTCACGGAGACTGGCTGAACACCACCTCGGCACCAGACATCGCCACAGCCATCCCGGAGGGCTACAAGATCTCCCGCAGAGACCGGACCAACGGAGTGGGAGGGGGAATCGCCATCTTCCACAAGGACACTCTTAGAGTCTCAACCAACACCGACGACACCCTCACCACCGCCGAGCACATGCACTTCCAGATCCACACCGACCCAAACACCACCCTCAGAGGAACACTCATCTACAGACCTCCCGGACCCCGACCACAGTTCAGCCCCCACGCCCTCGCCGGACTACATCCTCCTCGGGGACCTGAATTTCCACCTCGAGAACAACAACGACGCCAACTCCACTTGCCCTGATCGACAACCTCGGACTTAAACAGCTTGTGACTACTCCCACCCACGCCGCTGGACACACACTGGACCCCATCTTCCCTGCAAGCCCCCACGTCTCCTTCAACCACACCACGAACCCCACTGGACAGACCACAGATACGTCCACTTCACCTTCAGGAAACCCACCACACACCATCTCACCCAACAGTGGCCACGCCGCTGCTGGAGCAAGATCACCAAGGACCAACTGACAACCACCCTCGCCCTAGGACCTCCCGCAGACCCCACCGACCTGACACCGCTGCCATCAACCTCAAACAGTGGATCAGCAGCTGCGCCAACACCCTCGCCCCACTCAAGACCTCCGCAACCAATCACACCAACAAGAAAGCCGGATGGTTCACCGAAGATCTCCGAACCTCCAAGCGCACCTGTCGGAGGCTGGAAAAGAACTGGCTCCATCTCCTTGCTCCCTTTTCCGGCGAAAGTCACGAAAAAGATAGTCAAAAGACAGCTGATCCGCCACCTCGAAGACAACATACTGGACCCCTTCCGCGGCATCCACAGCACCGAGACCGCCCTCATCGGCGCCACCGACGACATCAAGATCCTTATGGACAAAGGATAATCAGCCGCCCTCGTCTTCCTGGACCTATCGGCAGCCTTCGACATGGTCTGCCACCGCACCCTAACAGCATCCCTCCACGACGCCCTCGCCACAGTTTCACACATCCGGAAAACCACCGCCGGCGGCAGATCCTTCTACTTCCTCGCCGCCAACACCTGGAATACCCTCCCCACCGACCTATGGCAGACCCAAGACCTGCTAGCCTTCAGAAGACTTTTCAAGACCTGGCTCTTCGAGCGGTAGCAGCTGTGGCCGCCCCAGCGCCTTGAGACCCTCACGGGTATGTAGCGCGTTCTACAAATGTACGGATTAATTGATTGATTCAGTACTGTGCCTAGAGGTAACCAGCAGTCAGTTCCCGATAACCTGCATTTTTCAAGCAGTATATTTTCAAGGGTTGACAAATGTCTCTCAGTTTCGAGGAGGCAAGCAACATCTTTGCAAATTTTTCTAATTGCTGATCGCAATAGACTAGGTCCCCAATGCACTGCTTAAACTTGGGGGCTCGTCATCTGCCCCATTTACAGTCCACCTGTCTCTTTACCAGCAGCAATCCCAGTACAACAAGCTTCCTACCTGCAATGTCCACATCTTTCACAAAGCCTAAGAGATACATGTGCAGGTCCACTGCCACTTCACAGCTAGTTATTGCAGATAAGGCTGCAATGACCTCCGACCAGTATTTGAGTGTTCTAGCTAAATGCAAAAAGCCCGCACCCAATCATCTCCCACATCGCAAACAGCAGTCACCCTGTCTTAAGCTATATCTGTGCGATGATTTGGGGGTTGCGCGATGCAGGATTTATAATGCATCATATAAGATATGCTGCTTGAGGCCTGATCAGTTTGAGTTCAGATACATTTTCAGACCACCTCAGAAATTTAACACCCCAGCTCCTCCTCCCCACCTTACTCTCTGCCAGAGCTTGCTCATTGTCTTCTGCTGTGCTCCATGATGAAGCATGGAGGTCAGGCTCTTCGTGGACCTTCCCTCAAGCATGCTACTGCTGTGCTCCATGATAAAGCATGGAGGTCAGGCTCTTCGTGGACCTTCCCTCAAGCATGCTGTTTTGTGAGATGCTAGAAAGATCGAGTAAAATGTAATGAATGAAATAACAAAAACAAGAAAAATCCAATCTGTAGTAACAGAGATATGTATTTCTAAAGTTTTACATTAAAATAGCACCAAAAAGCAAAAAGCGACACTTAGGGTTATAAGGTGGCGTTGGACTGGGGGGAAGTCACAAGTTCAGGCCAAACATGATGGGGTGGGTACAAGGACCAGTGTCATCCTGCTGAAGAGATGCCTTTTCAAGTCTGCATGAGGACTTTCCTTTCCATTACCAGAAGCCACAAGGAGGTTGTTGGGGCGACATTTGCTGGTGTAGTCTTTGCAGGCCATCAGCACAAAGTGAAGGTCTTGCTGGAGCCTATTGTTGGTGGTTGTCGCGGATAGTCACTATCAGCAAAAAGAGCAGGTTCCGATGGAGCTTAACATAAGTGGTCATTGCAATCAGTCATTTCTCAGCAGGAAGAGGTTGCGAGGAGCCTAAAACGTCTGTATCTTCACCTTCTCTTCAGGAGAAGTACACTCTGATGCCAGCCAAGGGTCCAGGACCTTGGCAGGCACCTCTTGGGGATCAGGACTCACTCCAGCTGAGACCTGCAGAATGGCTCAGGCAGGTACTGTTGGTGCTGGTCAGTTGCAGGAAGGTCTCTGGAAGCTAGTTGTCCACCAATAACTCGAAAAGGGTTCAAGATAATCGGGTCCAATATTCCTTCTTCAGACAGCAGGGCAGTCCCTCTTTTTAATTTTCCATTGGTTCAGGAGTGTTCAGATGCCCGATTCCGAAGGTGCCTCTTTTATCCCCATTGCCAGCCTGTGGGGAGAAGTCCCCTTTGTCTAGTCTCCCCCTTTCCTGGGTTTCGCTCTAAACTATCCAAGGTTTCAAAGGGCAGGCAGGCTTAGTGTGAGCCACATTTATCAGTGGAAGGACACAAAGCCCTTGGAAGTCCAGAAGTGGGGGTGGGCAAGCCTTGAGGTTACCCTTTGAAGCTCAGGAAGGCAGAGTACAACCTCCCAGGATATCCTGCTTAAATGACCCTCATCCTGCCACACCCAAAGCACTTGTGTTCCCATGTCTGAACGAATACACAAAATACCACAGGAGAGCCATTCACAGCCATGTGACTATTGACACTGGCAGAAAGGCTCATTAGGCAGAAAAATGACAACTTTCAACAAATGGCATTTTAAGAATACAATCCGACTTTACCACTAAAGAGGATATTAAAGCACAATTAATTTGAGTGTAAACAGCATTTCTCTAGCTGATCTCACCTGAAGGTATCACTTATTAAATGCAATAAGGTAACCTAATGTATGAGAGAGGTAGCGTTACAGCATTGAAAAATGTCTTTAGGAGTTTTTCCCTGCCAGGACGTGTAAAACGTATACTAGCATATTCTACTTTTTAAAAACCAGGCACCCTGCCCTATGTGCATTTAGGGCCTACGATAGCACTAATGTATAGGTATTGAAAAGGAAGTTTAGGCCTGGCAAAAGGTTTAGTCAGGTGGAAATGGCAGTTTTAAAGAAAATGCAATAAAGCCTGGAATGGAAGGCCTGAAAGAAATTTTCAAAGGCTCCTTTAGTGGGTGGTTCACTAAGTGATGCATCCCACTAGCAGCATTTAATGTACAGGCACCGAGTAAATGTAGCACCATATACCTGGGACTTACAAGTAAATAAACTGTACTAATCAGAAGTCGGTCAGTTTTACCTTGTTTTAGGGAGAGAGCACAATCCCTTTACTGCTGGATAGCAAGAGTTAAGTGCCCAGTGTCCAGATACCAACAAAAGCAAATTCAGCAAAAACAGGAGGTGAAGGCAAACGTCTGAAGGAATGCCATGCCGAGAATGCCAGGTCTGACAGTGATGGTAAAAGTTTTTACCTTCTGACTTAATTCTTATTTAAATGAAGCTTAAAATTCGCCAGTGGTGCAAGCCTAAATCTGTATTTGAGGAATGTGAATCAGAATAAGTTTGTTTAGTTAATTAAAACCATAACAATATACCAGTGAGTCGCGATGCGTAGCACCTTGAAAGTCCAAAAAATATTTTCACTTTTTACGATTTGTTGAAAAATAACAATTTGTTATCACAAAAGTTTTCACTTCATTCTGTTACAAATAAACGAGACATTTGATCAAAATTACCTAATACATTCAAACATAGTGTCTAAAGTTTCATTGTACTGCTCTTTTTACAGTATCTGATTGCACGCTCTATTATACTTAATTATTCCTTATATTTGCTCAAACCTAGCTTGGCAGACAGAAGGACTAGTCGATTTACAAGACTACTAGCCTTGTTTCACTTCTTCCTCGTTCTTGGTTAGGAATTTAATCAAACGGCAGTTGAGCTGCGGATCTTACGGATCGAGGCATTTTATTATTGCAGTTCTACAAGCGAATACCTCTTGCATTGAATGGTCCCTTTAGCAATTTACGGCGATCCTCGCCTACCGCTGGGCAGATGCACACTAAGTGAATAATATCCTGTATTAGTGATCCACAAAGGCTACATGACTTTGGGCCTTGTTATTTTGGGCCTGACTCCTATACCATGCACCCAGGTGAAAAGCCTTGGGGTCTGGCTGGACTCCACTCATTCCTATGAAGTGCACACTAGACATGTAGTTGGGAAATGTTTTGGAGTCCTCAAAAACCTACGCAAAACACTAGATCTCCTCCCCCTAGAGGCAAGGAAGTCGCTGGTGCACGACCTGACCACTTCTCGCCTAGACTATGGCAGCATACTCTATCTTGGTGCTACCGCTAAATGCCTTGGTAGATTGCAGGTTATGCAGAATGCACGGCTGGTTCTTATGCAGCCGAGGAGGGCTGCCTCTAAAAGAGCCCTAGATACCTTGCATTGGCTCCCAGTAAGGAAAAGAGTGATGTTTAAGGCACTATGTACATGTCATTGCATCACTAAGGGCATTGGTCCCTCATATCTGAGGGATCTTGTCACCAGCTATGTGCCAGGAAGGTCCCTAAAATCGAGTGGGACTGGCCTGCTGAAAGTGCCAAAGGTGAAGAAGGCCAGAATGGAAGGTAGATCCTTCCGGTTCTAGGCAGCTCAGAACTGGAACAAACTCCCTTTAAAACTCTGGTTGGAGACTTCTGAAGTTAAGTTTAGGAAGGTGCTGAAAACCCATTAGTTCTTAGGTCAGTCAAGCGGACGCCTGGTAACGCAGCCTGGGCTGCTACCGCCTCTCTCGCTGTAGCGCGGGGAAACGCCGAGATGGCGTAACCATGCGCTTTATAAATTCTTTTATTATTATTATTATTATTATTATTTCCAACTTGGCTGGTCTGCATTTGATGGTAATTTACCAAAGCGTAGTATGGTGTGTGAATCGAAATCTAACATCTTTGCTACAAGGTCCCCCGACAGCTCCAGAGGTCTTGGAATCTAAAAATATTCTAATTCCCCACTTCTCAGAGTTTCTGGAGCAGCTACTCTGTGAGGAGTCGAGGCGCTAATTGTGCGGAAAACAACGTATATAATTCTGGTGGGATCCTTTCCGAGCCAGGAGTGTTCCCACAAGGTAGGTCATGTAGACCTGCGCAAACTTCCTGAAAAGTAAGGGGGAAGTTGAGGTATTGTACAGTTCGAGACCAGGCAATCAAATTGGATTAAGAAAATTAATATTGTCCATGGTGGTATCGCTCTGTGTCTGGTACAACTCCCTATACTATAAAAGAAAAGCATTATTAATATCTGACTGGGCAGGGGGTGGAATGGGAGACTGTCCGGTTGGCCGTCATCAAGGATGCAGCTAGCAATGCTTCTAGGCTGTTGAAAATGGTGGATCTCAAGGATTGGAGTTCCTCTGTCTTATCAGGGTTCATAGAGATAAGCTGTTATATCTCGCATAGCAGATTCCATGGGAAACGTCTTAATTGAGAACCAGTGTAATACCCTTGAACGTCTCCCACTCCACCATAGGCGACATAGAGGCCCCTTTGCTTTTCTGGGAAAATAAACTTTGTGATCTTGGAGTGTCTGTCAATACACTGCATTATCTAATAGGGAGTCCTGCATGCACCATGTTAGAACTAACACCAACCAGCTTTCCTAGGACAGTATCATGTGTAGAGGATTGTGGTCAGAATGTGTCTTACAACAATATGAAATAGATGAGACGTGTATAAACATCCGAAGTGCAAATAAATCTGTCTAACTTAGATTCTGTGATACGTAGTGGGGAGTAAAAGGGGTAGTATTGACTATGTACTCGTCATGTGTCCCCCTGCCCCAAACTTAACTAAGACTATAACAAAAGCTAGTCCCTCAGTCCAAATCAAGCAGAGCAGCACAGAGAGGGGTGCTCTCAGCCACCGAAAAAGTGTCTGAGCCTGCTAATTAATGCACATTTTAAGAAGGCCTGGTGATAAGTAGAAGGTGGAACATTATGCATATCACCTCCAAAGAATTTCCCCTGTTTTTTTAGTCAGTGCTAGGCAGTCTTGGAATTGCAAAAAATAGTGAAGGTGTGCAATCCACCACTCACTCTCCCTCAGCGTCACCAGCATGTAAAGGAAAGCAAGGTATTCACAATATTCAAAAAGACATTGGCATCACTGATTTTCACTAAAGGATATTAAGGCTGGGCTATATACACAAAAGCAACCCAAGAAAAGCAGAAAAGAAAAAATAGTTTTGATCTGCTAATACTGGGACTGGTGTAATACTGTTGAATTTCACCTTCGGTGAAATTCCCTCTCCTAAAAATGAAATCAAAACTTTAGGAGTTTGGCTAGAACCAGACCTTACCTTGAAAACACAGGCAACCAAAACTGCAGGCACCTGTTTCGGTCTACTGCGGTCCGTTCGCAAGATCCTGCCTATTCTCCCCCTCCAATCCAGGAAACTGCTTGTCCAGGGCCTTGTCCTGGCACGGCTCGATTATAGTAATGCCATTTATCTGGGGGCCCCTGAGTACACCTTGGCCAAACTCCAACGCATTCAGAATGCGGCGGCCAGGCTCATCATGAACCTATCCCCTAAAGTGTCGGCTAAGCCCGCCCTCAAAGCCCTTCACTGGCTCCCTGTGCGCCAGAGAGTGGAGTTCAAGGCCCTATGTACCACCCACAAACTCATGAATGGAGTTGGCCCTGACGCGCTTAGACATATGGTTACCCCATATAAAGCCTCAAGATCCCTCCGCTCCGACGCCAAACATCTCGCTACGGTGCCTAAATATAGGAAGGCTCGCTCCGGCGGACGCCGCTTCTCGGTCATAGCCTCCACAGCCTGGAACCTACTCCCCCTCAGCCTACGTCTGGAACCCTCTCACTTAGTGTTCCGCAGGAAACTTAAAACATTCCTGTTTCCCAACTAAACTCTCCCTCCTCCCCCCTCTGGATATCGACAGGTTTAATAGCGCGGGGATGCCTACGGGTCACCAGGCGCTTTAGAAATCGCGAAATAAAATAAATAAATACTGCATGAGCTAGAGTTGTGTGTATTCATGATCTGATCCTTCTGAATTGGGTTTGGGGAAGCAGGGTGGTTTATTTCCTTCTCTTTAAGCACCACATGCGTATATTACTTCATTTTCATCACAACTAGTGAGATTAGTCTTTTAGCACTGCACACCCATCAAATGACCCATCTGTATACTAATTAGGATATTAAGACTTCAGAGAAAGCCATCTACAGATTATCTGCATCCTCTGCCTTCGAGGGCATTTCATTTCCACAAGCACTAGATCTGGAAGAAAGTAAGTTTGGAGTTAAAGAAAGTTTGTGAAACAATCTGTCCCTACCTTGTGTTGCTTTTGTTGGGCCAGAGAAGGAGGAGGGAACCTATGTTGTACTTCCTGACTGTGGATTCTCCAGACCATTGCTGAGACATGGTTTATTAAAGGGGCCAAAGACGAGGGGGTAGAAGAGGCAGCAAGTGCAGTTTTATCAAAGGTCTCCATTCAATCCCATTGAGACTCTGGTTCTGTGAAAAAGTGTGAATGTTCACCACCAGAGATCACAGTTTTGCCAGAAACAGGAATGCATATTTTAGGCTTGCGGATTGCAGCTTCTTTTTTTTTTTACTTTCATAAAAGAAGAGCGTTTTTGCTGCACTTCCAATGTATAGTCTGGTAAAATCATTACCTTTGTATAGTCCATCCTAATTTGTTCTTTTTACCTTATTTCTAACAGTACCATATTCTGGGCCCTATAATTAAGAATGTTAGCTATCATGGGGCAAGGCTGCTAACCTAGAGGGAGAAGTGCCGGCACCCTGTAAGCATGTCCAGTGACAAAACAGGAGGATAAAGAGTCCAGGGCTATGACGCTCTTCAGCCACAATTCAAGGAAACTAGTCGCGTAATTCGCCCTCTGTCCCCTCAGGTTGACCAATGACAGGAATAATGTTGGGGCAGGAGAGCCCCTCCACATCTTCTAGTCTATCTTCCATAAAGCACAGGTGCTCCGTGACGTGCCAGGTGTGTTGAGCTAAATCTTTGGCACAAGGGGTCAACTTCTTAATAGCCAAGGCATTAGTGGCCATTGTTCTCAGTTTCTTTTGGTCCTCCTGTAGTAGAGCAAAGTCGATGGTAAAAACATCCACCTTGGCTTCTAGGGCTTAACGGAGCCCCTATTGGGGTAAATATCATGTCCAGTTTTATGTGTAGATTATCTGGACCCCCTCGGAAGCCATCTGATAATGATTTATCAGGAGGGTCCATTGTGACAGACTGCGATTTAATGGGGTAGCTCTTGAGCTGTAGATAAAGTAAATTGTTTTATGTTTTGTGAGCCAGGCAAGGTACATTGGAGTGAGCCTAACTCCAGAATCAACAGTGTAGGAGAGAGCATCAGTTAATCACTAGCCTGCTTTACCTAGAGTGCAGCTGTTGAACATTATAGATAGATTAGGCACAACCATCGGTATAACAAGCAGTCAGGACAGTATGCTTCAGTGTGATGATTGCAAGTGAGCAGGCACCATAGCAGGCTTCTTAGGGACTAAGGGCTCAGTGACTCATCTTGTGCCTCACAACAGTCATTGGGACACCACTCCGTACCTGGGACAGCTTTGCAGCGGAAGTAAGAGTTCTGCCTTCTCACTGTCAACAAAGGCATAGGAGGGTCATGACAGACAAAGGAAAATCCCACGCTGCTGTATGTGCACTGGAGTGGGCCCCACACAGCTGTGGCTGAGCAAAACACCAGGGCTCTCCTCTTTGCCCGTTCTAATCCAGCTCCTTTTAGAGTGCGCCATGCCATGCTATTGGTGCAGACTGGGGGAGCGGTCTCTACACCAATTTCAATTCAATTCAAAATATCTTTATTTCGGTAAGATTTTACCATAAAAGACGTTTAAAACATACATTTTAAAACTGATATTTGATAAAGAGTTATACAGTGAATTATAAAAATTTTAAAATCAAGCTTTTACACAATCCCATGTTGCACAGGGATGACCTGTGTACAGAAAAGTCAGTTACCAGCCCTGAGGCATTTGCTTCTGATGGGCCAGACAGCGCCCAGGTACTTAGCCACCGCAAACACAATGTAATCGGTCAGATCAGTTTTCAGGACTCTAAAAGCGGCCATGCACTTCACAAAGCCCAGATTCCTGCATAGAGGAACAATCCAGTACTTGCGGATCTCTCGGTAGACGGGACAAAGAAAGAGAATGTGAAGTTCAGTTTCATCCGAGGTTCTACATGCTGGGCAGGTACTGTTTGCGTCATCACTCCATTTAGTTGTGAATGATCTGATAGGGAGGGACCCATGTCTCCACTGTAGGTATAATTTCCTAAGTAGAGGAGGGTAAACTTTATCCAGAATCGGTTCAAAGTTGTAAATGGCCTTGAAGGACATGAAAGAGTCTGTCAAAGTCCCAAGTTTAGATTGATTGAAAAGCAGGGATAATTTACTGTCACGGTATGTCTTGGCTAGCTCTTTTTTGGAAATGAGTTGGCAAGTAGGCAAGGGATCGGACCACATTTTAGAAAGTCCCAAACCCTCCAGTTCCAATTTAATGAAATTGAGCCATTTGATTTTTCCAGCACCCGGCATAGCCAGGACCTCCTGGAGTCCCTGTCTGTAACTGGCCAATTCTGGGGTTGTCCATAGTCTGCGCCAGAAGGCCAGCGGGCGGAAAGCCAAGTCGTCATCTAGCGGGCATAAACCTAGATCCATCCTGAGGGGGGCAAGGGGCGTGCTAGGTGGTAATCCAACAAGATTTCGGATGAATTTATTTTCCACTTTCAAGAGGTCTGATGTTCCAACGTGGCCCCAAAGTTCAGACCCATAGATGGCAGCCCCCTTGGCTTGTATTTTGTAGATCTGCATCGGAGGACCAATGGGCCCGATTGTGGATTTATTGTTCGCCAAAAGCTTCATGATGCCCCCCGAATGTTGGGTCAGTTTAAGTAGGACCTTCTCCAGGTGTGTGTTCCAGGTTAGTTTATCATTTAACATAATGCCCAGATATTCGAAGGTTTTCACTCTCTCAAGCCTGTTGTGTGCAATGCTGGGGCTAAAATGGAATTTCTGTGGGGGATTGAGGACCATGAATTTAGTTTTGATGGCGTTAATTTCCAATCCATGGGCCTCACAGAAATCCACAAAGCCATCAAGGATGCGCTGGATACCCATTGCAGACTTTGATAGCAACAGAGTATCGTCGGCAAACATGATGGCCGGCACCCTTTCGGCGGCCAGTTTTGGGGCATCAGAGTTGGATACCCCCTCTAAGTGAGAGATAACCCCGTTGACATAGAGGCAAAACAGGGTCGGTGCAAGCACACAACCCTGTCTTACCCCCCTGCCACTGGGGAACCTCTCGGACAGTGCACCCATCCTGCCACATCTCACCTGCGCGAAATTGGCGCTGTGAAGGCGAACTAGCATTTTCAACAAGCCTTCAGGAACCCCCAGTTTGGCCAGGACCTCCCACAGCTTGGTCCGGGGGACCAGGTCGAACGCCGCCCTCAGGTCCACGAATACAGTATAGAGGCTGCCACCCTCCAACTGCACCGTTTTCCAGTAGATGAGGACAAGCCGAAAGACCTGGTCAATGGTAGAGACCTTCTCCCTGAAACCTGCCTGGAAAGGGCTCAGGATATTAAAATCCCTGATCCACTCGTGTAGGCGATTTAACAGTAGCTTTGCAAAGAGTTTTTGGGACACGTCAATCAAGCTTATTGGCCTGTAGTTGGCCGGGAGCAGAGGCGATCCCTTCTTAAAAATTGGGACTATCTCTGCCCCTGGCCAGGTCGGGGGGATTGGCATGCCTTTCAGGATCGAGTTGAATAGCACCCTAAGAAAAGGAGCCCATATCTTTGGTTCGTGTTTATAAAGGTCGCCTGGGAGCCTGTCCAGGCCCGGCGCCTTTCCAGCAGCCAGGGACGTAATTGCCATGGTGATCTCCTCCACGCTAAATCCGTCCATGTCGGTTACACTGTCATTGGAGGAGTACGACACTTCTACGGGTAGGGTCATCGCCTGGTCGCTACTATGTGATTTGTATAGATTTTTAAAATGTTCCTCCCAGACAGAGGGTGCTATATTGGCCTCCACTGCTACAAGTGGTTCAGCTGAGCCGTGCTTGACGATCTGCCAGAAAGTCCGTGCGTCTCGACATGCAAGAGCAGCTGTCATTTTGGTCCAATTCCCCTCATCCCAATCTACTTTGGCAGCACGGAGGGCTAATTTATAGGCTAATCGTTTCTCCCTGATTACACTTGTAGTGTCTCGCGCTTTAAGTGATTTCAATAGTGCAGCTTTTGCTGCCCCGCAAGAAGCGTTGAACCAGGTGGCTCTTTTCTGCTTAGACTTATTTGACCTGGCCACTGGGTTCAGCACCTCTGCAAGGTTAGTGCATAACTCAGAGTGAATGGTACCAAGTTCGATCATTTGTGCCGGCTTATATAAGGAGGGATTGGATACCCCAATTAGGGCCATCCCTATTCAATTAATTTCCTAGGTCCCACAGCAGTGACAAGGTGGGGACACACAGGTTAGGAAGTCTCTGTTGCACATCTTAAGCACAGGGTCCAGTGTGGCGGACCACAGCAACACCAGACCACCAGTGGGGGTAAAGATCAGAACTATTCATCTCATGATCAGACACAATCCACCTTAGCCCGATCCCACACAGGTGCGATATCCACCAAGCCGGCGGTGAGGCAAGGTTGTCACCCTGAGCTTAAGAGCCTGATGCAGGAGGGCTGTGCTGGACCAAGGTGGGTGGTTGATGAACGTTTGGATCCGGAGCAGATGGAAACGGCCGGCAGCTTGGTTTCAGCGATTCCCAAGTCAGCACCGAACTACAATGACAATTATGGACCCTACTTTGGCAGGGATTTGTCAGGATACGGTGGGCATGGTCGACCTGCTCTACTCTGCAGCTGCTATGTTCAGAGGCTAAGCCACACCCCATGCTTTTTTCATCTGTTTTTTTGTTTAAAGGTAGAGATCTATTGGCCTTAACAATGCATAACAACTATGTACCTTATACAGTTGTACTTTCAATCTAGTTGACCAATTCACTTAAAAGGAACATCATGGAATTTCGTATTTAAATATATAAATGCTAGAATGTAAATTCAACATTACAGAGTCGGACAGGCAATATGGAAATACTGAGATGTCAACAGTCTGGTGATTCTGAATGATAGACCGAAATGGGTTGGAGGCAATCACATTTCTAGCTGTGTCTGCGATGCAAGGGACTTTTTGATTCTGCCCTAATCCCAGCTGCAATTCTGGGCTTCGATGAATACCTTTGAAACGACGTTTCTTCATATGCTAGGCAAAAGCACAGATATATCAGTTAAAGAAAATATGCATTGAGGTAATTTTAATGAAACTACCTCTATCCTCTTTATGTTGAAGCTAAAGATAAAAAAAACTTGGCCAAAGCTTCTTTTGCATTTGCACAATCTCACTAATGTAGCTTTCCCTTGAAGTCAAAACATACCAGATTTGAGGAAATGCACATAAAATGAGTTAACGGCCTTTCTGATTGTTATTGAATACAACAAAAAGACAAAGGAAACACATGACAGCAAGAGGGAAAGGGGGGGGGGCAAGACTAAAAGAACGGTTGCTAATAGTTTCTTTTTTTGCATTGGCTCCCAAAATTGCGCACTATGAAGCTCTGTTTGTTAGCTTTCATGTGTATACACTTGTAAAACAGAACTGTTTGCAGTGTAGAAGCGATCTGAATTATTTTTCACTCTATATACTTTTGCTGCTCTCCATTTGATTGATAAAGGAACAGTGAAAAGTGTGCTTTTTTTCTAGGGAAATAAGGTCTGTAAACTGCAGTGACTAAGCCCAAACTGCAGATAATCATGGTATGGCAGCCAGTAAGGACAAACACTGGCATAGCTAATATGTCTGGTCTTGGCAAGTGTGAATTTGTTTTTTACATTTATTTGAATGCAAAAAAATAAAGGAATGGGCACGCGGCCCAGGCCCAACATCCGCAGCGCTGAAGCGCACTCCTTTTTAGACAGCTGAGCATTTGTAGTCGGGAAAAAATACACAATACAGTCACTCAGCGCAAGACAGCCAATTAATTTAGTGGGCTGTCCCACTGCCCCATGAAGTGTAAAATGGCAAACTGGAAAAAATGAAAATTTCATTTGAACAGACCAAAGTATGGAGAAGTCTGACCGAAAGCCCCTGTATGAGGCTGGTGAGGCAGCTTAAGCAGTCTTAAGGCCAGACCTGAAGTACAGATGCAGAAAATAGGTTTCCCACCTGTATGCAGGACTCCCTCTGTGCATAAGGCACTCTGCATGTGCCCCTTTGTATCGGTTCATGCAGCTCTTATTTTTCTGATACGAAGATTACTCAGCAAGAAATGGTTGTAAGACTGAAAGAAGGAAATAATAATAAAGAGTTTAAAAAGTCGTACTGTCCTTTACTGTTATCTTGAAGTTTATACTAATTGGTTTATTTGGCAAGAGCCAACACTATAGCTTCCACGATGTTTTCTTATGTGCCAAATATCAACATAGTAGTCTTTAGGGTTTGCCAAAGTCCTATTATCTTTAAACTATTAAAATCAGGGGCAGCTCTTCCATTGGAGCAGAGGAGCGTCGCCCCACTTAAATGCCCCCACAGTCACCCGAGATGAAAAATTAAATGGCAATTCTTTACCATTTTATTTTTCATCGTCCCGTTTTGAACCGAGCTTCAGGGTGGGGTGGGGGCTGCGGAGTGACAGCAGGGAGTAGTGGTGGGCAGAGGGCTCTTTGCACTGTTTAAAGGCTGCATGTCTCTTTAGCCGGCTGTCTTGGGACAGCCAGCCAGACATGCTCAATTTAAACCTCTCAACCCAGCTGTGTTAAGACAGGTGATCTGAGAGTGAGTGCAGGCCTCTAGTGCCCTGTGGATCACCGACTGAGCCCGCTCCCTCCAATCAGGGCGCTGCTCACAAGATGCATGAGAGAAACTCCAGGACTGGGAACTGATAAATTTGAGAAGGACAAAATAGAAACAAAAAAAATGTGCCTTGGATTCATAAATCATACACCTGCAGTCATGTTGCGATTGTACCATTCCAGTTTTGTACATAGATCGTAGTTACGTCACCAACAGAGCTACAACATTCGCAGGTCATGGCAATGGGGAGCCATTATTGAGGGCACAAAGGTTTTAGCTCTTCCGACCAAGGAATATGCAATATGTTCCAAAACAATATACAGCTGCTCATAAGAATTACCAAGCGTAAGCTTCAGATCATCAGCAATCATATCTGCATCAATAAGCCCTTAAAATAATATCAGACCATGGCAAAGGAAGTGTGAAGAAGTGATGTAAAAACAAGTGATTTAGAGCATAAAATATATACAGCATAGTGCATGGCTACTGACATGTGAATGTTAAGTGGTACTCATGACCAAATTAGAATAAGTAAACACCTCTTTAAAATTTGAGATCACGCATCTTGTCAAAATAATTGTTAAAAGTGAATGTCAAAATAACATAAAACCCCGAATTTGCAATGAGTCGGCACTCACTTCGAATAGTGCTGTGGATAAAAGATCAAGGGCTTCTGGTCAGCGCCGCAGAGGTCTATAGTTTACTAAAAAAGAACCATAGCGGGCTAAAAAAGCCTGACACAGACTATCAAGGCCTCAGGGGTACAGTGACTGAACATGGGCACTAGTACCTTTCAGATTTTTGTGAATCTTCTGCCACATCTCTCAGAGCCAAAGGCAAAACTGCAGTATAAGTGATGGTTGGAGGAGAGTTTGCGGGGTGGGAGGAATTGCAGCATATCAGACTTCAGGGAGTAAACAGGAGAAAATAAATTACAAAAAAACAGTTATCTTTGGCGTGCCATCCGCCGCTGCTAGCCTGCAGGTGTTAGGCCAGACGAGAAAGAAACAGTAAGTAGTACGTTGAACAAAATATCTATCGGTAATGTTTCAGCAATGACGGAGGCCGACAAAAAGACAGCAATTAGGCTTGTGAGAACACTTTAACAGCCTAAATAGACTAAGTGCAAGGATACCTTCAAAAGTAAGCCCAAAACTGAAATAACAACAGACCTAGAGTACTAAAAATTACAAAGCACTGTGTGAAATTGTAGAGCAATTCTTAGTCAACTTTACCTTTACTAGGAGGGTGTGCAGATGCACTGAAGTTTGAAATTTTATAGGTCCTAACAGGCCTGCACATTTTAGGCTGGAAGAGAAAAACACTTGCAGGCTGAACAAAATGGCTGCTACTAAAGACCAAGCAAAGTGAAGTCCAATGAAAAGATAGCAATTAGACTGGCAAGTCCACCTCAATAGCCAGTGTAAAAGTGCTTTCAAAAGTAAAAATGCCTATACCACGCCTCTTCAGCAATTAGACCAATGATTTCAAAAATGTAAATAACAGACTTAAACCATTAAAAGTTAAAAAGCAATGTGTGCACATGTAGCAGCAATTCTCACACTCAACTTTATATTTAATAGAAATATTAAGAAATTAAAACATTACTCATTTGATGTAAATAAGGAGTTCCCCCTGTAGGATAGACACGCTGAAGTAAAACATGGACTGTTCAGACATTCACTTACCTTCTTCAGACTTTGACATGGTGCCTTCTAGGGCCACCCATTGTGTCCACTTCTACAGATACCTCAGGGACTCATGTTCATCCCTGAAACCAGATAAAAACAGGTTCAGTTCCTCTGGAGCAAAACAAACACCCCTTTATAATGCCTTGACCACTTAAGTGGTACAGATCCAGTACAAGTTGTACAGACAACACAGAACTGTTATCCAACTGAGGACAACACTATTGAAAATTCTTTACAAGTAAATGAATGGAAGGTGGGTTTCCACCTAAGTCAAATTACAATAAATGCGTCTTTTGATCACTTCAAAACACAAAACTCACTAATACTATTCTTCAATTACCTCATTCATAAGTGACATTCGTCAAACCCATTCAACCAAAATAGCGGGCTACTGCTTTTAATTACACCTTGTTATAGGAGTACCACTGAAATGACATTATCTACAACCTCTTTTATGGCTTACAATCATTCCTCTTCAGCTAAATCTTGAACTATAGCAAGAGCTGTAATTTGCTACATTGTTTTGTACAGCAGTGCACTACAGATGTGTACTACATCAATCTCCCAATGCTCACAAATGTTGCTAAACGTAGTAAATCTTAAAGATTTGCCTTCAGCAATTCAGTTGCAACCAGTTCCTATGATTTCAATTTAGAAGGTTGACAGTTGAGGACATGCTATCTTTCCACTTCTTCTCCCTAATGAGATGTCAGGTTACAGGGCTCCTGAGGTACAACTGGCCCCTCAGTGCTGGTTATTATAAATGGGCCTTCAGCCGAAGGTGATGGGGTCTAGCAAAAGAAAGCAGCTTTATGCTTAGGAAGAGACGGAACCTTCTCAACCTAAACATTAAATCATGAAAAAGGCAGCGCTCCACTAATAGCACAAACATGTGACTCAATGCATTAGGAACGTGTTGTATTAGAAGAGCAGGCAATCAATAGCCAATTACTATAGTGTAATCTACCACTTGCCCACATCTCGCCATTATTTGCTTTCTTCTGCCGGCTTCTTAACAATTCTTGTCTTCTTTTTATTAAATTTAAATGTGGCCAACAATTTGCCCATCTTTACCTTTTTTCATTTACGGCAGTCTTCCTCCCTCCTAATGATCACCGCATCTCCTCACCCAATACTACACATAATCAATTGGACTCCTTTCATTCTCTACACCAGCAACCCAAAACTAGAATTCCATCCTAGCAGCTCTACTTCCACCCTTATTCTTTCACACACTTTAAGAACATTTGTATCCCTCTTGTTTCACTCTTCGTAGAATCTGCTCATTTGCCTTCACTTCGGAAATATTTCACCTCCTTTTATCAACACTATGGTGAAAGAGCCCTTTAAATGTCCTAACATGAAACACTCCCTGACTAGAATTTCTTTGCACATTCAACAATTTCACTATGAACTTAACTACATTGCTGCTCTAATAAAGTAGCACTGATTTGATTTATGGTTGAAAGTGTAGGTAGTTGCTCTCATCCCTTCTATCTGCTTTCAACAAGTCATAGGATTCAGTCAGTTTGTTTATTCATCTCCATTATAAGACAGAGGTATATGACAGCGCACCCAACATGCCACAGCAACTTCTTAAAAACAAGCATTTGCAATGCAATAGGTCTCGGGTTAATTAAGTTTGAGCTATTGGCATTGCTAAATATTGCAACACCAACTGTAATATTCCATGCAGCACAAGAGCAGTGATGAATGTGTGAACAGGTGGCCGTGTTTGCCCGTGCATGTGTGTGTGACACATTGTGCACGGATCCATGTGTGCGCGTTTGGATGTGTGTGTTGGCTTGAGAGCGTGTATGCCTCGTGTGTGCATGGATCCACGTGGCATACCTAAACAAACTTTTACGTGTTTCTGTGTGGCATTGAGTGTGAGTTTTTATGTAGCCGAATGGAACCATGTGCAATTGTGTGGGCTGCGTGAGTGCCTATATATGTGTGTATGCATCTGTGGGCTTATATTTGGGTTTGCTTGTGTACTTGCATGGCAATATAGAAATGTGTTATTGTGTAGGTGTTTGCATGTGTGTGCGGTCTTATATGTGCCCTGGTGTATTTGCATGTCTGTGCTTTTATGTGCGTGTGTTTCGATGTGCGTGCTTATATGTGCCCTGGTGTATTTGTGTGCATGTATGTGGTTGTGCTTCAATGTGTGCGTGCTTATATGTGCCCTGGTGTATTTGCGTGTCTGTGCTTTTATTATTATTATTATTATTAAATGGGTTTTGTTAGGCGCAGACTACCCGGAGGCCTCGTAGCGCTTTTATGTGCTTGTGTTTCGATGTGTGCATGTGTGTTCATGCTTATATGTGCCCTGGTGTATTTGTGTGTCTGTGTCTTTACTGGCCAGCCAAAGTGAGAACTCAGAGCACACGCGCTTCTTGGGAACTCATTGCTCAACGCACACGGACCCGACCGTCACCCTTCACCGAGACAGTCATGGCCTAGCAGAGCTGCCGGTGCTCTATCCCGGCCCAGATCTGGGCTTGCATGCAGTTTCATTTTATAATGCTGCTTTGTTTACCTCTCCGTCCATGTGTCATCGTTACGTTGCAGTATTTGTAGGTGGCGCGCTGGGCATTCCATCTTGGCGCGCCCCGAGATTTCTCTCATTCTCCCTGCCAGGGTGAATGAATAGATGGATCATTGGCAGGCTTTAGCCCGCACCACATAGTAAGACTTTATAGTTTATGATTTAAACCCCCAACCAGCGTCATCAAAACTCATGTTGGTGCCTTAACGATGTTGAATACTTCACAGGAAGAATCCTCTTACTAGCACACATCTCCTTTACCGACAAAGTTTAAATATGACAAAAATATCCAGGACAATGGAATGAGATTAATATATACATATTCGAGCTGGTCTCCCTCCGAGGAAGGTGTCCTGTCTGGAGCCTGCGGAGCGGTGTTTCGCGGGCGCAGCTCGCTGTCCTCCTGCGCCTCGGGCTGAAGGCGAGCAGCGAAAGGAGGCCTTACAGAAGCGACCCAGGACCCGCAGACCATGATCCGGGCTGGGGCCAGCCCGGTTTACACTCGGGATGCGAGGTTGGTTAGCAGCAGAGCTTCGCACACAGCACCGCAACCAGGTCACTGCGGTCCCGCCGTATATACACACTTTGTAAACGTGCGCCTCCTGTTCAGGTAGGTTTATTTACACCGAGGCGGGATATGAAGTTTTTAAATTTAAAAGTGCTCGCATTTACATTGCGCGAACTGGACCTGATGGCATTAAAGCGTTTTACAAGCACACTAGTTTAAAATGCAGCATATTTTTGTTATTGTACATGCAATACCAGTAACGTGCTCAAACAAGTGATTGCATCTCAGTGCCTGCCTGTTTATCAGCGCTGCGCACCTCTCTGCAGACTCCCCCTGCATTCCAGAGAGGCGTGCGACGCGATCCGGTCAGCCCTGGAATGCTGTGGAGACAAGACCTGGCCGCGCGCACAACGTTATCCTATGGGGAAACGCTGCGCGCGGCCAGGTCTTGTCTCACTTCAGTGTTCTCAGACTGCTGAGACGCTGACAATAGTTCTCTGGCGAGAACGCGCTTTCAGCGCGTTACTAGCTGAGACCTGATGACAGTTTTGAGTGGATTTGGTGTTGCTTTAATAAGATCGGCTACCTGAATTCCCATTTTTAAAAGCCTCCGTGCAGTAACACAACCAGTACTTGGCCTGAGGCGTGAAAAAATGGACAGAAACAGTTATTTTTCTTCACATCTGCCTCCCGCGTGCTCTACCATGCAAATCACTGTTGCAACCACAAACATCGGCATGTCAGATTCAGTGTCAGCTTTACTTACATAGAGCAAGTACAGCAATGACTGCAGTGGTGGAAACTTTTATTGCATACACAAAGTAGGTCTATCACGGGCAGGGCTTTAAAAGGGATGAAAAAACTGGGGGAGGGGTGTCTCTCAAAGGGGCGTGTAATGAAGTGTGATAAAAGGGTGTGGCTCAAAAACACGTAAGCTAAAAATCTGTGCTTAGCATAGTGTGCCGGCCGACTTGTATTTTGCCGTTTCTGTCATTGCATCCAGGTATATGATAAAACAAGTAAAATAATACCTACATCAAGTCAGAACTATTGGCTTTGTCAATGGAGACAGTCTTGGCAACGTGGGGCGGCCGCTGCTTTTCACGACTAGACGTGGTATTCTATCCAAAAGTGAGGAGGGGGAGGCGGTCGCCACTTTCTCCTTCACGAGCGGACACACCACAGCTTCAAAGGAGCCTCCTTTCCTGCATCAACCAAAACTTTCCCCGCTCAGCGCTTTTCCAAGACTAAAGCCCCGTCTCTTACGCTGACTTCACATTTCTCTGTCGTGGGTAATGCAGTGTCACAGCTCGGATGTGTCTTCTCGCATGCAACTATTTAATGGAAAGGGTCGGGCCTAGGGTGCAGTTTCACTGTAATGGTACACAGGGGCAGGCTGTTCTTTTAATTGCCCCATCCCTTCATACAGCGTGTACAACTCTTCCCAGACTCAAATGCATTTTGTTCTTTATTTCTTGCTACACGTTGTGTATTTAAGGTGCTAAAAATGCATGCAATGTGAAAAGAAATACGGCCTGCTTAAAAACAGGCATTCAGTGAATCGCTGCCTCAGATACATAGCAGTTTTGTTGCTTCTTGAGGTCCTCGTAAATGAAAAACACAACTTTGACGTGGAGAAAAAAATGTTACTTTCCTTCTAAATTCGACCATATGGCTTCTTTAGGCAGACTTAATTCGGTAAATGTACAGAGCGATGCAGAAACAGTAAAAAATCTGCTTCCGCTTGTTTTATTTATTTATCAGTTTTCACTTTTATATAGCGCAAACTTTACCCTTAGGTATAAGAGCGCTTTAAATCAGCATGCTTATAACAAGCAAGACTAGCACTCTATATTACTGCAAACTTTGCTTAGCATAAGCAACAGCTAACCATTCCCAAACAATATTTATATACCAATTGCAAATTAAAGAAAAAAAATTAATGCAAAGCATTGTCATTTACAATGCCAGTAACTCAAACTTTAATGCTGCGAGACCATTTGCATTGCAAATGCTTGTTGAATCAGCAAGTGGGACTGACCGAGACAAAGTAAAAGAACAAGCATTTGCAATGCAATAGGTCTCGCATTGGGAAAGTTTGAGGCATTAGTATTGTAAATGACACATTTTGTATTTATGTGTGGAGAAGTGTGGCTCAATGGTTAGAGCGGCAGACCCTGATGCAGAGGTCTAGCCCGGGACCAGGGTTCAATTCCCCGCCTCGGCGGGTCTTGGGCTCAAAATTCCACCGACCTGATAATTCTCGCCTCGGTGCCTATTCTAATCATAGAGTTCCACTCTGCAACTCTGGGCAATAGCTTGCTT
The DNA here is from genome assembly GCF_964263255.1 of Lissotriton vulgaris. Taxonomy (NCBI): domain Eukaryota; kingdom Metazoa; phylum Chordata; class Amphibia; order Caudata; family Salamandridae; genus Lissotriton; species Lissotriton vulgaris. Next base: position 138,361,694 of record NC_141697.1, on the reverse strand, counting down.
AATCTCCACAACGGCCCCCACAACGCTAAGGATGCCTGGCCTCCACCCTGGGGGTGCCCAGGAGTTGACGCCTCACAGGGAAAGCCAGGACGGGTTCCACAGCGGTATTCGTACAAGCGCCTTGAGACCCTTGCGGGTGAGTAGTGCGCTATACAAGTATCAATTTACAATTTTAATTTTTTTATGTGTTGGTTTTGAAAATAGCGAAATTAATAGCTTTGTCATTTACAATGCCAATAGTTTTAACTTTTGCAAACGTGACACCTATAGCATTTGTAATGCAATATGTGTTGTATTTACATGACTTATATGTATTAATATTACAAATAACAATGGCTTTTATTTTATTTAATAATTAATACTTAAATAAAAGTTATTGTAATTTATAATGGCAATAGCTTAAACTTTTGTAAATAACTTTTGGGAAGATTATGTTCAGTGTATTTTATTGTGAAGAAAATCCAAGAACAGAAGTGAAATATTAACATCTTTTTGTGACATTTGTAATAAAGTTTGAAACATTGAGAGAACATATTAGAACCAGTTGTTGTTGAATGGTTGTTCAGAGTGATGCTGTGGCCTTCAGTGGTGCTGAGTGATGCTGTGGCCTTCAGTGGTGCTGAGGGATGCTGTGGCCTTCAGTGGTGCTGAGTGATGCTGTGGCCTTCCTGAGTGATGCTGTGGCCTTCGGTGGTGCTGGGGCCTTCGGTGGTGCCGAGTGATGCTGGGGCCTTCGGTGGTGCCGAGTGATGCTGGGGCCTTCGGTGGTGCAGAGTGATGCTGGGGCCTTCGGTGATGCTGGGGCCTTCGGTGATGCTGAGTGATGCTGGGGCCTTCGGTGGTGCTGAGTGATGCTGGGGCCTTCGGTGGTGCTGAGTGATGCTGTGGCCTTCGGTGGTGCTGAGTGATGCTGGGGCCTTCGGTGGTGCTGAGTGATGCTGTGGCCTTCGGTGGTGTTAAGTGGTGCTGTGGCCTTCGGTGGCGCTGAGTGATGCTGTGGCCTTCGGTGGCGTTAAGTGGTGCTGTGGCGTTGAGTGGCGCTGTGGTGATGAGTGGTGCTGTGGCGTTGTGGGGTACTGTGGCGTTGTGGGGTACTGTGGCGTTGAGTGATGCTGTGGCATTGAGTGATGCTGTGGCGTTGAGTGATGCTGTGGCGTGGAGTGGCGCTGTGGCGTGGAGTGGCGCTGTGGCATTGAGTGGCGCTGTGGCATTGAGTGGCGCTGTGGCATTGAGTGGCGCTGTGGCATTGAGTGGCGCTGTGGCATTGAGTGGCGCTGTGGCATTGAGTGGCGCTGTGGCATTGAGTGGCGCTGTGGCATTGAGTGGCGCTGTGGCATTGAGTGGCGCTGTGGCATTGAGTGGCGCTGTGGCATTGAGTGGCGCTGTGGCATTGAGTGGTGCTGTGGCATTGAGTGGTGCTGTGGCATTGAGTGGTGCTGTGGCATTGAGTGGTGCTGTGGTGCTGTGGCATTCAGTGGTGCTGAGTGATTCTGTTGCGCTGAGTGGTGCTGTCGCGTTGAGTGGTGCTGTGGCGTTGAGTGGTGCTGTGGCGTTGAGTGGTAACTTAAGAAGGTTACAGTACAACAAATACTCAATTTGATCTAAGCATATAAAGATTTTGGCAAACACATTTGCATTCAAAAACGTACTCAAAGCAACTCCCAAGAAAAACACCTTGAACTGTATTGCAATTCCATATTAAAATGTTATATGGCAGTATATAGTTACTGCACTACTGAAACTAGCAGAGCTGACAAAACAGAAAATTCTAGAAGGAAAATATGTTATCCAATCCCATAAAGCTAGAGAGGTGTTTTCCAATGTAAGTAGCAAACAACAACGGTGCATGTCCAAAGGAGGATCAGGTGTAATTGATTACATTTAAATTCCTGTGATTAGTGCAGGTGTGTGAATGAGTTAATACATTTAAACTGGGAGACAGTTCTACGGCGGGGCGAAGGAATCCGTTTGAGCACATTTGATTCAAAATACAGATAATAAACTATAATGCTAACACAAAGGTGTTTTTTTGTTTTTTACAAAAGCGGCATGGGATGTCTTCTGTGAAAATACCATGGGCAAGACTCGCCTGTATTTTACAGCACCAAAAAAGCGCTCTATCCAAGGAATCAACTTCTAGGCAGCGGGTGCATTCCATTTCAGACACTATTTTAAATCCTGGCACATTCTTGTAAAGAAGGGAATGTATCTGAAGTCGTTCTTACATAGAACATTTCAGAGGAAGTCAAAAAGACCCAAACAGCTCGTGTTTCAAAGCTACTAAAAAGCATTGCAAGAAACAGTGTCCAACAGCAGGCAGAGCAAAGCGGTTTAAGAAAATATTGGTGACAGACTATAATTTTAAAAAGTTATGGTATAGAAACTTTGCTTGAAAACCGGAGTCAACCACTTGAGAGAGGCAAAAGTAGTGTGTGAGAGAGCAAGAGGGCTGTGTGAGAAAGAGTACAAGAGATAGAGGGACAAGTGGAAGGGGCACCGGGGGGAGACGAGAGGTGGCCAGCGCACAGCGTGAGGCGGTATGGGGAGGTAGCATGTGTGAGTAGGCAGTATAGAGAGGAGACAGTTTGTGTGAGGGAGGGATGAGAGAGGGCAGTGGTATTTCGAGATGAGAGTGGATAGAGGGTGTGGGAGTGTGAGAGAAAGATGAGAGTGGAAGTGGGAGAGAGGTGACTGTCCATGTGGGACAAACAGACGCAGAGTAATAACAACAAGCACGTACTCAAGTGCGAAATGGCGTGAGGGCTTTTATTTTTTCAGTAACCAAAAACTGTAAAAAAAAATGAATGTGAGGTTGTTAATCGCATTTAAAAACAAGCAAAAGAGGCAACGAAAACATGCAGCAGCGCAGGAAGGACGGCACAAATTACTGTTCTGGGACAAATTGAATCCTTGTAGGTCTCAATAATAATATCGGTGTATCAGTCGGCTGAACAGCTTTGCCTGTGACTGAGACTCCAGGAGTTAAACATGCGCTGCTGAATTCACAACTGAGAAGCGGGCCGGACCGATGCCGCCCTTCATGCTGCAGGGGTCAGCAAAGAGGGTATCGTTGAGTTGCAGTCATTTACAGCACTGTGGACCTGCCTGATGTCTTGGAAATAGTAAAAGCTTGTTGCAAATACTTGAATTCAGGCATGCTGTCGCATATCTCACACCACCTACTTCACCCACCCCTCTTGGAACAAGTAACAACTCTTGTTGGTTCTTTGTGCCTGCTGTGGGGAACCCTCTCAAACACTCCCGAGCAGTGTGCACACCCTCAGTCTGTCCGCAGAGGTCGGCTGTCCATGTGTTCACAATGCAGAGGATCACACATTACAGCGCCACGTCGTCTGCCCGATCCGGGTGGAAATGATGGAGCCGCATTCAATGCCTCTCCCTGAAGATCCAGGTAGCTGGGGTTTGAGAGGGCGGTGTGACTAAACTACAGGGTTTGAGAGTGAGACAAGGCGCCCACTGTAGCGCTATATCAGTAGTGGGTGCCTATGTATGGAAAACAGTCCCAGGCTGCTTGGAGCACACGTACATTTCTGAGTGTGGAAGTATGACACACCTTTGTTAAGAATTCCTGCAGCTCCCGTTGAACAAACAATGTCACCCATGGCAAAGTGGTAATCTTTCAGCTTATTAACCACCTGCGCGCTCTGCTGAAATGTGGACCTCTTCAGAAACACACAGACACATGCCTACACCTAGAATTACTTTCTGACACGAAAACGGCATCCTTACATGAGGATCCTGCACTGCACACTTTGCAACTTAAGGCTCTTATTTGATATCTTTGTGCGCTATTTCCTGGTTGAGATAACTGTGACTGCTGCGCAAGAGCTTTCCTCGATCTGTTGAATAATAGTCCGGGTGGGGGCAGATTCCCCCAATCCAAGTTAGATCAGTAACCAACATTTTAAAAACAAGAGACAATTGGGACAACAAGCTCTTGGCATTGCTGTGGGGAGGGGGAGAAGAAATGCGAGACACAGCCTGGCGGCCGTCAAAAGTGGGAAGCAGTGGGCGGGGGAGCAGATCCCTTTGAAGCTCCCGGAGGCAGGAGCAAATGGTAATAAAAAGCCTGTGGGGGAAAAGCGCGTGCTTGTGTTCATGTGAACTGTTTGAAATCCGCCTGATGCTTTGAGGAATTATTTTGCCTCCTATAATTCTCCCTTATCCATTCCTTCCGGAATGGGATAGGCGAGACCTAAAAAGCACCAAAAAGAAAGCAAACAACAAAGTAAGAAAGACAAAGAGGAGAAAGAACAAGAGGGAGAAAAAAGCATGAAAGGGGAAAGGAACGACAAAAAAAGAAAGAGAGAAGTTTATTATCTTAAACTTGGGCAACTTGCCATGCAACAGAGAGGAATAATAACTAAATAAAGAAATAGATATTAACTAACAAGCGTATCCTGTTCATCCTCCACCCATTGAAGAAACCTGCAAAGTATGAGATGCATGACCATAGGTTTCAGCCACGTTATAGTTAGGAATTAGAATTTAAAAAACCTTGGAAATTCACTGAAAAAAAACATAGGTTTCACACATGTTATAGTTAGCTGGACATTTCACTCATACAAAACCATTGAAATTTTTTCAGTGAATTTCAAAAGGTTTTGTAAATTATAATTTTTAAATGTATTAATTGTTATATTTTTTTATACTGATTTACTACATTGTTTTAAACTATTTATTTTTAGATATTTAATTTTTTTAAATTACATTACATATTTTTAATATTTATAGAAGATTTTTATTTTTTTTAAATATTGAAATTGTAATCTTCGTTTTTTTATATATATTTTTTTAATTAATATATATTTTATATAGCAGGCAATGATATCCTATGGAAGGAAATTCAAGTTACTGGTAAGTACGCTTAGATTTACTTTTCAGGGTCCGTACTGGGCTCAAAGAAGCAGCACTGACATCTCTCATGATAACAGGTGAGTAAATAGGAATTTGTAGTTCGGCTGATTTTAGAGGAATATTTTGCTCAATAGTGAAGGAAGGGGGCGGGGCCTGAGGTGAAATGTGCAAACAGGCCATGTGGCGCATTTTAAGTTGGGCAATTAATTCCTCTTCAATCCTGAGGTCCCCTGTGGGCCAACTAGCCCAGCAGGTACTTCATCCCCCACGGCCTGGCCCCCTCTGTTGGAGACAGTGGGGGGGGGGGTCCCAAAGCCCCCCCACTGTCCCTGCCGGCTCCCCGCCTCCTGCGGGAACCAGCATTGCTTTTCTAAACAAGGAGCAGAGAATAATAATTTTTGTAAGTACTCTGCAGATTCATGTACGTGTACGCATGTGCTGATTCGTACTGGTGCCAGGCTCATGAACACAATTAGAATCTAACCTTACTCTCAGAGTCTCGACCAACACCGACGACACGCTCAGCACCGCCAAACACCTGCACTTCCAGATCTACACTGACCCCAAAACCACCCTCAGAGGAACCCTCGTCTACAGACCCCCCTAGACCCCGACCACAGTTCAGCGCCTCCATCGCTGACTTTGTCAGTACACACGCCCTCACCTCCACAGACTACATCCTTCTCCGGGACCTGAACTTCCACCGCGAGAACAACAACGACCGCAACTCCACCACCCTGATCGACAACCTCGGACTCAGACAATTCATTACCACACCCACCCACTCCGCTGGCAATACGCTTAACTCCATCTTCTCCGCAAGCTCCCACGTCTCCTTCAATCACACTACCGAACTCCACTGGACCAACCATTGCTGCATCTACTTCACCTTCCGGAAACCCACCACGCACCACCACACACAACAGATCCCCAGTCGCTGCTGGAGCAAAGTCAGCGAAGAGCGGCTAACCACCATCCTTGCCCACCCGCCGAACCCACCTACCCATTTACCGCCTTCCGCAACCTCAGACAATGGATCGACGACTGCGCCAACACCCTGCCCCGATCAAGAAACCCTCCAACAGACCCACCAGCAAGAAAGCCAACTGGTTCACGTAAGACCTTCAGGCCTCTAAGCAAACCTGCCGTAAGCTAGAGAAGAAATGGCACCGTGAACAGACTCCGGACAGCCACGCACCGCACAAGAACGCCACCCGCAGATACCATCAACTCATCAGATCCGCCAAAAGAGACTCCTTCAAAGACCGCCGACAACAACGCACACAACAGCAAAGAGCTCTTCAACCTTATGATGGAACTCTCCAACCCCAGCTCCAACACCAACGACATCCCATATTCGCAAGACCAGTGGGACTCCCCTGCCACCTTCTTCCATCGCAAGATCGCAGACATCCATGACCACGTCAATGTCACAACCTCCCCAAAAAGCACTGAGACCTCTGCCCCCATGGCCACTATCCGCACTGTCCCCCTGCTCTCCTGGACCAACATAAATGACGACGACACCATCAAAATCATGAACACCATCCACTCCGGATATCCGTCAGACCCATGCCCACACCACATCTTCAACAAAGCCAGCACCAGCATCGCACTCCATCTCCGGAAAGCCATCAACATCTCCTTCTAGACAGCAACCTTCCCGGAGAGCTGGAAGCACGTCGAGATCAAGAGGCTGACCCCAAGGACATCGAGAACTTCCTGTCCATCTCCCTGCTCCCGTTCCCGGTGTAGGTCATCGAGAAGACAGCAACAGACAACTGACCCGCTACCTCGGGGAGAACAGCATTCTGGACCCATCCTAGTCTGGGTTCCGCAGCAACCACAGCACCAAAATTGCCCTCATCGCCGCCACCGATGACATTAGGGCCCTGCTGGACAACTGAGAAATCGTGGCCCTCATCCTCCTGGACCTGTCAGCTGCCTTCGACACCGTCTGCCACTGCACCCTTCTCACACACCTCCACGACGCTGGGATCCGAGACAGGGCTCTGGACTGGACCACCTCCTTCCTCTCCGGCAGAACCCAGAGCATCCGCCTCCCCCTTTACGCTCCAAAGCCACAGAGATCATCTCCGGCGTACCCCCGTGCTCATCCCTCAGCCAGACGTTGTTCAACATCTACATGGCACCGCTCACCCACGTCGCGCAATTGCATGACCTCAACATCATCTCATACGCAGACACCCAGCTGATCCTCTCACTCACCAAGGACCCCCTCGCCGCCAAAACCAACCTCCACAAAGAAAAGAAAGACGTTGCCAAGTGGATGAAGAACAGCAGACTGAAGCTAAACTCGGACAAGATGGAAGTCCTCAACCTCGGCTCCACCCCCTCGGCCTGGGACGACTCCTGGTGGCCGACCGCATTGGGAAAAGCTCCAACTCCCACCGACCACGCATGCAACCTAGGGTTCATCCTCGACTCCACTCTCTCCATGACAAAGCAGGTCAACGCAGTCTCGTCCTCCTGCTTCCGCATGCTCCGCAAGATCTACAGGTGGATCCCCACCAAAACAAGAAGAATGGCCACCCAGGCCCTCTTCAGCAGCAGGCTGGACTACAGAAACGCTCTCTAGCAGGAGCCTCAGCCAAACTTCTGAAATGCTGCAACGCATATAAAACGCCTCTGCATGCCTGATCCTCGGCATCCCTCGCTGCAGCCACATCACACCCCAGCTGAGAGACCTGCACTGGCTACCCGTCAACAAGAGGATCATCTTCAAGCTCATCACCCACGCACACAAGGCATAACACTGGTCCAACATACCTCAACAGACGACTCAGCTTCTACACCCCCAACTGCCAGCTCCGCCCGCCGACCTCACCCTAGCCACAGTCCCCCGCATCTGAAGAGCGGCCTCCAGCAGACAATCGTTCTACCACCTCGCCGCCAAAACCTGGAACACCCCCCTTTGATTTGATGTTTTTTCATCTGCTGTGGTAAGCCTGCGAGTCGTTTTTTGTGGTTTCAGTACCTACACCCCCTGATGGCAATTCAAGTGAACCAAGCAATACCATAGGACTTCATGTCAAGTTTTCCAGTCCTGGACCTTCCTTTTAGAAATAATTGTTTTCAAGTATGTCAGTGCAAGTAGTTTATTTGAACGCAGTGATCAGTTAAATACAAAGGCTAGAAGGGTCTCGAGAACTCTTACTGTAAGCCCTACTTAACCAGTCATCAAATGGTTTCTGTTATAACAAGATGCCAGGTATGCTTTTTTGACATTGGACAACTTACGACCTGTTGGCAAGCACAAAAAAATTCTAATGGTTAAATAAAAACATAAATTAACAAACAAGTATAGAGATTCATGAGATAAAAACCCAGTTTCAAGCTAACATAAATAGCAAGCTAGTCCTCAGACAAAAACAACAAAAAACGGTTGCTTTTTTTCGTTGGAAAGATGGAAAGTCGCTTTATTAACAGTGAGCCAACATATCCCAAAGGGGAAACATGGAGAGGAAAAAGAAAGATATGAACAGTCCATTGTACTTGCTTTTTATGCAACATAGTACTTTTCAGTGACGCTCTGGAATATTAGATTAAGTGAAAAAAGATTCAAGAGTCACAGAATGCATGTCTTCAAATAAACCTTGTCAGGGTCACCGCGCACCCAGTTCATAATATACTCTGGCCTGTCTCCTTTGCATTCCCGAGTCATTTGATGTATTTATTTTGGTTCTTAATTAATTAATGTAATACCTACACTCAGAAGTAATTTGCAAGGAAAATACAGTCCGGTCTCCACAGAGCACCAATTTGCTGATAGTTAAAATGCTTAGAGGAACTCAACTAACCCTCAAATGTCATCCAATTGGTTGCTTTGCAGGGAAGCCTTGCGCGCTCACAGGCAGGTTTTCAAATTAGAGGGCTTTGTTGAGCACCTGCACCGCTGACTAAAATATGTGTGTGCAAAAGGCTTTGGCGTGTTACCAAAGAGCAACAAATACTGCAGATCATTTCCAGACACAAAGTGGAATTTGTTTAGTCACAATCGTCTTTTTCTAAACAGATTTTAAAGCACTCATCCATATAAATCTTCAAACTTTCTTTTAAGAAGTCGAGCCCCCCCACCACCCGACAAAAAATTCTGGAAGTTTGTACCCTGCGTCATAGATAGCCATTTCCAGCTACAGAGTCCAGGTCATATATGGCACATAATATTAAAGTAAGATTGTTTAGTAAGCTGAAGTTTTTATAGTGACTGTGGATAGGTGACAGATGCTTATTACAAAGTTCAAGTGAAAAGCCTCCAAGAAAGATTTTGCACCAAAATGGTGCTTTCTTTTTCACATTAAACACAAAATTCACCATAGATTAATAAAAAACACTTTCAAAATAAATGTGACAGGTGTGCCTGTTTTCTCCAAAGAGACAGACGGTCAATGCGAGGATGGATTCTTGCTACTGCCATCATAAGGTTGTGCTCCACTTCCAGTTTTGAGTGGTACTTAGAAACCAGAGCACTCACAAAATGTTGCAATATATTTTTGGGCAATTTTATATAGCGCAAACATGACCCAAAAGGTTAGCTTCACAAGAGCATCTTTCACATTACACAAGGAAACATTCATGTTTTGTAAGCACTGGGAGATTAAATGATTTGCCCAGAATCACAGGACGTTAAGCAGATGCCCGGGAACTGAACCTGGTTTCCCAGCTCCAAAGTCAGCAGGTATGGCTGTTGCGCCACATCATTGCCCCTAGATAAGATATCAGGAAAAGGGGTCCCGCAAAACATGCTTTCTGACACAATCGAAATATCGGTGATTAAGTGGAGTATAGCCTGGTGTCGCCAGTAGGAGGCCATCTACATTTTTTTTAAAAGGCCTAGGGGACATCTACAACAGACAAATATGAGATACAAGTGATACAAGTGATTCAAGATGATATATACCTTTCTTCTCTAGCAGCATCAAGAGCCATTCCATTGTTAACAAAGTTGGCTTATAAAGAAGCTAGCCTTCCTAAGATTCAGAAACAGCTCCACAAGAAAGCAGTTATATTTTGCTCTACGAAAGAAGTGAGGACAGATGACGTATTTCATGATATTTGCTATATCACTCTTGTAATCAAAGTCATATTTAATTGATGGTGGGACTCAACCCCGGGTCCCCAAAGTCAGTCAGCGGTGCTCCTGCTAAGCTATAGCAAACTGCAATATCCTGATGGTAGGCACCCCGCTGGGGGCTATGTAGTACTCCTGGAGGGGTGCCGTGCATCCCCCCCCCCCCTCCTTTTTTCAGCAAGCTCTGGGAGATGGTGGTCGCGTGGGGTCCGCAATGGCCCCCCTATTTATTGTTTTTCTGCCTCTGGATGTGGCAGTCCCCGGGGCAGCTGGGAGCCTCCCCTGCATATGATTACATTAACACCCCCGTCCCCCCCCACCGCCCCCGGGGAACTGGCGGTCCCCAGGTCTGCACGGGGCATTATTTTATCATTTGTGCCCGGGAAGTGGTGGTCTGGTGGTCCCGGCATATAATTATAACACTATCCTGGGGAGGTGGCGGTACCCGGGGCCTTGAATAGCCCATGGAGGGGGGCCCTAAGCACCCACTTGGACATGCAAACCCGATTCTGCACTTGCTTTTTTTTAAAAAATTGCAGCATTTTTTTGTTATGCTTTTATGCAGTGGCAGGGTCCCAGTGAGACCCCTACACCATGCCTTGGGGATCAGTCTAAACCCCCTTTTCTTTTTTGGAACTTGGTGAAGCAGAGTCTACCTTTCTGCCAAATTTGTCTAATTCCGTCCAGTGGTTCGGGCTGTAGGTTCGACAACGCTTTCCATTGGGAATTAACATTACAAACGCACCCTTATTTTGCGCCCTTATTGCTCGGTCCCCACTGCACGGATCACCCTCAAACTTTCCATGACACACAGAACCTACTTTGATACTTTTATGGGAAAATGTCATGAAGATTGGTCTAACACCAAAGTTATAGGCAAGTATAAAAAATGCTTTTACTAAGGAAATTAGGTCCCAACTATAACTACATATATATATATATATATATATATATATATATATATATATATATATATATATATATATATATATATATATATATATATATATATATACACACTAACAAAAGAGAAAGGTAACATTTAAGTTGTAGTATGCAAGTTTAAATATTGCATTTTAAACTCGAAAACCACTGAATACTTTAGTTATAGTTAACTCAATTAAAAGCCCTAACCTAGCACAATGAAGTTATTAAGTATGTCATTTCAGAAGATTTAGTCAAGGAATGTTTTATGTTATTACATTTAAAGAGCTCTTTCACCAGAGCTTAAATAAGGTGCGAGAAGAGAGGAATAAAATGTTCTTTAAACATGTGAGAGAGAAAAAGAGTGGAAGCAGGACGGAGTTCTAGTTTTGGTGGGCTTGGTAAGAGAAGAAAGGAGTCAAGATGAGTCTGTGGAGCACCGAAGTGACGAGATGGGATGCCTCGTAACTGGAAGACTGAGATGAATGAAGAAAGGTAAGGAGGAGCAAATCCATGGGCACATTTAAATTTAATATAAAGAAGACAAGCCTGGATTAGGATCCAGCAGAAGGAAGCAAATAATGGACTGATGTGGGTATAGTGGGAGATTGCACTAAAATCATTGATTACCGATTGCTTGTACTTTGGAAACAAAACGCCCTAAAATCCAAAAGCCCTACAAACCGCCAAACTGTTTATGAATGCGGAATGCCGGGAGGTGCTGCTATGATTGCAAATGATACTTTCTGTACCTCCCCAGGCTGCACTTCCTTCATAGAGTATTTCCATAAACACATAGTTTAGTGGAATCCGATTGTTAGACTCATTAAACAACTGCGGACAGACCTGCTCATGGCCCGAGGAATAGGTCCTGCAAAGGAAAACAAGCTTTGTCGTCATGGTGACTGCCGAATTCACTCCATCACAATACTAAAATGCATTTTTAAAAAGCACAGCTGCCTCGAACACAATGCCAAAATCACCTACTGTAAACCATCAACTGATAACCTAAGGCTAAAGTGGAAAGGGGTGGACTGCGGACGCATTATGAACATAATCATAAGCAACCACCAATCAATAGTTGACTCATGCTCACTTACTGATGGGAACCACCAAAGGATAGTCAAAGACTTTGCAAATCTGTGTCATGTTATTAAGACTCTTCTGACAGTCCCTTACAGAAAAAACAATGACGAGCCTAGGTGGTTCGACAGTTGCTGTTCAGCGGCAAATAAGGCTCTTCGTAGGGCGCTAAATTCTAAACCGAGGAGTCAAGTAAATGTACGGTCCGCCAGGCAAGCCTATAAAACAGCTATAGGGACAAGGAAGGCCACCATGGTAGAGGAACATTGGAACGAACTAACTGTCTCTGCTGCTGTGGGAAATGGTGCAACCTTCTGGCCTGCTGTAAGGAAGATGCGGGACATGGGGAAACAGTTGTCACCAATTAGCTGCACCATCTCAAGCCAGCATTGGGAGCAACATTTCTCCAAAATATATGCCAACCCTATTGCTTCTACAGAAGAATACAACCATGGCAAACTGAGCCCATTGGATATAACCTTGGGGGAGGTCGTTTTGGCCATCAATCAAAGCCTCGGGAACAAGGCACCAGGGCCGGATGGCTTCCCAATTGACCTAATTAAACACAAACCAGAATTTTGGGGGCCCATTCTGGTCAATGTTTTCAACTGTCTACCGATGGGCGCCATCCCTGACACCTGGTCCACAAGCACAATAGTGCCTATCTACAAAAAAGGTGAAAGATCTGACCCTGCAAACTATAGGCCCATCTCACTCTTAGATAACACCCTGAAAATTCTGGGCCGGGTGCTGTACAATAGAGTGAACGATTGGGCCGAAGAAACAGGGGTGCTGGACAGATGTAAAATGGGCTTCAGAAGCAAGGTCGGGACAACAGAACAATGCCTGAATCTTAATCTTATAATAGGCAAATACACCATAGCCAGGGCTTCTCCTATTTACCTAGCTTTTATGGACTTGTCGTCCGCATTCGACCTAGTGAATAGGTCGAAATTGTGGGCGACACTTCTCTCCTATGGCCTTGATGAATCCTTGGTACATTTCCTAGCCTTCCTACACGCGGACACTAAAGCCCAGGTACGAATTGGCATGGAGGGTGAGATCTCAGGGGCAATCAAGGTAGAAAGAGGCGTCCGACAGGGGTGCGTTTTAGCACCCCTGTTGTTTATCATCTATATAAACGGACTGAGCGATTCCCTGCAAAAGACGACAACTGATGTCCCGAAAATCCAAGGGAAACTGCTACCCGCACTCCTGTATGCCGACGATGCGGTGATTATGGGCTTAACACCGAATGCCCTACGTGCCCTGGTCAAGAGCTTTGCACATTTTATGGGGAACTTGGACTTGAAAGTGAATTTTAAAAAATCATTTATTATGACCTGTGGGCCAGGGGCCAAACAACTCAATTCCATTTCGATTGGTCAAGAGAAGTTGCATTCTACCAAATCATTCCCCTACCTAGGTATGGTCTTTGCTGCGAACGGCCTGTGGAGTGGGCATCTCGCCCACGCCACAGGCAAGTTCTCAAAGGCCATAAATTCAATCCTTGCCTTGCCACGGCCAAAGAGGTCAGAAACAACTAAGGCAATTGTGAAAATATACAGACTGCAATGTGTCCCGGTAGCAACCTATGGCGCTGAGATTTGGGGGATAGTGAAACCATCTAGCCTGCAGACAGAAGAAAACCGGTTATGTAGAAAACTGCTTGGAGCCCCAATCTCTTCATCCGGGTACATTTGCCATGCTGAACTTAATTTGCCTTACATAACTGATTTTATTGCCACGCGACCTGCATTATTTTGGCTGGCCATTTGGGCCAATGACCGTGCTACCTTAACACAGGAAATTGTGTCTGAATGTCTAGCCTGTGACAAAGGCATGAGCATCCCATGGCTCCGGGCGACAAAGGAAAGCCTAGACAGCATTGGCAAAACCCATCTTTTTAACGATCCATCCCAGATCAAGAGCACAGACAAAAAGGATATACAAATTGAACTCTACGCCCTCTTCAGGGAAAAGAGGTTGGAGATAGAATTGCAAAAACAAACTGTCAAATCATATGTGAATAACATAAACAACGACTTATCTCCACAACAAATCCCTTTATATCTAAGACTTCCTATGACCAACTGGAAAAGGTCGTTATTATATCGCTTAAGAGCTGGAATCATAAAATACTCACTTTGTTTTCCAATGGGCCACAGCACGATGAATTCTGGAAATGAGTTACGCCCCTGCCCTTGCGATGGACACAGTAGACAAAATGACTTACACTTCTTTTTTCATTGTACATTTTTTATGAAATACATCAAGTGGTTTTTAGTTCCATATTTTAAAAAACAAAGACCAGTTTCCCTGACTCAATCCTATCTCATGCTTTTAAAATTAGAAAATGATGAACTGATTTTTCGTGTAAGCTCATTTCTGAAAGTCATCTTCTCTGCACGAAAATCAATGGAATCTCCCTGAAATGCTTATGTGCCTTAAAGTCCCCTCTGCAATAGCACTTTAGTAAATTGGAATGCACTTTAATAATTGAATGTTTACATTAATGCTTGGAAAACAACTGCAGCTTTTAACTATTTGTGGAAATTGCGTAATTATTTTAAAATGTACTTTTATGTAAATGTGTGACTTTTATGGATTTCTTGCAATCCGAATAAAGTAATTTTGAATTGAAATTGATATTGCATTTTAAACTCGAAAACCACTGAATACTTTAGTTATAGTTAACTCAATTAAAAGCCCTAACCTAGCACAATGAAGTTATTAAGTATGTCATTTCAGAAGATTTAGTCAGGGAATGTTTTATGTTATTACATTTAAAGAGCTCTTTCACCAGAGCTTAAATAAGGTGCGAGAAGAGAGGAATAAAATGTTCTTTAAACATGTGAGAGAGAAAAAGAGTGGAAGCAGGACGGAGTTCTAGTTTTGGTGGGCTTGGTAAGAGAAGAAAGGAGTCAAGATGAGTCTGTGGAGCACCGGAGTGACGAGATGGGATGCCTCGTAACTGGAAGACTGAGATGAATGAAGAAAGGTAAGGAGGAGCAAATCCTTGGGCACATTTAAATTTAATATAAAGAAGACAAGCCTGGATTAGGATCCAGCAGAAGGAAGCAAATAATGGACTGATGTGGGTATAGTGGGAGATTGCACTAAAATCATTGATTACCGATTGCTTGTACTTTGGAAACAAAACGCCCTAAAATCCAAAAGCCCTACAAACCGCCAAACTGTTTATGAATGCGGAATGCCGGGAGGCGCTGCTATGATTGCAAATGATACTTTCTGTACCTCTCCAGGCTGCACTTCCTTCATAGAGTATTTCCATAAACACATAGTTTAGTGGAATCCGATTGTTAAACTCATTAAACAACTGCGGACAGACCTGCTCATGGCCCGAGGAATAGGTCCTGCAAAGGAAAACAAGCTTTGTCGTCATGGTGACTGCCGAATTCACTCCATCACAATACTAAAATGCATTTTTAAAAAGCACAGCTGCCTCAAACACAATGCCAAAATCACCTACTGTAAACCATCAGTCTGCCGGCTGGCTGGGACTCGAACCGCAGATCCTCAATGGATAGTAGCTCTCTCACCTTTGCATATACCTGAAGCCGGAGGATTCCTCTTGCAAAAGCCTACGCACATCCGGGAGCGCCGGAAGTGGCGTCATTGTACTGCAGCAAGAACGAAGTCGGCCGTGAGCGCAATGGCCATAAAAGGGACAGATGGATTGCCATCGGGCTCTTTATTTTTCCAACCCCACTTCCCCAAGTTCCACGCTATAGCTGCACGCGCCCACCCTGGGTCAGAGCCCCCATTCATAGCGCTGTCTTTCTTAAAAAAGAGCAGCATCGATCTTCCGCTCTCGGTCCCAGCTGCTCAATTTCCGTCCCAGACCAGCTTCCTCATTTTTCGGAAAGCACGAGTTTTCTTTAAGGGGCCAAATTCAGAAGCAGCTCCCTGCATGTGTGTGCTTCGTACGTGTTATAATGAATGCCTGCGTTGCCATGTGTGTGCATTATGTGTGTTTGATGTTTGTCTGTATCAGCCTGCCTCATAGCTGTCAAGGTCTCAGATTGCTATGTGTGATAGGTTCATAATTTCTGAGAAATTATGAGTGACATTTTAACGACTATGAGTGACACAATCTTGCGCGCAAAATCACGCTATGAGGAATAGGGAAACGTAAATATCAGAAAGTACACCCATTTCAGCTACAGCAGGAAGAAATAATGATTAAATGGCTTCCATTTATGATACTCATGCTTAAGTAAATATAATTAACAATGTACAAATATCACAAACCTCCTTTGCAACATATTAAATGAATGCTCTGAACTGTAGCTCAAGAACAATTTTTTGCAGTTAAATGTTTTTTGAGGCCTGTGCTTCTGTGTGGTGAATGCTACAAGCCTGCACAAGACACACCGCTATAGAAAGCCACACCATTTGGCAGTGAGATAGTGCAGACCTTCAGCTTGCACATCAGTGTATGCCTCTGATGATGTATGTGCAGCTGCGCTCACTGTCATTTGTTGCACCGACTGGAAACACCAGTCCACTGTGACAGCGCTCTACAGCTAGCGCAAAAAAAAAATCAAATATCCACAAACAGGCACTCACTCTACTTGTTGAGCGGCAATTGCAGGCCGCCTCGTCGGCAGCACAACACCGTGCAAGCAGCGCTCTGGTACCTGAGGGTGAGGCACCCATTACGCCCGCCAGGCCCCGATTTGGGCCGGCACGACACAACGTGGTGCAAGCCGCAGGCTCCTGGCGGCTGAACAGTGGCTTAGACTAAACTTTCACATCATCTTGGCACACTGACTGACGACATGAGGAGTCAGTAAACTCGAGCACTAATTTGCCCAACCGCAGCGTGAGGGCGGGGGCACAGTTTAAAAGTTTACTTTAAACTGTGCTCCCGCCCTGTCGTCAATCAGTGAATCTCGGCTTGCCGCACCGAGATGATGTGAAAGTTACATTTGTAGCAGGTCCAGACTGCGCTGAGCGAGCCAGCCCCTAACCAACCCTGCTGCAAGCAGTGCATAGAGGCCATACCAGTTAAGAGCTTTACTCTCTGTGTGGTGCTCATTTAGCAGGCTCTGTCATGGAGAGGAGGCGCTATAAATGCGTGACAATGCATTTCAGTGTGGTGATGCGTATCACCGCACTGAAATGCGTTAGAGTCACACCTGAAGCGTGATAATTGAAAGGACTGCTGCCTGCTTGTTTAATATGCACCTTTTGTGTTTGAGCATGTGTATTTTTGTGTATGTGTGACGTAGTGCGTGCCTGTGTAAGTTGTGAAAAATTGCAAAAAGCCTAAAAAATGTTTTACAGCAAGTTATTCGCCGTAAGGAAAAATAAATTACTGCCCGTGTATTGTAGGTCCCATGTTGGTTCCAAGTGCACCTGCGTGTATTCAAGATTCTCGACCAAATGGAACAGTTTTCGATCTACTGAAAAGTTGTCAATCAAAGAAGGCTAAACACATTTATTTATGTGAATACTGTATATTGTTGAGCATTACTTGTGTCCTTGCAACTTGTAGTGAGCTTTCATTATAAATGAATGTGTGCTCTATTGTTGAATCCTGGTCACGTTCCCCAAGCTGTGTAGTGTGCAGAGCAGCACATCTTCTAAAACACTGGCAGTTTTCATGAATGCGTTTCAAAGCATAAGGATAAATCCTTCAAATAACTTAGCCGTTGTAATGCTGGTTCCTTATTTTGTTTGCTATTTCTGTAATTGAAAGGGCTGGTTGCCTGTGGCAATTGAGGTTTACGAAAGGAGTTTATTGGTGGTGGCCTTCCATTGATCAGCAGGTGCGAGAATGGGTGGAAAGGTGTGTGGCATGCAAGGAATCCGAGAAAAGGTTGAGAGTTGGCATTGGTTGGTCTGAGAAGCCACAACCTGTTTCTGAGGCTAGTGTAATAATATTACAACCTCTGCCACTATTGCTGTGTTGCCGGACATCTTTAAGAGGGAAGGATTTCTGTCAATTTTGCTTACTGACAATGGCACGCAATTAACTTCAAGTGAAATGAAGTGTTTTTAGGTCGAGTTTACTCGAACCTATTGTTGTCCATCCAAAAGCTGACTTTTTACGATGCAGATTTTCAAAAGTTCACGTGAAATCACGTGACCACAAGCTCCTTCGTGCACGAGCTTGCATTTCCTCACAGGCTTCCCCCTGCCAGCAGCATTTGCCACATCAAAGGCTTCCGCTGCCCTGCCCCCCGCCGTCACTTATTCACGGCCACAGGCCGTGACTTCAAAGGGTTCCGCTGCCCCGCCCCCTGCTTCACGGCCATCTGTTCCCCAGCACCTCCCCTCTCTCTCCCCTAATTATTCACTGCTGGCCGGCCGCACCATCTAGTTTTCCACGACTTTCGTTTTCCGCTTGTTTTCTTCCGTCACCCTATCTAGCACAAAAGGTGTGTTGCAGGTTTTGTCCTGGAAGGGCAACCTTTTCGCAGCACAAAGACACTTTGTGGTCAATGCTTGTTATTTTATTTCCCGTGCTTTCCCCTCAGCCTCCGTCCGATCACTTTCACTTTCGCGGCTTGTTTGTCTAATGCCCGGCGCGCTGGCTCTGCAGGCCGTGTGATCTTGGTTACATCAGCCAATCTCTCGCCGTCTCTCTGCGGTCCTCAGCCGCCTGCATGCAGCTGGAGACAGCACACAGAGGGCTGTAATGAGCATTACTCGCCCCTCACAGCCAGCAGACAGCCGTGGAGGAGCTCATGGCTTCACCTGACCGACGCCCGCATCCTTCGGCTGGCTCCTTCTCTGTAGTGTTGGTGCGTTTAGAGAGCCTTTATAGCTTTACAAATACATCTGAAATAGTAAAGCGCCAAGATGCAATCTGTAATAACAGAAAGAGCTCGTTTTCACACTGCAAATCAGTATCAGAGTTTCACTAAAAGGGCCTCTGAGCAGCCATTCATAACATTTTCCTTGGTTCTTTAGCAGTTTGTTGAGTCCAGAGCTTAATATATTTAAAAAAAGTGCATGGGTTCAATTTTTTTCCCAGAAGCCCGCCGCCAGCACTGCCGAATGTTGGGGTTGCCAAGGCTTCTTCATATTAATTCAACCTCATGGTTTTTTTTTCTTCCGTCACCCTATGTTTCGTGGGTCCTTTACATCCCAGTCTTTCATCTTGTGCCACTGTTTTATTATCTTTTTTTCCCACTTTCTCTATTTAATGATTTCCTCTTTCCTGCTCAAGGTGAAAGTCTGATGACAAAAGGGCTGCTGGCTAAAAATGAGTGGCACTGGCGGCGCGCTCCACTTCCAGCCACAAATTAAGGACTAAGGCACAGATTACTAAATCTTTGTGCCGGCATAAAGCAACTGAAGTGATGTGTTTTATTTATTATCTAGCACAAAAGGTGTGTTTTTCAGGTTTTGTCCTGGAAGGGCATCCTTTTCGCAGCACAAAGACACTTTGTGGTCAATGCTTGTTATTTTATTTCCCATGCTTTCCCCTCAGCCTCCGTCCGATCACTTTCACTTTCGCGGCTTGTTTGTCTAATGCCCGGCGCGCTGGCTCTGCAGGCCGTGTGATCTTGGTTACATCGGCCAATCTCTCGCCGTCTCTCTGCGATCCTCAGCCGCCTGCATGCAGCTGGAGACAGCACACAGAAGGCTGTAATGAGCATTACTCGCCCCTCACAGCCAGCAGACAGCCGTGGAGGCGCTCATGGCTTCACCTGCCCGACGCCCGCATCCTTCGGCTGGCTCCTTCTCTGTAGCGTTGGTGTGTTTAGAGAGCCTTTATAGCTTTACAAATACATCTGAAATAGTAAAGCGCCAAGATGTAATCTGTAATAACAGAAAGAGCTCGTTTTCACACTGCAAATCAGTATCAGAGTTTCACTAAAAGGGCATCTGAGCAGCCATTCATAAAATTTTCCTTGGTTCTTTAGCAGTTTGTTGAATCCAGAGCTTAATATATAAAAAAAAGTGCATGGGTTCCATTTTTTTCCCAGAAGCTCGCCGGCAGCACTGCCGAATGTTGGGGTTGCCAAGGCTTCTTCATATTAATTCAACCTCATGTTTTTGTTTTCTTCCGTCACCCTATGTTTCGTGGGTCCTTTACATCCCAGTCTTTCATCTTGTGCCACTGTTTTATTATCTTTTTTTCCCCTTTCTCTATTTAATGATTTCCTCTTTCCTGCTCACGGTGAAAGTCTGATGACAAAAGGGCTGCTGGCTAAAAATGAGTGGCACTGGCGGCGCGCTCCACTTCCAGCCACAAATTAAGGACTAAGGTACAGATTACTAAATCTTTGTGCCGGCATAAAGCAACTAAAGTGATACGTTTATTTATTATCTAGCACAAAAGGTGTGTTGCAGGTTTTGTCCTGGAAGGGCATCCTTTTCGCAGCACAAAGACACTTTGCGGTGCTTTGTATAGTGCAAACAGCACAAACAGCTTAGGGTTTCACATAAAACACGATTTTTTAAGGCAGATGTTACAGGCTTAGCTGCAAAACTTCAGGCCGGTGTGAATAAGGGAAAATGTGCCCTTAAAAAACAAAGCAAAAAAAAAGACTCATTGCATGCCTGCTGCAGCGAACAGCAGGGATCCAATCCATGGGAACCCTCCGAGTTTGTGTAGACATAGAATTGTGTACTTAAAGGGTACGCATCGAGTACAAATTTTGTGTCCACCCTTGTGCAACGCAGCACAGCACCACTCAGCACCACTACAGCATCACTCAGCACCACCACAGCACTACTCAGCACCACCACAGCACCACTCAGCACCACCACATTATCACTCAGCACCACCACATTATTACTCAGACCCACCACATTATCACTCAGCACCACCACAGCATCACTCAGCACCACCACAGCATCACTCAGCGCTACCCCAGCATCATTCAGTGCTACCCCAGCATCACTCAGCACCACCACATTATCACTCAGCACCACCACAGCACCACTCAGCACCACCACAGCACCACCACAGCATCACTCAGCACCACAGCATCACTCAGCACCACCACAGCACCACTCAGCACCACCACAGCACCACTCAGCACCACCACATTATCACGCAGCACCCCCACATTATCACTCAGCACCACCACATTATCACTCAGCACCACCACATTATCACTCAGCACCACCACAGCATCACTCAGCACCACCACAGCATCACTCAGCACCACCACAGCATCACCCAGCGCCACCACAGCACCACTCAGCGCCACCACAGCATCACTCAGCGCCACCACAGCATCACTCAGCGCCACCACAGCATCACTCAGCACCACCACAGCACCACCACAGCATTCACTCCCCACCACCACAGCGTCACTTAGCGACACTCCAGCACCACTCAGCATCACCACATCATCACTCAGCGCTACCCTAGCGTCACTCAGCACCACCACATTACCAATCAGCACCACCACATTATCACTCAGCACCACCACAGCACCACTCAGCACCACCACAGAATCACTCAGCACCACTACAGCATCACTCAGCACCACCACAGCACCACTCAGAACCACCACAGCACCACTCAGCACCACCACATTATCACTCAGCACCACTACAGCACCACTCAGCACCACCACAGCATCACTCAGCACCACCACATTATCACTCAGCACCACCACATTATCACTCATACTCACCACATTATCACTCAGCACCACCACAGCATCACTCAGCACCACTCAGCACCACCACAGCATCACTCAGCGCTACCCCAGCATCATTCAGTGCTACCCCAGCATCACTCAGCACCACCACATTATCACTCAGCACCACCACAGCACCACTCAGCACCACCACAGCACCACCACAGCATCACTCAGCACCACAGCATCACTCAGCACCACCACAGCACCACTCCGCACCACCACAGCACCACTCAGCACCACCACATTATCACTCAGCACCCCCACATTATCACTCAGCACCACCACATTATCACTCAGCACCACCACATTATCACTCAGCACCACCACAGCATCACTCAGCACCACCACAGCATCACTCAGCACCACCACAGCATCACCCAGCGCCACCACAGCACCACTCAGCGCCACCACAGCATCACTCAGCGCCACCACAGCATCACTCAGCGCCACCACAGCATCACTCAGCACCACCACAGCACCACCACAGCATTCACTCCCCACCACCACAGCGTCACTTAGCGACACTCCAGCACCACTCAGCATCATCACTCAGCGCTACCCTAGCGTCACTCAGCACCACCACATTACCAATCAGCACCACCACATTATCACTCAGCACCACCACAGCACCACTCAGCACCACCACAGAATCACTCAGCACCACTACAGCATCACTCAGCACCACCACAGCACCACTCAGAACCACCACAGCACCACTCAGCACCACCACATTATCACTCAGCACCACTACAGCACCACTCAGCACCACCACAGCATCACTCAGCACCACCACATTATCACTCAGCACCACCACATTATCACTCATACTCACCACATTATCACTCAGCACCACCACAGCATCACTCAGCACCACTCAGCACCACCACAGCATCACTCAGCGCTACCCCAGCATCATTCAGTGCTACCCCAGCATCACTCAGCACCACCACATTATCACTCAGCACCACCACAGCACCACTCAGCACCACCACAGCACCACCACAGCATCACTCAGCACCACAGCATCACTCAGCACCACCACAGCACCACTCAGCACCACCACAGCACCACTCAGCACCACCACATTATCACTCAGCACCCCCACATTATCACTCAGCACCACCACATTATCACTCAGCACCACCACATTATCACTCAGCACCACCACAGCATCACTCAGCACCACCACAGCATCACTCAGCACCACCACAGCATCACCCAGCGCCACCACAGCACCACTCAGCGCCACCACAGCATCACTCAGCGCCACCACAGCATCACTCAGCGCCACCACAGCATCACTCAGCACCACCACAGCACCACCACAGCATTCACTCCCCACCACCACAGCGTCACTTAGCGACACTCCAGCACCACTCAGCATCATCACTCAGCGCTACCCTAGCGTCACTCAGCACCACCACATTACCAATCAGCACCATCACATTATCACTCAGCACCACCACAGCACCACTCAGCACCACCACAGAATCACTCAGCACCACTACAGCATCACTCAGCACCACCACAGCACCACTCAGAACCACCACAGCACCACTCAGCACCACCACATTATCACTCAGCACCACTACAGCACCACTCAGCACCACCACAGCATCACTCAGCACCACCACATTATCACTCAGCACCACCACATTATCACTCATACCCATCACATTATCACTCAGCACCACCACAGCATCACTCAGCACCACCACAGCACCACTCAGCACCACCACAGTATCACTCAGCGCTACCCCAGCATAATTCAGTGCTACCACAGCATCACTCAGCACCACAGCATCACTCAGCACCACCGCAGCACCACTCAGCACCACTCAGCACCACCACATCATCACTCAGCACCCCCATATTATCACTGAGCACCACCACATTATCACTCAGCACCACCACATTATCACTCAGCACCACCACAGCATCACTTAGCACCACCACAGCATCACTCAGCACCACCACAGCATCACTCAGCACCACCACAGCATCACCCAGCGCCACCACAGCACCACTCAGCGCCACCCCAGCATCACTCAGCGCCACCACAGCATCACTCAGCGCCACCACAACATCACTCAGCACCACCACAGCATTCACTCCCCACCACCACAGCATCACTTAGCGCCACTCCAGCACCACTCAGCATCACATCATCACTCAGCGCTACCCTAGCATCACTCAGCACCACCACAGCACCACTCAGCACCACCACAGCACCACTCAGCACCACCACATTATCAGCCAGCACCACCACATTATCACTCAGCACCACCACAGCATTACTCAGCACCACCACAGCATCACTCTGCAGCACCACAGCATCAATCAGCACCACCACAGCACCACTCAGCACCACCACAGCATCACTCAGCACCACCATAGCACCACTCAGCACCACCACAGCATCACTCAGCACCACCACAGCATCACTCAGCACAACCACAGCACCATCACAGCATCACTCAGCGCAACTCTAGCATCACTCAGCACCACCACAGCATCACTAGGCGCCACCACATTACTCTGCGCCATCATAGCATCAATCTGTGCAACCATTCAACAACAACTGGTTCAAATATGTTCTCTCAATGTTTCAAGCTTTATTACAAATGTCACAAAAATGTTAATATTTCACTTCTGTTCTTGGATTTTCATCACAATAAAATACACTGAACATAATCTTCACAAACGTTATTTACACAAGTTTAAGCTATTGCCATTATAAATTATAATCACTTTTATTTAAGTATTAATTATTTAAAAAAAATAAAAGCCATTTGTAATATCAATACATCTAAGTCACGTAAGTACACTACATTTTGCATTACAAATGCTATAGGTGTCACATTTGCGAAAGTTATAACTATTGGCATTGTAAATGACAAAGCTATTAATTTAGCTATTTTTCAAAACCAACACATAAATAAAAAAAATGTAATTTACAAGACCAATAGCTCAAACTTTCATAATGCAAGACCTATTGCATTGCAAATGCTTGTTTGGATTCTGTTGGGGTTAAACATTCATGTTGTTCCTTATTTAATCCACAGGGAAATGGATTAGTTGAGCGCATGAACCATATGGTTAAAGGTACAATGCAATTGGCTCACGGAGCAGGCCTACCTATACTCGATTCTGTAAGTAAAATGCTGTGGGCATATCGCACTACAGTAAATTCTGTTTTAGGGAAGAGTCCTTTTGTCATGATGCGAGGGAGAGAGCCTGGTACTAAATTAAATCCATCATTGATGCGCAGGAAACCTGTGGAAGGAGGCTTCACTTGTGATAAGTTTAATGGTGAGGACAGGCGTTTCATTAATGTAGGAGATTTGGTCAAAGTGAAACCCGGTGCACATAGCAATTTTGTAAACAAATTAAAAGGTCCTTTTCAAGTCAAAACTGTTGGAAGTAATTGGGTCAGGTTGTCAAATGGTCAAACATGGATCTTTAGGCGGGTAGCGGTATATCAAAGGCAAAATTGTTAACAGGTGGAGAATTTGGAAGATAAACATGATGTGGAGCAATGTTTACCATGGATGTTAATGGATGATGTTGAGTTTTCAAGGGAGCCTTGTGTTGATTCTTCCTCCTTTGATGAATAAAATGGATCTAGTGAGCATGATATTGTTGCAAGGGAGGGAGATGTGTCTGGTGATGCTTCACGTGTTCTACGGGGGGCTGGTGAAAGAGGATTTCATGTGTATTTGAGTGATTATGTTTCTTAACTTCT
This sequence comes from Lissotriton vulgaris, assembly GCF_964263255.1. Taxonomy (NCBI): domain Eukaryota; kingdom Metazoa; phylum Chordata; class Amphibia; order Caudata; family Salamandridae; genus Lissotriton; species Lissotriton vulgaris. The sequence continues at coordinate 138,336,331 of NC_141697.1, read as the reverse complement.
TTATGTATTTTACTGTGTTTTGTTTCTTTTGTCCTGATGTGTTATTTACCCTAGGTTCCATTTTTGTGTTGCTTTATTTTACTCCAAAGGAGGGAGATGTGTTATGTTCCTTTAAGATCTGCATGGAATCTCCATCTTAGTGATGTGGTCGGAATTCCTGCCTGATGTCATCTTGTTGGCATCAGGGACAGTTGGTCCAGCTGCGTCTGGCAAGAGGCTGTTTGTGGTCTCTTCTTCATTATGAATAAATGCACCATAAGTTAATTATATGGTGTTTATGTGCTTTTCATCACAACAGAAACCTGCAGAAATCCTCGGCTATGCACATAGCTGCCAAGGTTTCAGATTGCTTAAATGTGACATTTTCAAATTTTTGGTGTAATTCTGAGTGACATTCAACGACTGCGAGTGACGCTTTCCTACGAACATTCCAGCAACAAGAAACTCTATGAAGATCTTAAAACTATTTCAAAGCACCAGAAAGGGAAGAACACTATCTGATATGGATAATAGACTGCATAGTTGCCACGTTTTAAGAGTGCTTAGGTAAGCCATTGTCAAGGTTTCAGAATACTTATGAATGACATACAACTATTAATGGTATGACACTAAGAGAGACATAGCAAAATCAAGAAATTAAGAACATGGAAACAGAAAAAGAAAAGAATTGATACTGATTTGAGCAAGGACGAACAAGCATTTGCAATAGGTCTCGCATTTACGCAAGTTTGAGCTATTGACGTTGCAAATAACAATGCCTTTTATTTTAGTTTTTATAACATAAATAAAAGGCAGTGTCATTTATAATGCCAATAGCCCAAACTTGCGTAAATGCGAGACCTATTGTATTGCAAATGCGTGTTTGTATTGTGGGATTTGTGGTTCGCTTGAACCCATTATAAAATTCGGACTACAAATCCCAGATTGCAAAAAAAAACCTCAGCTATAATGGAAGCGCTATTCAAAACTATTGAAGGTTCTGCGAGTGACACCCGTCTCTCTCTCTCACTCCCAGTATACTGAAATAGTATCTTGCGCAAAGGGCAGAATACTAATGATCGCAAATCCCCAATAAACAAATATATTTGCCCTGAACTTTTCAGAGCGTCTTAACGCCCTCCTGGGTTTTTCTATGCCTATTGTAATCAGTGGCTTCTGCTGCTAAACCTCCACACATATGCCGTTTCATGCCACTGTGTAGTGTACCCCAAAACATGTAGGATCTTCCATGACACTACGCTCCACTTTATCTGTGCCATGAGAAAGGGTTCACGCTCTTGTTGAATCTCCTCACCTGTGCTTACGCAACTGTCGACTGGCCCCCATTTCACCCATCTCAACACATCTGCTGCTAAGTGGCCCAAAGCGACGTGTCCTATGAGTGAGAAACCAGCTTCGCTCATTTACCAAAAGTAATTTGCCTGCTGGCATTCTGATTTCCCTTACACTTTGAAAACAAAACCTCATATCCAAGATCAAAATGTGCCTAAAAAAAGAAATGATTCAAGGCGACTCACATAGTATGAGCCCGCTATCCAGCTATATAGAGATAATTAAAGAAAGTATAACAACAAAACTACAAGTCCCAGAGTCCAATTTTCTAAAACCATAACTCGATCCTATCACTTTGGGCTTTTCTATAAGCCATTCATCCTCTCACTTGTTTTCTGTGTTTCTCCATTTAGGGTATTTGTGGATCGTGTTATTAAAGACTCATGTGCGTTGACTGTGTCAACTCCTCTGACATACGCCTTCTTCCTTAGTTGTAAACACGGCAAGCAAAATGTAACCTTTGGCACGAAAATAGTTTTCAACCAATTGTGTAGGAAGGCAAATTCTAATGGTATTGGTGGGGAAGTGTAATGAATTTTAAAAATTACTACTGTGATTGGCTATGCAACCGACTCCAGCGGTCTCCAACAATTACACAAACTCGCTTTCGGCTCCCCTCCTTCTATCGGAATTCTGGTGTTTGACGATTATCAAGTGCCAGTTTTGTGCCGGTTTCTATTGTGTCACCCCTTAGTGCCCTCCGGGTGAGCTACGCAGTCTTTATCTTTGTACTGTTTACCTTTATACCAGCGATGTTCTTCCTCACGCCAGGCATGGAGGATTTACTCTAACGCTCGCCATTTTAATCCACATCAGTGTTTTACGTGCGCATATTATATAAAATTATCTTTATTTTTTTTACTGCTGCGAGCCGAACCGAACCATCAATATGTTAATGACATGCAGCAAACCTCATTTAAAAACAAGCGTGCGCACCTCACGCTCAAGATAAAAAAATAAGTTTGACGAGAGGCAACATGGAGAGAGAAGAGAGAAGGGGGCCTGCGCCTGTTTCCCTTGCGGGAGCGAGCAAGAACCATTTGTTCATCATAGACAGATGTGTTCAAAGCTCGCTCCCACAAGGGAATCGCAGAACGTTCACACGTTGCCATTGAAGGCAATGCAAAGCAAGCATGATTTTGGCTGAAAAGGCAAATCAATTGCTAAAGGTCTCCTATGCAGCGCTTGCAGGATCCTAATTGGAAAGAAACTTCCCGCCTGCAAAGATTTATGGCCTTGCCAGTGTTACTTGTGGGCAGGGGCCGCAGGGCACAAAGCCACAGATGCATCTAATATCAGGAAAGAGGTGTGACATGCTAGGCAACCATGGGCTGCAGAGAGGCGGCCCCGCACAAAGCCTTGAATCCACCGCACACTAGACGGATTCTAGCCCAAGTTTCGGTAGCCTGCACAACATGATTTTTCCTCTCACAGTCGGGCAAAACAGCGCCTAATTGTGCGAGAACTAGCCCAATCTGGCTACCCTGCTGACATAGCTGTCATGGGGAGGGACTAACTAGCTTAAAACCAATCGGAAGGCAGCATTTATAACCTAAGACAAAGAAGAAGATGGGCCCGAGAGTGAGCGGAGCTTCCACGAAGCTTCCACACTATAGTGTATACTGCATGCCTCGCAAAGCGATGGCATCGCATTCGCGCTGAATCGCAAGGCGAGACCTAAAAAATAATAATCAAACTATAGGAGGCCATGGAAAAGCCTTACAGCCATACTCTACTGTCTTCAGAGAGTTCCAATAAAGGTGGCAGAAAGTCCCATTTTAAACCTTTTGAATCTGGGTTGATGAGAATTTCCAGGCTACTAGAATTAGCTACTTAGTTCGGGAGTACACAGAGTCATTCTCTTCAACACCCATCTGTCCAACAAGAGCAGTCTTCTTAACTTGAATGTGTCTTGTCTGCATTCATCTTAAGGCAGTTGGCAGCCATCCAGTTGTGGACAGCAGACAGTTGCCCAGTTAACTAATGAAATCCGAGGACCGATGGACAAACATCAAGAAGCGCCTTGTGTGTTCTTGGTATTAGAGAATGCCTGGAAATCAATAGAGTCTCAGATCTCTCAGCGGTTGGTCATACATACTAAACAGGATAAAGGAGAGAACTAAGGCTTGCAGCTTGCAGCCCTTCACAACACTCGACTGAGCTGAACGGCTTGACAATAATACCTGGGTCCAGCTCTTGAGAAAGAATACAAACCGATCCAACGTGGGGTCTGCAAGCACCAATTTTATCACATGTCTTAGAGAAATCATTGAAAACCAAAGTCGAAGCTTTAATGAGACTGAGGCTTTTCTATCAGTAAGGTCCAGGCCTCTGTTGTAATTTCCGACAGCCTAATTATAAACATCAGCAGTCTGCATTTCAATGCCCACAGTACAGCAATTGTTGGTTTTATTATCATTGCAGATTTCTTTACACTTACCACAAACAAACACCAATGTATTGCTGTGTTGCAGTCTCTAGTTACTGGCTAAAATGGTATCTACAATAGAGATGAGTTCCTGTATTGTATTCGTTTCTGAAGAAGGCCTGGATGAGATGCCAGTCAAATGTCTGCACACGTATGTCTAAGGAACCTGACATTCAATTGTAGTGAGAGAAGCAAATATTGTATTAGGGGCCTGTTAGACTTGGCCCTTCTGGCAGGTTCACCCCTCAACTTTTTGCCTTTTAATATGACATAATTATAGTGATTTCTGGTCTTTGCGCACTTTGACACTGTGTCCCAGTGTAAAGTACGTGCGCTCTCTGAGTGCATGTGTGAGATTGGCCTGCCCTCCCATAGGAATGCATGGGGGATATGTGTGTCCATGGTAGTTCCTGATGTGTGGGGAGTGGAGGGTCAAGTTTGGTATGTGCGGACTCGTGTGATTAAATGCTGCGCGATGATATGTTCAGATTTAATGTGTGTAGTGTGGAAGTGCCACTTCTAGAAGTTGGCATGTCTGTGCAGTGAATGTGAATTGACTGTCTGGCTTGTGATAGGCTGGAGCTGGCTGGTGTGCCTGGCTCCAGGAGTCAGGATAGGTCTGCCCCGGTGGTGAATGGAGAGATCTGCATGTTGATGGGAGGGAGGAGTGCACCTAGGACCTGAATGGGGCTGGACCTTCCCTCCAAAATGCTGGCTCCACCCCATTTGGTGTGTCTGATGTCCCTGACCCCTCCTGTAAATAGGCAGAGGGGCTGAGCAAAACAAAGTGCTCAAGAACCAGTTGCGTCTGGTTCGCCCCTTGCCTGCACCTTTGGAAACAAAGGAAATGGTGTATAAAAAGAGGCTGTGACCTCATCTAAAATGTTCTTGTTTCCTGACTTGAATCTACCTGGGGCCCAGAGGAAGGCTTGCCTCCCATGCCCTGCCCAGCCCCTGGATGCCCTAGATGCCTGGATACCTGGAGTTCTTGCTTGGATCCTAACAGGAGGGGGCTTGCTGCTAGTGGGGCCCAGGAGGTACCACCACGGGGGCTGTCTCCTTGCGGGAGGGCCCTGTGTGCTGGCCCCTAGGCCTTGCATTGCCCCTCCTGATGCCCAGGACCTCTGGGACCTATTTCCTCCTTGGGGATTGTGCCCAGGTATGGAGCAGCCTCCCTGCGCCTTATTTTGGGCTGGGCGCGCTTTAATTTGATTTCCTCAGAGAAGGGAGAGCCTGGGGCTGGGCAACGCGGTGCTGCAGCCCTGCCCGAGGGAATCCCCTCGTAGGGATTCCCCCCTCCTCCTTGTGGGGAATTACGGGTGCCACCCCGCTTATGGGATCACTTATGGGGCGCAGGTGCCCACCCTGCGTTATGCCCTGGATAGTTAATTATTAATCTGCTCAGGTGCTCACCCAGCGACTTTGCCCGCATCCCAATGCAAAGCAAGAGCAGGTGCCCACCCCGCGAATAACCGCCGCAGCCCGCGGCGGAACAGGAAGTCAGGCACCGCAGGGCCTGACGGCGGTAGGAACTTCCAGTTTTGAGAGGAAGTCCCGCGTCCGCCACCGAGAGAAAACAATAAGTTGGCCGAGAGATGGCCTCTCGCGGCCCAGGGCTCCGGTGAGTTATGGAGAGCCCCGGGGCCGCCAGCGTAACGAATGCGCTGGCTCAGGCAAGACCTAAAAATGCAAAAAGAGCATTTTTCAAAGAAATCGCAAATTACCACCAACTTTATAATTCTGTACTCCAAAAGGTCTGTTAAAAGGGGAAGTGGGGTAGCCAACATGTATAGAAGTTGGTGGTAATTTGCGATTCCTTAAGTCCAAATTGCACTTTTTCTGTGCTTCTTACATTGCATCTAAGGAATCGCAATTTGCGATTCCTTAAATACAATCGCAAAATAGGGAATCGCAAAATTTGCGATTCCTTATTTTGCAAGGGGTGTTTTGTGTCATACGTTGGACACTGCTGATTTACGATCGCAAAATTGCCTTCATACATATTTCTATTTCTATTTAGGGGGTTTTATAGAGCGCTTGGTGACGCACAGCGGCGTGTCCCCGCGCTAAGGAGCTAATACCTACTGGAACTTACAAGTGTGGAAAGAACTACTGTGTAAATAAAGCAGTCTTCAGCTTGGCTCTAAAGATTGATTCTGAAGGTTCTAATCGCAGGGCCATAGGTAGTTTGTTCCATCTTGATGCTGCGAGGAACCTAAAAGATCTTCCACCCATCCGGGCTCTGGACACCTTAGGAATTGCCAGGAGTCCTGAGCCGGAAGATCTCAAGGATCGAGACGGCTCATAGGGTGTCAGCAGTCCTTTCAAAGGGAGCGGAGATCTCCCGTTGATGATCCGGTGGCACGTGCACAGGGCTTTGAATACCACCCTGCTTCGGATCGGGAGCCAGTGCAGAGACCGGAGGGCCGCTGTGGATCCTGCTCTTCTGGGTAGTCTAAGCACTAATCTGGCAGCGGCATTCTGGAGAACCTGTAGACGGCTCAGATTCTTCTCCAGAGTTCCTAAGTAGAGAAGATTGCCGTAATCCATCTTTGACGTGACTAGTGAATGTACCAGGGTTTGACGGGCTCTGATAGGTAAGAATTTTAATACCTTCCTGAGACTTTTGAGGGTCCCGAAGCATGATCCAACCACCTGATTGATCTGGGGGCCAAAGGTAAGGTCAGAGTCAAACCAGATACCCAAGTTCTTTGCTTTCTGGCAAGGGGTGGGTGCTGGACCTAAACACGGTGGCCACCACGCCGACGTCCACGCCGATCGGTCTCCCCCCACCACCAGCACCTCGGTCTTGCCTCCGTTGAGCTTGAGGCAGTTGGCGGACATCCAGGCCGCTAGGTCTTGCATGCAAGCTCTGAAGATGTCCGCCAAGGGACCGGGCGCACGTGACAGGGAGATGACCAACTGCGTGTCGTCCGCATATGACACCATTCGAAGGCCGTAACTCTCTACTAAGGTAGCGATCGGGGCAACATAAAGATTAAAAAGGGTTGGGCTCAGGGATGAGCCCTGCGGCACCCCTTGATCCAAAGAGATACGCTCAGAGTACTGATCACCTTGCCTTACTTGGAAGCATCGGTCTGAAAGAAATGAATAAATCCATTTCAGTGCTGCCCCTCTTACCCCGCCTTTGCTCAGACACTGTAGCAAGATGGAATGTGCTACAGTGTCGAACGCCGCACTTAGGTCCAGGAGGATTAAGGCCATGGTTTGTCCCTCATCAGCACCTTGCCTAAGGGTTTCGGTGGCCCTAAGAAGGGCAGACTCCGTAGACTGACGAGGCCGAAACCCGAATTGCGTAGGATGAAGGAGGTTGTTTTCTTCCACAAATTTCATTAGCTGCTTATTTACCACCTTCTCCGCTACCTTAGAGAAATAAGGCAGCAAGGAGATGGGACGAAGGTTATCTAACTTCTCAAAGCTAATGTTGGGCTTCTTACGTAGGGGGAGCACCACGGCCTGTTTCCAGTCCTCTGGTATGGAGCTGGATAAGAAGGAGATATCTAACAAGTGTCTGATATAAGGTTCTAGTGTTTCCAGACTGTCTCCCAACCTTTTAGGGGAGGCGGGATCCCGAGGGGAGCCAGATTTAACAGATCTGCAGATTTTAATTAAATCCAGCGGTGAAGGAGTGGTGAAATTAAGTAGCAGATTTTGGTCGGCTTCATCATTCAATAAGTCTGCTGGCATTTCCGCTGCAGGAGGTATGTGGGGGAAAGCAGAGTAAATTTTGGACACTTTGTCCCCAAAGTAGTTCGCAATGCGGTTATATGCTGCTACTGAGTGATCTTCCTCTAAGGTAGAGGTTATTGGGTTGGCCAGAGTTTTATATATGTTGAACAGTTCCCTAGCCGAGTTCTGGCCCTAGATCTATAAAGTTTGGCTACCCCACTTTCGCTTTTCACAGACCTTTTGTAGTACATGATTCAGTGAACAGAAAAGTGTCCACAGTTTCTTTAATTATTAAGTTGGAGATTTCCCCATCTGTGTTGTTCAAAGGATTGAATATTTAGCAATATAAAATTCATCCCTGACTTGAGGGGTGCAGAAGGGTTGTTAAAGCTATGTGATTCTCAGCCTTGACAATCAGTGCAATCCCTAAGGTGGTTAAAAGGTTACAACCTGCAAAAACTTGGCTTACTGCCAAGGTAAGAAGCCCTCCCCTAATGTAGTGGAGATGAGGATTAACATATTCAGGCAGCGTTGGGGTTCACCATTCAGAATCCATGCACGAGGAGCATGGGAGCCTTATCATCCAGACTTCATGCAAGTGAGATTACATCAGGCACACCTTTAGCATGCCCGCTGCACGGAGCTCACACGTGTGTAGCTGTGCACTGACAGATCCATCGCCCACCCTCCCAAACAAAACACTCAAAAAACAAAGGCAAACAGAGTGGAAACTAAAAACAGGATGTGTGCACTGGCAGATCCATCGCCCACCCTCCCAAACAAAACACTCAAAAAACAAAGGCAAACAGTGGAAACTAAAAACAGGATGTGCCCTCCCCAGGATGGTGCCTGTTAGAACTGGGGGTCTCTAGTTGGCAGAGGTAGGTACCACTGTCCAAATAGGGACCCTTGCTTCTAGTCAGGGCAGAGAGATAACCCTCTGAGATAACCCCTGCTCACCCTCTAGGTAGCTTGGCACGAGCAGTCTAGGCTAACCAGAGGCAATGCCTAAAGTATTTGTACCAACACTCACAGTAACACAGTGAAAACACCACAAACTGACTCCACAACAGTTTAGAAAAATAAAGGTATTTAATCTAAACTACACAAGACCAAAATGACAAAAATCCAACATACACGGTTCAAGAATATGGTTTCAAAAGAGTTCTTAAGGTTGTAATGTAAGTTCTTTAAGTTGCGATAAAATAATCCATAGGTGCGTGAAAAGTTCACAGTTGCGTCACGTTTACTCACAGTACCTTTTAGTTACAACAAAGTTCCAAACGCAGAAGCTGGTGCGGTGGAAAACAAGTGATGCGTTGCTCCTGAGACCCTGGGGAGGCGGTGCGACTGCCCCGCTGCAGCAGCGGGCGTGTTGCGACGAATCCGGTCTGTATGGGGAGGAAGGCCACTTGTATGGATGCCGGTGCGTAGGTTCCGTAGGAAGTTTGTTCTCGCAAAGGCACGATGCGATGATCTCGTAGGGGCTGCGACGATCTCCGGGGCGACGATGCGCGATCCAGCGGTGATCCTCTCTCTCGCAGCTCCTCGATGCTGTACTTATACCCCTAAAGTCTTTGTTCTCTCTGTGCATGTGGGCCCTGAGCCCGGTCTGAACCAGTTCTGGGTGTTTCCTGAGTACTTTGTTTTGCTGGTTTCTTCTTTCCTTTCATAGTGAGGGGCAGGGTCGTCAGCCGCCCAGCAGGAGGTGGAGCCAGCATTGTGGAAGGCAGGCACAGCCCTATTCAGGCCCAGGTGCTAACTCCTCCCACCACTCCAGTTGCAAATGCAGTCATTCAGCCTAGGGCTGACTCAGCCAGCCTCCTGGGGAATCCCCAGCCCCTGTCACTCTCAAACCAGTAGTCAATACACAAACAGGCCAAGGCACACAGAAGGGTCAGACAAGAGAACAGCAACTTTCTAAAAGTGCTGTTCTCAAACACAGGATTTAAAAACAACCTTTCCTAAAAGATGTGTTATTAAATTCTGAGTTCAGGGATACTAGATACTTATGTCCTATCTTGTTCCTATGGGAAGAAATGCTGGAAGCCACTGTAGCCAGCATCCCCCATGTTAATCTATGGAGCAAGATAGCCGATAACGATAAACGAAAATGGCTGTAATTCACTACCAGAGCATGTCACCTGCACCAGTACATGCTCTACCTTTCACATACACTGCACCCTGCCCAGGGGGGTACCTTGGGCCTTCCATAGGGGTGACGGATGTGCACAAAAAGGGAAGGGTTAGGCCTGGTCAGTGGAGACACTGACCAGGAGGACATGGCAGTTTCTAAACTGCCCATAGGCACTGAAGTGGCAGGCCTGAGACACCATTTTAGAGCTACTCCTGTGGGTGGCACAATTAGTGCTGCAGACCCACTAGTAGCATTTGTCATCACCAGCCCTGGCACACCCGGTGCACTTTACTAGGGACTTCATGGTGATACAAATATGCCAAACATGTATATCCAATCAGAATAGCAATTTACATAGGGAGCACTTACACTCTGGCACTGATCAGCAGTGGCAGAGTGTCCAAAGCATCTAAACCAGCAAAAACGAAATCCAGCACAGCATCAAAAATACAGGAGGTAGAGGCAAAAAGATAGGGGAAAACCACACCGAAGATGCCAGGTCTAACACGTGTCCCCTCCAGCTGAAAGTGGGGAGAACTACCCACCCTCTTGGGAGTTCTCTTCACTAAGACGGAAAAACCTGGACAGACCATCAGCGTTGGCGTGCTCTGTACCAGGGCGGTGTTCCACCGTAAAGTCCATTACCTGTAGGGAGATGGACCACCTCAAAAGTTTTGGGTTCTCACCCCTCATCTGCATTAACCATCTGAGGGGCCTGTGGTCAGTCTGAACACGGAAGTGAGTCCCAAACAGGTAGGGCCTCAACTTCTTCAGAGCCCAGACCACAGCAAAAGCTTCTCTCTCAATCGCACGCCACCTCTGTTCCCTGGGGAGTAGCTTCCTACTAATGAAAGCTACCGGCTGGTCTCCTCCCTCCTCAGTGATTTGTGAGAGTACTGCTCCCACACCATGCTCTGAAGCGTCTGTCTGTACTATGAACTCACTGGAAAAGTCAGGTGCCTTGAGCACCGGTGCTGTGCACATGGCAGTCTTCAGGGCATCAAAAGCAGTTTGGCAGGCTTCGGTCCAGTCCACTCTTTTGGGCAACTTCTTAGAAGTGAGTTCTGTCAAGGGGGTGACAATGGTGCCATATCCCTTGACAAACCGTCTGTAATACCCGGTGAGTCCTAAAAAGGCTCTCACCTCTGTCTGTGTCTTGGGGGGTTCCCACGCCAGAATGGTATCAATCTTTGCCTGTAGGGGCGCCACCTGGCCGCTTCCCACCTGGTTTCCCAAATACACCACAGATCCCTGCCCTATCTGGCACTTGCTGGCCTTTAATGTGAGGCCTGCCCTTTGCAGAGCCCTCAACACTTCACAGAGGTGTTGCAAGTGTCCCTCCCACGTGGAGCTGAACAACACAATGTCATACAGGTATGCGGTTCTGAATTCCTCCAGGCCGGACAGTACCTGGTTAACCAGTCTCTGGAACGTGGCAGGGGCATTCTTCAACCCAAAGGGCATAACTCGGAACTGGAAATGCCCCTCTGGCATTGAAAATGCTGACCTCTCTTTGGCCCCATCGGTTAAGGCAATCTGCCAGTACCCAGAAGTCAAATCAAATGTACTGAGGTACTGGGCAGCTCCCAACCGATCCACGAGCTCATCAGCTCTGGGGATGGGGTGTGCGTCAGTCTTCGTGATCGCATTGAGCCCACGGTAGTCCACGCAGAACCTGAGTTCTGGAATGGCACCTGGCGCAGCAGCTTTTGGTTATTATAACAAGGAGGGGGAACGGGGAGCGGACAATATTTATCGGGGTCCAATGTACATGTCCTGTAACGTAGAAACCAACAACAAGTGTACAGAGTTCCCCACAGTGGATAGACTGAAGTAAAGAAAACCTCTCTCTCAAGGAGTGTCTGGGGTAGGGATTGGGATAATCCCTTAACGGAATAAAGGATGCCTCACACAAGTCAAAGGTTGGACGGCTGTTGCCATCCCACCCGATGATCGTACAGTGTCATCATTGGCTTCCTGCTCCTGCGGCAGGCTGGCGATGCAAGCCTCATTCAACCCTCAATCAAAGTGTGGTCACACTTTGATTGAGGGTTGAATGAGGCTTGATCACCCTAATCGTTACGCCTCAGTACCCCTCATTTTCACCAATTTTTAATAAGGCAGTGAGCCATGTTATTAAAGGTTTCCTAATGGACTCTACTGACCTCTTTTAAACCTCACTCACGCTCACTTTTGCACCTTCTCTTAGGCCCCTCACACACATGCACCCATTGGCTAAGGAATAAAAGAACTCCGCTAAAGTGTAGCACTGAGTGCTACCCGACAGGCATTGCATCGCCAGCCTGCTGCAGGAGCAGGAAGCCAATGATGACACTGTACGATCATCGGGTGAGATGGCAACAGCCGTCCAACCTTTGACTTGTGTAAGGCATCCTTTATTCCGTTAAGGGATTATCCCAATCCCTACCCCAGACACTCCTTGAGAGAGAGGTTTTCTTTACTTCAGTCTATCCGCAGCAGCTTTTGGTACCAAGACCACTGGGCTAGCCCAGGGGCTGCTGGAGGGCTCAATCATTACTAGCGCCAACATCTTGGAAACCTCTTCCTTGATGCTGGCCCTGATCTTGTCAGCTACCCTGTAAAACTTTTGCTTCACAGGCAGACTGTCTCCAGTGTCCACATCATGGACGCACCAGTTGGTGACTCCTGGGGTCAGGGAGAACAGGGAGGAGAGCTGACCCAACACTTGGCGACAGTCACTCTGCTGTTCTGGGGTCAGGGTGGCCGAGAGGACCACACCGTCCACCAAAATTCCCTAGATGTGGAGTTCACGAAGAGTGCACTTAGAGCACAAGGAAGGGAGTACTCCAGAAGCCAGGATATAGGATATCTAAGAAACAAAAAATCTGTGGTAAATATGATAGAAGCATGGGAATACGAGACGGGGTACCCATACCTAGAAACCTTGCCAAATTACGCTTTTAGGTGGGAGATACTAAAAATTCGAATTGGCATCATCCCTTGGCAAATGGAGGGGAGAGTTAAGGCAGAAATGTTATACCCAGATGGTATATGTAAATGTGGCTTGGGAGCCAAGTGTGAAATGTTACATATACTTCTTGATTGCTTGACATGTCTAAAAGTGAGACAACGGTTCCTACGTTCTTTATTTATAAAACATGGCATAAGACAACGTGTACAAGCAACAAACTTGTTGATAGGAATGGAAAATCTGGAAATAGCAATTGCTCTTGGTAACTACCTGAAAGAGATAAATCGCTTAGCGCAGGAAGCTAAAAATTAAAGTACGAGGGATTGCAAGCCCATAAGACATCAGATAGTACTGTAATGAGCAACATATCAAAATCGTCTATTTTAAATGTAATAATCTCCAATTTTATTATGTATAGCATGTGTTTTAAATTCTTTTTTAACAATTTTATAATTTTTAAAATTGTGTACAGTTTTGTTTGTTTATTGATGTGACGCAGCTCTACTTTCGATCTCATTGTTTAAAGACTACAGTCTAAATGAACAGAGTTTCTCTCTCTCTCACTGGGCTAGCCCAGGGGCTGCTGGAGGGCTCAATCACTCCTAGCGCCAACATCTTGGAAACCTCTTCCTTGATGCTGGCCCTGATCTTGTCAGCTACCCTGTAAAATTTTTGCTTCACAGGCAGACTGTCTCCAGTGTCCACATCATGGACGCACCAGTTGGTGACTCCTAAGTTCAGGGAGAACAGGGAGGAGAACTGACCCAACACTTGGCGACAGTCACTCTGCTGTTCTGGGGTCAGGGTGGGCGAGAGGACCACACCGTCCACTGACCCATCTTGCTCCTTAACTTCCTGGAGGTCAGGGAGAGGATCACTATCCTCTTCCATTCCTGCATCTGTAGCCATGAGCATGGTTACTTCAGACATCTCAAAGTGTGGTTTGAGGCGGTTCACATGCAAGACTCTCAGGGGCAGCCTGGGAGTCCTCAGGTTAACCAGGTAGGTTACCTCACTCTTCCTTTCCACCACCTCATATAGCCCAGTCCATTTGTCCTGGAGCGCGCAAGGCTCCACTGGCGCCATCACCCACACTTTCTGCCCAGGTTGAAATTCGACCAGAGTGGAATTCTGGTCGTACCATCTTTTCATTTCTTCCTGGCTTGCTTCCAGGTTCGCCTGAGCGAGCTTCCTGAAGCGTTGTGTCTGGTTGCGGATGGCCAGCACATAGCTGAACACATCCTGGGGGGTTTTCCCACGGGACTTTTCCCAACCCTCCTTCACCAGTGAGAGAGGTCCTCTAACAGGGTGCCCATACAGGAGTTCAAAGGGACTGAACCCTAAGGACTTCTGAGGCACCTCCCTGTAGGCAAACAACAGGCATGGTAATAAGACGTCCCACTTCCGTCTCATGGGCTCCGCTAGGCCCATAATCATACCTTTTAGGGTCCGGTTGAACCTTTCAACCAACCCATTTCCTTGAGGGTGGTAAGGAGTGGTGAACTTATAAGTTACCCCATACTCCTCCCACAGAGACTTCATGTACTTAGAGATGAAGTTGGTACCCCGATCGGAGACCCACTCTCTGTGGAACCCCACACGGGAAAAGATCCCCATCAATGCAAAGCCCACCACAGGTGCTGTGATTGTCCTGAGAGGGACTGCTTCCGGGTACCGGGTGGCATGGTCCACCAAGACCAGGATGAACCTGTTGCCTAAGGCTGTCTTGGGGTCCAGGGGCCCTACTATGTCTATGCCTACCTGCTCGAAAGGGGTGCTCACCACTGGGAAGGGGTGCCTTCAACTTCATTCCAGTCTTGCCACTGGCTTGACAGGTTTGGCAAGATCTGCAAAAGGAACCAACGTGCTTTCTCATCTGGGGCCAGTGGAAGTGGGTGACAAGCCGGTTCAGGGTCTTGTCTTGCCCCAGATGTCCTGCAAGAGGCACGTCATGAGCCAGATCCATTAGGAAGCTTCTGAAGCGCTCTGGTACCACCAGCACACGGGCTGCACCGGGCTCAGCAAACTTAGGCTCGCTATATAGTAGGTCATCTTCCCAGTAGATAAAGTGGTCTCTGACTGCTCCACCTGCTGCCTGATCTACAGCCTGTTGCCGCAGACCATCGAGGGAAGGGCATTCCTTCTGCGCCTGACAGAACTCCTCCCTGGAGGGGCCACCTTCCTGCTGCCAATGGGTCAGCTCAGGTAGGTCTCCCAGTTCGGCCAGCTGTTCCCCTGTAGGTTCCAGGGCATCCCCCTCAGGTTCAATCAATCAATCAATCAATCAATCAAAGCATTTGTATAGCGCACTACTCACCCTGAGGGTCTCAAGGCGCTAGGGGAGGGGGGGTCCGCTACTGCTCGAACAGCCAGGTCTTGAGCTGCTTCCTGAAGGCGAGGTGGTCCTGAGTCAGGTGGAGGTGGGTCGGGAGGGAGTTCCAAGTCTTGGCAGCGAGGTAGGAGAAGGACCTTCCCCCTGTGGTGGCTCTTCGGATGCGGGGGACGGTGGCGAGGGCGCGGCCGGTCGATCGAAGCTGGCGTTTGGGAGCGTAGAAGTTGAGGCGGCTGTTGAGGTATCCTGGGCCTTGGTTGTGCAGGGCTTTGTGTGCGTGGGTGAGGAGACGGAAGGTGATTCTCTTGTTGACCGGGAGCCAGTGCAGGTCTCTCAGGTGTCCGGAGATGTGGTTGCGCCGGGGGATGTCCAGGATGAGTCGTGCTGAGGCGTTCTGGATCCCCTGGAGTCTCTTCTGGAGTTTGGCGGTGGTTCCGGCATAGAGGGAGTTGCCGTAGTCCAGTCGGCTGGTGACGAGGGCCTGGGTGACCATCTTCCTGGTCTCGGTGGGGATCCACCGGAAGATCTTGCGTAGCATGCGTAGGATGTTGAAGCACGACGAGGAAACGGCGTTGACTTGTCTGGTCATGGAGAGGGAGGAGTCCACGATGAAGCCCAGGTTGCGTGCGTGGTCTGTTGGTTTGGGTGCGCTGCCTAGGGCGGGGGGACCCGGGACACCAGGAGTCGTCCCAGGCGGAGGGTGAGGATCCCAGGATGAGGACTTCCGTCTTGTCCGAGTTCAGTTTCAGGCGGCTGTTCTTCATCCATTTGGCTACCTCTTTCATCCCTTCGTGTAGGTTGGCTCTGGCGGTGGCGGGGTCGTTGGTGAGGGAGAGGATCAGCTGGGTGTCGTCGGCGTAGGAGATGATGTTGAGGTTGTGCTGGCGTGCGATGGCTGCGAGGGGACTCATGTAGACGTTGAAGAGGGTTGGGCTGAGCGAGGAGCCTTGAGGAACGCCGCAGATGACTTCGGTGGCTTCTGATCTGAACGGGGGGAGGCGGACTCTCTGTGTCCTTCCGGCGAGGAAGGAGGAGATCCACTCCAGTGCCTTCTCCTGGATTCCGACGTTGCTGAGGCGCTGTACTAGGGTACGGTGGCAGACAGTGTCGAAGGCCGCGGAGAGGTCTAGGAGGATGAGGGCCGCTGTTTCTCCGTTGTCGAGCAGGGCTCGGATGTCATCGGTTGCTGCGATCAGGGCGGTCTCGGTGCTGTGGTTGGCCCGGAAGCCAGACTGCGAGAGGTCGAGGGATCCGTTCGTCTCGAGGAAGGCGGCCAGCTGCTTGTTGACGGTCTTCTCGATGACTTTTGCGGGAAACGGGAGCAGCGAGATGGGTCGGTAGTTCTTGAGGTCGGTGGGGTCGGCTGAAGGCTTCTTTAGTAGGGCGCTGAGTTCGGCGTGCTTCCAGCTCTCCGGGAAGGTAGCGGTGTTGAAGGAGGTGTTGATGATGTCCCGCAGGTGGGGTGCGATGACAGCGTCGACCTTGTTGAAGACGTGGTGAGGGCAAGGGTCGGTCGGAGATCCGGAGTGGATGGAGTTCATCGTGCGGATGGTGTCTTCGGTGCTGATGGGGGTCCAGGCGCGAAGGGTGGTGGTGGGGGCTGTGGTTCGGTCTTGGTGTGCGTCGGCTGAGTGCTGAAGCTGTTGTGTATGTCCGCGATCTTGTTGTGGAAGTAGGAGGCGAGGGAGTTGCAGAGGTCTTGCGAAGGGGTGATGTCGTTGTTTCCGGCGTTGGGGTTGGAGAGCTCTTTAACGATGTTGAAGAGTTCCTTGCTGTTGTGTGCGTTGTTGTCCAGTCGTTCCTTGAATGCAGTTTTCTTGGTGGTGTGGATCAGTTGGTGGTGTTTTCGGGTGGCGAGCTTGAGGGCAGTCATGTTGTCCGGTGTTGGGTCTCTGCGCCAGGCTTTCTCAAGGGCTCTGCAGTCCTTCTTGGAGCTCTTGAGTTCGTCGGTGAACCATGGGGCTTTCTTGCTGCTGGGTCTGCTAGGCGGGGTCCTCAGAGGGGCGAGGCCGTCTGCGCAGTCGCTGATCCACTTCGTGAGGTTGGTGGCCGCTTGGCTGGGGTTCGTTGCGCTGGTGGGTGGGTTCTTGCTCAGGGAAGTTGCGAGCTGGTCGGCTGTGATCTTGTTCCAGCTTCTGCGTGCAACCTGTTGCTGTTGGTGGTGGATCGTGGTCCTTTTGAAGCTGAAGTGGACGCAGCTGTGGTCCCTCCAGTGGAGTCCGGTGGCGTGGCTGAAGGCGATGTCCTTGCTGGATGAGAAGACGGGGTTGAGTGTGTGTCCGGCGTAGTGGGTGGGAGTGGTCACCAGTTGCTTCTGTCCGAGGTTAGCAAGGTTGTCCAGCAGGGTGGTGGTGTTGCGGTCGTTGTTGTTCTCCAGGTGGAAGTTGAGGTCCCCGAGGAGGATGTAGTCAGCGGAGGGGAGGGCATGCGGGCTGACGAAGTCGGCGATGTCCTCGCTGAATTGTGTGTGTGGTCCCAGGGGTCTGTAGATGAGGGTGCCTCTGAGGGTGGTCTTGGGGTTGATGTGGATCTGGAAGTGCAGGTGCTCGGCGGGTGCGAGGGTGTCGTCGGTGTTGGTCGTGATGCGGATGGAGTTCCTGTGGATGATGGCGATGCCTCCTCCTGTCTGGTTGACGCGGTCCCTCCGGATGATCTTGTAGCCGTCCGGGATGGCGATGGCGATGTCGGGCGCTGAGGAGGCTTTCATCCAGGTTTCCGTGAAGAAGGCGACGTCTGGGGCTGTGGTGTCGAGCAGGTTCCAGAGCTCGACGGCGTGTCTGTGGACGGAGCGGGTGTTGAGCAGGATGCACTTCAGGTGGCTGTTGCTGTTGCTCGTCGAGGTCTTGGGCACTGCTGGAGTGGTGCAGGTCCGGATGCAGGTGAACTTGCAGGAGTTGCAGCACAAGGGTCCGTGTGTGCGTCTCGGGGTGGCTCGGTAGCAACCCGGGAATCGGCCGGCGTTGAGTGCGTTGAGTTCGGTGGCGCTGTAGGTCCGGCGGGTGGGCTGGTGTCTGCGGAGGCCAGGGGGCCTGGCACTGGGCGCGGTCCAGGCGCGGACGGGCGCAGACGGGCTTACCTTTGGCGCACAATCGGCGCTGCGCGTGCACGCTGCGCGTACGCGTGGTCGCCATATATGGCGAAGTGGGAGGGAGGGCGGAGCAGCTGGGAGGCGGGAGCGGGGAGGGCCCAGAAGGCAAAGGGGGCGTGGCCGTGAGCACGGCGGCGGGAAGCGGGGAGCGGGGCGGGGGTCACAGGGGCAGAGCGAGGTGATCGGCGCAGGGGGAGAAAAAGAAAAATATTAACACTCACACAGTAGAACAAGGAAACCAAGGACGGGGCACACAAGTCCAGCAATCAACAAACAGGAAAACGGCAGCAAGGCGAAAAAGGGGCACACAAGTACAGCAATCACCAAGGCGACAAGGACGGGAGATACAGCGGGGGGGGCGGAGTCCACGGGGCGGGCTCAGCGAGGCTGAGGGCGGCAGCGGGAGGGAGTAGCACACGCTACAGCTGGTGGCCGTGCGGTGCAGGAGTGTCCTGCAAACAGGTCACAGGTTCTGCTCCTTCCTTGACCGTGGGAACTGCTGGAGCGGGTTTCCCGCGCCCCTTGCCTCTTCCTCTCCTCGCAGGTCTCTGGGCCACTGTTTCAGGCTCCAGTTCTTCTGAATCACCCCTACTGGCTGCCATAGCACGCGTGGTCTCACAGATCCACGCAGGCAGACCCAACATTTCCAAATGAGTTCTATGCTCCACATCCTTTCATGGAGAACTCTCCAGGTCGTTACCTAACAGACAGTCTACAGGCAAGGCATCACTGACAACTGCTTCCAAAAGACCAGAGACTCCCCCCCATTCAAAGGGAACACGCGCCAGCTTGCAGAGGCGCACTGAGCTGTCAGCTGCCACTACAGGGCGGAGTACATCAGGGATGATTTGCTCTTCAGACACCCACTGACACCTCACGGATGTCACGCTGGCTCCTGTGTCTCTCAGAGCCTCAACCTCCTTCCCATTGATGGTCACCTTCTTCCCATACTTCATAGTGTTAGAGGGCAGTAAGGTTTCCTGGACCATCTCTCGGTCTCCTAGCGAGACAAGGGTCATAACTGCTAGCTCCCCCCAGTCACTAGAAACCAAATCCCCACCCAAAGCTACACTAGCTAACGCTGGGGCGGGAGCACCAGTGGGTGCTAGCTTCTTCTTGGGACAGCTTGGAGCAATGTGGCCCACCTCATTGCAGTGATAGCAGGTAGGGGGACCCTGGTTATTTCTTCTGTCTCTATTGTCCCGCCTGCCCTTAGGGGGCCATGGCTGTCTAGGTTTGGGGGATTGGGATTCCTTTCACTGGGAACTATTTTGGGGCCCTTGTGAAACTCCTTTTGGTTACCCTTGTCCCCCACACTCTTCTGCTGGGGACCCTGCCTACCTTTGGCTGTGGTACCCACAATTCCTCTGTGGACCCTGGTATTGGTCCAGCGGTCCGCCTCCTTAGCAAGCTCAATGGGGTCTGTCAGCTTGCTGTCTAAAAGATGCTGGCGCAGCTCTGGATCACAAAGACTACTCAAGTGCTCCCAACTGATTAAATGCAACAACCCCTTAAAATCAGTTACTTTACTGCCCTTCATCCAACCTTCCAGTGCACATGAGTACTGATTCACACATTCCATCCAAGTCTCAGACTCTCTCTTCTTGGAGTTTCTAAACTGCAGTCTTTACTGCTCTGGAGTAAGGCCATACCTGAGACATAAGGCCTCCTTCATATTGGGGTAGGTCATGGCACCTGCCATCTCTAAGGGCTCTAGAGCACTCCTCCCAGAAGCCTCAAAATGTTTCCACAGCCCCCCCCCCCAATGCTGTTCAGGCACACCATTCATCCTCAATGCAATCTCATACGAAGTGAACCAGGCATAAATATCCTCACTCCTATGGTAATTCTGTACCAGGTCTTTGGGAATATATACTTTACCCCCATGCACTGGCTGCGCGCTGCCACCATTTGAACTGGCATCCACCTCCTTGGCTTTCAGATCCAGTTCTCTTATGCTCACCTCATGAGCCAAAAGCAATTTCGTTTCCTTTAATGCGCGGGCACTTTTGCTCTCCTCCGCCGCCTTTTCTCTCTCTTTTTATCCATTTCCAATTGCTTCATTTTCATTTTCAGAACTTCCAACTCATATTCTCTTACTCTCTGATTTTCTTGTAACTCTTCTGGGGTGAGGCCCCTGCTGGAATGGTTGCTGCCAGCTCCTGAGCCTACTCTGCCCACTGGCAGATCTGTGACTTGAAAACCATTCTCTCCATTCACATCATCATTTCCCTCTTGTGCCTCCCAATGGGCCTTCAAGACTCTCTACAGCTCCTCCTTTCTGTTGGCGCTCTTTATGGGGCACGCAAATTCAAGGCAGAATTTTCTAAGGTGCTCAACTGTGTATGAATACAAATCTCCAATGGCAAACTCCAATTCTACTTCTGTCCCTTCACTGAGTGCCTTACCTTTCGCAGACATGATGCTTTGAAGAGTTACTCAAAAATAGTCAAAAAATCAAAAACCAGTAGTATGCGGTGGCGTAGTGGTCTGCACTCACTAGTGATGTACACCAATTACTGTGGGTCAAGTACAAATACAAGTTCAAATCCCACCGCCTGACCACCAATGTTAGAACTGGGGGTCTCTAGTTGGCAGAGGTAAGTACCACTGTCCAAATAGGGACCCTTGCTCTAGTCAGGGCAAGGAGATAACCCTCTGAGATAACCCCTGCTCACCCTCTAGGTAGCTTGGCACGAGCAGTCTAGGCTAACCAGAGGCAATGCGTAAAGTATTTGTACCAACACTCACAGTAAGACAGTGAAAACCCCACAAACTGACTCCACAACAGTTTAGAAAAATAAAGGTATTTAATCTAAACTACACAAGACCAAAACAACAAAAACCCAACATACACAGTTCAAGAATATGGTTTCAAAAGAGTTCTTAAGGTTGTAATGTAAGTTCTTTAAGTTGTGATAAAATAATCCACAGATGCGTGAAAAGTTCACAGTTGCGTCACGTTTACTCACAGTACCTTTTAGTTGCAACAAAGTTCCAGCAGAAGCTGGTGCGGTGGAAAACAAGCGATGCGTTGCTCCTGAGACTCTGGGGAGGCGATGCGGCAGCCCCACTGCAGCAGCGGGCATGTTGCGACGAATCCGGTCTGTATGGGGAGGAAGGCCACTTGTATGGATTCCGGTGCGTAGGTTCCGTAGGAAGTTTGTTCTTGCAAAGGCACGATTCGACGATCTCGTAGGGGCTGCAACGATCTCTGGGGCGACCATGCGCGATCCAGCGGTGATCCTCTCTCTTGCAGCTCCTCGATGCGATGGTTCTGCGACAATGCTCGCAGCGACGTGATGCGGTCCGCAAGCAAGCGGTGCGGCGATCTCACCCAGCGACAACAGGCTCTGCGACGACACTCGCAGCGATGTTCGACTTTCCCGCACCGGTCTGGTGCGTCCCGCAAACGAAGGATGCGACGGCGCGGCGTCAGGCGCTGCGACGAGCTCGACCCTCGTAGCGACAGGAAACTTCTCGCACTGTCGGGGATGCGCTCCGCAAGCGAGCGATGCGACACTTTTCAATTGCAAAAGTCTCTCAAGCTTAGTTTCAAGCTTCCCAGCACAAGACAACTGCCAGAGGCCCCACAACTGGATCAAGCACTCTAGGAAGGACAGAACTCTCTCAGCAGAGTTCAGGGAAGCTGGGGGGTAAAGTCCTTTTGTTCCTGGGACTTCAGAACAGGGAGCCAGCTCTTCTCAGGCCTTTGGAGATTCCTTCAAGACAGGGGACACAGCACATAGCAAAGTCCTTCCCCTCTCCTTGGCAGCCAAGCAACAGGTCAGTCCAGCAGAGCAACAGCAGGACAGTCTTCCTTCTTCAGTTTCAGCTTTCTCCTTGGCAGAGGTTCCTTCTTGATTCCAGGATGATCTAATTTTCTGTTGTCAGGGGTCCTGTACTTATACCCCTAAAGTCTTTGTTCTCTCTGTGCATGTGGGCCCTGAGCCCGGTCTGAACCAGTTCTGGGTGTTTCCTGAGTACTTTGTTTTGCTGGTTTCTTCTTTCCTTTCAGAGTGAGGGGCAGGGTCGTCAGCCGCCCAGCAGGAGGTGGAGCCAGCATTGTGGAAGGCAGGCACAGCCCTATTCAGGCCCAGGTGCTAACTCCTCCCACCACTCCAGTTGCAAATGCAGTCATTCAGCCTAGGGCTGACTCAGCCAGCCTCCTGGGGAATCCCCAGCCCCTGTCACTCTCAAACCAGACAGTCAATACACAAACAGGCCAAGGCACACAGAAGGGTCAGACAAGAGAACAGCAACTTTCTAAAAGTGCTGTTCTCAAACACAGGATTTAAAACAAGCATTTGCAATGCAATAGGTCTCGCATTCGGAAAGTTTGATCTATTGGTATTGTAAATGACAAATATTTTATTTATGTGTTGGTTTTGAAAATAGCGAAATTAATAGCTTTGTCATTTACAATGCCAATAGTTGTAACTTTCGAAAGTGTGACACCTATAGCATTTGTAATGCAATATGTGTTGATGTATTAATATTACAAATAACAATGGCCTTTATTTTTTTGATAACTAATACTTAAATAAAAGTTATTGTAATTTATAATGGCAATAGCTTAAACTTTTGTAAATAACCTCTGGGAAGATTATGTTCAGTGTATATCAGTGTAAAAACAATGAATCAGGATGGCCTCATAGACCCCTCCCCCGGGATCAGGCTTTATCATCAGCCATCCCACATTCACAAAATAATCCTCTAAAGGCAAATGAGTCCTTTTATTTAGGGCAATATGTCTGACATCAGAAGGAAACTAAGGGGACAAAAAAGGAAACTATTCCAATAAAAATCACTGACCCCTACCAGCTCCCCCTTTCAAATCTTTATTTATTGGTGGAGGAGGGATACTAACAGCTCTGTTATGGTGCTAGTATGCACCGTTGGTCGACATGTTTCAGCCTTTCTATTGGCCCCATGGGGGACCTGGGCTTTTGTCAGGACCCAATCAGACCCTATTCACTCCTGCAATGTTTCCCTATACTGTCTCTTCACACATGCGTGCCTAATCTACGCATGAAGTACCGGATTACCAGTTGGTTTTGCTGGAGTCCTTCAGTTGTAGTAAGATACTTTATAAAAGACAAACATACATGCAAAATATGTACAATATATTACAGTTAAACAAAATAATTTTCTCATTCCCTATTTTATGTTCAGTGAGACCCATGCTGTATACATGAGACTGTAGTTTGACCAATGTGCAGTGACCAGAGTCATGTACAGTCCACTATTCTTATTGCATGACTACTTGTTGTTATGTTAGTCAAGTTTTAAACCAGTGTTTTAATGGTTATCGTCTGTATTATCAACCCGACATAACGGACTTCTAGCTCGTATTTCCAAGTATTCTATCCTCCAATCAGATGTTACAGGTTACGGTACCCAATTATGTGCGTATTATTTTTTTCTCCTCATACACATCTTACCCTACTTTTGCAGATAGTATGCATCATGGAGGGGCAGGTGAAGGAGTCACACACTGCACCGGTGTAAATAGTAAAAAAAAAAGGTAGAGAATGATAATGCGGTGTAAAATATCTACATAGGAGCTCACTTTCTGATTAGCCAACAGGAGGTAGTCGGAGGAATTAAGAAATCACCAGGCACCACTGATATTCTTATGTCTAACTTACTTCATCAAGGATAACCCTCGCCGGATAACCTAGACTTGAGTTAATCCCTTTCCTCCTTCTGAAGTTACCATGTTTGTCACCCTGCCTCTTCATAAGGGCTGTGCTCGGTGCTCGTTTTATGACGTGCAGCCGGCCACCGGGAGGTGCCTCATGGGAAATGTAGTTCCATGTGATCTTCAAAGGACAGGAGATCCAGCAGAAGAAATTCATAGACAAGACGTCCATTCGCCCCATGGCATTCATAAGATTAACCACTAGTGGTTACGTGTTAGCTGAGGCTGTAGTCTGATATTCTCTTTTCCCCAATTGTTTACATCTGCTGCAAAATCGCTGAAATTAGCGCTATTCATTCCCAGGGAATGATTCATATTCTATTTGCCCTAATGTGTGTGGGAGTAGAAGTGTACAGTCCTGATTCTGAACCAACCTCCCATCATTTTGAAATGCAGCCGGCCCTGTGCGTTGTGCCCCTGAGATCCGCAGCCCCTGTGAGCTGTGCGCTGTGGGTCACAAGAGCCTTCCCCCGCCTGGAGAGGTACGCCCCGAAGCAACGTCCTGCAACTGAGGAGTCTGCCTGATTATTCCCGCTTCCATCCTCTGGGCGCCCCTCCCGTACATCTCAGCTGGAGACGCCTGTACGAGCCGGACGAGCCCCCACCGGGAGGAGAGCCGCCAGATTGCCCCGGGAGCCCCGTCTACACTTGCCTCCTTGCCGCTGTGAGGCCCGAAGGTACGCCGGAAGCGTAGCAGTCCGCGGGTGCTCCCCGCACGCCACATACGCCTGAAGCGTACCCCTTCGCACCAACCTGCAGCATCCTGGAAAGTACGGCGCGCACGCCGCCTAAGTGCACTTGAGTCTTCCCCGTATCCGAAGCGTCAGTGCCGTACAGAAGAGCCAGTTCCTTTGGGCGGGACTTCCGTCTTCGGAAGTCCCGCGCACGCGCCCAAGGAGTGCCTGAGAGTGGGGCTCCCATGCCCGAGGGAGAGCCCCAGCTACAGAAGTCCCGAATGGCGGTAAGTGGGGCTTAGTTGTAGGGGGAGGGGGGTGCGCTTCTGTGTGTGTGTGTGTATGTGTGTGATGGCGGCGGCGGGGGGAGGGGGGTCTCTGTATGTGTGCGTGCGTGTGTGTAGGTGCGCTGGTGTGTGTGTGGTGGGGTCTCTGTGTGTGTGTAGGTGCGCTAGTGTGTGTGTAGGTGCGGTTGCGACGGGGGGGTGCGTGTGTGTATGCAGTGTGTGTGTGCCTGTGTATGCAGTGTGTGTATCCGTGTGGCTGTGTATGTGCGCATGCGTGAGTGTGGCTGTGTGTGTGTGTTTGCGCACGGGAATATGAGGCACGAGATGGGCACGGCGCCATGTGCGCCCACGAGGTGAAATCTGCGCTCGTGCCCCTCTCGTGTCTACATTCCCAAATACGGGCAACAATAGGTCTCGAGCAGACGCTGCTCGACCTAAACAACCTTTCCTAAAAGATGTGTTATTAAATTCTAAGTTCAGGGATAGTAGATACGTATGTCCTATCTTATTCCTATGGGAAGAAATGCTGGAAGCCACTGTAGCCAGCATCCCCCATGTTAACCTCTTCCATGCGGCCGCGATTCCCCTGGTGTGCTGTAAACAACACGAACAGGGGCGGGCCGTGACGAACCCCAGCACACGAGCACCGTAGTGCATGACGGCTGGGGTTCGTAACCAGCATGGAAGGGGTTAATCTATGGAGCAAGATAGCCTTACAATAGAGAAAAACGAAAATGGCTGTAATTCACTACCAGAGCATGTCACCTGCACTAGTCATGCTCTACCTTTCACCTACACTGCACCCTGCCCAGGGGGGTACCTTGGGCCTTCCATAGGGGTGACTGATGTGCACAAAAAGGGAAGGGTTAGGCCTGGTCAGTGGAGACACTGACCAGGAGGACATGGCAGTTTCTAAACTGCCCATAGGCACTGCAGTGGCAGGCCTGAGACACCATTATAGAGCTACTCCTGTGGGTGGCACAATTAGTGCTGCAGGCCCACTAGTAGCATTTGTCATCACCAGCCCTGGCACACCCGGTGCACTTTACTAGGGACTTCATGGTGATACAAATATGCCAAACATGTATATCCAATCAGAATAGCAATTTACATAGGAAGCACTTACACTCTGGCACTGATCAGCAGTGGCAGAGTGCCCAAAGCATCTAAACCAGCAAAAACGAAATCCAGCACAGCATCAAAAATACAGGAGGTAGAGGCAAAAAGATAGGGGAAAACCACACCGAAGATGCCAGGTCTAACAGTGCCTACCAGTAACGCAGATTTAGGATGCACGAACAGACATGCAGCAAGTGTCTGATACACAACATTGCAATAGATGACAAATGAGCATGGAAATTAGAATTCCTAAATCCGAGGTAGGCTAAATACAGACGTCATATACTTTTGCTTGAGTCAGAGCTTTTGGATTCTGCAACTGGAGGACAGTATGTAAAACACTGCTGTGATGTCTTTTGTGATGCTGACTGACTGAGTGACTGTACAGTTAAGAATGTATTAGCTTCTATTTGAGAGATGTGTTTTAATACGACAAATTATGTACATTATTATTTGTTACCAGGATCTATCAGTATGAATTTAATGGAAATCGTAATCTTTTTTAAGACTTTTTAAAAATGTTGGAAAGAAAGATTGCATGTATTTAGGACTACATGTCATTTACTTGTAAATTGTTCATCGTATATAGATTAATGGTTTTAAAATGATGACTAAACATCACAAGGAAGTGAACACGATATTTATTACTGCTCAGCATCTCTGGATTTCATCTTGCATTCAAGAAGCTCTAACTCGTCACACTCCAATAGGACTGTTTTACTAAACAACTTTATAAGCATTATCTTGAACACCTAGTTTTGAATTCAAAAGCTTCACAAAGTGATTCTCTAAAAAGGCAAGTCCTTTTGAACATGCACATAGCCCTAAGCGTGACATATAAAAATTAGTAACCATCGAAATCTAAAGTTACTGTGAGCCAGGCTAGTAAAAATATATCAGAAGTAATTGTACACGATCAAGGGAAGCGCTGGAAGGCCATGCTATCTGCCAGTCCGAGCAAGTTGCTTGGAAACTAGCACTATAAATACAAATGGTCACCAGCAAGTATTGGCTGGCACTTTGGATGCCTACGTAGGTGGTTTTACAAGAGTCACTGTGGCAGGCCACCAACCTTTTCCAGTGGGGTTGGGTGTTGAGCGCCAAGATGCTCCATGGAGCGATAGCAGCGCTATATAAATGTGTGCTTACATTACATTACATTACAGGCAAATGCAGAAAACTAGACTTTTAACCTGCTAACTGAAAGGAACAAAATCATGCTAACTTTATTGAGTGAATGAGAGGAGCACTGCATGCCATCTTTACTGAACCTGCACATTTGGCTTGCAGAATTCACAGAAATCCTAAATGTCAGACACTCTGTGTATCGCATATATTATGTTAGGACAGGTCATACATAATGTCACAATGCTTTAATTAAATCACAATTGAGGTTTTCCTGGAGTATGGATGGGGACGTTGTCTTGTCAGGTGAGAGATTTGTGCCAAAATTGTGCACAAAACTTATGCATTCTGCGCATGAAGACCATTTGGGTCAAATGGTAACAAAAAATAAGTCCTTTTGAAACATCCAGGTTTTTCGTTTTTTCTTGACGATTGTGGCCTCAGCGGTTGAGCGTAACTCCAGAGGGAAACTGTTTCAGGCAACTGACCCAAAAGAGGAAAAAGACCTGCCTACAATTCTCTTTCGATTAATCTTAGGGATCTTTGCCAGCTGACTTGTGACGATCGGAGGTTTCTGAAAGGAACGTACTCTTTAATCGATTTATTTATTTGTTTGTTTTAGAGATTTCTATAGTGCGAACAAGACACAGGGTAGGGTATCAGAGCGCTTTACAAGGAAAGCAGCGTGAGTATACATCATTTTACAAGACAAAACAGAACAGACACAATATCAAAGTTCCTACAAGGTTAGTTAGGTAGTAGAAATGAGCATGTAACAGTAGGAGCACGTTCGTGTACGCATCAGTCATAGAGGCGAGGGAGTCATTGAGGGGAGCGAGGAAACAAGTTAGAAGTCGTGGACTGGTTTGTGCCTTATGGAGTTAAGGGAGGAATTTACTCATCAGGAATCATTTTGCTTCCCTTTTGAATAATTTTGTAGATGATATTTTTCTGATGGGCGGAGTTAGCGAGTTCCATATTCTTGGTGCCACTCCGGTGAATGCTCTGTCAGATGTTTTTTTCTTGCTGCAATGGAAGGGTTTCAGGAGTAGATTGTCGGCGCTCCTTGAGTGTCTGTTGCCTCTTGATATGGTACGTTTTTGGGATAGGTACAGGGGGTTGTTGTGGTGTAGAGCTTTATGAGTGATCCACAGCATCTTTAGTTGAATTCTGGACTCATAGGGTAGCCCGTTGAGTGCCTTCAGGTGTGGAGATATGTGATTACATTTCCTAGATCCTGTTTGGAGTCTTGCTTCTGCATTGAGGCAGGCTTTTAAAGGGGCTGTTGAGATTTTGGGAAGCCCGAGAGAGTAGTACATCCGTACTCCAATTTTGAAATAACTAAAGCCTGAACTGCAGTTTTGAGGTCGCGGATCTTGAGGAATGGTTTCATTTTTCTGATATAGCCGAGGTGAAAGCGGGCATTTTTAGCCAGCAGGTTGATGTGCGTTTGCATGTTAAGGTTCTTATCCAGAGTAATTCCAAGCGATTTGGTGGAGTCCACCAGAGTTGGCTTGCAATTCAGGGCCGTGATAATCTTAGTCCATTCCTTTATTTCCAGCGAGCTTTTAGGGGCGGGATTAAGAGAAATTCAATTTTTTGTGATTTTAGCTTGAGGAAGTTGTTCGTCACCAGTGGACAGTCTTTTCAAGAGCTTGATTCAATCTCATTATTTCTTCAGTGGAGGAGATCTTGATTTAAAGTTGAGTGTCGTCCACATGTGGTAGGAGATATTTGCTTGTTGTAGTAGTTCGGTTAGTGGTTTGACATATAGGTTGAATAGCGTTGAAGATAGGGTTGAGCCTTGTGGAACTCCAAGTTGGTTGGGTGAGGAGGGAGAACGCTTTTTGTTTACCATGAACAATTGTATTCTGTTTTCCAGAATAGATTTGAACCGTTGAGGGACTGTGCCAGACAAACCCATCCTGTTTTCTAGTCTTCTTAGCATTGTGTCGTGATTGACCGTATCGAAGGCTTAT
Source organism: Lissotriton vulgaris (assembly GCF_964263255.1). Classification (NCBI taxonomy): domain Eukaryota; kingdom Metazoa; phylum Chordata; class Amphibia; order Caudata; family Salamandridae; genus Lissotriton; species Lissotriton vulgaris. The sequence goes on along the minus strand of NC_141697.1, from coordinate 138,307,483 downwards.
GAGAAGTCGAGCAGGACTAGTAGGCAGGTTTCATTCTGGTCAAGAGAGAGGAGGGCGTTGTCTTATATATGCAGAATGGATGTTTCTGTGCTATGCCCGGGTCTCAAACCCGATTGGCAGTCAATCAGTAGTTTGAAATCCGTGATGTGTTGGTTCAGTTATTGTTGAACGCATTTTTCCAGGACTTTGGCTAGCAAGGGAATGTTAGTTATAGGTCTAAAGTTATTGGGGTTGGAGGTGTTTGCTGACGGCTTTTTTAGGGTAGGGGTGGCTTGACCCATTTTTAGTCTGGGGTGTTACCTTGCGCTAGCGAGGCATTGATGATTTGGTCCAGAGAGGGGAGATGATATGTATGGGGGATGTGGGGTAGGCAGTTAGAGGGGACAGGGTCATTGAAGTGTTTGTTGGGTTGGGCAGTTGCTAATGTTTTGGTGATGTCACTGAGATCATAAAGTGTGAAGGTAGAACAGTCAGAGTTATTTTTGGGCAGAGGTAGATTCAGTTGTTTAGTATTTTCGTCTTGTGTGTTCTTTCGGGTGGCTGAGTAGCTAGCTGTCACCCTTAGTTCGAGTTGGAGGGAGTTGGTTTTTGCTGTGAAGAATGAGGAAAACTCTTCACTACTAATCTGTGATTTCGTGGTTTGGAGTGCGTTTTTTGCCAATTTGTTAGATTGTTGTTTTAGTATTTCAAAGAGTTTCTTCAGCCTGTTTTTGGGATTGTCTAGTTCTGATCTGAAGAAGTCTTAATTGTAGAATGCTTTTATTGTAGGATTTCCTCGATTTTCTAAGTAGTTTGAGTTGGGTAGGGGAGGTGTGTATTCTCTATTTTCGTTCAGTTAATCTCAGTTTGTGTCTTTCTTCATTCAGGGCACCATTGAACCATGGGTTTTTGTCTTTGTCCGGAATTCTTTTGAGTTTTGGTGGGGCAAGTTGGTCGAAGATTTTGGTCATCGTGGAGTTATAGTGAGCAGTGAGGTCATTGACGTCTGACATGTTATTGGGAGGAGTGAGAGCTTTCTCACAGTGGGAGGCTAGGTTGTATCAGTTGAGGTTTTTCGTGTCTCTTATCCAGTGTTTAGGCTTGACCTGCTGCGGGTACGTTTTCTTTCTGGCAGACATAATTTGAAGGTAATGGTGTGATGGTCCCACCATTCACAAGGGGTGATAGAGATAGATTCAATTATTGTATCTTTGGAGATGTTCCAGTCAAGAGTAGCACCTTTTGAGGGTGTTAACCTGCTTGTCTAGGGGGTTTTCCCAGTAAATATTGAAGTTTCCAAGGAATATGTCATTGGAGTGAGGGGACAAGTTCGTAGTGATGATTTCCATCAGTTGGTCTGTGAATATTGAATTCTTATCTGGGGGATGGTAGAGTATGTGTAGTTTGTGGGAGTGGTTATCTGAGGATTTTACGGAGATCCTTAGGTATTCACAAGAATCCAGGGGATCGGAGTGAAACTTCGAGATGGTGATGTCGGATCGGTGTATGCAGGCGATGTCACCACCCTTTTTAGGTTTTGCCTAGCAAATGCGTACGAAGTACGCATCCGCTAGGAAAACCTTATGTTTTTCTCTGTGGGGTCGGGTATCCGCCCCCTCCTCCCATTGGCTAGCTCCATAAATGGAGGCTAGCCAGTGGGAGAGGGCTATGTCCGTCAATCCTGGACCAGATTCTGGGGGGTTCCCGAGAATTTTTCGCTTTTGGCTACGTCAGCCGAAAGCCTGTTCTCTGGAACGCCCTCCAATCTGTGCCGGCATTGACGGCACCCGCCTTCCTTAAGCACAGCCTGCGAAACTCAGGCACTAACAGTGGTCGACCTCGAGGCTGGGAAAGCGGGTTCGAGTCTCGGAAGGACGCTTAATCTCCCCGTGCCTAACAACATGAATGTGTCCGTCTCTAACGCATCATGTGCTCATGTAAAGCGCTCTAACCCCATCGGGTCTCGTTAGCGCTATATACAACTTTTTAAAAAAAAAACAGTAATGTGTCTGGGCAGGGAGCCGCTGCCGCTAGGACCCAGCAGAGTCTGCCCGCCAGGGTTGCGCTGCTGTGTTGACAGCAGGCTCGATCACGGAGTATGGAGTCTTGACATCAGTTGAAGTTTAGAAACTTTAGTTTCCAAATCTGCCTTTACTCCTGCATATATTTGTTCAGTGCTATTTTTGTGCATTTAAAATGAGCCGTCTCTAGTGTGCGGAGAAAACCCTGCTGCATCCACCTCAATGGACCGCCTGACCAGTGCTTCGTCGCCTGCGGTCACAAGTGGATAAGGTTTCCAGATGACTCGATGACACAAACGATGCAGTGCTGTGATTCTGGTCTTTTGTTTTTAATTTTACATATGTGTGTTTTCTGATGTTAGTTACATTACATCAAGCTCGATCCGGCAGGACTACAACTCCCAAAATGCATTAGCATGTAGCGTTGCAAACTTTATTATGGAATCGCCTGGTAATCTTACATGTCGAGGGCAGGCGTTAGGAGCTCAATGGCTGATTGTTGCATTTGAAACAGTTTTACTTGCCTCTACTCACAGGGTAGCCCAGTTCCTGAGCACGCCACCCGCCCGGGTACATTCTCCCCACACGCTGCATCCACCCGTATCTGGATCCCCGCTGCTTGTTCTGGGGTCTCTGCGCCAACTCTGCTTGTGTGTGCCGGTGCTCAAGCTCTTATATCTCACCCCCGTAGTGCGCCTTCCCTCTCTCCTCCCCTTCCCTCTCCCTCCTCTGTCTCTGTTCCTTCCACCTCCCCTTTGTTTGTCCTATCTTTGGCTTTTAGTACTTCATACACTTCGGTCCCTATCGGACTGACTGGTGATCACCCTTGGAGCCCAGCAGGGCTGTCTCAGCCTCTCATCCTTGTAAAGTGGATATTAGTAGCTGCTATGACGAGGTATTGGGTGAGATATAATCTTACATCGAGTTTGATGTGATGCTTGTTTAACACACTTAACAATTGTGCTGTCTTCGTGCTCTGGTATTAGCTTGTCTGCGGTTGTGTGTTCGCTCACGTGGCAGAGATATTGTGGGCTCTCGCGCAGTGAGCAAATGTGCTGTAAGTGTAATGTTTCCCTCTGGGTGGGATCCAGGCTTGGAGGGGGATGGATCCGGGGGGTGCAGTTGTCAGGGGTTGTTTTAGGTCGCAGCTCCTGCAGACATCTTGGGGAGTGTCAGAAAGTGGCCCTGGGAGTGCATGCGTCGTGGCTCGCTCATCACATTTGCTGCAGATCAAAGGTCAAGTGCTGTCTTCCAAGGTGGGTTTGTAAAGCTGCCGCGTGGAAGGAGCACATATACAACCAGAAACAGCAGAGCAGGGGCACTTTCACACTTCTGGGAAAGTGCCATTGTGATGTAACGCTAACAAAATCTGTGTAAACAACTCCCTTCATCTTGGGCCAAACCAATGTAAATTGTTCATTCTCACACCTCCGTGAAAAGCATAGTTTGTAACCAGTCATCCTGCCCAGGGTGTGCTAAATCCAGACCGTGGCTGGCACGGTCACTATGCAGCCCTTTGGCCGACGCCATCTCCCAGACTTTGCTGCATAGCTTCTGATATCTGCTCTCGCCCATTAATGCCTGCTTGTGTCTCCGTTTTCGTGCCGTGACTCTGTTGCCTGCTTGTGCCCCTGTTGCCTGCTTGTGCCTCCGTTTTCGTGCCTGTGAGACTGTGAGTGCAGACTGTGAGTGCAGACTGACTGTGAGTGCAGACTGACTGTGAGTGCAGACTGACTGTGCGTGCAGACTGACTGTGCGTGCAGACTGACTGTGAGTGCAGACTGTGAGTGCAGACTGTGAGTGCAGACTGACTGTGCGTGCAGACTGACTGTGCTTGCAGACTGACTGTGCGTGCAGACTGTGCGTGCAGACTATGAGTGCAGACTGTGAGTGCAGACTGACTGTGAGTGCAGACTGACTGACATTTCGTAACCATAAAGCTATTTACTAGTAAACGACAAAGCCATTTGTTTATCTGTTTTACAAAAAAACCATAGGGAAAATTTTGACATTTACAATGCCAATAGCTCTAACTTTATCAAAGGCAAAACCATTGCATTGTAAATGCTTGTTGTGGGATCTGTCTAGTCTTATGATGTTATAATATGGGAACTAGAAGGTCTAGTCGTGGCGAGGATGATTCTGTTAGCCAAGTTTCCGTGAGGATGGTAATGTCCATTTTCAGGTTTTAGGTTTAGGATGAGGTCGGCGATGTCAGAGGCGTGTTTTTGGACCGAGCGGCACTTTAGTAGAAGGCCGGAGATCGGGTTTGATTATCAATGGTGGGGGATATTGTTAGAAGGTTATTCGGGTTAATCGTTCTGTGATTCAGTTGGGAAGTTCTGTTAGGGTTGATGGGGATTGGGAGAATATAGAGTTCTTCCTTATTGGTGATGGGGCAGGTAGGAGTTTCATAGATAAATAATACCTGCTTGATTTCCCAGTCCGTTAAGTAGTTGGGAGGTCTGCATGTGCATACATGTTGTTTAGTTAGAGTCAGTGGGATAGCATTTATAGTGCTGTTAGCTGCTGCTAGAGAGTTTTGAAGATGATTTAGTTTAGAGAGAGAGTTTTCTGCGAGTTGTAGGATGTTTCTTATTTCAAGGATAAAATTTGTAGGGCTCGAGAAGTGAGGTTGGTATGGTTTTTGAGTGAGTCTATTTCAGATTGGTGAGAGGGATTAGGCAGGGTCGGCAAGCAGAGAGGGTTGGGGATAGTATTGTTTGGGGGTTCGGTGACTATGCTGGCAGTGTGGTAGGTTTGGTGGTTGGGAGAGAGGTAGAGGAGAATGAGGTGGGAATGCGCATGCTGTGGGCTTTTTTTACGATTTATTAGAGTTGCCTAGTTGTGGTGAGTTTCTCCGGTGGACAGGAGAGGGTGTGGTGGGGGGAGGGGTGTGAGGATAGCGGGGATAGGGGTGGTGGCGTAATGTGGAAATGAGGAGGGTCTGAGAATAGGCATTAGTGGAGGGGCGTTGTTGTTTCTGTTGATGGTTTTAGTTAAGGGTGTCAGAGGTATGGGTTCAGAGGGAGGTGAGTTGTTGCTGATTCTTCCGAAGGATCTAGGTAATGGTGAGGGGCGCTGAGGTTCTGGAGATGTAGGGACTGAGGGAAAGGTTAGGTGTGTCGGAGGTATGAGTTCTGGGGGAGGAGAGTTGTTGCTGATTCTACTGATGGATCTAGGTAAGGGTAAGGGTTGCTGAGATTCAGGAGATGTAGGGACAGAGGGAATGGTTAGGTTCATGGGGACCCTGGCTGTAGTGTTGGCGTGGGTTTTTAGAGTGAGAAAGTATTTGTCGAATAGTTCTAGGTCCTTGTTAGCTGCTTGAATAAGAACAGTGCCATTTTTGTTGGAAGTTATGTTCAGGGTGGCTCTGAGGTTCTGTGCAGGTGTCGTTGTAATCCTGGTTCCGTGGGGAATATTTTTCTTGTCATGAATGGTTAGTAGCTTGGAAAAGGCACTTCGCCATTTGGCCATTTTACTTGTGAAAAATATGAGGTCATTGATTATTACACCTTTCTTGTCATTGAAGGAGGGGTCAAGGAACAGTGTTTCAGGGTTTCTTCTGAGAAAGGTGTGTTTAAAGGTTTTAGCTCCAATTTTAGAAATATTGGGGGGGGGGGGGGTATAGAATGGAATATGTGATGTAATCCTTTCTCTGAGATAGCTTGCTCCAGTGGCCTGCAGTGCTTTGTGAGCCAGGATAAGTGTTTTAAAGAGAATCCTTTTTTTAACTGGGAGACAATGAAGAGTCCTCAAATGAGGGAAAATATGAGATCTTGGGGGGGAGGTTCAAGAGAGTTCGAGATGCAGCGTTCTGGACAACCTGCAGTTTGTTAGGATAATCTAGAAGACCTAAGTATAACGCATTCCCAAAGTCTAATATGGACGTTATCTTAGCCGGATATACAGTTTTTTGGTTTTCTTTTGCTGAAAAGGAAGAAACTTTTTCAGAAAACGAAGCCTCCCAAAACATGGACCACAAGTGCCGAGGCCCTTTGTGAATCAGGCCGTAGGTGTGATGTGATGGAAGATGTTTATGAGGGCTCAATGCATTATGCAGAACTCGTACACAGACAAATTTCTGTATAACAGCATGAGAGGAAGAGTGGCTTTTATGAAATTGGTTCCTGGTTTCATTTAAGGTGAATGTCACAAAGGGAGATGCTGGAACTGAAATGTCCCCTGTATGGTGTACTGTTGCATTCTTCTGCCCGGAGTGACCAACTATGGGTGTTTGGTATCCTGTTTTGTGTTTTGGCCCTATGCTCATACTAATTTTGGGTGCACACAAGGCCTAGGTCTGTTCTTTGACATAAGGTCCTGGACCAGTCCTATGATGCGGAGGGGCACACCAAGTGCTACTATGGTCGCTGTCATGGGCTTGGCACAAAGATTGGTGCAGTTAGCATAAACAGTTTTGAGAAATCATACTTTTGACCAGACCATTTTAGCAGTGTCACAGGAGAGAAAGCCTATTCTTTCGTGCGAAGTTCAGCTTCAATTAGCTGACCCACATCTTAATGCTAACATCCCAAGCGTATGTGTGCATGTTCTGTGGATGTAGCCTGTGTGGCGCAAGCATGGTGTGTGGATGTGAGCCACACTAATGAAGTCCTGTGGGATCCATTTTGAATATTCCTGTTCCAGCCTTCTTCAAAAGATAGTGGTGAGGTTGTTTTCCCAAACCGTGAAAGCGCATTGATGACATTCCTGAAGCAGAAGAAGACCTCGACACGGAAGGAGAGACCAGGCTCTGTTGCAAATTCAGTTAACTTTTTGATGAAGTAGGAGCTGCTGGTTAGTCTTCCAGGTGCACTGCCATTTGGTAGATAGTGAGGATGAACGGTGGGACAACAGACTCTGTTGTACAATTTTAAGAGAACCTCTTGGGTGAGAGACAGCCTTTTGTTTTTGGCTGCACACTACTTCAGTCTGGCTGATAAAAGCCACCTACAGAAACCTCACACCTCTTTGTCCTTTTGTTGTGGGTATTCCTGGCTGGAGAATATCCTGCTGTGAGAAGCATCACTCTACATTAGGGTTCTGCTTGGAAATCAATCTGGAGAAGAGACTTGCAACGAGAACCACACCAAATCGGTCCTGAAAGGGCAGACAGTGGGTCCACATTTTAGGTCTGTTTTGAATTGGGACTCACTTGGTGTTACAGTTCTAACATCTCTATAACCCAGGAAGAGAATGTTCCTCAGAGCATGCAGGAGGATTGCTGGTGGGCAACCAGAACTAGTGTATATCTGACAACCAGATTCCCAGAGGTGATTGGACATCACCTGAATCCACCCATTTCTGTAAGAGCTGATTACCTGCACTGAAGCGCCTGCAAACCAGCTAGTCTTTGGAGGGACGAATGGAGCTGGCCTACCCTGCAGGAGGAGTGACTTTCCAGGAGAAGCTGGTGTGGCATGACTCAAATGTGGTGGGTCTGCAGAAGTTGAAGGAGGGAGAGCATTCTGTATGCCCTGGTATCTGCCCAGACTCTCCAGTTTGATTCCTGCTGGGAATTGCAAAGTTGTGTTGTGACCCGAGCCAGGTTTGTGAAGTTGGGTGCGACTTGAGTCGCTGTTCCTGAATTGTGAAACTACAGCATGGACAAACTCACTGAACCTGCACCCACTTGAAGTGTGACCCAGAGCTGCTGTGCAACTTGAGACCTCGGGGAGCCTGATGCAGTGGTTCATCATCTAACCACCAAGGCCCATGCAAGGATTCACCGTCCAGTAAAGCCCGTTAAAGGAGATGCCGCAAAGATCTAAACCTAAACAGTCAAGCAGAGATGCCCTGAACAACTGCCAGAAAAGCCATGAGAAGATCCAGCCCTCCCCTTAAAAGTCACCCCGACCACAACCATCAACCAGACGCGACCAGAGAAAACTAAATTAATGCTCTGCCCACAAAGGGTGAGCGAGCACTGGAAGAGTCAGGTTGCCAATCAAGAACCATAATCCTGGTCACAGACTGAAAGATTCTCTTTGAGAGACAGCCAGGGCACTGAGCTAAAACCAGTATGTGCTCAAACAAGACTAGAAGGTTATCTGCACCTAAGATTAATTGTGTTAGAAGCAAATACATGGAAGGAACCCCTAGGTCAATAAACAAGTGACATGGTAATAGTGGGCAAAGGCACCAACCTACTTGAGCACCAAGACATTAAGTTTCATTGTGTACATTTTCCTATGCCTAGTTATGGGGTAGCTTTAAAGTACTTTTGTTTTTGAAAGTCAAACACTGGGTTGGGCAAATATTTATTTTACTAATATATGTTTGTGGAATGCTGAGCTCGAGCACCTCCATACTACCTCCCTGAGAAGCCTGTGACTGCTCACCATTAAGGGTGGGCGTAAAATCCGTTTCGCGGGCAAATTTGCGGATTTTCCACGATTTCGCGATCCGCGAATCTCGCGGAATCGCGGTAAAATCCGCGAATCAGCGGGGACGAATTTTCAGCCAAGCAAGAGTTACAGCAGCAGGTGCAAAAGTTGAACCTAATTTCTTTGTAACCTTTTACAAAAGGGTTACAAACAAATTAACTTCAACTTGAACACCTGCTGCTAATTGCTTCCTGGCGCCTCGTTGCCTACTTGCAACTATTCTCTGACCCTGCTCTGACCCTTGAAGCAGGGTCAGAGAATAGTTACAAGTAGGCAACGAGGCACCTGTCCAAGGAATTAAACCTCATCAGGAAGCACTTACAGATATAAAAAACAGGAAGAAAAGAGAGGATGGCAAATACACCCATTTTGAGTTGTCAGGAGGGGTTAAACTAAAAGAGACCTTTACAGCACAATTTTCATATGCATTTTGCTAAAAATAAAAAGCTGTATGTTCTGTAGGGGCAACTCAGGAATCTGGCCCTTCAGAGATCCGGCCTCTCTTTCTTTCTCTCATTCTCTCTCTCCCTCTCTCTTTCCCTCTCTTTATCTATCTATCTATCTATCTATCTATCTATCTATCTATCTATCTATCTATCTATCTATCTATCTATCTATCTATCTATCTCTCTCTCCCTCTCCCATAAACGACTGATGGGTAACTTCGCTATGCAAGCGGCTCGCGAAGACGTAAAAATCCCCGCGAACACGCAAAAAACGCCGCGAACGCGCAAAAAACCCCGCGAACACGCAAAAAAACAAAAATCTGCAAATTCGCACAAATTCGCAAATTTTGCGGATTGCGAATTCGCAAATCCGCATATTCGCGGATCGTGAATTCGCAAAACTCGCCCATGCTTACTCACCATTACTACTGCTGACAATCAAGTGCTGAAGGGGTAGTGCTTGGCCCAGTTACAGAGCCACACATGCCAGGATACCTGGCCCTACTCCAGATTCATACCTACTCCAGGGAGTGGCTGCTTGCTGCGCAAACACCCTGAGGCAATCACAATCTGCACCCAAATGTGCCTCAAATGCAGTGTAATATATGCAGTTTTAGAGATGAGGTGACCCCTATGTCCCTGTGTAGGTCTACCAGCATCCCACATATTAATATCTTTAGCTTGAATTGTAGGTCGCTAGTTAAACACCACAGGGAAATATTCGATCTTCTTCAGGATTCTACCCCAGAAATACTTTTTTTTACCAGAAACATGGTTAACAAGCGACTCTGTGGCAATTCCTGCTCTGGCCCTCCCCCCCGGGTTATTCCTTGCTCGCCCAGAACAGACCTGTGGCAAGGGTGGTGGCCTAGCAGTGATATTCAAATCAGCCTTCTCCAGCACCCTACTACCCCACAATATCCCGGACTGTGAGTGTGCACTGTTCAAAATCTGTCTATCACACACGTTTACCTTTTCTGGGCTTCTCTTTTACCGCCCATCCGGGATCGTCAAGAGCTATTCAAGAGGACCTCGTGCTCTCTGCATCCACACTTGCCTTGGAGGCAGCCAATTTTAGTATTTTGGGCGATTTGAATTTGTACCTAGATCGCCAGGATTCCCAGGAAATCACCAACTTCTTGGGGGACATGGAGGCTTGCCAACTAATGCAATTAGTAGTGGGTCCATCTCATCTCGAAGGCCACCTGTTGGACCCTGTATTCTCTAAAATTCATCCCGTTGGAGCCCATGTCCCTCTTCAGATAGCCTGGACAGACCATTTTCTTATTCATGTGAGTTTTGATCTTGCTGATGCCCCTTTTCAGAATCCCCAGCACACCACCATGAAACGACCATGGCATAAACTGGACGCACCTGGTTTTGCATCCAGCTTAAAAGCCTCCTGCCCTGTATGGCCTACCGATCTGGAGGAAGAGGATAAGGCTTATAGGAGTTGGATTAGTAGCACACTAGATTGCTGCATTCCTAAGAAATTGACTTGTGCTAAGCGTACACAATCCCATGTGTGGTATAACGAGTCCTTAAGGCAGGAAAAAACCCAATGCAAATCCTTGGAACGCTCTTCGAGACGCTCCCATGACCCCACAGCAAAACAAATCTATAGGCTGGCGATCAAAGCCTACCATAAACTTGTTCAAAAGGTTAAAGCTGCATTTTATACTAATTTAATCGCTTCGAGCTCTAACCCCTCCAAAACCATTTTTTCTCTTATTAATGATATGACGAAACCCATAGCAGCTACCAGTAGTATCATTTCCTCCAACCAGCATTGTGAAGCTCTAGCCCAGTACTTTATCAATAAAATTGACTGTATTTATACTACCCTCGATGTGCGTAGAGTGGTACCTAAACCAGGGCCATCTATCAATATCTCAGACTTCTCCCTCCGGTTACAAGCTCTATCCCCCCTGTCCTGTAAAGACATGGAAACTCTCTCTAATAAGGTGAAATCCGGCTCTCTTGCCGACCCTGTTAAACCTGATATTTTCAGGAATTTCCACGACTGCCTCCTGACAGAGGGGAGGGCACTGATTAATAGATTACTTCAGTCAGCGGTGCTTCCTAAATCCTGGAAACACGCTAAGGTTGTTCCAATTCTGAAAAAGCCCACACTGGATGCATCGGCCCCTGAGAATTTCTGGCCCATCTCATTGCTCCCTTACCTGATGAAGGTCATGGAATCCCATGTCAAAACCACCCTTACCAAGTATCTGGAGGAAAATGAGATTCTGGACAAGTCACAAAACGGGTTCCGGCCTAATCATAACACAGAATCCGCTTTGTTGGCAGTCACAGAGCAGCTGAGGGCGGCACTGGATGAGGGCAGCACCACAGTGCTGGTGCTGCTTGCTCTGAGCACGGCCTTTGACATGGTCTCCCATGAGATTCTGCTCCATTGACTCAGGGAGATTGGGGTCAGTGGAACGTCCTGGGGCTGGTTAGCATCTTTTGTATCTGAGCTTTCTTTCCAGATCCATGCCCCCTTTACCAGTCCAATACCCATCCCCTCAACTGCGGTGTCCCTCAAGGCTCTGCGCTGAGCCCCACACTCTTTAACGTGTACGTCCGCCCTCTGGCCCTCCTGACCAAGGCCCGGGAGATTAATATGCTATCCTATGTGGACGACACGCAGCTACTATTCACCTTCGCCAAAAACCCCGGCCACGACCAACTGAGGTTCCAGGAGGATATCATGGCAATCTCAGAATGGCTGGCGGAAAACTACCTCCAACTTAATTCTTCTAAAATGGAGGTGCTCCTGTTTGGGAGAGACTCGCATAAATGGGATTACCAATGGTGGCTCGCTGCGCTGGGTCCTCCTCCCCAGCCAAAAAACTCAGTAAAAAACTTAGGGGTCCTGATGGATAACTCCCTCTCCTTTGATCTGCATGCCAAAAAAGTGGCAGGCACTTGCTTTGGCCACTTACGTGGGCTGAAACCCATTTTAGGATTCTTTGCTGCACCCATCCGCCAAGTGATCATTCAATCAGTAGTCTTGTCTCGTCTGGACTACTGCAACAGACTTCTATTGGGTAAAAAACAAAACGGTCACAAAGAGATTGCAACGTGCCCAGAATGCCGCCGTCCGTACTCTTTGCCATCCCTAAACACTGTCACACTTCCCATCTCCTGCGTCGCCTACACTGGCTCCCGATCGATCGGAAAATCCATTTTAAAACTCTCTGTATGATTCATAAGATTCTGTACAATCAGGGCCCCCAGATTCTGCAGGGGCTATTCTCATTGTATGTACCAACACGGGCTCTGTGTTCTGCAGATTTGCACCTGGCCTGCACTCCCAGGGTGTGCAGGAGCAGAGCGGGTGGGCGCTCTTTCAGGTCCCTGGCTCCTGCTCTCTGAAATTCTATCCCAATCCTGGCTATTTTCTTCCATCTAGCCAGGGACGCCTTTGCTGGGCACCTTTGCCCCGTGGCGCCTACACTTTGGACATTTCTGGGCTGTCCTTCTTTTAGCCTTCACCTTCCATCTGTCGCCTTGTTCTGGTAGCGCTGGTACGCCCCGTTGCTGGGGTAGCCATGCGCTATATAAGCCTTTTTAACATAACATAACAGTAGGAGGTGCCCAGGGACATAAGAGTCAGATGACCTCAACCCCTCACGGTTGAGACCCAGTAATCCATGCTTGCCCTGCCAACTCTCCCCCCGATTCGGGTCTGACGGGGGCAGGGGGAAGGACAGAACAGAGTCATGAAAAGTAAGAAAAGAGAATTGTACTGGTTGTGGAAGGGTGATTTGGTGAAGGTGAAATTGGTTAAGAGAAGGGGGAGGGGGATTAGTGAGGTTTTCCAGGCCACTTTAGGTGAAAGATGGAATGGCTTCTTTATGGTGCTTTAGAGTAGACTAAGGTGGAATAGGAGTGAGGTATTGCATTATAGAAAATTTGAAAGTGAGAAAATAAACTGTAGGATTTGGAGATAGGATTGTACCTTAAGATGGCATTGGGGTCATGCTGATGAGGTATTCACAGCTGAACAGAAGGGAAGTTTAAGGTACTTCGAGCTGACTGTAATGGAAGTTTAACAGACTGTGGTTGGTTACAAGTGATGTAAATGTAGATCCGCTAGCATAATATGCAATTTATTAAAATTTTCAGAGAGAATATCATGACCAACAGAGACATCTCCATACCCAAAAGTCATAACAAATAGTGTACTACACTGCACATGTGTATGCAAATGAAAAACAGACATTCATGCATGCACACACACTCAAAAACAAGCATTTTCAATGCAATAGGTCTCGCAACTGCGAGTTTTAGAGCTATAGGTAGTGTAAATGGCAATTCCATTAGAAAAATTAACAGGCATTGTAATTTATAATCATAATTTTCCCCCAGTACTATACCTACCACTATTATTATAACTATCACCACAGAGTAGTGATAGTAATAATTGTAGTGGTGGTTATGGTACTTGTGGTGGTTGTAGCGGTGGTGGTAGTGGTGGTGGTGGTACTGGTGGTGTTAGTGGTGGTACTGGTGGTGTACGTGGATTTTATTTAATTACTTATACTACTGCTGTAATATTTATGAACAAAAACTAACAAACGTTATCATTTGCAAAGCCAATAGCTCTAACTTTTAGTAATGCCAGCCCTATTGCATTGCAAATGCTTGTTTTATGATGCAGGCATAAGGTGCATCATCTACTTCCCAAAATACAATCTTAGATTTGTAGACACCCGTAACAGTCCTTTGGTATGAGGCAGTTGTTCAGCCAGTGTAAGGTTAGTAGCTCACACAACTTTGCATTTTGATACCTGAAGTTTTAAATTACAATACATGTAGTAGACCTCAGGCAGGAGACTTGAGTTACCAGTAACAGTGGAAAGAGCAATAACTTTAGAAACTGGTGCTTTATTTCACCTTTTCCGTGGTGTGAAGGTTACATGACTGTTTTATTGCGTTCGAATGGGCACAATGGGACCTATTTACAAGTCCCTTGCACCACCGGTGCTTCACTTTTTGTCTGGGGAAAAGTGACACAGCGGCGACGCAAGGGGCTTGTAAATAAGCCCTAATGTCCTGTTTCTCTGGCTCTAAAGCAGCTTTGCTGACCTGGTTCTGTGGCTCTACAACGGCTCTGCTGACCTGGTTCTCCGGCTCTAAAGCAGCTCTGCTGACCTGGTTCTCTGGCTCTACAGCGGCTCTGTGGACCTGGTTCTCTGGCTTTGAAGCATCTCTGCTGACCTGGTTCTATCCCCCTAAAGCAGCTCTGATGACCTGGTTCTCTGGCTCTAGAGCAGCTCTGATGACCTGGTTCTCTGGCTTTGAAGCAGCTCTGCTGACATGGTTCTCTCCCTCTAAAGCAGCTCTGATGACCTGGTTCTCTGGCTCTAGAGCAGCTCTGCTGACCTGGTTCTCTGGCTCTAAAGCAGCTCTGCTGACCTGGTTCTGTGGCTCCAGAGCGGCTCTGCTGACCTGGTTCTCTGATTCTACAGCAGCTCTGCTGGCCTGATTTCTCTGGCTCTACAGCAGCTCCGCTGAACTGGTTCCTAGGTTCTAGAGCAGCTCTGCTGACCTGGTTCTCTCCCTCTAAAGCAGCTCTGCTGACCTGGTTCTCTCCCCCTAAAGCAGCTCCACTGTCCTTGTTCTTAGGCTCTAGAGCAGCTCTGCTGACCTGGTTCTCTCCCTCTAAAGACGCTCTAATGACCAGGTTCTCTGGCTCTAGAGCAGCTCTGCTGACCTGGTTCTCTCCCTTTAAAGCAGCTCTGCTGACCTGGCTCTCTCCCTCTAAAGCAGCTCTGCTGGGCAGGTTCTCTCCCTCTTAAGCAGCTCTGCTGACCTGGTTCTCTGGCTCTAGAGCAGTTCTGCTGACCTGGTTCTCTCCCTCTAAAGCAGCTCTGCTGACCTGGTTCTCTCCCTCTAAAGCAGCTCTGCTGACCTGGTTATCCCCCTCTAAAGCAGCTCTACCGACCTGGTTCTTAGGCTCTAGATCAGCTCTGCTGACCTGGTTTCACTGGCTCTACAGCAGCTCTGCTGACCTGGTACTTAGGCTCTAGAGCAGCTCTGCTGACCCGATTCTTAGGCTCTAGAACAGCTTTGCTGACCTGGTTCTCTGGCTTTGAAGCACCTCTGCTGACCTGGTTATCTGGCTTTGAAGCAGCCCTGCTGACCTGGATCTTAGGCTCTGCAGCAGCTCTGCTGACCTGGTTCTCTGGCTTTGAAGCAGCTCTGCTGACCTGGTTATATGGCTTTGAAGCAGCTCGCTGACCTGGTTCTTAGGCCCTAGAGCAGCTCTGCTGACCTGGTTATTAGGCTCTAGAGCAGCTCTGCTGACCTGGTTATTAGGCTCTAGAGCAGCTCTGCTGACCTGGTTCTCTGGCTTTGAAGCAGCTCTACCGACCTGGTTCTTTTTCTCTAGAGCAGCTCTACTGACCTGGTTTCTCTGGCTCAAGAGCAGCTCAGCTGCCCTGGTTCTTAGGCCCTAGAACAGCTCTGCTGACCTGGTTCTTAGGCTGTAGAGCAGCTCTGCTGACCTAGTTCTTAGGCTCTAGAGCAACTCTGTTGACCTTGTTTCCCTGGCTCTAAAGCAGCTCTGCTGACCTGGTTCCTAGGCTCTAAAGCAGCTCTGCTGACCTGGTTCTTAGGCACTAGAGCAGCTCAGCTGAACTGGTTTCTCTGGCTCTAGAGCAGCTCTGCTGACCTGGTTCTTAGGCTCTAGAGCAGCTCTGCTGACCTGGTTCCTAGGCTCTAGAGCAGCTCTGCTGACCTGTTTTCTCTACCTCTGGAGCAGCTCTGCTGACTTGGTTCTCTGGCTCTAGAGCAGCTCTGTTGACCTGGTTCTTAGGCTCTAAATCAGCTCTGCTGGACTGGTTCTCTCCCTCTAAAGCAGCTCGGTTGACCTGGTTCTCTGGCTCTAGAGCAGCTCTGCTGACCTGGTTCTCTCCCTCTAAAGCAGCTCTGATGACCTGGTTCTCTGGCTCTAGAGCAGCTCTGCTGACCTGGTTCTATGGCTCTAAAGCAGCTCTGCTGACCTGGTTCTGTGGCTCCAGAGCGGCTCTGCTGACCTGGTTCTCTGATTCTACAGCAGCTCTGCTGACCTGATTTCTCTGGCTCTTCAGCAGCTCTGCTGACCTGGTTCCTAGGTTCTAGAGCAGCTCTGCTGACCTGGTTCTCTCCCTCTAAAGCAGCTCTGCTGACCTGGTTCTCTCCCCCTAAAGAAGCTCCGCTGTCCTGGTTCTTAGACTCTAGAGCAGCTCTGCTGACCTGGTTCTCTCCCTCTAAAGCCACTCTAATGACCTGGTTCTCTGGCTCTAGAGCAGCTCTGCTGACCTGGTTCTCTCCCTCTAAAGCCGCTCTGCTGACCTGGCTCTCTCCCTCTAAAGCAGCTCTGCTGGACTGGTTCTCCTTCTCTAAAGCCGCTCTGCTGACCTGGTTCTCTGGCTCTAGAGCAGCTCTGCTGACCTGGTTCTCTCCCTCTAAAGCAGCTCTGATGACCTGGTTCTCTGGCTCTAGAGCAGCTCTGCTGACCTGGTTCTGTCCCTCTAAAGCAGCTCTGCTGACCTGGTTATCCCCCACTAAAGCAGCTCTACCGACCTGGTTCTTAGGCTCTAGATCAGCTCTGCTAACCTGGTTTCACTGGCTCTACAGCAGCTCTGCTGACCTGGTTCTCTGGCTCTAGAGCAGCTCTGCTGACCTGGTTCTTAGGCTCTAGAGGAGCTCTGCTGACCCGATTCTTAGGCTCTAGCACTGCTTTGCTGACCTGGTTCTCTGGCTTTGAAGCACCTCTGCTGACCTGGTTATCTGGATTTGAAGCAGCCCTGCTGACCTGGTTCTTAGGCTCTAGAGCAGCTCTGCTGACCTGGTTCTCTGGCTTTGAAGCAGCTCTGCTGACCTGGTTATATGACTTTGAAGCAGCTCGCTGACCTGGTTCTTAGGCCCTAGAGCAGCTCTGCTGACCTGGTTATTAGGCTCTAGAGCAGCTCTGCTGACCTGTTTCTCTGGCTTAGAAGCAGATCTGCTGACCTGGTCCTTAGGCTCTAGAGCAGCTCTGCTGACCTGGTTCTTAGGCTCTAGAGCAGCTCTGCTGACCTGATTCTTATGCTCTAGCACAGCTTTGCTGACCTTGTTCTCTGGCTTTGAAGCACCTCTGCTGACCTGGTTATCTGGATTTGAAGCAGCCCTGCTGACCTGGTTCTTAGGCTCTAGAGCAGCTCTGCTGACCTGGTTCTCTGGCTGTGAAGCAGCTCTGCTGACCTGGTTATATGACTTTGAAGCCGCTCGCTGACCTGGTTCTTAGGCCCTAGAGCAGCTCTGCTGACCTGGTTATTAGGCTCTAGAGCAGCTCTGCTGACCTGGTTCTCTGGCTTTGAAGCAGCTCTGCCAACCTGGTTCTTTGGCTCTAGAGCAGCTCTACTGACCTGGTTTCTCTGGCTCAAGAGCAGCTCAGCTGACCTGGTTCTTAGGCTCTAGAGCAGCTCTGCTGACCTGGTTCTTAGGCTCTAGAGCAGCTCTGCTGACCCGATTCTTAGGCTCTAGCACAGCTTTGCTGACCTGGTTCTCTGGCTTTGAAGCATCTCTGCTGACCTGGTTATCTGGATTTGAAGCAGCCCTGCTGACCTGGTTCTTAGGCTCTAGAGCAGCTCTGCTGACCTGGTTCTCTGGCTTTGAAGCAGCTCTGCTGACCTGGTTATATGACTTTGAAGCAGCTCGCTGACCTGGTTCTTAGGCCCTAGAGCAGCTCTGCTGACCTGGTTATTAGGCTCTAGAGCAGCTCTGCTGACCTGGTTCTCTGGCTTTGAAGCAGCTCTGCCGACCTGGTTCTTTGGCTCTAGAGCAGCTCTACTGACCTGGTTTCTCTGGCTCAAGAGCAGCTCAGCTGACCTGGTTCTTAGGCTCTAGAACAGCTCTGCTGACCTGGTTCTTAGGCTCTAGAGCAGCGCTGCTGACCTAGTTCTTAGGCTCTAGAGCAACTCTGTTGACCTTGTTTCACTGGCTCTAAAGCAGCTCTGCTGACCTGGTTCCTAGGCTCTAAAGCAGCTCTGCTGACCTGGTTCTTAGGCACTAGAGCAGCTCTGCTGACCTGGTTTCTCTGGCTCTATAGCAGCTCTGCCGACCTGGTTCTCTGGCTATGGAACAGCTCTGCTGACCTGGTTCTTAGGCTCTAGAGCAGCTCTGCTGACCTGGTTCCTAGGCTCTAGAGCAGCTCTGCTGACCTGTTTTCTCTGCCTCTGGAGCAGCTCTGCTGACCTGGTTCTCTGGCTCTAGAGCAGTTCTGCTGACCTGGTTCTTAGGCTCTAGAGCAGCTCTGCTGACCTAGTTTCTCTGGCTCTAGAGCAGCTCTGCTGACCTGGTTCCTAGGCTCTAGAGCAGCTTTGCTGACCTAGTGCTGTGAAAGAAGGGTCGGGTTTGTAATCAAATAAGACTGCATTGCGAGAGCCCCTTTTTTTCTAAATGCTGGACGATGCCCCCGGTAATTCTGGTGGGTATAAACAGACTGTGTTTTTGAAAGTGCATAGGAGATCTTTGAGAGGAAGTAGAGGTAGCCAGAGCACGTGCATATGTTTTGTCCTGCGTGCGGAGAGAGGAAGCAACCGAGCAGAGCCATACGCGTGCACATCTTGTTTAAGCCATACGGGCACATCTGCTGTGTCTTCAGCTAAGTTGTTAGACAGACGTACACGTGCACATGTCCTGTCTTGAAAGCATGCACATATCCTGTCCCCCTTCGCCCACCAAACTGACAACAATAGGCCTCGCCAAGGCGAGCCGCACATGTGCTGCTTCGCTAGGCGAGACCTAAAAAAAATATTGCACACATGAGGAGAGGCATGGCACCGGATGGAAGAGGCTGAATGGACTGAACAGGGAGAGCCAATATACATTCCTCCTGCAGTAGACCAGGTAAATAAAGGTCTGTGGCCCCTGACCATAACCGCGCTGCGATCACTACTTAAATCCTAGTGTCCTGGGTTCAGGGATAATACCACCTTCAATCCAGTTGACTTTTTCTCCATGTGACCCCTGGCTATAATCTCTGTTAAGAACAATAGAGTAAAACTTAGAGCACAATCAATCAGTTGACTCACAAACTTTGGACATTCCTGGAGAACATAATGGGCAGGGCAGAAAAAGACACTTACTTTAGATGGCACAGTTTTTCCAAGCCATGGAGAGAAATGACTTTCATCTCGGCATGCACAGAGACCATCTTGAGGACAGAAATAAAAGCATCAAGGATAAATGACAATAGAGAAATTGCCTACCATTTTGAAGTTTACTGGCCCTTTCACAGCCATGTCAATAGACATAAAAAACAGTGTTGTAGCTGAACCAAAGCAGGCAAGCAGAGAGCAGATGTGAAAAAAAAACAAATGGACTGTAAATACCAGATATTATTTTTATGTGTAAGTCCTCATCCTTTTCCTATTCACAGAACCATAGTATGAAGCACACCGCTTGAGAGGATGAGGGAAGTAGGCAAGTCTTGGCAACATGCACACAGATTACAAAGAGCTGGCTTTTGAACCCAGTATTACCATCAATTTCTTGGGTGGTCACTATTTAAGCACTACTACACAGAATAGTGCAGAACCGTATCTCATTTCACCCAAGAAACAAAGGAGGCCATATCCTACTCCAGAAACCGGTGAAGACCATTGTTTTATACTGGTGGAGACATAGAAAATGCAAACCACCTACTCTAAAGAACCTGAACTTAGTGTTGATGTATGGAGCGTCTATAACTTAAGAAATATTTTAGTGAAGTTCAGAGAGGAAAGAGAGAGTCTATTTTGAGGGACTTTACCTGTGGCAAAGCTTTCAAGGATAAGGTTCCTTTTTGATACCTGTGTTAATACTAATCCATATATTCTTTACTATTTCCAGCTTGTGGGTAGTCTTCCACCCAGAGCCAGTAACAAAAACAGATTCTTAAACTTGAGCTTTCTCACGCTGCTACTGGATGTGCGAAGATGCTAAGGTAGTCATACCATCCAGTGTGCAAGCTGATTCTATTTAAAAAAAAGTAATCAGTGTGAATGCTTTCATTAAAGGCAGAGTAGTAGAGAGTGTTGTTATTAGGGAGATGTACTCTATATTAGGACTGAGAGAGACATGTGATATGGATCACGTAGCTGCCATGCATAGTTCTATGAAAGCACAATGCCTGCGACATTGTTTTTGTTCCTGTGGAATAGACATTCAATGCAAGGGACGCTTCCAGCAAGGAATGGCAATGAGAGCTAGCAGAGGTAATCAATGGAGAAACTGTAGTCTTGAATACAGGCTTAAAGGAAATCCTCAGCACTTGTCTGTGGTGTATCTAAACATTCATATGCACATTGTAAGCATATATATTAACACAGTATTTTTAGTTTCTTGTTTTTCTCTCTTTATTCTTATAGTTTCTCTTCAGCCGACACGTGTTTCGTCGCATACACTGGGAAATAATCCCGCAACTTTCTCAAGGCTCTACAATCTTTTGTATATTCTTCGCACTCGAGAGTCACGGTTGTGGACTACGTTGCTGACGGAGCAGTCCGTACGAACTCGTGGATTGGTCAGAGGGAGACCTTCCTGAATGAAGAATCGATTTTAAAGCAAAAGACAGATATTTTACCCTTTGTGGGTTGGAATTATCACCACATAAGAAAAGAATATACCAAAGATTGTTGAGCCTTGAGAAAGTCGCGGGACGATTTCCCAGTGTACGCGAGTGGCAGGGGGAATAAAGCAAGGAGAGGCACCCAGAAAGGCCATAATGAGCAGGCAACTGCCATAAAGAGCATGCAAACCACAATCCTTAAGCTAATGGTGGAGAAAGGTGAGTTTGGCGAGCCATACAGAACCAAAGAAAGGTGTGTGGCCATCAATGTAAAAGTTAAAGCGGAGCATGGTGCTGGGAGGCCACGGGTCACATGATGTTTTCGCTGGGCAGGATACTGCCGATACCCCTCAGTGTGAGTGTGTGTGGACAGTATTTTTGGTTCTGCCTGCCGTACGCAAGCGCTCCGAAGCGGTGGGGGTTGAAGCAAGGAGAGACACCTGAAGTGGTCATAAAGATCATGTAATGGCCATTAAGTGTGTGCAAGCCACCAATCCTAAAGATGATAAGCACATTGTTGGCAATGCGTTTGAAAAGCAGGAGTGCAAAGCACAAAATAAAAGGCTTCAGTTCTAAGCATTATAAGGGTTTTGTTGGCCCTGTGTTTGAAAAAGCAAGAGGGAGGCAGTAGCTGCCGCCGAAGAAAAAGAGAGAATGGGGAGGAGGAGGAGGTAAAAAATATCATTGGGGGGAGTGAAGAGGTGGTGCTCAGCGGCACCAGGGTGGGCCTATCCTCCTCTCCTGAAAGTATAATTAATCAACAAAGGTCCACCTCAGGTAAAGTTGGTATGTATCCTGATGTTCATGGAATACACACTCTGTGTTAAAATACCCCTCACACACCAAAAGGGCCCTTGGTGTCATGCTTCATCATCGGGGTCTTCCCGCCCGGCTGCGAACGGGGCAGTGCTGCGACAAGTGACTACGCTTGAAGCACCTTTTTATTATTTGGGTGCTATGTGAGTGAATGGGAGTGAGTGTCAGTAGGGTCGGTGGTGTGAAATAGATAGGTGGTGTTAAAAAATACCTGGCCTAGTGGTAGAAAAAACTATTTAATAGACACTGGCTGGTATTGTTAAAAAAGTGATTCAGAGAGGTAAAGCAAGTTAATGGGCTTACTCTCCTGTGCGGGTCAACATGTTTCGGGGCGCTATTCCCCTTCGTCAGGACCAGAGTTGGATCCCCCTGTCACTCACTCATGTTATTCCACAAAAATTTAGGGTGTATGTACAAAGGAAAGTGATGATATACTATTTATCAATGTGTAAAGATAATTTATATTTACACGTGTCCCTAGCTATATCAGTTATTCTGATGTAATAAGCTCAAACCCAGTTCGTACAATACATTTTTGACACAACTGAACCACACAATTTTCTGGTTAACGTCTAAGTCCCTCACTTCTAAGAGGGCCTGGGCATAGTGTGTAAGCTCAGGAGTTACCCATAGTCGCCTCCAGTAAGCCAGAAGTCTATAACGTGCCACATCTGTTATTGAATGGCAGCCCCAATCCAGAAAAAGAGGAGCTAATGGGGTTGATTGGGGGAGGCCAATAAGGGACCTTGGAAATTTATTCAGTCCCACTGGTAAGGAATCCAATTTGGCACATCCCCACAACTATTCCCCATATAGGATTGAGGCGCCAATTTTAGTTTTGTAAATCTGTAGCACAGGTGCTATGAGTTTAGTGTGAGAATGTCTGTGCTCCTTCAACAGGGCGCCAGAAAGTTGTGCATGTTTAACAGAAAGGCAATCTAGTTGCGACCTCCAGCTCAGTTTTCTATCAATTAAAACCCCCAGATAAGAAAAGGTCTCTGTTTGCTCCAAGGACCCTTCCTTCATTCTAACTTTGCCGATAACCTTTTTAGAATTGTGCAAGACCATATACTTGATTTTATCTACGTTTACAATGAGGTCATGGTCTGCACAGAACTCTTCAAATCTTGAGAGGGCATGTAGAAAGGATGAGAGTGTCCTCAATCAATCAATCAATCAAGACATTTATAGAGCGCACTACTTACCCGGAGGGTCTCAAGGCGCTTGGGGGAGGGGGGGGGGTGCTGCTACTGCTCGAACAGCCAGGTCTTGAGCTTCTTCCTGAAGGAGAGGTGGTCTTGGGTCAGGCGCAGGTCGGTCGGGAGGGAGTTCCAGGTCTTGGCGGCCAGGTAGGAGAAGGACCTTCCTCCTGTAGTCGTTCTTCGGATGCGGGGGACGGCGGCGAGGGCGTGACTGGCTGATCGGAGGTGGCGTTTGGGAGCGTAGAAGTTGATGCGGTTGTTGAGGTAGCTCGGGCCTTGATCGTGTAGGGCTTTGTGTGCGTGGGTGAGGAGACGGAAGGTGATTCTTTTGTTGACGGGGAGCCAATGCAGGTCTCTCAGATGTCCGGAGATGTGGCTGTGTCGTGGGATGTCGAGGATGAGTCTGGCTGAGGTGTTCTGGATCCGCTGGAGTCTCTTCTGGAGCTTGGCGGTGGTTCCGGCGTAGAGGGCGTTGCCGTAGTCCAGTCGGCTGGTGACGAGGGCCTGGGTGACCGTCTTCCTGGTCTCGGTGGGGATCCACCGGAATATCTTCCGTAGCATGTGCAGGACGTTGAAGCACGACGAGGAGACGGCGTTGACTTGTCTGGTCATGGAGAGGGAGGAGTCCAGGATGAAGCCCAGGTTGCGTGCGTGGTCCGTCGGTTTGGGTGCGGTGCCCAGGGCGGGGGGCCACCAGGAGTCGTCCCAGGCGGAGGGCGAGGAGCCCAGGATGAGGACTTCCGTCTTGTCTGAGTTTAGTTTCAGGGGGCTGGTCGTCATCCATTTGGCTACGTCTTTCATCCCTTCGTGAAGGTTGGCTCTGGCGGCGGCGGGGTCGTTGGTCAGGGAGAGGATCAGCTGGGTGTCGTCGGCGTAGGAGATGATGTTGAGGTTGTGTTGGCGTGCGATGGCCACGAGGAGGTTCATGTAGACGTTGATGACGTCAGCGAACATTAATAAGTCTTGACCACAGCTAAAAACGGGGCATCTGTGGGGAAATCTTCAAAATAATTCACAGCTCCATTGATGTATATTGAGAAGAGGGTTTGTGCCAAAACGCATCCCTGGCTAACTCCCTTCTCAACCGGGAATTTTTCAGTCCTACCTCCTACCGTGTCCCATCTAACCTGAGCAAAATTATCAGTATGTAACTTGACCACAAGAGCCAAGAGTTCAAGCGGCATACCTAGCTTTAGCAGGGTAAGCCACAATTTGGGTCTCAGGACCAAGTCTAACACTGACTTCAAATCTACAAAGGCTGCATAAATACTGACTCTCTCCAGGGTTACAGTGCGCAGTATATAAGAATAAACTTTAAAACCTGGTCCACTGTACTAATGCATTGCCAAAACCCTGCCTGCAAATCAGAAAGGATATGACAATCCTCCACCCAAGCCTGAATTCTACATAACAACACCCTGGCGGATACTTTTTGGATGTAGTCAATCAGGCTTATGGGCCTATAATTACCCCGTATAGAGTGATCCCCTTTTTTGTAAATAGAGATGATTACTGCTCCTGCCCACGAACTAGGCATTGATGCTCCTTTAGCAATGGCATTCAATAAAAGTTGAATGTACAGTGCCCAGGAGTCAAGATCTTGGAGGAACAGATCAGCGGCGATACAGTCTAACCCAGGAGCCCTGCTTTTCGGGACCTGGAGGATGGCATTTTCCACTTCTTTTTTGGTTAGGTATATCGCGGGAATAAAAGACGGCATTACAAAAATATTTTGAACTACTGGACCACATGCAAACTGGCCTTTGTAATGGAAAACCCATTGTTCAGGTGACACATTATTCATGGGGATTTTACTTTGGTCACCCCTCCCCCACTTCACAAGTGACAAAATGCGGTCATGTCTCTCCCAGTACAAGCATTGAGCAGATCAGATCCCAGTCCCTTTTGGCCTTTGATTGAGCTGCCTTATAGGCCGCCCTTTTATCTCTAATTAAGCAACCATCTTTGCTCCTGATGGCAGCAGCTAGGTACCTATAAGCAGAGCGGCATGTAGAATTATACCAAACAGCAGCCTTCTTGCATGTGGGTTTAGTTGATTTTTTGGGTTTGGCAATAAAACTTTTAAGATCAATAAATAGCTGCTCATGAAGCTTGGCAGCTCTAGAAGTAGATGCGTCAAGCGCAGCATCAGTCTTGAGCGTTACTATAGTGTTTGCTACCAATCTACTCAGTTGATTCACGAAGTCCGGACGTGATGCCGGATCCTCTCCATGATTTGGGTACGGATCCCGCAAGGAAAGAAGCAGTGGATTGTGGTCACTTTCCATGCGAGAGTGAACCTTCATGTCGATCAAGTAAGTCCAGAACTCCTTGTTAATAATAAAATAATCTATACGACTGGTACGTTGGCCATTAACATAGGTTGGCAACTAAGTTTTATCTGATATAGATCGCCCATTCACTGCTCTTACCCCAGGCTCCATGCAAAATACTTTTTGTTGAAGAGCTGAGCTGGACCACCTCTTTATTGGTGTAAGATCAAGGGAGGAAATCAACCATTGTTCATCCTCCTCTAGATTAAAATACATGTCATGGAGATCCAGGGGTTCGAAAGTACAATTAAAATCTCCAGATATTATTGGTTTGTTGGTTGGTTTGACCTCTGTGATTAGTTAAGAAAGTATCTAATAACACAATAGTATTTGAGGCCTTCCCACCTTGCAGGCCCCGAGAATAAACATTAATGAGTAGGAAATCAGGTAGATTTCCGTGAGATACCCTAATAATTTGGATGTCCTTAGAATCAATGTTGATCTCCTTTAGCTTATATAGAAGACACTTCCTAACCCAGATTGTCATCCCCCTTTGGGCCTACCCCGCACCTCCTGATCTGCACTTTTATGGAAATTAATGTAACCTGGGCGGAATACTTTGTCCACCGCCCACGTTTCTTGAAAGAGCAGAATATCGTGTTCCTCAATAAACACTCAGTTGAGGCTGTTTTACTTACAAGCCCCGATATATTCCAAGACGTGAGTTTTAGGCCAGCACTGTTACCCAAAGGAGCTCTAATTCAAGGCTGGAAAGATGGACTACACCTATTCACGGGGGAGTCGTCAGCATCTGTGGTCATGTTCCCAGGAGCAACAATGCCACAGTCTACTTCCTTCTGGGAACCAGACGAACCAGGTTTAATGCTCCCCAGTCAATCTATATCTTCCAAATTAGAAAGTAAATTATAACTGTTGTGAGTTGGCAAATTGAATTCGTATATTCCCTGAGCATGAAAGGAGGCTTGATGGACACCCGTCCCTATGGGTATCCCAGTAGGCAGGGTTGGAGTGTTTCAGTAAAAAAAGAAAACAGTGGTAGGATGCTAATATCTTCCCCACTTAGATGCCTTGACACTGCCCTGTCCCGAATAGTTTTCACTTGTATGGGGGACCCAAAGTTCAACACCAAACAATCACCTCTGCTAGTTTTTGGGGATCTCCCAATCCATGAAATCTTGAATTCCTGGAATAGATGACTACCTAACCCAGTTTTGTTCAAGAAATGAAGGGCCTTATTCCTGAGCGATGCCCAATGTTCCCCGTTGCCAGATAGTAATGGGGGTACATTAGATAGTATGATTGTGTAGGGTGTAGCTTCAGGAGGTAAGTTAAGGTAGTCAGTGTGGTTGGCTGGTGCACCCCCTGTCATTCCCTTTTTATTGCCCCCAGTTTGTTCTCTAGTGGAGGCGGCCTTTGGAATGTTTGTATGTGTACTACTGGGGATCGCAAGTGGAGTTGGCACGAGAGAATTTGTGCCAAGACCAACAGCGGGAATAGATGGATTTGCTGCGGGGCATGTGATAGTGCTGGAATTTAGAGGACCGCTAATGACTCTTTTAAAGGAAACGGGTTTTGGAAGAGAGAGATGGTGCTCGATTTTTTCCAATCTAGCGTCAACATCGGACAACTTGGTAGCAAGAGGTTTAAGCAGTGCAATTAATTTTTCTTCTATTTTAGCTATAATACGGCCTTCAGGGTCGGATGGCACCTCACTCAAATAAGCCTGTATACTAGGCCCTGATATCCTTGGTGGACTAATGACTGCAGTTCCATGAGAATTACCTTTGTTGCCATGCACGGCCCCTCTGGTCGATGCTACTTTATTAGCTTGATTGCTGGTGAGGGGCAGACCACCCGCTTTCCTCTTCTTCCCTACAGATGTTAATGAGCCCTCTCTTCCCTTTGCCTGTGATGATTGTTGATTACGAGGGAGGATTTTAGCTGGGGTGATAAAGTGGGGACGGGCACACTAACTGGAGAAGAGGGATCAGCTAATAGTACAATTGGGGAAAAAAAATCCCTGTTGGGACACGCTTTCAAGGGATCGATCCAGACATAGCAAGGGGCCAGCTGAAAGTGCCTCTAAGGATGTTCGTTGGGACTCTAGGGAGAGTCTCATTTGCGTGAGCTCGATTTCGTGTATGAGGACAGATTCAGACCTCATAAGGAAAGCATCCAATGTGCCTACAACACCTTGTCCCCCAGCCCCCTTACGACCACCCTTGCTCATGGTTAGTAACTATTGAAGAGATACAACAACCACTGCAAGGTTGACCAATAAGCAGCAATAGTAATTACAAATCAAAGGCAGTGATCAGAGTCTCTAAGTGCGTATAATGTCCAACGTCCAACGAAAGAGGGGTGGCCCAGCCCTGCCTCCTCCTGGCTTCGACGGACGCGGGACGGGCCCGCCCTTCGTCCGGGTACGCCCGCGCGCGTCCCGCGCTGCGGGAGCCCCAATGCGATTAAAAGCACCTCCTGGCACTTCCCCCGTGACGTGTGGACGTGCGCCACACGGGGGGTGCTGGGAAATGTAGTCCCGGTGCAGGAGCATCGCGTCTTAAGGCTTTGGTGGTGCGGTCTGATGCGGTCCCCCTTCAACCATCTGGAAATAAGCAGCAAAGGCAGTTAAAGTGAAGACAGTAAAAGAACCCGCGCTGCGGGAGCCCGATACGCTTAAATGCGCCTCCTGGCACTTCCCCCATGACACGTGGAAGTGTGCCACATGGGGGATGCTGGGAAATGTAGTCCCGGGGCGGGAGCAGCGAGTCTTTAGGCTTTGGCTTTGCGGTCTGATGCGGTCCCCCTCCAACCGTCTGGAAAGAAGCAGCAAAGGCAGGTAAAGTGAAGACAGTAAAAGAACCCACGCTGCGGGATTCGCAATGCGCTTAAAAGCGCCTCCTGGCACTATCCCCGTGACGCGTGGACGTGCGCCACACGGGGGTGCTGGGAGATGTAGTCCCGGGGCGGGAGCAGCGAGTATTAATGCTTTGGCGGTGCGGTCTGATGCGGTCCCCCTCCAACCGTCTGGAAAGAAGCAGCAAAGGCAGGTATAGTGAATACAGTAAAAGAACCCGTGCTGCGGTAGCCCCAATGTGCTTAAAAGCGCTTCCTGGCACTTCCCCCGTGATGCATGGCGTTGTGCCACACGGGGGTGCTGGAAAATGTAGTCCAGTGGCGGGAGCAGCGAGTCTTAAGGGTTTGGCGGTGCAGTCTGATGCGGTCCCCCTCCAACCGTCTGGAAAGAAGCAGCAAAGGCAGGTAAAGTGAAGAGAGTAAAAGAATATTAAATATGTTGCCCCTCTATTCCAAGTGCCCCTAGCAATAAAGCCTTTTTCCTAAGTGCTGGATAACGTGTGCCATCCAATGCCACCAAATAATTCTCAAAACTGTCAGTCCAACCCACCCATTCAATAGGAGGTTCTTCCGCGCTGACATGAGGAAGGGAGGTGGGGCTGTAATTGTGCTAGCGATATTAATGATGAAGACGTGACCTCACATGACCTCACGTGAATGATGGCAACACAGTATGCAGTTGTATTCCCCAAGGTGATGAATGTGAAAACAGTCAAAAAAAGCTCCAGAAAAAAAGATATGCCAATAACTGAATATGGCAACATTCTGCACTGGAAAAGTGAACACCGTGGAAAAGACAAATGTAGTGCTCAAATCACTGCAGGAAAGAATTGCACATAACACAAAAATGTCACTTCGGAGCCCCAAGAGAGTGTGCCAATCACTAAAAATGGAATTAACAGCCTTGGCAACCTAAATCACAATGAAGATAAAGAGTGTGCTAATCACTGTTAATCAACCTCTCCACACGTTGGTATAACTGCTCTTCAGAAGCTGCTCCTCGGAAATTAATCAACATGCAAAAATGCTCTTCAGATATGTGCCTGTCACCGTTGTTAACAGACAGGCTGCCTCCTGAAGAAACTGGCAGTTCATCTGTGTAATATGGTGGGCCCCGGGGGAAGCAGTCGCAGACTAGTCTTCCC
The DNA here is from genome assembly GCF_964263255.1 of Lissotriton vulgaris. Classification (NCBI taxonomy): domain Eukaryota; kingdom Metazoa; phylum Chordata; class Amphibia; order Caudata; family Salamandridae; genus Lissotriton; species Lissotriton vulgaris. Next base: position 138,278,748 of record NC_141697.1, on the reverse strand, counting down.
CCGGGGTCTTTCCTGCAGGGGAGGACCAGGCAAGGTCAAGGGCTGAGGTTTAGGGGGTGGGTATAAGAATGCAGGGGAGGAAGGCAGCTTCCTCTTCCTGCATTCTCGGCACCATTGGGAGGGTGTAGTTAGCAAAGGGGATTAGGAGTAGGCCCAGTTAGGTGCGTGTAGGGCAAAGAGGAGAAATCGCAAAGCCACTGACCGGTGGTAGCGGGTGTCAGCGTTGCCGAGGATTCCAGCATGTTGGCGGTCCCTGCGGTGAAGGAGGCCCTGAGGCTGTTGGGACACACCGGCCGGGAGGACCTTCTCCGGTCTGGCGTCCTGGGTGAGGCGTGGGTGGCGATGTCGCGTGCCCTGCGGGCGGCCTCCCCAGATGTTGCGGCCGGCGGTAGTGGCTTGCGGCGGCGGTAGTGGCTTGCCTGGATGAGCTGCTGCCACTGGAGAGAGGTGCGTTGGGCGAGGGAGGGGCCCAGGGAAGAAGGAGCCTGGACGCGGAGGCCGGCGTAAAAGCCTGTCTGTCAGTTGACGATTTGATCATCTCCCCATTGGGAGTGGTTCCATAAGAATGAAAAGGGTGAGTTTCGCATGATCCTTCACCTCTCGTGGCTGGAAGGGCAGTCTGTGAATGATTTCATTGCAGTAGCAACTCAAGGGTGCTCTATGCATCGCTGGATGAAGTGATCCGCCTACTGAGGGTGTGTGTGCCGAGGACGGAACTGGCGAAGTGTGATGTGAAATCTGCTTTCTGCCTGCTGCCAATACACCCCGCGGATTTCTCTCTACTCGGGTTGCAGTTTGCGGGGCCATCTAAGTGGAAAGTGTTTTGCCCATGGGGTGCACGATTTCCTGCGCGCTGTTCGAGATGTTTAGCACATTCTTGCAGTGGGCTTTTACACAGATCAGCGGACATCGGGACGTTACTCGCTATCTGGATGACTTCCTCATTCTGGGGATTGTGGCAGGGCACTGTCGCAATACCAGGAGATATCACAGCGTTTCGGAGTCACCTTGGCGCCAGAGAAAACAGCTGGGCCTAGCTGCAGCCTGACCTTCCTGGGAATTGAGCTGGACTCCATTTAATGGATAGCTCGACACCCTGACACGAAAGTGTCGGAGATACAGGCGTGCCTCTTGTGGGCGATTGGGGAAAAGAGGATCGCATTGAGAGCGGTGCAACAACTGCTGGGTTTCCTGAGCTGCCAGGTGGTGAGGACTGGACGGGCGTTCTACAGACGGCTCGGCATGGTCATGTCGGGGGCAATTTTACCACACCACAGGGTCCGGAATTCCGTGGGGGTCCGGGCAGATTTGAGGACATGGCTGACGTTCTTGAGTGGTTTCAATGGGATGTCACTGGATTTTGAGGATGCAAGGATGGTTTGGCAAGTACAAATTTACTCTGATGCTTCTGGGATGGCAGGTGGTGGGCTGAAGAATGGCGGTGCATTGGGTTAAGCAGGGGAGGAGCATTACGTTTCTGGAATTTTTTCCCTTGTTGGTGTTACTGGAGGTGTGGGCTTCTGAGTTTCAGAACAGGTCAGTGCTGTTCCATGTAGACAACATGACCTTGGTCAAGGTGGTTAACCGACAGACGGCAAGGGATCTGAGAGTGATGCGTCTATTGCAGAGTTTCATGCTGAAATGTCATAGATTGAATGTGGTTTTTAGAGCCAAGCATGTCCCTGGGGCGAATAATGACATCGCTGATGCTTTGTCTCGTTTGCAGTGGCAGCGGTTCCGGCGATTGGCACCAGGAGTGGATCGGTTCAAGACCGATCTGCCGGACGGCATCTGGACCTTGGGGGAGTGAGGGTGATAGGCCTGGTGGAGAACTCTATAGCTGATACCACAAGACGGACCTACAGACTGGCATGGGCTGAGTTTGGATCCTTTATGGGATGGCACAGGGATTCTGCTTTTGGAGATTGCTCAACTGTGGAACAAGGAGTGTTGCAGTTTGTATTGCACTGCATTGACAAAGGGCTGACTTCTGTGTCAATTTCGGGAAAGTTGGCGGAAGTGTCGTTTTACTGTTGTTTGTTTTGACCCTACAAAAGATGTGATTATCATTAGGGTAGGGAGAGATGGGGGGAAGGGTTTTGAGGGAGGCGATTACGTTTGATTTGTTGGTCAGATTGGTTGAGGCTTTGCCGCTGTGTTGTTATGATGGTTTTGAGATTCAGGTTTTCCGTTTGGCATGATATGGATGTTTTTTGGGGCTTTCAGGGTCTCTGAGCTGCTTGGTACGCGGAATATGTGTGGCAGAAGGTATGAGGAGAACATGTTGGATGCAGGGCGTCTGGGGATTTGGTTGGGGCAGTCTAAAACGGATCAGTTGGGGAGAGGAAAGTGGGTTTGGCTGTGTGAGAATGGTTGTGGAGGTGTGTGCCCAGTGGCCGAATGGCGGGTTTTCTACTGACCTCTTGAGCAGCGACAGGGGTGAAATTTTTTGTCACGCGTCTGGGGTGAAGGTGACGGTGGGGCAGTTATTGGCGGTTCTGCGCATGGCGTTGAGGCGATTGGGTCTGGACCCGGAAGGGTTTGGGACGCATTCCTTCCGTATTGGGGCGGCGACAGCTGCAGCATGGCTGGGTTGGTCCTAGGATAGGATTCGGCAGATTGGGAGGTGGAAATCTAGGTGTTGTGAGTGGTATGTCCGTACATGAGGGGGCTTGGCATGGCACAGTACTTGGTAAGGGGGGATTGGTGCGGAACGTTTCAGGCTGTCTTACTAACATCTTTTTCTCCCGTAGGTTGTGTGGGTGGACCAGGGGCCAAGACGGTAACTTGGATTGTGAGGCATTTGTTTATGCATTTGGCCTCCAAGTATGCAGAGCAACAGGTGTACGGCCGTAACCTGGGACTCAAAGGACAACATCATAAGGTGCACTGGTGGGGAAAAGGGGGGATGCGATGGGGGGCACTATTGCCCTGGCTCACGTAGATGGTCACCCAGAAAGGATGCCTTGATCTGTTGATAATTCATTTGGGAGAGAACAATTTGATTCAGCTGTAGGGTTTGGCGCTCTTACAGCTGATGCAAAGAGACTTGGAGGTTTTGAAACAAAGGTTGGCTGGGACATGTATTGCCTGGACGGAATTTGTTCCTCAAAAAGTATGGAGGGGCGCAATCAAACACAGGGCTGTGGAAAAAGCACGAAGGAAGCTCAACAGAGCGATGCAGGTTTTCTGTGGGGAAAAGGACTTCCAAGTAATTGCTCATACTGGACTGCAACTGGAGGAACCACTACTGTTTAGGGATGACAGTGTGCATCTTTCGAGATTGGGGAACGATTACTACATGATGGAGATGAGAGATGTGGTTAGAAAGTTATGGAATGAGCCGATTTGGTGTCACAGGGATGCTTGAGTAGGTGGGGGCGAAAGATGCACAGGTTGGACCAATGGATGAAGAACGGAACGGGTCATGTAGTGGTAGGAGAAGTGAGTTCGGAGTGGGTGAAGATAGTGAATGGGTGAAGAGTTGATGTTGGGGGTTTTGGTTATTGTTGTTTGCTGTTATTTGGTTATTGATTATGTTGTGCAGCCTGGTCCTAATAAATGGCCTTTTACGCTCAAGACATCAGCGTGGTTTGTTTATTGTTATTGCGCGATGTTGGGCCCGGGGTAAGCACAGTCGCAGACTAGTCTTCCCCGGGGTCTTTCGCACAGGGGAGGACCAGGCAGGGTCAAGGGGTGGGGTTCAGGGGTGGGTATAAGAATGCAGGGGAGGAAGGCAACTTCCTCTTCCTGCATTCTCTGCACAATTGGGTGGGCTTAGTTAGCAAAAGGCCACTCACCCTGCAGTTGCTTGGGTTCTGAAGTAGGGTTCGCGAAGCGTGCCAGTTTAGGACGGGCTGCAGGGTTAGCGATACTTTGGAGGGGTGGGGTAGTCAATAGCGGGCGCACCCATCCCTGGGGGGTCGAGAGAGTGAATGATGGCGGGAGCTGGAGGCATGAGTGGAATGCCAGGTGATACCAGGGAGGATGCTAGGAGATCTGTAGAAATGGATGAAGAACGGAACGGGTCATTGAGTGGTAAGAGAAGTGAGTTCGGTGTGGGTGAAGAGAGTGAATGGATGAAGCGTTGATGTTGGGGGTTTTGGTTATTGTCGTTTGCTGTTATTTGGTTATTGATTATGTTGTGCAGTCTGGTCCTAATAAATGGCCTTTTACGCTCAAGACATCAGCGTGGTCTGTTTATTGCACGATGCTTAGGCTTCTTCGTACGCACGCACCCACAGCGCCTTTAAGCTAGGGAAAGTCTGCTCTGCCTCACGCAGGTTTCCCAGAAATGCTTAGGCTCCGCCCGTGTCAGAGCTCTAAACACCCAGTGTAAAGAGCGAACAAGGCATGGACTTAGACAAACCCACCAAGTAAGTGTTAGTGCCGGCAGTTCACAGGGCACATGCTTTGGTTTGCTGTAATTTACAATATTTACTTATACGTAGGTGTCCCGTAAGCCAGTCGCCATCTCCGATAATAACTTACTTGACTCAGAAAAATGCCTTGATGCAGCACACTCGATCCTGCTGCCCGTTTGAGTTGTAAAGTCACATACCTATGAACGTAGAGTTCGGATTAATGGTACCTCACAGGAGGGTTGCTGGTGAACACCTGCTCTGTCGTCAGTCAGCTGCCCCTCCTAGCTGTAGAGTACTGAACAGTGAATACTTCACGGTGACTCCTGCCTCACTGGAGCAGCTGGCTAAAATTGTTGCCAAAAAATCTGGGGAACCGGGTTTGAGTTCTCCGCAATGACGCTGAACATCCTGTTATTCTGGGCAAATCTCTTAATATCCCCGTGCCTAACAAAAAATAAACGTGACGCAACTGGTGCTATGTAAAACGCTCTGATACCCGGTACCGGGTCAAGTTTGCACTATATAGGAGGGCATGGCCAGCAGCATGGTCGGCTAGGATGTGCCTCTGCAGAGCTCCCGATGAGCTGCTTCGAGATCCGGCTTTCTTTATAGTCCTGGTACCCCATCATGACGGAGGTGGGTCTACAGTGGTCCAAGACCCTTTAGACACTGGAAAACCGCAGAATTTCTACGATCCTACGGAGAATATTGATGCCGAAAAACCGATAGCGAGACCCGAGTTCACCAAGATGGCGGCCGCCTGAGCCGGACTGTGTCGAGCAAGGTGGTGCCCCGATCCTCGCCTCGCCATCCGCAGCGCTCTCAGGGTGTAAATTGTCTGGGGCGAGGCGGAGCGCCTCCGCGACCTCTACTGACTCAGAGGCTGGCCCCTGCAGGAGGTTGGGCGCCCGGAAGCTAGTGCGGACTGTACCAAGATGGCGGCCGGGACTGCCGCAAAGGGCCGATAAAGCTAGCGGCCTGATCCCCTCCCCCGACCTGACGGCGCCTGGAGGGCGGCACAGATCAGCGGTGCGAGGGTAGTCTCCCACGGAGAAGAGAGACCCGGAGCAACACCCTCTGCACACCTGATGAGCCCCCCGGTGGTCCGGGCTCCATAGGAAGTGCCTGAGCCTGCCTGAATCCCCGAGCAACCTGTAGGCCGTGGCCTATCTCCTACCAGGTACCAGGGCGAGACCAGTTTTTGACAGTCAGTGGGGGCCAGAGAGTACCAGGCAGAGCGCGCCAGTCCACGCCGGACTGTCGTCGCCAGAGGGGAGGCGGGCGAGGCCCCGGGAAGGGGTCGCAGTGACATACTGCAACAGCCTAGGAAGAGAGGCCTGGGGCATCAGACGGCGGCGGAAGAAGGGTGGTTTCAGCAACGCAGAGCGGCTGGCGGCCCCCCGCCCCCACTTTTTTGCCATACGGCGTCTTCCCGGGGAAAACGACAGAGAGCGGAGAGAGCGACGTGGAGGCTATAGAGGGCGTCATCAGTCCCACATGAGGATCCCACTTGCCAGGACACCCCAAGAAGAAAACACAGGAGGATTGCGTTAGGGATCCACATAGGGGAGCGGATTGTCAGCGCCACGAGGTCGGATATGCGGTGGCAGGATGTCTCGGTGGCACTGGAGACCCAGAAGTGCAGGGGGGACGCGTGGCACCCTACTAGAGGAGGAGCACCTGGAGCCTGCAAGCTTACGGAGACCAACAGGTTGGTGGACTGTGAAAGAAACAACAGCGAGACTGGGATATTACAATAGGAACAAAGCCGGGACCCAGACAGCGGAATCAGGCGGGATAACAGAGGGGCCGGGCACCACCGCCAAGCTACACCACCACCGTGCAAGGGTATGTGAGGGTCAACGTGCCCACTACACCTCTTCTCTCCAGCGGCCTGTCTGGTAAGAAGTACGCAAGAGACTCATCTGGAGGAGAGGGGACGCGTAGGAGGGCAAGATGGGGAAAAGAGTCCCGGTACTCAAGCCGGCGCGGCAGGAGACCATGGATAACTATGCCACGGCCCGTCTACAGAAGGAGGGGATCCCAGTGACCTCTGGCGCACGTTCGGATACTGCAATGCTGCTGGAGGCGATACAAGCATCTAGAACGGACACACAAGACTCGAGGGCAGCCTTGGAGGTCAAAATAGGCGAGATGGGCTCAGAGGTGCTGCTCCTGCGCCAGTATTTCCAAAAACTAACGGAGAGGGTGACCCCAGCGGAGACACGGATAGGGGAGGCGGAAGACTCCCTCAACACCCTACGGAAGGACATGGTGGAGGTCCAAGCCTCTCACCGGCAACTGCTCTGGAAAGTGGATGATGCGGAAAACAGAGCACGGCGCAACAACCTCCGCTTCGTGGGCTTTAAAGAAGGTATCGAGGGGGAGGACATGGCGACTTATCTACACTCCTGGCTGAAAATGACGTTCCCGCGGTCACAATTCTCGAACTGTTTCATCATAGAGCGGGCGCATACAGCGCTACTGGCGAGGCCGCCGGAAGGAGCGAGGCCTCGACCGGTCATCGCACGTTTCTTGAACTTTGCAGACAGAGACGTGATACTCCGCGAGGCCAGGAAGTTGGGTGAGATAAGACTCGAAAATACTAACATAATGATCTTTCCAGATTATAGCCAAGAGGTCCAGAAACAAAGGCGATCGTTTGATACGGTAAAAGCAAAGGTGAGAGACCTATACTTAACGTACATGTTGCTCTTCCCAGTGAAATTGAAAGTAATATTTGAGGGTAAGACACACTTCTTTAACCGACCGGAAGAGGCCTGGCAGTGGCTCTAGGAACGTCCAATACTCCGAGGAGGTACAGACGACTGTCGCCGAATACGGGTTGAGATGGCAGCCGCTAATCTTAGGAGCAGCCCCCCTAAGGCTCAAAGACTCAAACGGCCACGGATAAGGAGACGTACGCAGACCACACCATATCCAGGAGCCGACATTACGGGACGGAGATGACGGAACTCGATATCCTCCATGGGGAAATCAGCAGCGTCCGGATCTAGATTTTGAAGTCTGGCCAATCCCGAGTGTTCAGAAGAGGAAGAAGAATCGGAAGGCCGAACATCGGAAGCGGAGGAAACGGAGGGATGCTCCTTACATCCCCTACAGACTGCCATCCGGGAGCTCGAGAAAGAAACGCCCGGCCAGATGGAAGATCTGGGCAGTGGGACACAAGACTAGCATTCCTGATGGGGAACAGGACTGGTACCAGGGAAAGCAGCTCATCGTTGAGGGGGCACGCAAGTTACACACACCCCTTTTCACCTATTGTTTGTTGTTAATTTCTATGATATGTTCTTTCTTATTTCGGGCTGATCGGGTGGGGGCAGGAAGCTCAACCGCTACGTAAGGTACAACTCTAGGTTGAGTGGGGGGATCCAGGGGAGGGCGACAGGCCTACTCCGCCAGCAGTCTTGGTTCTGCGGAAGTTGAGACTGAAGGGGGGGAGGTGGGAGCAGGTTGGGGGGGGCCGCTATGGGTGATTCCAGTTAAAGGGGGTTGAGGGACAGGAGTCCAGTTGGGGGATGGGCAGGGTGGAGGGAGGAGGGGAGTTTGGAAGTGGAGGGGGGGGACAATCATGTTATGGTGGCCGCACACTTCAGTACTCCAGACGACACCTCCACACAGGCGACCGATTACACTATGCACCACATGCTTCGGACTGGCGGTTGACCACGAGAGACAAGGCAGTGATCGGAGGGGATTCAGTGTCCTGACATGGAACATTAATGGGCTCGGCAGCAAGATCAAGAGGGGGTTGGTGAATTCTTACATTAAACGACTGAACCCCAACATAACATGTTACAGGAAACCCACCTTAAAGGGACTAACTGTGCCTTTCTAGCCAGGGGACAGTACAGAGTATTGGCCCACGGGGGATACACTACGGACTCGAGAGGGGTGGCAATTATTGTAAAAAAGACCACACCGTTTTTGTATAGCTCAAACATGGAGTGACCCACAGGGGACATATGTAGGAGTTAAGGGGACATGGAACAGACGCGAGTACACGATAATCTCAGTGTATGCCCTCACCGAAACTACAAATTCAGAAAAGGGGGTGGTGATGAACAGAGTGTCTGAATCAAGCAGACCACTCTTACCCAGTCCAAAGATCAGGGCTTGATCCATCACCGTTTTTTAGCTCACTGCACCATCCCAGCTCAGAACCTGGCTACATGCAAATTAGTCTGTTCCTGTCCCAGTGCATGATGGGAACAGGGCAAACCAAATTACCAAGCCAATTCTTATACTGGGAAGGAAACAAGCTTCCGGGGACCGGTTTCAGGCATTTCAGCGGTCGTTTTTGGCCACTATAGGTGTGGCAGGGTATACTCAGACATGAGTCCCTTTCTCACTGCACCATCAGGATTCAAGCAAGCCGGGCCGAAGATGGCTGAAATGCCAGAAACCGGTCCCCGGTAGCTTGTCTCCTTTCTGGTGAAGAATTGGCTTGGTAGTTTAGTCTGCCCTGTTCCCACGATGCACTGGGCCAGGGACAGACTGATTTGCATATAGCCAGGTTCTGAACTGGGATGGTGCAGTGAGATAAATAACGGTGATGGATCAAGCCCTGATCTTTGGACTGGGTAAGAGTGGTCTGCTTAATTCAGACACTCTGTTCATCACCACCCCCATTTCTGTATTGTTTTTGGCCACTATAGGTGTGGCAGGGTATACTCAGACATGAGTCCCTTTCTCATTGCACCATCAGGATTCAAGCAAGCCGGGCCGAAGACGGCTGAAATGCCAGAAACCGGTCCCCGGTAGCTTGTCTCCTTTCTGGTGAAGAATTGGCTTGGTAGTTTAGTCTGCCCTGTTCCCATGATGCACTGGGCCAGGGACAGACTGATTTGCATATAGCCAGGTTCTGAACTGGGATGGTGCAGTGAGACAAATAACGGTGATGGATCAAGCCCTGATCTTTGGACTGGGTAAGAGTGGTCTGCTTAATTCAGACACTCTGTTCATCACCACCCCCATTTCTGCATCGTTTTGGCCACTATAGGTGTGGCAGGGTATACTCAGACATGAGTCCCTTTCTCACTGCACCATCAGGATTCAAGCAAGCCGGGCCGAAGACGGCTGAAATGCCAGAAACCGGTCCCCGGTAGCTTGTCTCCTTTCTGGTGAAGAATTGGCTTGGTAGTTTAGTCTGCCCTGTTCCCATGATGCACTGGGCCAGGGACAGACTGATTTGCATATAGCCAGGTTCTGAACTGGGATGGTGCAGTGAGATAAATAACGGTGATGGATCAAGCCCTGATCTTTGGACTGGGTAAGAGTGGTTTGCTTAATTGAGACACTCTGTTCATCACCACCCCCATTTCTGCATCGTTTTGGCCACTATAGGTGTGGCAGGGTATACTCAGACATAAGTCCCTTTCTCACTGCACCATCAGGATTCAAGCAAGCTGGGCCGAAGACGGCTGAAATGCCAGAAACCGGTCCCCTGTAGCTTGTCTCCTTTCTGGTGAAGAATTGGCTTGGTAGTTTAGTCTGCCCTGTTCCCATGATGCACTGGGCCAGGGACAGACTGATTTGCATATAGCCAGGTTCTGAACTGGGATGGTGCAGTGAGATAAATAACGGTGATGGATCAAGCCCTGATCTTTGGACTGGGTAAGAGTGGTCTGCTTAATTCAGACACTCTGTTCATCACCACCCCCATTTCTGTATCATTTTTGGCCACTATAGGTGTGGCAGGGTATACTCAGACATGAGTCCCTTTCTCACTGCACCATCAGGATTCAAGCAAGCCGGGCCGAAGACGGCTGAAATGCCAGAAACCGGTCCCCGGTAGCTTGTCTCCTTTCTGGTGAAGAATTGGCTTGGTAGTTTAGTCTGCCCTGTTCCCATGATGCACTGGGCCAAGGACAGACTGATTTGCATATAGCCAGGTTCTGAACTGGGATGGTGCAGGGAGATAAATAACGGTGATGGATCAAGCCCTGATCTTTGGACTGGGTAAGAGTGGTCTGCTTAATTCAGACACTCTGTTCATCACCACCCACATTTCTGTATCGTTTTTGGCCACTAAAGGTGTGGCAGGGTATACTCAGACATGAGTCCCTTTCTCACTGCACCATCAGGATTCAAGCAAGCCGGGCTGAAGACGGCTGAAATGCCAGAAACCGGTTCCCGGTAGCTTGTCTCCTTTCTGGTGAAGAATTGGCTTGGTAGTTTAGTCTGCCCTGTTCCCATGATGCACTGGCCCAGGCACAGACTGATTTGCATATAGCCAGGTTCTGAACTGGGATGGTGCAGTGAGATAAATAACGGTGATGGATCAAGCCCTGATCTTTGGACTGGGTAAGAGTGGTCTGCTTAATTCAGACACTCTGTTCATCACCACCCCCATTTCTGTATCGTTTTTGGCCTCTATAGGTGTGGCAGGGTATACTCAGACATGAGTCCCTTTCTCACTGCACCATCAGGATTCAAGCAAGCCGGGCCGAAGACGGCTGAAATGCCAGAAACCAGTCCCCGGTAGCTTGTCTCCTTTCTGGTGAAGAATTGGCTTGGTAGTTTAGTCTGCCCTGTTCCCATGATGCACTGGGCCAGGGACAGACTGATTTGCATATAGCCAGGTTCTTAACTGGGATGGTGCAGTGAGATAAATAACGGTGATGGATCAAGCCCTGATCTTTGGACTGGGTAAGAGTGGTTTGCTTAATTCAGACACTCTGTTCATCACCACCCCCATTTCTGCATCGTTTTGGCCACTATAGATGTGGCAGGGTATACTCAGACATGAGTCCCTTTCTCACTGCACCATCAGGATTCAAGCAAGCCGGGCTGAAGACGGCTGAAATGCCAGAAACCGGTCCCCGGTAGCTTGTCTCCTTTCTGGTGAAGAATTGGCTTGGTAGTTTAGTCTGCCCAGTTCCCATGATGCACTGGGCCAGGGACAGACTGATTTGCATATAGCCAGGTTCTGAACTGGGATGGTGCAGTGAGATAAATAACGGTGATGGATCAAGCCCTGATCTTTGGACTGGGTAAGAGTGGTCTGCTTAATTCAGACACTCTGTTCATCACCACCCCCATTTCTGTATTGTTTTTGGCCACTATAGGTGTGGCAGGGTATACTCAGACATGAGTCCCTTTCTCATTGCACCATCAGGATTCAAGCAAGCCGGGCCGAAGACGGCTGAAATGCCAGAAACCGGTCCTCTGTAGCTTGTCTCCTTTCTGGTGAAGAATTGGCTTGGTAGTTTAGTCTGCCCTGTTCCCATGATGCACTGGGCCAGGGACAGACTGATTTGCATATAGCCAGGTACTGAACTGGGATGGTGCAGTGAGAAAATAACGGTGATGGATCAAGCCCTGATCTTTGGACTGGGTAAGAGTGGTTTGCTTAATTCAGACACTCTGTTCATCACCACCCCCATTTCTGCATCGTTTTGGCCACTATAGGTGTGGCAGGGTATACTCAGACATGAGTCCCTTTCTCACTGCACCATCAGGATTCAAGCAAGCCGGGCCGAAGATGGCTGAAATGCCAGAAACCGGTCCCCGGTAGCTTGTCTCCTTTCTGGTGAAGAATTGGCTTGGTAGTTTAGTCTGCCCTGTTCCCATGATGCACTGGGCCAGGGACAGACTGATTTGCATATAGCCAGGTTCTGAACTGGGATGGTGCAGTGAGATAAATAACGGTGATGGATCAAGCCCTGATCTTTGGACTGGGTAAGAGTGGTCTGCTTAATTCAGACACTCTGTTCATCACCACCCCCATTTCTGTATTGTTTTTGGCCACTATAGGTGTGGCAGGGTATACTCAGACATGAGTCCCTTTCTCATTGCACCATCAGGATTCAAGCAAGCTGGGCCGAAGACGGCTGAAATGCCAGAAACCGGTCCCCGGTAGCTTGTCTCCATTCTGGTGAAGAATTGGCTTGGTAGTTTAGTCTGCCCTGTTCCCATGATGCACTGGGCCAGGGACAGACTGATTTGCATATAACCAGGTTCTGAACTGGGATGGTGCAGTGAGATAAATAACGGTGATGGATCAAGCCCTGATCTTTGGACTGGGTAAGAGTGGTTTGCTTAATTCAGACACTCTGTTCATCACCACCCCCATTTCTGCATCGTTTTGGCCACTATAGGTGTGGCAGGGTATACTCAGACATGAGTCCCTTTCTCACTGCACCATCAGGATTCAAGCAAGCCGGGCGAAGACGGCTGAAATGCCAGAAACCGGTCCCCGGTAGCTTGTCTCCTTTCTGGTGAAGAATTGGCTTGGTAGTTTAGTCTGCCCTGTTCCCATGATGCACTGGGCCAGGGACAGACTGATTTGCATAAAGCCAGGTTCTGAACTGGGATGGTGCAGTGAGATAAATAACGGTGATGGATCAAGCCCTGATCTTTGGACTGGGTAAGAGTGGTCTGCTTAATTCAGACACTCTGTTCATCACCACCCCCATTTCTGTATCGTTTTTGGCCACTATAGGTGTGGCAGGGTATACTCAGACATGAGTCCCTTTCTCACTGCACCATCAGGATTCAAGCAAGTTGGGCCGAAGACGGCTGAAATGCCAGAAACCGGTCCTCGGTAGCTTGTCTCCTTTCTGGTGAAGAATTGGCTTGGTAGTTTAGTCTGCCCTGTTCCCATGATGCACTGGGCCAGGGACAGACTGATTTGCATATAGCCAGGTTCTGAACTGGGATGGTGCAGTGAGATAAATAACGGTGATGGATCAAGCCCTGATATTTGGACTGGGTAAGAGTGGTTTGCTTAATTCAGACACTTTGTTCATCACCACCTCCATTTCTGCATCGTTTTGGCCACTATAGGTGTGGCAGGGTATACTCAGACATGAGTCCCTTTCTCACTGCACCATCAGGATTCAAGCAAGCCGGGCCGAAGATGGCTGAAATGCCAGAAACCGGTCCCCGGTAGCTTGTCTCCTTTCTGGTGAAGAATTGGCTTGGTAGTTTAGTCTGCCCTGTTCCCATGATGCACTGGGCCAGGGACAGACTGATTTGCATATAGCCAGGTTCTGAACTGGGATGGTGCAGTGAGATAAATAACGGTGATGGATCAAGCCCTGATCTTTGGACTGGGTAAGAGTGGTCTGCTTAATTCAGACACTCTGTTCATCACCACCCCCATTTCTGTATTGTTTTTGGCCACTATAGGTGTGGCAGGGTATACTCAGACATGAGTCCCTTTCTCATTGCACCATCAGGATTCAAGCAAGCTGGGCCGAAGACGGCTGAAATGCCAGAAACCGGTCCCCGGTAGCTTGTCTCCTTTCTGGTGAAGAATTGGCTTGGTAGTTTAGTCTGCCCTGTTCCCATGATGCACTGGGCCAGGGACAGACTGATTTGCATATAGCCAGGTTCTGAACTGGGATGGTACAGTGAGATAAATAACGGTGATGGATCAAGCCCTGATCTTTGGACTGGGTAAGAGTGGTTTGCTTAATTCAGACACTCTGTTCATCACCACCCCCATTTCTGCATCGTTTTGGCCACTATAGGTGTGGCAGGGTATACTCAGACATGAGTCCCTTTCTCACTGCACCATCAGGATTCAAGCAAGCCGGGCCGAAGACGGCTTAAATGCCAGAAACTGGTCCCCGGTAGCTTGTCTCCTTTCTGGTGAAGAATTAGCTTGGTAGTTTAGTCTGCCCTGTTCCCATGATGCACTGGGCCAGGGACAGACTGATTTGCATAAAGCCAGGTTCTGAACTGGGATGGTGCAGTGAGATAAATAACGGTGATGGATCAAGCCCTGATCTTTGGACTGGGTAAGAGTGGTCTGCTTAATTCAGACACTCTGTTCATCACCACCCCCATTTCTGTATCGTTTTTGGCCACTATAGGTGTGGCAGGGTATACTCAGACATGAGTCCCTTTCTCACTGCACCATCAGGATTCAAGCAAGCTGGGCCGAAGACGGCTGAAATGCCAGAAACCGGTCCCCGGTAGCTTGTCTCCTTTCTGGTGAAGGATTGGCTTGGTAGTTTAGTCTGCCCTGTTCCCATGATGCACTGGGCCAGGGACAGACTGATTTGCATAAAGCCAGGTTCTGAACTGGGATGGTGCAGTGAGATAAATAACGGTGATGGATCAAGCCCTGATCTTTGGACTGGGTAAGAGTGGTCTGCTTAATTCAGACACTCTGTTCATCACCACCCCATTTCTGTATCGTTTTTGGCCACTATAGGTGTGGCAGGGTATACTCAGACATGAGTCCCTTTCTCACTGCACCATCAGGATTCAAGCAAGCTGGGCCGAAGATGGCTGAAATGCCAGAAACCGGTCCCCGGTAGCTTGTCTCCTTTCTGGTGAAGAATTGGCTTGGTAGTTTAGTCTTCCCTGTTCCCATGATGCACTGGGCCAGGGACAGACTGATTTTCATATAGCCAGGTTCTGAACTGGGATAGTGCAGTGAGATAAATAACGGTGATGGATCAAGCCCTGATCTTTGGACTGGGTAAGAGTGGTTTGCTTAATTCAGACACTCTGTTCATCACCACCCCCATTTCTGCATCGTTTTGGCCACTATAGGTGTGGCAGGGTATACTCAGACATGAGTCCCTTTCTCACTGCACCATCAGGATTCAAGCAAGCCGGGCCGAAGATGGCTGAAATGCCAGAAACTGGTCCCCGGTAGCTTGTCTCCTTTCTGGTGAAGAATTGGCTTGGTAGTTTAGTCTGCCCTGTTCCCATGATGCACTGGGCCAGGGACAGACTGATTTGCATAAAGCCAGGTTCTGAACTTGGATGGTGCAGTGAGATAAATAACGGTGATGGATCAAGCCCTGATCTTTGGACTGGGTAAGAGTGGTCTGCTTATTTCAGACACTCTGTTCATCACCACCCCCATTTCTGTATCGTTTTTGGCCACTATAGGTGTGGCAGGGTATACTCAGACATGAGTCCCTTTCTCACTGCACCATCAGGATTCAAGCAAGCTGGGCCGAAGACGGCTGAAATGCCAGAAACCGGTCCCCGGTAGCTTGTCTCCTTTCTGGTGAAGGATTGGCTTGGTAGTTTAGTCTGCCCTGTTCCCATGATGCACTGGGCCAGGGACAGACTGATTTGCATAAAGCCAGGTTCTGAACTGGGATGGTGCAGTGAGATAAATAACGGTGATGGATCAAGCCCTGATCTTTGGACTGGGTAAGAGTGGTCTGCTTAATTCAGACACTCTGTTCATCACCACCCCATTTCTGTATCGTTTTTGGCCACTATAGGTGTGGCAGGGTATACTCAGACATGAGTCCCTTTCTCACTGCACCATCAGGATTCAAGCAAGCTGGGCCGAAGATGGCTGAAATGCCAGAAACCGGTCCCCGGTAGCTTGTCTCCTTTCTGGTGAAGAATTGGCTTGGTAGTTTAGTCTTCCCTGTTCCCATGATGCACTGGGCCAGGGACAGACTGATTTGCATATAGCCAGGTTCTGAACTGGGATGGTGCAGTGAGATAAATAACGGTGATGGATCAAGCCCTGATCTTTGGACTGGGTAAGAGTGGTTTGCTTAATTCAGACACTCTGTTCATCACCACCCCCATTTCTGCATCGTTTTGGCCACTATAGGTGTGGCAGGGTATACTCAGACATGAGTCCCTTTCTCACTGCACCATCAGGATTCAAGCAAGCCGGGCCGAAGATGGCTGAAATGCCAGAAACCGGTCCCCGGTAGCTTGTCTCCTTTCTGGTGAAGAATTGGCTTGGTAGTTTAGTCTGCCCTGTTCCCATGATGCACTGGGCCAGGGACAGACTGATTTGCATATAGCCAGGTTCTGAACTGGGATGGTGCAGTGAGATAAATAACGGTGATGGATCAAGCCCTGATCTTTGGACTGGGTAAGAGTGGTCTGCTTAATTCAGACACTCTGTTCATCACCACCCCCATTTCTGTATTGTTTTTGGCCACTATAGGTGTGGCAGGGTATACTCAGACATGAGTCCCTTTCTCATTGCACCATCAGGATTCAAGCAAGCCGGGCCGAAGACGGCTGAAATGCCAGAAACCGGTCCCCGGTAGCTTGTCTCCTTTCTGGTGAAGAATTGGCTTGGTAGTTTAGTCTGCCCTGTTCCCATGATGCACTGGGCCAGGGACAGACTGATTTGCATATAGCCAGGTTCTGAACTGGGATGGTGCAGTGAGATAAATAACGGTGATGGATCAAGCCCTGATCTTTGGACTGGGTAAGAGTGGTCTGCTTAATTCAGACACTCTGTTCATCACCACCCCCATTTCTGTATCATTTTTGGCCACTATAGGTGTGGCAGGGTATACTCAGACATGAGTCCCTTTCTCACTGCACCATCAGGATTCAAGCAAGCTGGGCCGAAGACGGCTGAAATGCCAGAAACCGGTCCCCGGCAGCTTGTCTCCTTTCTGGTGAAGAATTGGCTTGGTAGTTTAGTCTGCCCTGTTCCCATAATGCACTGGACCAGGGACAGACTGATTTGCATATAGCCAGGTTCTGAACTGGGATGGTGCAGTGAGATAAATAACGGTGATGGATCAAGCCCTGATCTTTGGACTGGGTAAGAGTGGTTTGCCTAATTCAGACACTCTGTTCATCACCACCCCCATTTCTGCATCGTTTTGGCCACTATAGGTGTGGCAGGGTATACTCAGACATGAGTCCCTTTCTCACTGCACCATCAGGATTCAAGCAAGCCGGGCCGAAGACGGCTGAAATGCCAGAAACCGGTCCCTGGTAGCTTGTCTCCTTTCTGGTGAAGAATTGGCTTGGTAGTTTAGTCTGCTCTGTTCCCATGATGCACTGGGCCAGGGACAGACTGATCTGCATAAAGCCAGGTTCTGAACTGGGATGGTGCAGTGAGATAAATAACTGTGATGGATCAAGCCCTGATCTTTTGACTGGGTAAGAGTGGTCTGCTTAATTCAGACACTCTGTTCATCACCACCCCCATTTCTGTATCGTTTTTGGCCACTATAGGTGTGGCAGGGTATACTCAGACATGAGTCCCTTTCTCACTGCACCATCAGGATTCAAGCAAGCTGGGCCGAAGACGGCTGAAATGCCAGAAACCGGTCCCCGGTAGCTTGTCTCCTTTCTGGTGAAGAATTGGCTTGGTAGTTTAGTCTGCCCTGTTCCCATGATGCACTGGGCCAGGGACAGACTGATTTGCATATAGCCAGGTTCTGAACTGGGATGGTGCAGTGAGATAAATAACGGTGATGGATCAAGCCCTGATCTTTGGACTGGGTAAGAGTGGTTTGCTTAATTCAGACACTCTGTTCATCACCACCCCCATTTCTGAATCGTTTTGGCCACTATAGGTGTGGCAGGGTACACTCAGACATGAGTCCCTTTCTCACTGCACCATCAGGATTCAAGCAAGCCTGGCCGAAGACGGCTGAAATGCCAGAAACCGGTCCCCGGTAGCTTGTCTCCTTTCTGGTGAAGAATTGGCTTGGTAGTTTAGTCTGCCCTGTTCCCATGATGCACTGGGCCAGGGACAGACTGATTTGCATATAGCCAGGTTCTGAACTGGGATGGTGCAGTGAGATAAATAACGGTGATGGATCAAGCCCTGATCTTTGGACTGGGTAAGAGTGGTCTGCTTAATTCAGACACTCTGTTCATCACCACCCCCATTTCTGTATCATTTTTGGCCACTATAGGTGTGGCAGGGTTACTCAGACATGAGTCCCTTTCTCACTGCACCATCAGGATTCAAGCAAGCCGGGCCGAAGACGGCTGAAATGCCAGAAACCGGTCCCCGGTAGCTTGTCTCCTTTCTGGTGAAGAATTGGCTTGGTAGTTTAGTCTGCCCTGTTCCCATGATGCACTGGGCCAAGGACAGACTGATTTGCATATAGCCAGGTTCTGAACTGGGATGGTGCAGTGAGATAAATAATGGTGATGGATCAAGCCCTGATCTTTGGACTGGGTAAGAGTGGTCTGCTTAATTCAGACACTCTGTTCATCACCACCCCCATTTCTGTATCGTTTTGGCCACTATAGGTGTGGCAGGGTATACTCAGACATGAGTCCCTTTCTCACTGCACCATCAGGATTCAAGCAAGCTGGGCCGAAGACGGCTGAAATGCCAGAAACTGGTCCCCGGTAGCTTGTCTCCTTTCTGGTGAAGAATTGGCTTGGTAGTTTAGTCTGCCCTGTTCCCATGATGCACCGAGCCAGGGACAGACTGATTTGCATAAAGCCAGGTTCTGAACTGGGATGGTGCAGTGAGATAAATAACGGTGATGGATCAAGCCCTGATCTTTGGACTGGGTAAGAGTGGTCTGCTTAATTCAGACACTCTGTTCATCACCACCCCCATTTCTGCATCGTTTTGGCCACTATAGATGTGGCAGGGTATACTCAGACATGAGTCCCTTTCTCACTGCACCATCAGGATTCAATCAAGCCGGGCCGAAGACGGCTGAAATGCCAGAAACCGGCCCCCGGTAGCTTGTCTCCTTTCTGGTGAAGAATTGGCTTGGTAGTTTAGTCTGCCCTGTTCCCATGATGCACTGGGCCAGGGACACACTGATTTGCATATAGCCAGGTTCTGAACTGGGATGGTGCAGTGAGATAAATAACGGTGATGGATCAAGCCCTGATCTTTGGACTGGGTAAGAGTGGTCTGCTTAATTCAGACACTCTGTTCATCACCACCCCCATTTCTGTATCGTTTTTGGCCACTATAGGTGTGGCAGGGTATACTCAGACATGAGTCCCTTTCTCACTGCACCATCAGGATTCAAGCAAGCTGGGCCGAAGACGGCTGAAATGCCAGAAACTGGTCTCCGGTAGCTTGTCTCCTTTCTGGTGAAGAATTGGCTTGGTAGTTTAGTCTGCCCTGTTCCCATGATGCACTGGGCCAGGGACAGACTGATTTGCATATAGCCAGGTTCTGAACTGCGATGGTGCAGTGAGATAAATAACGGTGATGGATCAAGCCCTGATCTTTGGAAAGGGTAAGAGTGGTTTGCTTAATTCAGACACTCTGTTCATCACCACCCCCATTTCTGCATCGTTTTGGCCACTATAGGTGTGGCAGGGTATACTCAGACATGAGTCCCTTTCTCACTGCACCATCAGGATTCAAGCAAGCCTGGCCGAAGACGGCTGAAATGCCAGAAACCGGTCCCCGGTAGCTTGTCTCCTTTCTGGTGAAGAATTGGCTTGGTAGTTTAGTCTGCCCTGTTCCCATGATGCACTGGGCCAGGTACAGACTGATTTGCATATAGCCAGGTTCTCAACTGGGATGGTGCAGTGAGATAAATAACGGTGATGGATCAAGCCCTGATCTTTGGACAGGGTAAGAGTGGTCTGCTTAATTCAGACACTCTGTTCATCACCACCCCCATTTCTGTATCATTTTTGGCTACTATAGGTGTGGCAGGGTATACTCAGACATGAGTCCTTTCTCACTGCACAATCAGGATTCAAGCAAGCCGGGCCGAAGACGGCTGAAATGCCAGAAACCGGTCCCCGGTAGCTTGTCTCCTTTCTGGTGAAGAATTGGCTTGGTAGTTTAGTCTGCCCTGTTCCCATGATGCACTGGGCCAAGGACAGACTGATTTGCATATAGCCAGGTTCTGAACTGGGATGGTGCAGTGAGATAAATAATGGTGATGGATCAAGCCCTGATCTTTGGACTGGGTAAGAGTGGTCTGCTTAATTCAGACACTCTGTTCATCACCACCCCCCTTTCTGTATCGTTTTGGCCACTATAGGTGTGGCAGGGTATACTCAGACATAAGTCCCTTTCTCACTGCACCATCAGGATTCAAGCAAGCTGGGCCGAAGACGGCTGAAATGCCAGAAACCGGTCCCCGGTAGCTTGTCTCCTTTCTGGTGAAGAATTGGCTTGGTAGTTTAGTCTGCCCTGTTCCCATGATGCACTGGGCCAGGGACAGACTGATTTGCATAAAGCCAGGTTCTGAACTGGGATGGTGCAGTGAGATAAATAACGGTGATGGATCAAGCCCTGATCTTTGGACTGGGTAAGAGTGGTCTGCTTAATTCAGACACTCTGTTCATCACCACCCACATTTCTGTATCGTTTTTGGCCACTAAAGGTGTGGCAGGGTATACTCAGACATGAGTCCCTTTCTCACTGCACCATCAGGATTCAAGCAAGCCGGGCTGAAGACGGCTGAAATGCCAGAAACCGGTTCCCGGTAGCTTGTCTCCTTTCTGGTGAAGAATTGGCTTGGTAGTTTAGTCTGCCCTGTTCCCATGATGCACTGGCCCAGGCACAGACTGATTTGCATATAGCCAGGTTCTGAACTGGGATGGTGCAGTGAGATAAGTAACGGTGATGGATCAAGCCCTGTTCTTTGGACTGGGTAAGAGTGGTCTGCTTAATTCAGACACTCTGTTCATCACCACCCCCATTTCTGTATCGTTTTTGGCCTCTATAGGTGTGGCAAGGTATACTCAAACATGAGTCCCTTTCTCACTGCACCATCAGGATTCAAGCAAGCCAGGCCGAAGACGGCTGAAATGCCAGAAACCGGTCCCCGGTAGCTTGTCTCCTTTCTGGTGAAGAATTGGCTTGGTAGTTTAGTCTGCCCTGTTCCCATGATGCACTGGGCCAGGGACAGACTGATTTGCATATAGCCAGGTTCTGAACTGGGATGGTGCAGTGAGATAAATAACGGTGATGGATCAAGCCCTGATCTTTGGACTGGGTAAGAGTGGTTTGCTTAATTCAGACACTCTGTTCATCACCACCCCCATTTCTGCATCGTTTTGGCCACTATAGATGTGGCAGGGTATACTCAGACATGAGTCCCTTTCTCACTGCACCATCAGGATTCAAGCAAGCCGGGCCGAAGACGGCTGAAATGCCAGAAACCGGTCCCCGGTAGCTTGTCTCCTTTCTGGTGAAGAATTGGCTTGGTAGTTTAGTCTGCCCTGTTCCCATGATGCACTGGGCCAAGGACAGACTGATTTGCATATAGCCAGGTTCTGAACTGGGATGGTGCAGTGAGATAAATAATGGTGATGGATCAAGCCCTGATCTTTGGACTGGGTAAGAGTGGTCTGCTTAATTCAGACACTCTGTTCATCACCACCCCCATTTCTGTATCATTTTTGGCCACTATAGGTTTGGCAGGGTATACTCAGACATGAGTCCCTTTCTCACTGCACCATCAGGATTCAAGCAAGCCGGGCCAAAGACGGCTGAAATGCCAGAAACCGGTCCCCGGTAGCTTGTCTCCTTTCTGGTGAAGAATTGGCTTGGTAGTTTAGTCTGCCCTGTTCCCATGATGCACTGGGCCAAGGACAGACTGATTTGCATATAGCCAGGTTCTGAACTGGGATGGTGCAGTGGGATAAATAATGGTGATGGATCAAGCCCTGATCTTTGGACTGGGTAAGAGTGGTCTGCTTAATTCAGACACTCTGTTCATCACCACCCCCATTTCTGTATCATTTTTGGCCACTATAGGTGTGGCAGGGTATACTCAGACATGAGTCCCTTTCTCACTGCACCATCAGGATTCAAGCAAGCCGGGCCGAAGACGGCTGAAATGCCAGAAACCGGTCCCCGGTAGCTTGTCTCCTTTCTGGTGAAGAATTGCCTTGGTAGTTTAGTCTGCCCTGTTCCCATGATGCACTGGGCCAAGGACAGACTGATTTGCATATAGCCAGGTTCTGAACTGGGATGGTGCAGTGAGATAAATAATGGTGATGGATCAAGCCCTGATCTTTGGACTGGGTAAGAGTGGTCTGCTTAATTCAGACACTCTGTTCATCACCACCCCCATTTCTGTATCGTTTTGGCCACTATAGGTGTGGCAGGGTATACTCAGACATAAGTCCCTTTCTCACTGCACCATCAGGATTCAAGCAAGCTGGGCCGAAGACGGCTGAAATGCCAGAAACCGGTCCCCGGTAGCTTGTCTCCTTTCTGGTGAAGAATTGGCTTGGTAGTTTAGTCTGCCCTGTTCCCATGATGCACTGAGCCAGGGACAGACTGATTTGCATAAAGCCAGGTTCTGAACTGGGATGCTGCAGTGAGATAAATAACGGTGATGGATCAAGCCCTGATCTTTGGACTGGGTAAGAGTGGTCTGCTTAATTCAGACACTCTGTTCATCACCACCCCCATTTCTGCATCGTTTTGGCCACTATAGATGTGGCAGGGTATACTCAGAAATGAGTCCCTTTCTCACTGCACCATCAGGATTCAAGCAAGCCGGGCCGAAGACGGCTGAAATGCCAGAAACCGGCCCCCGGTAGCTTGTCTCCTTTCTGGTGAAGAATTGGCTTGGTAGTTTAGTCTGCCCTGTTCCCATGATGCACTGGGCCAGGGACACACTGATTTGCATATAGCCCGGTTCTGAACTGGGATGGTGGAGTGAGATAAATAACGGTGATGGATCAAGCCCTGATCTTTGGACTGGGTAAGAGTGGTCTGCTTAATTCAGACACTCTGTTCATCACCACCCCCATTTCTGTATCGTTTTTGGCCACTATAGGTGTGGCAGGGTGTACTCAGACATGAGTCCCTTTCTCACTGCACCATCAGGATTCAAGCAAGCTGGGCCGAAGACGGCTGAAATGCCAGAAACGGGTCCCCGGTAGCTTGTCTCCTTTCTGGTGAAGAATTGGCTTGGTAGTTTAGTCTGCCCTGTTCCCATGATGCACTGGGCCAGGGACAGACTGATTTGCATATAGCCAGGTTCTGAACTGCGATGGTGCAGTGAGATAAATAACGGTGATGGATCAAGCCCTGATCTTTGGAAAGGGTAAGAGTGGTTTGCTTAATTCAGACACTCTGTTCATCACCACCCCCATTTCTGCATCGTTTTGGCCACTATAGGTGTGGCAGGGTATACTCAGACATGAGTCCCTTTCTCACTGCACCATCAGGATTCAAGCAAGCCTGGCCGAAGACTGCTGAAATGCCAGAAACCGGTCCCCGGTAGCTTGTCTCCTTTCTGGTGAAGAATTGGCTTGGTAGTTTAGTCTGCCCTGTTCCCATGATGCACTGGGCCAGGGACAGACTGATTTGCATATAGCCAGGTTCTGAACTCGGATGGTGCAGTGAGATAAATAACGGTGATGGATCAAGCCCTGATCTTTGGACTGGGTAAGAGTGGTCTGCTTAATTCAGACACTCTGTTCATCACCACCCCCATTTCTGTATCATTTTTGGCTACTATAGGTGTGGCAGGGTATACTCAGACATGAGTCCCTTTCTCACTGCACCATCAGGATTCAAGCAAGCCGGGCCGAAGACGGCTGAAATGCCAGAAACCGGTCCCCGGTAGCTTGTCTCCTTTCTGGTGAAGAATTGGCTTGGTAGTTTAGTCTGCCCTGTTCCCATGATGCACTGGGCCAAGGACAGACTGATTTGCATATAGCCAGGTTCTGAACTGGGATGGTGCAGTGAGATAAATAATGGTGATGGATCAAGCCCTGATCTTTGGACTGGGTAAGAGTGGTCTGCTTAATTCAGACACTCTGTTCATCACCACCCCCATTTCTGTATCGTTTTGGCCACTATAGGTGTGGCAGGGTATACTCAGACATAAGTCCCTTTCTCACTGCACCATCAGGATTCAAGCAAGCTGGGCCGAAGACGGCTGAAATGCCAGAAACCGGTCCCCGGTAGCTTGTCTCCTTTCTGGTGAAGAATTGGCTTGGTAGTTTAGTCTGCCCTTTTCCCATGATGCACTGGGCCAGGGACAGACTGATTTGCATAAAGCCAGGTTCTGAACTGGGATGGTGCAGTGAGATAAATAACGGTGATGGATCAAGCCCTGATCTTTGGACTGGGTAAGAGTGGTCTGCTTAATTGAGACACTCTGTTCATCACCACCCACATTTCTGTATCGTTTTTGGCCACTAAAGGTGTGGCAGGGTATACTCAGACATGAGTCCCTTTCTCACTGCACCATCAGGATTCAAGCAAGCCGGGCTGAAGACGGCTGAAATGCCAGAAACCGGTTCCTTGTAGCTTGTCTCCTTTCTGGTGAAGAATTGGCTTGGTAGTTTATTCTGCCCTGTTCCCATGATGCACTGGCCCAGGCACAGACTGATTTGCATATAGCCAGGTTCTGAACTGGGATGGTGCAGTGAGATAAGTAACGGTGATGGATCAAGCCCTGATCTTTGGACTGGGTAAGAGTGGTCTGCTTAATTCAGACACTCTGTTCATCACCACCCCCATTTTTGTATCGTTTTTGGCCTCTATAGGTGTGGCAGGGTATACTCAAACATGAGTCCCTTTCTCACTGCACCATCAGGATTCAAGCAAGCCAGGCCGAAGACGGCTGAAATGCCAGAAACCGGTCCCCGGTACCTTGTCTCCTTTCTGGTGAAGAATTGGCTTGGTAGTTTAGTCTGCCCTGTTCCCATGATGCACTGGGCCAGGGACAGACTGATTTGCATATAGCCAGGTTCTGAACTGGGATGGTGCAGTGAGATAAATAACGGTGATGGATCAAACCCTGATCTTTGGACTGGGTAAGAGTGGTTTGCTTAATTCAGACACTCTGTTCATCACCACCCCCATTTCTGCATCGTTTTGGCCACTATAGATGTGGCAGGGTATACTCAGACATGAGTCCCTTTCTCACTGCACCATCAGGATTCAAGCAAGCCGGGCCGAAGACGGCTGAAATGCCAGAAACCGGTCCCCGGTAGCTTGTCTCCTTTCTGGTGAAGAATTGGCTTGGTAGTTTAGTCTGCCCTGTTCCCATGATGCACTGGGCCAGGGACAGACTGATTTGCATATAGCCAGGTTCTGAACTGGGATGGTGCAGTGAGATAAATAACGGTGATGGATCAAGCCCTGATCTTTGGACTGGGTAAGAGTGGTCTGCTTAATTCAGACACTCTGTTCATCACCACCCCCATTTCTGTATCATTTTTGGCCACTATAGGTGTGGCAGGGTATACTCAGACATGAGTCCCTTTCTCACTGCACCATCAGGATTCAAGCAAGCCGGGCCAAAGACGGCTGAAATGCCAGAAACCGGTCCCCGGTAGCTTGTCTCCTTTCTGGTGAAGAATTGGCTTGGTAGTTTAGTCTGCCCTGTTCCCATGATGCACTGGGCCAAGGACAGACTGATTTGCATATAGCCAGGTTCTGAACTGGGATGGTGCAGTGGGATAAATAATGGTGATGGATCAAGCCCTGATCTTTGGACTGGGTAAGAGTGGTCTGCCTAATTCAGACACTCTGTTCATCACCACCCCCATTTCTGTATCGTTTTGGCCACTATAGGTGTGGCAGGGTATACTCAGACATGAGTCCCTTTCTCACTGCACCATCAGGATTCAAGCAAGCCGGGCTGAAGACGGCTGAAATGCCAGAAACCGGTTCCCGGTAGCTTGTCTCCTTTCTGGTGAAGAATTGGCTTGGTAGTTTAGTCTGCCCTGTTCCCATGATGCACTGGGCCAGGGACAGACTGATTTGCATATAGCCAGGTTCTGAACTGGGATGGTGCAGTGAGATAAATAACGGTGATGGATCAAGCCCTGATCTTTGGACTGGGTAAGAGTGGTCTGCTTAATTCAGACACTCTCTTCATCACCACCCCCATTTCTGCATCGTTTTTGGCCACTATAGATGTGGCAGGGTATACTCAGACATGAGTCCCTTTCTCACTGCACCATCAGGATTCAAGCAAGCCGGGCCGAAGACGGCTGAAATGCCAGAAACCGGTCCCCGGTAGCTTGTCTCCTTTCTGGTGAAGAATTGGCTTGGTAGTTTAGTCTGCCCTGTTCCCATGATGTACTGGCCCAGGCACAGACTGATTTGCATATAGCCAGGTTCTGAACTGGGATGGTGCAGTGAGATAAATAACGGTGATGGATCAAGCCCTGATCTTTGGACTGGGTAAGAGTGGTCTGCTTAATTCAGACACTCTGTTCATCACCACCCCCATTTCTGTATCGTTTTTGGCCTCTATAGGTGTGGCAGGGTATACTCAGACATGAGTCCCTTTCTCACTGCACCATCAGGATTCAAGCAAGCCGGGCCGAAGACGGCTGAAATGCCAGAAACCGGTCCCCAGTAGCTTGTCTCCTTTCTGGTGAAGAATTGGCTTGGTAGTTTAGTCTGCCCTGTTCCCATTATGCACTGTGCCAGGGACAGACTGATTTGCATATAGCCAGGTTCTGAACTGGGATGGTGCAGTGAGATAAATAACAGTGATGGATCAAGCCTTGATCTTTGGACTGGGTAAGAGTGGTCTGCTTAATTCAGACACTCTGTTCATCACCACCCCCATTTCTGTATCGTTTTTGGCCACTATAGGTGTGGCAGGGTATACTCAGACATGAGTCCCTTTCTCACTGCACCATCAGGATTCAAGCAAGCTGGGCTGAAGACGGCTGAAATGCCAGAAACCGGTCCCCGGTAGCTTGTCTCCTTTCTGGTGAAGAATTGGCTTGGTAGTTTAGTCTGCCCTGTTCCCATGATGCACTGGGCCAGGGACAGACTGATTTGCATATAGCCAGGTTCTGAACTCGGATGGTGCAGTGAGATAAATAACGGTGATGGATCAAGCCCTGATCTTTGGACTGGGTAAGAGTGTTCTGCTTAATTCAGACACTCTGTTCATCACCACCCCCTTTCTGTATCGTTTTTGGCCTCTATAGGTGTGGCAGGGTATACTCAGACATGAGTCCCTTTCTCACTGCACCATCAGGATTCAAGCAAGCCGGGCCGATGACGGCTGAAATGCCAGAAACCGGTCCCTGGTAGCTTGTCTCCTTTCTGGTGAAGAATTGGCTTGGTAGTTTAGTCTGCCCTGTTCCCATTATGCACTGTGCCAGGGACAGACTGATTTTCATATAGCCAGGTTCTGAACTGGGATGGTGCAGTGAGATAAATAACGGTGACGGATCAAGCCCTGATCTTTGGACTGGGTAAGAGTGGTCTGCTTAATTCAGACACTCTGTTCATCACCACCCCCATTTCTGTATCATTTTTGGCCACTATAGGTGTGGCAGGGTATACTCAGACATGAGTCCCTTTCTCACTGCACCATCAGGATTCAAGCAAGCTGGGCCGAAGACGGCTGAAATGCCAGAAACCGGTCCCCGGTAGCTTGTCTCCTTTCTGGTGAAGAATTGGCTTGGTAGTTTAGTCTGCCCTGTTCCCATGATGCACTGGGCCAGGGACAGACTGATTTGCATATAGCCAGGTTCTGAACTGGGATGGTGCAGTGAGATAAATAACGGTGATGGATCAAGCCCTGATCTTTGGACTGGGTAAGAGTGGTTTGCTTAATTCAGACACTCTGTTCATCACCACCCCCATTTCTGCATCGTTTTGGCCACTATAGGTGTGGCAGGGTATACTCAGACATAAGTCCCTTTCTCACTGCACCATCAGGATTCAAGCAAGCTGGGCCGAAGACGGCTGTAATGCCAGAAACCGGTCCCCGGTAGCTTGTCTCCTTTCTGGTGAAGAATTGGCTTGGTAGTTTAGTCTGCCCTGTTCCCATGATGCACTGGGCCAGGGACAGACTGATTTGCATATAGCCAGGTTCTGAACTGGGATGGTGCAGTGAGATAAATAACGGTGATGGATCAAGCCCTGATCTTTGGACTGGGTAAGAGTGGTCTGCATAATTCAGCCACTCTGTTCATCACCACCCCCATTTCTGTATCATTTTTGGCCACTATAGGTGTGGCAGGGTATACTCAGACATGAGTCCCTTTCTCACTGCACCATCAGGATTCAAGCAAGCCGGGCCGAAGACGGCTGAAATGCCAGAAACCGGTCCCCGGTAGCTTGTCTCCTTTCTGGTGAAGAATTGGCTTGGTAGTTTAGTCTGCCCTGTTCCCATGATGCACTGGGCCAAGGACAGACTGATTTGCATATAGCCAGGTTCTGAACTGGGATGGTGCAGTGAGATAAATAATGGTGATGGATCAAGCCCTGATCTTTGGACTGGGTAAGAGTGGTCTGCTTAATTCAGACACTCTGTTCATCACCACCCCCATTTCTGTATCGTTTTGGCCACTATAGGTGTGGCAGGGTATACTCAGACATAAGTCCCTTTCTCACTGCACCATCAGGATTCAAGCAAGCTGGGCCGAAGACGTCTGAAATGCCAGAAACCGGTCCCCGGTAGCTTGTCTCCTTTCTGGTGAAGAATTGGCTTGGTAGTTTAGTCTGCCCTGTTCCCATGATGCACTGGGCCAGGGACAGACTGATTTGCATAAAGCCAGGTTCTGAACTGGGATGGTGCAGTGAGATAAATAACGGTGATGGATCAAGCCCTGATCTTTGGACTGGGTAAGAGTGGTCTGCTTAATTCAGACACTGTGTTCATCACCACCCACATTTCTGTATCGTTTTTGGCCACTAAAGGTGTGGCAGGGTATACTCAGACATGAGTCCCTTTCTCACTGCACCATCAGGATTCAAGCAAGCCGGGCTGAAGACGGCTGAAATGCCAGAAACCGGTTCCCGGGAGCTTGTCTCCTTTCTGGTGAAGAATTGGCTTGGTAGTTTAGTCTGCCCTGTTCCCATGATGCACTGGCCCAGGCACAGACTGATTTGCATATAGCCAGGTTCTGAACGGGGATGGTGCAGTGAGATAAATAACGGTGATGGATCAAGCCCTGATCTTTGGACTGGGTAAGAGTGGTCTGCTTAATTCAGACACTCTGTTCATCACCACCCCCATTTCTGTATCGTTTTTGGCCTCTATAGGTGTGGCAGGGTATACTCAGACATGAGTCCCTTTCTCACTGCACCATCAGGATTCAAGCAAGCCGGGCCGAAGACGGCTGAAATGCCAGAAACCAGTCCCCGGTAGCTTGTCTCCTTTCTGGTGAAGAATTGGCTTGGTAGTTTAGTCTGCCCTGTTCCCATGATGCACTGGGCCAGGGACAGACTGATTTGCATATAGCCAGGTTCTGAACTGGGATGGTGCAGTGAGATAAATAACGGTGATGGATCAAGCCCTGATCTTTGGACTGGGAAAGAGTGGTCTGCTTAATTCAGACACTCTGTTCATCACCACCCCCATTTCTGTATCATTTTTGGCCACTATAGGTTTGGCAGGGTATACTCAGACATGAGTCCCTTTCTCACTGCACCATCAGGATTCAAGCAAGCCGGGCCAAAGACGGCTGAAATGCCAGAAACCGGTCCCCGGTAGCTTGTCTCCTTTCTGGTGAAGAATTGGCTTGGTAGTTTAGTCTGCCCTGTTCCCATGATGCACTGGGCCAAGGACAGACTGATTTGCATATAGCCAGGTTCTGAACTGGGATGGTGCAGTGAGATAAATAATGGTGATGGATCAAGCCCTGATCTTTGGACTGGGTAAGAGTGGTCTGCTTAATTCAGACACTCTGTTCATCACCACCCCCATTTCTGTATCGTTTTGGCCACTATAGGTGTGGCAGGGTATACTCAGACATAAGTCCCTTTCTCACTGCACCATCAGGATTCAAGCAAGCTGGGCCGAAGACAGCTGAAATGCCAGAAACTGGTCCCCGGTAGCTTGTCTCCTTTCTGGTGAAGAATTGGCTTGGTAGTTTAGTCTGCCCTGTTCCCATGATGCACTGAGCCAGGGACAGACTGATTTGCATAAAGCCAGGTTCTGAACTGGGATGGTGCAGTGAGATAAATAACGGTGATGGATCAAGCCCTGATCTTTGGACTGGGTAAGAGTGGTCTGCTTAATTCAGACACTCTGTTCATCACCACCCCCATTTCTGCATCGTTTTGGCCACTATAGATGTGGCAGGGTATACTCAGACATGAGTCCCTTTCTCACTGCACCATCAGGATTCAATCAAGCCGGGCCGAAGACGGCTGAAATGCCAGAAACCGGCCCCCGGTAGCTTGTCTCCTTACTGGTGAAGAATTGGCTTGGTAGTTTAGTCTGCCCTGTTCCCATGATGCACTGGGCCAGGGAAACACTGATTTGCATATAGCCAGGTTCTGAACTGGGATGGTGCAGTGAGATAAATAACGGTGATGGATCAAGCCCTGATCTTTGGACTGGGTAAGAGTGGTCTGCTTAATTCAGACACTCTGTTCATCACCACCCCCATTTCTGTATCGTTTTTGGCCACTATAGGTGTGGCAGGGTATACTCAGACATGAGTCCCTTTCTCACTGCACCATCAGGATTCAAGCAAGCTGGGCCGAAGACGGCTGAAATGCCAGAAACTGGTCTCCGGTAGCTTGTCTCCTTTCTGGTGAAGAATTGGCTTGGTAGTTTAGTCTGCCCTGTTCCCATGATGCACTGGGCCAGGGACAGACTGATTTGCATATAGCCAGGTTCTGAACTGCGATGGTGCAGTGAGATAAATAACGGTGATGGATCAAGCCCTGATCTTTGGAAAGGGTAAGAGTGGTTTGCTTAATTCAGACACTCTGTTCATCACCACCCCCATTTCTGCATCGTTTTGGCCACTATAGGTGTGGCAGGGTATACTCAGACATGAGTCCCTTTCTCACTGCACCATCAGGATTCAAGCAAGCCTGGCCGAAGACGGCTGAAATGCCAGAAACCGGTCCCCGGTAGCTTGTCTCCTTTCTGGTGAAGAATTGGCTTGGTAGTTTAGTCTGCCCTGTTCCCATGATGCACTGGGCCAGGGACAGACTGATTTGCATATAGCCAGGTTCTCAACTGGGATGGTGCAGTGAGATAAATAACGGTGATGGATCAAGCCCTGATCTTTGGACTGGGTAAGAGTGGTCTGCTTAATTCAGACACTCTGTTCATCACCACCCCCATTTCTGTATCATTTTTGGCCACTATAGGTGTGGCAGGGTATACTCAGACATGAGTCCCTTTCTCACTGCACCATCAGGATTCAAGCAAGCCGGGCCGAAGACGGCTGAAATGCCAGAAACCGGTCCCCGGTAGCTTGTCTCCTTTCTGGTGAAGAATTGCCTTGGTAGTTTAGTCTGCCCTGTTCCCATGATGCACTGGGCCAAGGACAGACTGATTTGCATATAGCCAGGTTCTGAACTGGGATGGTGCAGTGAGATAAATAATGGTGATGGATCAAGCCCTGATCTTTGGACTGGGTAAGAGTGGTCTGCTTAATTCAGACACTCTGTTCATCACCACCCCCATTTCTGTATCGTTTTGGCCACTATAGGTGTGGCAGGGTATACTCAGACATAAGTCCCTTTCTCACTGCACCATCAGGATTCAAGCAAGCTGGGCCGAAGACGGCTGAAATGCCAGAAACCGGTCCCCGGTAGCTTGTCTCCTTTCTGGTGAAGAATTGGCTTGGTAGTTTAGTCTGCCCTGTTCCCATGATGCACTGAGCCAGGGACAGACTGATTTGCATAAAGCCAGGTTCTGAACTGGGATGCTGCAGTGAGATAAATAACGGTGATGGATCAAGCCCTGATCTTTGGACTGGGTAAGAGTGGTCTGCTTAATTCAGACACTCTGTTCATCACCACCCCCATTTCTGCATCGTTTTGGCCACTATAGATGTGGCAGGGTATACTCAGAAATGAGTCCCTTTCTCACTGCACCATCAGGATTCAAGCAAGCCGGGCCGAAGACGGCTGAAATGCCAGAAACCGGCCCCCGGTAGCTTGTCTCCTTTCTGGTGAAGAATTGGCTTGGTAGTTTAGTCTGCCCTGTTCCCATGATGCACTGGGCCAGGGACACACTGATTTGCATATAGCCCGGTTCTGAACTGGGATGGTGGAGTGAGATAAATAACGGTGATGGATCAAGCCCTGATCTTTGGACTGGGTAAGAGTGGTCTGCTTAATTCAGACACTCTGTTCATCACCACCCCCATTTCTGTATCGTTTTTGGCCACTATAGGTGTGGCAGGGTGTACTCAGACATGAGTCCCTTTCTCACTGCACCATCAGGATTCAAGCAAGCTGGGCCGAAGACGGCTGAAATGCCAGAAACGGGTCCCCGGTAGCTTGTCTCCTTTCTGGTGAAGAATTGGCTTGGTAGTTTAGTCTGCCCTGTTCCCATGATGCACTGGGCCAGGGACAGACTGATTTGCATATAGCCAGGTTCTGAACTGCGATGGTGCAGTGAGATAAATAACGGTGATGGATCAAGCCCTGATCTTTGGAAAGGGTAAGAGTGGTTTGCTTAATTCAGACACTCTGTTCATCACCACCCCCATTTCTGCATCGTTTTGGCCACTATAGGTGTGGCAGGGTATACTCAGACATGAGTCCCTTTCTCACTGCACCATCAGGATTCAAGCAAGCCTGGCCGAAGACTGCTGAAATGCCAGAAACCGGTCCCCGGTAGCTTGTCTCCTTTCTGGTGAAGAATTGGCTTGGTAGTTTAGTCTGCCCTGTTCCCATGATGCACTGGGCCAGGGACAGACTGATTTGCATATAGCCAGGTTCTGAACTCGGATGGTGCAGTGAGATAAATAACGGTGATGGATCAAGCCCTGATCTTTGGACTGGGTAAGAGTGGTCTGCTTAATTCAGACACTCTGTTCATCACCACCCCCATTTCTGTATCATTTTTGGCTACTATAGGTGTGGCAGGGTATACTCAGACATGAGTCCCTTTCTCACTGCACCATCAGGATTCAAGCAAGCCGGGCCGAAGACGGCTGAAATGCCAGAAACCGGTCCCCGGTAGCTTGTCTCCTTTCTGGTGAAGAATTGGCTTGGTAGTTTAGTCTGCCCTGTTCCCATGATGCACTGGGCCAAGGACAGACTGATTTGCATATAGCCAGGTTCTGAACTGGGATGGTGCAGTGAGATAAATAATGGTGATGGATCAAGCCCTGATCTTTGGACTGGGTAAGAGTGGTCTGCTTAATTCAGACACTCTGTTCATCACCACCCCCATTTCTGTATCGTTTTGGCCACTATAGGTGTGGCAGGGTATACTCAGACATAAGTCCCTTTCTCACTGCACCATCAGGATTCAAGCAAGCTGGGCCGAAGACGGCTGAAATGCCAGAAACCGGTCCCCGGTAGCTTGTCTCCTTTCTGGTGAAGAATTGGCTTGGTAGTTTAGTCTGCCCTTTTCCCATGATGCACTGGGCCAGGGACAGACTGATTTGCATAAAGCCAGGTTCTGAACTGGGATGGTGCAGTGAGATAAATAACGGTGATGGATCAAGCCCTGATCTTTGGACTGGGTAAGAGTGGTCTGCTTAATTGAGACACTCTGTTCATCACCACCCACATTTCTGTATCGTTTTTGGCCACTAAAGGTGTGGCAGGGTATACTCAGACATGAGTCCCTTTCTCACTGCACCATCAGGATTCAAGCAAGCCGGGCTGAAGACGGCTGAAATGCCAGAAACCGGTTCCTTGTAGCTTGTCTCCTTTCTGGTGAAGAATTGGCTTGGTAGTTTATTCTGCCCTGTTCCCATGATGCACTGGCCCAGGCACAGACTGATTTGCATATAGCCAGGTTCTGAACTGGGATGGTGCAGTGAGATAAGTAACGGTGATGGATCAAGCCCTGATCTTTGGACTGGGTAAGAGTGGTCTGCTTAATTCAGACACTCTGTTCATCACCACCCCCATTTTTGTATCGTTTTTGGCCTCTATAGGTGTGGCAGGGTATACTCAAACATGAGTCCCTTTCTCACTGCACCATCAGGATTCAAGCAAGCCAGGCCGAAGACGGCTGAAATGCCAGAAACCGGTCCCCGGTACCTTGTCTCCTTTCTGGTGAAGAATTGGCTTGGTAGTTTAGTCTGCCCTGTTCCCATGATGCACTGGGCCAGGGACAGACTGATTTGCATATAGCCAGGTTCTGAACTGGGATGGTGCAGTGAGATAAATAACGGTGATGGATCAAACCCTGATCTTTGGACTGGGTAAGAGTGGTTTGCTTAATTCAGACACTCTGTTCATCACCACCCCCATTTCTGCATCGTTTTGGCCACTATAGATGTGGCAGGGTATACTCAGACATGAGTCCCTTTCTCACTGCACCATCAGGATTCAAGCAAGCCGGGCCGAAGACGGCTGAAATGCCAGAAACCGGTCCCCGGTAGCTTGTCTCCTTTCTGGTGAAGAATTGGCTTGGTAGTTTAGTCTGCCCTGTTCCCATGATGCACTGGGCCAGGGACAGACTGATTTGCATATAGCCAGGTTCTGAACTGGGATGGTGCAGTGAGATAAATAACGGTGATGGATCAAGCCCTGATCTTTGGACTGGGTAAGAGTGGTCTGCTTAATTCAGACACTCTGTTCATCACCACCCCCATTTCTGTATCATTTTTGGCCACTATAGGTGTGGCAGGGTATACTCAGACATGAGTCCCTTTCTCACTGCACCATCAGGATTCAAGCAAGCCGGGCCAAAGACGGCTGAAATGCCAGAAACCGGTCCCCGGTAGCTTGTCTCCTTTCTGGTGAAGAATTGGCTTGGTAGTTTAGTCTGCCCTGTTCCCATGATGCACTGGGCCAAGGACAGACTGATTTGCATATAGCCAGGTTCTGAACTGGGATGGTGCAGTGGGATAAATAATGGTGATGGATCAAGCCCTGATCTTTGGACTGGGTAAGAGTGGTCTGCCTAATTCAGACACTCTGTTCATCACCACCCCCATTTCTGTATCGTTTTGGCCACTATAGGTGTGGCAGGGTATACTCAGACATGAGTCCCTTTCTCACTGCACCATCAGGATTCAAGCAAGCCGGGCTGAAGACGGCTGAAATGCCAGAAACCGGTTCCCGGTAGCTTGTCTCCTTTCTGGTGAAGAATTGGCTTGGTAGTTTAGTCTGCCCTGTTCCCATGATGCACTGGGCCAGGGACAGACTGATTTGCATATAGCCAGGTTCTGAACTGGGATGGTGCAGTGAGATAAATAACGGTGATGGATCAAGCCCTGATCTTTGGACTGGGTAAGAGTGGTCTGCTTAATTCAGACACTCTCTTCATCACCACCCCCATTTCTGCATCGTTTTTGGCCACTATAGATGTGGCAGGGTATACTCAGACATGAGTCCCTTTCTCACTGCACCATCAGGATTCAAGCAAGCCGGGCCGAAGACGGCTGAAATGCCAGAAACCGGTCCCCGGTAGCTTGTCTCCTTTCTGGTGAAGAATTGGCTTGGTAGTTTAGTCTGCCCTGTTCCCATGATGTACTGGCCCAGGCACAGACTGATTTGCATATAGCCAGGTTCTGAACTGGGATGGTGCAGTGAGATAAATAACGGTGATGGATCAAGCCCTGATCTTTGGACTGGGTAAGAGTGGTCTGCTTAATTCAGACACTCTGTTCATCACCACCCCCATTTCTGTATCGTTTTTGGCCTCTATAGGTGTGGCAGGGTATACTCAGACATGAGTCCCTTTCTCACTGCACCATCAGGATTCAAGCAAGCCGGGCCGAAGACGGCTGAAATGCCAGAAACCGGTCCCCAGTAGCTTGTCTCCTTTCTGGTGAAGAATTGGCTTGGTAGTTTAGTCTGCCCTGTTCCCATTATGCACTGTGCCAGGGACAGACTGATTTGCATATAGCCAGGTTCTGAACTGGGATGGTGCAGTGAGATAAATAACAGTGATGGATCAAGCCTTGATCTTTGGACTGGGTAAGAGTGGTCTGCTTAATTCAGACACTCTGTTCATCACCACCCCCATTTCTGTATCGTTTTTGGCCACTATAGGTGTGGCAGGGTATACTCAGACATGAGTCCCTTTCTCACTGCACCATCAGGATTCAAGCAAGCTGGGCTGAAGACGGCTGAAATGCCAGAAACCGGTCCCCGGTAGCTTGTCTCCTTTCTGGTGAAGAATTGGCTTGGTAGTTTAGTCTGCCCTGTTCCCATGATGCACTGGGCCAGGGACAGACTGATTTGCATATAGCCAGGTTCTGAACTCGGATGGTGCAGTGAGATAAATAACGGTGATGGATCAAGCCCTGATCTTTGGACTGGGTAAGAGTGTTCTGCTTAATTCAGACACTCTGTTCATCACCACCCCCTTTCTGTATCGTTTTTGGCCTCTATAGGTGTGGCAGGGTATACTCAGACATGAGTCCCTTTCTCACTGCACCATCAGGATTCAAGCAAGCCGGGCCGATGACGGCTGAAATGCCAGAAACCGGTCCCTGGTAGCTTGTCTCCTTTCTGGTGAAGAATTGGCTTGGTAGTTTAGTCTGCCCTGTTCCCATTATGCACTGTGCCAGGGACAGACTGATTTTCATATAGCCAGGTTCTGAACTGGGATGGTGCAGTGAGATAAATAACGGTGACGGATCAAGCCCTGATCTTTGGACTGGGTAAGAGTGGTCTGCTTAATTCAGACACTCTGTTCATCACCACCCCCATTTCTGTATCATTTTTGGCCACTATAGGTGTGGCAGGGTATACTCAGACATGAGTCCCTTTCTCACTGCACCATCAGGATTCAAGCAAGCTGGGCCGAAGACGGCTGAAATGCCAGAAACCGGTCCCCGGTAGCTTGTCTCCTTTCTGGTGAAGAATTGGCTTGGTAGTTTAGTCTGCCCTGTTCCCATGATGCACTGGGCCAGGGACAGACTGATTTGCATATAGCCAGGTTCTGAACTGGGATGGTGCAGTGAGATAAATAACGGTGATGGATCAAGCCCTGATCTTTGGACTGGGTAAGAGTGGTTTGCTTAATTCAGACACTCTGTTCATCACCACCCCCATTTCTGCATCGTTTTGGCCACTATAGGTGTGGCAGGGTATACTCAGACATAAGTCCCTTTCTCACTGCACCATCAGGATTCAAGCAAGCTGGGCCGAAGACGGCTGTAATGCCAGAAACCGGTCCCCGGTAGCTTGTCTCCTTTCTGGTGAAGAATTGGCTTGGTAGTTTAGTCTGCCCTGTTCCCATGATGCACTGGGCCAGGGACAGACTGATTTGCATATAGCCAGGTTCTGAACTGGGATGGTGCAGTGAGATAAATAACGGTGATGGATCAAGCCCTGATCTTTGGACTGGGTAAGAGTGGTCTGCATAATTCAGCCACTCTGTTCATCACCACCCCCATTTCTGTATCATTTTTGGCCACTATAGGTGTGGCAGGGTATACTCAGACATGAGTCCCTTTCTCACTGCACCATCAGGATTCAAGCAAGCCGGGCCGAAGACGGCTGAAATGCCAGAAACCGGTCCCCGGTAGCTTGTCTCCTTTCTGGTGAAGAATTGGCTTGGTAGTTTAGTCTGCCCTGTTCCCATGATGCACTGGGCCAAGGACAGACTGATTTGCATATAGCCAGGTTCTGAACTGGGATGGTGCAGTGAGATAAATAATGGTGATGGATCAAGCCCTGATCTTTGGACTGGGTAAGAGTGGTCTGCTTAATTCAGACACTCTGTTCATCACCACCCCCATTTCTGTATCGTTTTGGCCACTATAGGTGTGGCAGGGTATACTCAGACATAAGTCCCTTTCTCACTGCACCATCAGGATTCAAGCAAGCTGGGCCGAAGACGTCTGAAATGCCAGAAACCGGTCCCCGGTAGCTTGTCTCCTTTCTGGTGAAGAATTGGCTTGGTAGTTTAGTCTGCCCTGTTCCCATGATGCACTGGGCCAGGGACAGACTGATTTGCATAAAGCCAGGTTCTGAACTGGGATGGTGCAGTGAGATAAATAACGGTGATGGATCAAGCCCTGATCTTTGGACTGGGTAAGAGTGGTCTGCTTAATTCAGACACTGTGTTCATCACCACCCACATTTCTGTATCGTTTTTGGCCACTAAAGGTGTGGCAGGGTATACTCAGACATGAGTCCCTTTCTCACTGCACCATCAGGATTCAAGCAAGCCGGGCTGAAGACGGCTGAAATGCCAGAAACCGGTTCCCGGGAGCTTGTCTCCTTTCTGGTGAAGAATTGGCTTGGTAGTTTAGTCTGCCCTGTTCCCATGATGCACTGGCCCAGGCACAGACTGATTTGCATATAGCCAGGTTCTGAACGGGGATGGTGCAGTGAGATAAATAACGGTGATGGATCAAGCCCTGATCTTTGGACTGGGTAAGAGTGGTCTGCTTAATTCAGACACTCTGTTCATCACCACCCCCATTTCTGTATCGTTTTTGGCCTCTATAGGTGTGGCAGGGTATACTCAGACATGAGTCCCTTTCTCACTGCACCATCAGGATTCAAGCAAGCCGGGCCGAAGACGGCTGAAATGCCAGAAACCAGTCCCCGGTAGCTTGTCTCCTTTCTGGTGAAGAATTGGCTTGGTAGTTTAGTCTGCCCTGTTCCCATGATGCACTGGGCCAGGGACAGACTGATTTGCATATAGCCAGGTTCTGAACTGGGATGGTGCAGTGAGATAAATAACGGTGATGGATCAAGCCCTGATCTTTGGACTGGGAAAGAGTGGTCTGCTTAATTCAGACACTCTGTTCATCACCACCCCCATTTCTGTATCATTTTTGGCCACTATAGGTTTGGCAGGGTATACTCAGACATGAGTCCCTTTCTCACTGCACCATCAGGATTCAAGCAAGCCGGGCCAAAGACGGCTGAAATGCCAGAAACCGGTCCCCGGTAGCTTGTCTCCTTTCTGGTGAAGAATTGGCTTGGTAGTTTAGTCTGCCCTGTTCCCATGATGCACTGGGCCAAGGACAGACTGATTTGCATATAGCCAGGTTCTGAACTGGGATGGTGCAGTGAGATAAATAATGGTGATGGATCAAGCCCTGATCTTTGGACTGGGTAAGAGTGGTCTGCTTAATTCAGACACTCTGTTCATCACCACCCCCATTTCTGTATCGTTTTGGCCACTATAGGTGTGGCAGGGTATACTCAGACATAAGTCCCTTTCTCACTGCACCATCAGGATTCAAGCAAGCTGGGCCGAAGACAGCTGAAATGCCAGAAACTGGTCCCCGGTAGCTTGTCTCCTTTCTGGTGAAGAATTGGCTTGGTAGTTTAGTCTGCCCTGTTCCCATGATGCACTGAGCCAGGGACAGACTGATTTGCATAAAGCCAGGTTCTGAACTGGGATGGTGCAGTGAGATAAATAACGGTGATGGATCAAGCCCTGATCTTTGGACTGGGTAAGAGTGGTCTGCTTAATTCAGACACTCTGTTCATCACCACCCCCATTTCTGCATCGTTTTGGCCACTATAGATGTGGCAGGGTATACTCAGACATGAGTCCCTTTCTCACTGCACCATCAGGATTCAATCAAGCCGGGCCGAAGACGGCTGAAATGCCAGAAACCGGCCCCCGGTAGCTTGTCTCCTTACTGGTGAAGAATTGGCTTGGTAGTTTAGTCTGCCCTGTTCCCATGATGCACTGGGCCAGGGAAACACTGATTTGCATATAGCCAGGTTCTGAACTGGGATGGTGCAGTGAGATAAATAACGGTGATGGATCAAGCCCTGATCTTTGGACTGGGTAAGAGTGGTCTGCTTAATTCAGACACTCTGTTCATCACCACCCCCATTTCTGTATCGTTTTTGGCCACTATAGGTGTGGCAGGGTATACTCAGACATGAGTCCCTTTCTCACTGCACCATCAGGATTCAAGCAAGCTGGGCCGAAGACGGCTGAAATGCCAGAAACTGGTCTCCGGTAGCTTGTCTCCTTTCTGGTGAAGAATTGGCTTGGTAGTTTAGTCTGCCCTGTTCCCATGATGCACTGGGCCAGGGACAGACTGATTTGCATATAGCCAGGTTCTGAACTGCGATGGTGCAGTGAGATAAATAACGGTGATGGATCAAGCCCTGATCTTTGGAAAGGGTAAGAGTGGTTTGCTTAATTCAGACACTCTGTTCATCACCACCCCCATTTCTGCATCGTTTTGGCCACTATAGGTGTGGCAGGGTATACTCAGACATGAGTCCCTTTCTCACTGCACCATCAGGATTCAAGCAAGCCTGGCCGAAGACGGCTGAAATGCCAGAAACCGGTCCCCGGTAGCTTGTCTCCTTTCTGGTGAAGAATTGGCTTGGTAGTTTAGTCTGCCCTGTTCCCATGATGCACTGGGCCAGGGACAGACTGATTTGCATATAGCCAGGTTCTCAACTGGGATGGTGCAGTGAGATAAATAACGGTGATGGATCAAGCCCTGATCTTTGGACTGGGTAAGAGTGGTCTGCTTAATTCAGACACTCTGTTCATCACCACCCCCATTTCTGTATCATTTTTGGCTACTATAGGTGTGGCAGGGTATACTCAGACATGAGTCCTTTCTCACTGCACCATCAGGATTCAAGCAAGCCGGGCCGAAGACGGCTGAAATGCCAGAAACCGGTCCCCGGTAGCTTGTCTCCTTTCTGGTGAAGAATTGGCTTGGTAGTTTAGTCTGCCCTGTTCCCATGATGCACTGGGCCAAGGACAGACTGATTTGCATATAGCCAGGTTCTGAACTGGGATGGTGCAGTGAGATAAATAATGGTGATGGATCAAGCCCTGATCTTTGGACTGGGTAAGAGTGGTCTGCTTAATTCAGACACTCTGTTCATCACCACCCCCCTTTCTGTATCGTTTTGGCCACTATAGGTGTGGCAGGGTATACTCAGA
The DNA here is from genome assembly GCF_964263255.1 of Lissotriton vulgaris. Classification (NCBI taxonomy): domain Eukaryota; kingdom Metazoa; phylum Chordata; class Amphibia; order Caudata; family Salamandridae; genus Lissotriton; species Lissotriton vulgaris. Next base: position 138,237,992 of record NC_141697.1, on the reverse strand, counting down.
CATAAGTCCCTTTCTCACTGCACCATCAGGATTCAAGCAAGCTGGGCCGAAGACGGCTGAAATGCCAGAAACCGGTCCCCGGTAGCTTGTCTCCTTTCTGGTGAAGAATTGGCTTGGTAGTTTAGTCTGCCCTGTTCCCATGATGCACTGGGCCAGGGACAGACTGATTTGCATAAAGCCAGGTTCTGAACTGGGATGGTGCAGTGAGATAAATAACGGTGATGGATCAAGCCCTGATCTTTGGACTGGGTAAGAGTGGTCTGCTTAATTCAGACACTCTGTTCATCACCACCCACATTTCTGTATCGTTTTTGGCCACTAAAGGTGTGGCAGGGTATACTCAGACATGAGTCCCTTTCTCACTGCACCATCAGGATTCAAGCAAGCCGGGCTGAAGACGGCTGAAATGCCAGAAACCGGTTCCCGGTAGCTTGTCTCCTTTCTGGTGAAGAATTGGCTTGGTAGTTTAGTCTGCCCTGTTCCCATGATGCACTGGCCCAGGCACAGACTGATTTGCATATAGCCAGGTTCTGAACTGGGATGGTGCAGTGAGATAAGTAACGGTGATGGATCAAGCCCTGTTCTTTGGACTGGGTAAGAGTGGTCTGCTTAATTCAGACACTCTGTTCATCACCACCCCCATTTCTGTATCGTTTTTGGCCTCTATAGGTGTGGCAAGGTATACTCAAACATGAGTCCCTTTCTCACTGCACCATCAGGATTCATGCAAGCCAGGCTGAAGACGGCTGAAATGCCAGAAACCGGTCCCCGGTAGCTTGTCTCCTTTCTGGTGAAGAATTGGCTTGGTAGTTTAGTCTGCCCTGTTCCCATGATGCACTGGGCCAGGGACAGACTGATTTGCATATAGCCAGGTTCTGAACTGGGATGGTGCAGTGAGATAAATAACGGTGATGGATCAAGCCCTGATCTTTGGACTGGGTAAGAGTGGTTTGCTTAATTCAGACACTCTGTTCATCACCACCCCCATTTCTGCATCGTTTTGGCCACTATAGATGTGGCAGGGTATACTCAGACATGAGTCCCTTTCTCACTGCACTATCAGGATTCAAGCAAGCCGGACCGAAGACGGCTGAAATGCCAGAAACCGGTCCCCGGTAGCTTGTCTCCTTTCTGGTGAAGAATTGGCTTGGTAGTTTAGTCTGCCCTGTTCCCATGATGCACTGGGCCAAGGACAGACTGATTTGCATATAGCCAGGTTCTGAACTGGGATGGTGCAGTGAGATAAATAATGGTGATGGATCAAGCCCTGATCTTTGGACTGGGTAAGAGTGGTCTGCTTAATTCAGACACTCTGTTCATCACCACCCCCATTTCTGTATCATTTTTGGCCACTATAGGTTTGGCAGGGTATACTCAGACATGAGTCCCTTTCTCACTGCACCATCAGGATTCAAGCAAGCCGGGCCAAAGACGGCTGAAATGCCAGAAACCGGTCCCCGGTAGCTTGTCTCCTTTCTGGTGAAGAATTGGCTTGGTAGTTTAGTCTGCCCTGTTCCCATGATGCACTGGGCCAAGGACAGACTGATTTGCATATAGCCAGGTTCTGAACTGGGATGGTGCAGTGGGATAAATAATGGTGATGGATCAAGCCCTGATCTTTGGACTGGGTAAGAGTGGTCTGCTTAATTCAGACACTCTGTTCATCACCACCCCCATTTCTGTATCATTTTTGGCCACTATAGGTGTGGCAGGGTATACTCAGACATGAGTCCCTTTCTCACTGCACCATCAGGATTCAAGCAAGCCGGGCCGAAGACGGCTGAAATGCCAGAAACCGGTCCCCGGTAGCTTGTCTCCTTTCTGGTGAAGAATTGGCTTGGTAGTTTAGTCTGCCCTGTTCCCATGATGCACTGGGCCAGGGACAGACTGATTTGCATATAGCCAGGTTCTGAACTGGGATGGTGCAGTGAGATAAATAACGGTGATGGATCAAGCCCTGATCTTTGGACTGGGTAAGAGTGGTTTGCTTAATTCAGACACTCTGTTCATCACCACCCCCATTTCTGCATCGTTTTGGCCACTATAGATGTGGCAGGGTATACTCAGACATGAGTCCCTTTCTCACTGCACTATCAGGATTCAAGCAAGCCGGACCGAAGACGGCTGAAATGCCAGAAACCGGTCCCCGGTAGCTTGTCTCCTTTCTGGTGAAGAATTGGCTTGGTAGTTTAGTCTGCCCTGTTCCCATGATGCACTGGGCCAAGGACAGACTGATTTGCATATAGCCAGGTTCTGAACTGGGATGGTGCAGTGAGATAAATAATGGTGATGGATCAAGCCCTGATCTTTGGACTGGGTAAGAGTGGTCTGCTTAATTCAGACACTCTGTTCATCACCACCCCCATTTCTGTATCATTTTTGGCCACTATAGGTTTGGCAGGGTATACTCAGACATGAGTCCCTTTCTCACTGCACCATCAGGATTCAAGCAAGCCGGGCCAAAGACGGCTGAAATGCCAGAAACCGGTCCCCGGTAGCTTGTCTCCTTTCTGGTGAAGAATTGGCTTGGTAGTTTAGTCTGCCCTGTTCCCATGATGCACTGGGCCAAGGACAGACTGATTTGCATATAGCCAGGTTCTGAACTGGGATGGTGCAGTGGGATAAATAATGGTGATGGATCAAGCCCTGATCTTTGGACTGGGTAAGAGTGGTCTGCTTAATTCAGACACTCTGTTCATCACCACCCCCATTTCTGTATCATTTTTGGCCACTATAGGTGTGGCAGGGTATACTCAGACATGAGTCCCTTTCTCACTGCACCATCAGGATTCAAGCAAGCCGGGCCGAAGACGGCTGAAATGCCAGAAACCGGTCCCCGGTAGCTTGTCTCCTTTCTGGTGAAGAATTGGCTTGGTAGTTTAGTCTGCCCTGTTCCCATGATGCACTGGGCCAAGGACAGACTGATTTGCATATAGCCAGGTTCTGAACTGGGATGGTGCAGTGAGATAAATAATGGTGATGGATCAAGCCCTGATCTTTGGACTGGGTAAGAGTGGTCTGCTTAATTCAGACACTCTGTTCATCACCACCCCCATTTCTGTATCGTTTTGGCCACTATAGGTGTGGCAGGGTATACTCAGACATAAGTCCCTTTCTCACTGCACCATCAGGATTCAAGCAAGCTGGGCCGAAGACGGCTGAAATGCCAGAAACCGGTCCCCGGTAGCTTGCCTCCTTTCTGGTGAAGAATTGGCTTGGTAGTTTAGTCTGCCCTGTTCCCATGATGCACTGAGCCAGGGACAGACTGTTTTGCATAAAGCCAGGTTCTGAACTGGGATGGTGCAGTGAGATAAATAACGGTGATGGATCAAGCCCTGATCTTTGGACTGGGTAAGAGTGGTCTGCTTAATTCAGACACTCTGTTCATCACCACCCCCATTTCTGCATCGTTTTGGCCACTATAGATGTGGCAGGGTATACTCAGAAATGAGTCCCTTTCTCACTGCACCATCAGGATTCAAGCAAGCCGGGCCGAAGACGGCTGAAATGCCAGAAACCGGCCCCCGGTAGCTTGTCTCCTTTCTGGTGAAGAATTGGCTTGGTAGTTTAGTCTGCCCTGTTCCCATGATGCACTGGGCCAGGGACACACTGATTTGCATATAGCCCGGTTCTGAACTGGGATGGTGGAGTGAGATAAATAACGGTGATGGATCAAGCCCTGATCTTTGGACTGGGTAAGAGTGGTCTGCTTAATTCAGACACTCTGTTCATCACCACCCCCATTTCTGTATCGTTTTTGGCCACTATAGGTGTGGCAGGGTGTACTCAGACATGAGTCCCTTTCTCACTGCACCATCAGGATTCAAGCAAGCTGGGCCGAAGACGGCTGAAATGCCAGAAACCGGTCCCCGGTAGCTTGTCTCCTTTCTGGTGAAGAATTGGCTTGGTAGTTTAGTCTGCCCTGTTCCCATGATGCACTGGGCCAGGGACAGACTGATTTGCATATAGCCAGGTTCTGAACTGCGATGGTGCAGTGAGATAAATAACGGTGATGGATCAAGCCCTGATCTTTGGAAAGGGTAAGAGTGGTTTGCTTAATTCAGACACTCTGTTCATCACCACCCCCATTTCTGCATCGTTTTGGCCACTATAGGTGTGGCAGGGTATACTCAGACATGAGTCCCTTTCTCACTGCACCATCAGGATTCAAGCAAGCCTGGCCAAAGACTGCTGAAATGCCAGAAACCGGTCCCCGGTAGCTTGTCTCCTTTCTGGTGAAGAATTGGCTTGGTAGTTTAGTCTGCCCTGTTCCCATGATGCACTGGGCCAGGGACAGACTGATTTGCATATAGCCAGGTTCTGAACTCGGATGGTGCAGTGAGATAAATAACGGTGATGGATCAAGCCCTGATCTTTGGACTGGGTAAGAGTGGTCTGCTTAATTCAGACACTCTGTTCATCACCACCCCCATTTCTGTATCATTTTTGGCTACTATAGGTGTGGCAGGGTATACTCAGACATGAGTCCCTTTCTCACTGCACAATCAGGATTCAAGCAAGCCGGGCCGAAGACGGCTGAAATGCCAGAAACCGGTCCCCGGTAGCTTGTCTCCTTTCTGGTGAAGAATTGGCTTGGTAGTTTAGTCTGCCCTGTTCCCATGATGCACTGGGCCAAGGACAGACTGATTTGCATATAGCCAGGTTCTGAACTGGGATGGTGCAGTGAGATAAATAATGGTGATGGATCAAGCCCTGATCTTTGGACTGGGTAAGAGTGGTCTGCTTAATTCAGACACTCTGTTCATCACCACCCCCATTTCTGTATCGTTTTGGCCACTATAGGTGTGGCAGGGTATACTCAGACATAAGTCCCTTTCTCACTGCACCATCAGGATTCAAGCAAGCTGGGCCGAAGACGGCTGAAATGCCAGAAACCGGTCCCCGGTAGCTTGTCTCCTTTCTGGTGAAGAATTGGCTTGGTAGTTTAGTCTGCCCTTTTCCCATGATGCACTGGGCCAGGGACAGACTGATTTGCATAAAGCCAGGTTCTGAACTGGGATGGTGCAGTGAGATAAATAACGGTGATGGATCAAGCCCTGATCTTTGGACTGGGTAAGAGTGGTCTGCTTAATTGAGACACTCTGTTCATCACCACCCACATTTCTGTATCGTTTTTGGCCACTAAAGGTGTGGCAGGGTATACTCAGACATGAGTCCCTTTCTCACTGCACCATCAGGATTCAAGCAAGCCGGGCTGAAGACGGCTGAAATGCCAGAAACCGGTTCCTTGTAGCTTGTCTCCTTTCTGGTGAAGAATTGGCTTGGTAGTTTATTCTGCCCTGTTCCCATGATGCACTGGCCCAGGCACAGACTGATTTGCATATAGCCAGGTTCTGAACTGGGATGGTGCAGTGAGATAAGTAACGGTGATGGATCAAGCCCTGATCTTTGGACTGGGTAAGAGTGGTCTGCTTAATTCAGACACTCTGTTCATCACCACCCCCATTTCTGTATCGTTTTTGGCCTCTATAGGTGTGGCAGGGTATACTCAAACATGAGTCCCTTTCTCACTGCACCATCAGGATTCAAGCAAGCTGGGCCGAAGACGGCTGAAATGCCAGAAACCGGTCCCCGGTAGCTTGTCTCCTTTCTGGTGAAGAATTGGCTTGGTAGTTTAGTCTGCCCTTTTCCCATGATGCACTGGGCCAGGGACAGACTGATTTGCATAAAGCCAGGTTCTGAACTGGGATGGTGCAGTGAGATAAATAACGGTGATGGATCAAGCCCTGATCTTTGGACTGGGTAAGAGTGGTCTGCTTAATTGAGACACTCTGTTCATCACCACCCACATTTCTGTATCGTTTTTGGCCACTAAAGGTGTGGCAGGGTATACTCAGACATGAGTCCCTTTCTCACTGCACCATCAGGATTCAAGCAAGCCGGGCTGAAGACGGCTGAAATGCCAGAAACCGGTTCCTTGTAGCTTGTCTCCTTTCTGGTGAAGAATTGGCTTGGTAGTTTATTCTGCCCTGTTCCCATGATGCACTGGCCCAGGCACAGACTGATTTGCATATAGCCAGGTTCTGAACTGGGATGGTGCAGTGAGATAAGTAACGGTGATGGATCAAGCCCTGATCTTTGGACTGGGTAAGAGTGGTCTGCTTAATTCAGACACTCTGTTCATCACCACCCCCATTTCTGTATCGTTTTTGGCCTCTATAGGTGTGGCAGGGTATACTCAAACATGAGTCCCTTTCTCACTGCACCATCAGGATTCAAGCAAGCCAGGCCGAAGACGGCTGAAATGCCAGAAACCGGTCCCCGGTACCTTGTCTCCTTTCTGGTGAAGAATTGGCTTGGTAGTTTAGTCTGCCCTGTTCCCATGATGCACTGGGCCAGGGACAGACTGATTTGCATATAGCCAGGTTCTGAACTGGGATGGTGCAGTGAGATAAATAATGGTGATGGATCAAACCCTGATCTTTGGACTGGGTAAGAGTGGTTTGCTTAATTCAGACACTCTGTTCATCACCACCCCCATTTCTGCATCGTTTTGGCCACTATAGATGTGGCAGGGTATACTCAGACATGAGTCCCTTTCTCACTGCACCATCAGGATTCAAGCAAGCCGGGCCGAAGACGGCTGAAATGCCAGAAACCGGTCTCCGGTAGCTTGTCTCCTTTCTGGTGAAGAATTGGCTTGGTAGTTTAGTCTGCCCTGTTCCCATGATGCACTGGGCCAGGGACAGACTGATTTGCATATAGCCAGGTTCTGAACTGGGATGGTGCAGTGAGATAAATAACGGTGATGGATCAAGCCCTGATCTTTGGACTGGGTAAGAGTGGTCTGCTTAATTCAGACACTCTGTTCATCACCACCCCCATTTCTGTATCATTTTTGGCCACTATAGGTGTGGCAGGGTATACTCAGACATGAGTCCCTTTCTCACTGCACCATCAGGATTCAAGCAAGCCGGGCCAAAGACGGCTGAAATGCCAGAAACCGGTCCCCGGTAGCTTGTCTCCTTTCTGGTGAAGAATTGGCTTGGTAGTTTAGTCTGCCCTGTTCCCATGATGCACTGGGCCAAGGACAGACTGATTTGCATATAGCCAGGTTCTGAACTGGGATGGTGCAGTGGGATAAATAATGGTGATGGATCAAGCCCTGATCTTTGGACTGGGTAAGAGTGGTCTGCCTAATTCAGACACTCTGTTCATCACCACCCCCATTTCTGTATCGTTTTGGCCACTATAGGTGTGGCAGGGTATACTCAGACATGAGTCCCTTTCTCACTGCACCATCAGGATTCAAGCAAGCCGGGCTGAAGACGGCTGAAATGCCAGAAACCGGTTCCCGGTAGCTTGTCTCCTTTCTGGTGAAGAATTGGCTTGGTAGTTTAGTCTGCCCTGTTCCCATGATGCACTGGGCCAGGGACAGACTGATTTGCATATAGCCAGGTTCTGAACTGGGATGGTGCAGTGAGATAAATAACGGTGATGGATCAAGCCCTGATCTTTGGACTGGGTAAGAGTGGTCTGCTTAATTCAGACACTCTCTTCATCACCACCCCCATTTCTGCATCGTTTTTGGCCACTATAGATGTGGCAGGGTATACTCAGACATGAGTCCCTTTCTCACTGCACCATCAGGATTCAAGCAAGCCGGGCCGAAGACGGCTGAAATGCCAGAAACCGGTCCCCGGTAGCTTGTCTCCTTTCTGGTGAAGAATTGGCTTGGTAGTTTAGTCTGCCCTGTTCCCATGATGTACTGGCCCAGGCACAGACTGATTTGCATATAGCCAGGTTCTGAACTGGGATGGTGCAGTGAGATAAATAACGGTGATGGATCAAGCCCTGATCTTTGGACTGGGTAAGAGTGGTCTGCTTAATTCAGACACTCTGTTCATCACCACCCCCATTTCTGTATCGTTTTTGGCCTCTATAGGTGTGGCAGGGTATACTCAGACATGAGTCCCTTTCTCACTGCACCATCAGGATTCAAGCAAGCCGGGCCGAAGACGGCTGAAATGCCAGAAACCGGTCCCCAGTAGCTTGTCTCCTTTCTGGTGAAGAATTGGCTTGGTAGTTTAGTCTGCCCTGTTCCCATTATGCACTGTGCCAGGGACAGACTGATTTGCATATAGCCAGGTTCTGAACTGGGATGGTGCAGTGAGATAAATAACAGTGATGGATCAAGCCTTGATCTTTGGACTGGGTAAGAGTGGTCTGCTTAATTCAGACACTCTGTTCATCACCACCCCCATTTCTGTATCGTTTTTGGCCACTATAGGTGTGGCAGGGTATACTCAGACATGAGTCCCTTTCTCACTGCACCATCAGGATTCAAGCAAGCTGGGCTGAAGACGGCTGAAATGCCAGAAACCGGTCCCCGGTAGCTTGTCTCCTTTCTGGTGAAGAATTGGCTTGGTAGTTTAGTCTGCCCTGTTCCCATGATGCACTGGGCCAGGGACAGACTGATTTGCATATAGCCAGGTTCTGAACTCGGATGGTGCAGTGAGATAAATAACGGTGATGGATCAAGCCCTGATCTTTGGACTGGGTAAGAGTGTTCTGCTTAATTCAGACACTCTGTTCATCACCACCCCCTTTCTGTATCGTTTTTGGACTCTATAGGTGTGGCAGGGTATACTCAGACATGAGTCCCTTTCTCACTGCACCATCAGGATTCAAGCAAGCCGGGCCGATGACGGCTGAAATGCCAGAAACCGGTCCCTGGTAGCTTGTCTCCTTTCTGGTGAAGAATTGGCTTGGTAGTTTAGTCTGCCCTGTTCCCATTATGCACTGTGCCAGGGACAGACTGATTTGCATATAGCCAGGTTCTGAACTGGGATGGTGCAGTGAGATAAATAACGGTGACGGATCAAGCCCTGATCTTTGGACTGGGTAAGAGTGGTCTGCTTAATTCAGACACTCTGTTCATCACCACCCCCATTTCTGTATCGTTTTTGGCCACTATAGGTGTGGCAGGGTATACTCAGACATGAGTCCCTTTCTCACTGCACCATCAGGATTCAAGCAAGCTGGGCCGAAGACGGCTGAAATGCCAGAAACCGGTCCCCGGTAGCTTGTCTCCTTTCTGGTGAAGAATTGGCTTGGTAGTTTAGTCTGCCCTGTTCCCATGATGCACTGGGCCAGGGACAGACTGATTTGCATATAGCCAGGTTCTGAACTGGGATGGTGCAGTGAGATAAATAACGGTGATGGATCAAGCCCTGATCTTTGGACTGGGTAAGAGTGGTTTGCTTAATTCAGACACTCTGTTCATCACCACCCCCATTTCTGCATCGTTTTGGCCACTATAGGTGTGGCAGGGTATACTCAGACATAAGTCCCTTTCTCACTGCACCATCAGGATTCAAGCAAGCTGGGCCGAAGACGGCTGAAATGCCAGAAACCGGTCCCCGGTAGCTTGTCTCCTTTCTGGTGAAGAATTGGCTTGGTAGTTTAGTCTGCCCTGTTCCCATGATGCACTGGGCCAGGGACAGACTGATTTGCATATAGCCAGGTTCTGAACTGGGATGGTGCAGTGAGATAAATAACGGTGATGGATCAAGCCCTGATCTTTGGACTGGGTAAGAGTGGTCTGCATAATTCAGCCACTCTGTTCATCACCACCCCCATTTCTGTATCATTTTTGGCCACTATAGGTGTGGCAGGGTATACTCAGACATGAGTCCCTTTCTCACTGCACCATCAGGATTCAAGCAAGCCGGGCCGAAGACGGCTGAAATGCCAGAAACCGGTCCCCGGTAGCTTGTCTCCTTTCTGGTGAAGAATTGGCTTGGTAGTTTAGTCTGCCCTGTTCCCATGATGCACTGGGCCAAGGACAGACTGATTTGCATATAGCCAGGTTCTGAACTGGGATGGTGCAGTGAGATAAATAATGGTGATGGATCAAGCCCTGATCTTTGGACTGGGTAAGAGTGGTCTGCTTAATTCAGACACTCTGTTCATCACCACCCCCATTTCTGTATCGTTTTGGCCACTATAGGTGTGGCAGGGTATACTCAGACATAAGTCCCTTTCTCACTGCACCATCAGGATTCAAGCAAGCTGGGCCGAAGACGTCTGAAATGCCAGAAACCGGTCCCCGGTAGCTTGTCTCCTTTCTGGTGAAGAATTGGCTTGGTAGTTTAGTCTGCCCTGTTCCCATGATGCACTGGGCCAGGGACAGACTGATTTGCATAAAGCCAGGTTCTGAACTGGGATGGTGCAGTGAGATAAATAACGGTGATGGATCAAGCCCTGATCTTTGGACTGGGTAAGAGTGGTCTGCTTAATTCAGACACTGTGTTCATCACCACCCACATTTCTGTATCGTTTTTGGCCACTAAAGGTGTGGCAGGGTATACTCAGACATGAGTCCCTTTCTCACTGCACCATCAGGATTCAAGCAAGCCGGGCTGAAGACGGCTGAAATGCCAGAAACCGGTTCCCGGGAGCTTGTCTCCTTTCTGGTGAAGAATTGGCTTGGTAGTTTAGTCTGCCCTGTTCCCATGATGCACTGGCCCAGGCACAGACTGATTTGCATATAGCCAGGTTCTGAACGGGGATGGTGCAGTGAGATAAATAACGGTGATGGATCAAGCCCTGATCTTTGGACTGGGTAAGAGTGGTCTGCTTAATTCAGACACTCTGTTCATCACCACCCCCATTTCTGTATCGTTTTTGGCCTCTATAGGTGTGGCAGGGTATACTCAGACATGAGTCCCTTTCTCACTGCACCATCAGGATTCAAGCAAGCCGGGCCGAAGACGGCTGAAATGCCAGAAACCAGTCCCCGGTAGCTTGTCTCCTTTCTGGTGAAGAATTGGCTTGGTAGTTTAGTCTGCCCTGTTCCCATGATGCACTGGGCCAGGGACAGACTGATTTGCATATAGCCAGGTTCTGAACTGGGATGGTGCAGTGAGATAAATAACGGTGATGGATCAAGCCCTGATCTTTGGACTGGGAAAGAGTGGTCTGCTTAATTCAGACACTCTGTTCATCACCACCCCCATTTCTGTATCATTTTTGGCCACTATAGGTTTGGCAGGGTATACTCAGACATGAGTCCCTTTCTCACTGCACCATCAGGATTCAAGCAAGCCGGGCCAAAGACGGCTGAAATGCCAGAAACCGGTCCCCGGTAGCTTGTCTCCTTTCTGGTGAAGAATTGGCTTGGTAGTTTAGTCTGCCCTGTTCCCATGATGCACTGGGCCAAGGACAGACTGATTTGCATATAGCCAGGTTCTGAACTGGGATGGTGCAGTGGGATAAATAATGGTGATGGATCAAGCCCTGATCTTTGGACTGGGTAAGAGTGGTCTGCTTAATTCAGACACTCTGTTCATCACCACCCCCATTTCTGTATCATTTTTGGCCACTATAGGTGTGGCAGGGTATACTCAGACATGAGTCCCTTTCTCACTGCACCATCAGGATTCAAGCAAGCCGGGCCGAAGACGGCTGAAATGCCAGAAACCGGTCCCCGGTAGCTTGTCTCCTTTCTGGTGAAGAATTGGCTTGGTAGTTTAGTCTGCCCTGTTCCCATGATGCACTGGGCCAAGGACAGACTGATTTGCATATAGCCAGGTTCTGAACTGGGATGGTGCAGTGAGATAAATAATGGTGATGGATCAAGCCCTGATCTTTGGACTGGGTAAGAGTGGTCTGCCTAATTCAGACACTCTGTTCATCACCACCCCCATTTCTGTATCGTTTTGGCCACTATAGGTGTGGCAGGGTATACTCAGACATAAGTCCCTTTCTCACTGCACCATCAGGATTCAAGCAAGCTGGGCCGAAGACGGCTGAAATGCCAGAAACCGGTCCCCGGTAGCTTGTCTCCTTTCTGGTGAAGAATTGGCTTGGTAGTTTAGTCTGCCCTGTTCCCATGATGCACTGAGCCAGGGACAGACTGATTTGCATAAAGCCAGGTTCTGAACTGGGATGGTGCAGTGAGATAAATAACGGTGATGGATCAAGCCCTGATCTTTGGACTGGGTAAGAGTGGTCTGCTTAATTCAGACACTCTGTTCATCACCACCCCCATTTCTGTATCATTTTTGGCTACTATAGGTGTGGCAGGGTATACTCAGACATGAGTCCCTTTCTCACTGCACCATCAGGATTCAAGCAAGCCGGGCCGAAGACGGCTGAAATGCCAGAAACCGGTCCCCGGTAGCTTGTCTCCTTTCTGGTGAAGAATTGGCTTGGTAGTTTAGTCTGCCCTGTTCCCATGATGCACTGGGCCAAGGACAGACTGATTTGCATATAGCCAGGTTCTGAACTGGGATGGTGCAGTGAGATAAATAATGGTGATGGATCAAGCCCTGATCTTTGGACTGGGTAAGAGTGGTCTGCTTAATTCAGACACTCTGTTCATCACCACCCCCATTTCTGTATCGTTTTGGCCACTATAGGTGTGGCAGGGTATACTCAGACATAAGTCCCTTTCTCACTGCACCATCAGGATTCAAGCAAGCTGGGCCGAAGACGGCTGAAATGCCAGAAACCGGTCCCCGGTAGCTTGTCTCCTTTCTGGTGAAGAATTGGCTTGGTAGTTTAGTCTGCCCTGTTCCCATGATGCACTGGGCCAGGGACAGACTGATTTGCATAAAGCCAGGTTCTGAACTGGGATGGTGCAGTGAGATAAATAACGGTGATGGATCAAGCCCTGATCTTTGGACTGGGTAAGAGTGGTCTGCTTAATTGAGACACTCTGTTCATCACCACCCACATTTCTGTATCGTTTTTGGCCACTAAAGGTGTGGCAGGGTATACTCAGACATGAGTCCCTTTCTCACTGCACCATCAGGATTCAAGCAAGCCGGGCTGAAGACGGCTGAAATGCCAGAAACCGGTTCCTTGTAGCTTGTCTCCTTTCTGGTGAAGAATTGGCTTGGTAGTTTGGTCTGCCCTGTTCCCATGATGCACTGGCCCAGGCACAGACTGATTTGCATATAGCCAGGTTCTGAACTGGGATGGTGCAGTGAGATAAGTAACGGTGATGGATCAAGCCCTGATCTTTGGACTGGGTAAGAGTGGTCTGCTTAATTCAGACACTCTGTTCATCACCACCCCCATTTCTGTATCGTTTTTGGCCTCTATAGGTGTGGCAGGGTATACTCAAACATGAGTCCCTTTCTCACTGCACCATCAGGATTCAAGCAAGCCAGGCCGAAGACGGCTGAAATGCCAGAAACCGGTCCCCGGTAGCTTGTCTCCTTTCTGGTGAAGAATTGGCTTGGTAGTTTAGTCTGCCCTGTTCCCATGATGCACTGGGCCAGGGACAGACTGATTTGCATATAGCCAGATTCTGAACTGGGATGGTGCAGTGAGATAAATAACGGTGATGGATCAAACCCTGATCTTTGGACTGGGTAAGAGTGGTTTGCTTAATTCAGACACTCTGTTCATCACCACCCCCATTTCTGCATCGTTTTGGCCACTATAGATGTGGCAGGGTATACTCAGACATGAGTCCCTTTCTGACTGCACCATCAGGATTCAAGCAAGCCGGGCCGAAGACGGCTGAAATGCCAGAAACCGGTCCCCGGTAGCTTGTCTCCTTTCTGGTGAAGAATTGGCTTGGTAGTTTAGTCTGCCCTGTTCCCATGATGCACTGGGCCAGGGACAGACTGATTTACATATAGCCAGGTTCTGAACTGGGATGGTGCAGTGAGATAAATAACGGTGATGGATCAAGCCCTGATCTTTGGACTGGGTAAGAGTGGTCTGCTTAATTCAGACACTCTGTTCATCACCACCCCCATTTCTGTATCATTTTTGGCCACTATAGGTGTGGCAGGGTATACTCAGACATGAGTCCCTTTCTCACTGCACCATCAGGATTCAAGCAAGCCGGGCCAAAGACGGCTGAAATGCCAGAAACCGGTCCCCGGTAGCTTGTCTCCTTTCTGGTGAAGAATTGGCTTGGTAGTTTAGTCTGCCCTGTTCCCATGATGCACTGGGCCAAGGACAGACTGATTTGCATATAGCCAGGTTCTGAACTGGGATGGTGCAGTGGGATAAATAATGGTGATGGATCAAGCCCTGATCTTCGGACTGGGTAAGAGTGGTCTGCCTAATTCAGACACTCTGTTCATCACCACCCCCATTTCTGTATCGTTTTGGCCACTAGAGGTGTGGCAGGGTATACTCAGACATGAGTCCCTTTCTCACTGCACCATCAGGATTCAAGCAAGCCGGGCTGAAGACGGCTGAAATGCCAGAAACCGGTTCCCGGTAGCTTGTCTCCTTTCTGGTGAAGAATTGGCTTGGTAGTTTAGTCTGCCCTGTTCCCATGATGCACTGGGCCAGGGACAGACTGATTTGCATATAGCCAGGTTCTGAACTGGGATGGTGCAGTGAGATAAATAACGGTGAAGGATCAAGCCCTGATCTTTGGACTGGGTAAGAGTGGTCTGCTTAATTCAGACACTCTCTTCATCACCACCCCCATTTCTGCATCGTTTTTGGCCACTGTAGATGTGGCAGGGTATACTCAGACATGAGTCCCTTTCTCACTGCACCATCAGGATTCAAGCAAGCCGGGCCGAAGACGGCTGAAATGCCAGAAACCGGTCCCCGGTAGCTTGTCTCCTTTCTGGTGAAGAATTGGCTTGGTAGTTTAGTCTGCCCTGTTCCCATGATGCACTGGCCCAGGCACAGACTGATTTGCATATAGCCAGGTTCTGAACTGGGATGGTGCAGTGAGATAAATAACGGTGATGGATCAAGCCCTGATCTTTGGACTGGGTAAGAGTGGTCTGCTTAATTCAGACACTCTGTTCATCACCACCCCCATTTCTGTATCGTTTTTGGCCTCTATAGGTGTGGCAGGGTATACTCAGACATGAGTCCCTTTCTCACTGCACCATCAGGATTCAAGCAAGCCGGGCCGAAGACGGCTGAAATGCCAGAAACCGGTCCCCGGTAGCTTGTCTCCTTTCTGGTGAAGAATTGGCTTGGTAGTTTAGTCTGCCCTGTTCCCATTATGCACTGTGCCAGGGACAGACTGATTTGCATATAGCCAGGTTCTGAACTGGGATGGTGCAGTGAGATAAATAACAGTGATGGATCAAGCCTTGATCTTTGGACTGGGTAAGAGTGGTCTGCTTAATTCAGACACTCTGTTCATCACCACCCCCATTTCTGTATCGTTTTTGGCCACTATAGGTGTGGCAGGGTATACTCAGACATGAGTCCCTTTCTCACTGCACCATCAGGATTCAAGCAAGCTGGGCTGAAGACGGCTGAAATGCCAGAAACCGGTCCCCGGTAGCTTGTCTCCTTTCTGGTGAAGAATTGGCTTGGTAGTTTAGTCTGCCCTGTTCCCATGATGCACTGGGCCAGGGACAGACTGATTTGCATATAGCCAGGTTCTGAACTGGGATGGTGCAGTGAGATAAATAACGGTGATGGATCAAGCCCTGATCTTTGGACTGGGTAAGAGTGTTCTGCTTAATTCAGACACTCTGTTCATCACCACCCCCTTTCTGTATCGTTTTTGGCCTCTATAGGTGTGGCAGGGTATACTCAGACATGAGTCCCTTTCTCACTGCACCATCAGGATTCAAGCAAGCCGGGCCGATGACGGCTGAAATGCCAGAAACCGGTCCCCGGTAGCTTGTCTCCTTTCTGGTGAAGAATTGGCTTGGTAGTTTAGTCTGCCCTGTTCCCATTATGCACTGTGCCAGGGACAGACTGATTTGCATATAGCCAGGTTCTGAACTGGGATGGTGCAGTGAGATAAATAACGGTGACGGATCAAGCCCTGATCTTTGGACTGGGTAAGAGTGGTCTGCTTAATTCAGACACTCTGTTCATCACCACCCCCATTTCTGTATCGTTTTTGGCCACTATAGGTGTGGCAGGGTATACTCAGACATGAGTCCCTTTCTCACTGCACCATCAGGATTCAAGCAAGCTGGGCCGAAGACGGCTGAAATGCCAGAAACCGGTCCTCGGTAGCTTGTCTCCTTTCTGGTGAAGAATTGGCTTGGTAGTTTAGTCTGCCCTGTTCCCATGATGCACTGGGCCAGGGACAGACTGATTTGCATATAGCCAGGTTCTGAACTGGGATGGTGCAGTGAGATAAATAACGGTGATGGATCAAGCCCTGATCTTTGGACTGGGTAAGAGTGGTTTGCTTAATTGAGACACTCTGTTCATCACCACCCCCATTTCTGCATCGTTTTGGCCACTATAGGTGTGGCAGGGTATACTCAGACATAAGTCCCTTTCTCACTGCACCATCAGGATTCAAGCAAGCTGGGCCGAAGACGGCTGAAATGCCAGAAACCGGTCCCCGGTAGCTTGTCTCCTTTCTGGTGAAGAATTGGCTTGGTAGTTTAGTCTGCCCTGTTCCCATGATGCACTGGGCCAGGGACAGACTGATTTGCATATAGCCAGGTTCTGAACTGGGATGGTGCAGTGAGATAAATAACGGTGATGGATCAAGCCCTGATCTTTGGACTGGGTAAGAGTGGTCTGCTTAATTCAGACACTCTGTTCATCACCACCCCCATTTCTGTATCATTTTGGCCACTATAGGTGTGGCAGGGTATACTCAGACATGAGTCCCTTTCTCACTGCACCATCAGGATTCAAGCAAGCCGGGCCGAAGACGGCTGAAATGCCAGAAACCGGTCCCCGGTAGCTTGTCTCCTTTCTGGTGAAGAATTGGCTTGGTAGTTTAGTCTGCCCTGTTCCCATGATGCACTGGGCCAAGGACAGACTGATTTGCATATAGCCAGGTTCTGAACTGGGATGGTGCAGTGAGATAAATAATGGTGATGGATCAAGCCCTGATCTTTGGACTGGGTAAGAGTGGTCTGCTTAATTCAGACACTCTGTTCATCACCACCCCCATTTCTGTATCGTTTTGGCCACTATAGGTGTGGCAGGGTATACTCAGACATAAGTCCCTTTCTCACTGCACCATCAGGATTCAAGCAAGCTGGGCCGAAGACGTCTGAAATGCCAGAAACCGGTCCCCGGTAGCTTGTCTCCTTTCTGGTGAAGAATTGGCTTGGTAGTTTAGTCTGCCCTGTTCCCATGATGCACTGGGCCAGGGACAGACTGATTTGCATAAAGCCAGGTTCTGAACTGGGATGGTGCAGTGAGATAAATAACGGTGATGGATCAAGCCCTGATCTTTGGACTGGGTAAGAGTGGTCTGCTTAATTCAGACACTGTGTTCATCACCACCCACATTTCTGTATCGTTTTTGGCCACTAAAGGTGTGGCAGGGTATACTCAGACATGAGTCCCTTTCTCACTGCACCATCAGGATTCAAGCAAGCCGGGCTGAAGACGGCTGAAATGCCAGAAACCGGTTCCCGGGAGCTTGTCTCCTTTCTGGTGAAGAATTGGCTTGGTAGTTTAGTCTGCCCTGTTCCCATGATGCACTGGCCCAGGCACAGACTGATTTGCATATAGCCAGGTTCTGAACGGGGATGGTGCAGTGAGATAAATAACGGTGATGGATCAAGCCCTGATCTTTGGACTGGGTAAGAGTGGTCTGCTTAATTCAGACACTCTGTTCATCACCACCCCCATTTCTGTATCGTTTTTGGCCTCTATAGGTGTGGCAGGGTATACTCAGACATGAGTCCCTTTCTCACTGCACCATCAGGATTCAAGCAAGCCGGGCCGAAGACGGCTGAAATGCCAGAAACCAGTCCCCGGTAGCTTGTCTCCTTTCTGGTGAAGAATTGGCTTGGTAGTTTAGTCTGCCCTGTTCCCATGATGCACTGGGCCAGGGACAGACTGATTTGCATATAGCCAGGTTCTGAACTGGGATGGTGCAGTGAGATAAATAACGGTGATGGATCAAGCCCTGATCTTTGGACTGGGTAAGAGTGGTTTGCTTAATTCAGACACTCTGTTCATCACCACCCCCATTTCTGCATCATTTTGGCCACTATAGATGTGGCAGGGTATACTCAGACATGAGTCCCTTTCTCACTGCACCATCAGGATTCAAGCAAGCCGGGCCGAAGACGGCTGAAATGCCAGAAACCGGTCCCCGGTAGCTTGTCTCCTTTCTGGTGAAGAATTGGCTTGGTAGTTTAGTCTGCCCAGTTCCCATGATGCACTGGGCCAGGGACAGACTGATTTGCATATAGCCAGGTTCTGAACTGGGATGGTGCAGTGAGATAAATAACAGTGATGGATCAAGCCTTGATCTTTGGACTGGGTAAGAGTGGTCTGCTTAATTCAGACACTCTGTTCATCACCACCCCCATTTCTGTATCGTTTTTGGCCACTATAGGTGTGGCAGGGTATACTCAGACATGAGTCCCTTTCTCACTGCACCATCAGGATTCAAGCAAGCTGGGCTGAAGACGGCTGAAATGCCAGAAACCGGTCCCCGGTAGCTTGTCTCCTTTCTGGTGAAGAATTGGCTTGGTAGTTTAGTCTGCCCTGTTCCCATGATGCACTGGGCCAGGGACAGACTGATTTGCATATAGCCAGGTTCTGAACTCGGATGGTGCAGTGAGATAAATAACGGTGATGGATCAAGCCCTGATCTTTGGACTGGGTAAGAGTGTTCTGCTTAATTCAGACACTCTGTTCATCACCACCCCCTTTCTGTATCGTTTTTGGCCTCTATAGGTGTGGCAGGGTATACTCAGACATGAGTCCCTTTCTCACTGCACCATCAGGATTCAAGCAAGCCGGGCCGATGACGGCTGAAATGCCAGAAACCGGTCCCCGGTAGCTTGTCTCCTTTCTGGTGAAGAATTGGCTTGGTAGTTTAGTCTGCCCTGTTCCCATTATGCACTGTGCCAGGGACAGACTGATTTGCATATAGCCAGGTTCTGAACTGGGATGGTGCAGTGAGATAAATAACGGTGACGGATCAAGCCCTGATCTTTGGACTGGGTAAGAGTGGTCTGCTTAATTCAGACACTCTGTTCATCACCACCCCCATTTCTGTATCGTTTTTGGCCACTATAGGTGTGGCAGGGTATACTCAGACATGAGTCCCTTTCTCACTGCACCATCAGGATTCAAGCAAGCTGGGCCGAAGACGGCTGAAATGCCAGAAACCGGTCCTCGGTAGCTTGTCTCCTTTCTGGTGAAGAATTGGCTTGGTAGTTTAGTCTGCCCTGTTCCCATGATGCACTGGGCCAGGGACAGACTGATTTGCATATAGCCAGGTTCTGAACTGGGATGGTGCAGTGAGATAAATAACGGTGATGGATCAAGCCCTGATCTTTGGACTGGGTAAGAGTGGTTTGCTTAATTGAGACACTCTGTTCATCACCACCCCCATTTCTGCATCGTTTTGGCCACTATAGGTGTGGCAGGGTATACTCAGACATAAGTCCCTTTCTCACTGCACCATCAGGATTCAAGCAAGCTGGGCCGAAGACGGCTGAAATGCCAGAAACCGGTCCCCGGTAGCTTGTCTCCTTTCTGGTGAAGAATTGGCTTGGTAGTTTAGTCTGCCCTGTTCCCATGATGCACTGGGCCAGGGACAGACTGATTTGCATATAGCCAGGTTCTGAACTGGGATGGTGCAGTGAGATAAATAACGGTGATGGATCAAGCCCTGATCTTTGGACTGGGTAAGAGTGGTCTGCTTAATTCAGACACTCTGTTCATCACCACCCCCATTTCTGTATCATTTTGGCCACTATAGGTGTGGCAGGGTACTCAGACATGAGTCCCTTTCTCACTGCACCATCAGGATTCAAGCAAGCCGGGCCGAAGACGGCTGAAATGCCAGAAACCGGTCCCCGGTAGCTTGTCTCCTTTCTGGTGAAGAATTGGCTTGGTAGTTTAGTCTGCCCTGTTCCCATGATGCACTGGGCCAAGGACAGACTGATTTGCATATAGCCAGGTTCTGAACTGGGATGGTGCAGTGAGATAAATAATGGTGATGGATCAAGCCCTGATCTTTGGACTGGGTAAGAGTGGTCTGCTTAATTCAGACACTCTGTTCATCACCACCCCCATTTCTGTATCGTTTTGGCCACTATAGGTGTGGCAGGGTATACTCAGACATAAGTCCCTTTCTCACTGCACCATCAGGATTCAAGCAAGCTGGGCCGAAGACGTCTGAAATGCCAGAAACCGGTCCCCGGTAGCTTGTCTCCTTTCTGGTGAAGAATTGGCTTGGTAGTTTAGTCTGCCCTGTTCCCATGATGCACTGGGCCAGGGACAGACTGATTTGCATAAAGCCAGGTTCTGAACTGGGATGGTGCAGTGAGATAAATAACGGTGATGGATCAAGCCCTGATCTTTGGACTGGGTAAGAGTGGTCTGCTTAATTCAGACACTGTGTTCATCACCACCCACATTTCTGTATCGTTTTTGGCCACTAAAGGTGTGGCAGGGTATACTCAGACATGAGTCCCTTTCTCACTGCACCATCAGGATTCAAGCAAGCCGGGCTGAAGACGGCTGAAATGCCAGAAACCGGTTCCCGGGAGCTTGTCTCCTTTCTGGTGAAGAATTGGCTTGGTAGTTTAGTCTGCCCTGTTCCCATGATGCACTGGCCCAGGCACAGACTGATTTGCATATAGCCAGGTTCTGAACGGGGATGGTGCAGTGAGATAAATAACGGTGATGGATCAAGCCCTGATCTTTGGACTGGGTAAGAGTGGTCTGCTTAATTCAGACACTCTGTTCATCACCACCCCCATTTCTGTATCGTTTTTGGCCTCTATAGGTGTGGCAGGGTATACTCAGACATGAGTCCCTTTCTCACTGCACCATCAGGATTCAAGCAAGCCGGGCCGAAGACGGCTGAAATGCCAGAAACCAGTCCCCGGTAGCTTGTCTCCTTTCTGGTGAAGAATTGGCTTGGTAGTTTAGTCTGCCCTGTTCCCATGATGCACTGGGCCAGGGACAGACTGATTTGCATATAGCCAGGTTCTGAACTGG
This sequence comes from Lissotriton vulgaris, assembly GCF_964263255.1. NCBI lineage: Eukaryota > Metazoa > Chordata > Amphibia > Caudata > Salamandridae > Lissotriton > Lissotriton vulgaris. The sequence goes on along the minus strand of NC_141697.1, from coordinate 138,217,124 downwards.
GATGGTGCAGTGAGATAAATAACGGTGATGGATCAAGCCCTGATCTTTGGACTGGGTAAGAGTGGTTTGCTTAATTCAGACACTCTGTTCATCACCACCCCCATTTCTGCATCATTTTGGCCACTATAGATGTGGCAGGGTATACTCAGACATGAGTCCCTTTCTCACTGCACCATCAGGATTCAAGCAAGCCGGGCCGAAGACGGCTGAAATGCCAGAAACCGGTCCCCGGTAGCTTGTCTCCTTTCTGGTGAAGAATTGGCTTGGTAGTTTAGTCTGCCCAGTTCCCATGATGCACTGGGCCAGGGACAGACTGATTTGCATATAGCCAGGTTCTGAACTGGGATGGTGCAGTGAGATAAATAACGGTGATGGATCAAGCCTGATCTTTGGACTGGGTAAGAGTGGTCTGCTTAATTCAGACACTCTGTTCATCACCACCCCCATTTCTGTATTGTTTTTGGCCACTATAGGTGTGGCAGGGTATACTCAGACATGAGTCCCTTTCTCATTGCACCATCAGGATTCAAGCAAGCCGGGCCGAAGACGGCTGAAATGCCAGAAACCGGTCCCCGGTAGCTTGTCTCCTTTCTGGTGAAGAATTGGCTTGGTAGTTTAGTCTGCCCTGTTCCCATGATGCACTGGGCCAGGGACAGACTGATTTGCATAAAGCCAGGTTCTGAACTGGGATGGTGCAGTGAGATAAATAACGGTGATGGATCAAGCCCTGATCTTTGGACTGGGTAAGAGTGGTCTGCTTAATTCAGACACTCTGTTCATCACCACCCCCATTTCTGTATCGTTTTTGGCCACTATAGGTGTGGCAGGGTATACTCAGACATGAGTCCCTTTCTCACTGCACCATCAGGATTCAAGCAAGCTGGGCCGAAGACGGCTGAAATGCCAGAAACCGGTCCTCGGTAGCTTGTCTCCTTTCTGGTGAAGAATTGGCTTGGTAGTTTAGTCTGCCCTGTTCCCATGATGCACTGGGCCAGGGACAGACTGATTTGCATATAGCCAGGTACTGAACTGGGATGGTGCAGTGAGATAAATAACGGTGATGGATCAAGCCCTGATCTTTGGACTGGGTAAGAGTGGTTTGCTTAATTCAGACACTCTGTTCATCACCACCCCCATTTCTGCATCGTTTTGGCCACTATAGGTGTGGCAGGGTATACTCAGACATGAGTCCCTTTCTCACTGCACCATCAGGATTCAAGCAAGCCGGGCCGAAGATGGCTGAAATGCCAGAAACCGGTCCCCGGTAGCTTGTCTCCTTTCTGGTGAAGAATTGGCTTGGTAGTTTAGTCTGCCCTGTTCCCATGATGCACTGGGCCAGGGACAGACTGATTTGCATATAGCCAGGTTCTGAACTGGGATGGTGCAGTGAGATAAATAACGGTGATGGATCAAGCCCTGATCTTTGGACTGGGTAAGAGTGGTCTGCTTAATTCAGACACTCTGTTCATCACCACCCCCATTTCTGTATTGTTTTTGGCCACTATAGGTGTGGCAGGGTATACTCAGACATGAGTCCCTTTCTCATTGCACCATCAGGATTCAAGCAAGCTGGGCCGAAGACGGCTGAAATGCCAGAAACCGGTCCCCGGTAGCTTGTCTCCATTCTGGTGAAGAATTGGCTTGGTAGTTTAGTCTGCCCTGTTCCCATGATGCACTGGGCCAGGGACAGACTGATTTGCATATAGCCAGGTTCTGAACTGGGATGGTGCAGTGAGATAAATAACGGTGATGGATCAAGCCCTGATCTTTGGACTGGGTAAGAGTGGTTTGCTTAATTCAGACACTCTGTTCATCACCACCCCCATTTCTGCATCGTTTTGGCCACTATAGGTGTGGCAGGGTATACTCAGACATGAGTCCCTTTCTCACTGCACCATCAGGATTCAAGCAAGCTGGGCCGAAGACGGCTGAAATGCCAGAAACCGGTCCCCGGTAGCTTGTTTCCTTTCTGGTGAAGAATTGGCTTGGTAGTTTAGTCTGCCCTGTTCCCATGATGCACTGGGCCAGGGACAGACTGATTTGCATATAGCCAGGTTCTGAACTGGGATGGTACAGTGAGATAAATAACGGTGATGGATCAAGCCCTGATCTTTGGACTGGGTAAGAGTGGTTTGCTTAATTCAGACACTCTGTTCATCACCACCCCCATTTCTGCATCGTTTTGGCCACTATAGGTGTGGCAGGGTATACTCAGACATGAGTCCCTTTCTCACTGCACCATCAGGATTCAAGCAAGCCGGGCCGAAGACGGCTGAAATGCCAGAAACCGGTCCCCGGTAGCTTGTCTCCTTTCTGGTGAAGAATTAGCTTGGTAGTTTAGTCTGCCCTGTTCCCATGATGCACTGGGCCAGGGACAGACTGATTTGCATAAAGCCAGGTTCTGAACTGGGATGGTGCAGTGAGATAAATAACGGTGATGGATCAAGCCCTGATCTTTGGACTGGGTAAGAGTGGTCTGCTTAATTCAGACACTCTGTTCATCACCACCCCCATTTCTGTATCGTTTTTGGCCACTATAGGTGTGGCAGGGTATACTCAGACATGAGTCCCTTTCTCACTGCACCATCAGGATTCAAGCAAGCTGGGCCGAAGACGGCTGAAATGCCAGAAACCGGTCCCCGGTAGCTTGTCTCCTTTCTGGTGAAGGATTGGCTTCGTAGTTTAGTCTGCCCTGTTCCCATGATGCACTGGGCCAGGGACAGACTGATTTGCATAAAGCCAGGTTCTGAACTGGGATGGTGCAGTGAGATAAATAACGGTGATGGATCAAGCCCTGATCTTTGGACTGGGTAAGAGTGGTCTGCTTAATTCAGACACTCTGTTCATCACCACCCCATTTCTGTATCGTTTTTGGCCACTATAGGTGTGGCAGGATATACTCAGACATGAGTCCCTTTCTCACTGCACCATCAGGATTCAAGCAAGCTGGGCCGAAGATGGCTGAAATGCCAGAAACCGGTCCCCGGTAGCTTGTCTCCTTTCTGGTGAAGAATTGGCTTGGTAGTTTAGTCTTCCCTGTTCCCATGATGCACTGGGCCAGGGACAGACTGATTTGCATATAGCCAGGTTCTGAACTGGGATGGTGCAGTGAGATAAATAACGGTGATGGATCAAGCCCTGATCTTTGGACTGGGTAAGAGTGGTTTGCTTAATTCAGACACTCTGTTCATCACCACCCCCATTTCTGCATCGTTTTGGCCACTATAGGTGTGGCAGGGTATACTCAGACATGAGTCCCTTTCTCATTGCACCATCAGGATTCAAGCAAGCCGGGCCGAAGATGGCTGAAATGCCAGAAACCGGTCCCCGGTAGCTTGTCTCCTTTCTGGTGAAGAATTGGCTTGGTAGTTTAGTCTGCCCTGTTCCCATGATGCACTGGGCCAGGGACAGACTGATTTGCATATAGCCAGGTTCTGAACTGGGATGGTGCAGTGAGATAAATAACGGTGATGGATCAAGCCCTGATCTTTGGACTGGGTAAGAGTGGTCTGCTTAATTCAGACACTCTGTTCATCACCACCCCCATTTCTGTATTGTTTTGGCCACTATAGGTGTGGCAGGGTATACTCAGACATGAGTCCCTTTCTCATTGCACCATCAGGATTCAAGCAAGCCGGGTCGAAGACGGCTGAAATGCCAGAAACCGGTCCCCGGTAGCTTGTCTCCTTTCTGGTGAAGAATTGGCTTGGTAGATTAGTCTGCCCTGTTCCCATGATGCACTGGGCCAGGGACAGACTGATTTGCATATAGCCAGGTTCTGAACTGGGATGGTGCAGTGAGATAAATAACGGTGATGGATCAAGCCCTGATCTTTGGACTGGGTAAGAGTGGTCTGCTTAATTCAGACACTCTGTTCATCACCACCCCCATTTCTGTATCATTTTTGGCCACTATAGGTGTGGCAGGGTATACTCAGACATGAGTCCCTTTCTCACTGCACCATCAGGATTCAAGCAAGCCGGGCCGAAGACGGCTGAAATGCCAGAAACCGGTCCCCGGCAGCTTGTCTCCTTTCTGGTGAAGAATTGGCTTGGTAGTTTAGTCTGCCCTGTTCCCATAATGCACTGGACCAGGGACAGACTGATTTGCATATAGCCAGGTTCTGAACTGGGATGGTGCAGTGAGATAAATAACGGTGATGGATCAAGCCCTGATCTTTGGACTGGGTAAGAGTGGTTTGCCTAATTCAGACACTCTGTTCATCACCACCCCCATTTCTGCATCGTTTTGGCCACTATAGGTGTGGCAGGGTATACTCAGACATGAGTCCCTTTCTCACTGCACCATCAGGATTCAAGCAAGCCGGGCCGAAGACGGCTGAAATGCCAGAAACCGGTCCCCGGTAGCTTGTCTCCTTTCTGGTGAAGAATTGGCTTGGTAGTTTAGTCTGCTCTGTTCCCATGATGCACTGGGCCAGGGACAGACTGATCTGCATAAAGCCAGGTTCTGAACTGGGATGGTGCAGTGAGATAATTAACTGTGATGGATCAAGCCCTGATTTTTGGACTGGGTAAGAGTGGTCTGCTTAATTCAGACACTCTGTTCATCACCACCCCCATTTCTGTATTGTTTTTGGCCACTATAGGTGTGGCAGGGTATACTCAGACATGAGTCCCTTTCTCACTGCACCATCAGGATTCAAGCAAGCTGGGCCGAAGACGGCTGAAATGCCAGAAAACGGTCCCCGGTAGCTTGTCTCCTTTCTGGTGAAGAATTGGCTTGATAGTTTAGTCTGCCCTGTTCCCATGATGCACTGGGCCAGGGACAGACTGATTTGCATATAGCCAGGTTCCGAACTGGGATGGTGCAGTGAGATAAATAACGGTGATGGATCAAGCCCTGATCTTTGGACTGGGTAAGAGTGGTTTGCTTAATTCAGACACTCTGTTCATCACCACCCCCATTTCTGCATCGTTTTGGCCACTATAGGTGTGGCAGGGTATACTCAGACATGAGTCCCTTTCTCACTGCACCATCAGGATTCAAGCAAGCCTGGCCGAAGACGGCTGAAATGCCAGAAACCGGTCCCCGGTAGCTTGTCTCCTTTCTGGTGAAGAATTGGCTTGGTAGTTTAGTCTGCCCTGTTCCCATGATGCACTGGGCCAGGGACAGACTGATTTGCATATAGCCAGGTTCTGAACTGGGATGGTGCAGTGAGATAAATAACGGTGATGGATCAAGCCCTGATCTTTGGACTGGGTAAGAGTGGTTTGCTTAATTCAGACACTCTGTTCATCACCACCCCCATTTCTGCATCATTTTGGCCACTATAGATGTGGCAGGGTATACTCAGACATGAGTCCCTTTCTCACTGCACCATCAGGATTCAAGCAAGCCGGGCCGAAGACGGCTGAAATGCCAGAAACCGGTCCCCGGTAGCTTGTCTCCTTTCTGGTGAAGAATTGGCTTGGTAGTTTAGTCTGCCCAGTTCCCATGATGCACTGGGCCAGGGACAGACTGATTTGCATATAGCCAGGTTCTGAACTGGGATGGTGCAGTGAGATAAATAACGGTGATGGATCAAGCCCTGATCTTTGGACTGGGTAAGAGTGGTCTGCTTAATTCAGACACTCTGTTCATCACCACCCCCATTTCTGTATTGTTTTTGGCCACTATAGGTGTGGCAGGGTATACTCAGACATGAGTCCCTTTCTCATTGCACCATCAGGATTCAAGCAAGCCGGGCCGAAGACGGCTGAAATGCCAGAAACCGGTCCCCGGTAGCTTGTCTCCTTTGTGGTGAAGAATTGGCTTGGTAGTTTAGTCTGCCCTGTTCCCATGATGCACTGGGCCAGGGACAGACTGATTTGCATAAAGCCAGGTTCTGAACTGGGATGGTGCAGTGAGATAAATAATGGTGATGGATCAAGCCCTGATCTTTGGACTGGGTAAGAGTGGTCTGCTTAATTCAGACACTCTGTTCATCACCACCCCCATTTCTGTATCGTTTTTGGCCACTATAGGTGTGGCAGGGTATACTCAGACATGAGTCCCTTTCTCACTGCACCATCAGGATTCAAGCAAGCTGGGCCGAAGACGGCTGAAATGCCAGAAACCGGTCCTCGGTAGCTTGTCTCCTTTCTGGTGAAGAATTGGCTTGGTAGTTTAGTCTGCCCTGTTCCCATGATGCACTGGGCCAGGGACAGACTGATTTGCATATAGCCAGGTACTGAACTGGGATGGTGCAGTGAGATAAATAACGGTGATGGATCAAGCCCTGATCTTTGGACTGGGTAAGAGTGGTTTGCTTAATTCAGACACTCTGTTCATCACCACCCCCATTTCTGCATCGTTTTGGCCACTATAGGTGTGGCAGGGTATACTCAGACATGAGTCCCTTTCTCACTGCACCATCAGGATTCAAGCAAGCCGGGCCGAAGATGGCTGAAATGCCAGAAACCGGTCCCCGGTAGCTTGTCTCCTTTCTGGTGAAGAATTGGCTTGGTAGTTTAGTCTGCCCTGTTCCCATGATGCACTGGGCCAGGGACAGACTGATTTGCATATAGCCAGGTTCTGAACTGGGATGGTGCAGTGAGATAAATAACGGTGATGGATCAAGCCCTGATCTTTGGACTGGGTAAGAGTGGTCTGCTTAATTCAGACACTCTGTTCATCACCACCCCCATTTCTGTATTGTTTTTGGCCACTATAGGTGTGGCAGGGTATACTCAGACATGAGTCCCTTTCTCATTGCACCATCAGGATTCAAGCAAGCTGGGCCGAAGACGGCTGAAATGCCAGAAACCGGTCCCCGGTAGCTTGTCTCCATTCTGGTGAAGAATTGGCTTGGTAGTTTAGTCTGCCCTGTTCCCATGATGCACTGGGCCAGGGACAGACTGATTTGCATATAGCCAGGTTCTGAACTGGGATGGTGCAGTGAGATAAATAACGGTGATGGATCAAGCCCTGATCTTTGGACTGGGTAAGAGTGGTTTGCTTAATTCAGACACTCTGTTCATCACCACCCCCATTTCTGCATCGTTTTGGCCACTATAGGTGTGGCAGGGTATACTCAGACATGAGTCCCTTTCTCACTGCACCATCAGGATTCAAGCAAGCTGGGCCGAAGACGGCTGAAATGCCAGAAACCGGTCCCCGGTAGCTTGTTTCCTTTCTGGTGAAGAATTGGCTTGGTAGTTTAGTCTGCCCTGTTCCCATGATGCACTGGGCCAGGGACAGACTGATTTGCATATAGCCAGGTTCTGAACTGGGATGGTACAGTGAGATAAATAACGGTGATGGATCAAGCCCTGATCTTTGGACTGGGAAAGAGTGGTTTGCTTAATTCAGACACTCTGTTCATCACCACCCCCATTTCTGCATCGTTTTGGCCACTATAGGTGTGGCAGGGTATACTCAGACATGAGTCCCTTTCTCACTGCACCATCAGGATTCAAGCAAGCCGGGCCGAAGACGGCTGAAATGCCAGAAACCGGTCCCCGGTAGCTTGTCTCCTTTCTGGTGAAGAATTAGCTTGGTAGTTTAGTCTGCCCTGTTCCCATGATGCACTGGGCCAGGGACAGACTGATTTGCATAAAGCCAGGTTCTGAACTGGGATGGTGCAGTGAGATAAATAACGGTGATGGATCAAGCCCTGATCTTTGGACTGGGTAAGAGTGGTCTGCTTAATTCAGACACTCTGTTCATCACCACCCCCATTTCTGTATCGTTTTTGGCCACTATAGGTGTGGCAGGGTATACTCAGACATGAGTCCCTTTCTCACTGCACCATCAGGATTCAAGCAAGCTGGGCCGAAGACGGCTGAAATGCCAGAAACCGGTCCCCGGTAGCTTGTCTCCTTTCTGGTGAAGGATTGGCTTCGTAGTTTAGTCTGCCCTGTTCCCATGATGCACTGGGCCAGGGACAGACTGATTTGCATAAAGCCAGGTTCTGAACTGGGATGGTGCAGTGAGATAAATAACGGTGATGGATCAAGCCCTGATCTTTGGACTGGGTAAGAGTGGTCTGCTTAATTCAGACACTCTGTTCATCACCACCCCATTTCTGTATCGTTTTTGGCCACTATAGGTGTGGCAGGATATACTCAGACATGAGTCCCTTTCTCACTGCACCATCAGGATTCAAGCAAGCTGGGCCGAAGATGGCTGAAATGCCAGAAACCGGTCCCCGGTAGCTTGTCTCCTTTCTGGTGAAGAATTGGCTTGGTAGTTTAGTCTTCCCTGTTCCCATGATGCACTGGGCCAGGGACAGACTGATTTGCATATAGCCAGGTTCTGAACTGGGATGGTGCAGTGAGATAAATAACGGTGATGGATCAAGCCCTGATCTTTGGACTGGGTAAGAGTGGTTTGCTTAATTCAGACACTCTGTTCATCACCACCCCCATTTCTGCATCGTTTTGGCCACTATAGGTGTGGCAGGGTATACTCAGACATGAGTCCCTTTCTCATTGCACCATCAGGATTCAAGCAAGCCGGGCCGAAGATGGCTGAAATGCCAGAAACCGGTCCCCGGTAGCTTGTCTCCTTTCTGGTGAAGAATTGGCTTGGTAGTTTAGTCTGCCCTGTTCCCATGATGCACTGGGCCAGGGACAGACTGATTTGCATATAGCCAGGTTCTGAACTGGGATGGTGCAGTGAGATAAATAACGGTGATGGATCAAGCCCTGATCTTTGGACTGGGTAAGAGTGGTCTGCTTAATTCAGACACTCTGTTCATCACCACCCCCATTTCTGTATTGTTTTGGCCACTATAGATGTGGCAGGGTATACTCAGACATGAGTCCCTTTCTCATTGCACCATCAGGATTCAAGCAAGCCGGGTCGAAGACGGCTGAAATGCCAGAAACCGGTCCCCGGTAGCTTGTCTCCTTTCTGGTGAAGAATTGGCTTGGTAGATTAGTCTGCCCTGTTCCCATGATGCACTGGGCCAGGGACAGACTGATTTGCATATAGCCAGGTTCTGAACTGGGATGGTGCAGTGAGATAAATAACGGTGATGGATCAAGCCCTGATCTTTGGACTGGGTAAGAGTGGTCTGCTTAATTCAGACACTCTGTTCATCACCACCCCCATTTCTGTATCATTTTTGGCCACTATAGGTGTGGCAGGGTATACTCAGACATGAGTCCCTTTCTCACTGCACCATCAGGATTCAAGCAAGCCGGGCCGAAGACGGCTGAAATGCCAGAAACCGGTCCCCGGCAGCTTGTCTCCTTTCTGGTGAAGAATTGGCTTGGTAGTTTAGTCTGCCCTGTTCCCATAATGCACTGGACCAGGGACAGACTGATTTGCATATAGCCAGGTTCTGAACTGGGATGGTGCAGTGAGATAAATAACGGTGATGGATCAAGCCCTGATCTTTGGACTGGGTAAGAGTGGTTTGCCTAATTCAGACACTCTGTTCATCACCACCCCCATTTCTGCATCGTTTTGGCCACTATAGGTGTGGCAGGGTATACTCAGACATGAGTCCCTTTCTCACTGCACCATCAGGATTCAAGCAAGCCGGGCCGAAGACGGCTGAAATGCCAGAAACCGGTCCCCGGTAGCTTGTCTCCTTTCTGGTGAAGAATTGGCTTGGTAGTTTAGTCTGCTCTGTTCCCATGATGCACTGGGCCAGGGACAGACTGATCTGCATAAAGCCAGGTTCTGAACTGGGATGGTGCAGTGAGATAATTAACTGTGATGGATCAAGCCCTGATTTTTGGACTGGGTAAGAGTGGTCTGCTTAATTCAGACACTCTGTTCATCACCACCCCCATTTCTGTATTGTTTTTGGCCACTATAGGTGTGGCAGGGTATACTCAGACATGAGTCCCTTTCTCACTGCACCATCAGGATTCAAGCAAGCTGGGCCGAAGACGGCTGAAATGCCAGAAAACGGTCCCCGGTAGCTTGTCTCCTTTCTGGTGAAGAATTGGCTTGATAGTTTAGTCTGCCCTGTTCCCATGATGCACTGGGCCAGGGACAGACTGATTTGCATATAGCCAGGTTCTGAACTGGGATGGTGCAGTGAGATAAATAACGGTGATGGATCAAGCCCTGATCTTTGGACTGGGTAAGAGTGGTTTGCTTAATTCAGACACTCTGTTCATCACCACCCCCATTTCTGCATCGTTTTGGCCACTATAGGTGTGGCAGGGTATACTCAGACATGAGTCCCTTTCTCACTGCACCATCAGGATTCAAGCAAGCCTGGCCGAAGATGGCTGAAATGCCAGAAACCGGTCCCCGGTAGCTTGTCTCCTTTCTGGTGAAGAATTGGCTTGGTAGTTTAGTCTGCCCTGTTCCCATGATGCACTGGGCCAAGGACAGACTGATTTGCATATAGCCAGGTTCTGAACTGGGATGGTGCAGTGAGATAAATAATGGTGATGGATCAAGCCCTGATCTTTGGACTGGGTAAGAGTGGTCTGCTTAATTCAGACACTCTGTTCATCACCACCCCCATTTCTGTATTGTTTTGGCCACTATAGGTGTGGCAGGGTATACTCAGACATAAGTCCCTTTCTCACTGCACCATCAGGATTCAAGCAAGCTGGGCCGAAGACGGCTGAAATGCCAGAAACCGGTCCCCGGTAGCTTGTCTCCTTTCTGGTGAAGAATTGGCTTGGGAGTTTAGTCTGCCCTGTTCCCATGATGCACTGGGCCAGGGACAGACTGATTTGCATAAAGCCAGGTTCTGAACTGGGATGGTGCAGTGAGATAAATAACGGTGATGGAACTAGCCCTGATCTTTGGACTGGGTAAGAGTGGTCTGCTTAATTCAGACACTGTGTTCATCACCACCCACATTTCTGTATCGTTTTTGGCCACTAAAGGTGTGGCAGGGTATACTCAGACATGAGTCCCTTTCTCACTGCACCATCAGGATTCAAGCAAGCCGGGCTGAAGACGGCTGAAATGCCAGAAACCGGTTCCCGGTAGCTTGTCTCCTTTCTGGTGAAGAATTGGCTTGGTAGTTTAGTCTGCCCTGTTCCCATGATGCACTGGCCCAGGCACAGACTGATTTGCATATAGCCAGGTTCTGAACTGGGATGGTGCAGTGAGATAAATAACGGTGATGGATAAAGCCCTGATCTTTGGACTGGGTAAGAGTGGTCTGCTTAATTCAGACACTCTGTTCATCACCACCCCATTTCTGTATCGTTTTTGGCCTCTATAGGTGTGGTAGGGTATACTCAGACATGAGTCCCTTTCTCACTGCACCATCAGGATTCAAGCAAGCCGGGCCGAAGACGGCTGAAATGCCAGAAACCAGTCCCCGGTAGCTTGTCTCCTTTCTGGTGAAGAATTGGCTTGGTAGTTTAGTCTGCCCTGTTCCCATGATGCACTGGGCCAGGGACAGACTGATTTGCATATAGCCAGGTTCTGAACTGGGATGGTGCAGTGAGATAAATAACGGTGATGGATCAAGCCCTGATCTTTGGACTGGGTAAGAGTGGTTTGCTTAATTCAGACACTCTGTTCATCACCACCCCCATTTCTGCATCGTTTTGGCCACTATAGATGTGGCAGGGTATACTCAGACATGAGTCCCTTTCTCACTGCACCATCAGGATTCAAGCAAGCCGGGCCGAAGACGGCTGAAATGCCAGAAACCGGTCCCCGGTAGCTTGTCTCCTTTCTGGTGAAGAATTGGCTTGGTAGTTTAGTCTGCCCAGTTCCCATGATGCACTGGGCCAGGGACAGACTGATTTGCATATAGCCAGGTTCTGAACTGGGATGGTGCAGTGAGATAAATAACGGTGATGGATCAAGCCCTGATCTTTGGACTGGGTAAGAGTGGTCTGCTTAATTCAGACACTCTGTTCATCACCACCCCCATTTCTGTATTGCTTTTGGTCACTATAGGTGTGGCAGGGTATACTCAGACATGAGTCCCTTTCTCATTGCACCATCAGGATTCAAGCAAGCCGGGCCGAAGACGGCTGAAATGCCAGAAACCGGTCCCCGGTAGCTTGTCTCCTTTCTGGTGAAGAATTGGCTTGGTAGTTTAGTCTGCCCTGTTCCCATGATGCACTGGGCCAGGGACAGACTGATTTGCATAAAGCCAGGTTCTGAACTGGGATGGTGCAGTGAGATAAATAACGGTGATGGATCAAGCCCTGATCTTTGGACTGGGTAAGAGTGGTTTGCTTAATTCAGACACTCTGTTCATCACCACCCCCATTTCTGCATCGTTTTGGCCACTATAGGTGTGGCAGGGTATACTCAGACATGAGTCCCTTTCTCACTGCACCATCAGGATTCAAGCAAGCTGGGCCGAAGACGGCTGAAATGCCAGTAACCGGTCCCCGGTAGCTTGTTTCCTTTCTGGTGAAGAATTGGCTTGGTAGTTTAGTCTGCCCTGTTCCCATGATGCACTGGGCCAGGGACAGACTGATTTGCATATAGCCAGGTTCTGAACTGGGATGGTACAGTGAGATAAATAACGGTGATGGATCAAGCCCTGATCTTTGGACTGGGTAAGAGTGGTTTGCTTAATTCAGACACTCTGTTCATCACCACCCCCATTTCTGCATCGTTTTGGCCACTATAGGTGTGGCAGGGTATACTCAGACATGAGTCCCTTTCTCACTGCACCATCAGGATTCAAGCAAGCCGGGCCGAAGACGGCTGAAATGCCAGAAACCGGTCCCCGGTAGCTTGTCTCCTTTCTGGTGAAGAATTAGCTTGGTAGTTTAGTCTGCCCTGTTCCCATGATGCACTGGGCCAGGGACAGACTGATTTGCATAAAGCCAGGTTCTGAACTGGGATGGTGCAGTGAGATAAATAACGGTGATGGATCAAGCCCTGATCTTTGGACTGGGTAAGAGTGGTCTGCTTAATTCAGACACTCTGTTCATCACCACCCCCATTTCTGTATCGTTTTTGGCCACTATAGGTGTGGCAGGGTATACTCAGACATGAGTCCCTTTCTCACTGCACCATCAGGATTCAAGCAAGCTGGGCCGAAGACGGCTGAAATGCCAGAAACCGGTCCCCGGTAGCTTGTCTCCTTTCTGGTGAAGGATTGGCTTGGTAGTTTAGTCTGCCCTGTTCCCATGATGCACTGGGCCAGGGACAGACTGATTTGCATAAAGCCAGGTTCTGAACTGGGATGGTGCAGTGAGATAAATAACGGTGATGGATCAAGCCCTGATCTTTGGACTGGGTAAGAGTGGTCTGCTTAATTCAGACACTCTGTTCATCACCACCCCATTTCTGTATCGTTTTTGGCCACTATAGGTGTGGCAGGATATACTCAGACATGAGTCCCTTTCTCACTGCACCATCAGGATTCAAGCAAGCTGGGCCGAAGATGGCTGAAATGCCAGAAACCGGTCCCCGGTAGCTTGTCTCCTTTCTGGTGAAGAATTGGCTTGGTAGTTTAGTCTTCCCTGTTCCCATGATGCACTGGGCCAGGGACAGACTGATTTGCATATAGCCAGGTTCTGAACTGGGATGGTGCAGTGAGATAAATAACGGTGATGGATCAAGCCCTGATCTTTGGACTGGGTAAGAGTGGTTTGCTTAATTCAGACACTCTGTTCATCACCACCCCCATTTCTGCATCGTTTTGGCCACTATAGGTGTGGCAGGGTATACTCAGACATGAGTCCCTTTCTCATTGCACCATCAGGATTCAAGCAAGCCGGGCCGAAGATGGCTGAAATGCCAGAAACCGGTCCCCGGTAGCTTGTCTCCTTTCTGGTGAAGAATTGGCTTGGTAGTTTAGTCTGCCCTGTTCCCATGATGCACTGGGCCAGGGACAGACTGATTTGCATATAGCCAGGTTCTGAACTGGGATGGTGCAGTGAGATAAATAACGGTGATGGATCAAGCCCTGATCTTTGGACTGGGTAAGAGTGGTCTGCTTAATTCAGACACTCTGTTCATCACCACCCCCATTTCTGTATTGTTTTTGGCCACTATAGGTGTGGCAGGGTATACTCAGACATGAGTCCCTTTCTCATTGCACCATCAGGATTCAAGCAAGCCAGGTCGAAGACGGCTGAAATGCCAGAAACCGGTCCCCGGTAGCTTGTCTCCTTTCTGGTGAAGAATTGGCTTGGTAGATTAGTCTGCCCTGTTCCCATGATGCACTGGGCCAGGGACAGACTGATTTGCATATAGCCAGGTTCTGAACTGGGATGGTGCAGTGAGATAAATAACGGTGATGGATCAAGCCCTGATCTTTGGACTGGGTAAGAGTGGTCTGCTTAATTCAGACACTCTGTTCATCACCACCCCCATTTCTGTATCATTTTTGGCCACTATAGGTGTGGCAGGGTATACTCAGACATGAGTCCCTTTCTCACTGCACCATCAGGATTCAAGCAAGCCGGGCCGAAGACGGCTGAAATGCCAGAAACCGGTCCCCGGCAGCTTGTCTCCTTTCTGGTGAAGAATTGGCTTGGTAGTTTAGTCTGCCCTGTTCCCATAATGCACTGGACCAGGGACAGACTGATTTGCATATAGCCAGGTTCTGAACTGGGATGGTGCAGTGAGATAAATAACGGTGATGGATCAAGCCCTGATCTTTGGACTGGGTAAGAGTGGTTTGCCTAATTCAGATACTCTGTTCATCACCACCCCCATTTCTGCATCGTTTTGGCCACTATAGGTGTGGCAGGGTATACTCAGACATGAGTCCCTTTCTCACTGCACCATCAGGATTCAAGCAAGCCGGGCCGAAGACGGCTGAAATGCCAGAAACCGGTCCCCGGTAGCTTGTCTCCTTTCTGGTGAAGAATTGGCTTGGTAGTTTAGTCTGCTCTGTTCCCATGATGCACTGGGCCAGGGACAGACTGATCTGCATAAAGCCAGGTTCTGAACTGGGATGGTGCAGTGAGATAATTAACTGTGATGGATCAAGCCCTGATTTTTGGACTGGGTAAGAGTGGTCTGCTTAATTCAGACACTCTGTTCATCACCACCCCCATTTCTGTATTGTTTTTGGCCACTATAGGTGTGGCAGGGTATACTCAGACATGAGTCCCTTTCTCACTGCACCATCAGGATTCAAGCAAGCTGGGCCGAAGACGGCTGAAATGCCAGAAAACGGTCCCCGGTAGCTTGTCTCCTTTCTGGTGAAGAATTGGCTTGATAGTTTAGTCTGCCCTGTTCCCATGATGCACTGGGCCAGGGACAGACTGATTTGCATATAGCCAGGTTCTGAACTGGGATGGTGCAGTGAGATAAATAACGGTGATGGATCAAGCCCTGATCTTTGGACTGGGTAAGAGTGGTTTGCTTAATTCAGACACTCTGTTCATCACCACCCCCATTTCTGCATCGTTTTGGCCACTATAGGTGTGGCAGGGTATACTCAGACATGAGTCCCTTTCTCACTGCACCATCAGGATTCAAGCAAGCCTGGCCGAAGACGGCTGAAATGCCAGAAACCGGTCCCCGGTAGCTTGTCTCCTTTCTGGTGAAGAATTGGCTTGGTAGTTTAGTCTGCCCTGTTCCCATGATGCACTGGGCCAAGGACAGACTGATTTGCATATAGCCAGGTTCTGAACTGGGATGGTGCAGTGAGATAAATAATGGTGATGGATCAAGCCCTGATCTTTGGACTGGGTAAGAGTGGTCTGCTTAATTCAGACACTCTGTTCATCACCACCCCCATTTCTGTATTGTTTTGGCCACTATAGGTGTGGCAGGGTATACTCAGACATAAGTCCCTTTCTCACTGCACCATCAGGATTCAAGCAAGCTGGGCCGAAGACGGCTGAAATGCCAGAAACCGGTCCCCGGTAGCTTGTCTCCTTTCTGGTGAAGAATTGGCTTGGTAGTTTAGTCTGCCCTGTTCCCATGATGCACTGGGCCAGGGACAGACTGATTTGCATAAAGCCAGGTTCTGAACTGGGATGGTGCAGTGAGATAAATAACGGTGATGGAACTAGCCCTGATCTTTGGACTGGGTAAGAGTGGTCTGCTTAATTCAGACACTGTGTTCATCACCACCCACATTTCTGTATCGTTTTTGGCCACTAAAGGTGTGGCAGGGTATACTCAGACATGAGTCCCTTTCTCACTGCACCATCAGGATTCAAGCAAGCCGGGCTGAAGACGGCTGAAATGCCAGAAACCGGTTCCCGGTAGCTTGTCTCCTTTCTGGTGAAGAATTGGCTTGGTAGTTTAGTCTGCCCTGTTCCCATGATGCACTGGCCCAGGCACAGACTGATTTGCATATAGCCAGGTTCTGAACTGGGATGGTGCAGTGAGATAAATAACGGTGATGGATAAAGCCCTGATCTTTGGACTGGGTAAGAGTGGTCTGCTTAATTCAGACACTCTGTTCATCACCACCCCCATTTCTGTATCGTTTTTGGCCTCTATAGGTGTGGTAGGGTATACTCAGACATGAGTCCCTTTCTCACTGCACCATCAGGATTCAAGCAAGCCGGGCCGAAGACGGCTGAAATGCCAGAAACCAGTCCCCGTTAGCTTGTCTCCTTTCTGGTGAAGAATTGGCTTGGTAGTTTAGTCTGCCCTGTTCCCATGATGCACTGGGCCAGGGACAGACTGATTTGCATATAGCCAGGTTCTGAACTGGGATGGTGCAGTGAGATAAATAACGGTGATGCATCAAGCCCTGATCTTTGGACTGGGTAAGAGTGGTCTGCTTAATTCAGACACTCTGTTCATCACCACCCCCATTTCTGTATTGTTTTTGGTCACTATAGGTGTGGCAGGGTATACTCAGACATGAGTCCCTTTCTCATTGCACCATCAGGATTCAAGCAAGCCGGGCCGAAGACGGCTGAAATGCCAGAAACCGGTCCCCGGTAGCTTGTCTCCTTTCTGGTGAAGAATTGGCTTGGTAGTTTAGTCTGCCCTGTTCCCATGATGCACTGGGCCAGGGACAGACTGATTTGCATAAAGCCAGGTTCTGAACTGGGATGGTGCAGTGAGATAAATAACGGTGATGGATCAAGCCCTGATCTTTGGACTGGGTAAGAGTGGTCTGCTTAATTCAGACACTCTGTTCATCACCACCCCCATTTCTGTATCGTTTTTGGCCACTATAGGTGTGGCAGGGTATACTCAGACATGAGTCCCTTTCTCACTGCACCATCAGGATTCAAGCAAGCTGGGCCGAAGACGGCTGAAATGCCAGAAACCGGTCCTCGGTAGCTTGTCTCCTTTCTGGTGAAGAATTGGCTTGGTAGTTTAGTCTGCCCTGTTCCCATGATGCACTGGGCCAGGGACAGACTGATTTGCATATAGCCAGGTTCTGAACTGGGATGGTGCAGTGAGATAAATAACGGTGATGGATCAAGCCCTGATCTTTGGACTGGGTAAGAGTGGTCTGCTTAATTCAGACACTCTGTTCATCACCACCCCCATTTCTGCATCGTTCTGGCCACTATAGGTGTGGCAGGGTATACTCAGACATGAGTCCCTTTCTCACTGCACCATCAGGATTCAAGCAAGCCGGGCCGAAGATGGCTGAAATGCCAGAAACCGGTCCCCGGTAGCTTGTCTCCTTTCTGGTGAAGAATTGGCTTGGTAGTTTAGTCTGCCCTGTTCCCATGATGTACTGGGCCAGGGACAGACTGATTTGCATATAGCCAGGTTCTGAACAGGGATGGTGCAGTGAGATAAATAACGGTGATGGATCAAGCCCTGATCTTTGGACTGGGTAAGAGTGGTCTGCTTAATTCAGACACTCTGTTCATCACCACCCCCATTTCTGTATTGTTTTTGGCCACTATAGGTGTGGCAGGGTATACTCAGACATGAGTCCCTTTCTCATTGCACCATCAGGATTCAAGCAAGCTGGGCCGAAGACGGCTGAAATGCCAGAAACCGGTCCCCGATAGCTTGTCTCCATTCTGGTGAAGAATTGGCTTGGTAGTTTAGTCTGCCCTGTTCCCATGATGCACTGGGCCAGGGACAGACTGATTTGCATATAGCCAGGTTCTGAACTGGGATGGTGCAGTGAGATAAATAACGGTGATGGATCAAGCCCTGATCTTTGGACTGGGTAAGAGTGGTTTGCTTAATTCAGACACTCTGTTCATCACCACCCCCATTTCTGCATCGTTTTGGCCACTATAGGTGTGGCAGGGTATACTCAGACATGAGTCCCTTTCTCACTGCACCATCAGGATTCAAGCAAGCCGGGCCGAAGACGGCTGAAATGCCAGAAACCGGTCCCCGGTAGCTTGTCTCCTTTCTGGTGAAGAATTGGCTTGGTAGTTTAGTCTGCCCTGTTCCCATGATGCACTGGGCCAGGGACAGACTGATTTGCATAAAGCCAGGTTCTGAACTGGGATGGTGCAGTGAGATAAATAACGGTGATGGATCAAGCCCTGATCTTTGGACTGGGTAAGAGTGGTCTGCTTAATTCAGACACTCTGTTCATCACCACCCCCATTTCTGTATCGTTTTTGGCCACTATAGGTGTGGCAGGGTATACTCAGACATGAGTCCCTTTCTCACTGCACCATCAGGATTCAAGCAAGCTGGGCCGAAGACGGCTGAAATGCCAGAAACCGGTCCTCGGTAGCTTGTCTCCTTTCTGGTGAAGAATTGGCTTGGTAGTTTAGTCTGCCCTGTTCCCATGATGCACTGGGCCAGGGACAGACTGATTTGCATATAGCCAGGTTCTGAACTGGGATGGTGCAGTGAGATAAATAACGGTGATGGATCAAGCCCTGATCTTTGGACTGGGTAAGAGTGGTCTGCTTAATTCAGACACTCTGTTCATCACCACCCCCATTTCTGTATCATTTTTGGCCACTATAGGTGTGGCAGGGTATACTCAGACATGAGTCCCTTTCTCACTGCACCATCAGGATTCAAGCAAGCCGGGCCGAAGACGGCTGAAATGCCAGAAACCGGTCCCCGGTAGCTTGTCTCCTTTCTGGTGAAGAATTGGCTTGGTAGTTTAGTCTGCCCTGTTCCCATGATGCACTGGGCCAGGGACAGACTGATTTGCATAAAGCCAGGTTCTGAACTGGGATGGTGCAGTGAGATAAATAACGGTGATGGATCAAGCCCTGATCTTTGGACTGGGTAAGAGTGGTCTGCTTAATTCAGACACTCTGTTCATCACCACCCCCATTTCTGTATCGTTTTTGGCCACTATAGGTGTGGCAGGGTATACTCAGACATGAGTTCCTTTCTCATTGCACCATCAGGATTCAAGCAAGCTGGGCCGAAGACGGCTGAAATGCCAGAAACCGGTCCCCGGTAGCTTGTCTCCTTTCTGGTGAAGAATTGGCTTGGTAGTTTAGTCTGCCCTGTTCCCATGATGCACTGGGCCAGGGACAGACTGATTTGCATATAGCCAGGTTCTGAACTGGGCTGGTACAGTGAGATAAATAACGGTGATGGATCAAGCCCTGATCTTTGGACTGGGTAGGAGTGGTTTGCTTAATTCAGACACTCTGTTCATCACCACCCCCATTTCTGCATCGTTTTGGCCACTATAGGTGTGGCAGGGTATACTCAGACATGAGTCCCTTTCTCACTGCACCATCAGGATTCAAGCAAGCCGGGCCAAAGACGGCTGAAATGCCAGAAACCGGTCCCCGGTAGCTTGTCTCCTTTCTGGTGAAGAATTAGCTTGGTAGTTTAGTCTGCCCTGTTCCCATGATGCACTGGGCCAGGGACAGACTGATTTGCATAAAGCCAGGTTCTGAACTGGGATGGTGCAGTGAGATAAATAACGGTGATGGATCAAGCGCTGATCTTTGGACTGGGTAAGAGTGGTCTGCTTAATTCAGACACTCTGTTCATCACCACCCCCTTTTCTGTATCGTTTTTGGCCACTATAGGTGTGGCAGGGTATACTCAGACATGAGTCCCTTTCTCACTGCACCATCAGGATTCAAGCAAGCTGGGCCGAAGACGGCTGAAATGCCAGAAACCGGTCCCCGGTAGCTTGTCTCCTTTCTGGTGAAGGATTGGCTTGGTAGTTTAGTCTGCCCTGTTCCCATGATGCACTGGGCCAGGGACAGACTGATTTGCATAAAGCCAGGTTCTGAACTGGGATGGTGCAGTGAGATAAATAACGGTGATGGATCAAGCCCTGATCTTTGGACTGGGTAAGAGTGGTCTGCTTAATTCAGACACTCTGTTCATCACCACCCCATTTCTGTATCGTTTTTGGCCACTATAGGTGTGGCAGGGTATACTCAGACATGAGTCCCTTTCTCACTGCACCATCAGGATTCAAGCAAGCTGGGCCGAAGATGGCTGAAATGCCAGAAACCGGTCCCCGGTAGCTTGTCTCCTTTCTGGTGAAGAATTGGCTTGGTAGTTTAGTCTGCCCTGTTCCCATGATGCACTGGGCCAGGGACAGACTGATTTGCATATAGCCAGGTTCTGAACTGGGATGGTGCAGTGAGATAAATAACGGTGATGGATCAAGCCCTGATCTTTGGACTGGGTAAGAGTGGTCTGCTTAATTCAGACACTCTGTTCATCACCACCCCCATTTCTGTATTGTTTTTGGCCACTATAGGTGTGGCAGGGTATACTCAGACATGAGTCCCTTTCTCATTGCACCATCAGGATTCAAGCAAGCCGGGCCGAAGACGGCTAAAATGCCAGAAACCGGTCCCTGGTAGGTTGTCTCCTTTCTGGTGAAGAATTGGCTTGGTAGATTAGTCTGCCCTGTTCCCATGATGCACTGGGCCAGGGACAGACTGATTTGCATATAGCCAGGTTCTGAACTGGGATGGTGCAGTGAGATAAATAACGGTGATGGATCAAGCCCTGATCTTTGGACTGGGTAAGAGTGGTCTGCTTAATTCAGACACTCTGTTCATCACCACCCCCATTTCTGTATCATTTTTGGCCACTATAGGTGTGGCAGGGTATACTCAGACATGAGTCCCTTTCTCACTGCACCATCAGGATTCAAGCAAGCCGGGCCGAAGACGGCTGAAATGCCAGAAACCGGTCCCCGGCAGCTTGTCTCCTTTCTGGTGAAGAATTGGCTTGGTAGTTTAGTCTGCCCTGTTCCCATAATGCACTGGACCAGGGACAGACTGATTTGCATATAGCCAGGTTCTGAACTGGGATGGTGCAGTGAGATAAATAACGGTGATGGATCAAGCCCTGATCTTTGGACTGGGTAAGAGTGGTTTGCCTAATTCAGACACTCTGTTCATCACCACCCCCATTTCTGCATCGTTTTGGCCACTATAGGTGTGGCAGGGTATACTCAGACATGAGTCCCTTTCTCACTGCACCATCAGGATTCAAGCAAGCCGGGCCGAAGACGGCTGAAATGCCAGAAACCGGTCCCCGGTAGCTTGTCTCCTTTCTGGTGAAGAATTGGCTTGGTAGTTTAGTCTGCTCTGTTCCCATGATGCACTGGGCCAGGGACAGACTGATCTGCATAAAGCCAGGTTCTGAACTGGGATGGTGCAGTGAGATAAATAACTGTGATGGATCAAGCCCTGATTTTTGGACTGGGTAAGAGTGGTCTGCTTAATTCAGACACTCTGTTCATCACCACCCCCATTTCTGTATCGTTTTTGGCCACTATAGGTGTGGCAGGGTATACTCAGACATGAGTCCCTTTCTCACTGCACCATCAGGATTCAAGCAAGCTGGGCCGAAGACGGCTGAAATGCCAGAAACCGGTCCCCGGTAGCTTGTCTCCTTTCTGGTGAAGAATTGGCTTGATAGTTTAGTCTGCCCTGTTCCCATGATGCACTGGGCCAGGGACAGACTGATTTGCATATAGCCAGGTTCTGAACTGGGATGGTGCAGTGAGATAAATAACGGTGATGGATCAAGCCATGATCTTTGGACTGGGTAAGAGTGGTTTGCTTAATTCAGACACTCTGTTCATCACCCCCCCCATTTCTGCATTGTTTTGGCCACTATAGGTGTGGCAGGGTATACTCAGACATGAGTCCCTTTCTCACTGCACCATCAGGATTCAAGCAAGCCTGGCCGAAGACGGCTGAAACGCCAGAAACCGGTCCCCGGTAGCTTGTCTCCTTTCTGGTGAAGAATTGGCTTGGTAGTTTAGTCTGCCCTGTTCCCATGATGCACTGGGCCAGGGACAGACTGATTTGCATATAGCCAGGTTCTGAACTGGGATGGTGCAGTGAGATAAATAACGGTGATGGATCAAGCCCTGATCTTTGGACTGGGTAAGAGTGGTCTGCTTAATTCAGACACTCTGTTCATCACCGCCCCCATTTCTGTATCATTTTTGGCCACTATAGGTGTGGCAGGGTATACTCAGACATGAGTCCCTTTCTCACTGCACCATCAGGATTCAAGCAAGCCGGGCCGAAGACGGCTGAAATGCCAGAAACCGGTCCCCGGTAGCTTGTCTCCTTTCTGGTGAAGAATTGGCTTGGTAGTTTAGTCTGCCCTGTTCCCATGATGCACTGGGCCAAGGACAGACTGATTTGCATATAGCCAGGTTCTGAACTGGGATGGTGCAGTGAGATAAATAATGGTGATGGATCAAGCCCTGATCTTTGGACTGGGTAAGAGTGGTCTGCTTAATTCAGACACTCTGTTCATCACCACCCCCATTTCTGTATCGTTTTGGCCACTATAGGTGTGGCAGGGTATACTCAGACATAAGTCCCTTTCTCACTGCACCATCAGGATTCAAGCAAGCTGGGCCGAAGACGGCTGAAATGCCAGAAACCGGTCCCCGGTAGCTTGTCTCCTTTCTGGTGAAGAATTGGCTTGGTAGATTAGTCTGCCCTGTTCCCATGATGCACTGGGCCAGGGACAGACTGATTTGCATATAGCCAGGTTCTGAACTGGGATGGTGCAGTGAGATAAATAACGGTGATGGATCAAGCCCTGATCTTTGGACTGGGTAAGAGTGGTCTGCTTAATTCAGACACTCTGTTCATCACCACCCCCATTTCTGTATCATTTTTGGCCACTATAGGTGTGGCAGGGTATACTCAGACATGAGTCCCTTTCTCACTGCACCATCAGGATTCAAGCAAGCCGGGCCGAAGACGGCTGAAATGCCAGAAACCGGTCCCCGGCAGCTTGTCTCCTTTCTGGTGAAGAATTGGCTTGGTAGTTTAGTCTGCCCTGTTCCCATAATGCACTGGACCAGGGACAGACTGATTTGCATATAGCCAGGTTCTGAACTGGGATGGTGCAGTGAGATAAATAACGGTGATGGATCAAGCCCTGATCTTTGGACTGGGTAAGAGTGGTTTGCCTAATTCAGACACTCTGTTCATCACCACCCCCATTTCTGCATCGTTTTGGCCACTATAGGTGTGGCAGGGTATACTCAGACATGAGTCCCTTTCTCACTGCACCATCAGGATTCAAGCAAGCCGGGCCGAAGACGGCTGAAATGCCAGAAACCGGTCCCCGGCAGCTTGTCTCCTTTCTGGTGAAGAATTGGCTTGGTAGTTTAGTCTGCCCTGTTCCCATGATGCACTGGGCCAGGGACACACTGATTTGCATATAGCCAGGTTCTGAACTGGGATGGTGCAGTGAGATAAATAACGGTGATGGATCAAGCCCTGATCTTTGGACTGGGTAAGAGTGGTTTGCTTAATTCAGACACTCTATTCATCACCACCCCCATTTCTGCATCGTTTTGGCCACTATAGGTGTGGCAGGGTATACTCAGACATGAGTCCCTTTCTCACTGCACCATCAGGATTCAAGCAAGCCTGGCCGAAGACGGCTGAAATGCCAGAAACCGGTCCCCGGTAGCTTGTCTCCTTTCTGGTGAAGAATTGGCTTGGTAGTTTAGTCTGCCCTGTTCCCATGATGCACTGGGCCAGGGACAGACTGATTTGCATATAGCCAGGTTCTGAACTGGGATGGTGCAGTGAGATAAATAACGGTGATGGATCAAGCCCTGATCTTTGGACTGGGTAAGAGTGGTCTGCTTAATTCAGACACTCTGTTCATCACCACCCCCATTTCTGTATCATTTTTGGCCACTATAGGTGTGGCAGGGTATACTCAGACATGAGTCCCTTTCTCACTGCACCATCAGGATTCAAGCAAGCCGGGCCGAAGACGGCTGAAATGCCAGAAACCGGTCCCCGGCAGCTTGTCTCCTTTCTGGTGAAGAATTGGCTTGGTAGTTTAGTCTGCCCTGTTCCCATAATGCACTGGACCAGGGACAGACTGATTTGCATATAGCCAGGTTCTGAACTGGGATGGTGCAGTGAGATAAATAACGGTGATGGATCAAGCCCTGATCTTTGGACTGGGTAAGAGTGGTCTGCTTAATTCAGACACTCTGTTCATCACCACCCCCATTTCTGTATCATTTTTGGCCACTATAGGTTTGGCAGGGTATACTCAGACATGAGTCCCTTTCTCACTGCACCATCAGGATTCAAGCAAGCCGGGCCGAAGACGGCTGAAATGCCAGAAACCGGTCCCCGGTAGCTTGTCTCCTTTCTGGTGAAGAATTGGCTTGGTAGTTTAGTCTGCCCTGTTCCCATGATGCACTGGGCCAAGGACAGACTGATTGGCATATAGCCAGGTTCTGAACTGGGATGGTGCAGTGAGATAAATAATGGTGATGGATCAAGCCCTGATCTTTGGACTGGGTAAGAGTGGTCTGCTTAATTCAGACACTCTGTTCATCACCACCCCCATTTCTGTATCGTTTTGGCCACTATAGGTGTGGCAGGGTATACTCAGACATAAGTCCCTTTCTCACTGCACCATCAGGATTCAAGCAAGCTGGGCCGAAGACGGCTGAAATGCCAGAAACCGGTCCCCGGTAGCTTGTCTCCTTTCTGGTGAAGAATTGGCTTGGTAGTTTAGTCTGCCCTGTTCCCATAATGCACTGGACCAGGGACAGACTGATTTGCATATAGCCAGGTTCTGAACTGGGATGGTGCAGTGAGATAAATAACGGTGATGGATCAAGCCCTGATCTTTGGACTGGGTAAGAGTGGTTTGCCTAATTCAGACACTCTGTTCATCACCACCCCCATTTCTGCATCGTTTTGGCCACTATAGGTGTGGCAGGGTATACTCAGACATGAGTCCCTTTCTCACTGCACCATCAGGATTCAAGCAAGCCGGGCCGAAGACGGCTGAAATGCCAGAAACCGGTCCCCGGTAGCTTGTCTCCTTTCTGGTGAAGAATTGGCTTGGTAGTTTAGTCTGCTCTGTTCCCATGATGCACTGGGCCAGGGACAGACTGATCTGCATAAAGCCAGGTTCTGAACTGGGATGGTGCAGTGAGATAAATAACTGTGATGGATCAAGCCCTGATTTTTGGACTGGGTAAGAGTGGTCTGCTTAATTCAGACACTCTGTTCATCACCACCCCCATTTCTGTATCGTTTTTGGCCACTATAGGTGTGGCAGGGTATACTCAGACATGAGTCCCTTTCTCACTGCACCATCAGGATTCAAGCAAGCTGGGCCGAAGACGGCTGAAATGCCAGAAACCGGTCCCCGGTAGCTTGTCTCCTTTCTGGTGAAGAATTGGCTTGATAGTTTAGTCTGCCCTGTTCCCATGATGCACTGGGCCAGGGACACACTGATTTGCATATAGCCAGGTTCTGAACTTGGATGGTGCAGTGAGATAAATAACGGTGATGGATCAAGCCCTGATCTTTGGACTGGGTAAGAGTGGTTTGCTTAATTCAGACACTCTGTTCATCACCACCCCCATTTCTGCATCGTTTTGGCCACTATAGGTGTGGCAGGGTATACTCAGACATGAGTCCCTTTCTCACTGCACCATCAGGATTCAAGCAAGCCTGGCCGAAGACGGCTGAAATGCCAGAAACCGGTCCCCGGTAGCTTGTCTCCTTTCTGGTGAAGAATTGGCTTGGTAGTTTAGTCTGCCCTGTTCCCATGATGCACTGGGCCAGGGACAGACTGATTTGCATATAGCCAGGTTCTGAACTGGGATGGTGCAGTGAGATAAATAACGGTGATGGATCAAGCCCTGATCTTTGGACTGGGTAAGAGTGGTCTGCTTAATTCAGACACTCTGTTCATCACCACCCCCATTTCTGTATCATTTTTGGCCACTATAGGTGTGGCAGGGTATACTCAGACATGAGTCCCTTTCTCACTGCACCATCAGGATTCAAGCAAGCCGGGCCGAAGACGGCTGAATTGCCAGAAACCGGTCCCCGGCAGCTTGTCTCCTTTCTGGTGAAGAATTGGCTTGGTAGTTTAGTCTGCCCTGTTCCCATAATGCACTGGACCAGGGACAGACTGATTTGCATATAGCCAGGTTCTGAACTGGGATGGTGCAGTGAGATAAATAACGGTGATGGATCAAGCCCTGATCTTTGGACTGGGTAAGAGTGGTTTGCCTAATTCAGACACTCTGTTCATCACCACCCCCATTTCTGCATCGTTTTGGCCACTATAGGTGTGGCAGGGTATACTCAGACATGAGTCCCTTTCTCACTGCACCATCAGGATTCAAGCAAGCCGGGCCGAAGACGGCTGAAATGCCAGAAACCGGTCCCCGGTAGCTTGTCTCCTTTCTGGTGAAGAATTGGCTTGGTAGTTTAGTCTGCTCTGTTCCCATGATGCACTGGGCCAGGGACAGACTGATCTGCATAAAGCCAGGTTCTGAACTGGGATGGTGCAGTGAGATAAATAACTGTGATGGATCAAGCCCTGATTTTTGGACTGGGTAAGAGTGGTCTGCTTAATTCAGACACTCTGTTCATCACCACCCCCATTTCTGTATCGTTTTTGGCCACTATAGGTGTGGCAGGGTATACTCAGACATGAGTCCCTTTCTCACTGCACCATCAGGATTCAAGCAAGCCGGGCCGAAGACGGCTGAAATGCCAGAAACCGGTCCCCGGTAGCTTGTCTCCTTTCTGGTGAAGAATTGGCTTGGTAGTTTAGTCTGCCCTGTTCCCATGATGCACTGGGCCAGGGACAGACTGATTTGCATAAAGCCAGGTTCTGAACTGGGATGGTGCAGTGAGATAAATAACGGTGATGGATCAAGCCCTGATCTTTGGACTGGGTAAGAGTGGTTTGCTTAATTCAGACACTCTGTTCATCACCACCCCCATTTCTGCATCGTTTTGGCCACTATAGGTGTGGCAGGGTATACTCAGACATGAGTCCCTTTCTCACTGCACCATCAGGATTCAAGCAAGCCTGGCCGAAGACGGCTGAAATGCCAGAAACCGGTCCCCGGTAGCTTGTCTCCTTTCTGGTGAAGAATTGGCTTGGTAGTTTAGTCTGCCCTGTTCCCATGATGCACTGGGCCAGGGACAGACTGATTTGCATATAGCCAGGTTCTGAACTGGGATGGTGCAGTGAGATAAATAACGGTGATGGATCAAGCCCTGATCTTTGGACTGGGTAAGAGTGGTCTGCTTAATTCAGACACTCTGTTCATCACCACCCCCATTTCTGTATCATTTTTGGCTACTATAGGTGTGGCAGGGTATACTCAGACATGAGTCCCTTTCTCACTGCACCATCAGGATTCAAGCAAGCCGGGCCGAAGACGGCTGAAATGCCAGAAACCGGTCCCCGGTAGCTTGTCTCCTTTCTGGTGAAGAATTGGCTTGGTAGTTTAGTCTGCCCTGTTCCCATGATGCACTGGGCCAAGGACAGACTGATTTGCATATAGCCAGGTTCTGAACTGGGATGGTGCAGTGAGATAAATAATGGTGATGGATCAAGCCCTGATCTTTGGACTGGGTAAGAGTGGTCTGCTTAATTCAGACACTCTGTTCATCACCACCCCCATTTCTGTATCGTTTTGGCCACTATAGGTGTGGCAGGGTATACTCAGACATAAGTCCCTTTCTCACTGCACCATCAGGATTCAAGCAAGCTGGGCCGAAGACGGCTGAAATGCCAGAAACCGGTCCCCGGTAGCTTGTCTCCTTTCTGGTGAAGAATTGGCTTGGTAGTTTAGTCTGCCCTGTTCCCATGATGCACTGAGCCAGGGACAGACTGATTTGCATAAAGCCAGGTTCTGAACTGGGATGGTGCAGTGAGATAAATAACGGTGATGGATCAAGCCCTGATCTTTGGACTGGGTAAGAGTGGTCTGCTTAATTCAGACACTCTGTTCATCACCACCCCCATTTCTGCATCGTTTTGGCCACCATAGATGTGGCAGGGTATACTCAGACATGAGTCCCTTTCTCACTGCACCATCAGGATTCAAGCAAGCCGGGCCGAAGACGGCTGAAATGCCAGAAACCGGCCCCCGGTAGCTTGTCTCCTTTCTGGTGAAGAATTGGCTTGGTAGTTTAGTCTGCCCTGTTCCCATGATGCACTGGGCCAGGGACACACTGATTTGCATATAGCCAGGTTCTGAACTGGGATGGTGCAGTGAGATAAATAACGGTGATGGATCAAGCCCTGATCTTTGGACTGGGTAAGAGTGGTCTGCTTAATTCAGACACTCTGTTCATCACCACCCCCATTTCTGTATCGTTTTTGGCCACTATAGGTGTGGCAGGGTATACTCAGACATGAGTCCCTTTCTCACTGCACCATCAGGATTCAAGCAAGCTGGGCCGAAGACGGCTGAAATGCCAGAAACCGGTCCCCGGTAGCTTGTCTCCTTTCTGGTGAAGAATTGGCTTGGTAGTTTAGTCTGCCCTGTTCCCATGATGCACTGGGCCAGGGACAGACTGATTTGCATATAGCCAGGTTCTGAACTGCGATGGTGCAGTGAGATAAATAACGGTGATGGATCAAGCCCTGATTTTTGGACTGGGTAAGAGTGGTCTGCTTAATTCAGACACTCTGTTCATCACCACCCCCATTTCTGTATCGTTTTTGGCCACTATAGGTGTGGCAGGGTATACTCAGACATGAGTCCCTTTCTCACTGCACCATCAGGATTCAAGCAAGCTGGGCCGAAGACGGCTGAAATGCCAGAAACCGGTCCCCGGTAGCTTGTCTCCTTTCTGGTGAAGAATTGGCTTGATAGTTTAGTCTGCCCTGTTCCCATGATGCACTGGGCCAGGGACAGACTGATTTGCATATAGCCAGGTTCTGAACTGGGATGGTGCAGTGAGATAAATAACAGTGATGGATCAAGCCCTGATCTTTGGACTGGGTAAGAGTGGTTTGCTTAATTCAGACACTCTGTTCATCACCACCCCCATTTCTGCATCATTTTGGCCACTATAGGTGTGGCAGGGTATACTCAGACATGAGTCCCTTTCTCACTGCACCATCAGGATTCAAGCAAGCCTGGCCGAAGACGGCTGAAATGCCAGAAACCGGTCCCCGGTAGCTTGTCTCCTTTCTGGTGAAGAATTGGCTTGGTAGTTTAGTCTGCCCTGTTCCCATGATGCACTGGGCCAGGGACAGACTGATTTGCATATAGCCAGGTTCTGAACTGGGATGGTGCAGTGAGATAAATAACGGTGATGGATCAAGCCCTGATCTTTGGACTGGGTAAGAGTGGTCTGCTTAATTCAGACACTCTGTTCATCACCACCCCCATTTCTGTATCATTTTTGGCCACTATAGGTGTGGCAGGGTATACTCAGACATGAGTCCCTTTCTCACTGCACCATCAGGATTCAAGCAAGCCGGGCCGAAGACGGCTGAAATGTCAGAAACCGGTCCCCGGTAGCTTGTCTCCTTTCTGGTGAAGAATTGGCTTGGTAGTTTAGTCTGCCCTGTTCCCATGATGCACTGGGCCAAGGACAGACTGATTTGCATATAGCCAGGTTCTGAACTGGGATGGTGCAGTGAGATAAATAATGGTGATGGATCAAGCCCTGATCTTTGGACTGGGTAAGAGTGGTCTGCTTAATTCAGACACTCTGTTCATCACCACCCCCATTTCTGTATCGTTTTGGCCACTATAGGTGTGGCAGGGTATACTCAGACATAAGTCCCTTTCTCACTGCACCATCAGGATTCAAGCAAGCTGGGCCGAAGACGGCTGAAATGCCAGAAACCGGTCCCCGGTAGCTTGTCTCCTTTCTGGTGAAGAATTGGCTTGGTAGATTAGTCTGCCCTGTTCCCATGATGCACTGGGCCAGGGACAGACTGATTTGCATATAGCCAGGTTCTGAACTGGGATGGTGCAGTGAGATAAATAACGGTGATGGATCAAGCCCTGATCTTTGGACTGGGTAAGAGTGGTCTGCTTAATTCAGACACTCTGTTCATCACCACCCCCATTTCTGTATCATTTTTGGCCACTATAGGTGTGGCAGGGTATACTCAGACATGAGTCCCTTTCTCACTGCACCATCAGGATTCAAGCAAGCCGGGCCGAAGACGGCTGAAATGCCAGAAACCGGTCCCCGGCAGCTTGTCTCCTTTCTGGTGAAGAATTGGCTTGGTAGTTTAGTCTGCCCTGTTCCCATAATGCACTGGACCAGGGACAGACTGATTTGCATATAGCCAGGTTCTGAACTGGGATGGTGCAGTGAGATAAATAACGGTGATGGATCAAGCCCTGATCTTTGGACTGGGTAAGAGTGGTTTGCCTAATTCAGACACTCTGTTCATCACCACCCCCATTTCTGCATCGTTTTGGCCACTATAGGTGTGGCAGGGTATACTCAGACATGAGTCCCTTTCTCACTGCACCATCAGGATTCAAGCAAGCCGGGCCGAAGACGGCTGAAATGCCAGAAACCGGTCCCCGGTAGCTTGTCTCCTTTCTGGTGAAGAATTGGCTTGGTAGTTTAGTCTGCTCTGTTCCCATGATGCACTGGGCCAGGGACAGACTGATCTGCATAAAGCCAGGTTCTGAACTGGGATGGTGCAGTGAGATAAATAACTGTGATGGATCAAGCCCTGATTTTTGGGCTGGGTAAGAGTGGTCTGCTTAATTCAGACACTCTGTTCATCACCACCCCCATTTCTGTATCGTTTTTGGCCACTATAGGTGTGGCAGGGTATACTCAGACATGAGTCCCTTTCTCACTGCACCATCAGGATTCAAGCAAGCTGGGCCGAAGACGGCTGAAATGCCAGAAACCGGTCCCCGGTAGCTTGTCTCCTTTCTGGTGAAGAATTGGCTTGATAGTTTAGTCTGCCCTGTTCCCATGATGCACTGGGCCAGGGACACACTGATTTGCATATAGCCAGGTTCTGAACTGGGATGGTGCAGTGAGATAAATAACGGTGATGGATCAAGCCCTGATCTTTGGACTGGGTAAGAGTGGTTTGCTTAATTCAGACACTCTGTTCATCACCACCCCCATTTCTGCATCGTTTTGGCCACTATAGGTGTGGCAGGGTATACTCAGACATAAGTCCCTTTCTCACTGCACCATCAGGATTCAAGCAAGCCTGGCTGAAGACGGCTGAAATGCCAGAAACCGGTCCCCGGTAGCTTGTCTCCTTTCTGGTGAAGAATTGGCTTGGTAGTTTAGTCTGCCCTGTTCCCATGATGCACTGGGCCAGGGACAGACTGATTTGCATATAGCCAGGTTCTGAACTGGGATGGTGCAGTGAGATAAATAACGGTGATGGATCAAGCCCTGATCTTTGGACTGGGTAAGAGTGGTCTGCTTAATTCAGACACTCTGTTCATCACCGCCCCCATTTCTGTATCATTTTTGGCCACTATAGGTGTGGCAGGGTATACTCAGACATGAGTCCCTTTCTCACTGCACCATCAGGATTCAAGCAAGCCGGGCCGAAGACGGCTGAAATGCCAGAAACCGGTCCCCGGCAGCTTGTCTCCTTTCTGGTGAAGAATTGGCTTGGTAGTTTAGTCTGCCCTGTTCCCATAATGCACTGGACCAGGGACAGACTGATTTGCATATAGCCAGGTTCTGAACTGGGATGGTGCAGTGAGATAAATAACGGTGATGGATCAAGCCCTGATCTTTGGACTGGGTAAGAGTGGTCTGCTTAATTCAGACACTCTGTTCATCACCACCCCCATTTCTGTATCATTTTTGGCCACTATAGGTGTGGCAGGGTATACTCAGACATGAGTCCCTTTCTCACTGCAAGATCAGGATTCAAGCAAGCCGGGCCGAAGACGGCTGAAATGCCAGAAACCGGTCCCCGGTAGCTTGTCTCCTTTCTGGTGAAGAATTGGCTTGGTAGTTTAGTCTGCCCTGTTCCCATGATGCACTGGGCCAAGGACAGACTGATTTGCATATAGCCAGGTTCTGAACTGGGATGGTGCAGTGAGATAAATAATGGTGATGGATCAAGCCCTGATCTTTGGACTGGGTAAGAGTGGTCTGCTTAATTCAGACACTCTGTTCATCACCACCCCCATTTCTGTATCGTTTTGGCCACTATAGGTGTGGCAGGGTATACTCAGACATAAGTCCCTTTCTCACTGCACCATCAGGATTCAAGCAAGCTGGGCCAAAGACGGCTGAAATGCCAGAAACCGGTCCCCGGTAGCTTGTCTCCTTTCTGGTGAAGAATTGGCTTGGTAGATTAGTCTGCCCTGTTCCCATGATGCACTGGGCCAGGGACAGACTGATTTGCATATAGCCAGGTTCTGAACTGGGATGGTGCAGTGAGATAAATAACGGTGATGGATCAAGCCCTGATCTTTGGACTGGGTAAGAGTGGTCTGCTTAATTCAGACACTCTGTTCATCACCACCCCCATTTCTGTATCATTTTTGGCCACTATAGGTGTGGCAGGGTATACTCAGACATGAGTCCCTTTCTCACTGCACCATCAGGATTCAAGCAAGCCGGGCCGAAGACGGCTGAAATGCCAGAAACCGGTCCCCGCCAGCTTGTCTCCTTTCTGGTGAAGAATTGGCTTGGTAGTTTAGTCTGCCCTGTTCCCATAATGCACTGGACCAGGGACAGACTGATTTGCATATAGCCAGGTTCTGAACTGGGATGGTGCAGTGAGATAAATAACGGTGATGGATCAAGCCCTGATCTTTGGACTGGGTAAGAGTGGTTTGCCTAATTCAGACACTCTGTTCATCACCACCCCCATTTCTGCATCGTTTTGGCCACTATAGGTGTGGCAGGGTATACTCAGACATGAGTCCCTTTCTCACTGCACCATCAGGATTCAAGCAAGCCGGGCCGAAGACGGCTGAAATGCCAGAAACCGGTCCCCGGTAGCTTGTCTCCTTTCTGGTGAAGAATTGGCTTGGTAGTTTAGTCTGCTCTGTTCCCATGATGCACTGGGCCAGGGACAGACTGATCTGCATAAAGCCAGGTTCTGAACTGGGATGGTGCAGTGAGATAAATAACTGTGATGGATCAAGCCCTGATTTTTGGACTGGGTAAGAGTGGTCTGCTTAATTCAGACACTCTGTTCATCACCACCCCCATTTCTGTATCGTTTTTGGCCACTATAGGTGTGGCAGGGTATACTCAGACATGAGTCCCTTTCTCACTGCACCATCAGGATTCAAGCAAGCTGGGCCGAAGACGGCTGAAATGCCAGAAACCGGTCCCCGGTAGCTTGTCTCCTTTCTGGTGAAGAATTGGCTTGATAGTTTAGTCTGCCCTGTTCCCATGATGCACTGGGCCAGGGACACACTGATTTGCATATAGCCAGGTTCTGAACTGGGATGGTGCAGTGAGATAAATAACGGTGATGGATCAAGCCCTGATCTTTGGACTGGGTAAGAGTGGTTTGCTTAATTCAGACACTCTGTTCATCACCACCCCCATTTCTGCATCGTTTTGGCCACTATAGGTGTGGCAGGGTATACTCAGACATGAGTCCCTTTCTCACTGCACCATCAGGATTCAAGCAAGCCTGGCCGAAGACGGCTGAAATGCCAGAAACCGGTCCCCGGTAGCTTGTCTCCTTTCTGGTGAAGAATTGGCTTGGTAGTTTAGTCTGCCCTGTTCCCATGATGCAATGGGCCAGGGACAGACTGATTTGCATATAGCCAGGTTCTGAACTGGGATGGTGCAGTGAGATAAATAACGGTGATGGATCAAGCCCTGATCTTTGTACTGGGTAAGAGTGGTCTGCTTAATTCAGACACTCTGTTCATCACCACCCCCATTTCTGTATCATTTTTGGCCACTATAGGTGTGGCAGGGTATACTCAGACATGAGTCCCTTTCTCACTGCACCATCAGGATTCAAGCAAGCCGGGCCGAAGACGGCTGAAATGCCAGAAACCGGTCCCCGGCAGCTTGTCTCCTTTCTGGTGAAGAATTGGCTTGGTAGTTTAGTCTGCCCTGTTCCCATAATGCACTGGACCAGGGACAGACTGATTTGCATATAGCCAGGTTCTGAACTGGGATGGTGCAGTGAGATAAATAACGGTGATGGATCAAGCCCTGATCTTTGGACTGGGTAAGAGTGGTTTGCCTAATTCAGACACTCTGTTCATCACCACCCCCATTTCTGCATCGTTTCGGCCACTATAGGTGTGGCAGGGTATACTCAGACATGAGTCCCTTTCTCACTGCACCATCAGGATTCAAGCAAGCCGGGCCGAAGACGGCTGAAATGCCAGAAACCGGTCCCCGGTAGCTTGTCTCCTTTCTGGTGAAGAATTGGCTTGGTAGTTTAGTCTGCTCTGTTCCCATGATGCACTGGGCCAGGGACAGACTGATCTGCATAAAGCCAGGTTCTGAACTGGGATGGTGCAGTGAGCTAAATAACTGTGATGGATCAAGCCCTGATTTTTGGACTGGGTAAGAGTGGTCTGCTTAATTCAGACACTCTGTTCATCACCACCCCCATTTCTGTATCGTTTTTGGCCACTATAGGTGTGGCAGGGTATACTCAGACATGAGTCCCTTTCTCACTGCACCATCAGGATTCAAGCAAGCTGGGCCGAAGACGGCTGAAATGCCAGAAACCGGTCCCCGGTAGCTTGTCTCCTTTCTGGTGAAGAATTGGCTTGATAGTTTAGTCTGCCCTGTTCCCATGATGCACTGGGCCAGGGACAGACTGATTTGCATATAGCCAGGTTCTGAACTGGGATGGTGCAGTGAGATAA
The DNA here is from genome assembly GCF_964263255.1 of Lissotriton vulgaris. Lineage (NCBI taxonomy): Eukaryota > Metazoa > Chordata > Amphibia > Caudata > Salamandridae > Lissotriton > Lissotriton vulgaris. The sequence goes on along the minus strand of NC_141697.1, from coordinate 138,182,314 downwards.
ATAACGGTGATGGATCAAGCCCTGATCTTTGGACTGGGTAAGAGTGGTTTGCTTAATTCAGACACTCTGTTCATCACCACCCCCATTTCTGCATCGTTTTGGCCACTATAGGTGTGGCAGGGTATACTCAGACATGAGTCCCTTTCTCACTGCACCATCAGGATTCAAGCAAGCCTGTCCGAAGACGGCTGAAATGCCAGAAACCGGTCCCCGGTAGCTTGTCTCCTTTCTGGTGAAGAATTGGCTTGGTAGTTTAGTCTGCCCTGTTCCCATGATGCACTGGGCCAGGGACAGACTGATTTGCATATAGCCAGGTTCTGAACTGGGATGGTGCAGTGAGATAAATAACGGTGATGGATCAAGCCCTGATCTTTGGACTGGGTAAGAGTGGTCTGCTTAATTCAGACACTCTGTTCATCACCACCCCCATTTCTGTATCATTTTTGGCCACTATAGGTGTGGCAGGGTATACTCAGACATGAGTCCCTTTCTCACTGCACCATCAGGATTCAAGCAAGCCGGGCCGAAGACGGCTGAAATGCCAGAAACCGGTCCCCGGTAGCTTGTCTCCTTTCTGGTGAAGAATTGGCTTGGTAGTTTAGTCTGCCCTGTTCCCATGATGCACTGGGCCAAGGACAGACTGATTTGCATATAGCCAGGTTCTGAACTGGGATGGTGCAGTGAGATAAATAATGGTGATGGATCAAGCCCTGATCTTTGGACTGGGTAAGAGTGGTCTGCTTAATTCAGACACTCTGTTCATCACCACCCCCATTTCTGTATCGTTTTGGCCACTATAGGTGTGGCAGGGTATACTCAGACATAAGTCCCTTTCTCACTGCACCATCAGGATTCAAGCAAGCTGGGCCGAAGACGGCTGAAATGCCAGAAACCGGTCCCCGGTAGCTTGTCTCCTTTCTGGTGAAGAATTGGCTTGGTAGTTTAGTCTGCCCTGTTCCCATGATGCACTGAGCCAGGGACAGACTGATTTGCATAAAGCCAGGTTCTGAACTGGGATGGTGCAGTGAGATAAATAACGGTGATGGATCAAGCCCTGATCTTTGGACTGGGTAAGAGTGGTCTGCTTAATTCAGACACTCTGTTCATCACCACCCCCATTTCTGCATCGTTTTGGCCACCATAGATGTGGCAGGGTATACTCAGACATGAGTCCCTTTCTCACTGCACCATCAGGATTCAAGCAAGCCGGGCCGAAGACGGCTGAAATGCCAGAAACAGGCCCCCGGTAGCTTGTCTCCTTTCTGGTGAAGAATTGGCTTGGTAGTTTAGTCTGCCCTGTTCCCATGATGCACTGGGCCAGGGACACACTGATTTGCATATAGCCAGGTTCTGAACTGGGATGGTGCAGTGAGATAAATAACGGTGATGGATCAAGCCCTGATCTTTGGACTGGGTAAGAGTGGTCCGCTTAATTCAGACACTCTGTTCATCACCACCCCCATTTCTGTATCGTTTTTGGCCACTATAGGTGTGGCAGGGTATACTCAGACATGAGTCCCTTTCTCACTGCACCATCAGGATTCAAGCAAGCTGGGCCGAAGACGGCTGAAATGCCAGAAACCGGTCCCCGGTAGCTTGTCTCCTTTCTGGTGAAGAATTGGCTTGGTAGTTTAGTCTGCCCTGTTCCCATGATGCACTGGGCCAGGGACAGACTGATTTGCATATAGCCAGGTTCTGAACTGCGATGGTGCAGTGAGATAAATAACGGTGATGGATCAAGCCCTGATCTTTGGAAAGGGTAAGAGTGGTTTGCTTAATTCAGACACTCTGTTCATCACCACCCCCATTTCTGCATCGTTTTGGCCACTATAGGTGTGGCAGGGTATACTCAGAGATGAGTCCCTTTCTCACTGCACCATCAGGATTCAAGCAAGCCTGGCCGAAGACGGCTGAAATGCCAGAAACCGGTCCCCGGTAGCTTGTCTCCTTTCTGGTGAAGAATTGGCTTGGTAGTTTAGTCTGCCCTGTTCCCATGATGCACTGGGCCAGGGACAGACTGATTTGCATATAGCCAGGTTCTGAACTGGGATGGTGCAGTGAGATAAATAACGGTGATGGATCAAGCCCTGATCTTTGGACTGGGTAAGAGTGGTCTGCTTAATTCAGACACTCTGTTCATCACCACCCCCATTTCTGTATCATTTTTGGCTACTATAGGTGTGGCAGGGTATACTCAGACATGAGTCCCTTTCTCACTGCACCATCAGGATTCAAGCAAGCCGGGCCGAAGACGGCTGAAATGCCAGAAACCGGTCCCCGGTAGCTTGTCTCCTTTCTGGTGAAGAATTGGCTTGGTAGTTTAGTCTGCCCTGTTCCCATGATGCACTGGGCCAAGGACAGACTGATTTGCATATAGCCAGGTTCTGAACTGGGATGGTGCAGTGAGATAAATAATGGTGATGGATCAAGCCCTGATCTTTGGACTGGGTAAGAGTGGTCTGCTTAATTCAGACACTCTGTTCATCACCACCCCCATTTCTGTATCGTTTTGGCCACTATAGGTGTGGCAGGGTATACTCAGACATAAGTCCCTTTCTCACTGCACCATCAGGATTCAAGCAAGCTGGGCCGAAGACGGCTGAAATGCCAGAAACCGGTCCCCGGTAGCTTGTCTCCTTTCTGGTGAAGAATTGGCGTGGTAGTTTAGTCTGCCCTGTTCCCATGATGCACTGGGCCAGGGACAGACTGATTTGCATAAAGCCAGGTTCTGAACTGGGATGGTGCAGTGAGATAAATAACGGTGATGGATCAAGCCCTGATCTTTGGACTGGGTAAGAGTGGTCTGCTTAATTCAGACACTCTGTTCATCACCACCCACATTTCTGTATCGTTTTTGGCCACTAAAGGTGTGGCAGTGTATACTCAGACATGAGTCCCTTTCTCACTGCACCATCAGGATTCAAGCAAGCCGGGCTGAAGACGGCTGAAATGCCAGAAACCGGTTCCCGGTAGCTTGTCTCCTTTCTGGTGAAGAATTGGCTTGGTAGTTTAGTCTGCCCTGTTCCCATGATGCACTGGCCCAGTCACAGACTGATTTGCATATAGCCAGGTTCTGAACTGGGATGGTGCAGTGAGATAAGTAACGGTGATGGATCAAGCCCTGATTTTTGGACTGGGTAAGAGTGGTCTGCTTAATTCAGACACTCTGTTCATCACCACCCCCATTTCTGTATCGTTTTTGGCCTCTATAGGTGTGGCAGGGTATACTCAAACATGAGTCCCTTTCTCACTGCACCATCAGGATTCAAGCAAGCCAGGCCGAAGACGGCTGAAATGCCAGAAACCGGTCCCCGGTAGCTTGTCTCCTTTCTGGTGAAGAATTGGCTTGGTAGTTTAGTCTGCCCTGTTCCCATGATGCACTGGGCCAGGGACAGACTGATTTGCATATAGCCAGGTTCTGAACTGGGATGGTGCAGTGAGATAAATAACGGTGATGGATCAAGCCCTGATCTTTGGACTGGGTAAGAGTGGTTTGCTTAATTCAGACACTCTGTTCATCACTACCCCCATTTCTGCATCGTTTTGGCCACTATAGATGTGGCAGGGTATACTCAGACATGAGTCCCTTTCTCACTGCACCATCAGGATTCAAGCAAGCCGGGCCGAAGACGGCTGAAATGCCAGAAACCGGTCCCCGGTAGCTTGTCTCCTTTCTGGTGAAGAATTGGCTTGGTAGTTTAGTCTGCCCTGTTCCCATGATGCACTGGGCCAGGGACAGACTGATTTGCATATAGCCAGGTTCTGAACTGGGATGGTGCAGTGAGATAAATAATGGTGATGGATCAAGCCCTGATCTTTGGACTGGGTAAGAGTGGTCTGCTTAATTCAGACACTCTGTTCATCACCACCCCCATTTCTGTATCATTTTTGGCCACTATAGGTGTGGCAGGGTATACTCAGACATGAGTCCCTTTCTCACTGCACCATCAGGATTCAAGCAAGCCGGGCCAAAGACGGCTGAAATGCCAGAAACCGGTCCCCGGTAGCTTGTCTCCTTTCTGGTGAAGAATTGGCTTGGTAGTTTAGTCTGCCCTGTTCCCATGATGCACTGGGCCAAGGACAGACTGATTTGCATATAGCCAGGTTCTGAACTGGGATGGTGCAGTGGGATAAATAATGGTGATGGATCAAGCCCTGATCTTTGGACTGGGTAAGAGTGGTCTGCTTAATTCAGACACTCTGTTCATCACCACCCCCATTTCTGTATCATTTTTGGCCACTATAGGTGTGGCAGGGTATACTCAGACATGAGTCCCTTTCTCACTGCACCATCAGGATTCAAGCAAGCCGGGCCGAAGACGGCTGAAATGCCAGAAACCGGTCCCCGGTAGCTTGTCTCCTTTCTGGTGAAGAATTGGCTTGGTAGTTTAGTCTGCCCTGTTCCCATGATGCACTGGGCCAAGGACAGACTGATTTGCATATAGCCAGGTTCTGAACTGGGATGGTGCAGTGAGATAAATAATGGTGATGGATCAAGCCCTGATCTTTGGACTGGGTAAGAGTGGTCTGCTTAATTCAGACACTCTGTTCATCACCACCCCCATTTCTGCATCGTTGTGGCCACTATAGATGTGGCAGGGTATACTCAGACATGAGTCCCTTTCTCACTGCACCATCAGGATTCAAGCAAGCCGGGCCGAAGACGGCTGAAATGCCAGAAACCGGCCCTCGGTAGCTTGTCTCCTTTCTGGTGAAGAATTGGCTTGGTACTTTAGTCTGCCCTGTTCCCATGATGCACTGGGCCAGGGACACACTGATTTGCATATAGCCCGGTTCTGAACTGGGATGGTGCAGTGAGATAAATAACGGTGATGGATCAAGCCCTGATCTTTGGACTGGGTAAGAGTGTTCTGCTTAATTCAGACACTCTGTTCATCACCACCCCCATTTCTGTATCGTTTTTGGCCACTATAGGTGTGGCAGGGTATACTCAAACATGAGTCCCTTTCTCACTGCACCATCAGGATTCAAGCAAGCTGGGCCGAAGACGGCTGAAATGCCAGAAACCGGTCCCCGGTAGCTTGTCTCCTTTCTGGTGAAGAATTGGCTTGGTAGTTTAGTCTGCCCTGTTCCCATGATGCACTGGGCCAGGGACAGACTGATTTGCATATAGCCAGGTTCTGAACTGCGATGGTGCAGTGAGATAAATAACGGTGATGGATCAAGCCCTGATCTTTGGAAAGGGTAAGAGTGGTTTGCTTAATTCAGACACTCTGTTCATATCCACCCCCATTTCTGCATCGTTTTGGCCACTATAGGTGTGACAGGGTATACTCAGACATGAGTCCCTTTCTCACTGCACCATCAGGATTCAAGCAAGCCTGGCCGAAGACGGCTGAAATGCCAGAAACCGGTCCCCGGTAGCTCGTCTCCTTTCTGGTGAAGAATTGGCTTGGTAGTTTAGTCTGCCCTGTTCCCATGATGCACTGGGCCAGGGACAGACTGATTTGCATATAGCCAGGTTCTGAACTCGGATGGTGCAGTGAGATAAATAACGGTGATGGATCAAGCCCTGATCTTTGGACTGGTTAAGAGTGGTCTGCTTAATTCAGACACTCTGTTCATCACCACCCCCATTTCTGTATCATTTTTGGCTACTATAGGTGTGGCAGGGTATACTCAGACATGAGTCCCTTTCTCACTGCACCATCAGGATTCAAGCAAGCCGGGCCGAAGACGGCTGAAATGCCAGAAACCGGTCCCCGGTAGCTTGTCTCCTTTCTGGTGAAGAATTGGCTTGGTAGTTTAGTCTGCCCTGTTCCCATGATGCACTGGGCCAAGGACAGACTGATTTGCATATAGCCAGGTTCTGAACTGGGATGGTGCAGTGAGATAAATAATGGTGATGGATCAAGCCCTGATCTTTGGACTGGGTAAGAGTGGTCTGCTTAATTCAGACACTCTGTTCATCACCACCCCCATTTCTGTATCGTTTTGGCCACTATAGGTGTGGCAGGGTATACTCAGACATAAGTCCCTTTCTCACTGCACCATCAGGATTCAAGCAAGCTGGGCCGAAGACGGCTGAAATGCCAGAAACCGGTCCCCGGTAGCTTGTCTCCTTTCTGGTGAAGAATTGGCTTGGTAGTTTAGTCTGCCCTGTTCCCATGATGCACTGGGCCAGGGACAGACTGATTTGCATAAAGCCAGGTTCTGAACTGGGATGGTGCAGTGAGATAAATAACGGTGATGGATCAAGCCCTGATCTTTGGACTGGGTAAGAGTGGTCTGCTTAATTCAGACACTCTGTTCATCACCACCCACATTTCTGTATCGTTTTTGGCCACTAAAGGTGTGGCAGGGTATACTCAGACATGAGTCCCTTTCTCACTACACCATCAGGATTCAAGCAAGCCGGGCTGAAGACGGCTGAAATGCCAGAAACCGGTTCCCGGTAGCTTGTATCCTTTCTGGTGAAGAATTGGCTTGGTAGTTTAGTCTGCCCTGTTCCCATGATGCACTGGCCCAGGCACAGACTGATTTGCATATAGCCAGGTTCTGAACTGGGATGGTGCAGTGAGATAAATAACGGTGATGGATCAAGCCCTGATCTTTGGACTGGGTAAGAGTGGTTTGCTTAATTCAGACACTCGGTTCATCACCACCCCCATTTCTGTATCGTTTTGGCCACTATAGGTGTGGCAGGGTATACTCAGACATGAGTCCCTTTCTCACTGCACCATCAGGATTCAAGCAAGCCGGGCTGAAGACGGCTGAAATGCCAGAAACCGGTTCCCGGTAGCTTGTCTCCTTTCTGGTGAAGAATTGGCTTGGTAGTTTAGTCTGCCCTGTTCCCATGATGCACTGGGCCAGGGACAGACTGATTTGCATATAGCCAGGTTCTGAACTGGGATGGTGCAGTGAGATAAATAACGGTGATGGATCAAGCCCTGATCTTTGGACTGGGTAAGAGTGGTCAGCTTAATTCAGACACTCTCTTCATCACCACCCCCATTTCTGCATCGTTTTTGGCCACTATAGATGTGGCAGGGTATACTCAGACATGAGTCCCTTTCTCACTGCACCATCAGGATTCAAGCAAGCCGGGCCGAAGACGGCTGAAATGCCAGAAACCGGTCCCCGGTAGCTTGTCTCCTTTCTGGTGAAGAATTGGCTTGGTAGTTTAGTCTGCCCTGTTCCCATGATGCACTGGCCCAGGCACAGACTGATTTGCATATAGCCAGGTTCTGAACTGGGATGGTGCAGTGAGATAAATAACGGTGATGGATCAAGCCCTGATCTTTGGACTGGGTAAGAGTGGTCTGCTTAATTCAGACACTCTGTTCATCACCACCCCCATTTCTGTATCGTTTTTGGCCTCTATAGGTGTGGCAGGGTATACTCAGACATGAGTCCCTTTCTCACTGCACCATCAGGATTCAAGCAAGCCGGGCCGAAGACGGCTGAAATGCCAGAAACCGGTCCCCGGTAGCTTGTCTCCTTTCTGGTGAAGAATTGGCTTGGTAGTTTAGTCTGCCCTGTTCCCATTATGCACTGTGCCAGGGACAGACTGATTTGCATATAGCCAGGTTCTGAACTGGGATGGTGCAGTGAGATAAATAACGGTGATGGATCAAGCCCTGATCTTTGGACTGGGTAAGAGTGGTCTGCTTAATTCAGACACTCTGTTCATCACCACCCCCATTTCTGTATCATTTTTGGCCACTATAGGTGTGGCAGGGTATACTCAGACATGAGTCCCTTTCTCACTGCACCATCAGGATTCAAGCAAGCCGGGCCGAAGACGGCTGAAATGCCAGAAACCGGTCCCCGGTAGCTTGTCTCCTTTCTGGTGAAGAATTGGCTTGGTAGTTTAGTTTGCCCTGTTCCCATGATGCACTGGGCCAAGGACAGACTGATTTGCATATAGCCAGGTTCTGAACTGGGATGGTGCAGTGAGATAAATAATGGTGATGGATCAAGCCCTGATCTTTGGACTGGGTAAGAGTGGTCTGCTTAATTCAGACACTCTGTTCATCACCACCCCCATTTCTGTATCGTTTTGGCCACTATAGGTGTGGCAGGGTATACTCAGACATAAGTCCCTTTCTCACTGCACCATCAGGATTCAAGCAAGCTGGGCCGAAGACGGCTGAAATGCCAGAAACCGGTCCCCAGTAGCTTGTCTCCTTTCTGGTGAAGAATTGGCTTGGTAGTTTAGTCTGCCCTGTTCCCATGATGCACTGAGCCAGGGACAGACTGATTTGCATAAAGCCAGGTTCTGAACTGGGATTGTGCAGTGAGATAAATAACGGTGATGGATCAAGCCCTGATCTTTGGACTGGGTAAGAGTGGTCTGCTTAATTCAGACACTCTGTTCATCACCACCCCCATTTCTGCATCGTTTTGGCCACTATAGATGTGGCAGGGTATACTCAGACATGAGTCCCTTTCTCACTGCACCATCAGGATTCAAGCAAGCCGGGCCGAAGACGGCTGAAATGCCAGAAACCGGCCCCCGGTAGCTTGTCTCCTTTCTGGTGAAGAATTGGCTTGGTACTTTAGTCTGCCCTGTTCCCATGATGCACTGGGCCAGGGACACACTGATTTGCATATAGCCCGGTTCTGAACTGGGATGGTGCAGTGAAATAAATAACGGTGATGGATCAAGCCCTGATCTTTGGACTGGGTAAGAGTGGTCTGCTTAATTCAGACACTCTGTTCATCACCACCCCCATTTCTGTATCGTTTTTGGCCACTATAGGTGTGGCAGGGTATACTCAGACATGAGTCCCTTTCTCACTGCACCATCAGGATTCAAGCAAGCTGGGCCGAAGACGGCTGAAATGCCAGAAACCGGTCCCCGGTAGCTTGTCTCCTTTCTGGTGAAGAATTGGCTTGGTAGTTTAGTCTGCCCTGTTCCCATGATGCACTGGGCCAGGGACAGACTGATTTGCATATAGCCAGGTTCTGAACTGCGATGGTGCAGTGAGATAAATAACGGTGATGGATCAAACCCTGATCTTTGGAAAGGGTAAGAGTGGTTTGCTTAATTCAGACACTCTGTTCATCACCACCCCCATTTCTGCATCGTTTTGGCCACTATAGGTGTGGCAGGGTATACTCAGACATGAGTCCCTTTCTCACTGCACCATCAGGATTCAAGCAAGCCTGGCCAAAGACGGCTGAAATGCCAGAAACCGGTCCCCGGTAGCTTGTCTCCTTTCTGGTGAAGAATTGGCTTGGTAGTTTAGTCTGCCCTGTTCCCATGATGCACTGGGCCAGGGACAGACTGATTTGCATATAGCCAGGTTCTGAACTCGGATGGTGCAGTGAGATAAATAACGGTGATGGATCAAGCCCTGATCTTTGGACTGGTTAAGAGTGGTCTGCTTAATTCAGACACTCTGTTCATCACCACCCCCATTTCTGTATCATTTTTGGCTACTATAGGTGTGGCAGGGTATACTCAGACATGAGTCCCTTTCTCACTGCACCATCAGGATTCAAGCAAGCCGGGCCGAAGACGGCTGAAATGCCAGAAACCGGTCCCCGGTAGCTTGTCTCCTTTCTGGTGAAGAATTGGCTTGGTAGTTTAGTCTGCCCTGTTCCCATGATGCACTGGGCCAAGGACAGACTGATTTGCATATAGCCAGGTTCTGAACTGGGATGGTGCAGTGAGATAAATAATGGTGATGGATCAAGCCCTGATCTTTGGACTGGGTAAGAGTGGTCTGCTTAATTCAGACACTCTGTTCATCACCACCCCCATTTCTGTATCGTTTTGGCCACTATAGGTGTGGCAGGGTATACTCAGACATAAGTCCCTTTCTCACTGCACCATCAGGATTCAAGCAAGCTGGGCCGAAGACGGCTGAAATGCCAGAAACCGGTCCCCGGTAGCTTGTCTCCTTTCTGGTGAAGAATTGGCTTGGTAGTTTAGTCTGCCCTGTTCCCATGATGCACTGGCCCAGGCACAGACTGATTTGCATATAGCCAGGTTCTGAACTGGGATGGTGCAGTGAGATAAATAACGGTGATGGATCAAGCCCTGATCTTTGGACTGGGTAAGAGTGGTCTGCTTAATTCAGACACTCTGTTCATCACCACCCCCATTTCTGTATCGTTTTTGGCCACTATAGGTGTGGCAGGGTATACTCAGACATGAGTCCCTTTCTCACTGCACCATCAGGATTCAAGCAAGCTGGGCTGAAGACGGCTGAAATGCCAGAAACCGGTCCCCGGTAGCTTGTCTCCTTTCTGGTGAAGAATTGGCTTGGTAGTTTAGTCTGCCCTGTTCCCATGATGCACTGGGCCAGGGACAGACTGATTTGCATATAGCCAGGTTCTGAACTCGGATGGTGCAGTGAGATAAATAACGGTGATGGATCAAGCCCTGATCTTTGGACTGGGTAAGAGTGTTCTGCCTAATTCAGACACTCTGTTCATCACCACCCCCTTTCTGTATCGTTTTTGGCCACTATAGGTGTGGCAGGGTATACTCAGACATGAGTCCCTTTCTCACTGCACCATCAGGATTCAAGCAAGCCGGGCCGATGACGGCTGAAATGCCAGAAACCGGTCCCCGGTAGCTTGTCTCCTTTCTGGTGAAGAATTGGCTTGGTAGTTTAGTCTGCCCTGTTCCCATTATGCACTGTGCCAGGGACAGACTGATTTGCATATAGCCAGGTTCTGAACTGGGATGGTGCAGTGAGATAAATAACGGTGATGGATCAAGCCCTGATCTTTGGACTGGGTAAGAGTGGTCTGCTTAATTCAGACACTCTGTTCATCACCACCCCCATTTCTGTATCGTTTTTGGCCACTATAGGTGTGGCAGGGTATACTCAGACATGAGTCCCTTTCTCACTGCACCATCAGGATTCAAGCAAGTCGGGCCGAAGACGGCTGAAATGCCAGAAACCGGTCCCCGGTAGCTTGTCTCCTTTCTGGTGAAGAATTGGCTTGGTAGTTTAGTCTGCCCTGTTCCCATGATGCACTGGGCCAGGGACAGACTGATTTGCATATAGCCAGGTTCTGAACTGGGATGGTGCAGTGAGATAAATAACGGTGATGGATCAAGCCCTGATCTTTGGACTGGGTAAGAGTGGTCTGCTTAATTCAGACACTCTGTTCATCACCACCCCCATTTCTGCATCGTTTTGGCCACTATAGATGTGGCAGGGTATACTCAGACATGAGTCCCTTTCTCACTGCACCATCAGGATTCAAGCAAGCCGGGCCGAAGACGGCTGAAATGCCAGAAACCGGCCCCCGGTAGCTTGTCTCCTTTCTGGTGAATAATTGGCTTGGTACTTTAGTCTGCCCTGTTCCCATGATGCACTGGGCCAGGGACACACTGATTTGCATATAGCCCGGTTCTGAACTGGGATGGTGCAATGAGATAAATAACGGTGATGGATCAAGCCCTGATCTCTGGACTGGGTAAGAGTGGTCTGCTTAATTCAGACACTTTGTTCATCACCACCCCCATTTCTGTATCGTTTTTGGCCACTATAGGTGTGGCAGGGTATACTCAGACATGAGTCCCTTTCTCACTGCACCATCAGGATTCAAGCAAGCCGGGCCGAAGACGGCTGAAATGCCAGAAACCGGTCCCCGGTAGCTTGTCTCCTTTCTGGTGAAGAATTGGCTTGGTAGTTTAGTCTGCCCTGTTCCCATGATGCACTGGCCCAGGCACAGACTGATTTGCATATAGCCAGGTTCTGAACTGGGATGGTGCAGTGAGATAAATAACGGTGATGGATCAAGCCCTGATCTTTGGACTGGGTAAGAGTGGTCTGCTTAATTCAGACACTCTGTTCATCACCACCCCCATTTCTGTATCGTTTTTGGCCTCTATAGGTGTGGCAGGGTATACTCAGACATGAGTCCCTTTCTCACTGCACCATCAGGATTCAAGCAAGCCGGGCCGAAGACGGCTGAAATGCCAGAAACCGGTCCCCGGTAGCTTGTCTCCTTTCTGGTGAAGAATTGGCTTGGTAGTTTAGTCTGCCCTGTTCCCATGATGCACTGGGCCAAGGACAGACTGATTTGCATATAGCCAGGTTCTGAACTGGGATGGTGCAGTGGGATAAATAATGGTGATGGATCAAGCCCTGATCTTTGGACTGGGTAAGAGTGGTCTGCCTAATTCAGACACTCTGTTCATCACCACCCCCATTTCTGTATCGTTTTGGCCACTATAGGTGTGGCAGGGTATACTCAGACATGAGTCCCTTTCTCACTGCACCATCAGGATTCAAGCAAGCCGGGCTGAAGACGGCTGAAATGCCAGAAACCGGTTCCCGGTAGCTTGTCTCCTTTCTGGTGAAGAATTGGCTTGGTAGTTTAGTCTGCCCTGTTCCCATGATGCACTGGGCCAGGGACAGACTGATTTGCATATAGCCAGGTTCTGAACTGGGATGGTGCAGTGAGATAAATAACGGTGATGGATCAAGCCCTGATCTTTGGACTGGGTAAGAGTGGTCTGCTTAATTCAGACACTCTCTTCATCACCACCCCCATTTCTGCATCGTTTTTGGCCACTATAGATGTGGCAGGGTATACTCAGACATGAGTCCCTTTCTCACTGCACCATCAGGATTCAAGCAAGCCGGGCCTAAGACGGCTGAAATGCCAGAAACCGGTCCCCGGTAGCTTGTCTCCTTTCTGGTGAAGAATTGGCTTGGTAGTTTAGTCTGCCCTGTTCCCATGATGCACTGGCCCAGGCACAGACTGATTTGCATATAGCCAGGTTCTGAACTGGGATGGTGCAGTGAGATGAATAACGGTGATGGATCAAGCCCTGATCTTTGGACTGGGTAAGAGTGGTCTGCTTAATTCAGACACTCTGTTCATCACCACCCCCATTTCTGTATCGTTTTTGGCCTCTATAGGTGTGGCAGGGTATACTCAGACATGAGTCCCTTTCTCACTGCACCATCAGGATTCAAGCAAGCCGGGCCGAAGACGGCTGAAATGCCAGAAACCGGTCCCCGGTAGCTTGTCTCCTTTCTGGTGAAGAATTGGCTTGGTAGTTTAGTCTGCCCTGTTCCCATGATGCACTGGGCCAGGGACAGACTGATTTGCATATAGCCAGGTTCTGAACTGGGATGGTGCAGTGAGATAAATAACGGTGATGGATCAAGCCCTGATCTTTGGACTGGGTAAGAGTGGTCTGCTTAATTCAGACACTCTGTTCATCACCACCCCCATTTCTGCATCGTTTTGGCCACTATAGATGTGGCAGGGTATACTCAGACATGAGTCCCTTTCTCACTGCACCATCAGGATTCAAGCAAGCCGGGCCGAAGACGGCTGAAATGCCAGAAACCGGCCCCCGGTAGCTTGTCTCCTTTCTGGTGAAGAATTGGCTTGGTACTTTAGTCTGCCCTGTTCCCATGATGCACTGGGCCAGGGACACACTGATTTGCATATAGCCCGGTTCTGAACTGGGATGGTGCAATGAGATAAATAACGGTGATGGATCAAGCCCTGATCTCTGGACTGGGTAAGAGTGGTCTGCTTAATTCAGACACTTTGTTCATCACCACCCCCATTTCTGTATCGTTTTTGGCCACTATAGGTGTGGCAGGGTATACTCAGACATGAGTCCCTTTCTCACTGCACCATCAGGATTCAAGCAAGCCGGGCCGAAGACGGCTGAAATGCCAGAAACCGGTCCCCGGTGGCTTGTCTCCTTTCTGGTGAAGAATTGGCTTGGTAGTTTAGTCTGCCCTGTTCCCATGATGCACTGGCCCAGGCACAGACTGATTTGCATATAGCCAGGTTCTGAACTGGGATGGTGCAGTGAGATAAATAACGGTGATGGATCAAGCCCTGATCTTTGGACTGGGTAAGAGTGGTCTGCTTAATTCAGACACTCTGTTCATCACCACCCCCATTTCTGTATCGTTTTTGGCCTCTATAGGTGTGGCAGGGTATACTCAGACATGAGTCCCTTTCTCACTGCACCATCAGGATTCAAGCAAGCCGGGCCGAAGACGGCTGAAATGCCAGAAACCGGTCCCCGGTAGCTTGTCTCCTTTCTGGTGAAGAATTGGCTTGGTAGTTTAGTCTGCCCTGTTCCCATGATGCACTGGGCCAAGGACAGACTGATTTGCATATAGCCAGGTTCTGAACTGGGATGGTGCAGTGGGATAAATAATGGTGATGGATCAAGCCCTGATCTTTGGACTGGGTAAGAGTGGTCTGCCTAATTCAGACACTCTGTTCATCACCACCCCCATTTCTGTATCGTTTTGGCCACTATAGGTGTGGCAGGGTATACTCAGACATGAGTCCCTTTCTCACTGCACCATCAGGATTCAAGCAAGCCGGGCTGAAGACGGCTGAAATGCGAGAAACCGGTTCCCGGTAGCTTGTCTCCTTTCTGGTGAAGAATTGGCTTGGTAGTTTAGTCTGCCCTGTTCCCATGATGCACTGGGCCAGGGACAGACTGATTTGCATATAGCCAGGTTCTGAACTGGGATGGTGCAGTGAGATAAATAACGGTGATGGATCAAGCCCTGATCTTTGGACTGGGTAAGAGTGGTCTGCTTAATTCAGACACTCTCTTCATCACCACCCCCATTTCTGCATCGTTTTTGGCCACTATAGATGTGGCAGGGTATACTCAGACATGAGTCCCTTTCTCACTGCACCATCAGGATTCAAGCAAGCCGGGCCTAAGACGGCTGAAATGCCAGAAACCGGTCCCCGGTAGCTTGTCTCCTTTCTGGTGAAGAATTGGCTTGGTAGTTTAGTCTGCCCTGTTCCCATGATGCACTGGCCCAGGCACAGACTGATTTGCATATAGCCAGGTTCTGAACTGGGATGGTGCAGTGAGATGAATAACGGTGATGGATCAAGCCCTGATCTTTGGACTGGGTAAGAGTGGTCTGCTTAATTCAGACACTCTGTTCATCACCACCCCCATTTCTGTATCGTTTTTGGCCTCTATAGGTGTGGCAGGGTATACTCAGACATGAGTCCCTTTCTCACTGCACCATCAGGATTCAAGCAAGCCGGGCCGAAGACGGCTGAAATGCCAGAAACCGGTCCCCGGTAGCTTGTCTCCTTTCTGGTGAAGAATTGGCTTGGTAGTTTAGTCTGCCCTGTTCCCATTATGCACTGTGCCAGGGACAGACTGATTTGCATATAGCCAGGTTCTGAACTGGGATGGTGCAGTGAGATAAATAACAGTGATGGATCAAGCCTTGATCTTTGGACTGGGTAAGAGTGGTCTGCTTAATTCAGACACTCTGTTCATCACCACCCCCATTTCTGTATCGTTTTTGGCCACTATAGGTGTGGCAGGGTATACTCAGACATGAGTCCCTTTCTCACTGCACCATCAGGATTCAAGCAAGCTGGGCTGAAGACGGCTGAAATGCCAGAAACCGGTCCCCGGTAGCTTGTCTCCTTTCTGGTGAAGAATTGGCTTGGTAGTTTAGTCTGCCCTGTTCCCATGATGCACTGGGCCAGGGACAGACTGATTTGCATATAGCCAGGTTCTGAACTCGGATGGTGCAGTGAGATAAATAAAGGTGATGGATCAAGCCCTGATCTTTGGACTGGGTAAGAGTGTTCTGCTTAATTCAGACACTCTGTTCATCACCACCCCCTTTCTGTATCGTTTTTGGCCTCTATAGGTGTGGCAGGGTATACTCAGACATGAGTCCCTTTCTCACTGCACCATCAGGATTCAAGCAAGCCGGGCCGATGACGGCTGAAATGCCAGAAACCGGTCCCCGGTAGCTTGTCTCCTTTCTGGTGAAGAATTGGCTTGGTAGTTTAGTCTGCCCTGTTCCCATTATGCACTGTGCCAGGGACAGACTGATTTGCATATAGCCAGGTTCTGAACTGGGATGGTGCAGTGAGATAAATAACGGTGATGGATCAAGCCCTGATCTTTGGACTGGGTAAGAGTGGTCTGCTTAATTCAGACACTCTGTTCATCACCACCCCCATTTCTGTATCGTTTTTGGCCACTATAGGTGTGGCAGGGTATACTCAGACATGAGTCCCTTTCTCACTGCACCATCAGGATTCAAGCAAGTCGGGCCGAAGACGGCTGAAATGCCAGAAACCGGTCCCCGGTAGCTTGTCTCCTTTCTGGTGAAGAATTGGCTTGGTAGTTTAGTCTGCCCTGTTCCCATGATGCACTGGGCCAGGGACAGACTGATTTGCATATAGCCAGGTTCTGAACTGGGATGGTGCAGTGAGATAAATAACGGTGATGGATCAAGCCCTGATCTTTGGACTGGGTAAGAGTGTTCTGCTTAATTCAGACACTCTGTTCATCACCACCCCCATTTCTGTATCGTTTTTGGCCACTATAGGTGTGGCAGGGTATACTCAGACATGAGTCCCTTTCTCACTGCACCATCAGGATTCAAGCAAGCCGGGCCGAAGACGGCTGAAATGCCAGAAACCGGTCCCCGGTAGCTTGTCTCCTTTCCGGTGAAGAATTGGCTTGGTAGTTTAGTCTGCCCTGTTCCCATGATGCACTGGGCCAGGGACAGACTGATTTGCATATAGCCAGGTTCTGAACTGGGATGGTGCCGTGAGATAAATAACGGTGATGGATCAAGCCCTGATCTTTGGACTGGGTAAGAGTGGCCTGCTTAATTCAGACACTCTGTTCATTACCACCCCCATTTTTGTATTGTTTTTGGCCACTATAGGTGTGGCAGGGTATACTCAGACATGAGTCCCTTTCTCACTGCACCATCAGGATTCAAGCAAGCCGGGCGGAAGACGGCTGAAATGCCAGAAACCGGTCCTCGGTAGCTTGTCTCCTTTCTGGTGAAGAATTGGCTTGGTAGTTTAGTCTGCCCTGTTCCCATGATGCACTGGGCCAGGGACAGACTGATTTGCCTATAGCCAGGTTCTGAACTGGGATGGTGCAGTGAGATAAATAACGGTGATGGATCAAGCCCTGATCTTTGGACTGGGTAAGAGTGGTCTGCTTAATTCAGACACTCTGTTCATCACCACCCCCATTTCTGTATCGTTTTTGGCCACTATAGGTGTGGCAGGGTATACTCAGACATGAGTCCCTTTCTCACTGCACCATCAGGATTCAAGCAAGCCGGGCCGAAGACGGCTGAAATGCCAGAAACCGGTCCCCGGTAGCTTGTCTCCTTTCTGGTGAAGAATTGGCTTGGTAGTTTAGTCTGCCCTGTTCCCATGATGCACTGGGCCAGGGACCGACTGATTTGCATAAAGCCAGGTTCTGAACTGGGATGGTGCAGTGAGATAAATAACGGTGATGGATCAAGCCCTGATCTTTGGACTGGGTAAGAGTGGTCTGCTTAATTCAGACACTCTGTTCATCACCACCCCCATTTCTGTATCGTTTTTGGCCACTATAGGTATGGCAGGGTATACTCAGACATGAGTCCCTTTCTCACTGCACCATCAGGATTCAAGCAAGCCGGGCGGAAGACGGCTGAAATGCCAGAATCCGGTCCCCGGTAGCTTGTCTCCTTTCTGGTGAAGAATTGGCTTGGTAGTTTAGTCTGCCCTGTTCCCATGATGCACTGGGCCAGGGACAGACTGATTTGCATATAGCCAGGTTCTGAACTGGGATGGTGCAGTGAGATAAATAACGGTGATGGATCAAGCCCTGATCTTTGGACTGGGTAAGAGTGGTCTGCTTAATTCAGACACTCTGTTCATCACCACCCCCATTTCTGTATCCTCCGAAACTACAGGCCACCACGCTCAAGAAGGTGGCAGATATCCTCCTGGATACAGCTGACACTACACAAATACTCGGGGGAGGTTTCAATGACGTGATGGATGTAGGGATGGACCGGACGGGAACGGCGTCCAGAGATCGGACACGGACGCCCCTGTCCAAAATGATGGACAACATGGGACTTACAGATGTCTGGAGGTGGCTACATCCCTATCAGAGGACTTACTCCTTTTTCTCAGGCTCACACAAGGTGTATTTGAGATTAGACTACATCTTCATGTCCAGGCTAAACCTAACAGTAGATGACACAGCGGAATACAAAGCGAGAGGGATCTCCGATCACTCCCCATTACTAACGAGGGTGGGGATGGGACGCCATAAGAGTAGGGGCTCCTGGAGACTGACGGCATGGGACCTACAGAATGCAAATGTTTTGAAGGGCCTGAGAGCAGACGTGAAGGTATATATTGGTGAAAATGAAGAGACTGTCCCCTCCGGGGTGACATTCTGGGAGGCATTAAAGGCAGTGATGCGGGACAGGGCACAGAACAGACTGGCAGAGAGGAGAAAGCTCCATGCGGAAACAGTTGCGCTGGAGGCGACCATCCTAGACTTAGAGAGGGAATACCAGACTTCGAAGGATACTGAGGCACTCAGGAGACTGACAGACTTGCAGAAGCAATATAGAGAGCTAGTCACAGGAGAGGCCACAACCCAGGCACCCTGCACCGCCTCTATAATGTGGGGGATAAGTCGGGAAAACTGATGGCGTAGGTCAGTAAAAAGGAGCGCGCAGCCAGATGGGTGGAGCAACTCAGAGACCCTGAGGGAGTGCTCATTAGATCTGATGATCAAATTGCAGAGGCATTTGCCGACCACTACAAACTCTTCTACAGGGCCAGGGACCTGGAACCTTATGAGGAGGCCCTACTGTACATGGAACAAATGGAACTACCGACCCTGAACCCGGAGGCTCATCAAGCCCTAGAGTCAGACATTGCCTTAGACGACATCTCGGGGGCCCTGGCCAGGCTAAGACCGGGTAAAACCCCGGGCCCAAATGGGTTCCCAGCAGAGTTCTTTAAGCATACGGCGGACCTCCTGACACAACATCTGAAGGGACTCTTTGAGGGGGCATTGCAAGAAGGGAGACTCCCCCCAGACCTGACCAGGGCAATAATAGTCCCAATATATAAGGATGGGAAACCGCGAGAGGATTGTGCGTCATATCGCCTCATTTCCCTCTTGAATACAGAGGCGAAACTATTGGCAACGATCTTAGTGTTACGGCTCAGATCAGTGATATCGGATCTAGTACACTTTGATCAAACGGGATTCCTCCTGGATAGGGCCACCAGGTTGAATCTCCGACGTACCCATAACTGGCTGCAGGAGGCACGAGGGAGGGAGGACCCACATTGGTTTCTATCCCTTGATGCCGAGAAAGCCTTCGATGCTCTCCATTGGCCGTTTCTTGAGGGTGTCCTGCAGAAATTTGGGTTTGGCCCTAAATATCGGAAGTGGGTCCAGCTGCTGTACACTGAACCTAGAGCCAAAGTAAGGGTGAAAGGGTTCCTGTCGCGAGAGTTCCAAGTCCGGAGGGGGACTCGACAGGGCTGCCCGCTGTCCCCCCTCCTTTTTGCGCTTACTATAGAGGTACTAGCCGCTATGATACGCCAGAATGTAGCCATTAGGGGATTCAGAAGGGGAGAGATGGATGGCGCAGAACAGAAAATATCATTATACGCGGATGACATCTCATCGAGTCGTTCGGCATATGCGTTACTTCATATGCCGACGATACGCAACTCATTCTATCCCTGGATAAAACTACCACCAGAGCAGAGGAAAACTTTCAAAATTGCTTAACAGAAGTCTTTCGGTGGATGTCAATCAACCACCTTAAATGCAATTCAAATAAAACGGAAATTTTGCCTATGGGGAAAGATAACAGTTTTTGCCCCAGTAAATGGTGGCCCGAAGGCACCACTCCTCCCCCTGACGTGGTTGAGTCAGCAAGAAACCTCGGTATCCTCTTTGACTCCTCCCTCTCCTTTGATCATCATGTGAAAAATTTAGCAGGCAGTTGTTTCAATATGATAAAATCTCTGAAGAAATTCTTTGACTTCCTTCCTATTGAAGCGAGAAAGTCTGTGGCAGCGTCACTCCTACTTTCCCGCCTAGATTACTGCTAAGGCCTAATGGCCGGGATTAAGAAACAAACATTAAAGAAGCTGCAAAGCGTCCAACATGCGGCAGCACAGTTACTTTTAAAACTTCCTAGAAGATCCTCAGCATCAGCAGCCCTTAGAACGCTGCATTGGCTGCCGATGCATAAAAGAATTCTCTTTAAGATCTTAGTAACTGCCTACAGAGCCTTAAACAATATTCGACCTAAGTATCTGTCGAAAAGACTATGTCGCTACAATCCAACTAGAGTTTTGAGATCAGCGGGGATCAATCTTGCTAAGGTTCCAAAATTTCATCTTAAAATGAAAGGAGGCAAATCATTTGCCGTCCTTGCCCCTAAAGCCTGGAACGCCATGCCAAATGACCTCAGAATGCAACACACTGAAGTGGCCTTCAGAAAGAAACTTAAAACCTGGTTATATAATCTGCCAGACTCATATGTGTTTGCTGCCATCTAGCGCTCTTTCGGATATTCCATTGAAGCTACCTTTCCAGCGCCAGGATGCTCCTTCCGGAGCGACAGTTTGCGCTCTATAAATGCTTGTTTACATTACATTACATTACATTACATTACATTACATCCTCTTGTACATCACATACCCAGAGATAACAATACCGGAAATGTTCTCGGAACTGGAACGCCTAGGACAGTATGCGGGTTATCAACTGGCACAAGTCGATCCTTTATGACCCTAAGGGGCGGGGCAGGTGGCCGGACCTCCCGAGATGACTGTTGACGACAGTGGAGGGTTTAAGTATCTTGGAGTGTATGTCACCCTGGATCGACAGCTGTCCTATAGACAGAACCTAGAACGAATCATATTGAATTTCATTGCGGACGCGGCCCGCTGGAAGCAGCTCCCGCTCACACTTTTGGGTCGGGCAGCTATGTTCAAGATGGTCACATTGCCCAAGTTCTTATACGCCCTGCAAAACGAGTACTATCCGCTCCCTCAAAAAGTGTTCACGACAATACATGCGGAGCTGAGGTCCTTCCTCTGGCTGGGTAAATGTAAGCGGCTGGTCGGGAATAGGGAGGAGACGAGTCCGTGTAGGTTTCAAAGATGGTTTTATTGACTGATACAGTCTGTCAGTGCACGTAAGACGGGTGGTAGTTTGTCTAGGAGATCGACTTCTTTCTCGCCGGCTTTTTCCCTTCGTTCCTTCTTCCCGCCTAAGCTGGGTCCCTCTTCGTCCTCTTCTGTCGGTCTCCGTTGTGTCCCAGACTCCACCGAAGGAGAGAAGCAAAGACAGAGGAAAGTATCAGGACAGGATTTCTTATGACACTCGTTATCAGGGAAGGGGGTGGTGGAACACACTGTGCACTTTTACAAAGGTGGCGGTGAGGGAAGTGCTCAGGGGAACTTAGCAAGGGTATCGGGGCTCTCTCAGTGTTTACTCCACACCCACCCCGCAACTTTGTTACGCACCTCTGTTAGCCACGCCCCTCCGGGGGAGTGGCTGGGCGAAGTGTGTTGTCGTTGGCCTCCTGGCTCCGTAGATCTTGCTTGTCGTCCGGGGAACCACCGGCGTCTCGATCCGTCGTTGTCAGCTCTCTCTGGATGTCGATCCCTGCTGTTGAATCCTCTGGTCCGGACGCTGTTTGCTTCTCGTGCACTCCGCTCGAGTACTCTCCTTCTCTGTCCTCGACTGACGCTGGTCCTCGTCCGGGGACTGTCGATTCCTTCGATCTCAGCTTCTCTTCACCTCCTTCTCCTGCTTCCTCTCGCTCCGTCGTTGCCTCCGCTATACCGCTCCTTCCTCCACCGCTGCTCCACGCCTCTCCGCCTCTCCAATCCACTCTGACCGCTCCTCCGGTGTATAGACACACCTGGTGCTGGGGCTGTGAGCCTTTTAAGTCCGCCCTAGGCTCCTCCTCTTCATCAGGCATACCTGGCCAGTTAAAGGGACCTTGTTCCCATTCCGCTTCGTCTCCACCGAAGGGCTCTTCCACTCTATGCCAAGTAGGTGCGTCCGTTTCCTGGGGAGAAAAGAGGGGGGGGTCACACGTTACGAGTCCCTCACCGCACACCTGGGCCAAGGGTTCCCCCACCTCGCTACAGTAAACAACCCAGAAGGGCACTGAACACTCTTCAGAGACATCAATTCAGTGGAGGGATTTCACTCCCGAATCTGGAGGCCTACTACTGGGAGGAACACATAGCTCCGATTAACGACTGGCTGAACGCGCAGGCAGACCACCCCACTTATGCCCTTGAAAGACATAGGATGTCACCCAGACCATTGCTGGACTACCTATATGGGGACACCAGGCGAGGGCAGCTCCTCCCGGCCATGGGAGTTACTCTGCAACTCTGGAATAAGGCGATGAAACGCACGGGATGGGGGATGAAACCCACACAACAGATGCCGATCTGGCACTGCACGTGGCTGGCAGAACTGAACAAATTAAAAGGCTTCCACAGATGGGATGCTATAGGTATTTCCACCTTGGGGGACATAGTGGCTAAGGGGGAACTGAAATCATTCATGGCTCTAAGGTTGGATTTTGGATTGCATCATACGCAGTTCTTTAAATACGCGCAGCTGAGGCATGCTTGGCGAGCCCAAAATAATCCAGTCAGATCAGCTTCCGGAATATGGACCACTGGAGGGACGGCTCCTGCAAGAGCACATCAAGGAAAAAGCGGTCTCACTCACATATAAAACTTTAACAAATAACATGCTGGGTGACTTGGCTAAGCTTAGGAGGACATGGGAGACTGAGGTGGGAGACATGGAGGATATTGACTGGGACGTGGTGTTAATGCATCCCAGGGAGGTGGCAATTAAGTTCCGGCTGCGACTCATTCAGTTTATCGTGCTTCACAGAACCTACTATGACAGAGTGCGGCTCCACAAAATGGGGAGGACGGACGACACAAGGTGCTTTAGATGCAGAGACATGGAAGGGGACTTTTATCACATGTTATGGGCATGCAGCAAGGTTCAAGATTATTGGAGTAAAGTTTTTGAAGAATTGGGTGAGGTGCTGGAGACCCCTCTCCAACCTGAGCCCAGGCGTAGACTTAGCGTGCCCCCTGCTGACTTTTCTGGTCCTGGCACTAGTGGTTGCGAAAAGAGACATAGCTAAATATTGGGGAGCACCGGAACCGCCAAGGTTGGATGAATGGAGGAGAGGGTTAGACCTATACATGGCAGCTGAGAGGGTCACTTATAAAGCGAGGGGGTGCCCGAAGAAGTTCCGCAAGGTCTGGGGCAAATGGAGACACTACCATGGAAAGGATGGGGGACTCTGAGGGAGCTTTGAAAAATGATAAGATAAGTGTCTGTATGAGTACATACCGAAAGCCTCACTGTCTGAAACTAAGAGACTGTTGCACTGCAGCAATTTGGACTTTGGGTCGGATCGAAATGGAATTTACTAGAGGTGTACTGTGGGGAGGGTGGTGGGTGGGAGTCAGGGGGGTGCGGACTGCAGATTACATGATTGTAGTGTTGTGTTATGATTAAATGCAAATAAAAACGGTTTAAAAAAAAAGTTTGCGCTATATAAAACGCCATTAAAAAGTTTTAAAATCACAACTTTATTCTGGTGAAACAGGAATCACCGAACCGTCATGGCCAGGCGCAGCCAACCGCCAATCCATGGAACGATAGGCATGTAATAGGATATTGTTAGGTAATAGCAGTCTCAGCCTGGCTGAGACTGCCTGATATTACCCACTGGTTCTTGAGAACCCTAAAATTCTACACTTGCCAAGTGAGGAGGCAATGTTGGTAAAGTTACTATGAGCTCCAAGAAGGAAACCCTAAAACAAGTGCTTTAGGCATATATTCAGATCACTTTTGAGTGATAAGTATAAGTATAGCGCTGAAGAAGCAGAAAACATAACTTTGCGAAACAGGTGTTAACTGTTGGTTACCTGATAAAAAAAGAATTTTATTTAATCGTGATTTTAAAATTGGTAGTGATTTACCCGTTATTTCTAGGGGAAGTAACTTGTAAATGACTGTACCACCTTTTAAAATAAAATTGTATTTTTATAATGTTTTGAAATTCAGATATGTTTTTCTGACTTCCCCCAAACAGTAATTCCCTCTGGGAGGGAGGTTACAGTCGACTCCTGGAAAGCAATACAATTGGCGCCCAAATCTCACCAGGACTACCATGAACAAAATGAAATGAAGCAGAACGACACGAATTAACTTTTAGTATAGATAAGGGAATATCTTGATTTTCGTTTGACTTTTCCCCTCCCAAATAGCTTCATAAAATTCAGTGGAATTTCATCTATGCACCCTGACTGGCCTTTCAGACTCTGTCATGCACACTGAGTTGTCTTAAAGTCTGTAATGCACTCTGACCCTTGCACCCTGACTAGTTTTATGAATTCAAAAGGAGTCTCACTCATGCACCTTGAATGGCCTTATAGACCTGAATGGAGACTCATATCTGCACCAGTATCAAGTGCAGGGATACAACTCCATGGACAGATACAGGGGTGAAACTTTATTCATTTCTTGAAGAGTAGTACATGCTGATTTTAAATCTGTAACTGCCCCGACCAGGGTATTCATTTTGTGTTAAGCTGAGCAAAAGTTAATAGTATCAATGGGAGTCCTTGTGAAGTGTTTGTACAAAGAGAGCGGCGCTGAAAGACGAGGCAAGAGATCTGGTCTTAAGGCTCTGCATGTTTGCTCTTGTAATAGTTCTTAGAAACACTTTTAAATGTTATAAAATAATATAAGTGGAATTAGCTTCTTGTTCTAGTTTCTGAGTACATATGCTGCAGCTACCTATGTATAACAATCAGAGGTAACTGGAAACAAACATTGGCAGTGACAATAGGTTTGGCCTTGTTTATAGAGCTATTGACGTTGCCACCACAAGGCTAGCTCGTTTGTGTGGAGGGAGGCTGGTCTCACTTCCGGTTAAGAGGGAGGTTAGTGCTCTAGTGGCACAACCCCTCTATATAACCGTATGCAATTCTCGCCGCGAGCGGACGCGCGCTGGCAGTGTGGCCTGAGTGTTATGCTGACAAAGCCTGTTCTTTTAACGCTAGAGATTGCACAATTTTATGCATTGATGTTTTATGTTTAATTGCACACTTACCCTGCACTCTTGCTTTGACCACTTCTCCTCCGGTCCACCGCGAGGCTAGCTCGTTTGTGTGGAGGGAGGCTGGTCTCACTTCTGGTTAAGAGGGAGGTTAGCGCTCTAGTGGCACAACCCCCTCTATATAACCGGATGCTATTCACGCTGCGCAGTGAACGCGTGGCGCGCCTAAGGCAAGCCCGCCTGCGCCTGTCCACGTTCTGGAGTCGCCAGTAGCCAGGGACCCTGGTCAATTTGCAACAGACCATAGCCACCTATCGAGCTTAGTATACTCTACCATGAGCTGCTGAGATGAGACCCATCCCCTGCCCCACCGGCTGGTCTGACACTTGGCCAACCCCTGAGTGCCCTTTTTCTTGCTTAACTTGCCGGTTTCAGGGCATCCTTGACGAGAGGGTACCAACTCATGCGGCCCCTCACTGTGCCTCTGTTAATTTACAATCCTTTGCCCCTCAATCAGCCACATCTGGCCGCTTTAATTCAGGACACCCCTTAACCAACACATGCAAACTTTCCAACAATTCCCAGCTGGGGTGGAGAAGTCTACTATGTAATGTTAGACCCTTGCCCAAGCATTCTGCAGAGTTTTGGGAACTCCTATCCTCTGTGCAGCCTGAACTTGGGTTTCTGACCGAAGCATGGCTTAAGCCCCACTCTATTCCCTCCATCACTCTTGCCCTGCCTGAAAGATATAAGCTTGTTCGGATGGATTGACAATCAAAGGTGGGGGGTGGAATTGCCATAGTACATAGAGATAGCATCAAGGTCACAACAACGAAGTGACACGACTATGGAAGTTATGGTCTTTCGAATAGATTTCTCATCCCAAATGAGCTGGAAGGGGGCCCTAGTTTATCGACCCCCCTGCCCGGTAACTGAATTTTCTTTACAACTCACTGAATTAATTGCTCCTCATGTGATCGCAAGCAGTAATATTTTACTGCTGGGTGACTTTAACATTCATAGTGAGTGTACTTCTAATGTGGACGCCGGGACACTTTTGGCAGATCTAGCCCTATTGGGATTAACCAAGCTCAACAAGGACCCTACGCATATAGCTGGTCATACATAGGATATTATTTTTTCCAATTCCTCCAACGTTTTTTGTGAACCTCCGCAGTTACTACCATGGTCAGACCAGGTGTCAATTGAATTTTCTATTCAGGCCCTAAGGAAGACAAATAGCCCTAGCCCTCACCATTTCTGCAGACAATGGAAGAGAGTCACCCTGGTGGTCTTCCAAGCCTCTTTTGTAGGGCCACGGATCTCAGTATCAGACAACATGGAGGATGCCCTCGCCAAATACAATCTGGCTGTTTCTAGCGCAATCAACTAGATAGCACCACTGAAATCACTCCCCAATATTTCCAAGCGCCCTCAGACTGCTTGGTATTCCCCCCAACTTCGAGCTCAGAAACAACTCTGTAGGAAGAATGAAAAACGATGGCGTCTTACCCATTATGACAAAGACAGAGATCGTTTTTTTGTCACACTGGCCGATTACCATGGGAAAATTAGGGCGGCACGCAAAGCCCATATAGCACTACATTTGGATCAGGCTCATAATGACCCCAAAGTGGATGTATGACGTTACAACGCATACTTTTACCACGCATACCATTACAACGCGGTATTTACAACGCATACCGTTACAACGCATAGCGCTTAGAGGTGCTGGATAGTGGTAAGTATAATTTTATATTCCAACTCCAGTCCCCGTGGACACTAGGGAAGGTGTTGGATATAAAATTATACTTATTCCCTATCCTAGAGCGCCCCCCAGCGCAATGCGTTGTAATGGTATGCGTGGTAATGCCTGCGTTGTAGTGGTAGTGCGTGGTAAAAACTTCGTTGTAAACGTTGTATACCCCCCAAAGTGTTATACGGCATTCTCCAGTCTTTTACCAACCGTAAAGCTTGTGAGAACCGAGTAGCTCAAACACAAAAACTGTGCAATGACATTGCTACTTTTTTTACACAGAAAATTGAGCTAATTTATGACAATATAGTTTTGACAGGGAGTCAATCTATAAACATTACACCTCCTGCTCTGCCTGCACAGACAACTACCCAGTTACTGGGTATCCGCAAGAACATCAAGGCCCCACTGACTGAGCTCTCAAATCTTCATCCCATCTCTTTCCTTCCTTTCCTGAGCAAGTTATTGGAGAAGCATATAAACAAACATCTCTCCAACCATGTCGAACTGACGGGTAGTCTAGACCCCTCCCAGTCAGGCTTCCGTCCTAAATACAGCACAGAATCAGCCCTACTAGCTGTTACCGATAACATCAGGATGACCCTAGATTGGGGTCATTCCACGATTCTGGTGCTGTTGGACCTATCCGCCACGTTCGACAGGGTTTCTCATCAGATACTGCTCAGGAGACTGGAGGAGATTTGACTTAGAGACTTTGCTCTTCAGTGGTTGTCGAGTTTTTTATCCTCTTGTTCGAAGGCAGTTAACCTTGGCCCGTATCGTTCAGCACCTACAGAATTGACCAAGGGAGTACCTTAGGGCTCCTGTCTGAGCCTGACTCAATTTAATATCTATGTGGCTTCCTTGGCCAATCTGTTAAGGATGTGTGAGTTTATTCCCATCTCCTATGCTGACGATACCCAGCTGCTCTTTCCGTTCGAAAAGTGTACTCCATCACTTCTGGCTGCCTTCTCCTCAGGCATGAGAACTATCTCACAATGGATGAGGAGCAACCTCCTCCAGTGTAATGTGGGGAAGACGGAGAATATGCTCTTCAGCGAGGCCCAATTGTTATGGACTCCTAATTGGTGGCCAACTGATCTGGGTACCCCCCCCCGCTTCGAAAACCTGTGTTAAAAATCTTAGTGTTCGCCACGAACAGGACCTTACTTTGAAGGAGCACGCTGCTCAGACAGTTGGCTCCTGTTTTCACACGCTGGGTTTGCTGCGCCGAATCCTCCCTCTGCTCCCTGATTCAACCCAGAAGACACTGACCCGGCACCTATATTACGTTGTCTGAACTATTGCAATGGTCTGCTGATCTCCGCCAACGAGTCTGCTCTCAACAGACTGCAGGTCATCCAGAATACGGCGGCCCATCTGATTCTTAATTCCCCTCCTAGGACCGCCTCTCGTCCCCTGCTCTATCAGCTCCACTGGCTCCCTATTCGGGAGCGAGTGAAGTTTAATGTCTGCTGCATCATACATAAGGCCCTGTCTAATCTTGGTCCTACCTACCTTGCTGATAAATGTATTCCTTGCACACCTCTGAGGTCTCTACGTTCAAGATCTAAATCCCTACTTGAGGTACCCAGAATCAAAACGGCCAGATTGGGCGGGAAGTATCCTATGTGGGTCCCCGTTATTGGAACAAACTTCCATTACACCTGAGACAGTGTTCGGATCATTTTCAATTCAGGAAACAGCACAAGACTTCTCTCTTCTGTTTCTGGTTTTCAGCAGATAGTCTTCCATACGCCGCCCGTCCAAGCGCAGAGATACCCCTTTGGGGGTCGATTCTGGCGCTTTACAAATAAATAAATAAATGCTTTTTTGCATTCCCTATAGTTAAATATAAGATGTCTGACATGTTTGAAAGCAATGTGTCAGCCATCTTGAAAGGGTAACAAGCGACAAAACATTCCAAAATGACCATATGTCAGGCTTCGCACTGGCAGCCTTCTTGGAAAGGATTTTGTTAAACTTTCGGTAAAAACATAAAAAAATAGCCACTCATACATGAGCACCCATGCTCATTTTTGGGCATCCACAAAGAATGCTTTTTGTCAAAGTCAATCTTAGTGAGTGTACTCAGCAGCTCATCATTTTGATGCCAATGACATGAGTTGGATATCAATAAAGGCTGAACATTCCCTTTACAAATACATGTTACATTAAAACGCTTGCACAAAGTGTGTGATGTAGCTCTGCCATTACCTATTTTCAGTTTATGAAATCCTCCCTAGAAAACTCAATATCTCTGTTTTTTTTTCTTCTTTTTTGGAAAACCTTTATTGATACTTCAACCAGTTACAAATATGGGCCTACAACCATCAGGGCCGCTAATCAGTTTCATCACAGCAAGTCAGTTAAGACAAGACTCGGCCGCCCGGGAAGCGAACGTACCGCAACTTTAATTAAAACTGGCTAGAAAGCACACCCTGCGAAAGACAGGATTCTAAAGGCTCCATTTTACAATATAAAAATAGAAGGATCAGGTGCCATACAATATCACAAAGTCGCATAAAGGTCGGGCAAAATAGTAGGATTTCCACAATTACATCGATCACATTTAAGACAGTGGCGCTAAGGCATACAATTCAGGATAAACAAGCATACAATCACAGTTCGCACCAGTTAAGCGCCCGCCCAATGATACTGAAATACAGTGAAAAGTATAGGCACAGATAAGAAAAGTCGATAATTGACAGAAGAGTGGACCCACTACGCTGACCCGAAAAAAGAGAGGCGAATGAAAAGGCAAAAGGAAGGATACGAAAGAGAAAAAAGGCCATAGAAACAATAAGGAAAAACAAAATTCCCCTCCCCCCAACCCCCCACCCTGCACCCCTGCAGATGACTACGGCTTCCCCCCTAGCAGCGTGCCTGTCGCCCCAAATAACTGAAACCCGAAATATAGGAAGAACAAAGAGAAAGAAAGAAGAACTAAACCCCTACACTAAAAGTAGAAATGAAGGAGGGCTCTATCGTACGCATTCCCGGTCTCTCCCCACCGCCTTAACAAAGAAACCACCACAAAGCTGACACAATCGAGCAGAACACAATAGAAAAGTACACCGGAGGAAACTATAAACCCCGCCCGGTTTCCGTTGACCTATTAAAGCGATCCCGTTACCGATGAAACCATAGTGTGAAATCCCAAACAGTCTCAGCCTTGGCCCCGTCGATCAAATTTGCTGATTCCCTCCGATAAGTAGAGCCCCATCGTCAAATTGTCAAAATATACACAGAAGTTGCCGAAATATGGTCTGTTAGATGGAGAAAGGATGGCAAATCCCAAAGTAGACGGCCGGCTCCAACGATGCCCCTCCCCGACTCCAAGGCCAGACACTGTCCCATCCGCCATCTTGATGGACCAGCTGGGAAGGGGATGCGACACAATCCAACACAGTTCACAGTTCCGACCAAAAGTGTCCAGAATGGGAACAGCAGTTAAATGTTCCGCCGGAAAAAGATTCCGACCATATAGTTGAAACGCCGATCTCAGCATGTTCGATCAGTTCCACTTCTGTAGGGGCAGGCACAGCAACAAGCACCGGGTCTAAATGCACCGCTGGGGAGTCTGTCGGGAGTTGAGCTGGCCGCCGGGTCCTGGGCAATGAGTCAGGGTCCGGTCCCGATCTTCTAATTCCATCCGCTGCCGACATCAGATTCCAGACCTGTGCCTCCATAGTTACCTGAAGTGCTTCGAGGGCTGCCAGCACTGACCGCAATGACGGGCCGCACTTAGCCCGCTCCGCCGGGTTCCGCATAACATCAGGCATAGTGAATCCCCGGAGAGTCGTCTTCCCCGGGGGAAGATTAGTCGGAGCAGGAATGAACCGTGAGGGACAGATCGTCAACATGTGTTAGTGCGCGCCAAGTCTCCAACCCAAAGGCACCGGCGATGCGAACGCAAGGCCTCCGGGTCAGGGACCCCCGCCACACCGCCTCGGGCGTCACTCGTCTCCTCACCTCCGATACGGTACCAGGCAGAAGATCGGCAGCAAAGCAATCCAAAAGATGTCGAAAGTTCCATGGACCGGACCCTGCCACCCTCACCGGTCCGCTGTTGTTCAACTAGGACCCGGCTGGACCAGCACTCAAGACCCCGGCTTCCAGACTGGGTTAGGCCTCAAATCAAACCTCGACATTACTCCACTCCACAATGTCGGAAATGTCTCGGGATTGCTCCATCGGACTGCAGATTAGTTCATATACATGGATATGGGGCGGGATATCAGGATAGATGACAGGATCTTCGAGCGAAAGACGGAGGTCAGCGGAGCCGGGAGACTATGCGGCCATCTTGCTTGCTGTCGTAGCTCCTCCCCAATATCTCTGGTTTTAATGTGACAATGCATGTAAACAGCATTGTGCATGCTGGTGTTAGCATGATTTAGCACATTAAAGCCTGTCCTATTGGCCTGTCTAGTGCAACTTCACACATAAAAAAAACAATGGGGAAGCTATTCTGTTATGGAGAACAAAAATGTTTATAGTTGTAGAACTCAATGGTACGCATATTATTCACCTTAGAAGGATGAAGACTAAGCGGGCCTGCAGGAATTCGAAACTGTAAACGAGGTCAACACATATTCTTGGAGTCAATGCATTGGTCCATTGAGTCACCAGGTTCAGTTTGTAATATGCTTCATTGCGTACCTTAGTTGAATCTATTTAATGAGATTAAACAGCACCGTAAACACTAATTCAGCCAAAGAAAAATATTTATCCCATCAAATGCTGA
Organism: Lissotriton vulgaris; assembly: GCF_964263255.1. NCBI lineage: Eukaryota > Metazoa > Chordata > Amphibia > Caudata > Salamandridae > Lissotriton > Lissotriton vulgaris. The sequence goes on along the minus strand of NC_141697.1, from coordinate 138,150,924 downwards.
GCTAGGAAAGACAGCAAGAAGAGGAGGAAAATCTAGGCACAGAAAAGCAAACAAAAATGCACTCTAAAGACGCGTCAGCTTTGGTGGAAGTCATCTGCTTTTTTGTAAACTAGTTTTATGAATAGCTCATAGACAATCATGCATTAGAGGATATCACTGCCATTGACAACATCACAATCAGCAGCTGTATTATACTGTAATGGGAAGTATTGTTTGCTTCACTTAATGACACATTGTAAAGAACTGAAATCTCCCTGGGCAGAGGCACTCTATAAATAAGAGTCCTTTTCACTTTCTATAAAAAGACTGGCTGGTACAGTGAACAGGGAGAGAGATGTAAAAGGTCATGGTTATGTTAAAAGTCCTTGTCAGTGTAATGTAAGCATTAAATGCCATCATGGGAGAACTATTTAAGCTTTTCCCAGTACAGCTTTCCCAACAGCACATTCATTGTTGGCTTTGTAGTACTTGACCCTCAATGTTAACCACAGCAGGTCCTCAACAGGCAAGGAATTTAGGGCCCGATGTAGGTAAACGCGATTTTCCGAATTCAAAATACCGAGGCGGACCGAATCGGTATTCTGAAATCGGAAAACGAGATGTAGGGAAAAAAAAGCGAATGAATACCGAATCGGTAGGCATCGGTAATGAGAATCGGTACGTTCCGATTCGGCACGGTCCGAATCGGAAAGTACCGAATCGGCTAACAACGAATCGGAAATTACCGAATCGGCTACCACCGATTCGGATAGACCCGAATCGGCGAACACCGAATCGGTAAAAGCCGATTCGGTAAAATCCGAATCGGCAATCATAGATTCGTAGCCATGAAAACACACCCATGCCGAAAAAGCCCATAGGAATGCATTGAAGGGACCGAATCGGCTTTTACCGAATCGGATAATACCGAATCGGATTTTACCGATTCGGTAATATCCGATTCGGTAAAAGCCGATTCGGCAAAAGCCGATTCAGCCAATGAGGTGGCTCCCCCTCCCCCACCCAAACAGGGAGTGGCAACCCTGGCAGGTGCAGCTAATTAAGAAGTTTCTGGAGAGCCAGCCTGAGCTCAACACTCACAGTTAGCAGCAGTGGGAATAGGATGTTGCCAACTGAACTGAAGAACATGGCAGAGCAGTCAGAAAGCCAGAAGTCCTCCCAGAAGAGGAAGCCGAAGTTCACCACCACCGAACTTCAGATGCTGATCGAGGAGGTGGTGAGGGTGCACCGCCAGCTGTTTGGCAAGCTGTCCCTCAACGTGCCAGACAGCACCAAGAGGAGGATCTGGGCCGAAATCGCCCAGAAGGTGAATGCTGCGGGTGTCACCCCCAGGTCCATAGAAGAACTCAAAAAGAGATTCTATGACATCCGCAGCCTCACAAAAAGGAAGATGGCTGAGATACAGAGGCAGGCTGGAGGCACTGGAGGAGGCAGAAACCCGGCGCCACCCCTCACCGAGCTGGAGGAACTGGTCTCCAGCACCATTGAGAGGGAGAGTGTCAGTGGAATCGGGACCCTGGACAGCTCTGCGAGAGCAACAGCTACAGGTAAGAAGCATGCGCATCATGACACACCCTACCAGACACCTCCCCATTAGACACAATGCATAGGCAAACCCCAGCACAGTACTGTCACCAACATACAAGAGACAAGCATCATGGTACATGTAGTCAGCAGAAGTTAGCTAAAAATGGCAGTGCAGAATCACAAGACAGGAAACAGTGTGACACAGTGTAAGGAGATGCAAGGACATGTGGAATGCTATGATTGTACTGACTGTAATACATCGGCACTCAGTTTACAAATGCTTCTTTGTACCTAGGGGCCCCATCAGGCGGAACAACATTGACATCAGAGGGAGCAGCACCGTCTGACACTGCAGTCGCAGGGCCGAGCACAAGCCAGGCTGGCCAGGAGGAGGAGGAGGAAGGAGACACCCTAGGGCTAGGTATGGAGGGAGACCTGGTCATAGACTTCGATGCACTGCACTCCCCACAAATGGCCAGCACACCCCCCTTGCAGTTCTCCCCAGAGAACTCCCCTACAAGGGACACCATTCCGCCTACACCAGCTCCTGCCACAACCATGGCCTTGCCACCTGTACGACCTGTCCTGGGAGCAGGGGCTCAGGGACCGGCCAGCTCCACACCCCCACCAGTGGCACCCCAGCCCACTCAGCAGGCCGGAAGCAGCAGTGCCCGGCGCCGTACCATCACCACCACTGCTGCACCAGCACGGGAGGGCAGTGTATTCCTGGGCCTCGAGGGACAGATGGTGAAGATTCAGAGGCAACAGGCAAGATCCACTATGGCCTGCCAACGCCAGCTCCTGCAGCACAACCTGCAGATGGGAGAGTTGGTCAAGGGATTCCAGGCCGTCGTGGAATCGAACAAGGAGGTGGCAGCAGGGTTAGGCAGGCTAACCACTGCCATCACCCACTCTTCTAGCAGACAGGAGGAGCATGAGCAGGTGCCCGGGTGCTGAACCGCGCCATGGGCCGCCTTGCTGCGGCGACGGCACAACTGTGCCATTGCAGCGCCAACCGGGAATCTGTGCTTAGTCAGCATACGGCTGAGCTCACAAGGGGGATGGCCCGGATCACCACTGCTATGGAGGCCATGATTATTTCGAACACCGCCTCCAATCCTGCCCTGGACCTGGGTGATGCTGGGGACAGCAGCAGCCGCAGCAGCCCGGCCAGCGCTGCGTCTGAGCCACGGAGGAGCACCAGGCGCTCCGCTGATGCTGCTGGGCATTCAGAGGGGGCTGAGGGACACCCCAGTGGGTCTGGCAAGCGGGCAAAGAAATAGCCTTGCAAGGGCGGGTGAGGCAACCTGAACCTTGGACTTTATTTTATTTCCCATACACCATTTTTTGTTGCACATCAGTGCTGTAACTGTGTTGCAACACAATTAAAATTTGTTTTTTCCAATCAACATTTTGCTGTCTTTGCATCTGTACTCAGTCAGAAATAGTTCTCAGTAATCTCCTCACGTCTGTATTTGCCATCACTTGGCGTACACACCCCAGCTGGCTGTGTCAGTGGCACAGCTTCGTCGTCATCATGGTCCTCGTAGTCAGACAACTCCACCTCAGTGCCCTTCTTCACCGCAAGGTTGTGTAACATTGCACATACAGCTATGATCTTGCAGCAGGTGATGGGGGTATACTGCCTTGCACCTCCACTCTTGTGCAGGCATCTGAATCTACTTTTCCAGATGCCAAAGGTCCGTTCGACAACATTCCTTGTGCGTATGTGGGCCCGGTTATACCTCCTTTGGCTGGGTGTGGAGGGGTTGAGGTAGGGGGTGAGTATGAATGAGCGGAGGGCATATGCACTGTCGCCTGGAAGAGAAAGGGGTCACATTAGACACATGCATACATGTATTCCACCTACCTACTATGTGTTATGGGGGTCTGATGATGTGTCTCACCTAGGAGGTATCCTTCTCCAAATTCGCCAGCCATCAGCCGTGCATATATGCCACTCTGTTGGAAAATATAGGAGTCATGGGTACTCCCTGGAAATTTCGCTACCAGGTCTGTGATGGTGCACTTTGCATTGCAGATCACCTGCACGTTGATGGTGTGTGTAGACTTGCGATTGCGGTATATGTATTCGGTGTCCGCTGGTGGGCAAATCGGAATGTGCGTGCCATCTATGCAACCGATGATTTGGGGAAATTGTGCCATCTGGTAGAAGTCAGCTTTGGTTTGTAGCAGTTCTGCGTGGGTTGCAGGGAAAGAGATGTATTGGTCCATCCTGTGTATCATGGCGTCAAGGAATGTGTGGAAGAACCTTGACAGGCTGCTCTGGCTCACCCCTCCTGCTGCTGCTACACCACTTTGATAGCTGCCAGACGCTAGAAGGTGTAGGCTGCATAGCACCTGGATGTGCGCAGGGATGGCGTGTGCCCTTGGGGTGTGGTGGTCCAAGAATGGCTTGAGATCCCTGATGAGCTCAAGTATGGTGTCAGAGTCCAGCCTGTATCTCTGTAGTATCTCTGCCTCTGTGAGCATGAACAGGGTTATCCTCTGTCTGTAGACCTGTTCATTTCTTAGCCATTCCCTCTGTCCTTCCTGCTGTAGCCGTAGCCGCCTCGCAATGACATAGAAAGCTGCCATCCTGCAAGTTGCAATGCATTTTGGGACTGTTTATATGGGTTGGAGTTGGTTACCACCTGATTGCAATCCATGGTAAATACCGAGTGAATTCTACCGATTTTGAGCCGATTTCGGTGTTTCTGTGCCTCCCTACATCTCCCCAACTGTCGGAATCGGGGAATTTACCGATCGGCGATTCATACGAATCGGCATGTTTTCTGATTCGGCTCATGTCCGAATCGGTCTTTCTACCGATTCGGTACATGGACCGAATCGGTGATTTTCCGAATCGGTGTCACTAACGAATCGGTACATGGACCGATTCGGTGATTGTCCGAATCGGTGTCACTAACGATTCGGTACATGGACCGAATCGGTGATTTTCCGATTCGGTGTCACTAACGATTCGGTACATGGACCGAATCGGTCTTTGCATCCGAATCGGTGTTTTTCCGAATCGTTACATATCCGATTTTCGGTATGTACGTATCGGATTCTTTCCCATTCGGTACTCATTCCGATTCGGTTTTCACTCCGATTCTTTATGTTTTTGGTTCCCTACATCTCGATGGCTGTTTACCGATCGGTAAGGGCCAAAAATCGGTATTTTCGGTCGTTACCGATCGGTAACGCCCTACCTACATCGGGCCCCAAGTTACAGAGTCTGTGTGTTTTTACTATAAGGGTAGGAAGGGCGTTATGTAATTTCACGAACAGGGACGGCCTTAGGCATGTGCAAGCTGTGCACCTGCACAGGGCCGCCAAACCCCAGGGGCCACCATGGCAATATATATCCTTAATATAATAATCCTCTGAGGATGGATACATATTTGGGTGGCGGCCCCTGGCAGGTATTTGGCGGCCATCGGCTCTGTTCCACTTCCAAACACCCTGACTCCCCCTCTTCACTGGCCTCCGCGCCTCCGTTCCTCCGGACCCCCTCTCCTGGGGCCCCCTACCTACACTCCCCGCCCAGGGCCGCCATGAGCCTAGAGTCGCCCCTGTCACGAAGTTTGCAATTAGTGTGCAGTTCCAGACTTCCTGAAATAGCTGAAGAGTTCACTGTTTCATAAACTATTCATGTTTGCTTTAGAACAGATAAATAATAAAAACTGTAAATTAAATTACTGCGAGTGAGACAAGTATGCTAGTTTTTAGATGGTCAAACAAAGTGCAGATCCATACCTGAGAGGCCGACCATTATTGATACTCTTATGACACCCGAAAGGCTGCATTGTCTGCACTAAAAGGGACATTATATGATAACCCAGTGGAGGCTGCTATGAAAAAGACCATTGGTACCAAAGTTGATTCTCTTTTTGAGTGTCTGTGAGCACGTAGACATGGACCATGCTGTCACTCACAGGGAAAAGTGGGCTGACCCAAATACCTTTGCTGTATGCTATGGTGAGCGATAGTAAAATGCTTATAGTGTTAAGAAAAATGCCCCATCGCAACCACCCCCTCTAGTGGCTTACAAACCGAACTCCCCAATTGCCCAAAGACAAGGGTTCTATCATGGAACATTGCGGGTCTGAATAACAAGTTAGATGACCCAAACTGGGGTCTCTTTATTAGCCAATTCGAGATCTGCATGTTCCAGGAAACATGGGCCAGAGGGGAGGTTACTAAACTGGGTTTTGCCACTTTTAGCACCCCCGCAACAACTGGGGGTAAAGGGAGACCATCTGGAGGCCTTAGCACATGGGTGGGAGTTCACCTAGGTTGTACGGCCAAGCAGATTGACACAGGATCAAATTATATTTTATGTGTTTTACTGCAGTTTCCATTAAAGATTTCCATAGCTCTTTTAAATGTGTACTTCAGACCAAAGGAATCTATAATGCTGGAAGAGCTAACTACGTTTCTAGGTACCATAGCTGACAACCACAGTGAAGTAGTGTGGCTCACTGGTTAGAGGCGGCAGACCCGAGAGCAGAGGACGGCCCGGACCAGGGTTCGATTCCCGGCGCGGCAGGTTTCTGGACCAGGGTCAGCGGACTCGATAATTCTCTCGCATCGGTGCCCACTCTGATCAGCGATCACACTCGGCAACTCTGGGCATTAGCTTGCCTCATCTTTGCTAACGGCCCCACCAGACCGCCGGGGATGCCTGGTCTCACCCTGGAGATACCCATTTAGGGACCATCTCTCAGGGAAGCCAGGAAGGGTTTCGCAGCGGTCGAAGCGCCTTGGGACCCTACGGGTAAGTAGTGCGCTATATAAATGCCAATACATTTACATTTACATTTACACATGGTGATTCTAGGAGGGGATTTCAATTGTCAGTTTGAGCCACTAGAGGGATTGCTCCAGGACAGCCTATATGATGAGGACAAATTTTGGGCAATCCCGGAGACCAGATGCCCGCCAGTTAAAACATGGTGCCCTCTGGTGATTCGGATGAACTGCCTTGCTTTGAAACACGATTCAGAAAAGGGGGTGGTGATGGACAGAGTATCTGAATTAAACAGAACACTCATACCCAGTCAACAGATCAGGGCTTGATCCATTACCATTTTTTAGCTCACTGCACCATCCCAGCTCAGAACCTGGCTACATGCAAATTAGTCTGTCCCTGGCCCAGTGCATCATGGGAACAGGGCAGACCAAACTACCAAGCCAATTCTTATACTGGGAAGGAAACAAACTTCCGGGGACCGGTTTCTGGCATTACAGCCATCTTCGACCCGGCTTGCTTGAATCCTGATGGTGCAATGAGCAAGGGACTCACATCTGAGTATACCCTTCCACACTTATGGTGGACAAAATGATTCAGAAAAGGGGGTGGTGATGGACAGAGTATCTGAATTAAACAGAACACTCACTTGCTTTGAAACACTTCCTGAGAGCCTGCAATGATAGAACTTTATCTGACACATCAAGTAGTTATACCTTACATAGAAATGAACGTGGTTCTTTATTAGATTAAATTTTAATTGACTCCAAGTCCTGGGACAGGCTAATTGATTTTAAGGTTATTCCACGGCTAGACAGTGATAATTATGCGCTAGTACTCGAATTAAAAGAGCTTAATCCTGTGAGTGTCCCTAATCTGGATAATCCTTTCGATGCTAGGTTGACACTTTTAAATTGTAGGAGAAGAGTGTGATGGTCTGATATCAGACAATCACAAGACAAACTCAGCACTTTATACAAAGCCCTGATCCCGGTGCTTCTGACAGCATCTAACTCAATAATTCATCGTGGGGATAGTATAGATTCCGAGTTGGTTACAATGAACTACGGTAGACTAGGAGAAGTCACATTAGACTTCTTCTATCCATAAAAAAGAAACCGGTCAAGTAAGAAACCCCCCCACCCTTGGTATAATGATCATTGCCTTAACGCCAAAAGATCGCTGGTATCGTCCATCAAGGCAAATGATCGCCTGTTAATAAAAATTGCTAGGATGGCTTATAAGGTGGCCATCACTGAAGCCAAAAAAGGGTGGGAAATGGACAAGTGGGATGCTTTGAGAAGCGCCTTGGGAGCCAGGAATATGAGGACCTTCTGGAAAGCTGTCAACACAGGTAGCTCTGGTGCTAAATCCCCGGTAGAGCCGAATTTTGGTGCAGAGGTCTGGCGGGAACATTTCAAATCTCTCTACTCTACGGGAAATACACTGAACGATGAGACAATTGAAGGATGCCCTATGGGGACTGACTATTCTGCCAACACAGGGGAAACAAATAAACACTATGACGATAGTTTCAGTACAAGTATAAGTTTAAACGAGATTAAGGGATCCCTAGCCAAAATAGCTCCAGGTAAAGGACCTTGCCTAGATAAAATTCCTGGGGATCTCTTTCGCAGTGAACCATCTGTATGTGCTCCATACTTCTGGGTGTTATTTAATGCCATAGTTCAAGGCATGAAGATCCCCCCCAGCTGGGCCGGAGCGGAAATAATCCCCATTTACAAAAAAGGTTCACCGGTTTTACCAACCAATTATAGGAAGATCAGCCTGATAGACATTATGCAAAAAATGTTTGCGCATGTCTGGCTGCTTAGGTTACAAACTTGGATGGAGGAACGAAAGATACTTACCCACTTACAGGCAGGGTTCAGAGAAAAACTGTCTAATTTGGACCAAATACTCAGGCTACAACTATTACACTGGAAGATCGTGTGTCTAGAGGGTGGCAGCCTCTACTTAATATATGTAGACCTGAGGTTAGCTTTTGATTTGGTCCCAAGGGAAAAACTGTGGGCAGTCGTCCACGAGATGGGGGTTCCAGTATATCTATCCCAACTCATTAAGCGGCTGCACGAGGAAAGCTTCGCCCAAATCAGGTTTGGTAAGGATGGAAAGCTAACTGCACCCATCCCGATTAAATGAGGTGTTCGACAGGGCTGTGTGCTTGCCCCTACTCTCTTTAGTCTATACATAAATGGTCTAATAGATTATTTACTTGTAGAGAAAGACCTTGATGCACCTAAGCTAGCCCCCGTATAATCCGAGCAATGATGTTCGCCGATGATACTTTATTAGTATCTAAATCACCCATGGGGATTCAGAGGGTACTCAATAGATTTGAAGCATTCTGTAGTGAAAGAGGGTTAGAAATTAACCTACAGAAAACCAAATTTATGGCTTTCAATAGCCCGAAAAGCACACAAACAAACCCTCGAGAGAGTCTCCTCTTTCGATTATCTCGGCATTGCAATCACAGAGACTATGGATTGGGGGGCACAAATTAAAAAATCATCTCTAAAATTGTCACAATCGTCAGGTGGTTTCATGAAGGTTTTCTGGGAGTCTAGCCAGAAAGAAGTGAGCTCCGCCATTGAAATTTATAAGGTTCAAGCCCGGGGAGGGGCATTATATGACGCAGAACTATGGGGCTACTCTAGCTCTGAGAACCTAACGCAGGTAGAGAACAACTTTCTCAGACAGTTGTTAAATCTCCCACGGAGCACTCCGTTAACTTCGCTCCGATTAGATCTGGGTGTTAGGGTAATCGCCGATAATTCTAACCTTAGACCTTTATTGTATTGGTGCTGCTTGTGGGTTACCCAGAACTCATATCATACAGGGAGGAATTAAAAGAAGTCATGAACCTGCAGGGGGCAGCCAAATTGCCGTGGCTTCCGTACATTAAGCACATGCTAACCAGCATGGGGTTGGGGAAACTCTGGGCTGACCCTGAGCTCGCCTGCACCTCACTCCCAAGGAAATTGCTAAAGGTCCACTATGGGGAGTATAAAATGGCACAGCTTCATAGTAGCCCCCGAGTAGGCAAGTTAACCTCATTCTTTTTAGAAATTAAAGATAGGTTCAGCTTTGAGCCGGCCCTGGATGATATCAAGCCGGCAGCTGCTAGAAAGCTTTTTCTTCAGTTTAGGCATGGGATTTTGCCTCTTCGTTGTTTTACACAAAAGTGGGGGGGTCCGCAGGTACTGAAGTGACCGGCACGTGACTGCCCTGCAGAGACAGTGCCCCATGTGTTTTTAGCTATCCTGGCTACCATACGGCGAGAAAACGATGGCTGATACAAATTTGTAGACACCCTGGAACTAAGCGCTGTTCAGAGGCTTTCAGGAAACTGAAACATGATTGCAGTATCCCGATTGTTTACTCAGTTGCAGGTTTCCTATTTTCTATGTGGTGTACCCGCAGGATATTTTTAAAAGCATCTCAAAAAAGATAATGATTCTGGAGGAAACAAAACAATTTTAACACTAATTATCCGGAAAATATGTCTATTCATGGTCACCACCACCAGTTCTAAAACTAGGTCTTGTTTTTATATGATTAGTTTTAACTGAGCATGTATGTTGGCCTTCCAATCATGTCACAGGGAAATCGTTTTTCTATCTTATATGTTTTTAAAGTATGTATATTTTTATATATTCCTAATATTTTTTAAAATGGTACTATTGTTCCCTGTTTTTGTGTAGTTTACTAGTCTACTACCACAATTGCTGTGAAAACCTCATGCAGAAGCTGCCTGCATCGTGAGGCTCCCAGTGCTAGGTCTCACCAACTGCTGCATGGCAAGAATAGTGGTCACCCTTTTATGAATTTTTTTTGTAATCTAAGTTATTTATTTACTTGTACAATACACTTTCCAAAGTGAATCCTTGTCCCCTGCCTTGAACAACCCTTTGTTATATTTGTTGCCCCGATCGCTTTCTGCGTAGCAACTAGAATAGTGTGCATTTTAAAATCGAGTATGGAACTTACTTACTTCATATGTGTGCCAGCAATGTCCATCATTGTTTATATTATTTGTTTTTCACTACATGCAATTGATTTTCTATGCAGTTTTAAATGTATTTGTATGTATTGTGATTGCAACAGACTAACAGATGAAGATGGCTGACTGAAAGCCCCTCTATGTATGTATCTGTATGTGTATTTAAGAACTGTTGTGATAACAAAAGGTCTTGGCTAACGCCAGACCTAAAAAGGGAGTTAACACCTTGGCTGCTAGCGATATTTTCCTTCTGCGCTGCATTCCCAGATTCCCCATTGTTCATGACGAGCTCAGCTCGTCATCAGCACAGCTCAACTGTGCTTCATGACGAGCTGAGCTCGTCATGAGCATCGAAGGGGTTAAAGGATGTGTTTAATTGTATTTGAGTGTTACAAAAATGAAAATATGGAACCTGAATCAGTGAGAAAATGGAGGTTTCATGTGTTTTGGAGCACACTAATATAAAATGATAATGGTAGTTACTGTTTTTTTTTTTTTTTTTAAAAACCTTTATTGCAGCATTCATGAAATACAAGGATGGGCCTACAACCGCAGGGGCCGGCCGCTAAACAGTAGCAAACCTTGACGTTTCATAACACAACACAGCTCTTCAGCCGACAACCCTGAGGTTCGGCAGCGATTCAGGATGGATATTGTATCAGGACGCATAGATAAATCACAGGATATAATAAAGGTCTTCTTTTTATAATATTTAAATGATCGGATCAGGTGCCATACAATCTAACAACAGGATAAGGGGGACAGGCCAGGGAAACAGGATATGCGTGTGGAAACAGCCATTTGTGGGTCTCTGGAGTTGATACCTATATATCATTGTAAACAATAAAACAGTATACATTTTTGTGACCGCCAGTTCTCAGGGCCCGCCCACCCAGTAATACAAGTAACGTAAGAAGCCTGGACACTAATTTCAGAGCACAATGAAATCAGAATAAAACACAGACCATACCGATCCTAAAGGAAATAGGGGAAGGGAGAAAAAGGCCATAGAAAACAAAAAGGGAAAAATAAACCCCCCCCTCCAATCCCCCACCCTGCACCCCTGCCGATGGCTATAGCCTAACCCCACTAGCAGCGTGCCTGTCGCCCTACTAACCTAAACCCTAAAAGAAGGAAAAAGAAGAAGAATGGAGGAGGGCCTAATCATACGGTGTTCCCGGCCCCTTTGCTCCCCCGCCAAAACACAGACACCCCCTACAGCCAAAGACGGATGTGAAGCAACTCGTACAAAAATCAAGATGGGGCATCGTGATATACCGCCCAGCTTCCATTATTAAACAGTTCCAAGTCGAACTTCCATAACCAGTGTTCCAAGCCATCCCAGTTCAGTTGATTCAACCTTGATCCTTTCAAATCATCACACGAACCCTCCCCAGCGAAACCCCAAAGGACACAAACAAGTCATAGCCGAGAGGGAAAGCATCGAAAGTCAATCCATTACCCCCCGTGGCTAGTGACTCCAAGAGGTCTTCACGCGTGGAAAATTCCCCTCTCCAAGTTGGACTGTCCCGATAGTTCTTGCCCCGGAATCATAGAACGTCCAGAAAAGGGGGATACAACCACAAGATGGGAGAAGAGTTTACAACACAGTTTTCCGGGGGGGGGGGGGACGCCTTTCGAGACCTCCGAAGTCGATGATGATGAAAGGCACTGTGATACACTCGTGGTTCCGAGGAAAACGTCTTCCTGGGCGCCATCCGTTGAATCCGATATTAATATCCACACTCGATCCCGCACGGGGTCCTCGCCCGAAGTCAAAATGGCTGCGGCTTGAGGGGATGTTGTTTGCTGGTTCAACCGTAGGGCAGGGTCCTTTACTTCTAACAGGATCCCAGTCAGACTGACATCCATTTTAGCCATTAGCACAGTCACTTGTGAGTGAAACGTCCAAAGTTCTGCCAATATTGTTTCCAGCGTTGGCCCAGACGCCGTTCGATCCACTATACCTTAGCGCTTAGAGACCGGCGGTGATAGGCGCTATATAAATATCCCTTAACATAACATAACTTAACATACCACGTTCGGTGGCAGTCACAATCGAATCCCCGGGTGAATTAGGCATTTTCGGGGGGACGAGCAGGATACTGAGGGGGCAAGCGTGGACAGCGACCCGTAGTTATCCACAGCCGGGAGAGCCCGGTGCAGCACCGCAGTCCGGGGTCCCGACTTGCCGAACCCCGGCAGGAATCTATACCGGGTCCGCGGTACAGGCATCCCCACATACAATCAGCAGCAGCAGGTCACTGCTCTCACAAGACTGGGCACGGAAAACAATAGCCACCAAATTCGGGCGTAGACAAAGTCTCCATTTCGGTAGACCGGACCCTGCCAGGGTCTCTCAGCCGATGTTGTTGAACTGCAACCCGGCCTTACAGTTACTCGAGGCCCCGGCTTCACCGCTGGAACAGGCCACGATCTTTAACTCGGTGTAAGTTTGTGAAATCAAATGATAAAAGCTTGGGGATTTCACCACCGGAGTGAGGAACACTTCATCCAGGTAGAGGCTCGGTGTAGGATCAGGATATCGTACAGGATCTCGTGGCGGAATACGGAGGTCGGCCATACGAAGCAGCCATCTTGGTTGCCGTCGTAGCTCCTCCTCAATGGTAGTTACTGTTAATTTGCATCATGAGTTTTTTTTTTTAGCACTAACTATCAATTTGATCCACCGAGTGATAGATGAATAGTGCACAAGCCCCAAAATACCTCTGTTTTGGTTTCTTTTACCAACCTGGATCCAGAAACAAATGTAATAAATGTTTGTAATACAAAAAGACAATTAGTGCATACCAATTATCCAGGTGCATCTACCAGAGTTCATGTACGTGTTCCTTGACTGCCATCCTCTCAATCCTCACACTACCTAATCTGTGTGCAGCACCGCCCATTCGCTGATTACACGCGGACTATCCTTATTGTCAAGCACAGATGACAAGGTTGCAGACGTGGCAGGGACCTCCACATTTCTGGGCCCCGGTGACATTGCATTGGCTGCACCTCTGGTAGCTATGCCCCTGTTCGATAGGATCCACAAGACTAACAGAGAGGGCATCCCTGTACAACACAGAAGAGACTCTCACAGAGGGCATCACAGAAGAGATTGCCACAGAGGACATCCATAAAAGGCATCGCTACAATTCACTGAGGCATCACCAAGAAAGGGATGCATAAACAGAGTCCATCACTGTAGGATAGAGAAGAGTTCCATTGCAGTAGAGAGAAGGAGGGAAAAGCATGGGGTAGGGGGCCAACACTTCCAGTTCCATAAGTAAAGGACATTCCCTGTTACCTTGCATGGAGTGCCATGGATCTGGTGGGGCTGCTGTGGAAATAATGCCATCTCGGGGTAGTTTTTACCCTCCAATACCCTCAGCTTGCTGACTTCCATCCTGACCACATCCTGTGTAAGGTATTACAACGGATCAAAGACACAAGCAGGACAGCATCTGGCATGACCCTTCTGACAGAACCTCATAGGAGTGTATGGGGCTGGTGCCCTCTGTATCCGTGAGTATTGTGGGGTCATCACCGGCTTCACATTCCCGCATTGGCCCACAGAGAGGTTAATTGGTGGCCAGTGGGTGTTACAGGGACAGGATTTGAAGACTAGAATCACTGAACTATGATTGTGAGGAAATCACCTCATCTGAATTGGTGCCTGTGACATCACGATCATGTTGCACCATGTCACATGAGGGAATTCCCCTTACAATGCAGTGGGATTTGCTGGCCCTGCCATTGAGCGCTCAACGTTGGCTCATGTGTAGATTGAGGTGGGTCAGCAGCGGCTGGGTGTTGCCGCACCAGGACTGGAAGACATATTGAACTGTGATTGTGAGAGGGAATCCTCTTAATTAAGATGGCGGTTGTATCATATTGTTGAAATGGTGGCCATCTAACATGAGGGCTTTCTCTCACGAGCCAATGTCGTTTAGCAGTGGTGCTGTACAATCAACAGCAGTCCATGTTTTCCTGTGTCGAGCACTCAGTCGTCACCTGTGCCAGCACACACCCATACAGTGCATGCTGAGATAAGTTGGCTTTGTACAGACTCATAATAACCCTCTGCAATAATTCTGAACTTTTGCTACTTTGCCAATCACCTTGGTAAAATGTAAGAATCAGCAAAAGGCTTTCTTGTATGCACTGTATATTCCAACCAAGCAGTGACTGAAGAGGCTGCGCCAAAGGCCTGCTCTATGTATTTACCTGAAATCTGATGGCCGTCACCTTGTCTCTAGCCTACCCTAAAAAGGATCGAAATGAGGTCCACCACTCTTTAGAATTACTGACCGATTATTAACCACTTCAAACCCTTGTCAGTTTTGAGGAGGGTCACCATGGACCCTTGCTGGGCCCGTGGAATATTTTTATGTATATATGTTTTAAAGACAATTCTCTAACCATTATTAAATGTGTACGTGGCCTGTGAAAGTTCAGAGGTTCTGCATACACCCTGCCACATATATGAGGAAACAACTGAGAAGCCAAGAGCAGAAAAGAAACTTGAAAGGTTTATACAGATACTGACAGTATGTATTTAGTATGCAAGTTCTTCCTATCTGCTCCTAATTTGTCAATTCAATGGTAACCCAACACATTGGTACCTATCATATCCCACAGCAAGGGCCTGTGTTAACCCTGCAATTACTATCCATTAGCAGAACGGTTGAAATATCTGGCGTAACGAGATCTAATATCATATCTGCCACCTGTTTTAAGTTGTTTTAGGTCTGACTTGACAGTGCAGCTGTCTACCTGACATATTGTTACCAAAACTTTAAAATATACATAGAGTGGGTTGGCCTTTGGTTCAGCCCAGTGGAGTAATTTCCCTCTTACTTCATCCCATTTGCTATCTGTGTAGCCTTCTGCCTCCAACGGAGTACCTGCCATGCATTAGGGAATACTTTTCAGTTCAAGTGCACTTAAAATCACACTTTAAGTTCTTTATCACCCATGCATTTTACACAGAAAATAGATTTTGTTTTCTTTTATCACTGTGGCAGGCTTTTTGGAAGTTTTAGTCAGGACGCAAAATACAAGTCAGACATATCAGCGTTGCCAATTCTTGTTTTCTTCTTCTTTCCACCAGACATTAGCTGGCTAAAGAAAAATATGAAATCTCCATGATGTGTGCTTTATTGCTGCAGTTCTCAAAATGTGATGCTGGCCATAACTGTATAGTGCCTCATTGACCCTACGTTTCTACCATTACCACAGTGTGGTAGAGATTTAACCACATATTCATGGAACCGGTGAGCCAGGCTGTGGTTGCAGGGCTTGTTTAGAAAGTATAATGGGCTGTAGCCTGTCTCCTTGTACCTGCGGAGGCGAATTCTGCTTCATTTGATCCTTGTGGGATGTCCTTCAAACGCTAATTTACAAGAAAGTAGTTGAACTATTTCATCCTTCACGTGGATCACAGTGGTGGTTCCTCCCCTAAGGCCCCACTGCTCTTTGATCAGTGCAAAAAAAAAAAAGAATTCAATTATAATAACGACATTATTATCATTTTATTTTTCTGTGCGGGACTCAGAGTCAGGTGGGGGCGAGGCGGCCTGAGCTTGCCAGAGTGGTTTGCACTCCCTAAGACCGCATGACGGTTTGACCAGCCCTCTTTGGACGGCCAGTCATGCGCACTTAGCATGTTCTCCACCTGCCTGTGTTGCACAGCCCAGTGGAGAACATGCCCAGGCTCCCAGACACTGCCTGAGCGGCCAATGTGCGACGGCGAAGGTACGTTTATTTTATTTATTTTTTATGCCCCCGCCTTACCACTCCTGTCCTGAGGCAGCCGCCACTGGTGAATCATTACAGTGTCAAAATGTTCTGGCATGCAATATTTGCATATTGTGCGTAGCAAGGGATGGCGTCCATGGAAAAATATAACTAATAATGAAGGAGATATCAAGTGTCTGCTGCAAGGTCTCACCTCTGGGGCAGTAAGGGATTACTGAGCAGTATCTGTGGTGGGTGATGTTGATAACCGCTGGCTTCCCAGTGCCTGATGAACAATTGCGTTTCAATTGAATAACCTCCTCCCTTTAAACACTGCAATCCAGGGTAGCAAGGGGGAGCAGTAACAACTTACTGTAGGATCTGTTATTAATTTTGAAACTCCAATACATTGTGACACACAGACATAATTAACTTAATGTTCAGTCAGACCTATTACTTATAAACAGAAGATATATATATATATATATATATATATATATATATATATATATATATATGAATCCACAATCCTGAGGTGCCAGCAACCACGCACAGACACGAACCAGGTACAGACCACAAATGAGGAATTAAAGGTAAAATTAGTGCTTTATTCCATCGATGGGGACGGCAACATGACGCGTTTCGTCCGGGAAACCCGGACTTGATCACATGACAAACCCAGAGAATCATGTGGTTAAATACTGGTTACATTAACACAAGGCTCCTCCCACAATATAAACAACATAGAAGAATTACCATTTATCACAAACTCGGCTGATAAACACCAAAATTGCAAAACAATACAAAAGGAGAATTTACAATTAAAACATTAATCAATTCATCCTCAATAAAGGGCAAGTGCCCAATTCTATGATTTGCCAGTGCAAAATTAACATAGGATAAAATGGCATATAGTGCTGTTGTGGGGCCATTGTATAAAACCAGTAGAAAAAAGTTAAAACCACATACTAAATCAGTGCAAGAAAATAGTGCAAGAATATTATGTCCAAAACATTGGAAGAGAGCAATATACTATTCAGGCTATAGCCTATAGCAAGATGTTACAGTAGTGAAAAAAAGTGCAAAGTGCAAAAAGTGCAAATACGGCAAATTTATAAATATTTGGGGAAGGAAATATTTTCTTCTAATGGGATAAAGTGCAGCGTTACTGTAAGAATCAAAGTGACGAGTGACAATAAGCAGCAGAGATATATATGGAAAGGACAACGAGTTCAAAACATCCTATCAAACCAAATTACAGAAGATATATATAAAAAAATATTTAAAAAATATTATTTAATCACAGAGATTACCAATTTATTTGATTTTAAACCATCCTCAGCACAGTTAGAAAAAAGAGATAAAAACCATATAAATAGGTATAAAATCCCATTTAAAATACTATGCACATAATGGAATAAAATATTTACAAGAAGTTGTTAAGATCTTCCCCCATTTTGAGGCCATTCGGGATCTTGCTATTTAATCGAAGTATGTAATGGCTTTCCAACTGTCTCAATTTCCTTTCTCTCTCCTCCTCTTTTGCATGAGGGAACCGCATCAATAACAAAATATTGTAAGTCATTCAGATTGTTATTATGGACCAATTTGAAATGGCGGGCCACAGGATAGTTAGGGTCAGAATTGACTATGGCACGAAGATGCTGTAAAATTAGGATGTATACTTGTAGCTTCGTGCTGCCAACGTATTGTAACTCGCACGTGCATTTTAAAACATAGACCGCATGATCCGTTTTACAAGTATACAAAATATTGATTTTAATCACAGCATCAGTCAAACCCTCAACAAGTTCTGTGGTGTTAACACCAAATTTACAAGCCCTGCAAGAACTACACTTCCGAAACCCAGTCTTATTAGAGAACCAATTAGGTTTTATAATGGTCTCAGGGCTAGTTCTTACAAGAGCATCCCTCATGGAGGGTGCTCGACGGAAAGTGATGCTGGGCCTGTCTTCCAATAATGAGGCTAAGATGATATCTGTTTTTAAAATGGGCCAATTAGACTTCATGATGTGTTTGATCCTCTTTTCTTGGTTGTTGTAAGTGGTAATAAGACAGATGGTAGGTTTGTCAGTTTTTACAGAAACCTCCTCTAGTGTGTCTATTGCTGATTCCTCAGCAGGTACCACTAACTGATTAGTCATTACCTTTTTAAGAGAGCTAGTAAGGATATTTTTGTCATAGCCTCTGCGTAGGAATCTCTGAAAGGATCCGTTGAGACAGTTGATAAGATCAATCTCATTATTGCATATACGTTTAATTCTTAAAAACTCCCCATATGGGATGCTTTTAATAAGATGATGGGGATGGTTACTCTGTGAATTCAAGGTTCAAAGAGTTGTTATTTATGTTACTAACAAAGTTTTCAGCTGATGATTTGCAACCTTGCCAAATTATAAAAACATCATCAATAAAACGCCACATTTTAACAATGCCTATTTCATCCTCCTCCAGACATTCGCGAAGCTCACCAAGGACGTGCCTCTCCCACCAGCCCACGTGTAAACACGCGTAACTTGGGGAGAAGCACACACCCATGGCAACCCCACGCAACTGCTGGAAGACCTCATTGTTAAATAAAAAGAAATTGTACTTGAGACACAGATCAATCATGGTGATGACCATTTTGCTGTGTTCAAAATATCTGATGTCCCTTTTAGACAAAAAATATTCGATTGCATTTAAACCATCGCTGTGATTAATGGAAGTATAGAGAGAAGTGACGTCCATTACAAGAAACATGTAGTTAGGTTTCCACACAACTTCTTTCAATTTCATAATATATATATATATATATATATATATATATATATATATATATATATATATATATATATATATATATATATATATATATATGTATATGTATATATATGTATATGTATATATGTATATATATGCGAATCTGCATATGGGCTGGTGGGAGGAGCAAGTACTAGCCGTCACCCATGCATCTAGCATGGAGGAAAATGTCATAGTCTATAGGAGATACATAGATGATATTTTCATCTTATGGAAAGGGTCCAATGAGAGTGCAGAGAAATTTGCATCGGAAATCAATGAAAACAGTCTTAATCTCAAATTCACTTGTTCCACCAGCAAAGAAAGAATTCAATTTCTAGATTTAGAGCTATTCGTAGAAAACCACAAAATTCAGACCAAAACATACCGCAAGCCTACTGCAGGAAATGCGGTTTTACATGCGCAGAGCTTCCACCCAGTCAAACTTAAAGAGTCCATTCCATACGCTGAGTGTCTACGAATGACAAGAAATTGTAGTACTCAGGAAGGAGTGAGTGAAGCCAAGGCAAACTTGTTTGACAGACTTAGCAAAAGAGGATATAGTGCTAAAACTTTGTCACAAGCAGAGAATAAATGCCGCAATGTGAATAGAAGGGATCTTCTATTCTCAGAAAAGAAGAAAAAAAGCACCCAAGAGTATAAAAATGTCCCCGACATGCCTAGATTAATCACGGGTTACAATACCTATCATAATCATGTTAGAAAGATCTTGCAGAGACATTGGCCTTTGGTACAAAATGACCCCGTAATAGGGCAATGGTGCAACAGAAGCCCCTCAATCACCTTTAGGAGGGCCAAATCAATGCGTAACCAGCTTGTAGTCAGTGCACCAACCATCACAAAGCCACCCATTTGGTTAAATAACCAAAGAGGTTTCGTCAAATGCTCTAAATGCAAAGCTTGCAAACAAGGCATTAACACCAAAGAGGTCCCTGTTCCATTCAGAAACAAACCATACACCATCAGAGGCTGCTACTCATGTAAAACGGAGTACGCAGTATATGTCCTTGTTTGCAAATGCGGTAAACGATATGTTGGCAGTACCATCCATCCAGCGCATGTTCGTATATTGCAGCACCTGCGCGCAATAACGAACAATGATGAAACCTACCCAGTGGCTAGGCATATACACAAGACACACGCTGGCAATAGTTCTGACATCAAGTACTTTGTCATTGACAATGTTGCAAAAAGTATCAGAGGGGGGAATCGCAGACTTGCCCTCAGGCGTCTGGAATCAAGATACATTATCTTGTTGGATTCCAAGATTCCGAATGGGCTTAATGCCGATGAAGCATTGACAGTACATTTATAAAACAGTGCAGCAGACTCCCGCAGTTTCCATTTCCCGCTGGTAATACACCTACACCATCACTTGTGTAAATACTTTGTTTCCTTTATACCTTGTGTCAAGTATTGTAGTAATTTGTTATCTATCTAGTTTGGTTACACCAGGGTCTTATCAATCCAGGTAAAACATTGAGGTCCCGAGAATAGATGCACGGGTCTAGGCATGATATTTTGTCAATTCAATATATACGTATGAATATGGTTCACAACCCCATGCATAAAACACACAAACACTAATCCACTTGGAAACGATGTGTATGCAGCAATTTTTGTGTTCTGTTCCGTTATTTTGGTTTATGAACGTGCATGGGGGCAGAGAAAATCTCTGTTAATTATGGAATGACCTGGTCTCATATAATGTATCATTGAGGTAATTACTCATATGTTCTAGAAGCCGTGTCACCAGGACAATGTTTGACTATAATCACAGGGTACTACACAAAATGCCCTGAATGTCCAATTGGTCACTGTGTTGTTTGTGATATGACCCTCTTTTTGTTTCTTACCTGATGTTTTGGTTTACAGATCTTGCCATGTATTTAAAAAGTCAGCCCTTTGACTTTTGCAAACAGACACAGAATGTGAATACTTTGTTTATTTAATACACAATGACATGAAAGTATTGTTTTTGGAATTTAAATGTGAGGAAGGAAAAAATGCATTTTCTCACTTAAATAAGCACTTTTGCACATTAGGAACTTTTTTATGTTGGTTGCGTGACCACATGACCAAACTTTTGTGTTACCTGAGTAACCATACACCAATCACAGTGAGGCAACTGTGTTTGTCATAAGGTATATGTGTTTGTAATTGACATTCAAGTAGGTGAAGTGAGCAAGGCGGAGGCTTCCGCCGAAACGCGTCTTTTCAGCAGTTTTGGAAAATAAACTTCACTCTTAAGCAACTCACGGAGTCGGTGCCGTCCTTTATCTTGAGGAAATGTGCTTGGTAAAAATATATATATATATATATATATATATATATATATATATATATATATATATATATATATATATATGTATATGTATATATATGTATATGTATATATATATATATATAAGACCCTTGCGGGTGAGTAAGGGTCTCACTATTGCACGTCTGACCCTTCCACTCTCACATCTTTGCATTTTTCACATAGTGTTCACCAATCAGTGCTCCCGCGTCTTCGTAGGTCGTAGCACGCTCCGTCCCGCAGCGGGGCGGGAAGAACCCGATGATGATGACGCATGTCACCAATGGTCCTTTTGGTGGGTGAGGGTTATTTTAACAAAGCTTTTTGCTTCCCCGAATAATAGGAGAGATACACAACGCAGGGTCTGGAAAGATACCTTTATCTGCATCTTATGTGGGGTGGATTCCATTTCTTTGATCAGTGAATGTGACAGGGACAAACAACA
The DNA here is from genome assembly GCF_964263255.1 of Lissotriton vulgaris. Lineage (NCBI taxonomy): Eukaryota > Metazoa > Chordata > Amphibia > Caudata > Salamandridae > Lissotriton > Lissotriton vulgaris. The sequence continues at coordinate 138,129,305 of NC_141697.1, read as the reverse complement.
TAGGCCAGCTAACTAAAATTAGGAGCCTCCTGCAGACTTTGTTCCCAGCCAATCACACGAGAGGGAAAGGTGGGTCACCAAGGCAGTAGCATGTGAATTCCAAGGGATAGAAATCAGGCTTGTCTTGCTGGGTCTGCTATTTTCATGCAGACCACAAATGGAAGAGTACAAAAGGTTACAGGTTGCAGACTGGTCCTCGCACGAAGAGTTGCCCCTGTGCAGAAGTGATCTGTCTTCAAGCAGATCAGGAAGCAGGTCTGTCTAGGAAGTCAAACAGGTTTAAATTTGTCTGGGTTTGATGTATCTTTCAGCTACAGACCACACAAGGCTGAAATTGCCACAGGGTCTCTGAGGGGCTTCCCGGGGCTTCCTTGCAGACAGTCTTTGAAGCAACCACAATGTGCTGCAAGAAAAATCTTTTTAAAGAAGCACATCAGTAACACCAAAGAGGATCCAGTGGAAGCTACATGTTTATGCAGATGGACATCATGCACTTCTGGGGAATGAAGCATTCTTGTTAAGAGGAGCCAACATTATTTTTAACCAGAAGTACAGCTAGAAGGGCCTGTGCCTGTCGCTAGGATCTCAATATCACCAAGCTTCATCTTCCTGTAACCTCATAAGGGGCAGGAGTTTACAGCACACAGTAATTACTGTGTACTGGTATTTATTGGGGGGATATAAAATAAATGCCTCTCCGGATCACTTGTAATGGAGACCTAATTGTAGAGTGCAGGGATGGAAACATTCTAGGGAGCAGTAAGGAAAAAGTTAAAATGGCAGAAATGTAAATTTGTCCACGCAGAGGTTGGAAGTTCGTCTCCCAAAAACATTTTGGAGGGTTATTTATTTATTTATGCGTTTTTATATAGCGCGGACTTTACCCGAAGGTGTCAGAGCGCTTCACAACAGGAACAGAACTGATAAATGAGCACATTACAAGTGAGCAAAATACAAAAGCAAACGTTACATTAAATGAAGCAAAAATGACAATAGTGAGCCAACAAAATACAAGAGGTAGCAAACGGTGCATTACAGGAGGAAAAAGTGACGTGTACAGGTTACAAAAGCGTACAAAGTAAACATAGATGGAGGACATTTAAGCACAAGAACACACGTTACGTTGGCACTGGTGGCACTTGTGCAGGTATCGAAAACAAACAAATGTAAGAGGTATGCCTTTTCCTAACCCTAGATGCGTGTAAAGTGTGCATAGTGTACATTGTGCAAACCAAGAGTTAGGAAAATGCACATAAATCAACAACCTACACTCATAGCATACATTGAGGCATGCAGAGTATTCAATAAATATGTTACACACTTAAGAGTAAGTGAATTAGACAATAGTGGTCAATTACAGATTTGCACTGCAGTAGTTACTCATTTCTGTACACAAATAAGAGAGGCAATGAACACAATTTTTAGTGTAGGTAATTAACTTCAAATTATAGCTCATGGATCCTTGATGTCCATGTAGCGTATTCTTTATTAAAATTCTTCATCCATGTTACAAAAGCACAGCCTAAGCATTTCACCCTCACAAAGGCTTCCTCAGGGCAATATCATCAATCCACCCGTCTCCTCGATATTGAAAGGCGTAAATAAACCACGGTCCAATAAATCGAGATGCCCTTCCTCTCAAAAGTTCAATTCTGCAAACTAATCAGTCTATTTCACATTTGTCGCACAAGCGTTGGTGGATTGATGATATTGCCCTGAGGAGGTCTTATTTGTGTAAATAATTTGTGAATTTATGGTCAAAGTGCCGCTGGCCATTAAAGGTATGCAATGTGGGTGCATTAACACAAGTGGTTACTACAGGTTTTGCGGCACTAAGTTCCCTGGCTGCCAACTTATTTGTGCTTGGATTTGACTTAACCACAGGGTGTTTGAGGATCCTCCCCTACAGCTGCATAACAGATACGCTATGGATTTAAGTCTTCAGATGCAGTATGCCACTGATTATCAAAGCCACAATAACAATGGGACACAATATCTAGGACAGAAAATCGAAAATGGATTTTCGACAGGTCAGCAAGTTTAGATTTTCTTTATCTAACTCCACTTATATGTACCTATGTGGTACATATTTCTTCAAGGTACGTACATAGGGAGTTATGGATAGTAAATCTTTACTTCCCTATGTGCACTTACCTTTTGATATGTTGTCCCTCAATCTTCTAGCCTCGATTTTCTTGTACCACAATTTTGTTGGTGTTGATATTCAATAGAACATCCATTCAAGAGCACGTGCTAGTATTATCAATGGTATGAAATAAACAAAACTAGGCAGGTGAAGTTTTTTTGTTTTAAAGTTTTATTTGGTAACATCTGTAGTTTGCAGCAACGAGGGCCAAGTCCATCCCACAAAGATATACAACAATGTGATGCACAATAAATCCAACTTTATTGTTAATGCTTAGTACAGTCATTTCAGCTTAGTGTTCAAAATCTACTGTATTGGTTACAGTTCAGTTTTCTCAATTTTTTTCAAAAAATAGATTCCTAGATTTTCTTTGCTATAAAACAAGCAACCCTCTCTCCCCTTGAGGTGATACTTTTTACTGTAAACAGAACATCCCATACAATGGAATGTTAATTCATAATTGTCCAGGAGATCCTCTATGTTTTTATAACTATATTTCTGGGTTCTTAACTTAAATCTATTGCAGACAAAATACGATGTCTGAGGACATTTATTACGGATTTTGTTTCTAAAAGATTAACTGTATTCTTTACTTTTTTTTTGTCTGTGGCAAGACCAAATTATCTTAGGACTGTCGCTTCTTAAGAGCCTTTCAGAAGTATAGCAGAAAATCAAATAGTACAGTCTAGAAAAAAACATTTATAATCAAGACATTAAACATTTAAATGAATTCTCTTTGTAATAACTGCATCTATCATGAACACTGATGTCTTATGCCAAGTGTTATTCAAACTGGAAAAATGTGTATTGTTGATGTCCCTACATTTAGCAGGGCAAAATTAACAGCCATGTTACTAATATTGTCACTAACCAACCAATGCAATTGAAAATATGTGGTGTGAATGGCTGGTAAAAAAATTGAGTTTTGGGACTGATCAGCTGTAGAAAAACGCCATATTTGCACTAGTTGGAAAATGCAAACACTGGTGCAAAACTGCACTGCACTAGTTTTGCACAATGCAATATGAACCCTAATGTAGGAATAGGGGGCACTGAGTTAAGTCACTCTCGATCTCAAATCCACCAGCTGACATTAAACAAAGCAACTCTAGATTGCAGATAATTGATGATTGTTAAATATGCAGGGCTGGGTAAAGACAACTGTATGTTTTTCTACCCCCAGGGTGTTGTGAACCTGCTCTCTTCCACTTAAACTGCTAGAGTGAGAGCTGCCAATGGGTCACAACAGTTAGTGCCTTGTGTGCCCCTTCTTTCTGAATGTCTGCAGAAAATGCTCATAAATAAGGGCTCACAGTAAAACCATGGCACAGGTAAGAGGTGGAGGTCTAGCTTGCAACACAAGCTAGTTCATAGAGGGAGACAGGGGAAGAGAAATTATGAAAATTGACATGAAAGGAGCCAGAGAGAGGCAAATGGAGAGACAGCACTGAAACAATGAAAATGTAAAGGAGGTATGAAAAGCAACAAGGTGAGCAAGGAAAAAAGATGGGCAAATAATGAAAAAAAGGAGAGAGAAGAAAGGAAGGATTGAAACTCACAAGACCACTGGGCTAAGTCAAACTCAATATAGTGGCAGTAAGTATTTTTATATTATTTCATGAATGCCTCTTTAGAACGACCTGAAAGATATTTTGTGAAAATTTGACTGAAATCATGCCATAAATGAACTAGTTGGCCATTTTCCTTTTTAAAAAAAAGTGTTCTTTGAAGGGGAAGACCCCCCAACCACAACACCCTTCTCCTGAACACTTTTAGTGATGATCAAACTCAGAAATTTCTCTCTCTGAGTTCCTTACGGATGTGGTTCAAAGTGGGGGCAATTTAAATTTCTGGCTTCTCCAATATCTATACCCGATAGCCCTTTATGGCTTTTTAACCTTTTCGAACAGCCATGCTTCCTCAGTGTATAACAGTAATGCTGAGATTGCATAGAACAGTTGATGAGAGCAAAGTGGGTGTCAGGTGAATTCAGCATGTTGTGTGCAATGTGATGAACATAAATCAGGGCATGCACAGGAACAGCTCTCTCGCAAACGTTTTTTAAGAAGCTCGAGAATTTATGGGGAAGGGGTAGATCATAGGGACAGCTTGTGCTGTAAGACTTTCAAATTGTGTACATCCATAGAGCAGAATGTGTTCAATATAGGTTCAGATGGGCTAGAACCATTGCAGATTTTCAGTCTAGACATCGAGTACGTGAGTGTGTCCCATTTAGATTAATTAACCCCTTCCGTGTGGGGCTATTCCCCCCACTGTGCTGGGGGCCGGAGGGGCGCGCACAGCGCCCGGTGCTAATGACGAGCTCAGCTCGTAATGAGTCACGTCGCTCCGGTGCTCATGACGAGTTGAGCTCGTCATGACCACGCCCGTTCCAATGGAACGCTCAGCACAGCAGGGGAATCAGCCCAGCGTGCGAGCGTTCCATTTAACGGGCGCGGTCATGACGAGCTCAGCTCGTCATGAGCACCGGAGCGCCGTGGCTCATGACAAGCTGAGCTCGTCATGAGCACTCAAGGGGTTAAGAATAAGTGCATCTGTGAAACTCTGGCCTGGATTTGAATCTACTGGCTCTTACACTGGACACCTGTGTGATATAGTCTTACCCATCCCCAACTGTGGTAATAATGCAGCAAGGGCACCACTTGACCAATGAAGCACATCATGTAGTCCTGATGAACAACATTTCGGAGGCTGGATCATGGTCTTAGGCGAGGAGTTGTTCAATGAGTCGTTCAACACATTGATGTGGGCAATCAAACAGGGGGGGTTGTTTCCTTCCGAGGGTCCTCAGCCTCTCCTTGTCTCATGTGTGTATGTATTGGTATTTCTGTAACACAAATCTAGCTTTGGAGCAAGGGGATACTCATCAGCCAATATCATGGCCCCCCATTACAGGCTCAGTGGAATAGGGTGGTGTATTTGCCACAAGTGGTAAATCTTAATGTTATGGGTGTCTTATATAGCGCATAAATACCTTTACCCGACGGTGAGGTATTTAGCAGGTGAGGTATTTCGCATGCATGGTAAATGCCTTCTATTCTGAGCTTACAACATGGATATGAGGCATAACATGTGGACTTGGGGTTAACAGACCAGATTCTGCATGCTTTGCTTTCATTCCAGATCATTTCCCTCAATACATTTCAGTAGGTGTGACCTACAGGAGTCTACTAGGAAAAAAATGAGCGGGTGTGATAATGATCAAACAGCTTATAATGTTAATCTCTGTGTAAACTGCACATAGATCAGAATGTATCCCTTAACTTGAAATAAGTTACAAGGTCCTGACCTGCACACAGGAAAAAATTGTATTAGAACACCTAGTAGATGATATATCTTTGCTTTGCAAATTTCCCCTAGGTTATTTACCTTGCTTGGGGTTATTAAGTGTTAAACTAGGATTTTGTAGCTTGAAATGAATGATTTTAGTTTGTAAAATGCAAGTCACATTGAGACTTATGGTGAGTAAAACCTACAAGGGAAGAAGCAGAGTGATGTGTGTGAATCTCAAAGCTGAAGACAAAATTAAATTGATTGTAGCTGGACCTGCAAAGTCAACAGTCAACTGTAGTCAGCAAGTGATTGTGTACACCCAGGAGAAGATGCAGAAGCATTCTGTGGCTACCACTGATTGGCTGAAAGAATGTTTGAATTAAATGCTGAGAATTCCTCCTACCTCAAGCGAGAATGGCTGTTATAGCACCAGGTAGACATTCCCTTTTAGGGAAAGAACCCAGACATGCAGGACTGGCCACATGTGTCCCAGGGAAAAGCCAAACAAGGGTGGATGACTACAGGCTGCTTTAGGTCTGGAGGGGCTAAAAAATACTCAGCCTCCACACCCTGAAAGCAACTCCCCTTGAGTAGCATACATCACTGGCTTGTGCAGAGAAACTAGGGCTCTGCCCCACCCTGAAGTAATGGAATAATTCATGAGTTTCTCTTGAGCTCTGCAAGGGTTGCCTATGGCTTTTTAAGCTGATATAGTTGTAAAATAAAATATTTCTGTTCCATTTTTAAGCTGGAAATTAGGGTCCCCTAGGAGGGTTTAGGCTTCCTTGCTCCCCTGTCGTATTCAGTATTATATGGGCTGTTATGGGCTGATATCGAAGCATTTTCAAGGCGTCATATTTTGTCCAGCTCAATGCCCTAGACCCTCCAGTCATTTTTATTGCACCATTACCAATCACGACAACTACTTTCCAGAATGTCAACCAAACGAGTATGTTTCCAAAGCTCCTCTTATTACCTCAAGGCTGAGTCATGGAGGACATATCCCGCTCCCTCAGTGATACCATTTTCTCATTTACGGTTGACTATCCCACCTCTACCCAAATATGTGTTACCTTCAATAGCCCAGCTCCTCGAATGCCTTGTAACTAATTGCTTTACAGCTATCTGGCACATAGGGACATTTTGTTTAACTTGTCCAAAATCAAAATAATCTTAGTCTTCATGTGTCACCGCGGGGACTGCACTGCCCTCTCCCATGCTTTCCAACCTCAACCCATAATTCCCCCATACTTTAGACAGGTACGTGCGGTACACTTACACAGCCACACGCATGGTCCTCCATCTCCTCCAGTGCCAACTGTACCCTATACCACACGAAACAAAACTCATAAATCCGTCATTCCTATGATTCTTGGACATGATTGTGTCAATTGTGTGTCTGTCTTATTTCTAGCACTTTTAAGTCATAGGGCTTTTTTATAAATGCAAATTCCTTGTTTTTGGGGAATAGAATGTAGATTGTGGTGCTCACCACCCGCCAATCTGCATATGACTTAATACTGTACACTGTCCCAGTTTAAATTCCACTGGGTGTGGTGAATGCCACACAGCGACAAATTCCGATCCCGGCCCAAACAGGGGTTTGCTCAGGCAGCTGAAATCTCTGAACAACCTATAATCAGGGCCTACATTTTCTGAAAGCGACCTCCCAAAATTTGTTTGGACCCAAACCCCAAAAATCTTTAAGAAAGCTCCAATGAGCAGTTTCTTAGAGGATATTAATTTGTCTTGGTAACATGGTGGTGACCCCAGTATTGGAAAATAAACATTTTTAAAAGTTTACAATACATCACCAATGCACAGCTTGCAGATCAGGAGATTCGATGAGGAAGCCCAAACCAGAATTTAAAAAAATAGGTTAGGCCACAGAATGGCCAACATTGAGCTAAGAAGTCAATGAAATGGTGCCTATTTCTTTGGACTCCGAGAGAAGGAAACGGAAAATTGTGACAAAGTCTATGTAAGGTAGTAAAGTCTGCTATAAATCTTACAGCAGTTCAGTGCATGATTTGTAATAATTAAAATGTGCCAGGAGGTTTTCAATAGTCAAGTAGTAAAATTACAGTTGTATTGATGGCATATGGAGTTAAATGGAAAGAGGTGGGCAAGTAAGAACATTCATAGTGTGCTTGGCCTTAAAAATGTAGCTATTGTAAGAAGTGGCATGCAAATAAACAAATAAACGTGAAGTAGAAATACGATAAATCTGTTCAAAATTAAAAAAAATTATTTCTTCAACATTTGTGTTTTCATTTAGAACACTGCATCCAGTGACATTTATAAAAAGTAATAGTTTCTCAACATGAAATTAAGAAACATTCAAGTATGGCCCACTTCCTATGCCTTTAGAACATTTCATTGGTGAACCCTTAGTGAACAAAGAGATGTTATTATTTTCTAAGTACTGTACAAATGACTACTGTTATTATAATATATGCAGCATCATAACTGTCTATGAAATTATAAATGACTGGAGTTCTGTATAGTGCACAGCCGGACCTTAAATACTTCAAGATGATCACAAGTTGGTCATTCAAGCGATTTATCTAGGATTACCCAATGTGGTCATTTGGAAAGTTTGAGGATATAATTTTCACTGACTGCGTCCAGATGCCTTTCCTATTTCCTTTATCTTGCAAAGTGAGGCATAACAAAGTGCCTGGACCCATAAATGGCATACGTGCCACTTTCAATTCACAGAAATGTGTACATTTTAACATATGCAATATGGTGCAAGCATTAAAACATCAGAATTTTGCACCTGCCAAAGTTCACTGTAGCGGCTGTGAATATATTATTTTTTAATTTCGAAATAGTACCGTCTTTTCAGTTAATGCTGACTTTGTTTCCTTGCCTTTGTGCAGATGAAAAGCAATTGTATACCTGCGAATTATGCACAAGGGCTGGATTAGATATTTTTCTTCGATGAAAGGCAACTTTGCAGTGGTGCAAATTTCTCCAACCCTGTACTACAGCCACCCGGTGCAAAAGTGACATTTGTGCTCATACACCTCTGAAAAATGTTTAGTTTAGACATTTGTATACATGGAATGACTGCCCTGTGAGAATCTGGGACCTAAACACTGTTAAAGCAGCAGCGTCCTCTGAGTGACTGTGGGAAGCATTTAGAGTTTTGGGGGGTGGGAGCACCCCCATGAATCAGCGGGTCTGCTGCTCTACCAAACTCACACTTTCCTACCTCATTTAGAGGTAGGGGAGATACAGATTGGGCACCATTGGAGCCACCATCAAGGTGATGGCTGGACCGCCAGCAGGCTGCTGCCTTATAGGCATTGCGAGGTCCAGCTTATTTAGGGCAGTTCTCCATCTATAGGGCAGACTCCTGCCTAGGTGCACCATGAGAGGTATGACTGACCCAGTTGAGAAAACAATTGAACTCCACCCTCCCAGCTGCAGGGAGAAAAGTCCAGGTGCATCAGGGTAATTGTTTTTCTGTTCAGAACTAACCTCCTGCTTTGGGGGTTTGTCTGTGAAAAATAAAAAAAAGAATGCCAAGCAAGTGAAATAAAACACAAAACTCAACAAAGAGATCCCTACGGTAAGGTGGGCTAACTCACTATGGTGGGAGGCTCTCTGCTAGTAGAAGCAGAGGTAAAGACCCCCTTGAGCCAGTGGGCTTGTGGTGCCACCCGCCAGGATCCATATGGCCCAATAGTGTTTGAATAGAAGAAGGTGTGTTACAGTGATTCAAGCCCTTACCCTCCACCCTGCACATGGCTATCACCTTAAGGGCTGATAATGAGCTATAGAGAGCTGCCACATGGGTTGCATTTACCTCTCAGCCTTCTTTTTCATATAGGTGTATGATAATCTATTTTCCATTAATCAGTGTGTGTACCTTGCGTATCAGGTATCTGGGGTCTATCCCAGTCTGGAGTCATCCTGGATGCAACAGGCCAAAGCTATTGCAATTCATTGATTAACTAGGCAAAACTGTGTAGTGACCTCACACCTAAAGGACACTTTCTCAGGGAGGACACTGTCTCTCATCACTGCAATAATTTCCAGACTGCTTTTTTAAAGAATATCAAGGTACCGGTTTTGTTGCACGCAAAGTTAATGATTACCAAACTCAAATCTCTTTGTCACTGTACTTAAGTACAAAAACATCTGGAGAATGTGGGGTCCTGTTGTTGACTGAATTTCGGTATTTATACATCCACAATTCAGTCCTATTGTTCTGCAGGAAGTCGGCTTCGCATCCACCAATCATCTGGTGGAAATGTATCTGCGTTGGAACTTCTAGTTTAGTGATTGCCTTGGGTGGTCAAGTTCGGACTGCATGTGATCATCGAGCTAAAATACTTCTTAACATTTCGATCAAATTGTCCAACCCCAGAAGGTAACCATCTTCTCGGTTACCCTCTTGCCAGGGGATCCTGTGGTCCAGAGTTTGCCCATCAGGAAGAAGAGTTGTCTTTCCAAAATCAATAAGCCAAACGTTGGCAAGTCCATTTTTGTCGTGCACAAAAAGCAGTGAACTTCCAATGACCTGCAAAGAGAAGCCGAAAACAAAGTGAGTGCTCCATATTTTGATGTTTGTCTTGAGGATAACACTGTCACTATAAAGTATCAACAAATACAGTCATGTGATATTTAGTTAGTGCCAGTAGGGGCACTAACCCCTTTTGTTGATTCCAGCAGCTGAATGTCCCTGAAAATATTACCGGAAACAGAAATCCTTTTGTGGAATAGACGTTTTTGTTATGACAGTTCATGGTTTAACAGTTTTGTATAACATTATTAGATGTACATGGTGCAACCAAAATGATGCTCCAACACAAAGCCAATTTGTGTGCCAAAGTTGTCTAACTTTTGTGCCATAAAAAGCGAGTTATGCTCTATATTATCTGAATAAAGTCCATTTATGTGGCACATGGCATTAGTATCAAGTTATTATGACAATTCAACATCTGTAGGTATTTATACAAACCATATCTCAATTCTTTAGGAAATATAATGTATTGAAGAAACAACGCTATGCACACAGGGCGGGTAACATACAAACTAGTGTTCACCAACAGAATCTGTTTTGTCCGAAAAAGGTGCACTTGACATATAGATGTATTGAAGAAAGAAAACTATGCTTACAGAGCGGATATCATACAAACTTGTGTTTACCAACAGATACTGTTAAAAAAAAAAGGTGCACTTGTTTAATTCCACTGTTCTGTGTTGTGATATTCTGCTGTCTTCAGCAGATGTGCTTGGTCGCGTGGTTCGCAAGTCAGTGCATGTGCTGCTGACAACTTCACTTCTACCTCCAAAGAGTGCACAGCCCCTTTCTGACCAGTGAGCAGGTGCAGAAGATGGCTTGCACTCTCAAGATACTGTCATTGACCAATAAAGATCAAATGTGTTGGGTCTGAAAACACTGTAATATACAAATCATGTAGCTTCTACAATGAAACTAAACCTTTGATTGGGTCAATAAAACATAAAACAACTAGGACATCAGGAACCTGGCAGGAATTTGATTATAAATGTGATATTGTTTATTTGTGTATTATATTTGTTTCATATATCATCAGAGATATCTTTCTACAAATCATAAATAATTCTTTGAGTACTACTTAAGAAATAAGTTACTTACCTGTAACTATAGTTCTCCAGTATTGGAAGCTTTGATAGATTCACATGCTTGAATCATTCCCCGTCGTCATGATGGGTGTCCCCGGTACATTTATATAGTAGTAATACTAGTAGTAGTAGTAGTAGTAGACTGACAGGTAGAGACTAGAAAAGGGCTAGGCCTCTTAGTTTATTAACCTATCATAGTCATTATTAAAAAAAAGACCAAACTTTGCCTTAATCTGCATAAATCACCCTCTAGAACACTCCAGAGAGAAGCTCAGTACCTCAGATTTTCGAGCACTAGTGCTAAAGTTAATATGCTGAGCCAAAGGTGAGCTTCCCCCGAGGAGGAGGGCGGGTCGCATGTGAATCTAAGAAAGCTTCCAATACTAGAGAACTACAGTTACAGGTGAGTAACTTATTTCTTACTTCAGTATTGGCATTTTCATAGATTCACAAGCTTGAATCAGAATAAGAAGCAGCTAAGTAGCACGTTTATCATAGCCTTGACCAGCTTAACAGGAATATGCATCAATAAAACCTGCAAGTGATCACTAAACAAAATGACAACCATGATCATATCAATAACAATTAAGGAATACATTTCTTCAAGCGTTAAAGTAAATGGTTTACCCTACGGAAATGTGATACAGCAGAAGAGGTAGGGGGTAGACAGGGGTGGCCCACCTTAAAGGGATAGATGCCAAAGCACTGCTTGACCCACCGCAATGTCGTTTAGAACTGCTGAAACCAGGCAGTAGTGTTGAGTAAATATGTGTCTATTCCATGTTGCTGCACTGCAAATCTCTGGAGTGGGTTCTTACTCTTGAAGACAGTGGTTTGCTTGCTTTGTAATGGCAAAATTGTGTGGTACTTGCGATCCATCTAGAAACTCTTGGAGAGTGGGAAACCTTTCGTTTGCGCACTGTATGCGACAAATCATTGGGAAGTCTTGCGAAAACCATGTGTGGGAAAACGCCTGACATCCAATGAGTGAAAAGCCTTCTCTGCAATCGTTGATGGATTCAGGAAGAAAGTCTTTAGTACCACAGGCTCGTTAAGGTGGAAATCAGAAGGAACATTAGGTATTAATTTCAGATTTGTGTGGAGGAGAATTCTGTACATTTTGAATTGCAAGATGAGTTCCTCTATAAAAAAAGCCTTAATTTCACTGACCCGTCTGGCTGAGGTCAGGGTACAAAGTAAAGCTAACTTCCATGCCAGGAACTTGATCTACGCTGAGTGAATTGGGTCGAAAGGGGGTTTCATCAATTGCGAAAGAACAGTGTTCAACTGCCAGGCCGGAGGTGGAGGACGTATAGGAGGAAAAACTTGAAACAGTCCTTTGAGGAACTCTTTGATTATTCTCGAAGACCACAAAGATGGAGAGGAAAGTGATGTTATTTGAGGAGAAATGGCTACTAAGTGAACCTTTATTGAGGTATGCGCAAAGCCTGATTTCGCTACCTGCAAGAGCTAAGGTAGGACCTGCACTGGAGGGGAGGACAGCAGATGTATACCTGCTTGATGGCACCAGATGCAGAAACACTTCCATTTGAGATGGTATGTTTTGTTGGTACTGTCCGCCCTAGCTCTGGCTAAGATATCTCGACATTCCCAGGAAATATTCAAGTGCTGGAACTCATTCAGTTCAGGACCCATGCCAATAAGTGTAGGTTCCTGGGATCTGGGTGAAGGATCTGCCCCTGGTTCATAGTTAGAAAATTGGGAAAGACTGGAAGTCGGAAGTTCGGGCCCTGTGATAGAAGCAGCAGTTCTGTGTACCAGTGTTGATGTGGCCATGCTGGACCAAGGAGGATCAGTTTGCATGGCTCGATCTTCATCTTTCTCAAGACTCTTGGAAGAAGAGGAATGGGGAAAAGCGTAAGCAAAGATGCCGGACCATGGAATTGAAAAGGCATTCTCCCATGACCCCTGTTGGGGATGCCAACTTGCATAGTACCAGCATTTGCGGTTCTGGGGAGTTGCGAACAGGTTCACTTCCCGTGTGCCCCATCATAGGAACATGTTGTGAAGGGTTTACTGGTGAAGTTCCCATTTGAGGCACAATGTTGTGAGCCTGCTGAGTGTGTCTGCAGCCGTGTTCTGACGTCCCGGAATATGTTCTGCTCGTAGGCAGTTTCTGTGAACCATAGCCCACTCCCACTTCAGTTCTTTCCTGGAAAGCTAGCAAAATCTTGTGCCACCCTGTTTGTTTATATAGTGCAACATTGTGGTATTGTCCGTACGGACAAGCACTGCCGAATACTGAATCCAGGGGAAAAAAGCTTAGAGGGATAATGTACTGCTTTTAATTCTGATAGATTTCTATGGGACTAGCAGCCCGTCCCAACGTTGTTCGGGTATGAATTGCTGCCGACCAGTAGCTTATAGTTTTGTAGGATTTCATTTTGATAGCATTTCTTATCTGTGACAGGCCTGTGAAACGCTCCGATTCACAGTGCACTGCTGATGCACTTAAGAGTGCGCGTTCAGTAGTGTGTGAACTCGTGTTTCCCTACTTTATTTTTCCTTTCAATATTATATAGCGCGAACTCGACAACATGGCATGAGCACAATTTACATTACAGAAGAACACATTCATTTGTGGTAGGCTCGAGGAGACAAAGCGATTTGCCTGGAATCACAGGATGTTGAGCTGATGACGAGATTCAAACGTAGCTCCCCAGCTCTAAAGTCGCAATTCTAGAACTTTCAGCGGGGGGTGTGTCTAAAAGTGTATGTCGGTGCTTGCCATCAATGAGAGAGACCTGTGCATTTTTCAAATGGGTGGTGAAAAAAATATGAGTATGTTGCTGGAGATGTGGGCCGCCGTGCCACCAATGTACTTACCAGGAGAGGGTAAACGCCCATTATTCCGCAACTTTCTTTCCGCATACCATCACTCCGCATACTTTCATTACGAAAGTACCATGACCCCGCAATGCTATTATAACGCATGTCATTACATTTTATATGCTTTTACTACGCATACATTTACAATGAAATTCGTTGTAAATGAATGAATGGTAAAAGCATTTTTTTTAATGTTTGGATAAGGTCAGTATGGGTATAGGGGTATATGTTTTGGGGTACTGAGGTATATGTTTTGGGTGTTTGAGTATTATAAGGGTTCAGATATAGTTTTCGGTTATGGGGTACAGGGGTAGTTTTAGGGTTTAGGGATAGGTATGGGTTTTGGGGTACAGGGGTATTTTTAGGGTTCAGGGCTAGGTTTGGGTTTTGGGGTATAGGGGTATTTTTAGGGTTCAGGGGTAGGTTTGGGTTTTGGGGTACAGGGGTATTTTAAGGGTTATGGGGTAGGTTTTGGGGTACAGGGTTATTTATAGGGTTCAATGCTAGGTTTGGGGTTTGGGGTACAGGGGTATTTTAGGGTTCAGGGGTAGGTTTGGGTTTTGGGATACAGGGTTATATTTAGGGTTCAGGGCTAGGTTTGGGTTTTGGGGTACCAGGGTATTTTTAGGGTTCAGGGTTAGGTTTGGGTTTTGGGGTACAGGGGTATTTTAAGGGTTCAGGGCTAGGTTTGGGTTTTGGGGTACAGGGGTATTTTTGGGTTCAGGAGTAGGTTTGGGTTTTGGGATACAGTGGTATTTTTAGGGTTCAGGGCTAGGTTTGGGTTTTGGGGTACAGTGGTATTTTTAGGGTTCAGGGCTAGGTTTGGATTTTGGGGTACAGGGGTATTTTTAGGGTTCAGGGGTAGGTTTGGGTTTTGAGGTACAGGGGTATTTATAGGGTTCAGGGCTAGGTTTGGGTTTTGGGGTACAGGGGTATTTTTAGGGTTTAGGGATAGGTTTGGCTTTTGGGGTACAGGGTATATTTATAGGATTAAGATGGGTTAGTGTTTAAGGGTGTTGGGGTATTTTAAGGAGTAAGGGTGGGTTATGATTATGGGGTGCAAGGGTATTTAAAGGGAGCAGGGTGGGATTAGCACACGATATGAGACATGGCATGAAGGGCGGAACATACCACACACCCCCAGCGTTTGTCACGCCCCCAGCACACGCCCACAGCACAACACAGACACGCCCACAAGGGACTACTTTGCTGGCACGGTTCTTTTACCTTTTAAATGTATTTGGTGGGCATCTGCATAGCCTATGTCCTTCTGCTGCAACTGCCCTTTCCAACGCTGTATTGGGTGTTGTGATTGGTGCTGTGGTTCCTGAGATTACCCGCCTCAAAGGTTTGGGCTCTCTCATTATTATATTAGTACTAGCAGCACGTCCCGACGTTGTCCGGGTACGAATTGCTGCCGGCTAGTAATATATTTTTTTGTAGGATTTCGTTTTGATAGCATTTCTTATCTGTGACAGGCCTGTGAAACTCTCCGATTCACAGTGCACTGCTGATGCACTTAAGAGTGCGCGTTCAGTAGTGTGTGAACTAGAGTTTCCCTACTTTATTTTTCCTTGCAATATTATATAGCGCGAACGCGGCAACATGGCATGAGCACAATTTGCATTACAGAAGAACACATTCATTTGTGGTAGGCACGGGGAGACAAAGCGATTTGCCTGGAATCACAGGATGTTGAGCTGATGCCGAGATTCGAACGTAGCTCCCCAGCTCTAACGTTCGCAATTCTAGAACTTGTCGCAGGAGGTGTGTATGAAAGTGTATGTCGTGCTGGCCATCAATGATAGAGACCTGTGAATTTTTCAAATGGGTGGTGAAAAAATAGGAGTATGTTCCTGGAGATGTGGGCCGCCGTGCCACCAATGTACTTACCGGGGGAGGGTAAACACCCATTATTCTGCAACTTTCTTTCCGCATACCATCACTCCGCATACTTTCATTACGAAAGTACCATGACTCCGCAATGCCATTATAATGCATGGCATTACATTTTATATGCTTTTACCATGCATACATTTACAACGAAATTCGTTGTAAATGCATGAATGGTAAAAGCTTGTTTTTTTAAATGTTTGGATAAGGTAAGTAAGGGTATAGGGGTGTATGTTTTGGGGTACTGAGGTATATGTTTTGGAGTATTTGGGTATTTTAAGGGTTCAGATATAGGTTATGGGGTACAGGGGTAGTTTTAGGGTTTAGGAATAGGTATGGGGTTTGAGGTACAGGGGTATTTTTAGGGTTCAGGGCTAGGTTTGGGTTTTGGGGTATAGTGGTATTTTTAGGGTTTAGGGATAAGTTTGGGTTTTGGGGTACAGGGTATATTTATAGGGTAAAGATGGGTTAGTGTTTAAGGGTGTTGGGGTATTTTAAGGAGTAAGGGTGGGTTATGATTATGGGGTGCAGGGGTATTTAAAGGGAGCAGGGTGGAATTAGCAAACAATATGAGACATGGCATGAAGAGCGGAACGTACCACACGCCCCCAGCGTTTGTCACCCCCCCAAGCACACGCCCACAGCACAACGCAGACACGCCCACAAGGGACTACTTTGCTGGCATGGTTCTTTTACCTTTTAAATGTATATGGTGGGAGTCTGCATAGCCTATGTCCTTCTGCTGCAACTGCCCTTTCCAACGCTGTATTGGGTGTTGTTATTGGTGCTGTGGTTCCTGAGATTACCCGCCTCAAAGGTTTGGGCTCTCTCTTTATTATATTAGTATAGATGGATTGACTTTGAGTCGGATGCCACTTTGCACTCACTTGAAGCTCTTGGAGTGTAGCTCCCCATACCTGCAGTGATGCATTTGTGGTACTCATGAAGAGTGTTGCTATGTGTCGGATAGACAGCCCTGCTGACACATGGCTATTGTATTCTCACCACTCCAATGCCTTTAGCATGTGTGGAGATATTTTGACTATATCGTCTAAAGAGCCTTTGGACTGTGCCCACTGCTTGTCCAGTTCCGCCTTTTGAGGCAACAGACTGGGATCAGCGGAATGCATGATGACATAATTCCCAAGAGATACTTGTACAGTTGGACCAAAAGAGATTTGTTTCTTCTGATGGATTTTGTGAGCATGAGAAGCCTGTGTTGGTGTTCCTCTGCAGGATAAGCCTTTAAGCAAACCATGTCTATCTTGGCTCCCAGAAAGACAATCGTTTGCGATGGGCTCTGTCTGAATATTTGCCGATTGAGAGCGAGACCCAGCCGTCGGAAGAGAACTGTGCAGGCCTTTGTAGACCCTTGTGCTGCCGATTTGGAAGGTGCCTTTATTAGCCTGTCGTCCAGATATGGGAAGACTTGATGTTGATGCTGCCTGAGAAACGCTGTGACTGGAGCATGGCATTTGGTAAAAATTCTGGGCGCAGATTTGAGTCCAAAAGGGAGCACTTTGAACTGGAAATGGTGTCCGTCAACCAAAATCCTCAGATATTTCCTGTGCCTTGGGTGAATGGGTATGTGGAAGCAATCATCTAGGAGGTCTGATGAGATCATGAAATCGCACTGGTTTAGGAATTTCAGAACCTCCTGCAATGTCATCATCCAAAATAAAAAAATTTCAGGTAGACATTGAGGTTTCTGAGCTCCAAAATCGGTCACCACTGAATTAGCTTCTTTCTGATTGTGAAGAAACAGGAGTAGAAACCTCTGCCCAGTGGGTGCCTGGCATTTTCTCGATTGCCCTTTTCTGGAGCATGGCTTTGACCTCTTGTTGAAGAACTTTGAGATGCTTTTGGTGGAAGGGTTATGGTGGGTTTGATGGCAGTTTTTGGATAAACTCCAGTGTATGTCCAAATTGCACAAGGCGAAAAACCCACCAGTCTAAGGTAATGGTTTTCCATTGGTGAAGGTGATTGGAAATCTTGCCTGTGTGATATGAGGTTTTTGATGGGAGAAATTGAGGAAAATTGATGCCAGAGCCTGTACCATATTATTGTTTTAAGGGTCTCCTCCACCTGGCATCCAAAGAGGTGCTCTGTCATACGTTAGGTCCAAAATCTTATTCTGAACCTCCAGCCAGAATGAGGTAGCTTTAAGCCATCCTTGTCTTCTTAGAAGTGCCACACCTGCCAACTGGACCAAGGTAGAATCTAGAATTTAATTTGATGCTCTTTCTCCCTCATGCAGGATCTTCTTTTCCTCTTCCTTAGCATCCTCCGGTAGTTGGTCCAGACAAGGGGCTATGTCTGATTGAATCTAACCACCTGCCATTCTTGTCAGGAGGAGCCAAAAGAGGTGCTGCCGGATTATTTGAGCAGTTTTGGGTGTCCTTTGAGACAAGCTGGTGCATTATCAGTAGCCTTGTATTTTCTCAAGACGTCGGAGCACCACTGGTATAGAAGCTGGGGCCTTCATGATTCTAATACCCTCCTTCCAGATGTAATCAATACTTGGTATAGCCCTGATAGACTTTCAAAACGGTTCTTTAAAGTCATAAAGGAAACAGTCAGACTGTTTCGAAGGCATTGGCAAAGCAAATCAATTTTCTGCACATTCCAAAAGGTTATGAAACCCTCTTATGTCTTCTGGCGGAGAATATACTGGAGGAGGTGTTGGTGAAGCAGGTAAGGAAATCTAATAATTATCCCACTCTGTGCCCGTGTCGGGAAGTTCACACTCTTCCTTCTCTTCATTCAAAGCGAATACTTCCTGGCGAGGAATGGACTGTGGAGTACTAGGAACTGACAACATCGTAGGAGGGGAACGTTGTACGGGTGGCCCCATTGGAGGTGGAGAATCGGCAATAAGTCTTGCAGGTGGGATTCGCCTGCAGTAATACTACAACATAAACTGAAGATCTGTGAGAAAGGCAGACACAATTGTGACCATTTCCTTTTGATACTGCTGATGCACCATCTCAGGTTGGGTATAGTAGGCCTGACTATAATATCCCTGTTCCTTCTCTTCGTGTCATCTTGGCACTTAACATGTAAGTCCGAAGAACCATACACATCCCCAAAGGGGCCCTCATCTTCAGAATCTTCCTCCTCGAAAGCTGTGGGCTCGATGATGACGTGTTTACCTCGGTGAAAGTTTCTTTTTCGTCGACGACTGTGTCTTCGCCGACAATTCAGTCTTCGTCGACGACTCGGTCTTTGTCGACGATTCGGTCTTTGTTGACGACTGAGCACTGATTTCTCCGACGACGATGACAGTCTTATTGAAGGTGACTCCTCTGTCGGTGATATCATTTTTAAAGACAACAACGAAATCTTCGTTGTCAACGCCAGAGAGATGGTCGACAAAATCGGGGTCTGAGTGGACAACAGTAGAGAAGTTGTTGACAATGTTAGTTCCATGGAGAAAGATGTTGTCGTCCCTGAGGTGCATCCCCTCATCAACGAGGGAGTTGACTGACCCTTCCTAGACGGCAGAGAGCTCGACAACGGCTCTGAGGAAGGCTTTTTGAATGTCAATTTTAGCCCTGGAGGTGGGGTTTTGGGCTCTGATAAGTCTTTGAAGGATGTTTTCTCCTGTGAGACCCTTTCTTGCTCTCTGTGGAAACATCCTGAGAGGATCCGAGTGCGAGGAATCCCTTTCCTTTTTTTGGGAAATTCTTGAGGCAGTAGACTGCTCACTCTCAGAGTTTGACAGAGCATCAGACCTGGTATTCATCTTCTGGAGCCAAATGAGAAGCCGTCTCTCAAGGTCTCTGAAAGTTTTGTTTGAAAAAGTGGGACAAATTTTGCAGTCTGGCGCCTGATGGGCTGGATATAAACAGTAAATGCACTCTTTACGAGGGTCTTCCACATATAGCCTCTTCTTTAAACAAGTGGCACACTCTCTAAAGAGATACTTTCTTGCCTTGTCTGCTAAGTCAGAGCTGGTGGCAAGCAACAGATATAGAGTAGAATATATATATATGCTTAAAATGTAAATCAATAAATTCATTTCCCTGATAGATGAAGTCCAGAAATCTTCTTTAGGTGTGAAAAGCTGAGCAGAGCTCAGAGGAGATTCCCTAGCGCAATCTGAGGTACTGAGCTTTTCTCTGGAGTGTTCTAGAGGGTGATTGATGCTGATTGGTTAAGGCAAAGTTTGGTCTCTTTTTTAATAATGACTATGATATGTTAATAAACTAAGAGGCCCAGGTCTTTTCTAGCCTATACCCATCAGCCTACTACTACTACTTCTACTACTAATACTTTTTTTAAGTACCAGGGACTCCCATCATGATGGGGAATGATTCAAACATGTGACTCTATGAAATTTCCAATACTGTAGTAATGTGTATTTACACAAATAGAGGCTTCTTTAGACATTGGTGTCCCCTGGCTTGACTTGCTGAGCCTACTTTTCGCACAGTAGATCAATGCGGCCGAACACATGCAAAGGCAGCATAGCAAACATTTTCGAAAGGTGTTAAAGCAATACCTACCAGATGCTGAGAATTCTGAGGACATGGACTGTTTTATTGCTACCTAGGGCCACCATGCTCTGCATTGAGGGTATTCAAATACCCTTTGTGCCACTGAATGCTGGTGCAGTACCTAATGTTCAGGGTGGTCCCAAAGGACGAGCTGGCAGCAGTTCCTCTGTCAGAATCACAACTATTTCCCAACCCCTGGATAAGTTGGCCGGATGGAACATCAGCCAATTTTCTATAACTGTCACTTTGGTAATGACATCTAAATACCTCCTAGAGTGTCATTGTTGCCTGGTAACCAAGGATTACACACCTGGTTCCCTTAATCTGGCAGGATCCAAGCGCCTTGAGACCCTCTGGGTGAGTAGTGCGCTATACAAATTCCTGAACTTGAACTTGGGTTCTCACCTCTTCAAAGGTATGCAGCAATCAGTGGGTTAAAGAAGCACACCTAACGTCTCGGTGTGTTTTGCATGCAGTATTTTATTATGGCTTCACTTTTGATATGTTTGTGGGAGAAAGTATTTTTTGACCCCAAGGAGAAAATTATGCAGCAATGATCGATGTGGCACTAGCAGATTTAGGGAATGCAGTTTTTCTGAAGGATGCATAATCAAATAAATTCAGTGGCATTGAAAATATCTAGCCCTGGAGTCTCCAAAGTTTTCTGTAGTAAGAGGTACTTATGTAGCATGGAAATCATCCTGAGCTACTATTATTAAAGATGTAGTAGGAACCACACCAGACAAGATTACATCAGTATCCACCATTTGCAAGATTATTAACAGCGATCACCTCCGTGCATCAAGCAGGGTTGTCAGCAGTTTATTTAAAAAATACTTTGTTAATGTGGAATGCCTCTACATGGGCAATACATAACAGCGGTAGCTGCAATGCCCCTGGGACCAAGTTAATAATAATAATAGTAATAGGCTCTGCAACACTGTTTGATTTTGATCACTCAAATATCAGCTTTAAAGATATTTTGGACATGTTACTCTTTTTCTCCAAACATCAGCATATGAATTCTGAAAATACACACATTTTCATTTCAAATACATGCTTTTCGATTTTGGTATGCATATATTAATTCAACCAAGCAAAAGCTTCTAATTTAGCTCACCGGAGAGATACCAGTAGCTCAAAATCTAATTGTTGGAGAAGCCTGATCTAACCACTTGTATCCTCAACCACTCTGGGCCTCATTCATAATGGTAACTTGTCCATTTGAGTAATTTACACTTTTGACTGAGTTTACTACTTTTAGCTTATTCACAAAATCAGAGTGTAATTTGCTCATTAAAAAAACTGTAGTAGCACGCCACATGGTGAACCACTGGTATCATGTGTGGTGCTGAAATACCTTTGTGAATCAGGCCCTTTCTCTTTGGTCACACATACGTCTTTTCTTCACCACACATCTGCTGCTCTATAGTTTGTGTTCAAATTTAGTCACCTCATGAAAACTCACCTCATGCCGCTTAAAAAAATCTGACTTCTCAATAACAGCCCTTATTTCCTGCAATCTTGTGATATATTGCTCCTAAAAAGAGAAGGTAAAAAATAAATAGAACCTAATTAGCCATGGACGATGCAGAATTCTTTACAAAGCTTTAGGAAATAGATTTGGTGTAGTCATTTAATGAAGAAACTGGTTAAATAAGGAACATTTCCAAGGTATATATGGTACTCAATAGCCACTATTCAGTGGCCAGTTACCCGACAAATTGTGATAACTATTAATTGCCTTTACCTAGGCTGCAGGCCATCAAGATTATATAGAAACATACTAAGGGCGTTATTCAGAGTTTGGCGGACGGTAAATGCTGTTACAAACATGGACGAGTTACAAGTGCATTACAGCCTTCGCCACTTGGCCATGGGTTAATCAGCCATCCACCAAACTCTAAGTATGACCCTAAAACTCATTTCAAATGCATTAGCTTCCAAAGAAGTATGTTCCTCAATGCTGTTCTGAATACTGGATTGTTCTGCAATGCACAAAAGACTTACAGCATTTTTCATGAATTATAAAACTTAAAATTCAACAACATTTCTATGCTTCCATGTCACTTCTGTAGGATGTACCTCCCCATTTTGTGTTAGTTCCCCTTTCCTGGGTCTGCCTCCCGTCCAGCAGATGCCACACCCCAATGGCTATCACAATTTTGAAGATTCCACACCCCTCCCAGATGTCAGTATTTTGTGTGGAGTCCCAAACAATCAAGTACCTCGCCCACATTGCAGGGATGTTAATGAAGTGACTTAGCGGCTGCAAATTTATTGTTTGGCCATCCAAGTCTGTAGAGCCTTAGGCCTGAACTTCCCTGATGGAGCACTACATGCCATATTTAGAGATCCTTGCTTGCCTGGTGGGGATCTTAGTGCCTTCTGGCCACCACAGGTGCAGTGGCTATACTGATGGCACAGATGAATAAAAATTAGTGGCCTTCTTTTTGTTTTGCCTACTTGGCAATCATTTCTTGTTTTACTGGAATGCACTCCATAAGTGGAGTTTGTTTCAGTACAAACAAAAGATCAATTGCTTTAATGCACCTGGAGTTTTCTCACAGTGCGTCGGATCCAGTTTTTGTTGTTCCTTCCAAGCAACACCATACTTTTCATGATGGTCCCATTCATAGAAATCAAGTGATGGGTGCCCCAAAATGAAAACAAATTACTTACCTGTAACTGTAGTTCTCCATTATTGGAAACTTTCATAGGTTCACATGCTTGAATCATTCCCCGTCGTCGAGATGGGAGTGCCCGGCATATAAAAAAAGCAATGATAAGTCAAGTACAAAACAGAAAAAAAGTCCTAGGCCCATTTCCATTTTGTAGCCTATAGCAGTCAAGGAGACTAACATTTTTCCCTGAGCTAATCAGGACCTCTCACCTTCTAGAACACTCCTGAGAGAACCTTAGCCCTTCAGATTTTCGAGCACTTGTGCCAAAGATAACATTTGTGTTAAAAATCGAAAGATGAGCCTCTCAGGGGAGGAGGGTGGGTCGCATGTGAATCTATGAAAGCTTCCAATACTGGAGAACTACAGTTACAGGTAAGTAACTTGTTTTCTTACTCCAGTATTGGAACTTTCAAAGATTCACATGCTTGAATCAGAGTAGCTTGCAGTAAGTAGCACATTGTATTGTCCCTGAACTTGACATAAGCCAGAATGCGTCTTGAAACTGCACATACATATGCTTCATCTTAAAACTCGCAGGTATCGCATAGCCTAGACATAATCTTTGACAATAACAACAATGTATATACATCTTAACATATGACAAGAAAAAGCGTTTACAATAAAATGTGAACATGCAATGTGTAAAGGAAGGAGGGATGGGAAAGAGGGCTCACCGTCACTGGGAAAGGTTTCTCAGCACCGCTTGTCCCACTGCCACATCCTTATTCGTGGCTGCATCCAGGCAGTAATGCCTGGTAAAGGTGTGCATACTCTTCCAGGTAGCTGCCCTGCAAATGTTCTGGACATGTACTCCAGCAAACAACGCAGTGGAAGTAGACAATGCTCTCGTAGAATGAGCACGAACCAGTGCATTCAACGGCTTCCCTTCGCGCTGAAGGCAATATTGTATTGCACTGGAAATCAATTGGGCCCTTTTGGAAAGGGGAAAACCCCTTCTGGGTGCACTGAAGGATACAAAGAGCTGTGATGACTTGCGAAAAGGTTTTGTTCTTTGTAAATAAAATTTGAGACAGCGCTGGACATTCAGCGAAAGGAGAGTCCTCTCCACCGCAGTAGTCGTTGAGGAAAAAACCTCTTCAGAATCAGAGGCTCATTCAACTGAAAGTCTGATGGTACTTTTGGTATAAACTTTGGATTAGTCCTAAGGACTACCCGATCCTCCTTGAACTGTAAGAAAGGTTCCTGTATGGTGAGAGCTTGTATCTCCTCCACTCTCCAGGCCCGAAGTGAGCGCTACGAGAAGAGCCACCTTCCAAGACAAAAATTTAAGATCTGCCTTGTGAATTGGTTTGAAGGGATGCTTCATTAGTTGTGATAAAACTATGTTTAGCTGCCAGAGAGGTGGCGGAGGCTTCACTGGAGGAAAGGTTCAAAATAACCACTTCATGAATTGCTTGATGAGTCTCTCTGACCACAACGATGGTCCCGAAAAAGTCCTTCTGTAACGTGATATAACAGCTAAATGCACTCTATAGATGCACAAGCCAATCCAGATTTTGCCAAGAGCAGGATATATGGAATAATCTCATGAGCAGCAGATCTCAGAGGATGAATATTAACCTCCCGGGCACCATAAAAAAAACCTTCTCCATTTCCTCCTGAAAGTCTTATTTGAACTTTGCCTTTGATAGAATATCCCCCCATTCAAATGAAATATTCAAGTGCTGAAATTCACAGTGTTCAGGAGCCATGCCGCTAAACGTAGTGATTTCAGATCCGAATTAAGTACTTGTCCCATGGACATCGGCAAGAGAGATGGGATTGGTTGGAGGAGAATCGGTTGTGCCTCTGACAGTAGGAGAAGCTCCGTGAACCAGTGTTGTCTGGGCCACCATGGGGCTATCAGGATCATTCTGCACGGCTCTCTCTTAATCTTTGTAAGAAGACGTGGTAGAAGCCGAATCGGTAGAAAGGCGTAGGCAAAGACGGCGGACCATGCCATCAAAAGCTAATTCCCCCATGATCCCCGTTGGTGAAACCAACTTGCAAAGAACCGGCATTTCTTGTTCTGAGCCGTCGCAAAGAGATCCACTGTTGGTTCCCCCCACTTTAGAAAAATACTCTCCAGAATTTCCTGATTGATCTCCCACTCGTGGCAGGTTGACTTAAGCCTTGACATTTTGACCTCCCAGAAGGTATTCCGCTTTTAGGGATATCCCAATTTGGACTGCCCATTTCCAGATCTTCTGGGCTTCCTGAGACAGGGAATGGGATCTTGTACCAACCTGTTTGTTGAGATAATGCATTGCTGTTGTGTTGTCTGTCCTGATTAGCACCGCCGAGCCCCTTATCCTCAGCATAAAAGCCAGCAATGCCAATCTCACTGCCCTGAGTTCCAACAGATTGATGTGGAGTTGTTGATCCTGAAACATCCAACGCCTGCTGACCTTGAGGTCTTGAAGAAAAGCTCCCCAACCTTCCAGGGATGCATTGGTGGGAAAAACCAGTGGAGCTGGCGCGGTGAGGAAGGAAAGGCCTACTGAGACATTCTGTCGTTGGGTCCACCAGGCTACCACCTGAACCATGGCTGGTGTGATTGTGATAATGTCTTTGAAGGATCTCACAACCTGACGCCATTCTCGATCTAGTTGCTCTTGCAACGGATGCATCCTTAACCGGCAGAAAGGAACGAGAGGGATGCAAGAGGACAAGTGTCTTGTAACGGCGTACTGAAAGAGACTTTCTTTTTACGAATGCTCAGGATAGGGAGATTAACCTCTGTTGTCTCTCTATGGAAGGAAACGCTTTGTTTACTGTGGTGTCCAGAATCGCACCAAAATAATGTGATGCTGTTCGCAGGATGGAGAGATGATTTCTCTGTGTTCAGAGTCAGGCCCAGCTCGGAAAATAATTTTACACATGCTATTGTCGATGACTGAGCAGCTGCATGTGAAGGTGCCTTGACTAACCAGTCGTCTAGTTAAGGAAACACCTGATGTCTTTGTTTCCTTTGAAAAGCTGCCACAGAAGCCAGACATTTTGTGAACATTCTTGGGGCTGATTTGAGGCTGAATGGCAGCACCTTGAACTGGTAATGGCTCCCGGCTACAGCAAACCGAAGGTACTGCATGTGGGAAGGATGAATGGGGATGTGGAAATACGCATCCTGCAAGTCTAAGGTGGTCATATGATCCCCTGGGTTTAGAAGTAGCAGAATGTCTTGAAGGGAAATCATCCAGAACAACTGCTTTTTGAGATATGTATTTTGAGTTCTCAGATCCAGGATAGGATGCAATTGAAGAGGATTTTTTCAAACTAGGAAAAAACAGGAATAAAATCCCCTTCCCCTCCGGGAGAATGGCACGAGTTCTATTGCTCCTTTTCGGAGCATTGTTTGAATCACCAAGTGCATAAGATGCAGATGTTTTAACTTCTGACGTCTCGAAGGAGTACAAGGGGAAATTTGAAGGAACTCCAAAGTATGTCCAAATTCTATTAGATTGAGGACCCATCGGTCCATGGTTATCCTTTGCCATTGGTAAAAATGAAATGAAATTTGACCACCCAGGGGAACTTCTGGAGAAGGAGGGATAAATGTAACCGGAGCCTGAAGGTTGTCATTGCCTTCGTGGGGTGTTCTTTACCTGACGACCTCCTCTTCATCTAGGGGCAGACCTAGAGTATCCCCCTGTTTGTTGCTGCTGTTGAACATACTGTTGTCTGTATGGTTGGAAAGATGTAGAGTAAGAGGGGTATCTGTACTGCTGGTATCCCCCTCTGTAGGATGGTTGGCCTCTACCTTTAGCTCCTCGAAAGGGCACCTTCCGATACTGCAGTGTCCCTAGAACCTTCGCTGTATCTGTATCCTTTGTGATATTCTGCAGCGCCTCTTCAATATGCTTCCCAAATAAACATTCCCCATCAAACGGAAGATCCAAAATCTTATTTTGGACCTCAGGTTTGAAAGATGTTGCTCTCAGCCATCCCTGACGGCGTGAAACCGATGCCCCTCCTAGCGATCTGAAGGCCGTGGTAGCGCTGTCCATGGCGCAATCAATGACTTCAGCCGAAGCCCTTTCTTCCTCCTGAAGGATCTGCTTAACCTCTTGTCTACTCTCTTCAGGAATCTGACCAATATAAGGTGCCAGGTCACACCACATCTGTCTATCATATCTGCCCAAAATGGCAAGGGCATTTGCCGCTCTGACCAGTAGATCAGACATTGCAGTAAAATCTTTTAACTGCGTTATCCAAGCGTCTACCCTCTCTGTCAGGAGGTGTTGTAATGGAAGCTGACGGGTTTCAGGACTTCTGTTGAGCTGCCTGAGAGATGACAGAGTCTGGTTTGGGATGACCCAATAGACAGGCTGGAGTGTCCCCTGGAGCTTTATACCTCTTCTGCAGTCTGGCGAGTACCGGTGTAATTGTCGCCGGTGTCTTCATGACCTGAAGGCCGTCCTCCCAAACATGACTAATTATAGGGATGGTCCTAACAGATTTGCTGTATGGTTCTTTGAAATCGTATAAGAAGCATTCCGTCTGGGTAGTTGACATAGGAAGTTAAAATTTCTTTGCTGCTCTTTCCAGCAAGTTATGGAATTTGCCAATGTCCTCTGGTGGTGCATCAATCGGTACTGGAGAGGTAGAAGAAGGTGTAGGAATAAGGTACTTTCTATCTTGGTAGGACACACACAGTGTTTGCTTAAATACCCCTCACACACCAAAAGGGCTCTTTGTGTCATGCTTCATCATAGGGGTCCTCCTGCCCCGCTGCGGGACGGGGCTTGCTTCAACCTGAAACTACGCAGGAGCACTGATATTACAGTACTATGTGTGGTTTGGGGTAGTGAGAGGAAGGGTCAAGAGTGAATCCGAGAAGTGAATTAAAAAGGACCTAGCCTCGTGGACTTAATAAACTTTAATAGGTCGTTGAGGCTGATGCTGTTAAAAGGGGTGGTTCGGAGATGTCCTGCGTGTAATGTGCAGATACTCCTGATCAAGTCAACAAGTTTCGAAGCATCAAGGCTTCTTCATCAGGACTGGGAATGATCCCTTCGGTGCTCATTATGTTACTATCAAGATGTGAATTAAATAGTGTGCTATATACAGAATAGTGAATAGATGCAAAATATCATGCACTTTATACTGTACCCAATTGGTAGTCACCTATATTCATTTACCTTGTCAATTTTTTGGTCCTCACAATTTAGCCTGCAAGATTCTGGTGGAACAATGTTTTTGTAGACAATATTTCGACATACAAACAAAATCTGCTGTTGATAGCATTTAGTACTAGGAGGAAATAAGGTGGTAATGTGTTTGAATCGTGAAGCAAGGGGGCTCAAAACCTTTATACACAAAGGAAGATACATGAAGGTTTTCGTTTTGGAGTCTTGATTTTTACCTTCTGGACAGCGTAAAGTAGTGATGGAATTGTCGTATTAGCCTTGACTATTTTGGAATCCATGAAGATCGTGGAAATCAAATTGAACTTGAGATGGATTTTTTAAATGTACCAAATTTCTGTGCAGATGAACTACTTTCAGATGGAGTAATACAGCAAATAGCCTACAGTGGAAACCAAGCTACTGTGCGTAATATGGGCCTATATTGCCATCTATGGGTTCTAGTTACATTTACAAACTACAAGGCTGAGTGGTTTATAAATATCATCCAAACACTGTGATGGCATATATTCACGTCACTCATTGTACATTTTTTGTATTAGGTGATTTATTAACTGCATTTACTACTCTTTCGAAAAATGTTGGACATTTGAACATCATCTGTTCAGTATTCATTGTTTGCGTGAGATTTGAAGATATGTCTGTCAAAGTATTGAGAAATTTGTTTTTGTTCAGGATAATGAGCTACTATTAAAATGTTTTATACAACAATTGTGTTAGTATGAATGTAATTTAAAAGTAAAGCTTATTGTAAGTTAATTTAAAACATGTATTCTATCCTTTCTTTTGTAAACAATACAAAATAGGTTAACAAGATATAAATAAAGAAAGAAAATAATGTGCAACACAGTAACATTTTGCTGACAGGGATTTGCATTTAAATGTATATTTTCACACAATAGGGAGGATTCATGATGCTTGCATCAAGGATAGGCCTGCAAGTGTGAGCTCGCTAGCTGTACTGGTTATTGGTGTAAGAGCAGTACTGTCGCTGTGAAAGCATTTTTTATTTACCAGCACTGACAGAAAATAAAATACTGTGTTTAACATTTTTATTTATGGAAGCTAATTTCCTGCACATTATTTCAGCCCTCTAAATTGCATGAAACTATATTGAGAAAGATGGGTCTATTTTCCTTTTCCCCTGACAGATCTCTCACACAAAGTCAGTGCCAGCAGTCAGGCTTTACCTAGCCTCATGTAATTTACACCACGTTCCAGCAGACAAGCAGAAATCAGCCACACATGAACTTTGTCTCTGCAGTAAGTTTACTTGAAAAACAAGGTTTGGAAGCAAGAACAACCTGACAGGTCTTGGTAATGGCTGTAGTCCGTCAATTATTATGCCTTCAATCTAGTAATATTCTTATATTCTGGCTATAAAGTGTTTTTCTCTCTCAAGAGACTAGGGGCCATATGTATTAAGCCTTTTTCCCATTTGCAAACGGGCAGATTCTCAGAATCGACCCGTTTGTGAATTGGTAAAAGCCTTTTGGGATTTATCACCCTAAAAGGCCATCGCAAAATAGAGAATAGCAAAATTTGCGATTCTCTATTTTGCGAATGCAATTAAGGAATTGCAAATTGCGATTCTTTAAATGCAATTCTGAGAGCACCATAAATTTGCTATTTGGCCTTAACCTCATGGGTG
Organism: Lissotriton vulgaris; assembly: GCF_964263255.1. Lineage (NCBI taxonomy): Eukaryota > Metazoa > Chordata > Amphibia > Caudata > Salamandridae > Lissotriton > Lissotriton vulgaris. The sequence continues at coordinate 138,099,519 of NC_141697.1, read as the reverse complement.
CTGCTGACAAGCTCAGCTCGTCATGGCCGTTGGAAAATTTGCACGCGGGGCTAATTTCCCCGCTGTAGCTCTCTACGTCGTGGCACCTCATCCTTCAAGAAACCAAAATTCCTAAAACAAGCTTTCTCAGGCAGTTGTCCTTAATCCATGCTTCATAGCGTACATAATATTTTAAATGCCTATTCCATGGTTCCTCCAGAAGCGTATGATCTGGGCCAAACAGGGTAGAGAACTGAAGTAAAAAGACCAAACAAGCTGTGTTAATTCTGTGCTAGCAGACGACTGGCACACGCTGAATCTCTTCCCTAAGACTCCGAAGTCTTAACCTCACTTGGCTTTTACTGGTCTGAAACTATATTATGACAACTAACATCTTTGATCCTATTTTCTTTCAACATGTTGTACATAATGATCCTGATACCTGGAATGTCTAGTTGGTGTTGCATAAAACTGCAAGTCTCTTGACTTTTAAATAGTATCAACTTTGCACGACATGCTCTCAATTTCTAACTTTAAATATGTCATCTGTTCACTTTTAAATAGCATAGTCTATTCACCACAGGTTCTCAAAACTTTTAAATAGTGTGGACTATGCACCACAAGCTCTCATTTTCTAACATTTAATATGTCATCCTTTCGACTTTTAAATAGTATGTACTCATTTTCTAACATTTATTATGTCAACTCTTGACTTTTAAATAGTATTGACTATGCGCCACAGGCTGTGAATTTCTATCATTTAATAAGTCATCTGAACACTTTTAAATGGCATGGTCTATGCGTCGCAAGCTCACAATTTCTTACATTATATACAGTCTATGTTAGCTTTCAAATAGTGTGGACTATACGCCACATGCTCTCAATTTCAACATTAAACAAGTCGTCTGTTGACTTTTAAATAGTATGGCCTCAATATGTCATTTTCTCACATACCATATATCATCTCTTGACTTTTAAAAAAGTATAGACTGTGCCTCACAGGCTCTCAGCTTATCTAACATTAAATACGTTGTATGTTGACTTTTAAATAGTTCCTGGATTAAAGTCAGACATAAATAATCTTTAGTCAGTCTCGATAAAGGCAATACATGAGTTTGGTTTTCATGAATGTTTGAATATTTAAGGTTCAACACAGAAACATGACCACTGGATGGCGCCAACAGCACAAAAATCCAATTCCAGCATTACGAGGCTATAAACGACTTTCCTGCGTTTGTAAATAGTATCCGCAGTAGAGATGGTTTGTGAAGAAATGATGGCACAAGCCTGGCTTTCACATTTCCGGCCTGGAATGAGGATATATCAATTTTCTAAATTGCTGATGGGACGCTTAACACCTTCACTAACAGGCACTGACTAAGTCTGCCAAAGTGTTCTCAAATTCTAATATCTTGTTTCCCTCTAGCGGTCACGGGTGTGTACTCGATTTCTAGTCGCTCCCAAACGTGGCAAAATGACAGAGGCGCGGGGGGAGATCAAATTGATCTCCCCAAAGCGATGGCCAAGATGTCAAGTAGACATGAGGGATATCGGGGCAGATTTACAATTACTGGCGCATCACTGCACATCGGCAGGGATGCGCCAGTAATTGTGCGTCGCAGCTCCGCCAGCCATGATGCGCCGCATTTACAATGCGGCGCACCATGGGGCAAAAACGGCACTGATGCGTCACACATCTGTGCTGTAAAAGTGGCGCATTGCTGGAGTTGCGTCGCAAGCGCGACGCAGCTCCAGCAATGATCAGGGGGGCCCTAAGTTCACAATGCTGCGTCAAATCTTACGCCTGCTTCAAGCAGGCGCAGGGCTTTGACGCAGCATGGGCCCAAGAGTGCAATCTTGTAGATTTCACTCAGCCACTTTTGGGAGGCGTTCCTGCGCTGGAACACCCCCCCCTGTGATGGTACGCCTCTTCTGGCGCAGGGCTTTACAACATGACGCATCTGGGAGATGTGTCACGTTGTAAATACCCCGTACCATGGCACATTCTTTTACGGCGCCGCTGTGTCACAAAAGTGACGCAACGGTGACGTAAAAGCGGCACAAGGGGCTTGTAAATCTGCCCCTTCGCATTTAGGGGCTTATTTACAAGCCCTTTGCGCCGCCAGAGCGTCTCTTTTAAAATGGGAAAAAGTGATGTACCGGTGGCTCAAGGGGCTTGTAAATAAGTCCCTCAGGGCAGGTCTGCAGTCGGCACCAGATCATACTTTTCTTGTAATGAGTGCACAGTTGCATTAAACATTACATTAGAAAATGCCGAAAGAAATCAATAACGCCTGACAACTGATAATGGCAGCCTTAGCTTTTGGCAGGTCATCATGCCAGTCATTTATCGAGGGTGTGCGTCACTTTTGCAGCACGCAACCCCTAAGATGTGATTAATCAACCCATGCAAGGCCCCCTTGTGTGGCCATGAGTGGCTTGATAAATCAGGAGTAACTCAACGCAGAGCAAATCACTGCATGGCAGTTGCGTGTGTTTGTTCCCAGGTTACACCCATGGATTTTTATGCATTCCCAGATTTACCATTACTGGTAGACCTGGGAATGGGCCAAAATGGATAAGTTACTTACCTGTAATTCTAGTTCTCTTCAAGGGGTATACTCCTTAAAGTCATAAGCACCGAATAATCCCTGCCCACTTGCGGCATCCCGGAGCATAAACAAAAACAACATATATATGTGTATGTTTAGCAAAAAAAAGTACAAAGTACCTACAACATATATACATGTATACATATATAAACATGCAGCCGACTGTTAGAATTCCCAAGATCCCTGGTTGGCTGAGGTAGGTACCGCAGGCCAAGCAGGGACCTGTGAGTTCCAACATTAGGGAAAAGACAGATCGCCTCCAGAGATAGCTCCCGCTCCACTCCCTTGGTAGCTTGGTACGAGCAGCCAGGCTTATCTTCAAGGCTTAATGTGTAAAGGATTTGCAATTACGCTCACAGCGATCCAATGATGACACCACAAATAGACTCCACATGAGTTTTATAGAAAACAAGTGTATGTTTATAAAAACGATATACAATGCGACCACACAATACTAAACCAACATATGCATCGGGGTAATGTTCCCCCAGGTCTATTATTATTGAACTAAACTAAACAATCCTACGTAATCCTAATGTCATAATATGCAGTTCGATATGCAACAGTCAGGTACTTCACAACATAAGAATAATGCAGATTGTAATAAGGTTATCTGGCGAATTGTACTATCACTGTAATGCAATGCTTAAAGCAACAACATGGTAAACTGTTATGCCCCCGTAATGCAATGCGTACGGTGCCCCTTCAGGTACTCTGGTGGGAAATAGCAATGCAACATGTAATACAGTTATCAGGCAATTCGTTATGCGAAACTAATGCAATGTGGAACACATATATCCTTCAGTTCGGTATGCAACACTAATGCAATGTGTAATACGACAATCCGGCAGATTGTGGTGCAGGATTCAGACTAGGAGGACACATCTAGCAGGCAGTTCATTATGCAAACCTAGTGCAATGCATAACACACCTATCAGGCAGTTAGCTAGGTAAACTAATACAATGGGCAATACGACAAAACAGGCAGTCCGTTGTGCAGAAATAAAGCAATGCGTTATACAATCAGCAGATACTCCGCTACGCAGAAGTTATGCAATACGTAAGTTACTCCAGCACCGTTCACGGGGCCTCCGATGGTCTCTCCGCCACTTGTGCTGGCTTGCGGTTAGTCTGCGGCCACAGTTGCCCCCCCACACAGGTAAGCTAGAACACAGTAACTGCAGCTTCACACTCAGGCCCCGGTGCTACCACTCCCTTGGCACACGGGCCTCAATCCGAGCAGAAGCAGAGGCTCGCACTGCAGAACAGAGAAAAAGGCCAAGACCGTCTCCCTCCGAACCCACACCAAACACCAGGAGTCAACACAAGTTGCCTGGAGGGCTCAAACCCACTCTCCTTGGGCCTCCAATGCCATCTCTGACTTTCCCGGCAATGGGAAGATCCCAGGCTGTACACTACACCCTCAATCAGAGTCACAAAGACTCACAGGTACTCCGGGTGCATGTTAACCAGACTACTCCTCATGAGGGTCTCAGGCTACGCACAACACATGCACACAGTGATGCTGAGACACTTGATCTTCTTGTGCCCACAATCACAAGGCACAACTTGCGCAGGTCTCAGGTAGTACAACGCACACGCACTCCGCGTTGCTGAGACACACTTTACCCTCCGGTGCCCCCGATCACAGGGCACCTCTTGCGCAGGTCTAAGGCAGTAGAAGGTACACGCACACACCATAGCTTGAGACACACTTTATCTCCCGGTGCCCCCGATCACAGGCCACCTCCAGCAAGGGTCTCAGACTGTGAACAGCACATGCACACAGCGTGGCTGTGGCACACTCGCTCTTCTGGTGTGCACGATCACAGGCCAATCCAGACGAAAGTCTCAGGCTGCCCCCAAGCACACGCACACAGCATCGGTGAGACTTACTTGGCTCCTCGTCACACACGTTCACAGGACGATCCTCTCAAAGGACTCAGGCTAGACAGAGCAGACACACATCGCGTTTCAGAGTCTCGTCTTCAAGTGCCCAGGATCACAGGGCACAACTTGCGAAGGTCTGAGGCTAGACAAAGCACACTCACCCACAGTGTATCTGAGAGTCTTCTCTGGAAACTTTTGTATTCCTGTGTTTCCAAACAGGGAGCCAGATCACCTCAGACCCTTGGGGATAGTTACTTCAGGACACAGCACACAGCAAAGACCTTCAAGCAGGGGGACACAGCACACAGCAAAGTCCCTACAGCCTTTCCTTGGTTAAAACAGCAAACTGCAGGCCAGCCCCAGATCACACAGCAAGAGCAGGTCTATCTAGCTGTATATTCAGTTGTTTCTTCCTTGGCAAAGGTTCCTCTTGATCCACGAAGTAGCTTTAGTCTTGTTCACACTTGATCAAGCCATTCTCCAAAGTTCAGGGGCTTCAGCTCACATAGTTATACCCCTCAATGGCTTTGAATTATTTGTGCTACAGGGGGCACTGACCCCTGCTCAAACCAGTTCTGGGTGCCTCCCTACCAGTGACACATTCTCCCTTTTATTAGTGGGGGTCTGGAGTCTCAATCACTCAACAGGAGATGGGACAATTGTTTTATAGCACCATCCCAGGCCTCTTTACCTCTAGGCCTACTGTTCCTCCTACACACCAGATGCAGGTTAGCCTGTGCTGTCTCACCTCCTCCACTGGGTCAAGACATTCCCCAGATCCTATCGCTTTCAAAACGAGCCAGTCAAGCCACAACCAGGCAGAGACACACAGAAATGTTTAAAGCACAAAAACACAGCCACTTCTAAAAGAGTGGCTTACAAACACACAATGCAAAAACCATCTTCATAAAAAGATGTGTTATTGCAGGGTGAGTTCAGGCACTAAACTTCACCTTTCCTTCTTAAGCCCTTGGGGAGATAGGCTGGAAAACATATTACACAGCCTCCCTATTCTATTATAATGGGCAAGATGGCCTTTCAGCAGTGAAAACAAAATGGAAATTATTTCCCTGCCACGACATGGCACACACCTTGGTACATGTCCCACCTTTCACATGCACTGCACCCTGTCCAGGGGGTACCCTAGACCTACCATAGGGGTGTCTGATGTGTATGGAAAGGGTAGGGCATGGTCTGGTAAGTGCGTGCAGGCTTGAGTTCCCTTTCCAAGGCTACTTGAGTGGGTGGCACAAGAAGTGCTGCAGGTCACCAGTAGCAGTTGCATTACTAGCCCTGGCACACATAGTGCACTTTACTAGGGACTTTACTAGTAAAGAAACATACCAATAATGGACAACCAATCACCATTACACTTTACACAGGGAACACCTTAACCCGTTCCATGCTGATGACGGAAACGCTCCGTCATCAGCTGCGGTTGGGCTGTGCTGATGACGGAGCGGCTCCGTCATGGCCCGGCCGCCGCGCCTGCGCGGCGCTGATTTCGCGCCTGTGCGGCGCGTTCTATTGAGCGGGGCGGGCCATGACGAAACCGCTCCGTCACGAGCACAGCTCAACCGCGGCTGGTGACGGAGCGGTTCTATCACCAGCATGCGGCCGCCGCGCGGCCGCCCCGCCCTGTTAGCGCTGCGGCGGCATAGCCGCCGCAGCAAAGGGTTAAAGTTTGACACTGTTTAGCATTGGCAAAGTGGCCAGAGCATCTAAGTTAGCAACACATGTCAGAAAAAAGGTCTAGGGGAAAAGCAAAAAGTTTAGCGAACTTTAGCCAAAAAGGGCCACGTCCCACACCTACCATAACTAAAATAGACTAAAATGTCAATATTACATGGGTTTTTCATTAAAACAACAATAATTTCATACATAATTTTTGTAACAGAGAACATACACTCCATTAATGTTCCAACACAGCCCTTTATTATCAGAGAAAAAGGCAAATGATAGCAGGCAATTAGCCCACAGGCTGCAATATATGAAAAACATCACAGTATTAAACAAGCAGTTACAATGCAATAGGTCTCGCATTTGAGAGAGTTTGAGTTATTGGCATTGTGAATGACAGTGCCTTTTATTTATTTATTATTGATGGAGGAATAGAAAAGTGAATAGAAAGATGGACAGAAGAGTGAAAATATCAGTGGCTGGGAGAGTAAAAGGATGATAGATTTACATGTGAAGTGAATGGCCGATGGATGGACGGACGGAACGGCGAGAAGTTGGATGGATGGGTAACATGATTGATCAATATGTGAACAGATGGATGGATGTAATTTTAGTAGCTGGTTAAAATATTGAAACTATGGATGGGAATGTTGGATGACGGTTGGGTGGACAGGTCGCAGGGTGGATGAACAAATGAGTGGATGCAAGGCAGAAGAATACTATCATAGGAAGGCTTACTTTCTTAGCACACTCATTGTCATTAGAGGTTTGTTTCAAAGTGGGGGGTATTTAATTTTCTGGCTGCTCGATTGCTCACCAGAAACACAAAAAATAACTGTGTGACCAAAGCACTTAGCTTAGAAGGGCATCCCTGTCTCCAGGTGTATGCCCGCCCTCTATCAAACAAAGTTTTTAGAGGGCGAGGACGGACTTTGATGAAGCATGACACCAGGTGGTGTGTGAGGCGAGTCCTTCACGTTTTGTGAGATGCCCACACTGGATACGCATCTTTAAAAATCCTGTAGGAATCCCAACCAGGGACAGCCCCATTTGTGTTTATATTTTGTGTTGGAGGCTGGCTAATTCCTAGGCCCTGTGCCTCTAGTTCCCATCCTTAGTCAATAACTAGGGCTAATGTGTTTTGACCAGGAATTGTTTGTGCAGCATATCCAATATCAGAGTGCTCGTGCTGCCACAGCTGAAGAAATAAGCATTTGCGATGCAATAGGTCTCGCCTTTGCTTGAGTTGCGAGATCCGCTGGAGAGTCATCTATGGGGACACGTTGAGGACACAGTCACCATGCACACAGGAGTCGAGAGCGATGCAGGAAACAAGCAAAGCAGGCGCTGTGATAATTTTATAGTGCAGCACCTGTGCCATGCTGATATAAAAAAAATGAAAAACCTAGAGTGAGGAAACAATAAAAAAAAAATAAGTGGGCGCCGCGCGCCAGTGCATATTTAACTTATGTGTATGGTGATGCACCGCCATGGTGAAACTGGGCGCGAGGCAAGAAAGAATCAAAGCAGGCTGCGTGCTAAATTTAAAGCGCTGCGCCAGGGAGGAAACAATGAAAATAAAATAAGCTGCTGCGGTGCGCCCGCTCATATTTAACTTATGTGCATGGTGATGCCCCGCCATGGTGAAACTGGGCGCGAGGCAGGAAAAAATCAAAGCAGGCGCCCTGCTAAATATAAAGCGCAGTACCAGGGAGGAATCAATTAAAATAAAATAAGCGGTGTATGTGCATGGTGATGCACCGCCATGGTGAAACTGGGTGCTGTGGTGCCACAATACAAAATAAAAGTAGCCCCTAAACAGAACAAATAAAAGCCTACACCGCAACAAAACTGTAGTTGGTCGGTGCGTCCTGCATACAACAGAAGTGATGTATTGGGAGCACTGACCAATAAGAAGCCAGCAAAGAGGACTGAAGCAGGAGTGAGCCTACGTTAAGGAGCAGGTGGGACTTCACGCAGTATAAGGACTACAATAGGTCTTGCAGACCGCATGTGCACTGATGCTTGACCTAAAAACTGGCACCCAGCCTTTAAGAATTCCAGGGACCTGGACACTGAGCCTTTAAGACCTCCAGGAGCCCCCTTCTCCCATCATGCACCACTGGGGACAGTTAGGTCAGTTCTTTTTTACAGTGTACTAACCTATACTGTACTACCTAAACTAGCCTCTCAGCTCCATGGGGAGTACCCCAGGGCTCCTCCCTGAGTCCGATTCTTTTTAATGTATATTTGAGTCCACTAGCTCACATTGTCCAGGAGTTTGGACTCTCCATTGTGTCGTATGTCGATGACACCCAATTAGTGGTGTCAATAGCCGACTCCCCGAACTCCGACCATAAGCAACTTACCCCGTGTCTGGAGAGGATACAAACATGGATGGCGGAATGCAGCCTTAAGCTGAACGGGGACAAAACCGAGCTTATGATCCTGGGTGGCAAATCCAACCCTCGCTTAGAGATTCCTTGGCCAGCTACCTGGGGCCTACCCCCAAACCCTAAATGCGCCATATAAAACCTGAGTGTGTGGCTCGATCAGAATTTAATGATGGACAAGCAAGCCAAAAAGATGGTGGGTACATGCTTTGGCATCCTTCGGATGCTCAGGAAAATCCTTGGTCTACTACAAGAGAAATCGAGAAGGATGGTGGTGCAAGCCTTGGTTGTGTCAAGACTCGATTATGAAAATACATTATACCTTAGATCTCCCAAATACGTCACCAATAGGCTACAGGTTGAACAGAATGTGGCAGCTAGACTTCTTCTTAAGATACCCAAGAATAAGTCAGCTAGAGCTTTCCTGAGAGAGTTAAACTAGCTTCCCGTCGGAAAAGGATCAAATTTAAGTCTCTATGCCTGACAGATAGTGCCATGTATGGGAGAGGTACGGCCATGCTACACCCCTTGATCTCCCACTACTCACCCCGCCGCTGTCTTAGATCAGGGTCGAATTTTCTGACGAACACCACCAGAATTTTTTTTACAGGTATAATACAATACAGTACAGTAACGATGCGGGGCACTTACAGACGGTCAAAGGGTTACACGTTGTATACAATGACATTTGGTCTTGCTTGCTGAACTTCATCGCCGACGAGTCTGTTGGCCCCAGCGGTCTAACGGCAAGTGTGAAAGAAAGAAGGAAGAGGAGGAAGAAAGAAGAGGGGGGTGGTTTCTGGTTGGTTCTGCCGCGTGGCCACTGGCCTGTTGTGGGTTTACGGGGGCTTGTGTGTCTCAAGGTGTGAGTCTAGGGCGGTCCACATTTCCCCTCTGGCTGTGTGCGTGGTTGAGTGTTTTGCGGTGATGTTGTCTGCGCCTCTCAGGAAGATTACCCAGTTGAACCACCTCCTGAACGTTGCCTTGCCTGTGTTTTTCCAGTTTGCTAGGATTGTCTTGACTGCGGCTGTGAGAAGGAGGTCAATTAGGTCTCTATCTCCCTTGCATTTTAACTCTGGGTCCAAAACTGAATATTTTATGTCTTATTTAATAATATAACCCTGACTTGAAAACACAGAATTCATGCTTGTGAGGCAAGAAAGTCCAATATAAAACACAAATGAACCTAAAAGATAAAAAAAATTGGCCTTTCCCACTTAATAAAATCCTTGCCATGATAGGGGAATAATGACAAGAAGATGACCACAGCACACATTTGCCCATTTGATTTGGTTTCTAAGCACACTTAGAGCTTTTGGTTTGAACTATAATGCAATCCAATGTCGTTTTCCTCAGCCAAATTCAGCATGCCCAATACCATAAGAGGAACCCCCAAGCCTTTCTGGAGCAGTTCAAATGGCATTCCAATGGTCTTTATGTGCTGATTCTGTGCTGCTGGCTAGAGGAATTCTACTGTGTGGGGCCTGTGGAAAGCTTTGTTTGTGGATGATCATGGGGAATGTGTTGCTTCTGTTAATCAAAGGGAGACATTGGAAATATTATATGAACTTCAGAGGATATGACAAAGCGAAATGAGTGGCCTGTGCTTGCTACATCTGGGCTGGTAGTCATTAATGCTATTTATAAATGGCCTCACATGGCAATTCGTTTTTTGTGAGTAGTGTGGGTTCAGAAACATGTTCAAGAATGTACTTTTTATCTGAATATTTCGAGACATTAATCCTTCTCCAATAGGAAGAGTCCAGCCCAAACTGCAGGGCCACCTACTAGAAAGTCATGCAAGTGGTGGGTGAAATGCTTGAATTAGTATTAGCCACTAATCATTATTTGGGGCTGCATTCCAATAAAATGTTTTTTACTCACTGTGCCACTAAAGATGCGGACCAACCATATGATGATCAGTCTCAGTCCATCTCCAATAGGAAGATTCCAGCTCTATCGCTGGGCCATGTACTAGTAGAAAGCTGTATGGACAGAGCATGGGTAATTTCAATCAGGTGAAGTGTCCTCTCATCTACTGGAGCAGACACACCTCTACCATTGAACAGATGCTGCCCTTTCATAGGCCCTAATGAGCCACATTATATAGTGACAAGTGAGGAAGTGTAATCTTGATCCCACCCGGAGATAATGTGGGAGTGTGTCAAACTCACACATAGTCAGCACTCAAATATATTCTGTTGTAACTAATGTACTAAAATGGGTGGAGCAGTTTATATTAAAGAGTGGTTTGTTTGAAATGTTTATTTTGAATGTGATTATTACAGTTGCATGACAATGTTTTAATGTGGCATGGGATAAATAACCTAAAATATCATATTGTAAAGTAGTTAATTAGGATGTATACAACTAATGTTTAACATTTATATGTGTAATTTGAATTCATTGTTTGCAATGCATTTCGTACCTTGGGAAGTTGCATTGATGTTAGAAGGGTGCACATATTCTCTAACCCTGTGTACTTGTTAACTTAGCAAACTCGGCCTCAAGAAGAAATTTGTTCAGTTGCTGCTCACATTATGATTTGGATTTCACGTTGAACCTTCAAGCATGAACCATGCGCTGCTTAGTTGTGTATGGCAGGTGTGGATAAGCCTCATTATTTAGAATAAAGAACCTTTGTTAATAGATAGCAAAGCATGAGAAAGAAGAATCGGAGAAGGGAATAGTGGTAACATGCTAGAACATGGGAAAGGAATGGCCAAGGACGAGAAGAGATAAGGTGCTATCTGAATGAGAAGGGAAGCTGAAGTACAGTTGTACCAGAGCTATGGAAATTTCCCAAGGAAGAGCCACATGAGTCGACGGGAGATAATATTATGTGCTTTGCTTTAATTAGGGAGAGTCCATCTTGGGTTTACTTATGGAGCAGACTAATCTATTGCCTGCGTGGCTTTATGCATTTATTACATTTGCCTTGCCTGTGAATCCCCGGACGCCAGCCACCTCTCGCCTCATCAGTCTCCTCGGTTTTTGTGCAGAGGGTTACAGTTTGGTATTTTCTCCATCTGAATCTTATTGTTCTTTTTATTCCCAAAGACTAATAATAGTTGTTTTCGATTATGTTCTTTATCTGAGCCATCCCTCTGAGCACAAAATAACTTCCCCAGTGTTCAGAAAAAGCGGCGTTTAATGAGTGCGCTCAAAACACGGTGTTCAGACAAGACATCACTGTCCTGTGACTGTTTTTTGTGACTCTTTTCCCTGGTTTTGTGCCTTTTGATTTGTTGCCGTTGTTGGCATTGGTTTCCCTGTGCGTGGGCGCTTGAGTGTGTGCAGCTGGCTCAAAGGAAGCCCGCCTCTGGGCATGGTGTCCACTTTGGATGCAGCATCGTGGCACACCACCTTTAGGGGCTGTGCAGAGCACTGGTGTGTGTGTCCTCCTCAGATATTATCTTACTGGGAAAGACGAGTTTCTGTGGAGGGGGAGATTTTCGCAAGAAAATGGGTCTTGTTCAAAACTAAAGAGATAAATGCCTAAGAATGACCGATTTTGAACAGGCCATAAGAGGGCTTAGATGCAGCGCCTGGCCGCGTTGGCCTTTAGCCAAAGCACTGTGCTGCATCATAACACTCTATATACAGGCAGCTTGATTTGGAAGAGGCAGAGGGAGCTGTGTGGGAGGATGAAGCTGCCAAACATTCAGGTGAGAGGCCTATCATACTTCTGAAGGACTCCTTATGCCTACATTGTGGACGCTGGGAGCTAGATTGTCACAAGAGGCTCCCTTTGCGACCTATAAGGGTAAATATAGCCTGCAAAGGAAGCATATTGATTGGCTGACCAGCGCTGTACATTCTACTCAGTGTGCTAATACTGGGAAATGGTCAGCATACCTTCAAACAAACTATTTTATGAGGCTCAATTTCTAGTATTTTTCCCCATTTTTACAGATCTTTTATCTCATCGAGAATAAAACTTATTTTGTTCTAGAGAGAATTAGCTGCTTCTAATAACTACTTGATCTTACCTAGGTACGTGACTTGCTTTCCGGACTAATGTCTACAGGTTAATGTCTCCAAGTTGATTATGCTGTTTTCAGATGTGCATTAAGGGGAATGGAATTTATGGAATCAGGGTTTTCAGAAGTGCACAGAATTCATTGGGTTACCATTCCTCCTACCCAAACAGCCCATACCCCACCCCACCCTCTGTTGCATTTCAGCAGTCCAGCCAAGTATTACGCATCAAGCGTGATACTAATCATTTCAGTGTGGAACTCCGCATCACCGCACTGAAATGCGGTCACGCATTTGCAGATTGTCTAAACCTCATGAAGCAGCACTGCCTAAAACTGTGATATTATGGTGTGGTAGCTCCGCTGGCAGTACACCGCCCTGTCTTGTGCACGCTGCTCCTGCCGGTTTGGGGCTTGCAGCTGAGCTAAGGCTGCTGCTGGCATGCAGCTCACTGCTACATTGTAACTCATTATTTCACGAGGGGCAGCTCGCAGACAGCTTGACTTCATTGTCAGGCCCAATGGATACTATCGCCACAGCAGGGGCGGGACCGGTTCAGTTGATTTATCTTAAAATGTTTCATGCACATGTGTGGGAAGACGTCATGTCCTGCTGCCAGGGCCGGCCCTAGGCATGTGCAAACTGTGCACCTGCACAGGGCCGCCAAACCCCAGGGGCCGCCACGACGACCGACAGACGAGTGCTTTCCGGCAGGGCCGGCTCTAGGCTCATGGTGGCCCTGTGCAGGGAGCGTAGGTGGGGGCTCCGGAAGAGGGGGTCCGGACGGGGCGGAGCTTTGCTGCTGGCTGAAAATCAGTATACATTTCACAGTCCATATAATAAAAATATGGGCAAAAGGAGCTGAATGCAGCAATGTATTATTTAGTAAACCACAAAAAAATTGAAGGGAAGTTAAAGGCAAAGCAATATGTATACATTTGATACATGTATCTACCGAATCGGCCTTTTTGAATTTGTTTAGGGATTAGTGAGTTGGCTTCCTTAACCTCATCAGAGCTTCGAACGTTCAGCGCCCAGTGCTGAACGTTCGAAGAACGAATGCTGACCGGACGGCCAACGGTCGTGCGCAGCACTGGGGAGGTAGTGCTCGTGACGACCGTTGGCCGTCGGCAGCAGTTAAGGGGTTAAAAGCGAGTTTCTTTGATAAAAAAAACAAAAACACAGCGTCTTTGCTATAAGCATTGACGAAGCCAATAATTATATCTTGAGTACCAAAAAGATGTTGTCATGGAGCTTCACTGCCACAGGAAAGGGTTGTAGCATGAACGCAGTGCAAACTTTCCTCATATTGCCCTCACCTTAAGAATGGGAAACCCTTTGCTGCATAAACATCATTCTCCCTTCAAATTTATAGGTTTGCACCGTAAATGTGGTTATTTTGATCATAAACAAAATAACATTTTAGTGCCCTTCTTTAGATAGATAGGCCATCAATGGCCGCGATTTCCCCCTACAATAAAGCCGTTTTGCAATCTCCTGAAATAATAATCTTCTGCACCAATAAAACTCTTGAGCCTACTTCAAAGCCAGCAAAAAATGTTTATGGAAGGAAATTTCTGAACCGAAGAAAGAGAGCTCCTCTAAAGTCCTGTACACTCCCATAGGCCACAGATTGGACCCTCACTGTTCTCTTGTGTTATTACAAAAAATGGAGACATGCGACTCTCATATTTGTCAGTTAAATCAACAAATAGTTCTCAGTCTGAGCCAGGTCCTTTTCATCAGCAGGCTGTACCGGGAGAAGCGGCGCGCGCAGAGGGCGGAAGGGTGCCATCAAACTAGGTCCACGGCCACGCTGAGCACCGGAAACAGGGCCGGCCCTAGGCATGTGCAAACTGTGCACCTGCACAGGGCCGCCAAACCCCAGGGGCCGCCACGACGACCGACAGACGAGTGCTTTCCGGTGCTCAGCACCGGCACTTATTTCATAGGGCCGGTGTTCTATGAATCTTAGTACACTGGTTGTAACTGCCAATGCTTGATGGCAGCTGAGGTACACTGTATGGTTTCCTTGTCCGTTTTCAATCTCTCACATTCCACAGTATTGTCTCCGCCTTGGAACGGAAGCGGAAACTGAGTGGTAACTTGCATTTAGATTGAGAGGGAAAAAACGATTTGCAGCGTCTTGCGCTATTTCAGAAATCCAAAATGTATCGTTTTCATGAGGCAGGAGACCCATGCTTTTCCTTCCAGGAGTGGATTTGGCCTGGCTTCCCTTGGTTGAGAAGATGAACTTACGCTATAACTTAGTCTCAGGGACAGCTCCGTGTACCAGCCTTTATTCAAAACTGAAGAGCTGTGCTGTGTGCTAGTAAAGCATATGGCTTGGCCTTCAGTCGCTCTTTCCATCCGCACTACACTCAGAGGTGCTGCAAATCATGTGCTCCGACTTCCGGCTTTTGAAATCAGGTAAATCAAAGTAGGGACGACTTCGTCCTGCTGGCTTAATTTTTTTATTTCATGTTTTTTGACTTCGCCTAGTGTGTTTAACCTTCCCAGAGAAAAGGACCGATCTGTTCATGTTTTTACATTCTATAAAGGCATGTGCGGGATTCTTATGAAAAACGTTGTACAAAAAGGCCTCTACTAATTCTAACATGGGCTTTCTGTTTTTGTCAATTTAATTATCAATTGGGTTCAGTAAGGCGGTTGTAGAACTCCTTTCTCCATCTGCAAAAGTAGTTTTCAGGCCACACTATTGTTTCCACTTTCGGTGGATGGTATTTGGTTTCCAACTCACTAATCCTCACATCAATGAAAGCTTGACGTAGCACCTCAAAGATTAAACGTTGTGTCTCTTAATACGAAAGCTATATATAAATCACACCAGCAAGCACATGAACCTGCTGAGCTAGAAATAATACTTGGATGATGGTGCACAACATTTTCTTTTACACTGCTCATTAGCAGGCATGTGAACATTCCAGGGCTTTTTTATGATGATGTAAACCTGTGATCAGCAGGCTCCTCACAGGTATCTGCAGCAAGGGCATTAACCACCCTTGCTATCTTACCAGAAGTGAAGGGACCTGCTTCATACAAACCAGTTGCTGCAATAGGCACTTTAACCCTTTGAGCTAGTCTTCTACAGATGCATTTATGTACCACATTGTACTGCTTTCTGAGGACAGCCAACAGGTCTCCCGTTTGAATCTCATTGTAATAGCACAGCTATTCATGCTTCTAGGATCGATAAATGTGTATTTTTCATTTGGATAATCATTTTTAAAAACTACCATTTACTCTGACACTCAACTGTGTTACCAATTGCTATGTCAAAGAAAAAGTTGTGCCAGTGTGTGACTGGTTTGTTTTGGCCCATTTGCAACTTTGAAATCCACGAACCCGGTAACTAATGCTGGCTCTTGACCCAACTTTATCAAATTCTGTTTTCCTGCCCTGCATGGTCAGCTGTGTCACTGTATCGCTGATCTGATATCTAACAAACCTCGGAGTGCTAAGAACCAGCTAGCCTCAGACATAATATTTTAAATCACATTGTGATGCCAATAGTTTAGGCTTTTTTACATTGCTAGCTTATAACAGATAGCAGCACATGTGTTTTAGTAATGGATGTTTTTGTTCTTCACATAATGCAGCACCACTGATGCTGCCCATTCAATGCATGAATTATCCGTTAGTTACGCTTAGTAAATATCTCATCACTATACAAAGGCTAGTTCACTGCCACATTCAGTGTGCGGACTGGGGTCTGGAGTCTGGAGTGGGGTTGACTCGAGAGCAGTTCAGTGTGTGAGGAGGACGGACCTGTGCAGGGTCTAAAGCAGATGAAAGGTGAAGTAGCTCATGTTTAAAGATGCAGCACAGGAGAGAAGCAGAGAGCAGCAGCGAGGAGCAGAGAGCAGCAGAGTGGAGCAGAGAGTGCGACACAAAGGGCAGAGAGGAGCAGAGAGCGACAGTGATGAGCAGAGAGTAGCGCAGAGGGGCAGAGAGGAGCAGAGAGCGACAGTGATGAGCAGAGAGTAGCGCAGAGGGGCAGAGAGAAGCAAACCGGAGCAGAGACAGCAGAAAGAAGCAAAGGGGGCAGCAAGGAGCAGAGAGAGAGACAGAGACCTGCAGGATATCAAGAGGGTTCAAATGGCAGGCACTAGAATGCTGCAAAGATTAGCACAGGATCTAAAGGGGATAGGGAACACGGCCAGGCCTAGGATGGTGGAGGGGAGAGAACTCTGCATTGTCCAGATGGGTGGGAGTGCAGCACAGGGTATAAAGGGAGATAGGAGACAGTGCCTGGCCTAAGGCAGTGGAGGGGTGTGACCATTGAAGGGTTCCAAGGGTTGGGAGACCAGCTGAAAATGGGGTCAGAGAACATCGCAGAGTAAAGGAGCGTTGGGGAGCAGTATGTTTAAATGGCAGGTGTTTGAATACTTACCATGTGTGATCATGAAGGGCCTTTGTATCTCTACTTTGAGCTCAGGGTCATAAATTTAAATCTTGGTCTGGCCACCCAGTCTTTCATCTTTCTGAGGTTTCTAAAATGTGTGCCATTGAGTTGGATAACAACATTTTTAATGTGGTGTCAAGACCCTCTCTGGTGAATATGGCCCCGATGTAGGTAAATTAGAAATACCGACTCTAAATTACCGAATTTTACCGATTCGGTAATTTAGAGTAGGTATTTCTAATGTAGGTACCAATTCGGTGAATTTGACCGAATCTGTAAAATTCGGTATTTACCGATTCGGTAAATACCGAATCGGTATTTACTATTGAATCCTATGGGCCTTGAAGCCTATAGGATTCAATATCAAATACCGAATCGGTATTTACCGAATCTGTAAATACCGATTTTTGCAAGGGTGCAGGGGGTGTCACTTTGACACCCTCTGGCACCCCTGTTTTAGGCTCTTGTGCAATGTGGCACACATACATGCCCTAAGGGCATGTATGTGTGCCACATGGCACAGGTGTACATGCACAGATGTGCATGTACACCTGAATCGGTATTTTACCATGCAATTGTATTGCATGGTAAAATACCGAATCTTGGAGCCCAGTAGCAATGTAAATATTGCTACCTACATTGCAATGACACATATTCGGTAATTTTACCGGTCGGTATTTTTACCGAATCAGTAAAATATACAGAATCGGTAAATTTACCGATTCTGTAATTTTACCGATTCGGTAAAATTACCGAATTGGTAAAATTACCGATTATGTGTCATTTTTCAGCCCCTACATCTCCATGGCCATTTACCGGTCGGAAACGGCCGAAATCGGCCGTTACCGGCCGGTAAATGGCCAAAAATCGAGACCTACATCTGGCCCTATGTGCTTTACAACATACATGGTGTGGTAAGGACACAGACATTTATTTTAATCTTTTTTTTTTGAATTTCTTTGCAATATTACACTGTCATTATTCCCTCTGCCCCTCGTTGCCCCAGTACCTTTCATACCTGTATTCATTCCCCTGACCTCCTTTCTTTCTTTTTTACCATCTTTTTCCTTTCCTTTTTCTATTCCTCAGCACTTCCAGCCATGCCTCCTTTCGTCTTTCCATTCTTGGTTCCTTACATCCTCATTCATTCCCCATCTTTCCTCCCATGGTGCATTATTTCCTTCTTCCTTTATTAGTTCCTTATATTCATTTTTCCTTCTCCTTCTTTCATCCCTTCTTTAATTTCTTCCTTTCATATACTCAAACCTTCCTTCTGCTTTTCTTCTTTCTATTCATCCATCACACATCGTTCACATCCTTTCTCTCTATCCCTGCATTTCTTCATTTCAAATTCTTTTCTTACTTCCACCTTTTTTCATCCATTACTTAATTTCCTCACTCAAGTACTCCCCTCCCTGGCTTCATTTGTTGCTGCCTTCTTTGATGTATCCCTTCCTTCATCACTTACTTTCTTTTAAACAGAACAGTACAAGCACAGTTTCTTTAGCTTGCAAAGTTGCCAGTCCTCAAATGACCTTTCCAAAAACTCTATTTTGAGACATACACATATTCTCTAAGTTGAGTTCACTTCTAAGTTGTTGTTCATATGTTATATTATGTTATGTTATATTGTGCACTTATCAACCGAGAGGGTATTCAGGTGCCTGGGCAAGTGTGTAGGTGTGAGGTCCCCGAGGTGCTTATACGAAGATCTAGGTCTTCAGCTTCTTGTAGAAGTGAGGAGGTGACTTTGATGTGTTAAGGCTTGTGGATGTGGGTGGAGTCATTAAAGGTGGGTGGAGCCAGTGCAGGTAGTAGGTTGAGCCGGGGAGGCAGGTGTGGCCTCCTAAAAAATTAGAGCACCTGCACTTAATATTTTACAAATTAAGCCGCCGTCAATCTTAGCCCTACGACGACGTGACGGCCCTGGGACAGCCCCCGCGCGCTGTGCGCAGTGCACAACTTAGCCGCTCAGTGACGCGTCACGGTGCTGTGGTCACGCTCCGACCCGCCTTACTGGGAGAGTGCGTCAGTGAGCGGTGAGTCGTCACTCATCGTCGTGTGAGATTGAGAGAATCATTAAAGAACAATTAACGTCGTCCTGTCGCCACCCGATCATCGATTCAGACAGAGAACACCTGTCCGACTAGTCCGGCACTATTCTCGACTCTTCCCAGAGTCCGACTCTTCAAATAATGCCGGTGAGAGTCTGACTCTGTCTCTGAGACGATACTGCTCTGTGCTCACCAAATA
Organism: Lissotriton vulgaris; assembly: GCF_964263255.1. Taxonomy (NCBI): domain Eukaryota; kingdom Metazoa; phylum Chordata; class Amphibia; order Caudata; family Salamandridae; genus Lissotriton; species Lissotriton vulgaris. The sequence continues at coordinate 138,080,305 of NC_141697.1, read as the reverse complement.
TATTTATAGTATAATAATCGCCTGCCTGTCTTTCCAGTTGAGCTGCCTAGTAAGTTATGAATATGAGTGTTAATAACAACACATGTCTCAGATGCGCAGCGCAGTCTAGTAGTCAATACTGAATGGTTTGTCTCTGCGTTGCCACATTATGCATGTTCATGACACGCGTGTGTATGTGAGGTGCCTGAATTGCTTTTGAGAAGAGAGTAAGACTGTTCCTTGTGTCACCCCAACTAATGGTTCTGTATTAAGATAGACATTAAAAAGGCCAAACTGCAGTTAGACATCGGGTGAAAAGGCACCCGAAAGGGTCTTCGTCAGTCGACAGCACAGCAGGACGAGAATGGATTTCAAAAGGTTTCATTGCCAGCCCAGGCCTTGACCTTACTCGTAACCTTGTTTAATCATGGAATGCGCCGCAAGGCCTGCCGGGATAGGTGGATTTGTAAACTCAACCTACTCTGGCTACGAGCATCCAGGAAGATACCAGGTATGGGTATTCATAAAAACGGGCTAAATATGCTAATTATTCCAAACAGTTCGTTGGCGGCAGGAGCGTGGCCGTGGACCTAGTTTGATGGCACCCTTCCGCCCTCTGCGCGCGCCGCTTCTCCCGGTACAGCCTGCTGATGAAAAGGACCTGGCTCAGACTGAGAACTATTTGTTGATTTAACTGACAAATATGAGAGTCGCATGTCTCCATTTTTTGTAATAACACAAGAGAACAGTGAGGGTCCAATCTGTGGCCTATGGGAGTGTACAGGACTTTAGAGGAGCTCTCTTTCTTCGGTTCAGAAATTTCCTTCCATAAACATTTTTTGCTGGCTTTGAAGTAGGCTCAAGAGTTTTATTGGTGCAGAAGATTATTATTTCGGGAGATTGCAAAACGGCTTTATTGTAGGGGGAAATCGCGGCCATTGATGGCCTATCTATCTAAAGAAGGGCACTAAAATGTTATTTTGTCTATGATCAAAATAACCACATTTACGGTGCAAACCTATAAATTTGAAGGGAGAATGATGTTTATGCAGCAAAGGGTTTCCCATTCTTAAGGTGAGGGCAATATGAGGAAAGTTTGCACTGCGTTCATGCTACAACCCTTTCCTGTGGCAGTGAAGCTCCATGACAACATCTTTTTGGTACTCAAGATATAATTATTGGCTTCGTCAATGCTTATAGCAAAGACGCTGTGTTTTTGTTTTTTTTATCAAAGAAACTCGCTTTTAAGGAAGCCAACTCACTAATCTCTAAACAAATTCAAAAAGGCCGATTCGGTAGATACATGTATCAAATGTATACATATTGCTTTGCCTTTAACTTCCCTTCAATTTTTTTGTGGTTTACTAAATAATACATTGCTGCATTCAGCTCCTTTTGCCCATATTTTTATTATATGGACTGTGAAATGTATACTGATTTTCAGCCAGCAGCAAAGCTCCGCCCCGTCCGGACCCCCTCTTCCGGGGCCCCCACCTACGCTCCCTGCACAGGGCCACCATGAGCCTAGAGCCGGCCCTGCTGCTGCTGAAGGCGGGGAGTTTGGGATATTCAGAAAGCCGGTGGCGCTTTAATTATGGCGCTCGCAGCGCTGTCTCCGCCTACTTCTCGCACGGGCCCGGGCTGCCGTGTGAAAGTGAAAAATCGAATGCGACCGGTGCCGCACCTAATTTAGTTACAGCCAGGGCCGTTTCTACAATGAGGCAGGACTAGGCCACCACCTAGGGCGGCAAAAGGGGGAGGGCGGCAAAATACAAGTTCTTTTACATCTCAATACAGGCTGCTGTAATGCCAAGTTACAGTGGCAGTGGCAGTGCAGTCCCCCTGACAGGCTTGTGGGCTCTGGCTCAGCTGCTAGAACTCGGCCTGCAAAGTGGTACAAAGTAATTAACAGACGTCATAGTCAGAGTTGTTTCAGAAACAATAGGCACCAGCGGGTTCCGTGGCAGTTCTTCCGAAGTTTTGGGTGCGCAGCAGTGCAGCTCAGGGGCAGATCTCAGGCCTCACAAACAGAGTGCCAGCCAGAGCCTGACCCACACTACGATCAGCACAAATGCCACAAGACTGTAGAGGCTCCCTCCCAGCCACGGCCGTCACACCCCAGAACTGATACGCAGAGGGGGTGCTGATGATATTGCTGCCTGCGGTACCCAGCGCGCGTCCAGTCACTGCTTATGAGGGGAGACGGCCGGGAGAGGCCCCGGGGGGTGGCGACTAGGGCTGCAGGGCTGATTATCTTGCACCGCTTGCAGGGATTGGCTGACCTGCTCATATACTTCTGCCTCAGGGCGCCTAGACTGGAGCAGGTGCTGTTGCCCTCATCTTCATTACTTGATTTTACTTGTGTGAAAGTGTCACTCATAGTGGTTGAAATGTCACTCACAATTGTACTGAAATTATGGAAATGTCACACATAAGCGATCTGCTTCTTCATTCTTAAAATTTCAATAAAGTCTTACTGAACTAGAAACCTTGGCAGCTATGTTTCAGGGCTACCAAAAAGGTGCAAACACCATACATTTCTGGCAGTTCTTTGTGTACCCACCGTCAGCACCCATCTAGCTCCCACCAGTCCTAGCACAAACTTCAAAGCACTCTGAAGTTCACCCCTACCTTTAATTTAACCCTTCGGGGCTTTCCTTCTAAGATTAATGTGCACTTCAAGGTCCGGCGCACTTCTTTCTGTATCTCATGTGCTCCATTTGAGCACCTTGAAGGCCATCTTTGTAGTGCGAGAAGCTCAAAGGTGTGTGCAGTACTTTCTGTGCATTGTCTCGCCCTATACCCTAGCCTTTCACCAGACATGAAGGGCTCGGCTTCTTTGGTGCTATGAATGTGTAACTTCAAAGCGCTGCGCCACCCCCTGTATCCCGAGGCCTTCAGTGGAAGGTCACGCGCCTGCTGCTAAGCTTTTAGTATTCACCTGACAACATCAAGCCTGTGTCTCTTGCTTTCAGTATATTCGTTGATTTTATTTTTTCTATTTTTTTATTTTTATAAAACGTACTTTGTGGTCCAGAGTAAAACGTTCATGGATTTACTAATTCCGAGCTGTACCTCGACCGTCTGGTTTTAGAGATACATGAGGTCTACCGCTGTTCAGTCTGCTGTGCATTTTTTGTTTAACCCTTTCTTTTGTACTGCAACACAGCTTACAACTCTAACAATTCTCGCAGTGTTGACTTATTGGAACTACTGTTATCCACCTTTCGATAGATAATCCCGCTCCATGGGGTCCCCTGTCATGACCTCTACCCTTGCTAAACTCACTGAAAGAACCTCTGGTCATTCCCTAAAAACTAGACCAAAACAAATGGCATAAAGAAAAAAAATAAGTAGACATTCTAGTCTTCACAAGGGCAGTGTACGGGGTTGTTCTGTTAGTGTCAAACTCTCATGCAAAAACATTGCAGCAGAAACAATGAAGAAAGAGGGTGCTTACATGTGTTGTGTGTGGCCTACTGTGCTGACCTGTTCAATAACTCAAGCCTGCCTCATGTGGATACATGCATTGAGGACATACCTGGCTTCTGTATCCCTCCTTCCCCAGCCTACTGTTCATCACACCTGTCAGATGGGGAAATGTCACTGAAGTGAACAATACTAAGTTTGTTGGCATGAAAGAGCACTCATCGTTGTCTGATATACTGCTGTGCTTGTGAGATCTTGTATACACGCATGGGGATCCACAGGCCGTCAATTGTGTGCATGTGGCGATCCCGAAGGCTGTACACTTTGGTAAAAAAAAATAAGAAGTCAGTAGCCGCTCGGCAGCCGCTTGGCACCCCACCCCAACACAGACTGCTCCCCAACGAAAACTGAACACCCACAGAAACCACACTAAGAAACACTTCTCCAACAAGCATTGGCATAGCCAATAAGTCTCTCTTTTGGGACCTTATAAGTATTTAGTTATGCAGCACAATATCCTTGGTGCAACAACATCAACTGTTGCCTGGCTAAACACTTATAAGGTCCCAATGGTGAGACCTACTGGCTTTGCCAATTCTTGTTATACTTTTTACAAAATGTTATTGCTCTGCATTGAATTGTTTCTGAACTTATAATTAAACCTACTAAACTCAGATTAAAGAGTCGAGTGGATTAATGTGTAGCCACATTGGGTACACTGTATTGAAATGATAAACAGTGATTTGATTCCTTTCACCGCTCTCTCGACTAGGAAGACCTATCCTATATGGAGAGAAATTGTGTAAAAGGGCCTGGACTTTAACACCAGTCAGAAAAAAAGACTCCCTCTTGGAGCTCTCGTGTGACAGACTTACACTTGCGTAGTTTAGAAGTCCCTTCTTTATAGTGCCTGTCTCATTCTTGATCCCTGCTGCCAAAGTTGCTCTTGTCTGCCAGAGGAAAGATGCAACAATGCAGTCATTGTGTTCCTGTAGCCTTGCGCAACTCTCGCCTTCATTACTCGTGAAAATTGCAAGGGTAACCACAACTGTTTGTCCTGAATACAAACATGGCTTACTACTAATCGCTGGCAATCTCTCTTTGCTCTTTTAGTGAACTTCTCCTAGGTTTGAAGCCAAGTTGTATGAGTCATAGCTCATTTGGAAATCTCCTGAGCTGTTGATGTGCAACTTGCAAAACGTAGGTAGAGTTAATACCTCAATGCTTGCCAACAATGAGGCATAAAATGCACCTCTAATAACACGTTTTTCACCCAGTAGTTCCTATTGCTGTATTTACTGTTTCTAGGTCCGGCACATAAAAGGTCTTGCTAGTACCCCCTTCAATAGTATTCAGTTTACCAATCTCAGAAGAGTTCGTTCTCCTGAAATTAAAACTCATGACCTGTAGATCACAGCAGATGGCAGCAGAACATGTTTAAGTCACTGAGCCATCTTTCTGGCTTACTTGGCACTTATGCTCACTCATGTCTTAAGCACTATAATGACCTCTGGTCTCTGGTGTGTCTAAGGGGAGGTTCCAATGAGTTGAGTCACCTTTGCATACTGACAGATTTAAAAAAATGTATAACAATGTGTGACAAAGCCAGCTTACATCATGAGACTACTCAGGCTGAGGCTAACAGCTATATGCAAGTGAGATAACTGTTTAGGGTGGCCAGCAGTATGGTCCTTGTGGACGGAAGGGAGATACTGACCATGCATAGTATGGCCACTAAAGTAAAAAAAAAAAGGAGACATGCAGGGATCATTAGGCCACCGTGTGGGTAGGAAAGTTGGTGAAAAGAGAGGGGAGAGAAAAGAGGAAAATCAGACAGAGGGAGAAGGAGAGAGAGTGTAAGAGAGAGAGGGAGAGAGAGGGAGAGAGAGAGAGAGAGAGAGAGAGGGGGGGGGGGGGGGGGAATAGTTCTTCCAATGCACTGCAAAGAAATAAGGCCTCATGTCAGCAGTTGAACGATCATCATCCAGCCAAAACACTTTGAGAGTCGAATGCTCCTGGGCTGCAAAAACCGAAAAATAGGAAGTAAAGTGATTGAATCAGGAACCGGGAAGTGATACAGACTACAAAGTTACACGATCTTGAGCTAGGAGCAAACCAAAGTCCCACTCTTAAGTAAATGTAATGTATTGGAAGCCACATGCTCCACACAAATACCTTAAAGCAGTCATTAGCCAAGATCTAAAAATGGCAAGTATGTCACAGAAAAGAATGGAATTTTGTAAATTCGGGCCATCTCAAGAGCTTCTGGTGCCCAGGGTTATCCCTCAGGTGGCCGCTGATGGCTGGTAGGGGAGGGGGGGGGGGCTGCTGGGGAAAAAGGACCGCGAGCAGCGGGGTGGATTGGCAGGGTTTAAGTTACAACACCACTCCACTCCACTGCAGGTGAAAGTAAAGGTTGGAGGGGAGGTGCTGCGTGCCCAACACTAACCTCTCCCAGCTCCCAGAGAACATGTGCTGCCAAGGCGCACATACTCAACTGAGTGACGACCGAGTAATTGGGTAAAACTGCCCTGGGACAGAGGGGTCAGGTGGCCTCATAACCAAGGACAGTGAGTGAACTGGAGCAGCCATGGGCCACTGGAGCCCTGCACACAGTAACCATGTGAAAGAGGTCCGAGAGACACGTTGTATTGCCACTAATAGTTACCTCGATCATGCAAGTTACATGCACACACATGACCAGGTCCAAGGCTAGACAGCTGAATACACTGGCTGTACAAAGGAGAATAGATAGATTGCATGATCTATCTGGGGACTCAGAAAAACCGCATGTAACATCCATCAGAGAGCATGAACGATTACCTGGTCACCCCCTCAGCACAGTGCAAACATTCACATACATGGCATTATTCGGGGATCTACCACTGACATTAAGTGACCAAACATGGTCCCCCCATTAAAGTAGTGCGGACGTGCACAAACGTGATGTGCTCTGGGGACCCAAAATCAACTTACAGCGTCGAAGCCTGGGATTCTTTCTCTTTCAAAATAGCAATTAATTATTCACAAGGAATGACTCACTGTGTGCCCTTAGAACTAAACTCAGCACAAAGGGGTCAGTCAGCTCCACAACCTTGCCAACACAGACCAGATACAAAGCCCGCTCTGGTGGCCCAAACGCAACAACCAGGGGTCGCACCCTGTCATTACTTCTAAGCAGCAGCAGCAACCAACTCCCTGGGAATGAAAAAACATGTGCTCTTGGGACCCAAAGCCAGCTTGTAATAGTCACCTCTCCTTGAGAGCAGACTCAGCACACACATGGTGCACAGCCTGTGCAGGGGGGCCCAAGATAACATACAGGGAGGGGTGACACATGATCATTACAATCCTTAAACACAGCTGGAGGGGCCATGGGAACATGTTGAACCCAATCCAAGGCCCGAGACAAACTGAACTGGCGCTGCGGCACTCCGCAAATAATCAGAAGAAAAAGAAACATTACAGTTTTTTGCTATTTTGTTTTCACATTACTTTCATGGTAACCAACAGTGTTAAAAGTTAGTGAAAACAGAACGTCTAGTGCGTCTAGTACAGAACTGCAAGTCTCGTCTTGGACATCCCCCGACACAGCCACATCTCCGCCCACCTGAGGGACCTGCACTGGCTCCCCATCAGCAAAAGGATCACGTTCAGACTCCTCACCCACGCACAAAAGGCTCTCCATGACTTGGGCCCCGAATACCTCAACAACCGCCTCACGTTCTACACGCCAACCCGCCAGCTCCGCTCCACCAGCCTCGCCCTCTCCACCGTCCCACGGATCCGCAGAACCACCACTGGAGAAAGATCCTTCACCTACCTGGCGGCCAAGACCTGGAACACCCTCCCCACCCACCTACGACTCACCCAGGACCATCTCTCCTTCAGGAAGCAACTCAAGACCTGGCTTTTCGAGCAGTAGCAGCCCCCCCCCCCAGCGCCTTGAGATCCTTGCGGGTGAGTAGCGCGCTTTACATATACTCTTGATTGATTGACTGATCGCGCACTGCCAGGTGGGGGTCACCTTCAGCCCTTGGTGTTTGAGGGGAGGTGGACAGGGGAGGGAGCGGAGAGGCCATCGATCGTTTAACTGCGGAGGAATAGGACTGGTAATCGGATCTTTATTGATAACCTGTTGTTCGGTGCCAAAGACAGTGCTGGCCTCTTCCAAGGTGAGGGACTTGGGGTCCCACATGCCCACCTTGACTTCTGTACCCCAAACAAGGTAGGAGGGCAGGGTGGGAGGGCACAAGAACGGAGACAGGGGAGGGAGACAAGACATTAATTAATTATAGTAAATTCACTGAAAAAACACAAAGGTTAATACGACATTATTGTTAGGTCTTGTAATAATATAAAAACTATTGTTTTAGTTTGCTGCCCCTCTTAATACACACCAAAAATACAACAAAAAGTCAAAATGATGTATAGGAAAGTAAATGAAAACACTATGTTTATTTTTGAAGTAAAACTTTGATTCCAAGATTATAATATGTTATTCCAAATGACGTATAGGGAAGTAAATTAAAAAAAATTGTTTATATTTGAAGTAAAACTCTAATTCCAACATTCCGAAATGTTATTTTTCTTGCTTTGCTATTAGCAAAATTCTTGATGACATCGTCGAAGTCTAATTTATCACTCAGTTTCTGTTCTATAGACAGTCTGGCAAGACTTCTTAAACGCAAGGCACTCAATATATCTTAGGGAATTCTTAATCAATTTTAATTTAGAAAAACTCCTCTCACAACCAGCAACACTTACAGCAATTGTTAGGAAAATTACAATATTTGGAACTGAGTTCTCGACTGTATTTTAAAATAAACTGCAAAAGTTTAAGGGGACTGTCCTTCCACATCTCTGTTTCGTGTTGCGCAGAAGCGACAGAAAAAAAAATCTGAAGTCTTTTTCTCTCAACGAGGAACTCTTCCTTATTAATATCATCATGATTTAGTTGACATTCGTATTTATCATTCAAAAGATTTGATAGAGTAAGGAAGGCATATTTTTCAGTAATAATATGAATTTGCTGAAATCTCGTGGTGATTTCTTGGATCACTCTGTCCAGTGAAAAAATATTTCTCTCCTCACTCAGTTTCGTATGACATTTCAGCATCTCGTGATTCTTCACCTGCCATTAGTTTCTCCTTTCTACACCGAAGATCCATGACTATCCCAAGATCATCACACATTTCTTTGGCATAAGCTACTGAATTGTCTACATAATTCATACTTATTTTCAGTTAAAAATGCTTTTAAAGCATTGAGTTTTATGCCACATTGTTGTATATTCAATTCTTTGGTTTGGAGGTAGACCTGTGTGTCGTTAATTTCTAGAAGGACGGATTCCCAAAGGCCAAAAAAACACAGGAAGGAAAAAGATTGTAACGCAGCAAGCAGCACACCAGCATCTGACCTGGTAACTCTATTTTCTTCTTCACCAGTTAAATGTTTCACACTCACATCATCTCCCCGTGCACTCCTCCGAGTTTCTCCTACACGCCTGATACAATGGGTTGCGGAAGAAACAAATGTGACCAAACACCCGAAGTTCCAAAAAAGGTAGCAGTAACCCACTTACCTAGCACTTACCTAGCTACATGAAAAAAAAGAATTCTGTCATCTGCATATTACATGATGTGCTCTGCAGGCACATTAACCTTCTATACTACTTTGAGCCAGATCTGGGTCTACACAAAAAAGAAATTTCCCCAAGAAATACTTTAACCGCCAGGATTATCTCACCAATTATTATTCCCTGATATTTAATAGGCACCTCTGCAGCAAATGTCTTAACCCCATAAAAATATTACAAAACGCAGACTTTGTAACCAATTAACCCCTTGCATGCTCATGATGGCCCTCGGCCTTCATGCGCCACGTGGGTGTGCGGAGGACGGCCAGGGGCCGTCCGAATCACGCACACTTTTAAAAACGCCCGCACAGCGCGAACACTCGCCGCGCATGCAAGGAGTTAAGCATAAACTATCTACTAACATGCTTCACTTTCTTGCCAATTTCTTTGAGGCAGGGTTTTAAAAATATAGTAAAATTAATTGAGACCCAGATTTTGCATCAGGATTGTGCCACTTTTTTAGCACCACCCCAAAGCAAAATCTAAATTTGTTAAATCTCATGATGCTTAAATGCACTCATGATATACGTAATAAAAACAAATGTGTGAGATCATAATATCTGATGTTACTTACTTTTATGCAACGTGTGATGTCACGCATTGTGACATCATAGGCTGTGATGGTACACACCTTGACGCCACTTGCATACTGATTAACTAGGTTAGTCCCCCCCCCTCACATGTTGGAGCTGCAAGAAAGTCCATAGTTCCAAGGCATTCCATTTTAGGAAGAAATCATTTTAGCCAAAAACAAAACCTGCTTTGCCAATTTTTTCAAAAACTGCCCCCCTCCCCCATTGCTTTCAAGAGTAAAAAAAATACAATTTACATATTTTTCCCCACAGCGCAGGCAGTTTCATGCTTTCTCATCCACATGCATTCCAAAGGTCTGCCCCTCGCCTTCGGGTAACTTCACGTGGTATCAGTCAGCACTGCAGGCATTCGAGACTCCTTTGAAAAGCACCACCACCGGCCCAACCTGGGGCACCCAGGTTAAAATTAGAGGTCCTTCCAACTATCACCCATATCCAACAAAGGGACGAGAGATACCTTAAACTGACAGCCACCCTTAAGTTAAATTCCTACTGCTGCTGTATAGGACAGAGGTATAAAAATGCAATTTGATTTCACTTACCTTATTTAGACCCGGGGGCGGGGTGCATGCTTCTACTTGCTGTGGGGGATGGGAGGGGTGGCCGGGCCCACACCTTTAATTAGTGAGCTAGTCTCTCTTGACTCTCGAGTCGACTTGAGGCGGGGGCCGGGGTACAGCAGCAAAGGCCAGGCCCAGTTCACGCACGCACCACCACCAGCAGGCCGGTTTCCTCTGTCACTCTCAGACTGGTCTGGAAGAGAAGAGACAGTCCAGACAGTGTGTGACTGACTAGGAATAATTCACGGCCCGGTCGGGGATCTCAGGGCGGTGGTCCATCACCACCCCCTTTTGTACCGCTCTGTTCGCCATAAGTTGGCAGGGTATGCTCAGACGTGAGTCCCTTGCTCACTTTACCACTGGATTCAAGCAAGCCTGGCTGAAGACGGCTGCAATGCCAGAAACCGGTCCTAGGAAGCTTGTTTCCGGTCCAGGGAAGGTATGGCTTAGCAGTTCGGGCTGGACTGTTCCCATGAGACACAGGGTCAGACTGATTTGCATATGGTCATGTCTGAACTGGGTTGGCAGAGTGGGCTAAAGAACGGTGATGGATTAAACTCAGATCTGTTGACTGGGTGTGAGTGTTTGATTGGTTCAGATGCTCCGTCCATCACCACCCCCTTTTGTACCGCTTTGTTCGCCATAAGTTGGCAGGGTATGCTCAGCCGTGAACCCCTTGCTCCATTTGCCACTGGATTCAAGCAAGTCTGGCTGAAGATGGCTGCAATGCCAGAACCGGTCCTAGGAAGCTTGTTTCCGGTCCAGGGAATGCATGGCTTGGCAGTTCGGGCTGGACTGTTCCCATGAGGCACAGGGTCAGACTGATTTGCATATGGCCATGTCTGAACTGGGGTGGCAGAGTGGCCTAAAGAACAGTGATGGATTAAACCCAGATCTGTTGACTGGGTGTGAGTGTTTGATTGGTTCAGATGCTCCGTCCATCACCACCCCCTTTTGTACTGCTTTGTTCGCCATAAGTTGGCAGGGTAGGCTCAGACGTGAGTCCCTTGCTCACTTTGCCACTGGATTCAAGCAAGCCTGGCTGAAGACGGCTGCAATGCCAGAAACCGGTCCTAGGAAGCTTGTTTCCGGTCCAGGGAAGGCATGGCTCGGCAGTTCGGGCTGGACTGTTCCCATGAGGCACAGGGTCAGACTGATTTGCATATGACCATGTCTGAACTGGGGGAGCAGAGCGGGCTAAAGAACGGTGATGGATTAAACCTAGATCTGTTGACTGGGTGTGAGAGTTTGATTGGTTCAGATGCTCCGTCCATCACCACCCCCTTTTTTGTACCGCTTTGTTCGCAATAAGTTGGCAGGGTATGCTCAGACGTGAGTCCCTTGCTCACTTTGCCACTGGATTCAATCAAGCCTGGCTGAAGATGGCTGCAATGCCAGAAACCTTCCTAGGAAGCTTGTTTCAGGTCCAGGGAAGGCATGGCTTGGCAGTTCGAGCTGGACTGTTCCCATGAGGCACAGGGTCAGACTGATTTGCATATGGCCATGTCTGAACTGGGGTGGCAGAGTGGGCTAAAGAACGGTGATGGATTAAACCCAGATCTTTTGACTGGGTGTGAGTGTTTGATTGGTTCAGATTCTCCATTCATCACCACCCTCTTTTGTACCGCTTTGTTTGCCATAAGTTGGCAGGGTATGCTCAGACGTGAGTCCCTTGCTCACTTTGCCACTGGATTCAAGCAAGCCTGGATGAAGACGGCTGCAATGCCAGAAACTGGTCCTAGGAAGCTTGTTTCCGGTCCAGGGAAGGCATGGCTTGGCAATTAGGGCTGGACTGTTCCCATGAGGCACAGGGTCAGACTGATTTGCATATGGCCATGTCTGAACTGGGGTAGCAGAGTGGGCTAAAGAACGGTGATGGATTAAACCCAGATCTGTTGACTGGTTGTGAGTGTTTGATTGGTTCAGATGATCCGTCCATCACCACCCCCTTTTGTACCGCTTTGTTTGCCATAAATTGGCAGGGTATGCCCAGACGTGAGTTCCCTGCTCACTTTGCCACTGGATTCAAGCAAGCCTGGCTGAAGACAGCTGCAACGCCAGAAACCGGTCCTAGGAAGCTTGTTTCCGGTCAAGGGATGGCATGGCTTGGCAGTTCGGGTTGGACTGTTCCCATGAGGCACAGGGTCAGACTGATTTGCATATAGCCATGTCTGAACTGGGGTGGCAGAGTGGGCTAAAGAACGGTGATGGATTAAACCCAGATCTGTTGACTGGGTGTGAGTGTTTGATTGGTTCAGATGCTCCGTCCATCACCACCCCCTTTTGTACTGCACAGCTGCATATAACAGCACAGTATGGGGGCTGGCCAAAACTGATGCCCAGGGCCGTCATTGGGAGCGTTTTCGTGCACTACAAGATTGATGGCCCTGGGACCCACATACACGGTATGCCATGCACCGCACCACCACTATGCTAGGTGGTGCAGCATTTGCAAGCAGGTGCGCTTGCACTTACATACACATGTGCTGCTTAGAGATAGCTGCACATGTAGGTGTAGGGGGTGAGTGTACATCACTGTCCCCAAATAAATCCTGGGCTGGCAACGGGCCACCAGTGCTGAGCAGCTGCCGCCGGCTTCCCCCAAAATAGTGTCACCTGGGGCGGACTGTCCCCATAGCTACGCAACTGCTCGTGAGAACAAATCATATTATTTATGTAAAGACAGGCACCTGAAAAAATCTCAACCCTGAATAAATACTTGAAATACATTGTTGAACCAAACACAATGGGGCATACGTAGAAGCCCCTATCACCACCACAACGTCACCTATATTGAAGTTGTGGTGGCGATAGGGGCTGCACCTTATGTACAAGGCATTGCTAAGCCACTTGCCGTGGCTTAATGCTGCTTTGTTCATAAGGCCCCCTTTCACGCTATGGTTAACATGAAAGGGGTGGGCAGTGGGTGTTGCGGTGTGTGTTCCACTGCAACACCCATTTATTTTGATGCTGACCCCTATGTACCAGGGTGGCATACATAGGAGGCAGCGCCAAAATTAAGACCAGGTAAAAACTGGTCATAAGTTGGTAAAACGAGGATAAATACATTATTTCTCCTCGTCTTCGCCTTTTCCAAGTGTGCTCCCTTTGAATGCAAAATAAAATCAACAAAAACAGAAGAAAAAACAGTTGAACAACTACCACTGCTCCGTGTAAACTATTAGTTTTAAAAGCAAACAGAGTCAGAATTGCTGTTATTCCTGGCCCGTCCAGAATCCCAAAACATGTGGAAACAGCCAATAGTTCTCTTTGAGAAACGTGACCCTCTATGCTGCCAAGGCTAATTTACATTGTGGCACAGCTGCCAGGTTTTCGTATTGCCTTTGTGTGACATGCCAGTGTTTTCTGTGTCCTCACGTGTGACATATTAATGCTTATGTGTGACACTTTAGATTAGTTCCGTCCGTGTAATGAGGTACAGTAATGGTCCTGAATGAGTGTGGAAACAGCTGCAGCTCCATGGCTGCTTAATTAATGTCAGAAACCTACCACCCTTTCTTCAGATACCCACCCTGAAATGCAGTGGGTGCCCCGGAAGAAGGAACGTATTCAGGGCCGGACTGGGAACCAACACCGGCCCTGGCAAAGTGCTCTGCAGACCCCCCTCCCAATCCGGGGGGCGGGGTGGACGGGGGAATGGAGGTGCCGCCGAGCCCTTTGCTAGGTTTTTGGCCGATTTTGTTGCAGGGCCGATTTTGCAGAAATTGGCCCTGCATCAAAATCGGCCCCCAGGGGCTCAAAACCGGCCCCCACTCTTGCGGCGCACCGGGGGATTGCCCGCTGCCCGCTATGGCCAGTCCGGGCCTGAACGCATTGCTCGATCGAGCACAGGGAGAAACGCAACCAAATAAAACCTGAACAGAGCAAGAGAGGAGTCCTGGAAAAAAGGTACCGACTGGCGCAGTGGAGTAGCCGGAGCACCATAGCTTAAAGCAGAGGGATGGTTTGTTGTGCAAGCATTCACCATCCTCTCATGGTGTACAGTGCCTGCATGAGCCGAAAGAAGGGCCTTTTGTACAGAAGGTCAGAGGTAGCGATGAAGTGCCTGTGAAGCCAGTGGGCAAGGGTGCACCGTACCCAGTGCTTAATTCGTAAAAAAACCCATAGGTGCCAGGGTTCTAGTTAGCAACCACTTCCGCTTGCACTGCCCATTGTCGCTGTCAATTACATTAACAGCATAACTAATAAGCCACACTCCTACAAGTGTGACAATTTCTGGACTCCAAACTTAAAAGAATGGTTTTGCAGCAGGTATTAGTCATTCTTAATGTATATTAAAGCAATACACAACAGTTGTTGTGCTCATCTCTGAATTACAAAAAACACAGCCACCATGTGGCAGACTGTCATGGGTACCAGTGCTGACAATTAAGTGGCAGAGCCGAGCACCGGAAACCACCGGCTCAAATTAAGCACTGCTATACACAGGCCTGGCTTGACATTCTGTATCGTGTTGTGTTTTGCAAACATGCAAATGCATTGAGGGTGAATAAAACGCAGGGTTTTGGGTCACTATCGCTTTAAAAAATTGAAACTGCCAGATTTTTAACATTTCTAGGGAAAAAGGCACATTTAAGGAACATTGTTAGTGTCTCAGCTTTGACTTACTAAAATGTACATGTTGCATGCGCTGGCAGCCTTATGCAGTCTGTCGCTTAGTGACTCGGACACTCTAAAGTTACATTATGGTGCCATGTGTCACTTCTGTGATGGTGCAATGGTGCAGAACTGCAAACTTCATAAAGCGGCTCTCTCTACGAGGCTGAGTTTGCACTGCCTCTTCGGACACAAGAGCACTGTAACTTCTTGAACCATCTCCGGAAAGGGGGTGAGAGGTGAAGGGATGGGTAAAAGCCATGGCAACTGGGCTTCCAATTGAACTTGGTCACATCCCCCTTTTAGCACATTCCTGTCCTTTGTTAAGGTTGAGAAATTAATTGCCACAACTTTAGTGATTTCCTCCAATAACTTCTTTTTATTGAAATTATTTTCATTTCAAAATTCTTCGTTTGCATTAATGATCATTAATATTCATGAAACTCCAATGCATTTCGAGCTTTACTAGCTCTTCATCAGGGAGTGAATCCTACAATAAAAGCATTATACACTAGTTTATATGCACTCCTTTATGTCAGCATTCCAAACCTGTATATGTTTAATACATAAAACAATGCCTCTGTGAATAAACTGAGTGACCGTTTTGTGCATGAACGTGCTCGTAGTGAAAAGTAACGTCCATGTGTCACACTAATACATGCTATTAATTTTAGTTGTGAACTCGAGTTTCATACTCACACGTTCGCAAATTCCATGTAAAAAAACAGGGATCTATGCGGGTAAAAGGATATTTGTAAACAAAATAGTTCAGAAACAAGTTCACTTGTGAACTTTAAATAAAGTTTTTCATCGCGATTTAACCCGTTAAGCGCCCGCAAATATTCCGCCCCAGTGCGGACGTTCGATTGCGCTAACGGGATTCGGACGTCCAACGGTCGTGCGCAGCACTAGCGAGGTAGTGCACGCGACGACCGTTGGACGTTCGGAGCACTCAACGGGTTAATACCAGCGCTGGCTCGCGCCAAAAGGAAGGTCTTCCAGCCACTCCAGCGAAAATCAAATCGACACCAGATTATAGGTGTCCCGGTACCTCTTTGGACATGGATTGAAGCATGTGGTAGCACTGAGTTAGGTTACTCGACATTCATGGAGAGACTGTTTCCATAGTACTAGACGTGGTAGGTAGCATCTGCACCCACCACATTGTGTAGATAGTTCTTTTACACTAGGTCCTGAAGAATTGAGGAGGATCACTAGGACCGCGAGGCATGAAACATGTTGACCGTTAGAGATGAGCATAGCTGAGCTGAACCCTTACGAAAGCAAGCTGCCACTCTTAGTTAGTTTTTAATCAGGTGGATAGCCAGCCTGAATAAAGTCATGTTTTGGACTATCCAACCTGTTTTAAAGCCACCTCTATTCACTCATATCTACACCACTAGGCTCCTCACACGCACCGCACCATACGGCGAGGAACAAAAGATCTCCGCTAAAGAGCCCCTTTATGGTTGCCCGTTGGGTATTGCAGCGCTGACCCGGCGAGGAGCAGGTCCATATGATGAAGCATGACACCTAGCTTGCTGGGTGTGTGAGGACCCTAGTTCCGACAAGAGGAATTCCCTTCCTCTACTGTTATGTTTCCTCTGTTTTCTTTCTCTCACCCACCCGAGGAACTGCATACTTTTCTCCTACTGGACTCAATGCCACCATACTCTGCAGCACTGTACGCCAATACACTCTACACCAGTCTACTCTACTCTGTGCCACTACAGGGTATGCCACTCTGCGCGATGGCACACTATGCCACTCCAATACACGGCACTCTGCCTTTTTACAGCACTCTTCTCCACATTTCGCCATTCCACTCTACGACACTCCACAGGACTATCTTCTACGCTACTAACTTTTAGCCATGCTGGTGTACAACTTGGCTAAAATATATTGGCAAAGTCAATAGCTCTTGCATAGGTAAGACCTATTGGCTTTGCCAATGCTTGTTTATGTTTGATGGGGACAGAAACTGTCATGAGTGCAGAGAATGGAGAAGCCGCTCTGGTCCTTCCTTTATGTTAAGGACCAATTCTCCTGGTACTTGGTACAGTCAATAGGAGCCAGTATTAAGTTTCCAGAGGAGTAGTTTCAAAGGAAGGAAAACAAATAGAATAGACAAGGTTGGCTGTGAGTCAAAGGGATTGTAGAAGAGGTTGTGGTTCCCACAAGATGAACCCAATTGAACATCACCAAAACAAATTAATGATAGCTGCATTGGTAAAAATGCAATCAAATTATACAAAATGGTATAGTGCAATCAAAACTATTGAATCTAATGTTTAGATAAGTGAAAGAAACACATAGTTAGCAAAGATGCCACATATAAGTTGTGTGGCTAGTCGAAATGTGCACTTCAAACACAAAATATCACAAATACAATATTAAAATACAGAAATAACAGATGGAAAGTCCACTTCGCATCATGGTTTTAAGACAGACAATGAGCTAAAAGCATGCACCATAGTGTATTATGGTTCATTCCTGGCGAGACCACTTTGAAGTACAAATTGAATGAAGATTGTTTTTTAGACACTTCCTTAAGATCTTGTAGTTAGATTGTGCTCCCAATGTGGAATACTGCCCTTTATGGAACAAACGCCCCTATTACCTGAAATTAGGGGTGGGCGGCCAGCTACGCTACGTGCACGGAGTGTGCGTAGTGCCGCCTACTCCGCATTTTGCGGAGCGGGCGTAGCCAGGCGGCACTACGCACGCTACGAAGACGGAGCGTAGCTGGCCGCCACCTGCCTCCCTCCCGCCCTCCCTAAATACTTTCAATTAAAGCAATCAAATAATTTAAAACGCACTTACCTTGCCCGCCGCTGCCCGCCGCGTCCCCGGGGCTCGCTATCTTCTGTCTTCTTTACTAATGCGCATGCGCGGGCGGCCGCGCATGCGCATTTTCTCGTGAGAAATGCGCATGCGCGGCCGCCCGCGCATGCGCATTAGTAAAGAAGACGGAAGACGGAAGATAGCGAGCCCCGGGGACGCGGCGGGCAGCGGCGGGCAAGGTAAGTGCGTTTTAAATTATTTGACTCCTTTAATTTAAAGTATTTAGGGAGGGCGGGAGGGAGGCGGGTGGCGGGGCTGGCGGCCAGTGGTGTTTGCGGAGTGGGGCTACGCGGAGTGCGGAGGTGGGCGTAGTTTCTCGCCCACTTCGCGTAGCTCCGCGAAGCCCCACTCCGCCAACTCCGCCCAGGGTTACCTGAAATGTTTGCTGTTGGTGTCTGCTTCATCTATTGTTCCGAGTTGGTGTACCCCAAATCAGGTCAGATGTCCTGGATCTGCTGCACATGACTTTAAATATAACCATGTCTTAACCTAGTACCCAGAGCAACAGATTTTGTGGAGGCAGGTTACATCTGCTCTAGCTGTTGCATATGTAGGTTCATCCTGCACATCTGGTTCTGCATATTCTGTGTTATGTGTTGAGAGTGGTGGTGATGTGGTTTTAATGAAAATGTATAAATGTATCGGCACAGAGTGATCAACATAAGGAAAATTAGATATTTTATTGAGAAACTGTGTGTAAGAAGGTGGTTCTGACACCATGGGCCGCCCGGATTTTTCGCTTTTTGAGCACCTAATTGTTGAGCTTTTACTGTGGGGGAGCCTCATAATCTGGGACTCACCCTCAGTGAATTCATAATGAAGGAGACTGCATGGAGATTTTACTGGTGTACCCCTGGCTTGACTAGGACGCTGCACAGCAGCTGGAGTATGGGACACCGTGCTGGTTACATACAGACACGGGTGTACATGCGAGTGCACATGTGTAGGGGCTGCGCAGGGAAGATTCCTAGCATGCGCAGTCCAGGAGCAGCTACAGAGTGAATGGTGTGGCAGGACAGAATTGGGTGGTGACATGGAATAGGCTTTATAACATATATAAGTCAGTGTGTCTTACTGTGTTTTCACTTCATTATTTCCCTATGGGGATGTGGGGCCCATGGCTAAAATGAATTCCACAAGGCCTACAGATTCCAGACATGCACTACAGTCCAGTGTAGCGGATGTGAAAATAAGTATTCTGCAGAGTCAAAAGATATTTGTACTGCTTGTGGGTCGTCCAGCAATGTCATATTTCTCTGAGTCCCTGGCTGGGATCTAGCCCTGGCAGGTTAGATTAATGACCTTTCTTCCCAGAGCAAAGATCTTCCCTCCAAGGAGAAAAGATAGGTGGAGCTACAAGTCAATCCATCAACTTCTGTCGCTGGGTGCCAGGCACCAGGCTGCATCACGTGAAGGCAGTGAGGGGTGAAGGAGTTGGGTTTCATAGGCAATTTGGCCAGAGACACTGGACGACGCCATGTTTGAACAACCCAAAGACTGGACAAGAAGGAGGGAGCAGGGGCAGGGAAGTGATGTGTCGCTGTTTGATAGGACACACAGAGACTTCCTGCCAGCCCCCTACTCAACTTTTAAAAAGTACTTGCACAGGAAGAGAAGCTCTCTCTGGGGTGTGGTCTGCTGAGGCGAAAGGTGCTGGAGCCTGGCGCAATGGGCAGTTGAAAGGAGGACACTCCTGACTGCCCCCAGGCCCCTAAAAGTGCCAGAGGAAGAGCCCAGGACCGATGCGCAGAAGAAGAGGCCTCTGTGCAGGGAGAAGAGAGGCAAGGGAGCCAGTGAAGACCGCTCCCTGCAGAATGCACCCCCTTGAAGACCCAGAGGACGAAAGAGAGTGCTCCCAGTGGCTGGGGGACGCCACCAGGAGCAAGAAGAACAGGAGATGTGTAAGATGGTGTCATAAGCAAAGTGGATTTAAGTGGCTAGACATTCCTGCTAGGGTGTCTGACAGTATTTACAACATAATCCTGTGATCATCTGTGATGCCTTTAGGGGCTGTAATTGCAATGCATTTTTAATGATATCCAAATGTTCTGAGTACTGTCATTCAAAAGTGTGTGTAAACATGTATTCCTGCTGCTGCACTTAGGTGACTACCCCAGACTATTAGCCCTTACGATGTAGAGGTGCATACTGTATGGTCAGTAGGAGATTATCAGTCAGGGCCATGTGTTACCAAGGCAGGTGCAGCCTGTTTAATGCTTTTTGAGGTAATGGGGGGGGGTCGCCACTGGGATGGTGCCAGTGCGCAGGGCCCTCCCTTCAGGTTAAGACCAATTCACTGCATTGGGGGCAAGATGATGTGCATACATGGGAGGGGTGGTACTAGACCCCACCCCCCTGCGGCAGGGGTGGAGATGTTATGCAATGTTACAAAGTAATTCCATCAGCTTATATATATATTTATAAATTGGTGTATAGTATTGAGTGGTGTGTGTGTTTAATAACGTAATGTACTCTTACTTTTACAAAGCAAAGTGCTTACTGGACAATCAATTATTGAGTGTTATTTTTTTTGTGCACCTGCAAATGACGATTACTAGCCCACACCACCTCCCTTGAGTAAGCCTCAGACTGCTCTGCAACGATACCCTCTGAGAGTCAGGCGCTGCCCTAGGGTGTTTGGTTCCCAGTGAGAACAAATGTGTCATGTTAGTTGTGCAGGCCTCACAGATGCTGCCTCGTTATCCAATATTTTAACATTAATAATGTAGGTCTCAATTTTAAAACGGTTGTTGTTGTCTGTCACCATTGTATTCTTACAAGAAGTCATCTTCTGTTTTTCAATACAGCTACTCAGTGCACAATAGAAATGATGTTTTCTACTCAATCGCATTCTCTAATGCTCAATGATGCTTTGTTCTCATGCTTCATTCTCATGCCATGTCAGCAGAGTGAATGCTTTCTCAATGCCTCACCTATTGGGACTGCAATGTAATTTCTCATGAGAACTTAAACTTGACATGTAACAGAGTTAGTACTAACTATAAGGTGTTACAGGAGCACTGGGTATGAGAACTGTATTGTAAAAGCCTGTGGGAGAGTGCTTACAAATGTAATTTTTAAACTGTATTGCTCTTTCTATAATATGGTTTGCTGGAATATTTGGGCCTTTACACGTTCACACCAAAATGTATAGAGCTTTTTGTATTTTACCCTACAAAATATGCTTCACCCAACAGGTATTGGGTTCACTTCCTCCTCATATTTATCAGGCAACACTATGTTGGACTGATATCTGATTTAATATCTATTTACTGAGTTATATTATATTCTGTCCTACTATTTCACAATTTGCATTTTATTTTTTATATGAAAAATGATTGACCAAAGACTCTTTACCACCGATTTGGCTTTATGTGATACATTTAAGCTTTTTTGTTGTAGTTAAGTTCAACAGCAACAGGGATATACCCAAATAACCCTTCTAAACCTGGGTATTCAATATAATAGGAGTAACCAACAGTCGGTATGAAGGAATAAATCATACACTAAATTTGGTGAAGGTATTCTTTATTTACCTTCCCTGTGTTTTATAGTTCACAATGAATATATCATACATGCATTGTCTCCTCATAGCCAATAACACTTTTTCAATGAATTACAAAAATTCTCATATAATCCTATTCTGTACAAGGACGTAAATTCTACAAAAAACACAAAGTAACCCTAAATAATAATACAATTTTAGATAGTGGCTTCCATTCACATCTGGACAGATCACTCTGAGGTAGTCGTAAACACACACTTCTAAGTCAAAAACCACTACTTCTATGATTTACAGTGTGACACTCTATAATTTAGAGGTGCACTATATCTCCATTGACTCCTCCAGAAAAGTGTAATCGACGTGACCGCGTTTCAGCTAGAATATTGCATATGGTTTAGGGATCGGACAATTTTGACCTGATATCCATATAGGCTTTTCATTTTGAGACGACTCTGTATCACCAGGGTACATAGAACTGTTGCACTGCCTGCATCACAGGAGGCTTGTAAGTGTTACACATTAGGGGTGACATTGGAGATCTCTGGGGGTTCCCCATATCTAAGACCCCACTTAGAATAATTGTTTGAGCCTGTTATATTCTGTTGACTGAATGTTTGAAGAAACAGTTCCAGGTGAAGGACGATCTCAAAACTCCCTGCCATGCTGTGGTTGATGTTGGAATCAACCTGGCGTGTATTAGGAAAGCAGTAACAGACCCACAGGTGGTCACTGTCCAATGCATCATGAGGTCCTTCAACTGAGTATTAGAGTTGTCTTACTTCCGATTACAGACCTGAACACAACACTGAGAGTCGTGTGGCGGTCTAATGAAGAGATGGTCTGGCTAATAAGTTGGAACACCCGACCTTGGACTCCCAGGGAAGTTCTGGGGTTGTTTTTGGTCTTGATATTCCCATCAAGACTGGATAAAGTGCAACTGGTATCAGGTCTTAAGCAGAGACAGAGATTTAGTCTTCCGCTTTGGTGGAGAATACTCCAGCGGTAATTAAATCCCTAGAACATGTTACATTACCACTGATTTTCAAAGGCTTATACATTTATAATCTTCTCTATATCGAGCACAACATATTCCAACGACATGGAAGAAAATAAATGAAGAAGATAAGATGCTAGCACAAGTGCGATGGTGGGGGCAGGGCAGACAGATTAGGGCGTATTGCAGGAAGACTGCTTTAAGTGCGCATGACAGATTGGCCGGCTGTCTACAGTCGGCCAATCTGTCATGCACACTATAGAACCTGCAAATTCAGTGCTGTAAAACAGCAGAGGGATTGCAGGCATAGGTCCCCACCCTCAAAATGGGCACTCGGTTTGCATACTCCAAACCAATTTTGGAGCTCCAGCTCCAGGATTGGCTGGATTCGTAAGCAGGAAGTAAACCGCCTTCCTTTCCTATTTGTCGTCTTCGGGAAGGGCAACAGACATCATATTAGTGAGTTTTACGACGTGCTGCGCCAGAATTATTTTAAAAGTTGCTAGCCACCCCTGCACGTAAACCAATCAGGTACATAGCTTACTTATCCCAGAGAAGCATGATTAGTGGAATCAGCAGGCTAAACGTCCATAGAAAGATCACAAAGTATCAGAACCGAAGTACATATATGGGCATAGGCATTAAAAAGATTGCTAGAAACTGACAGAGGAGCCTCCTCAGTTCAATGTCCCAGATGGGAGTCATCTTACAAAAGGCAGAGTAGAGAAATGAGGGGCGCAGGATGAAAATAATTGTAGCAATGTGGGTAGTGGCTGTAGAACCTTTAACCCATTCTATGCTCATGACGGAGCCGCTCCGTCATGAGCCTCGGTTGTGCTGTGCTCATGACGGAGCGGTTCCGTCATGGCCCGCTCGGCGCGCCTGCGCGGCACGAATTTTGCGCCTGCGCGGCGCGAATTTCACGCCTGCGCTGAGCGTTCCATTGAGCGGGCGCGTTCGTGACGGAACCGCTCCGTCACGAGCACAGCTCAACCGCGGCTCGTGACGGAGCGGCTCTGTCACGAGCATGCGAGCGCCGCTCGACCCCCCCGCCCCCTTAGCGCTGCGGCGGAATTCCCGCCACAGCGAAGGGGTTTAACAAAGCAGGAGAAATCAATTTTAATGAAAATAAACACTGTGGTAGGAAAGGACATCAACACAGATGCACGAATAATGACTAAATATTCATGATGGACACCCTTGAAGTCACTCTTGGCAGAAAAGCCAGATTGACGAATAATGCAAACACCAAGAAGAGGAGGCTTGTGACATACTTCATCCGCAGTTCTCACAGATCTGGGGTAATCAGAAGAAGCTGGGAGAAGAACTCATCAAGTAATTGCAGATTTGTGCTTACAGCCAAAAAACTTTCGACTTGACGTAGAGGTAGTGGTGGGTGTAGTGTAGTGGAGGTAGTTGTCATGTGTCTTTTACCTGAGCCCTAGTGTCATGAGGCAAGAACTAAAATCAAAGAATAAACTTCGATGGTTAAAAAGAAGAGAAAAAGATACCCTTAGGCTTCCCTGTTTGACCAAAGTGTATGTTCTTGGGCAAATATTTTATTACACAAAGCTATTTCATTACGCTTCTTTTTCTTTGTTATCATACACAAGAGCACTTCCAAACATGTGAGTTCAGAATGTGTGCTGTACAAAAACCTATTATGTTCCATTTAAAAGACTATGACATTGCATCATCTCTAATAAGAATCTAGGTCACATAGGGTGCAGATGAAAGCTGACTTGCTTCTTAGTTCACTTATTGCATTGTGGCAGCAGTGGTAGGAATCAGTGGCGGCTGGTGAACTTTGAAAGTGAAGGGGGTAAATATCCTAGCCTGACTTCCTTCGGTTTCATCACGTTAATTCAATTTTTTTTTTAATGATGTGAAAATGAGTAGAGCTTTCAGTTGTAGTACTAGCGCAGGACAGGAGTGCTAGGGGCCACGTGGCGCTAGGCCTCGCGCCGACACAACACTCACCTACCTGGCAGTGTCAATAAGGACAGCCATGACAGGGAGTGCGGAGGGGGTTTCTGAGATATGGTAGCAGGATGACGAAGGGGAGCTGATAAGGTTCCTGAGGGAAATACTAGGGACCAGGGGGCATATTACCAAGGGCATTATCGGGACTTTTTCCCGCTAATGCGGCGATAATTTTATCGCCCTATTACCAAGCTGTCGCTAACACCAGTGGGGGGAGAGGAGCTGAGAAGAGGATATAATGATAATCTAACTGATCCTCTTCTGTCAGCTTGTTTTCGCCCCTCTATGCTGTGCCTGCCTTTAAGTACAAGTACTTGCTTGGGATGATATAACAGAAACTATGATTCAGAAGGTAACACCATGCAGGTGCAGAGCTCATGCGCATGCATGGCACTCAGACAACCCATCAATCTCTTTGTGGCTTTAAGACCTTGTGACATCTAGCACACTAGAGCTACCAACGACCAACTTTCTAACTGAACAGCTGAAGTTCCGGGCTGTTTGTTGTGGCTGTGGCTCTTATCAATCACTCCTCCACACATCACATTGGAGACACCATTTTTAGGTCTCGCCTAGCGATGCAGCACATGCGTTGCTCACCTTGGTGAGTCCTATTGTTGTCGGTTTTGCTAGCGAAGGGGGACAGGAGATGTTGACGCGCCCGGACAGGCAATGTGCATGCGTATGGCTTGCTCGACAACGTGCGCATTGCACCCTTGCTCTTTCACTTTCCCACTTTTGGGTTACTTCTGGACACGGTATAATTCACAAATTAACAAATGTAAAGGTCTTTTGTGAAGAAAAAAGAATTTCCCTTTCTGCTGTGGACCGCATTTTCTTTTGTTTCTGCGTCCTGTACCTTTTAATTAGATGTAAAAAAAAAAATGGATCACGGTCTTGAAATTTAAGAAGAATCTTTTTTAACGTGAGGTTTTGCTTGTTTTTTTGTCTACGGAAGGAAATCACGGAATGGTCTCAAACAGAAAACATAGTGAAACCCCAAAAAAAAGCTACTAAAAGATTTTTTTGCTCACCAAAACTGGAGAAATCTCTTTACAGTTGTTTCCTAGATTGTGAGGTGAACTGACAGACTACTTTGCCGCCTCCTCCTCCGGGAGCGCTCCTTGTTTACCTCACAAATACCCCCTCCCCCCCCCCCATACCACCCGGACGCACGCTGTCCCAGATAGAAGATGAGGGTCAGTTCCTGCGAAGATTCAAATAGAGATTTCTTTATCGGCGGTTCCACTGCCTTCCCTGCATGGCACTACTGGTAAAACTTTAAAGCCAAACTCTAGTTCTTTGCCTTCCTCTACATGCCCTCTGTGATGCCTGCTGAAGACTGAAGTAACAGAACAGAATTCGAGATGAACATCCCAGCAGCCAAGAAAATGGCAGCCGCTACTTTGAATAGGTCTCGCATTTACAAGCATTTAAGCTATTGGCATTGTAAAGACAATGCCTTTTATTTATGTTAATTATCAAAACAGATAAATAAAAGGCATTGTTATATACAATGCCAATAACTTAAACTCTCGCAAATGCGACACCTATTGCACTGCAAATGCTTGCTACATATGTGTGCCATGACTTCCAAGGACACGTTCGCGGTGGGCTGTTTCTCCGTACTAAAAGTGCAATGATTTTGGCGTCTCTTGTGCTTTTCGGGGTGGGTGAATGTTAGATGTCGTATCGGCCATAATGATGCTCACTGCTGGTCCTTCTGGAGACAGGCGAGCAACACTGCCTGCTATGCCAGTGTTCCCCTTTGGCTTAACTAAGAGCAGACTTTCTGGCACTGACAGTCCTGAAACTTACCGCTGGCCCCTAAGCACATGGCTTCTCGTTAGACTTGTGCTAGCTACTAAGCCCCCGACTGGATTTGGCACCTGATTTAATTTTCATTACATCTGTCCTGCTTCACCTGGCCAGTGCTTAATTTGTAAAAGAGTATGTGCCAGGTTCGTTCTCAAGAGGCCACTGCAGTTTGCACCAGCCATTATCCCTGCCAGTACTGTCAAAGACAGTACCATCACAACTACTAACCATCACACTCCTACAAGTGTGACAGTTCAGAATATTCCAGGCCACCCAAAGCTATAATGATGGTGTGAGCTGCATGTATTATTAATCTTTAATGTATATTGTTGTGCTCATCTCAAAATTTGACAGACAGCGCCACTATGTGGTGAACTGTCACTAGAGCCAGTGCTGACAATTAAGTGCCGGTGCCAAGCACCGGAAACCACAGACACAAATTAAGCACTTTGCTTCTTATTCCTTCTTCCATTCTAAGGAAGGTCTACTTATCTCAATGAAAAACAAAGCCACATGTTGTGGTCACACATGCCGATCAGCAGGCTGATAGAGGGGAAGGGAAGCTGGCCAGTTCTCCTTCTTCAAGTTCTACTGTCTGCTGTGCCTTATTCACCCCAGAGGAAAACAATCCTTCAGTCAGCGATGGTGTCCGTCTTGATTTCTTTTGGTGGAACATAGCAAATTTACCCATTTTCCTTTGGTGGGCTTCAAAAACTCTTCCAAATTATCTCTGTCCCTTTCAACAAGGTTGATGAGCTTGTCCATATAATTTGGGTTGTGTGAGGATCCTCAGTCCCTACGCTGAAGCCTTGGTCTGGCTCTAGCACTAAGAGCCCATACACGAGCCAAGCCGATGCAAATATTTGGGATGTAAATCATGCAACAAAGAATATGATAACGTGTCTTCAGAATTCATCAAACTGTATTTTTTTAACACGCGGAAGAGTCTTACCTTTGCATGTCAGGTTTTTTAAGAAACAAGGACAGTTTTTAATCATGAACTGAGAAACATTCCTGCCCACATCCTTGTGGTGATGCTATTAGTGAAGTAAGAGGGAAGTCTATTGTGATGGGATTTTTAAATGTGGCATAGATTCTTATTATAGATGGAGAAACATTATAGGCTATTAAACACAAGAGGGTTTTGTACAGCCAAATATATATATAATATTGAACAAAGAAGGAGACTCAGTCAAAAAAGTATTTGGCTCATATCACTCAAAATGGTCAAGCAGGGAAGCCAGGATTGATACCATATTTTCCAGTTTCACATTGTGCAATTCAACCACCAAATGGGTATCTCTTTGGTACATCAAATGTATGTTTTTGACCTCAGTTCCCCTTGTTATGTGGTTGGCAGCTCTAGCTACTTGGCCGCATCACCTCCTGTGAAAGCTTAGCTAGTTTTAGGCTTGGGGTTCCAAGAGGCCCTTGAGCTGGGCTACAGCCAGGCTCCTGGCTTAAGTTTTAGCTTCCAGTGGCTTGCCCACCTCTAATGACGCTACACTACAGTTCCTACAGCATTAGAGGTCTGACTGTGCAATACAAACCACATGTAAGGAGGCACAAAGGCCATACAAGGCACCTGCTTTTGATGCACCTCAGATGTTCAGAAGCACAGGCATTGGTGTACCAGGGCTCTCCATCTCACCTCATGGACATGTTGCAAATAGAAAAGAAACAATAATAATACTCACCAAAATGGCGGTGTTGCCCTCGATGAATTCTATGAACACCTTCAGGACTTGCTCCCGTGTTTTTGTCCTCTTAAAGTGCGTGTTACAAGTGCCGTCAGCTCGCTAAAGACAAAGAAACATATTGATCAGGTGATGGTTCACTAGAGGGATGGTTCAACAGCATATAGCGTTACTTCTTTCTGCTACACACATATTTTGTTTACATTGATGCCTTTCTCAGATGTTATTTTTTTTATTTACTCAGAGTTGGAGTTATAACCAAGCATAGCACATAGTGTGTTTTGGCTTCCATTATCTGTTTCTTCTCACTCTACCTTCTTTGCCATTAGGCAACCATTTTTTGACTGCAATGGTGATTCCTTTATCGCTACCCCAGCAAGCTTTTACTCCTCTGGGCTGGACGTACTACCCTTTTGAAGACATAATATACATATGAACCCTTGCTGATCAACAGTTCACTCTTTTACCCCGCCTCCATCCTGTCATCCCATCATTTTTGATGTTTCTTGATTCGAATTCCCAGGAGAGAAAATTGTCCCAAAAATAAAATCATTAAGATGGTTATTGAAAAAAAAGTGTACCCCAGAATTTAAGGATTTTTTTTCATTGGAATCAGGGCCATGGTCTCATCCTATGATTCCTGGCACGCTATGATATAGCCTTCGAATCCCAAACTCTAGGCTATTGGAGCGCACAAGGAGTCATTTAACAAACTTTCAGCATTGTGGTTTTCCAACCATGGTCAGCCCAAAACCCAGTTTCTACAACCCCTCTTGACATCCTATAAATAGAGACAGACACTTCACCCCTCTGGCATCCCAGTAAGCTCCCATCCTGCTAGTAAGAGATAGTGTGGGCAGATTGAAAGGTTAAAAAGTATACAGTGTGTCTGAAGAGTGATAAAAACAAAGAATGCACACCATGGATCACTCATTCATCAGGCACCCGCTTTCACATTTGATCAATCACTCATGCACACTTGCCTCCTCTCTCATTCAGTCACTCATCCTTCAGTCACCTGCTCATTTGCTCACTCGCTCATCCATTCACTTACCTGTCTAACTGCTCGATCAATTGCTCATTCACCAACCCAAACACTTGCTTGTTTACTCACTGATCTGTTCACTTGCTTATTCATCATTCACCGTCTCATTGATTGAGAATGGTTCTCAAGCACCCTGGATGGCGGCTGCTGCAGTCTACACACTTTTCAAAGCTCCTGAACATATACGTTTAGAACACATGTGCAGCACAAGAATGCAGGGGTGCACAGATGGCCCAGACAATGGAAGGACAAGGACTTACTGTTTATTCTTATTTATTTTTAGCATTTTTATACAGTTCTTCTAGACCCTGAACAGTGACAGAGCACTTCACAACGAAAGGGAACAGGATAAGGACCAACTATGTTGCAGGTGAAAGAGAAATGGAATAATTTATTATTGAGATAAATCATAGATATTTACTTATGTGGTTAGCATCACTTTAACCCTGGAGCATTAAAAAGTATTAATAGATTTATAGTTGGCCTTGATTAAACATCTTTAGTTATCAGCAGTACAACAGAAAGGCTCAAGAGATATTTCCATTTGTAATAAGAGGCACTTGTTTGAAATGGGCCGGCATGAGGTCTTGATTAGTACATGAAGGAGACATGGAGCTGACTTGAACTCTCTGGTGATGAGAATTGGACATAATGTGTCTCGAAATGGTGCAACTGACAGGCTTCATATATTGCTGGTCAGAAACAGCATAAGTGGTGGTGCAACAGAAGGAAGCCTACATCATCAGCAGCATGAACAACGTGGTAGACGTTAGGACAGGTTTGAAAGATGATACTTTAGCTTGACTTTGCAGATTTGCAATGAGGGAGCAAGTTTTATAAGGGGTTTGAAAAGTATTCCAGAGCCCAAGGCCATTACCTGAGACAACGTGCTTAATGGTGAACTTTTTTCTTTAATTAGGTGTTTTAAGAAGTAGTGACAATTTGCTTCATAGGTTCCCTTTTTATTGAACGGTTCTAAGTTTGTGTGAGTTGCGACAGAGGAACTAAGGTGTCTCACTATGAACATAATAGAAGCTATTTTGATTTGTGAAGTGAGAATAACTATTAAGGGACTTTCCCTATATAGGCGGTCAACCTGGCTGCACAGTTGAAGTTAGTTGAAAGGATTAAGGAAATCTGGCTATTGGAGAGTTCCTGCATTCTGTACAAGATAGCCCCAGTTACTGTACAGAAGCTTTGAAGTCATGTTTACGGATTATGAGTCTCATACTATGGAGCACATTCAGTTGAAATCTGTCATATTTCGGGCCTTAGTTAGACCTTAGAGGACCGAGTACTTCATCATAAAGATGATGGAGTACCCTATCGCATGATAGAGTACCTATCCACAAACTCGATCCACTTGGTCAATTATGAGTTTGGTAGATAATCAGCTTTCTGACAGCGGTGCCCCAACTGGCTCTGCCATAGGAATACTTAGTCCAAAGGATTAGGGGTCATCGGAATAGGGGCAGTAGACCACATGCTCTATTTAGAGCAGACAGTCCGATGTTCTTTTTTAGGTTTCGCATGCCCAGTGCTTGTGCTGTGCTTTTGAAATCTATTGTATTCAATATATCTTAAAAAGGGCTTACATCCCGCCCCAACTTCTTATTTGTCCCTGTGCTTGTCAATTCACTTTTCCTTCTTTTCTATTGGTTGTAACATTGTATTTCCTTTTTTTTTGGGGTGTGCTTATCTTATAAATATCCCGTGGACCAATTACTCATTCACATTCGCTTTTATAGCTGGAAGTTCTTTTATTAGGTTAATGCTGGGATTTGACTCTTTTTAACTAATGTTTGCGTACTTTCTCGGATTTTGTGGCAGCATGCATGGCTATGTTTCTTTGTTTCTCCGACACTTTTATTATTTAATTATTTAAACCTAATCTCTCCTTGCACCCATTTCAAGCGCGCTTGTCGTCGGCATGTCATGTTTTTGGTTTGTCTGAAATGTGCACTTGGACACGAACCCAGCTCCCAGGTCGTCAATTCTGACCATTAGTACGCCACATCCTCTGTCCTGACCCTTTTCCTGTAGTTATTTTTTAACAGTTTAAAACATGCCATGGTTCTGAGATTCCAGTGGCTGTCTCATTCGGCTTGATTTGCTTAAGTTATTCGTAGATCTTTTTATTAATGCTGGGTTTTGTTTACAAGTGAGGCCACTACCAAATTGCAAGCATCAAAAGTACGTACGCATGTATACACGTGCGCACACACTTTGTTTCTGTGTAGTGACGCAGGTACACTTTTAAGGGGTAGGTGCTGTAAGGCAGTGCACTAGACGGCAACCCCTTTTACGGTGCCGAAGTGACTCATTACTTACTAATAGGTCGCAATAAGAGCGGTCACTAATTGAACCGAAGCCACCTTGTAGTTTATCACCAGGCTGACCGCTTTTACCTTTTTTCTTTAGCAGGGTTCTATACCCATTCACTGTTTCTTTTCACTTTATTGGTCCTGAAGAAGCACCCTGGATCATTATGACCATCTTTTAGGGCACGAAACATGTCGACCGAGAGTTACTGTGGTGCATTATAGCCTAGTCAGTAACACACAACCTACAGGTTTTTATTCTGTATCGGGAACCCACACATTAAACTTATGTCTCTTTGGTATACTCTGGCCAGTTTTATCATTCACTCACTAACTCACCTTTCCTTACGAACCCTCAATCTCACACCCTCACTCATCATACGGCGTTACCAAAAGATCTCCGCTAAAGCGACCCTTCGGGGGACCCGTAGGGCAATGTAGCGCCGACCCGACGAGGAACACGCCCGATGATGAAGCATGAAATCCCTCGGGATGTGTGAGGTCATCACGAGACAAGACTTGCGCTTACCTCTAGTCTGTGGGGTTTAGACCTAGGTTTCTTTTGTTCCCACTTCTACTTCTTTTTTCTGTGGACAACTATAGTGCCCACTTTGGAGCAGTTACCCACCGTTTGGCTTTAGTGTAGTAACGGGGATTGACACTAGCAGTTTACTGGTTTATTAAGGGACTATTCTGCAGCTTAAATAGGGATTTCCCCATTAACCACTTGCAAAGCCAGCGCATCATCATGTATTAGTTCACTCCTACTGCCCGTAATGTCGAGACACAATTACACACATCAGGAGGATTCAAACCTGCAAACCTAAGACTACAAACCACCAGTGCACATCTCACTGGTCTTGCATGTCACAGAATTCCTGTGTTTCTCCAGTTCCTGAGGGCCTGGCAAAGAGTTAGTTACCCCCCTCCCCTCTGAGGATCTCATGTTTATTTTCCCTTCTTGGTATGTCAGAGTTCAGTGGTAATGTGCGCCCAAGTTTTTGTTTATGACAAGCATTGGTCATTTGTAGGTCTCGCACATGCGCTGTCTCTCTGAGACATCTGGTAATCTATATGCGTGGTGAAACTCAACCTATTGCTGGTTAATATCTCGCCGCTTTCCATTTTATTGGCTCTTCAGCCGATACGTAACTTCTGTTCATTCCGGCAGCTGCCCCTCCTAACTTCAGCCTTGTTACGCTTACACAGCGTAATTGTTTTTTTTTTAAACAGTGTGTATGAACATGCGCGTGCAACCTCATATTACACACATGCGCCAAAATGCATGTTTTCCTTGCGATCCCGGAAGCCAACCTTTTTTTTATTTTTATTTATTTACTTTTTTTTATAATGACGGCACCCGCTTTTAGACTTTGAAAATCTTAAGCTAAAGCGCGGGTGCCGCAATAGCTTTAAAAGTAAAGAAATAGAAACAATCTTTACTTTTGACAGCAATTGCGGCACCCGAGCTTTAGCTTAAGATGTTCAAACCCTAAGCGCTGGTGTCGTCATTGTAATAGAATAGCCCTGAACTGAAGCTCAGCACAAGATGAAGTCCAAATGCTTCAAGCTCTTGTTGCTGGCCCCTCCCTTGTCAGTGTTAAGGTTTTGTGATAAACACCCAGCTTCAAAGACAAGGGAGGGTTGTTTGTTTTTTAAACAAGGCAGTTTTCTGTTCGCTGGACTGAAAAATTCATAGAGTAACTTTTGAGGCACCTCATGTTTCTTACATGTCCCCACCAAAAAGAACCACAAAAACACTCGGAAAGGTCATGATTCTGCATCGTAACTTCTCCAAGTGTGCAGCATTTTTCACATGCACACTCACGTCTCCTACACAGCGCCCGGACCGCCGCTGCCGTTCTCCACTGGTTTAAGGGTGTGTGCATAGAGCAGGGATTAGCGGTATGATCGTTTAAACTCTTTAACAGTGGACGTATGCAGGGTTCGCCGATTAACTGCTAAAGTCATGCATATATTAGTATGAAAAATGCCTTGGAAGCTATAAATTTCGGTTTTGAAAGCAGTCCTATACCATGAGGTGACCCATACTTGGTAGCAAGATTCACCGTGAAAGCAGAGCCCACGCGGTCTTGATGCACTGACACTGAGTGCGGGCACGAATGGAGTGACCAACAAGGGACATGCAGCAAGTGTGAGCGTGAGGACCATCTCTTGTTGTGAAGAAATCTCTGATAACAGCCCCAGTGAGCAGTGAAATGTGCTCCCAGATTCAAACTAACGTCTAGCGTCCTGTTGGAAGGTGAGCACACTTGCGTGAACTCAGAGATGGGCATGAAGCTGACAGCTAAGAGCCTCTTTGGTCCAGTCCTTAACCAGAGTTGGTTCTGCCTCCACACCCCCAATTTTCACCCCGAGTGTGCTGGGTATACTCAGACGTAAGTCCCAGGCTCTCCACACCACTGGAGTCAAGCTATCCAGGCTGAATGAAGGCTGATAGCCAGAAACCGGTCCTTGGATGCTTGATTCCGGTCTGGGATAGACATGGCTTGGTAGTTCGGAATGGACTGTTCCCATGGGGCACAGGGTCAGAGCTGATTTGCATATAGCCAGTGTCTAACCCAGGGTGGTGTGGAGTGCAAAAGATCGATGGATTTAGGCCCAGATCCTTGTACTGGGGTGAATGTATGACATTGTTCTACATTCTGTCCATCAACTGTGTTTTTTGCAATTTCCACACCCCCAAAGCAGGTGAGGGATGGGGTAAAAGTTTCTCAGTGGGTAGAAGGACATGGCCACCACTGTTTGATGGTGAGGAGCTCGAGGTGGACAGGATGATATCATCTGCTGACAGCAGTTAACTACTTCAGCAAACAGTCTCTGATATAAGCTGTCTGGTTCTGCCCATGTGTAATCTGCGTGGCCTTCAAGTCCACAGTATTACTCTGAAAAGTAACATCACTCATAAAACAAAAACACAAGCAAACTCAGACATATTCTGCAAATGACAAATGGAGAATAAAAACAAGCATTTGCAATGCAATAGGTCTCGCAGTTATGCAAGTTTAAGCTATTGGCATTGTAAATGACAATGCCTTTTATTTATGTTTGTTTTAACGGAAACAAAAATAAAAGGCATTGTTATTTTCAATGCCAATAGCTCATACTCGCATAAATGCGCGACCTATTGCATTGCAAATGCTTGTTTATATATGTTTCTTGAATGTGGAAGGAGTCTAAAATCAAGCTTAAATATGACAAAGTCCTGGAAGTAGAATAGCATAAACTTGAACTCTGACTGAGGTGGGGCATGTCGCTTCCCACACGTCTAACACTAAAACTGAAAAGATTGCATGGATCGTCCCTGGCAGTAAGTGTACATCTGGCAGTTTCTGTGAGATCATCTTCAAAGTACAGGGGGGAATTTTCTGCTATTACATAATTGGGCCATGATGCATGTGTTCCAGGGACACCTGTATGTGTCATAGTGTTTTATAGTCCTTTGTGTGCAATAATCTGAAGGGTGTCACTCAATCCAATAGCCCTTATTTAAGTATTTTGCATAAACGGAAATGGGGTTTAAAAGTATGCGTATGACTAATATTTCACTGAAAGAGTGTGGGGGTGTGTTTTTCTTTTTACTTTTCGTTTGTTTTTATGTGCAGAAATAGTGAAGGAAATTGCTTTCCCTAGGTGTGAGTTTGTAGTGATGAGGTCCGTAGCCAGGATGTAGATTTAAGTAGATTTTTTGAGTTCAGTTACAGAAAGTTGAGTTGTAGAGATGCAGCCCCACCAGGAGCAGTCTACCTGCTGCTCAGCCCATACTCCAACTGACACACTCAAGCATCAGGCCCCTACACATTCCATTCAAGACCATCACACAAACATTCCATGCATCACATTCACACTGGCTGAGCAGCTAGGAAAGAAAGTAACAGAGAGTAACCAGATAAATATAATACCCTCCCTTCTTACACAAAACTAAATTGAAACCTCAAAGTACAAAAAAGGTTCAAACAAGGAGAACCCCAAGAAATAGAAAAATGGAAAAGTAGTGAAAAAGCAAGAAGAAAGTGAACCCAAACGTGAAAGGATCATAGCAAAGATCCCAAGAAAAATCAAGTGTGAGCAAGTAGGAAAATACACCGGAGACATGCAGGAATAAGTACAAGAGAAAATGAAATAAAAGATTAAGACCGAAGTACAAGAGAAAGGAAAGAAAATTCAGGAAAGAAAGAAAAGAACGTTGACTGCTAACCATGCAGACGCAGAGGCCTAGGGGCAGACAACGACGAGTGTGCACAATGGTGCACACAAACAGTGATACACATGGGACTGGTACCCATTAGAACATCTATAAAGAGGTTGGTAGCTTGAACAGACAGCTGAACACAAGGGACTCATACCCCTTAGAACCCCAATGTGGAAGTTAGAAACGTGCACAGAACAAAAGAACACATGGGACTGGTACCCATTAGAACCCCAGGGTGGAGGTTAGAAACGTGTGTTTTCGAATCCCATCCTCATTGCCACAAATCTGTAGTGATGAGGTCCATAGCCAGGATGTAGATTTAAGTAGATTTATTGAGCTCAGTTACAGGTAGTTGAGTTGTAGAGATGCAGCCCCACCAGGAGCAGTCTACCTGCGGCTCAGCCCATACTCCAACTGTCCCACTCAAACATCCAGGCACCCAAACATTCCATTCAAGACCATCACACCAACATTCCATGCATCACATTCACACTGGCTGAGCAGCTCGGGAGAAAGTAACAGAGAGTAACCAGATAAATATAATACAGGTTACAATATAGTTAATGCATTATCAAGAGGAAATGCTTCATGGATTCACTGCACTGATTTATGAACAGAGGAAACCCACAAGGCCTGTAATTTATGCCACAATAATAAGATGCCAGTTTGTGATAATCGATGTAAAATGCAGAAGATGTTTGTGCAATGAGATGTAATCTTCCTTTGTCTGAAGATGGATGGTGTTCTCATTCACGCCTCCAGAAACAGGTGATGAGATTTAAAATGCGTGGGGTATGCCTGTCTTAAGTGAGATGCACAGTCATTGAAACGTGAATGGATGAATTATTAATCAGGTAGTGCCTTGTGACTTGGTCTTAAGTCTTCACATGTGTGCTGGGACACAGGACCATGTTTGAGAACGGTCATCAGTGGAAATGTGTGTTGCTTGAAGTGCATGTGAGGCCTTGGTTGTCATCCAATACATTTGATTCTTGTTGCAGTCTAGCTAGTTTACGGGAGAGCAGGTTGGAGCTGGGCCCAAGTTCTGCCAGCCACACCCAATCCTTAATCTTGGCAGAGAGAAGAGGCAAGGAGGAGCAGAACCAATGCCTTCAGGCGAGTGCCTTCAATCTCCCTGTTCTAGCAGCCTGGGAGACCTGTTGAGACTCTACCATTACAAAATAATCAATTCCTGTTGGTAAAGGAAGCCCTAGAGTGGGCATCAATGGTCTCTACGCTGGCCCTACATTATCCTAATAAGTGGTCATTATAAGCTTGAGCCAGAGGCCTGGCTGCGACTCAGCTTTAGGCCCTGATGGGCTGCCCAGCCCAAAACGAGTCCGGCTTTCATGAGGCTTCTGCTGCCACTCCATTTCAGCCGCGGCCGGCAGTGGGGGTACCTCCAGGGCGGTGACGTGGGGGGAAGGAGGGGGAGGGGCAGGGTGGGGGTAGTAATGTATGGATTACGGGGCTTCCCAGGTAAGTAAACATTTAAATAAATACAACGGATTTCGCTGAGTGCACTGCATCCCCAAATGCAATGCAGTGCGTGCAACGAAATTAGTTTTTATTATTTAAATGTTTACTTACATGTAAAACTCCGTAATCCATACATTGCTGCCCCCCACCCTGCCACTCCCCCTCCCCACGTCACCGCCCTGCAGGTACTCCCACTGCCGGCCGTGGCTGCTCCCTTTAATCTCATTCACCAAGAATTAAAGACACGCTTTAACCATTGATGCTAAAAAGGAACAAGATACTCGTCCAGTTGCTGAATTGCACAATGCGAAAACAAAAAGCTGGGATCTGTCCTGACTTCACCAACTGACGTAATTGTGTTGTCTTAGGAACATTTCTCTCTTGCATTTGATTTAATAGACTGTGGCCCACATGCATCAAGCATTTTTGGAGTCGCAAACGGTGCGATTCCTTAAAATCGTCCGTTTGCGATTCCAAAAATGCTTTTTTGGATGCATCAAGCAATTTTAGAAATCGCAATGCATGATTACTTTTTAAATTGCGAATTCGCAATTAGAGGGATAAATTTACCGAGTAGTTGAACCACTTGGTAAATTTGCAAAAAGTGTAAATAACGCAGAAAATGCATTTTTAAAACATTCATGTTACGGACACACATGTCCTTAGGACATGTGTGTGTGCAACATGATGCGAAAAATACATTTCAGGGGTGCATGGGGGGGTCATTTAGACCCCCCTCTCCACCCTTGAAATGGATTGATGAATTGCGATTTTGGAATTGCGAATTCGCAATTCCCATTCATTCCTATGGGCATTTTGGCCCATAGGAATAAATGGGAATTGCGAATTCGCAATGTGAAAATCGTATTTTTTATGCGATTCGGTAAAAATAGCGATTTTTACCGAATTGCATAAAAAAGGAAAAAATAATCATGCATAGGCTTTTGCGATTTCTAAATTGCGAATCGCTATTTTTCGCAATTTAGAAATCGCAAAAGCCGATATTGATGCATGTGGGCCTGTATCTTTGCTACATGTATGATAAGCATATATGATGGTGCACATGACAACTGGTTTGCCTCTCTGTTCACTAATGGCATTGATGTCACGGGGGGGGGGACAGTGATGTAACCTCATGTACTCAGTGAAACATTTCCTCACATTAGAGAATTAACACTGTTTCAATTTTGAAGAGTGTGTGACATATTTTTACATGATATTTGTTGCACGAATTACAGAAGAAGCATTTTCCTGACTATGCCTAGCTCTTGGAGCCCGGCCAGGTCTTCGGCTCGGCTCTCCCTGTTAAGTTGTTGGGTCGCCCACCTTTACGGTCACCAGTGCCATGGACGAGTTATGATCAGCCTCAGCTGTGAAGCACCAAGGCAGCAACTAACACAAACAGCGCACACTGAGCAGAAGCTTGTGCCAATGCCAGAGCTTAGTGCAAGGCAGGTGTCTGGCTACACATACCTACACATACATATATACATTTAGCGCCACAAATGCAGGGGGCTATGCAGCTCCAGGCAGTATGCATAGAAGCTATTGGGAGTGCGGAGCAGGGGAGCGATCAGGGGCCGTATTACACAAGGTGCCCCCAGGGCACTTTCGAATTACAGAATGGACCACAGACACTTCTACAGCCCCTTCTGTAATACTGAAAGCGCTTATGCACTTACAGTGCCAGTGCTTTCTCCAAAGCGCGTTTCCTCATTTGCATGGGGCATGGGAATCCCTTTGGCTCTGCACCGGTGCCGTATTACAGACGCGGGCACAGAGGCAAAGAAGCTCTCAGGAAGCACATTGTCAGTGTGCCCCTCGATTGCAACCCTTTGGCAGGGGGTCCCATGGACCGCCAAGCACTCCCCTTGCAGGTGGGCCCAGTCACGCGCTGCGAGGCCTTCGGGTAGTTATGCGCTATATAAGTGCAATTTTTCATTTAATTTCATTTCATTTCACTGGCTGCACCCGCCTGCAAGGGGATCTCTAATGCCCTTTAAAAGTGCAGATGGGTTGCCGCTTGCACTGTGAAACACGGAGCGGCTACTTTAAAGCTGCTCCATATCTCATTTGAATACGCTGCCCCCGAGCAGCACGAGTTTGCTGCTGCCCTGGGGTAGTGCATTCTATGTAATGGGGCGCACTTTCACTGTTTGCACCCTGCGCACCTGTTTTAAGGTGTGCCGGGCGCAAACAGGGAAAGTGCGGTCATTACATAATAGGGACCCAGGTGTGAAGTATTGGTAAAAAACAGCAATTCGCCAAGAATCCAGCAAGACAGTGTGTGGGGGTGGGTGGTTTAGAGAGGACTGTGCCCTCAGTCCATTTGTTTGGTACCCTGCTGGGGCCCCACCACCACAGCAGTTGATTGCTGCCCTTGCTAGATCGCAATACCAAAAAAGAAGCATTGGCAATGCCAATCGGTCTCGCTTGTCCAACGAGTGCCTCAATCAACAGCAGCCCCTCTTCCCTGTCGTTACCCCACACTTAAACTAACCAGATTGAAACAAGCCCTTTGCTAAAAACGACACCTCGCTGCACAAAGTGCTGGGTGAGTCTCTAGAGAACTCCTCCTGCAGCACAGATAAGGAGAGTACAATATGGCGTAACTGAGAATGTAGAAAAAAACAGGAAATGGATTCAGATGAGCTCGCTTGATATGAGAACCCACCACATATGTACCTTGTGCATAGAGGTATGGTTATATGTTGTACAATAGGCTTTTATATTGATTGATCTGGTAGTGTTGAACGTTGCTTTATGCTTATGGTTTATATGATTTCATTTAATCTTAAGCACCCTACATCTGAATGTAGTGCAAGTTACAGGTTGATTGTGGCGTGAGCAATCCAGGCCTTTATCCTTCAGTGGTCGATAACATTATTTCCATGGAGTTGGCGAATACCGGTATGTATTATAAAAGTGCAAAGGACATTTTAGTTAGTGGTGTGGGCTCTCCAAACAGTGAAATCAAATTCACGCGTCATATCTGGTGCTAGTCCCACATATACCAATATACCGACACTGTTATCATGGACTAGAAAACCGTTTTAAAAGAAAGACTACGTAAAATTAAATATTGACTCTCTTTTAAGCAGGTGTGTTTTCCGTGCAAGGCTTCTTCTGACAGGTAATAAATGACCAGGGTGATGGCTCACGCCGTCCTGATAGAACTTTTAAAGCCTTGAGTGAGTAAAGCGGCCCTTTTCCTTCCCAGAGTGGTAAAAACTGACTTTGAACTTGTGATCTGCAAGTTTACAGCATATTTATCTCCAGTAATGATTAAGCCTGCATCCTTGTCAAGGGTTGTAAATTAGTGCGAGACCAATTTAAAGTGGTCAATAGGCAAATACCAAGGCATGGGGTTTACAAAATCATACCTGTCAGACTTAATGAAAAAAATACAATTCAGGTTCCAAATAACGAAAGACCTTTGCCAAAAAAGGGCAATTTTTGTTTCACAATTTAGCAACCTCTTGTTTGCGAAGGGAGAATATATCAGATAACACTAAAATGTATTAACACCTGTTGATTTTCAAGGACGATAACCCCAACACAACATAACGACGATCCTGCTGAAGAGTTTCGCCTCACTACTCTTTTCTCTCATTGTTATTTTATATATATTGGTGTTTGTTTAGTGCAGCACTCTGAACTGAATTGTCTATTGCGCTGGTTGAATATTATCTAGTGCAGATTATGTCGATCAACTGAAAAACTTCAAAACTATATTAGTTGCATTAGGTTTTCAATTAGGACCTGAAATGTTATTTTTTATTTTTCAGACGTGAGGTAGGTGAAGGAAATGAGATGGAAAGCAGTGCTATAATGTAGGAGATGTGGTCTTATAATTAAATGGTTCTTACAGATCCTGCTGACTTAAACATTCTAATGCCAAATTGTGTGATCTTGGACCCATCCATTTTTTTAACATGTGCCTCGAATCCCCATAATTTTCCAGACTCTGTCACTGGGTGTGTCTAGCATTATACGCATTACATTTAAACAAGCAATGGCAAAGCCGATAGGTCTTTCCTGTGAGAGCTATTAGCAATGTTCAGTAACCATGCTGTATAGCAGCACAGATGCTTTACTATGTGGCCATGATGAATTTAAAAAAGTTCTATAATGCAGCCAGGGCTTATGCGCTTTTTTAAAGTGCTTTATCGCTGGATGCATCATAGTACTTTTTAAATTATTTTTAGCGATGTGTGCTCTGCATATTTAAAAAAAATGAAATACTTTCTTTAAAAGTAAAATCTGTAATAAAACAAATAAATAAGTTTTATATATATACATATATATATATATATGAATCCACAATCCTGAAGCGCCGAAAACAGCAAACAGACACAACCAGGTACAGACCACAAGGCAAGGATTTTCGAGATGAATGATGTGCTTTATTCCATCAATGGGGATGGCAGCATGACGCGTTTCGTCCGGGAAACCCGGACTTGATATATATATATATATATATATATATATATATATATATATATATATATATATATATATATATATATATATATATATATATATATATATATATATATATATATATATATATATATATATATGTATATATATATATATACACACTAAAAAAACACAGGTTTCAGGGACCTTATAGTTAGTTGGACATTTCACTCGTACAAAACCAGAGAAATTTGGCTGTTATACTTATAGTTAGTAGGGCTAACTATAACTCCGGCCCCCGCAATGCACTGCTGATGACGTCACATATTACATCACTCATGACATGCTCAGTGACATTACTGATGACATTACTGATGACATCTCAAATGACATCATCTAGTGACTGAGTGTTTCTAAAAATTTCAAGAATGTTATATCTATATATGCCATGGTATATTGAAGAATTATTGGATGTCTGAGAACCTGTATGGGTGTCTGTTTGTCTGTGTGGGTGGGGGGGGGTGTGACTCCCGGCATGGATGTGTGAGTGGGTGATTTACTGGGTATATGCGTTTATGAGTGCATGTGTTAGGGAGTGGATGGGTGTGTAAACGTACGTACAACTGTGTTAGTGAGTGAATGGATATGTTAGTGGTATATGCGTAACTACATATTTGAAAAGCAGTATTTGTGAGTGTTGGCGTATATAAGTGAGTATATGTGACAGTGGCTGCATAGATAAGTCTCTGCTTATGTCAGTAATTGAGCTGATTTTGAAAGCTATATATATATGTATATATATATTTCCAAAACCATTTCAAACTTTCAATTCAAAAAAGACGCTGACTCCATGAATAAATGCCAAAGTAAGATTTCTTTTATTCCGATTCACAGCCCAGACGCGTTTTGACTGTGTTCACCACTTTGCTCACTACATCTGGTCTCACCGAATCCACTACTATATACTTTCAAAGTTTGACAGGTTACAACTGACTGGTTGTCATGGCAACCATGTCATCTCACTTCAAACAACATAGAAGAGTTATCTTGTGGATTACATCATGAATCAATGCTTTAACTGAATGCATAGAAAATTATACATAGCCTAGATAACTCAATTGGCATGTTTGTGCCCTAACATTGGTAATGTTAAATCACATTTAAACCATTCAGTGATAACAAATATAATGCAGAACTTACATACATTAACTTAAACATAAAACAAAACCGTTTCCGCAAGTCTGTGCGTTCATTACTTCGAACATATCTGGCGATATCACTAGCTATCAACCCTTATATGTGTGCCGCTATATATTTATTTGACTTGATGAAATTGTCACCCTATAATGAACACAATATTTAAAATGTAAAAAATGTAAATTGATACTTGTATAGCGCACTACTCACCCACAAGGGTCTCAAGGCGCTTGTACGAATACTGCTGTGGAACCCAACCTGGCTTTCCCTGTGAGGCGTCTACTCCTGGGCACCCCCAAGGTGGAGGCCAGGCATCCTTAGCGTTGTGGGGGCCATTGTGGAGATTAAGCAAGCTACTGCCCAGAGTTGCAGAGTGGGACTCCATGATTGGAATAGGCACCGAGGCGAGAATTATCAGGTCCGTGGAATTTTTGAGCCCAAGACCCGCCGAGGCGGGGAATTGAACCCTGGTCTCGGGCTAGACTTCTGCATCAGGGTCTGCCGCTCTAACCATTGAGCCAGGGGTGTGTTTGTGTTGTGCACCATTTGTTTGTTGTTGGTAATAAATTAACGAGCACTTTACAATACACGACCGACACCGTTAGCAGTATGTCATGTAAGCATTTCTTGTGTCTGCCTCTCCTGTGACGCACACGTTTGTATGTATTAAGCTAGTGCCATCCATCTATATGAGGAGACTCTTGCCACACAATTACATGGCTGGTTGCCCTCTCTGCTTATACACCAGCTAGTCATTAAATCCTACCCAAATGGGTGTGGGGACAGATTCTCGTATATATGACTACAGCTTGTGTAAACTGGTGATTGGTGCTCAATAGTGAACTTGAGTAGAAGTGACCGCATTGACTCACATGTGTTGTGAATTAAATAGTGTTATAATGTGTTGTTTGAAAAAAATTTTGTGCCGTGTGCATTGTGTCAATTAAAATCGTTAAAATAAAGTAGGTGAGTTTAGATGTTTTTGGAGCGGTTAAAGATTAACAGGTCAGGCAGCTGAGGACTAGAGGTGCACATTAAGAGCCTCATCCACGTTTAACCCGTATATATATATATATATATATATATATATATATACAAAATAGGATATCCATTCATTCCCCAAGGAAATCATCCGGCACTCGAACACGGGTATCGTTGGTTCAGGCTTATTTATTTATTGTACAAGTTACATCCATCAACGCGTTTCGGGAGTCAAGCTCCCTTGATCACGATGTTTGTGCCGCCATTTCGGACTTCTAAAAATACACAAGCAGGGTAGTAAGCAGTGCGAAAGGACAATCAAATCCTGGTCAGACCCTCTACTAATGCGGCGGCCATTTTAGCACTTGTACAGCATAAAAGTAAAGAAACTTCATGTTTAGGGCAAAATATAAAATATAAACATCCTATTATCTTGTTTTTTACCGTTACAGAACAGAGTCTTGATATCACGCAAGTGCATGTGAAAAGCAGTTTCATTTGTTCAAACGATAAGGATTCCACAATGGTCTGGGCAAGTGCCCCTAAACCGCTACAACCTTAAAAGAGTATTCATGGGATTATTTTACAATTTCTTATCACATGCTGAGCAACTCATGTTTCCAATTGATTGCTTTCATTAGACCTCAGACAGCTGACCCAATGATTTATCTAAATTTACCACGTGGCTTTGTCTGTATAACTGATTATTCTATTTGGAATGGGAAAACATTTCCTAGTAATGCGATTTCATCCAAGATAACCTTATTAATTTTTCATAAAGTGCAAGTGCCTATTTGTAAACAATAATACTCTCTTACTGTAAACAACTACTCTATAAAATGCACATAATTTAGAAAAAAAAGGTAAAGTGCTAGTGCTTGAATATGTTACATTTTTACTATGAGCTATTTACTCCTCTTATACATCGGAAAAGGAGTAACCCATAGATAAAGTGCTAATGCCTAAACGAAAACAATAGTACTCTATACTATTTCTGTAAATAATCCACTCCTATTGCACATAAAACAATTTTTTAAAGTGTCATTTCATAAATAGTTAAAAAAGCATTTCCTATTTCATTCCACTTCTTCAATGCCACTTCAGTTTTACACATCACACTACTACTTATGTATT
Organism: Lissotriton vulgaris; assembly: GCF_964263255.1. NCBI lineage: Eukaryota > Metazoa > Chordata > Amphibia > Caudata > Salamandridae > Lissotriton > Lissotriton vulgaris. The sequence goes on along the minus strand of NC_141697.1, from coordinate 138,035,856 downwards.
AAAAAAAGGGAAAAAATTAAAAAAACGTATTTGTCAATTAAAAACATTAACAATTAATAATTTCGATATGCAGTTTCGATATGCTCGAGGTTGTTCTATCATTTCATTTAATACATATGCAATCAGGTTAGGCATGTATAGAGATATTCATCTACATTCAAACCCTGTGGCTCTTTGCAATTAAATTCTAAAATAAAATAGGTATCCAACCTCCTTAGTTCACCTTTCCTGTAACCTCCTCTCTTTTTCTTTGGGACCTCTGCAATACAAGAATATTGGAGGCCTGCGGGGTTACTTTGGTGTTGTGACTCAAAGTGCTGTGCTACAGGGTAGGATCTCTCCTGATTGACAATTGCACGTCTGTGCTGCAGGATTCGCTGGTGCACTGGTAAAATGGTGCTACCAATGTATATCTTGGGGCATGGGCATTGTAATAAATATACTACATATTCACTTTTACAATTTATAGCACTCCTGACTGTAACTGTCTTGTGAAAAGAGGTTCTAAAATCTGTGCGGTTCATTCCATGTTGACAGGCTTTACATTTAAAACATCTTTTAAAACCAGGTTTCGGTTTCAGCCAGTTTGTGTTGTTTTTCTTTTTCACTATGAACTCACTTTTCACAACTAGATCTTTAAGAGATTTAGATTTCCTTTATGTAATTTCGGGATTCCTTTTCACTTTTGAACCTAACACTGGATCATTCCTTATTAGATACCAGTGTTTTCTTAGAATAGATCTTATTTCTTTATGTTTGGTATTAAATGTGGTTATGAATCTCGAAGTAACTTGATCTTTCTGTGATTTACCTAAATTCTTTAGTTTCTGAGTTGTAGAAGGTTCAAATAGCATATTCTGTCTTAGCAACCTTCTTGCCTTGCTGAATGCACCTTTGAGGATCATATCCTTATACCCTCTTTGAATAAACCTCTGGGTCATTTCAGTCTCAATCTTGTCATATTGCTCATCACTGCTGCAGGTGCGCCGGGCTCTATAGTATTCCCCAAACGGAATACTTCTTATAAGAGCTGTCGGATGGGCGCTTTCAGCATGAAAGATTGAGTTACCTGCAGTTGTTTTACGGAACACTGTAGTTTCTAGTCTGCTGTCTATGGGAGTGATCCTAATATCGAGGAAATCAATTGTTTTTTTACTCAAATGCCCCACGAATTCCAAATTTAGTGAATTCTGGTTCAACTCCTCAATAAATAGGTCGATTGATGTCACCGTGCCCTGCCACAGCACGAAGACATCGTCGATATACCTGACCCATAATAGAACGTGTTCCGTCCGATGATCAAGGGGACCCCTCTTGTCATATGGATACTTCATTACATATATTGCGTTAAGTTAGCATGAGTGTATTACATGTTTAAACAGCCGTTTTGCCTTCGGCTTCAGTTTTACACACGACACATACTTGTTGTTGTCGCTTTCACCCTAGAAGCGGTGAGGTGGTTTATTTGAGAATAATATGTTATTTCTATGCTATCAGCTTTGCCTGGTACACTTGGTACAACTGTCTGCACACTGAGAGCTGCACACTCTAAGATTAACCTAACACAAGGTTGCTGGGAGGCCTGATCCTCGCACCACATTAGACATAACACAAATAATGTTGATGCCAACATTTTGGGCTCTACGCGGGTTTAAGATAGAGTTACACGGAATGAACGCAGACACTTGGTGCTGCGCATGAAGAGAGCTGGTAGCTGTTGATGTGATCTGCTCCTACTGACATTGAGAGGTATGGGGCCGCCCTGCTAAAGCCCGAATGAGACCTTCTTAGATATAAAATAATATGCTAGATAGGGTGCGCGAAATATAGGTGATATAGATTTCTATAGATTTTGCATTATAACATGTTATCACCTTTTGCTTACTATGGATTAGTGACTATGCTGCTGACTCTGATTTTTATAATCTGCATTTTGGTATTATACAAGATACTGCGTTTGAGAACTTTGCATTGAATAATAAATATTTCAAACTTGCACTTGTGTTCTTTGACTCTCAGTTTTGGTTTGAAATGATTATATAACGAAAGAGTGTTCATGTGTTCCACGATTCCTGAGGTATTCTAAAGTTCATGTTCTGGTTTGTCTAAGACATGGATCATTCCATAATGAGCCATGAGACACTGTAGCTAGCTAGGTAAGGGGATTTCTGATACTGAGATGAGTTTTGGATCATCCTAACTCACTGAGGTTCTAGATCTCTATGCACAGTTCTGTGAGAGAACGGAAACCCTGCTACATGGCGCCCAATGGTTTGGTTGGCCCTAAAACATGACACTCGAGTAGTATATCATTCAAACCTTGACACCTTCATTCCCGTTTCCGGTAAACGGTGGTGTCGGAAAAACCTACCTATTTTTAAAATAGGTCTTTTCAAGCTTGAATTCTTCTAAAAACGGTTTCTTTGAGTTACTACCCAGTTGTGCTACAAAGTGTTCTTTGTCTTTTTTCTCTTCCTGTGCTAACATGGCCGTGGACATACCGCAGCATAGCCGCATCGCGGTTCGCGACCACTTGCGGGCATATAATGTCCCTGTGGAAGGCTTGGCTGTGGTTCTAGTGGTGAGTGCGGAACATGCGTACTCGTACGAATTGTTTAATTCCTGGGTGACATTTCCGGAAGTGGACGCTAATTCGGGTGTCTACCATTCATACACTGCCACGGCTGTTCCGGCGGCTTATGCTCCGTACAGGGCACTGGAAGTACCTATCGATGCTTGGCAGCACAGAGTTTGGTTTGGTGGCGCCCTACCCCATCCTTTGACGGCTCCGAGGTTAGGTCCTTTGTCCATTCCGGGCACAAATTGGCCCGCTTTGGGTGGATTTACGCCTCATCCTAATCGCGCTACTTGTAATGTGGCTGATCTGCGGCGTCTTCATGAGGTCGCGGTTGGAGTGATTAGGGCGCTTGTACATTACATTGGTCGTAATGTTCATGGCGCAGCCCCTGCAGGTGCGCAGCTTCGAGCAGAACAGGCTGGTTTGAAAATCAGTCCTGCCATAGTGAATTCCGTTATGGGCAGAAAGCCAGAGAATAAGGATGATTTTCCTTACTGGCTTGCCGAGAAATTCGACCAGCTGGAGGCTGTGTTTCCTAATACGACTCCGGGTGAGAAACACCGGATTCTTACGCTTAGTTTACCGAAGGATTTGGCCCCTGAACTTGCTGACTGTGAAACATGGGGTAAGACTTTTGCAGCGGTTTACTCGAGGTGCTATGGCACCCCGTCAGTATCTAACCTTTCTGCGGTCCTTAAACGTGTTCAAGACGATCACGGACCGGAGTCGGCGGTTGAATTGGGTATGCGCCTGAGTGGCTCGTTTGAGACGGTTTGCGGTCTTATCCTTGCCAATGTCAAGGGGGATGCAGTGAACTTTCAGGTGGCCAATGCTCTGGCGTTGATTCCTGATGCCGATAAACCCCGTCAGTTAGCAAGAATTATTGTGGCGGCTTATAAAATGGTTGGCCGCACTTCTAAGGGTTTAAAAGCTTTTCCTGAAAAGGAGAAGAAACAGCCCCAGGGACAGTCTTCGGAATCGGGCGGACAACCCAAGTCCAAGAAACAAAATTGGCCTAAAAAGCAGAATCAGGGTAAGCAACAACAACAACAGACACAGGTTTCTAGTCCGGCGCCTTCACAACCTGCGCAGTCAGATCGAGTTTATGATTTGCGCGATCGCGCGACGATTAAATCGCCTGAAAGATTTCAGGCTTCTGACCAACGCTCTCCTCGTTCCTTTCAGGACTCATCGGCTCCGTCAACCGGTGGTGGAGGGGGCGGCAGGGGCAGGGGTGGCCAGCAAGGACGTGGCCAGCCCCGCCCGCGAAGTGAAGGGGATCAGCGGGACGACTCTACGCCAAAGAGACCACAGTTTGCCAAGAAGAAAGTCGCAGCCTTAACGGCGCATCGATATGCCCCAGATAGTGAGAACGCGGCTTCGGAATCTGACGTGGGCTCTGACCTTGCTGGACAGCGCGGCGGAGATTACCATAGTGAGAGAGGCCCTCCGTCCACTGTTGAAGGTGACAGCGACTGACACTTATGTTGTAATCGAAACAGCTGATACACATGTTGCTCCCCCTGAAAGACTTTTTGAAATTGTTCTGTTAATTGAGGGTGACATGCAGCGAACTGTAAAAGGGGTATTTTGGGAAAATCTCTCGTCTACGTATGACATTTTGCTTTCGGAGGCTGACTGGCCCCCACCTTTTGTTCTCGCAGCTCCGCGAGGGGAGGAGGTGATCCTCCCCAGTTTCGCGCACACTGTATCGAGAGTGGAAGCGCTGCATTTTGCGGAAGAGTGGGCTCTGGCGCTTGCGCCGGGTGTGTACCGAAATCAGTGTGGCAGGGATAAATTGTCCCCTAGCCATGAGATTCCTTTACGGTCCCAGCCGCAGCCTCAACCTCAGTATCCCATACGGCGTGAAGCTAAAGCTTCTGTCGCGGCTATCCTTGAACAATTGGAATATCAAGGTGTAATTGAAACGTGTGTGTCACCAATGAATAACCCCCTTTTTACTGTTAACAAGCCGGACTGCTCATATCGTCTGGTTTTGGATTACCGGCATTTGAACTCGCATTGCCGTAACTGTGCAGTACAGAATACTCACGGCTCTGCCCTAGTGAATAGTCTTGAGCGTAAACGGTTTAAAACCACGCTTGACATTTCCAATGGTTTTTATGCACACCGATTAGATGGTCTTAGTTCCCAATGGACCAGTTTTACGTGCGGCGGCGTACAAACAATGTTTAAACGACTCCCAATGGGATATAAGAATAGTCCTGGAGTGTTTTCCGCCCGCATAGTCTCTCTTCTGGAGAGCTTCGATCCAGTTGCTTGTTCTTATGTGGATGACATTTATCTCACAGACGACGAACTTTGGGAGCATCTGTGTCGAGTAAACAGCATAATTTGTAACTTTGCAGACATGGGTTACAAGTTTAACTTTGCAAAATCACACATTGCGGAGTACACAGTGTTGTTTCTAGGTTATGAACTTAACCATGAAGGAAAGGGATTGGCTCCTCACTTCCTGGAGAAGTGCGCGCAGTTGCGCTCTCCGACAACGCTGAAAAAATTACAGTCTTTACTGGGTTTTTTAAATTTCGGGAGGACATACATTCCGGAATATGCCCAGCGTATCAAGCCTTTATATGTCTTGGTACAACCATCTTTTTCCAAATCATGCTGGCTGCCTGAGCATTCAGCAATTCTGCAGTCTTTGCAGGCTGATTTGCTCACTTCTGACTACTTACAGACCCGTGATAACCAGACCAACCTGGTGATAAGAATTATCCCTGGGACGGTGGGTTTCACGTACCTGACTTTTAATGAGGGGGATACTGTACCTATTGCTTACAAGTCACACTTGTACACTTCGGCTGAACTGCGTTTTTCCACTGTGGAGAAAGTTTTAACGGCTGTGCAGATGGCAATTCTTAAAGAACGTGCCCTGTCACAGGGAAAGCGCATGTTGGTTGTTACCCCGTGTCCTGCCTTGGAGGCGGTCACGAAAGCCAGTGTACCAAATTCTAAAGCTTTGCACCCTTGGTGGATTCAGTGGGCTACTTCCTTGACGTCCCAGGATGTCACGTTTATTTTTGACGCCGCTTTACGGTCGCAGGAGTATTTACAGTATGAATTTGTTCATCCTGCTCCTTTAGCGATGCGGCCGTTGGAGGATTTCCATTGTATCATTTACACTGATGGCTCGGCGCAGGTTGCGCATGGCTCTAAACATGCCTACGTTTCCGCTTGCGCCATTGTGGTCGGTGCCATGGTGAACGATGAGTTCAAGTCCAGTGTCGTGCACACGCAAACACTAGGGGACTGCACCGCACAATTAGCAGAGCTTCGTGCTCTTATGCTCGCATTGGAGTACGCTGATCCTTGTGTGACGACTTTAATCGTAAGTGATTCTTACTACTGTGTCCAGTCTTACAATGAGAACTTGTTATTTTGGATTCAGAATGATTTTCGTGATTCCAAAGGTAGCACAATAAAACATAAAATGATCTGGGTCCGAGTGGCGGAACTTAAGGAGAAGCTGCCGCTCGTGTTTGTGATTCATACTCTCGGCCACCAGCGCGTGGGGGTCCACGCTGTTGGTAATTCGCTTGCTGATGAGGCAGCGAAGTCTGCGGTATCAAAATACTTAGTTGCAGCAGTCACAAGGTCCAAAAGCAAAATAGATGACGACATCTTGGCAGCTGTTGCTGCCACGGAGAAGGGAGGTAAATATCCTGCGGGGTTCCCTTCGAAGTACACATACCACTTAAGTCCCGATAAGGTTCCTTATGTGAAAATTCCTGAAGTTGGAGAGCGTCTAGTTCCCAACTCGGATCGCAGAGCTTCTCTGATTACAGCGGCTCATGAAGGTGTGGCGTCTGCGCATGCGGGCGTCTCGGCCACTGTAACTCAGCTACAACAGAGGTTCTGGTGGCGGGGACTGTACAAACAGACGCGCGATTATGTCCTTATGTGTGACATTTGTCAGCAGATCAAGCCTTCTACTGCTGCGCGTCCGCCTCAGACACAGTTGTACATCTCTAATAAACCGCTTGGTTGCGTTTATTTGGATCACTGCGGTCCTTTTTCTTCTGATACTGCGTATAAATACATCTTAGTAGCAGTTGACTCATGCACACGCTTTGTATGGGTATGGCCGCATCGAAGCGCTGATTCGCGAACTGTCATTAAGGATTTGCGTGTCTTTGTGGGAATCTTTGCTTGTGGTACTTTCCATTCGGACCAGGGTCCGGCTTTCGCCTCTAAGGCGTATAAGGATGCTATGGTTTCGTTGGGAGTACAGGTGAAGTTTTCAAGTCCCTACAGGCCTGAGGGCAATTCTGTAGTAGAACGAATGAACCGCGACTTAAAGCAATCTTTGACAGCTCGAGTTATAGGCACTGGTAGAAACTGGCTGACCCACCTCTATGGCGTGCAGCGTGCGCTTAATAATCTCCCTAGAAGGTCTCTGGGTGGGCGGACCCCATACGAAATGCTCTTTGGTATCAAGATGTACGTCCCTGACCTTGATGGTGCAGACTGTCAGGCCCAGGCCGCGGCCTTTGACGTAGATGAACATTGCAATGTTTTACAGGATCTACAAAAGACCAGAGACAGTCTTGCAAAGGAACACTTGCCCTCCACGTCGGATGATGCGTTGCAGATCCCGGTAGTTGGCTGGCTACCCCGAGTTGGAGAACTGGTTCGAGAGAAGATCGATAACAAGAAAGAGTTTGGTCCCTCATATCGTGCACCTGTTCGAGTTCTTGGAGTGAAGGGCACAAGAACAGTCATTTTACCACCACTTCCAGGTCGTAAAGAAAACAGATTTATTTCTATTGACAATGTCAAGACACACAGGGTGGCCGATTCTTCATAGCATGACACCGGCTGTATCCTGTCCTTCCATGGTGAAGAACTCTGTGCTGGCTATTACATCTGGTGCAGATCAGGAGGTGTCCCTCGAGATGCCTGCTATATCCAGTCCTTTATTAAATACTATTCCTATTGCTAACATTGATGAGCTGACCTATGCAGATCCTGCTGATTTATCTATGTCCGATTTACAAGCTCGTTTGGCTAACCAGTCCAGATTCTCTTTTGACTCTGATTTGGAACTTTCAAAGAAACCATCGACTATTGCAAAATATGCCCCGCTGTTTAAAAAACATTTTCTAATTCCACCTTGGACATACGTGTGGCTGATACTATTTTCATTTTATCTTTTTATGTCAATTGGGTTTGTGTTTTATTTTTTTCGGCTGATCGATGGCCATTATGTAAAAGAAAGAACAGGAATTCGGTACCTTAATCGAACATTGGCCCCTCTTTCCTCCTCACATTCAGCACACAGACTAAAAAGAGACTTAAACACAGTAGAAACTACTGCTTGGCCTGTCCTTGATGGGATTGTGTGGGATGCGGTTAGGTTTCAGATACATGGCCCAACAGAAGTTATTAATGTTCCTAATGTGCTTAGAGTAAACATGGGAGATGTAATTCAGCAAAATATTCGTTCTGATGATTGGGATCTTCAGGCAGTAGAAGCTTTATTCTCTGATTTGAAATATTATGCGGCCTTTGATGCTGAGGATTTGTACTTGGATTCTGTTAATTATGGTGATTTGTTTTGTTATCAGCATTATGGGAATCATTTCTTACACAAAACAAGTTCCGGGAGGGTTCCGGTGAACTACACACAGTGGGAACATTGTCCTGCGCCTTTGCAAGGGAGCTCGAGTACATTTCTAGGAAAATACTCATATTTTACAGATTTTAATCAATCAAATCCTGAGTCGTTTTATTTTAAAGTAAAACAGAAATTCATGTCCAAAGTCAGACTTACCGATACAAAATTGCTGTATTCAAAGTCCTTTCTAGACAGGTTAGCTGTAGATGGCTATGAGTTATGGAAGGAAGCTATTGACCTTAAATCGGTTTGGGGCACCAAAGATTGGCAGGTACAAGGCACTGAGGCTTTGCATCGTGCATGTCTCATCCCGAATCACATGTTGTTTTTAAATTCTACAATTTCCCAGACAACATGTTTTGGATTGGCTACATCTAAAAAATTAAACGCACCGACCATCCCTGATTTGGAAGAATATTCAGGTTGGAATAATTTCACCACATTGTCCATCAGTGAGATGCGAGACCTATTGCACAATTCCTCCTTTAATATTTCCAGTTTTGATCCGGAGGGGTGGCTTTTATGGCAAAGAAGCTCTGATTCTTGCCAACGTCGTTTTTTGGGTTTGGCTGAAGGTTTTAAACACATCAGGCCAGATCCCCGTTTTGAAACAGATCACACGGTTACTACTTATTCAGTAGGCAAATTGTGTCAGAACTGGTTACAACATTCCACTTTGGCTGCAGTAAAACTGCATCTGTCACGTTTGAATGAAAATATAGAGCTGAATGATTTTATAAAAGGCCCGGCTAGGGGTAGATCTAAACGCTTTCTTTATGCTGTATACAATGAAATTTGGAAATTTTCACAAGTTGAGGCAGCTAAACGCCTGAGGGCTATTGATCAAGCAAATTTGGAAAAAGTGCTTGCAGTGGTCGATAACAGTATTAACATGCTTTCTTCCAGGGTTTACACATTGGATAATATTGTTTCCTCTGTTGTTGATATTGTACATGATGAAGTGTCCACGTTATATCATGGTCAAAATCAACTGCGTTCTGTAATGCAGTTTTCCTGGACCCTACAGACACTTAAGGCTGGTCGAGTTCCCTGGACCTCATTGAACGTTTCGTCCCTTTTCGCCCCTTTTAACCTGACTGAAAAACAGCGCATGCTTTCAATGCGTGATGCTTCATTTTCTATGTTACATATTGAGAAGTTAGAATCCTTACCTTTCTCTGTTGCTGAAACCACTACTGCCACGTGGCTAATTCATGGATTAATTACATTACCATTTCCTTTATATAAATTTACTAACTGTATGCGGTATATTGCTATAGGACGATATGAACCACTAGGCAATGCATTCCTACATGAGGCATGGTCATTACCATACACATACAGATGTCTGAAGGATGGAAAAGAAGTGAATCTTAATGGTGAGGAATGCACATAGTCACCTGACCATTCATTAATATGCAGACACATTCAGTTACACGGTTCTTGTAATCAGGACCGCCCAAATTTAGCATGTGTTTTAAAAGGCACGCCAGTTCCAGCTGTAGTTCCCACATTTACATTATTGGCTAATGGTAGTTATTTGCTTTTAAACAACGAGTTATGTTGTGGGTTATTAATTGGTGTGGCTTATGTGGTAACTGTATCAGAGCGTGTGGTGTGTTGCAAAAATTTTCTATACCCACCCACGCATGGTTCTTCAGATGTCTCCATCTGGCCACGGATTCCAACCTTGGAAGCAAAATTCAATGGTTTAAGCAGAATAAGGGCCCTTTTGTCTCAAAAACAAGTGACCCTGAGTTCGGCCCGGGAAACTTATGTCCTTCACATAGCTAACACCCGCACAGAGGTGCAGGCGCTTTTAAATACTGATTTGCCGTTTCATTTCTGTGAGCTGGTGCACCAGATTTTTAATGCTTCTTCAACGACTGGGCTTGCACATTTTTTTAAATTAGTAAGCAGTGGCCTCGTGACTACGTTTGAAAAAGTTTTTGGTATCATTCCCACGTTTTTCCACACCATTTTTTCGAGTTTGTTTGGTGGACTACCTGTGTTGCTGGCTGTAGCCGCAGGCATTCTGTTGGTGTTTTTCTTCATAAAACATGGATGCCCATCCTGCGCAAGACGCCGTTCAACGCCTCCTGACACTGTGCCGTAATCGGATGCTCAATTACTATGGAACATTGCCGCTTGCAGCATTAAGCACGGCCTATAGATTGTCATTTCGGTTCACCGACTTCACGTGTGTCCAACCTGTGTTTCACTGCCTGAGCTGCGAGTTCGATTGGGCCATTGATTTATGCCTATGCTTGAGGACTGCTCCTGACGTCGATTTTGATCAACTAATGCGTCCCGTGGTGGCTCATGAGCTGATCTGTTTTGGCGAAAGAGTTATGGCCTTGGCAGCGATAAATGGAGTTCTGGGCCAATGGGAGATCTCTGCAGCGGCGGATGCCTTTCTGACACACAGCGATCTGGTGAACCCACCGAGTTGTCCTCTGGCGTTACAGGAGGATCCGATGCTGGAGGAGCACGTATGTTCTTTCCCATTGCTGAATTGGATTGCTGAACTATTTTCGGATGAGGGCAGTGATTTCATACTGGAGGCTGTTGCAACTTTCTTTGCATATACTGTCCAATCATGAGATGCCTGGGAGGATTGCTTTGTTATGGAATATGACTTTCCCCTTGCTGGATTGGAGGAGTGAACTGTGCTCAAATAAAGGAGAGTTGAATCACGTGATGTCGCTGAGGATAACGTCGATGTGGCACATGACTTTGGATATCGGATAAGTGCCTTGTTTATTTTCTTACAGACATTTGAATTGATGCGACCTGGTCCTACATTTCCTATTTTTAAGACCTGGCGGATAACTTTTGGTTCGAAAGTTTTGTTTTTATTTTTGGGATTTGAGGCCACTGTAGGCATTCATACATATTCATTCATACATATTTTTAGCTTATTTTAGCTCAAGATTATTGAACTTTGCTTTCAATTTTTGTATCTGATTTAGTATTGCCTTTTCCCTTATGTTTGACGGTGCTCGGACCAATGAGGGGGTGTCATATGGATACTTCATTACATATATTGCGTTAAGTTAGCATGAGTGTATTACATGTTTAAACAGCCGTTTTGCCTTCGGCTTCAGTTTTGCACACGACACATACTTGTTGTTGTCGCTTTCACCCTAGAAGCGGTGAGGTGGTTTATTTGAGAATAATATGTTATTTCTATGCTATCAGCTTTGCCTGGTACACTTGGTACAACTGTCTGCACACTGAGAGCTGCACACTCTAAGATTAACCTAACACAAGGTTGCTGGGAGGCCTGATCCTCGCACCACATTAGACATAACACAAATAATGTTGATGCCAACATTTTGGGCTCTACGCGGGTTTAAGATAGAGTTACACGGAATGAACGCAGACACTTGGTGCTGCGCATGAAGAGAGCTGGTAGCTGTTGATGTGATCTGCTCCTACTGACATTGAGAGGTATGGGGCCGCCCTGCTAAAGCCCGAATGAGACCTTCTTAGATATAAAATAATATGCTAGATAGGGTGCGCGAAATATAGGTGATATAGATTTCTATAGATTTTGCATTATAACATGTTATCACCTTTTGCTTACTATGGATTAGTGACTATGCTGCTGACTCTGATTTTTATAATCTGCATTTTGGTATTATACAAGATACTGCGTTTAAGAACTTTGCATTGAATAATAAATATTTCAAACTTGCACTTGTGTTCTTTGACTCTCAGTTTTGGTTTGAAATGATTATATAACGAAAGAGTGTTCATGTGTTCCACGATTCCTGAGGTATTCTAAAGTTCATGTTCTGGTTTGTCTAAGACATGGATCATTCCATAATGAGCCATGAGACACTGTAGCTAGCCAGGTAAGGGGATTTCTGATACTGAGATGAGTTTTGGATCATCCTAACTCACTGAGGTTCTAGATCTCTATGCACAGTTCTGTGAGAGAACGGAAACCCTGCTACACTCTGAGCACCTGTTCTTCCCACCAGCTGAGATGTAAATTGCCGTAACTGGAGGCAAAACAGGTGCCCATCACGGTCCCCCGCTCCTGGAGGTAAAGGTCATTGCCAAAGAGAAAAATATTTTTGGTTAGACACCACTCCATGATTTCAAGAATCATTCTATTCTGTGAAGCAAGGCGTACCGGTCTCCTATTAAGGTAATGCTCACATGCCCTTAGACCATCTACATGTCTTATACTCGTGTACAAGGTTGAAATGTCTAACGTTAAAAGAACCATAGTTTCAGGATCCCAACATATATCATAGATACATTTCAAAAAATCAGTTGAATCCTTCAAATATGAAGGGAGCGATCTGACAATAGGATTAAAAAAATAGTCTATATATCGCGATGCGTTCTCAAAAAGGCTTCCACAAGACGAAATGATGAGCCTCCCTGGTGGATTAGTGGTATTTTTGTGTATTTTTGGTAACATATAGAAGACTGGAACCACAGGATTATCTTGTTTGATGAACTTATGCTCATCCCAACTAAGCAGTCCATTTTCTTTCCATATACACACACATATATATCTTGCCTTTCTCAATAAAAAAGTAGACCAGTTTCTGTGTGTTTCTTTCACTTATATTGCACTACTGCTCAAATGCTCATTCTAAAAATGTACTGTTGTTCTTCATCTGCTTATCTTATCAGTATCTAGTAGCCCAAGAACATCTTTTCATCCACTTTTGTTGGACTACTTTTTTTACGTTTTCCCTGTACAACACTTACACTGTGCTTGTTTGGTTTTTCATTCACTGTTTACCTAATCTCCACATGGCTGCACCCAATTTCAAGCGTACTTATCGGGTGTGTTTTTTTCCATTGTCCTCCGCCCTTTACCTAATATTCCTCCTTTATAGTACCAACAGTAATAACAGACTATATTGCTTTTCTAAAAAAAAACAAGTCATAACACTTTAACAGAGTTTCAGTAACTTGTATTGCCCAAATGTTCACCAAGCTACAACTTACCACAACAAAAACAGCGTATTATTAAACACGTAGGTGGATAGACATTGGTTTAGAGTGTCAATACCTTATTTTGCTATAAATCTTGAGAGAGACACAGCTTTATCTGGTCTGTATCCTGGTGGAAATCAATACCTGCACTGGACAATATCTCACATACAAGCTGAATAATAGGGTTTCTAGAATAGATCCTTGTGGTACTCCAAATGGAATGATCAAGACAGATAGAGAATCACGTTTTAATTTGTTGTGTTCTGTTAAGCAGGTATGCAGTGAGCCAGTTCAGCACAGGGCCTTCATTACCCATCCTCCTGCATAAAGAGTGTAGGAGAATACTGTGGTTGAAGATATCAAAAGCTCTTGATAGTTCAAGGAGTACTAGCATGCAGTGTCTACCTCATCAAAGATCTGTAAGGAGTCATCTGTGATCTCGAGCATCAAGGTTTCCATGCTGTGACTACATCTAAAACCGGACTAATACAGTCTCAAGGTCTGTTTTTCTGATATATATTTTTCTATTTGGATAGCTACAACTGTCTCTATAACATAGTTCAGAAAGGGAAGATTTGTAATCTGCATTTCAAGAAGCCAAAAGGCACTAACACAGCACCTCAGAAAACACTGAATCCAACTGCATCTCCACAAGAGAAAACATCAAACATCCCCTGAAGGGGGCTTTAAAATCAGTTTAAAATACACCATAAATGAATAAAATGATGGTATCACAATAGAAAATATCAAATGCATCAACTGTAAAAGGAGGTCCATGGTCCATCTAATAAATGATGGCACAACTTAGATAAGAGACTTATGTAGAACACAAAAATGACTGGGGTGATAATGCATGATTTTAATTTAATCAAATGTACATTTGTACATTTAAACAGTTCTGGAATTATTAACTTATTACCCTTGTTTGTGTGGGGCTGTATTAAAGAATGCTCACTGAATGGAGAAAATGGGTTCTGATCAAACGTGACTGGGCTTTATCTGACCTGAATTTACCGCCTCTCAAGAGCACTACAACTTTAATATTATAGGGGAGAAGTAAAATACAAATTATGGGAAATTCTGGTCCTGTGTTGGAACCTTAAGAATGCTTGTCTTCTGTCATCTCCGCTATAGGGTAACTTTCAGGGAGTCAACTTCATTAGAATTAGAGTTGTCAAACATTCTCAGGACTCTTGTGTCAACACTGTGCCCCACTAGGCAGCATTTGCTATAGCAATACTAATTTGTGACACATTAGCAAAAGGGCTAATGCTGTACGCAATTATACCAGTTGCCAGACATATGAATTCAGGTGAAGGTGTGATATACAACAGGGATTAGAGTCAGAGAGGGAGCAAAGTGTGTCAGGTGGGGAGGTGAAGAGAGAAATCAGACTGAATTTAACTGGCATTCAGCCTGGTCCAGGTAAAAATCAAGTAAAAAAGGTGTAGCCAATCTATCCATTTCCTTCTGAATGTACGGCCACTGTTGCAAGGAACTTAGGGTGCTCTACATCGATTGCTTTCAGGAGATTTACCGTAATTTACTCCCTCTCTAGGCAAAAGACTAAGTACCAATGGCGGAGTGCCACCCCACTGCTTTTAAGTAGTGCAACGTAAAGGAAACAAAAAATGATAATAACTTTGAGTTATTACCATTTTAAGTTTTTGTGCTGCTTTGCCGGTGGGTGGGGCTGCTATGCTCTTGGAGCAGGGGAGGAGTGGTTTGCCCACTCCTAAGTGCACATGACTGGATGTCCAGCCAGCTCGGGTCACCCAAAACAGTCATGCGCTCTTTCCCTGTTCTCCATGCAGACTGCATTACAGCCTG
This sequence comes from Lissotriton vulgaris, assembly GCF_964263255.1. NCBI lineage: Eukaryota > Metazoa > Chordata > Amphibia > Caudata > Salamandridae > Lissotriton > Lissotriton vulgaris. Next base: position 138,020,842 of record NC_141697.1, on the reverse strand, counting down.
TGTGGAGAACAAGCCCAGGCCCCCATTCCCTGGCTAAGCATCGACCTTCAGACAAATCACAATTCTGCATTGCAGCGTGTGATTGGTCAGGAGAGCCTGGGTGCTTACCAATTACAACGTTGCATTGCAGTGTGGTCATTGGTCTGGGGAGACTGGCTGTGCTTCCTGTTCTTCGAGTCAAGACAAGGAGAGCAGGAGCAGAGACACAGGACCCGGCCGTAAGGTACGTGTTTATTAATTTTTTTACATTGCGCACAACCCCACCACTGCATGCCCTTCCCTTTCACCCGCCCTACCACACTCGAGCCATGGCGGCCACCACTGCTATGAACCTGACATGATTAGTCAACTCGTAGGTCCTCAATGTCACCTGAAGATGGGGAGCCTCACACTTGCAATACTACTGTTGTAGGTAAAAGAAGTCCAGATGTAGCCAGGTAGTTAGTTACAACAAGATGGTTTATTTAATCCAGTTTCAGATGATGTAGATGGTAAGTAAGATGTTACATAACCCCACAAACCTGCACACACCAACTGACACTCAGCACATCACCAGGCACCCAATCATTCCATGACATCACCACACGTTCCAACACTCATCCTGACTGAGCAGTAGGGAAGATGTGACTAAGAGAAAGGAGAGGCGACAATCATCTTCCATATGGACAATTTTTGAGGCTTAGGCGCAACTGCAGCCAACTCAATGACTATAAGAAACAAGCATCTGACCTAACAGAAAAACTACAGGTCCGAGGATATCCAACAAAGATCATAAACAAATGCCAGAAACGTGCCAGAAATCAGCCAAGGGAAGCCCTTCTTGAGAAAAAACCACCAAGAGCAGAGGAAATCCCACTCACCTGTGTAACCACGTTTAATGCCATCTCAAACCAAGTGTCTAAAAGCATCAACAAACATTGGTCTATTCTCCGAACCGGCAATCTCAGCTGGGATAAGCCTTTATTCTCCTACAAAAAATCACCCAGCCTGAGAGATAGCTTAGTAAACACAAGACCAAAAACCAAACAACAAACCAACAGCAACTCACTAACAAGAATCTGGGGTCTACCTGATGTCACAGGACACTTTCGCTGCGGCAATTGCAGCGTGTGCCACCTAACAAATGACACCAAAACTTTGAATATTGAGAACGGCAAAGTATGGAGACAACAATCCCACACAAATTGCAATAGCTGTAACGTTGTATATTTGATAGAATGCACCTGCAACAAACGTTACGTGGGAAGGACGACAAGAAAGGTCAAACAGAGAATCTGTGAGCATCGCAGTACCATCCGCTGCAAGAAAAACACAACGAGACTCACAGACCATTTCCTTGAAAAGAATCATACGCCCAACGACATGAAATGGACAGTGATTGAACAAATCACTCCGGGTCCAAATCTGCAGAAACGCCTGTTTGAAAAAGAACAAAGATGGATATACAGGCTTTCCACCCATGTCACAGGATTGAATGATAACATTCCGTGGGCCAGTGTCATGTAAAAAAATCCATTTCTAATTTAACTGCTGCACAATATTTACGTGCATATCCTGAACTTTTAACTACGTTCTGCCCTTCCCCTTTGATTAACCAAGGCATCTCCTGTCTTCATTTGCTCCTACTATTTGCAAGTATTAGCAAATATACCTGGAACCACATCAGGTCCCCAACTTATGCTACAATGAAAGCACCCTCCCCTCTGTTCATTCTACCATTGTAATTTGTTTATGGCAATTTGATATTGCTGCTGTTCAATACGTCAATCGACATTTATTTTACACCTGCAGCAGTCCCTTGACTTTCATTCGTAATTAGTTGGTGTCTAGTAAGATAACCCACTGCCCTGTCATTTGTGTTAAACCTAGATTTTTGCTCGTAATAACTTCCTCCGTTTCCTCTGTATATACGGAGAACAGAGTTGCCTGGCAACACCACGCCTAGTCCTCCCTTCCTTTCATTGTATTCCGCACTGCGTCATCACGCGTGCGTACAACCCCGCCCTCCCCGGAAACCAGCCCGTCCCTACTAAACGCTACCGGGCGCATCTCAGCATTAGCGGGGAGGCACGGAGAGGCGAGTAGGTACTCGGCAATTGTACCACGCAGTAACTGTAAGTTATCCAAACCCCACTTTCTGCACTTGGCCCGCATTTGGATCGATTGACCACCCGCGAGCCCCGTTTTAAGACGATCTTTATTTCCTCAACAGAATACGTTACATCACGTGGTTTTTCCTTCCCTCAGCCCCGTGAAGCCCAAAAGACCCATAATAGGAGTAAGCCCTATTCACAATGTGGACTCCATCTGTGTGGTGGATGTATGTTTGTTGGTTGTGAATGTATGTATAAGTGAATAATGCCTCACGCCGTTATTTGATTCACGCTAAAATTGCTGTGAGGAGCCGAGCCACGCACATCTAAACGTTGGGTGCTGTCGAATGTTGAAATAACGGCTTATTGATCACAGAGCACGCCAATATTGATATAGTATGCGTGTTTCAGCCTCAGGCAGGCTTTTTATATTTCACATTAAGTGTGGACACCATCATTACGAATCGAATGATGTGCAGTCTTACACACCACTACCGTTTGTAATATCTTCTGAATGGGATGTACAGAAAGCAAGCAGACACGTGAGAATCAGCACGGCACGACGTTACGGGCTTGTAACATGTATATTCGTGACCTTTTTCCTTTTCTTCCACAGGTCTTTTTGCTTTTCTCACCCCTCTTTGGGCTTCAAGATTTGACTACGACAGATTTTTGTCAGTAGCCTAAAGGAACTTAGGACTGGCAGGTCGTTAGTGTGTCCTGACCACCCACCTTCCTTCTTTTGGTCCTGATGAAAACCCGGTACTTCCACACAACGGGTTGAAACATGTAGACCCCACACATAGTGATACACATGGTCATAATATACCTTTATTGTATCCACACACTTGATTTTAATATTGTCCAGTAACTTGCCAATAAAAAATATTTTCACACAAGTATACCAGGACAAGTTTTAACACTTTTTTCACTTCTCACACACGAATACCCGCTCCACTGTAATTCAGGTGTCGCAGCACACCCTGATGGCACTCGGCTATCAGGGTGGACCCCGATGATGAAGCATGTCACCAACTAGGTTGGTGAGTGAGGGGTTTTTAAACAAAAGAAGGACTCTCTTCTTGTTGTAGTCATCCCACTCAGACTGTTTTCTCCTAACAGTTTCTGATGGTACTCCTCTTATGTTTTTGTAAACTTTGGACCTAGGGGACCAGGAGTACACTCCTTTCGCCTTGGCGAATTGATCCCTTACTCTCTCTTTGATTATTTAGACAATCAAGTTACAACATATCCCCTTTCTTTACACCAGCAAATGACAGGAACAAAGCATGAACGAAGATAAAGCTTATAACCCAGATAAAAACAAAAGCAAAGAACATTACATGCAGAAATGTGAAAATGCGAGTTCTTCAAACAGAACTTACAAAGTCTAAAAGGTTGCAAAAATCAATAAAAACATTAGCTTCACCAAATAATCAATCATTCAGGGGTTTGAAGAGCGTGCTACTCACCCGTGAGGGTCTCAAGGAGCTGGGGGTGGGGCAGAGCGGCTCCGGATCAGTCGAAAAGCCAGGTCTTGATGTCCTTCCTGATTGTGTGCAGGGTCGGGAGTGTCTGTTGTTCACAGGGAGCTCATTCCAGGTCTTGGCTGAGATGTAGGAGAAGGCTCTCCCGCCGGTTCTGTTTCTGCGGATGCAGGGGACTACTGCTAGGGCAAGGCCGCTGGAGTAGAGGTTCCTCTCGGGTACGTAGAAGGATACTCTGTCGTTGAGGTATTTGGGTCCTATGTTGTTGAGGGATTTGTAGGCGTGGGTGAGGAGTTTGAAGGTGATCCTCTTCTCAATGTGGAGCCAGTGGAGGCCTCGTAGGTGTTGGATCTTGTACTTGTGATGCGGTGTCCCGAGCATGAGTCTGGCTGTGGCGTTCTGGATGGTTTGGAGTTTGTGTAGAAGAGTTCTTTTGATTCCGGCGTAGAGAGCGTTGCCGTATTCCAGTCTTCTGGTTATGAGTGTGTGGGTGACGGTCTTTCTGCAGTCAGAGGGGATCCATTTGAAGGTCTTACGGAGGTGGCAGTTGAAACTGGTGGAAACGAAAGCATTGATCTGGTGGTTCACGGAGTCAAGGATGATGCTGAGGTTTCGAGCGTGGGCTGTCAGGGTGGGTGGGTTCCCGAGGGCGGAGGGCCACCAGGTGTTGTCCCAGGTGGAGGTGCAGGGTCCTAGGATGAGGACCTCTGTCTTCTCTGAGTTGAGCTTCAAGCAGCTGTCTTTCATCCAGGCTGCCACGTTCTTCATTCCTCCATGGAAGCTGAGTCTGGTTTCTTCAGGATTCTTCGTGAGTGAGAGGATGAGCTGGGTGTCATCGGCGTAGGATACTATGCTGAGCCCATGCTGTCTGATGATGGCGGCGAGGGGGGCCATGTAGATGTTGAAGAGCGTCGGGCTAAGCGATGATCCTTGGGGTACTCCGCAGTTGATGTCAGTGGGTTCTGATCCTCTGGGCTCTGCTGGAGAGGAAGGATTGGATCCAGTCGAGGGCGGCTCCTGGTATCCCAGCGTCATGGAGTCTGGCTGTGAGAGTGAGATGTGAGACGTTGTTGAAGGCTGCGGAGAGGCCTAGAAGGATGAGGGCCGCAGTGTGTCCCTGGTCTAGTAGCATCCAGATGTCATCAGTGACGGCAAGGAGGGTGGTCTCGGTGCTGTGGTTGCTGTGGAAACCAGACTGGGAGGTGTTTAGGATTGAGTTCTCTTTGATGAAGGCGGTCAGCTGGGTGTTCATGGAGGAGAGAGATGGGCCTGTCGTTTTTCAGGTCCGTTGGGTTGGCCTTTGGTTTCTTGAGGAGGGGTTTCACCTCCGCCCATTTCCAGTCATTTGGGCAGATGCCGGATCTGAGGGAGGAGTTGATCATCCGTCTTAGTTCGGGCGCGATGGCAGCGGTGGCTCTGTGAAAGATGTGCAGTGGGCAGGGGTCCGTTGGGGCTCCTGAGTGAGTTTTCTTTATGTCTGCAGTGATGTGTTTGACGGTCGCGGGGTCCCAGGACATGATGGTAGGCTTATCAGCGGTGGTTGGTAGGTGGGTGTTGTCCGGTGTTGGTTTGCTGAAATTGTCGTAGAAGGCATTGAACTTCAGATGGAAGTAGGAGCTGAGCTTGTCGCAGAGTTCCTAGGAAGGTGTGACATCCGTGGCTTCGCAGGTTGGTTTTGCGAACTGCTGAATGACGTTGACCAGTTCCTTGATGTTGGTCCCGTTGGGGTAGGTCTGGCTTTGTCTCTTTTTTTTTTATTGAGAATTCATTGGTACAAAACAGATACAGCTTAAAAAAACATATATTATCTCGTAGTATACTTTGATGAGCAGAAAAGCAGCATAGATAAAACCAGACATTCAATATAAAAAATAGATAGGTGGTTACATATACGAATAAATATACATATAGGAGACTCATCCCCGGTTAATTATAACTGCCCCCCCTCCAGTTTTTAAGGGGGTCCCATATCTTAATACCAAAATCACACATTTTCTTACCCTTGTAAAAGTATAGAGTAGATTCGATGTTATGAATACCGAGAAGCCTGGTCAGCCACATTTGGAAGGTTGGGGCATTTGGATCCTTCCAAGCGGCTGAGAGTAGAATACGTAAAACGGCAACAGCTAGAAATATAAAGGCCTCTATTTCTTTATTCATAAGGGCCGTTTTACTATCACTCCCAAGAATCATCATTGTCGGGGATAGGCTGATCTTTAAGCCTAGCAGCCCCTATAAAAATTTCTCTATCTCTATTTTTATCGGGCTGAGCTTCTCGCAATGAAAGAACATATGTAAAAGATCTCCAGGACCTTTCTGGCACCTAGGGCAGTTACTATCGACCCTCATACCCCAATCATGTAACTTGGATGGTGTGTAGTACAGATTAAAAAGTGTTTTAAAATGCTGAACCTTCAGGTTTGAGGACCGAAGTACCTGCTTATCCAATTTCAAGGCTTTATCAAGGTCAGTATCCGGATCTTGCAGTCTAACTGCCCAGGCGGCCTAGAGTTTCTCAAGATTGTCAGGGGATTTTTCAATCAGCACTTGATATATACTGCGAATCCTATCTCCTCCTCTTAGCAAATACCCCAGCACAGGGCAATACAGCCCGGGCGAGATATCAGAAATAACAGTTTTAAGTGATTGTGAAACGTGGAGATACTTAAAGATTTGATCGCTGGGGAGACCATACTTCTCTTGTAACCAACTAAAGCTGGTAGTGCTTCCATTCAGCATCACATCACCCACAGTCCGAATGCCCAGCTGCTCCCAGCATTTCCAGGCCCCGTCCATACTCAAATTTGACAAATACCCAGAGTTCCACAATGGGGTATACAGATTGATCTTCGGGATATGACACAGTTTCTGCAGCTTTTTCCACAGATCCCAAGCGCTCAGCGCCGCCTTATACCGGGATTTTTTAAAAAATCTACGACTGTTTTTTCTCAACAATACCCCCATGGCCTCCTTTCCCATCAGTAGTTCATAGATTGATGGCAAAGCATATAGATCAGAGGTCGGATCGTATGTATATCTCCCACTGGGTACTGACTCAAAGAATATATACATCTGAGTCAACAAACCGGCCCAATGGTAGAATCTTATATTTGGAATTGCCAAACCTCCACGTTCCTGAGGGAGCGTCATACATTTTGCTGCCCTCCTAGTTTTACCATACTGCCATAAAAAACTGTTAAAGATAGACTCGATCTTTTTTAACATCCCTTCCTCAATTAAATAGGGTATACATCTAAATAGATATAGAAGTTTGGGCAGCATAGTCATTTTTAACACATTAGTTCTCCCTATAAGTGATAAATGCAATGAGTCCATCCGCTTTAAATCTAATTCAATTTTTTTAAGAAGCGGGGAGTAATTTTCCTGAATAATAGAATCTGTTTCAGCATTAATTACTACCCCAAGATAAGTAGCAGAATCAACATATCTTTTTATCAATTTTGACAATCTCCTTTGAACAGATCACCTGGGTCTTTGACTCATTCAGGCAATACCCCGAATGCATACCAAACTCCCTGGTGACCTCTACCAGTATCCGCATGGCCTCAGCTGGCTCTGGTGTAATTACTGCCAGATCATCGGCGTACGCCAATATTTTACTCGCAAATCCATTAGTTACTGCTGGCCGTATTCCCCTATTCCTGAGAATTTGCCTGACCAGCTGGTCGATATACAGCGCAAACAGGATAGGTGAGCAGGGACAACCCTGGCGGGTGCCCCTACCTATCCTGTCCAAACTCTGACCATCAGCTGAATTCGGGCCATTGGATCGCAATACATGGCTTTTACGACCGCCCAAATTTTTGGGCCAAACCCTCTCTCCATCAGTACGTCCCATAGGTATAGCCACCTGACGCGATCGAACGCTTTTTCCACATCGAGGAGGATCATGGCGACCCCTCTCCCCCCAGCAGCATAGGCCTCAAACAGTGAGATTGCTCTTCTAACATGGTCCGCCGTACCTCGACCGGGGATAAACCCATGCTGCCAGGGGGAGACGAGCCCACCAATAACCCTCCCCAACCGTACGGCCAGGATCTTTGCATATAGCTTATTGTCCGAATTGACCAAGGATATGGGCCTATAGGACCCAGGGTTTTCCTTCGGCTTTCCTTTTTTATGGAAGACTGTGATGTTAGTGTCTTTCCATGTTTCCGGGGTCTTGCCCGTACCTATAATGCCATTGAATAGATCCAACAGTATTGGAGCCAGCTCTCCCGAAAGACATTTATACATCTCGAGAGGGATGCCAAATGGCCCAGCAGCCTTACCGGCAGCCAGGTCAGATAGTGCCTCACGGATCTCATCCAACGTAATATTCAGCTCCAATTTTTCTCTTTCTGCTGGTCCCAATTTAGGCCCATTATCCGGATACCTGCCAATTGGACACATCCCACCCATTTCCTCCTTATACAAGGTTTGATAAAAATTTGCGAAAACTGAGAGTATACCCTGGGGTTCCACCACATCACGTCCATTCTCACGGATGCTTGTTATTATATTCTTGGTATACTCTAGTCTAATCCTTAGTGCTAATTCCTTGCCAGCCTGCTCCCCAGTCTCATATACCCTCCTCTTATATGTCCAATATTCCTCAGCTGCCTTCTCTGCAAAATGTTTTTGTAGTTCCGCTTTAATTAGGCAGATACTGGTTTGACTCTCTCTACCTTCCCTTCTATGGGTTAGATCTTGGCAGTGTTGTTCTTCTGCCTTACCTAGATCTGCCAAAAGCTTAATCCTACTGGCTTGTTCTTTTTTCCTGACCTGAGAAGAATAACTAATAACCTCCCCCCTCAATGCTGCTTTAAATGAATCCCACACACAGTTCCTTGATGCACTATAAAGATTGGCATCAAAGAATTTGTGGGCCCATTTTTGCATATGTTCAACAAACTGTACATCAGTCAGAAGCTTCCGATTGAATGTCCAAGCCCTGCAGTTTCTAACTAACCCAATACCATTATACATGATTGCCAACAGGTTATGATCCGAGAGGACCTTAGGGAGTTTCCTAATACTAATCTTACTAATTTCTGTGGATGATATTAAGAAATAATCCAGCTTACTATACCTCTGGTGGGGACAAGAGAAGTATGTATAACCTGGATCTCTAGGCTCCTTTACCCACCCAAACATCAATTAAACCATGCGACAACATTATAGACCGTAAAGCCATAGATACCCTTGGTTTTCTGCCAGTGTACGAACTTCCCTCAGAAATATCCGCGGAAATATTAAAGTCACCACAGACCAGTATGGGAATCGGCCATGTTGACAGTTCTTCTTCCAAAATTTCGAAAACCTCTGGGTCGTCCTGATTTGAGCCATATATGCTACAGTTGGTAAGGCCACACTCCAATTCCACCAGGGCCCATCTACCCAGTGCATCAGATTTAACCCGTTACGCCCCACCCAACATAGTTTTCCCCAAAATCGCTACCCCCCTTACTGTTGAAGTTTGGGAGGAACATGCCAGGATATTGAACCCTCCAACCCTCAGAAGCTGCCTCTTCGCCCATGGTAGATGGGTTTCCTGAAGGCACAGAATATCTACAGGTTCAGTCTTCACAAACTGTGCCAATTTTGCTCTTTTCCTGCAATCGTTTAACCCACCTATATTTATTGAATATACACTAAGGCTTGCCATGCTTCTTGTTAAAAAAATGCCTTAATTTCAACTGCACATCATGAAAAAAAACCTTTTCCAAAACATATATACCATTTCCCGAGACCACCAGGGCTGTAAAAAACATTGTACCACAAATTCCCATTTTATTCAACTTTCCCCCCCCTCACCCTTCCAACCCATACCCCTTCCCCCGAAACCCCCCCCTCCTCCACCCCTCACCTTTCTTACCCCCCCTCCCACTGGAAGCACTCAGGCCTTGGTCTGAGCTAATGATGGTTGTGCGCGGCAGCGTGGAGCATAGGAGCAGCTGTTACTTAAAACACAACAATCATATGAACCATATCTTGCCCCCCCCCAAACCGTCCCCCCAAGAAGCACACAAAAAAGAAAAAAAAGAAACCAGAAGAAAAACCCATCTAATCAAGAAAAAGAGCCTACACATAACTTAAATCCCTATAACTGAGCCCGAAACCGGCTGTATAGACAAAGGGGGGGGGGGGGGAGGAAGAGTCCCACTATTGAACCCAGCAATTCAGATAAATAGAACAGCAAACACATTCTAATTTTTAGACCCCTTGCCAGACTTAATACTCCGCCAATCAAACGTATTTGAGTCACACAGAGTCCAAAAACTCCTTTGCCTTAACTTCTGATGAAAAATATATAGTCTTCCCATCTTTCAATATCTTGAGCTGCGCTGTATTCACTAAATAAACCTGAATGTGTTTGTCCTGAAAGGGCTTGATCAGCTGGCGGAGTCTCCATCGCCTCTCCACCGTCCCGTGGCAGAAGTCCGGTCTCACAAAAAAAGAAACCCAAATGTATGTCTGTCTGTCTGTTTGTCCTTTATGCATTACTACACCATTCATCCGATCGCCATGAAACTTTGGGAAATTGTTGAGTACACTCCTGCGAAGGTTTCTGGCATAATTTTGTTAAAATATTGGCCCTCCAGGGCCCTCATAATCTCTCGAATACTGAAATTGTCAGAGAATTTGCGAGCATCGTCGACAGTTATGCCCCCCAAACGGAAATCGATTGGTCGATCTACAGCTGAAGCACGAAAGAAAAAGGCATTACAAGCTTCAGAAACAGACGAGCAACGGGAAGCAAGATTAGAAGCTGTTCGAACACAAACTGCTCAAGCACGTTCTTCTCAAACGATCGAGCAACAACAATCAAGATTAAAGCCGATCGAGTACGCACTGCTCAAGCCCGTTCTTCTCAAACGAACGAGCAACGACAATCAAGATTGGAAACAGATCGATTACCCACTGCTCAAGCCCGCTTGAATAAAACAGGAGAGCAACGAGAATCAAGATTGGAAGCCGATCGAGTACGCACTGCTCAAGCCACACTTTCTAGGGTTTTCCTTATTAAAATGAATACGTTTCAATAAAAATGACACAATGTAAATTGAATGTTATCATAACGAGTTTCCTTGAATTTCCTTTCTTCTGAGATTGCAGCAACGCACAACTGGTAAGCTAGTACTTTATTATACAGTTGGGGGAGATGGAATAGTCTGAATTGAAACTTGTACGAGTGTGAGGTTAGTAGCTGTGTCGGTACTGTCAGTGTCAGCACCGGTAGGGGCAATGGGAGGTGCAAGTTGTAGTAGCTTCAAGACAAGGGCCATAGTGCAAAAAGCTATGCCACCAGAAGTGAAGGAGCCCCCTGCTGAAATGAGGGAAAGAAGGAAACACATCACTGCTAGCCTGGATTCCGCGAAAGGATCTGTATCTCCGCTTCTTAGAGAGTGCATGAGGGAGAAGTACGGTTTTGCCTGCCATCTAACAGACTGGTCTTGCAGAAGCGACTATTCAAAAAAGTTCTTCTGGTTCTGAGCTGTGCAACTTAGCCATGTCTGATCTATTTGACAAAGACAAAACAATGTTGTAAAAATATACTTTTTAACTATAGGGACGATTTACAGTATTCCGTGTGAAGCGGCTTTTTGTCTTCTCTCTTTGAGTCTTTTGTAAGTCATAATAAGTTACGAGGCAGCAGCTGCCACTCGTGTACAATAACATTCACACACTTACCCACTGTGTTCTTAGGATTAACCCTGAAACTTGGCAGTGGCTGCAACTGAGTGAGAAATAAAACAAGGACCAGGCCCGGACTGGCCGTTTTGGGCACCGGGCAATCCCCCGGTGGGCCGCACGGGTGGGGCCGGTTTGGGGCCCCTGGGGGGCGTTTTTGTTACAGGCCCGTTTTGCAGCATAGCTGCAAAAACGGGCCTGTAACAAAATCGGCCGAAAACCGGCCCTGGCAGAGAGCGCGGCCGCCCCCCCACCCCCAGGGGGTAAGGAGGGGGGGCCGGCCGAGCACTTTGCCAGGGCCGGTTTTGGTTCCCAGTCCGGCCCTGACAAGGACCCGCTGGGTAGTAAAATGTGCAGACTCCTAGGGCAGGGTAATAACCTATGAGGAAAGAAAATCCTAGGCCACCAGCAAGGTAGGTGAGCAATTGGCTAGAACCAGCGGTGAAAAGAACAATCGAGGGTAAATGTATATAAAGATTATATGTTTAATTAACAGATCAAAATCATATAGAGACTCTAACAAAAGTCAAACTATATGATAGGATAAAAACATCTTTCATAAAGCAAACATAGAAAAAATTATATTACCACAAAGTACATATATCATATAAATCATACACATTACAATTAAAACATTTCATACAAGATTGTCACAATAAAGTGCTGAAAAAATATATATTTTTTTCAGCACTTTATTGTGACAATCTTGTATGAAATGCTTTAATTGTAATGTGTATGATTAATATGCTATGTACTTTGTGGTAATATAATTTTTTCTATGTTTGCTTTATGAAAGATGAATCATACCCCTTACCATTGGACGCTTGCTAGAATGACAGTGTGGTGACACGAACAATGAGCTGACTTATTTGCCCTAATACCAAATAATCCTGTCAAGGAGTTCCACGAAGGCCATATCAGAATGACTCACAAATGTAAACTGGTGTATGTGTGTGTGGAATTCCTGACTCACCCTTGGTAGCTTGGCAGACGAATCAAGGCCTTTCTCAGAGAAAATTCTCGAGGTATATGTACAATAGCCATCCAGTCAACAATAAAGTTAAGAAATTAGGACCTTTAAAGGTACAGCTGATCAATGCTTCAATAAATGGAAGTGGGTAACACATGTATTTCAGGAACACTAATAATGAAATGAAATGAAAAAAGGAACTTAATAAAGCGCACTGTGGCCGAGCGGCTTCCTGGCGCTGAGGGGGGGGGAGACGGGTTCTGCACTGCAACCGGAGGGACTAACCGGGGAAGGCCTGAAGAAAACGAAAGGTTTTTAATGCCTTTCGAAAAGCTGGGTAAGTGGGGATCGAACGGATAGATAATGGAAGACTATTCCAATACTGGGGAGCCAGAACCGAGAAACGGGTGCCACCGATACGGGCTTTACGGTAGCGGGGAACTTGAAGAAGGAGTTGAGAAGATGACCGAAGAGTGCGAGAGGGAGTATAGGGAGTGATCAAAGAAACGATAAAGAGAGGGGCGGAATGGGTGAAGGCTAAAAAGGCTAGGCAGGCTAATTTAAAGGAAGAGCGAAAGCATACAGGAAGCCAGTGAAGGGACTTCAGGACGGGTGTGACGTGGGAGAATTTGGGGAGGTGAAAAATGAGCCGGGCGGCCTGGTTTTGGATGGCCTGAAGCCGGCGCATTTCAATAATATTCGGGTATGATGATCCATGTATGGAGGAGGCATGCAGCATGTTTGCCTGGAATTGGTAAAACAAACACCACTAAATTGGAAACAAGTAACTGAGCTTTATGAGTGATACAGAACATATCTCAAGACATTCCCGTAATAAATGAATGAGTTAAGTGCCCCCTGCTAGTATTAGTAATACTTTTTTTTATAAATGTAGAGTTAAGGATTAGGGTTTGGGTTTAAATGTGAATCTAATCTAGGTGGGTCCCTTTTACCTAGTTAATTGTTCCATTTACAACATTGAAATGCAAATACCAGAAAATATTAGACACCAGTTGTCAAGTACATATGTCTTTTGGTTAGTATATATAATTAGTAAAAAATGTTAACACTTGAGACATAACAGCAAATTCAACAGATTAGCTGGTGGTTCTAATTTCTGTTTGTGTTGTTTAGCCAACATGTGTTTCACCTCGTGACTGGCGCCAAGGCCTGTGGCTTTCTCAAGACTGTCAAGTCGCAAGGAAGGAAGAAACACAAGGTGAAGTCTGAACATTAGGTATGATATAGTTCATCTTAGCTCAGAAAAAGTGAGAAGTATTTTATAAGGGTGGGCCCTCAGCTTCCCGAACTGTAGTCTAGAACTAACTAAAGAGAGGGTACACCCAATTCTTCAATCTTCCATCTACTGTAGAGTGGTATGCGTGAATGTTTACAATATCACAAGCGAGTGAGCTGATGGCGCCCAGGTAAATTAGGTATTATATTCAACTTTCTGCAAGGCTGTGAGAAGTCATACTGTGGTTCACAATTTTCAGGATTCTCACTTAAGATAAACCTGCTAGTTAGATATTCTGATTAAAGCACACTGTCCTGAATGCTCTTTGATGTGGGCTATTCTAATGGATATGCTGGCACAAAGTTCCTCTCTGCAGAGATTCTGGAGGACTCGTTTTGGCTCGAGGCCTACAGCTCTCTTTGCTATTGACACACTATATCAATGGAAAGTTGCATGCGCAACGTGGACCTCCCCAGCAGCTCCTATGAGACCCTCCGCCTGATCATTGAGAAGGGAAGAGTAAAGCTACTGAACTCTAACCACTAGTTCCAATGTCATTCATATCCAGGGCACGAGTCCTAAAAAGAGAAGTAGGGGGACGCTGTCACCGGAAGTGATGTCACAACAGGAAGTGACGTCATGAAAGGTGCGCTCCGATCTCGTCCCAGAGACCCTCGAGTTAAGTCCAGCTGTTTGGCAGGGGGGACAGCGTCCCCCCGGTAAAATAAGTGGGGGGACGCCGTCCACCCGCGTGGTACCCCGACTCGAGCCCTGTTCATATCCCTAAATGATTCACACAGATTTCAAACTCACTGTGCTTGCATTTTCTTTCAGATTCACACAGCTCTTTTCTGTGAGTAGTGGTGTCTTACTCCAGTCTTAAATGTGAATTACTCCTGAATAGAGAAGCTGCCTAACGCAGCATTTTCTGTAAGTGTGTCTTACTCTAGGTGTAGACATGACTTAACCATGAATCTCCAGGAATAAGACATGCTTACATTAAAAAAAATGTTTAGAAGTCCATGAAGCATCTTTCTTAGAGTAAGCATATCTTACTCTGGAAATAAATGCGTAAATTACACCTGAGTCTGGAGGAAGAGACAACTACTCACATAAAACACCTTGTTAATGTGCCCAGAATATGAATGTGTAATTCACAACAAGAGCCTGATACACAAAGGTAAACGTACACTTTTTTGTAAGCTTACTTTTTTTATGTATTCAGAAACTACGAGTTAATAGTAGGTTTACGAGTGTGGATAGTCCACAGTCGGGGCAGAGAACGCTGCACATAAAAAGACAGAAGAGGTCTCGACTGATGAGTGTGCACAGTCATAAACTTACTACTAACTCGTTGTTGGTGATTACCAAAAAAACTTAAACTTAAGCAAAAGTGTACGTTTAAACTTAAACTTGCACAAAAGAGAAAGTTTACCTTTGTGAATCAGGACCATAGACGTGAGTAAGTTAGACAAAGTCATAAAAAAGCTTAGTGAAACTGGCCAGTGGTGTTTGACTTCTCCCTCCTCTCCTTAATTATTGAGTTTACTTTGCTGTTCCTTATTTATTATATCTTTTCATGGAGTGCCACTTGCAGCTTTGGCGCAGCAGTAGGGAAGAAAAGTTGTGGTCCGGTGCAGGATGGTCCAGGGTTTTAATAACGGTGGAAAGCATGACCAACAGATGCCAAACAAGAGCCTATCAACGCTGGAGAAGTGGTGAACAGGAAACTGCAGGCGAAGGGAGCTGCAAAGACTGGTGCAGCTTCAGACTCGGCAGACCACAAGTCGCATCCTCTGCTTCAGGCATTGCAGACATCTAGGGCCTTATTTATGAAGGCCTTGCGCTGCCGGTGCGTCACTTTTTCCCATGTTAAAAGTGACGCACCGGCGGCGCAAGGCCTTCATAAATAAGGCCCCTAGGGTGCAATGGGGCTCCCGCCCTTCGGGGATCTCAATTCAGTCTCAACTAGGCCTATCTGTAACATTCGGGCGTCTCCGGGGCTCCCCGACACATTCTGCAGGGAGTCCCCATCGAACTGAAATACGTCACTGCTTTCTGGATGTCCTCATCCGCGCGTGTGATTCATGCACGATTGTGAAACATGAGTTTAGAAAATGTAATGCACAGGAAATGACAGGGCGCGCACCCACAATATGATCGATCATAACATGATGATCAACTCCAGAACTAGATCGCATATTCGGTCAGGTGAGACATGTCAGACCGAGGCCCCCTGGAGGCACGCTGGCCTAGTCTGTGCGTCAGCGCTGTCGTTCAAACACTGCCATACTTACTAAAGAAACCTGAGGCACAGATGTTATTCCATGTTTATTATTAATGTATGCCGTGGGTATCTGAATCAAAAGATGCTCAACAGAAGCTTTGCACAATCTAAGCTTGTTTCACTTTTGTCAGCAGCAAAGCGATTCTTGCACGCGGTTGTAGCTTGCTCTTTTTCTGTGTTTTAAGACACATCTCTTGAGGGGTTTCCTCACACCCCAAAACACAAGCATCCGGCTCGGTAGTAGCAGCTCACCGAGACAGGAAACCCGCAGAGCTGCCTTCTGGCAGCTGCAGAGACAGTCTACACGTGACATCGGTCAAGGGGAGGCGAAGGGCAAGATGTCATACTTTACATAACTTCCCTTTACTCCGGAAGTGATTTTTCTTTGAGACCATTATGTGTCTCCACTTATGAATCCTGACACTTCACAGGTCTGAAATGAAAACGCCCTTCGTAGTTGAGGAGGGCGGACCTGTGACCGTGGGCGTGATTCTCAAAGTCTGTTAAAAAGGAGAAGTTCTACTTCCCAGACATTTGTTATCGTTTGTAGAATCACACCAAATAAAACGATTATGTACTCTGTCCTGCTGCTCTTTCAAATCGCTTCAAGGGGCAAGTATCACACGGTGTTTGAGGATAGTGGATTTTGTGTAAGCCTGCAGCACTAGAGACAGTGTCCTTAAGTTCTTGAGTGTTCTAGTTACTGATATTTGTGTAGCGCCCTTCTTAACTAATGTGGTTTCACAGCGCTTTTTGAGCGTCATCCCACTTGGTTGTAGCCTGACTGTGCAAGTGTAGGTGGGAAGTGGGAAGTGTTTGATGTTGTGTGTGGCTGCACATAATCATGCTTGCTTGTTTACTACAGATAGGCTGCACCGCATGCATGCATGTATGTTGTATTTATATGACACATAACCTAACATAAAGGCAGTGGAGCAGTGTACTGTGTCAAAGGCAAAGAAGCAGTCAAGGTGATATGAGAATGAACAGCAAGATGGATTGAGGCGGGCCCTTGGCTCCTCCATCAGAAAGTGGACACCAGGTGATGTCCCTTCACCACTGGACGACTGGCAGTTAAGCAGGGGCAGCTCCTCCACTAGGGCGGAGGAGCGTCGCCCCACTGCTTGCTCGCAGTGCAAGAAATCCAAAACATAAAATGGTAATAACTAAAAGCTATTACCATTTATGTTTCCCTTGTGCATTGGGGGCAGGCGGGGCGGGGCTGCTCCGCTCATTGAGCATGGCAGGGGAGGAGTGGTTTGCACACTCCTGCTCCATTGGTCTTGTTTTACACATCATTTAACTGAACCAGCAACCAGTGTAGCTGTAATTTTAGGCAGCGTTTTCTTCAGGGATCCTTACAGACCCAAGGCCACCGCCCCTTAGTGCAGCACCACCTGAATACCAAGAATCTCCTGCTCTGTAAATATGTAATATATAATTGTCCAAGCCTAATCGCTGTTAAAATGTAATCCTGAGTGAATTTGCAATTTGTATATATATAACTCTAACCACTAGTATATGTAGTAGACCTTTGTACTTACTACCACTCCTATATGATCTTAGAGTGTATCTGTTTATATCTCTTCCTTGAGTGACTTTACAACTTGTACATTTGCAATTTTTTTTGTTTGTATCTCTTATGTAATCTCAAGTAATCCAAAGTCCTTACGTAACACAACTGGTTCTTTTGTAAAGCGTTCTGACACCTTCGGGTAATGTTCGCACTATATAAAATCGCATTAAATAAATAAGTAAAACTCCTGAGTGCGCAAAGACTGTTTGGTCAGCCCTCTCAGGCCTCCCAAACCAGTCATGTGCACTCGGCCCTTTCTCCATGCAAGTTGTCATTACCCACTAGCCAGGTATTTTTAGAACACCATCCTTTCCTCCACTCCTTCCCTGCAGAATCAACAGCCTCTCATAGTCAATAACTTAGTGTTTCCACATAGTTCGTCCGGTCGCTGCACGCCCGTTCTGCAGCGGAAGGGGAGGGGTCCTATGATGAAGCATGCCACCATGGGTAATCCTGGTGGGTGAGGGTTTTACAGAAAACCTATTGTTTTCCCATGTGAAGGAACAAGAACTTCCACAAAGTAAGGCTGGTTCCTTTTTTTTCTGTGTAATACTGTCCTTGGGGGGTGGCCCCAGCCCTTATCCACTAACCCCCCCCCTTTTTTGTATACATAAAACAAGGACACACTTTATTTACCTGCAACTTGCATTCTTTTGTTTTTCTTTATCAAGTGATGCATAGCCAATGCCTGGTGCAAACACTTTATGCCACAGATTGATATTTGGCTTTGAGTGTTGTGGGCCTTTGAACAAACTACACTTAGAATACATGTCTGCATTCTGCAACACACAATTATGTGCCCCACAAAGGAGCCAGATGCGGTAAGGATTTTTTTGTAGGTTCAGACGAATTGCGAGCAGTGTTTGACTCCTTTCTGGGGCACCAACATGTCTCTCTCTGCCTCCAGGAAGAGCCTCAAGTTACCTCCTCTACTAACTGGTGCCAATCATCCATATGGCACCCCTGGGCACCATCCTAAGAGTACTCTTGGGATCCGTGGAAGAACAGAAGAAGGACTGCATCTTCGTTTCATACCTGTAAGGAGACCTGAAGGGCTGGATCTTCTTCCACATAGACCAAGGATAAAGACGTGGATTCAAAGGCTTCCTCTGTGGCTATAGGGACACCACAAGCCACAAGAGGCCATTTTCCTGAAGTGCCCAGCCGACCAGTAGCAACTGAACCTAGACTAGACCTTGCTGTCGGACTCTGCCTGACAATCGGTGAGTCTCCAAGTGCCGTCCCCTGAGGAACTGGAGGCATTAGAAGTGTGATCCAGTGGTTGTTTAGGTACCAGCAGAAAGTTTGAAAGTTTTTAGAAACTTTACTGATGGAGCTTCAAATGGACCAGCAGGAAAAAAGTATCTGACTTCCACAGCGTCAGATTGGATTTCAGCTTCCTCTTGGTCAATGTCCCACACCTCCAAAAAATGATTATGTATTATTTTACGTTGGGATTTAGAAAATGTTCGGCAAGAAATCTATAACCTCTAGAGTGTCAGCGGACCAACCTGCTTCAGGTATCAAGTCTACGATCCCAAAGCAGCAGCTAGTTTCAGCAATGAATCACATGGGAATATATCTCTTTTCACTAAGTCCCATTCTGTGTAGGGACGTAGAAGACATTTCAAATTAGTTTCTACCAGAAAGGGACAAAGTTCCTTTCTGAAGTGGGATTTAGAAACTTTTTTGAACGTTTTGACTTTCAGACTTTCATCAGGCTAATTCACTTGATGTATCCAACCCGAGCTCTATCGCAGTTAGCCTGAAGTTTACCCGTGGTCCGGGTCTACCGCTACCCTTGAACAGCATTAGTGCTTTACTTTTTCTTGGCACTTTTTTACTTAAATAGTTTAAAATTCATATCTCCGGTTCCTCTTATTGGATTTGTGTCATGTTGGGACAATTTTGCTTATGAAAATATTCTCTAATTTTATAAACTAAAGTGGGATTTTTATTATTTTTGTTTTTTAGTTTTTTGACTGTTTTCGTACAACTAAATGCTTTACATATGTTCTTTAAGTTAAGCCTGTCTGCTCAGTGCCAAAGCTACCAGGGGCTGAGTTCCAGTTCAAATTACTGAAACCTTTGACTTGACCTAACAAGTTAGTGAATTTATAACTTGCAGTCAACTTCCCCCCACCCCAACTAATAGTTGCTTTCTTACACGAGCACAGCCCGAAAACTTCTTCCTTCTGATTTACCCTATCAAAAAGTATCTACAATTAACAAAAGTCGTTGAAATCAACAGAAAACAGGAAGGTGCTATTCTGGAAGAATAGAAAGCCATATTGATGAATACATGTGATAGTTACATTACTGTAGCCATAATTCCACATCTTTGAAAACGCACAGATCACTAGAATTGTTATCTCCATATCCCTAGGCCCAGTCACACCTGCACAGTGAGGGACAATGGCTAGGTAAGAACAGAAATCCCCAGACAGTAGTCAAAGGAATCTTGTGGTAAGCAGCTGATACATATAAGCACTACTTCCCTTTTTGTGATACGTGGAATGGCGCTACATGTGTCTGCTGCTTCTCTTGAGAGATAAGTAAATGCACTTTTCACCTGTGAAAACACAATGATCCTCTAGATTTAAAAGTGAGCAGACTGTGCTTGATTGTGTAGGCTTGCTTCAGAGGCACTGGCTCGGTGCAGAGCTCAGCACCTTTTTATCACTTTGCAATGTCTAAATGGCATACATTTAACTTATATTATCTCTGATTTGATGTATGCGCTGCAGAAACGAAAGCTCTGAAACAGAGAGAGGCAATCAGTGGTCTCTGTTTCCCAGCTGCAGTTTATACCCAAGATTATAAGTTGACCTACACAGTCACAACATGTTTTTCACAATTTTTACTATGGGGACAAGCTTTTCTTCAATATTTAATATGTTTCACTTAAGCACCTTGCTTTCTGGGGACAGTTATGGGCGACTTACTAAAGGTCTAAAAAGAAATCAAGGTTTCATTACCACATGAAACTGAAGTTGTTTTCACACCGCAGCCTAGCCGGACACAACCGTGTTATGTATGTGGGTGGTGTGACTACATTTTAGCAAACATCTGACATTTAACTTCCATGCCACTGGCACATTTCTTGCTCTATCTAACCACAGCTTTTCTAGAGAAATAAGTAAGGCAGTTGGGTGATATATTTTTACAGCACGTTTGCTGACAGTCATGATACTAGCAATACCAAGAGGAAAAGGTGAGGAGACCATTACAGTATGGTGTCATTCCCTACACAGTGAATGACGCACAGCCAATACTGGTTGCTAAAGACACTCTGTTCTAATATTTAAGCATTTTTCTTGCTCTTTAAACCTTACAACCTACACTGTTACCAGTGATGAACATCCTCAGGAGAGGGTGTGAGTGCCAACATTCTAAGTGTTATCATTGACCGAGCCAACCTTACTTTGGGTGCTGAATTAAAATAGTCTACATTATGAAGGTGCCATGCTCTTCCATCATTATAGCCCTGCTGCCTCAGGCTATATCAGCTGATAGTAGCCTGCTTCGTTTCCTTATTATAGTCCGTGGCCTGCTGCACAATCCAATACTTTAGGAAGGGGCCCTTTTACAGACGGTGTAGCCCACTACAGAAGACGAAAATGCATGCCTAGACATAGACATCTTGTGTGTGCCTTTTGTATGTCAGTATGACTCTAAGGACCATTTGTCAGTGTATGTGTTGGTGAGTCTTTCTCCACACCACCTGTGGAACATGCAGGAGCACATCAGCTCTGCCACCAAAGAAGCAAACTTCCACATGAGTATCTTAAGAAAAATAAAGCCCTTCCTTCCCCCGGATGAACTCAAGTCTGCTGTTCAAGCTCTAGAGATTCCCAGGTTTGACTATGGGAGTGCACCCCTTTGCGGCATACCCAGAGCTAACCCGGCGCCACTAAGAGCCTCTCTTAACTCTGCGGTTAGACTCATTACAGGATCAAAAAGGAGCAATCACATCACTCTGGACCTGAAATCACTTAACTGGCTTCCATATGAGGCAAGGATTAATTTGAAAATTGCCTGAATGATACATAAAGCTCTACATTTAAACACCCCAAGGTATCTTGCACAAAAACTAGAACCGTCTGGTGGTGTCAGAGCATCTAGAAGCACTTGTTCCCTTCTGCGGAAACCATCAACATTTAATGAAAAGAAAACTTACAACTGAACCTTCTCAGGCGTGGCCCCCAGAATCTCTAACGCCCTTTCCCCTTAAATCAGAATGAATCCCTCAACTGCCTCATTCAAGAAAGAATTCAGAGGACACTAATAAACACATCTATGCCAATGAACGCATGAACTATACACCAGAACTTGATATATACCTTGCCTGTACGCCTATTTCTCGTAAATTATGTTCTTACTCTGTTTTACTGGTTGCTGTCACCCTGGAACCTGTGGTGTGCTCGATAGGAGAGTCTACCACATCTTGTCCCTTCTTGCTAATGTTGTTATTTTTATAAATGTTGCCTTGAATCATTGTAAAGCGCTCTGATACTCGCAAGGTACCTGTTCACACTATATAAAACGACATTCATAAATGTAAAAAAATATGGTGTTTGACATGTTCGCCAATGGTACGATGTCATACGTGAACAGTTTATTACGCAACACATAATAATTGGGGATTGTTAGCCTATTTCTAACCACCGTTGGAAAATGAGGGAACTGAGGCACAGGGAGATAACCTAATTGAACCAAGACTCAGTGGAGAAGCCAAGATTGGAAATCAGGTCGCTGGCTTCCACAGTGGATAGCTGGGGTTTGTGCACACAGGAATATGTAAATAAAAAAATCCAATAAAAATATATATAAAAAAATAATAATAATTCTGCTCTTTTCTTGTATGCCAGTATGTTCGTAAACGAGGCTGCCGAATATGGGTATCTCTTTCGGTACTCTGAGGGTTAAATGAATCTGATAAACTGATCACAGAGCCAGTGCTACAGATCCAGACTAATCAGCCCCAAAAATATGGAATTATTTTATTTTTTCCTCCCACACTCAACAGGCTCTATCCAGCCTTAATGAGTCTAATTATATACTGTGGTGTGTTCTTTGTGTCTGAACACGCGCTTGCTCAAGCGCAGGAACACTGGAGGCTTAAATATCAGCGTACCTGTCAAACATCCTTTATTTATGTAACAAAAATATATAATGTTCGCGCCAGGCAGCTTTTTTTGTATTTCGTGTTACAGCAGCTGATGTTGCAAGAGTGGAAAAAAAGCTCCATCTTAAAGGGGTAAAACTAGCTCATTGATTTATGGCTCATGGATTTAAAAGTGTGTATGGTTGGACAGCTGTAATGCGCCTCAGAGTCAAACACACTGTACCAAACCTCGCTTGTTGCAAAGCAACGTCCTGTAACCATGCTACTATCTCTGGAGCTTGGCAGAGGAGTATACACAGAGCTCTCTTGGACAACAAACATTGGTAAAGCCAATAGGGGTGACCTTTTTAGTGGAACACGAGTTTGGTAACAGCTGCACAACTTTTTGCCTGTTGCTTCCAGCTGACGTAGAAAGAAAACTCCACAATCAAGTAACATCTTGGGGTGCAGTAATATTTGGCCTGGGAGAAGGACCCCTTTGCTGAGCACATTGTATCAACAGAGATAAGCCGTACCCTTATGAAAAGAAGTTGTAAGATTAAGTCTGTGTTGTGAGTGGTGAAATTAGAAAGGAAAACATGGCAAAATAATGCATAGCAGATACTTTTGCCAAAAGGTCATCTTAAATAAGCCTATATGATTATCATATTTACTTTATGAACAAACAGGCATAAATCCAAGACGCTCTAATGGGAGTAAAGTGTAACAAATGAGCGAGCAAGGCAATTAGTGACTAACACTGTGACTTATGACAGGCTGAAGCATCCAAACGGCACGAATTTCCTAGGCGAAAAGCCAAACCATAACTCTACAATTAATGTCACTGTCTCAGTAAAGTACATACATCAAACCACTCCAACTGCGCTTCACACTACATATTGCATCTGCAGTCTACAAAAGGTGTTCTCGATGACCTGATTACCAAACCCTAAAGGGAACACAGATGAAACAAAGTAGGTATCCTTACAACTTCACAGCCTTGATAGATGGTCATTCTATCTTCCAGGTCACTGAAAACACATTTGGAACAGACACATAGATTCGTATTTCATGTTGTTCCGCTGTATTGCTGAATGCCAGCCTCCTATTCACCTTTCTACCATTTCCGTACTGATGAAAGATGCGCTTTACATCATCAGGTCAGATGACTTAAGTCTTTCCTGTTCGAATAAAATTGCACTGCAGGTAATGCCACTGTTCTATGATTACTTTTTTGCTTTTCCTTGCTGGAGACTGATATATTCAGTTCCCCCATCACCTTCTCTTACCCTATCAGTATGCCACAGGGATGTATGACGTTACAACGCATACTTTTACCACACATACCATTACAACGCGGTATTTACAACGAATACCGTTACAACGCATAGCGCTTAGAGGTGCTGGATAGTGGTAAGTATAATTTTCTATTCCAACTCCAGTCCCCGTGGACACTAGGAAAGGTGTTCGATAGAAAATTAAACTTATTCCCTATCCTAGAGCGCCCCCCAGCGCAATGCGTTGTAAAGGTATGCGTGGAAATGCCTGCGTTGTAATGGTAGTGCGTTGTAAAAACTTCGTTGTAACAGTTGTATACCATGCCACAGTCTTGTCCACCTGTTCTAGACATATGCTCTTTTCACTCCTTTCATTCTCCTCCCCATCTGTTTCTCACTTTTTATTACCTGTCTCTATTTTATATCCTCTCCCCTTTGTGCTTCTCCTTAACTCATTGATTCTCCTTTCCAATCCTCCTTTTTTTCTTTAACCTTAGTGTGTTGGTCACTGCACTCAATTAGACAGACTACTACCAACACAGATATCTACTACAACGTTTCTTTTCCATTTTTATTTTACACTCTTATAATTATACTACCTCTAATACTTCTTTAGGGCTCGAGGCATCTTGTCAAATGTTTTTTAACCCTGGATTTATCGCCAGTTCTTGGGAAATGGGTAACAAAGAAATACGTAATTTTGTTAAATAAAATGTTACTATTAATCAACTTAATCATTCATTGAGCTGACCATCAAACACATTGAAATGGCCACGTTTTCCATTCTTCAAGCCTTCAATCCAACAAGACTGCATACTGCACTTTAATACATTAAGGTATAAACATCTGTTTTTCTGCGCCTTGATACCCTTGGTTGAGACGTGCGCTCTACAAACACACATGTTGTGGCAAGCATTATCGGCTGGATGAAGAACAATTCCCTTAAGATTAATGCCAATAAAACTGAGATTCTAGTCTATGGGCAGACTGTGGTCCTCTCCCCGTCCCAGTCAGGACAGCTAAAAACCTGGGGTTCACTTTTGATGAGGGTCTGATGTTTGATGCTCTGGCCAGCCGCACTGCTAGCACCTGTTTCTACTTCCTGAAAACTCTTAGAAAGGTGCTTCCATATATTCCATCTGAACTGCATCGACCCACCATCATTGCTCTAGTCACTTTCTGGCTTGATTACTGCAATGCATTGTACCTCAACATCAATTTGGCCTCCCTGAACAAGCTTCAGGTCATTCAGAACGCGGCGGCCAGGCTGATCCTTAATATTCCTAAGCATTAATCAGCCAGGGAGGGGATCCGGGCTCTGCATTGGCTCCCCATTAAGAAGAACATCTCCTTCAAAGTCCTTGGTACGGTCTATGGGGCTTTGCACAGCAAAGGCTCGCCGCAGCTGGAAACCATGTTCCAATGGTACACCCCAAGAAGGAGCCTGAGATTCTCCTCCCAGAGACAACTGATCTCTCCTAAATTTCGCATGGTCAGATGGGGCGGATCATGGATGCTCCTTCTCTGTAGCGGTCGCTAAACTCTGGAACACCCTGCCCCCCTCTATCTCTAATGAGGTATCTTTTCTGGTGTTCAGAAAGCTGCTGAAGACATGACTTTTTTCAACATAGTTGGCACATCTGTGCCTTTCTTTTTCCTCTCTGTCTGCCTAGCGCCTTGACACCCACGGGTATTTGTGCACTTTATACATTTTAACCTATCCTATGTTATGTTCCACAAGAAACAAATTACTTACCTGTACAGTATGATTCTCCAGTATTGATATCTTTTATAGATTCACATGCTTGTATCTTCCCCGTCCTCATGGTGGGAGTCTCACGGTAAAGGAAATAAATAGAACTAAGAAGATAAAACTGCATAGAAACCATAGACAGGGTATGAGAAAAACGAGGACCCCCTGGGTATCGACAATGTACAGATTCCTAGGGCAGGGTTGAACCAACTTGAGTAAAAACAATCCTAGGCCATCCACAAGATAAGTGACTATGAAGGCTGGGACCAGTGGAGAGAAAGAATTGTCAAAAACAAATGTATACGTAAAAACAATATATTTAATTAACAGTAGATAAAAATCATATAGAGACTCACGCACATAGGTCAAACTATATGATACAATAAAATTATGACATAAACACTTATTAACTACATACATCAAACATATTCAATAAAAACCAAATACATCATAGTAATAGTGCAAATAATGGGAATTTAGTATAAAAGACTCGACGCGCGTTTCGGCAGTAGGGACACTGCCTTCTTCAGGAGTCGTTGGTGAAACTATATTGAATGTATTGCTTCGTATGGATGAAGGTAAATCGATGATAACTTCCTTAGAGTTGATAAAAAGATAGAAGAAGGCAAAACCACTTGATGGGGCTAGTACCTATTATGCTGATAGCTCAGATACTGCAGGTTATTGTATCCAACTATTGGGCTTCATAATGGCATCCAACTAGTAGCCATCACTTTAAGTAAAACGATTCCCAAGTATTCCAATTGTAGTTTACAATGATTTCTAGATGTATTTGCAAGTTAAAAAAGCCATGAGCAGTAAATGGGCTTACAATAAAAGCCCAAATTCCGGCCACAAGATGGTGCTGTTCTACCGTTTATAAAGGATGAGTCATTGTAATAGCCGATCGAAGAAGAGACGTAGTTCCGTTAGCACGATGGTCTCTTTACGTGTAGACGGATACGTGGACTGCAGGATGGTGCAGCTCCGGACCCAAGATAGCGGGAATAACCTCGCCCGTTTTTCGTCGACCAGCGAGGTTATTCCCGCTATCTTGGGTCCGGAGCTGCACCATCCTGCAGTCCACGTATCCGTCTACACGTAAAGAGACCATTGTGCTAACGGAACTACGTCTCTTCTTCGATCGGCTATTACAATGACTCATCCTTTATAAACGGTAGAACAGCACCATCTTGTGGCCGGAATTTGGGCTTTTATTGTAAGCCCATTTACTGCTCATGGCTTTTTTAACTTGCAAATACATCTAGAAATCATTGTAAACTACAATTGGAATACTTGGGAATCGTTTTACTTAAAGTGATGGCTACTAGTTGGATGCCATTATGAAGCCCAATAGTTGGATACAATAACCTGCAGTATCTGAGCTATCAGCATAATAGGTACTAGCCCCATCAAGTGGTTTTGCCTTCTTCTATCTTTTTATCAACTCTAAGGAAGTTATCATCGATTTACCTTCATCCATACGAAGCAATACATTCAATATAGTTTCACCAACGACTCCTGAAGAAGGCAGTGTCCCTACTGCCGAAACGCGCGTCGAGTCTTTTATACTAAATTCCCATTATTTGCACTATTACTATGATGTATTTGGTTTTTATTGAATATGTTTGATGTATGTAGTTAATAAGTGTTTATGTTATAATTTTATTGTATCATATAGTTTGACCTATGTGCGTGAGTCTCTATATGATTTTTATCCACTGTTAATTAAATATATTGTTTTTACGTATACATTTGTTTTTGTCAATTCTTTCTCTCCACTGGTCCCAGCCTTCATAGTCACTTATCTTGTGGATGGCCTAGGATTGTTTTTACTCAAGTTAGAAACCATAGACAAGCATAGACTTTGGTAGCCCAGTACCATAATTATCTGGACCAAATGCCAGCCAATGAGACGCCAGCCCTGAGATCACAATCCTTAGCAGAGCCATCACAACTCAGATTTCCAGCCCATAGTGTGAGCCAAGGAAGTTTTTTTTTTTTTTATATTTATTGAGAGTTCATACCAGTAAATTACATATTCATAAATACATACATAGATACATACATAGATACATAGAAATATACCATCAATAAAAAGAATAATAGACAGGTTAAATAACTACAATACCAATGAGTCATTCATTTTACACTCTAGCTGTCCTCCAGGCAGCTACTGGGGCCCAAAGTCGCATACCTATTTCCCTTGTCTTGGCTCCCTTTAATTCATATAGTGCTTCCTCAATGTTATGGATACCCAACATTCTACACATCCACATTTGAAACGTAGGTGCTTCTATATCCTTCCAAGCTGCACTAATTAAGATCCTAAGGATTGCTACAGAGATAAAAACTAAAGCTTCGGCCTCAGTGCGCATATTTAGTTTCACATCACATCCAATTATTATCAGGGTTGGGGATAGATTAATTTTGACATCTAGCAGCCCCTCTAGAAACCGCTCTATTTCAGTTTTAATGCTTTTTAGTTTTTCGCAGCCATAGAACATGTGTATGATATCAGCTGGACCATTTCCACATCTGGGACAATTGCTATCTGCCGCTTTCCCCCAAGAAAATAATTTTTCCGGCGTATAGTATAGATTGAATAAAGTTTTATAGTGTTGGGCCCTGAGATTCGAAGAGCGCAGAAACCTTTTATCCATAGCTAGAGCCTTATCAAGATCTACTACCGGATCCGCCAATTTTTTGGTCCAGGCAGCTTCCATTTTACCCATATCGTCCATTGATGCTTCAATAAATATTTTATATATATCCCTAATTCTATGGCCCCCGACTTCAGATACTCGAATAATTCATATCTCCTTGACAAAATGATACGTGGCCTAATTGATTTAATTCTATTGACAATCTGTAAGTATTTAAACTCTTGATAACCTTGTAATGAATAGTGTTGCGTAAGTTCTTCAAGTGTTCTACATTGATCTCTAATCATTATTTGCCCCAACTCCACAATACCCTGACTCTCCCAGTGACGCCACGCTCCATCCCTGCTAAGGTTTGGAAAAAGTGTTGAGTTCCAGAGTGGTGTGCTATGATGAAAAGTGGGTATATCTAGGATTTTTTTAACAGTTTTCCACATATACCATACATCTTCAAGCGTCTTATACCCAAATTTCTTGTAATACCTCCTCTGGGTTCTCCTTAATAAGAGCCCTACTGCTTCACTTCCCACCAATAGCTGAAAAATTGATGGTATCACCGCCTGCCTGAGGGTTGGGCCCCCCCGGATGGAATAGAATTGCCATGTCTGTGAGGAGACATGCGAAATGATAGCTCTTTATATCTGGCAATCCCAGCCCTCCTCTTTCTTGTGGTAGTGACATATATCTGTTTGATCGCCTTGTTTTGCCATATTGCCACAAGAATTTCATGAATATAGCCTCAATCTTCTTAATAATCTTCTCATCAATTTTGAATGGGATTGACCTTAATTTATAAAGAACCTTGGGAAACATTGTCATTTTTATAACATTAGCCCTCCCAATTAACGACAGCTGTAGTGAATCCATTCTTTTTAATTCTGTTTCCATCGAATGCATAAGCGGTGTGTAATTATCATTAATTATTTTACCCGGTTCTGCGTTTATTATTATGCCCAAGTAAACTACAGAGTCTTCATATCTAACATCCAACTTAGCTATTTTTTTAGAGCATAGTACTTGTGTTTTGTCCACATTTAATCGGTAACCCGACACATATCCAAACCGACCGGTTATATTAACTACTTCCCTCATAGCTGACTCTGGGTCTTTGGTGATAACTGCTAAGTCATCCGCATATGCGAGAAGTTTAGTCTGAAACCCATTAGTGAGTACTGGTTTAATGGCCACACTGTTCATTATTTGTGTAATTAAGGGGTCTATATAAAGCGCGAAAAGGATTGGTGAACATGGACAGCCCTGTCTCGTACCCCTTGTTATGTTGATCTTACCCGATATTTCACCCATTAATTGGATTCTTGATATAGGTGATGAATACATAGCCTGAATGGCTTGGCAGAATCTAGGACCGAACCCCCTTGCCTCCAGAACCTTCCAGAGAAAACCCCATCTGAAGCTATCAAATGCCTTCTCCGCATCAATGAGGATCATTGCGATCTCCTCCCCCCTAGCAGCACCGATGTCAAATAAGGTGATAGCTCTCCTAATATGATCTGTGGTACCCCTTCCTGGGATAAACCCATGCTGCCAGGGGGAAACCAATGACGCAATGAACCTCCCCATGCGTGCGGCCATAATTTTTGCATATAGCTTGTTTTCGCTTTTAATCAAATATATTGGTCTGTAGGAACCAGGGTTAGTCTTTGGTTTTCCTTTTTTGTGAAAGATCGCTATGTTGGTTTCTTGCCAGGACTCGGGTATTATGCCTGTATTCATGACGCCTTTGAATAAATCTAAAAGCATCAGTGTTGTTTCCTCCCTTAAGCTTTTATACAACTCTAGCGGTATAACATCCGGGCCCGCAGCCTTTCCGCTTGCCAGATCCTGCAGGGCTTCCAATACCTCCGACATAGTGATATCTTGTTCCAAAGATTCGATGTGGGCCTGTTTTAACTTGCTACCCATGTCTAGCCAACTTATATTAGGAACCTCTACACCCGCCTCCTCCTGATATAGTTCTTGAAAAAATTTCCTGAAAGCCTCCAAAATTTCACCTGATTTGTCATATATTTGGCCCTGATATTCAATTTGTGTCACTATGTTCTTACTAGCCACCTGCCTGATTCGTAGGGCAAGTGCTCTGCCTGCTTGCTCCCCAGTTTCGTAGAGGCGTGATCTCTGTGCCTGATAATTTGCTGTCGCCTTTATAGCTAGTTGTTTCTGGATCTCTGCTTTTAGGGAGTTTACTCTATGTAGACTCTCGACAGATAGAACCCCTAGAATTATATCTTGTCTGTGTTGTGTCTCTGCCTCACTCAGCTTTCCCATCAATGCTTCCCTTTCCCTGTTAATCTTTTTCCATACCCGAGTAGTATAGCTTATGGTCTCTCCTCTTAGTCCTGCCTTGAAGCTATCCCAAACCACTCCCCTTGATGCACTATACCTGTTGGCATCAAAAAAGGCCTGGGACCATATTTTCATATGATTCATATAATCCATATCTGCTAATAATTTTTTATCAAATGTCCAAGGCCTAGGAACCTTATATGGTTTATTGATATCCATGATTAAGACTAGGGGATTGTGATCTGACAAGATTTTAGGAAGCTTGCTTATTTGGACACTCTTCAGCTGGGTGGTCGAGATCATAAAATAATCCAGTTTCGAATATTTATTGAAGGGATGCGAAAAATAAGTAAACCCTGTGTAACCCATCACTAGTTTTCCCCACACATCCTCTAAACCATGTGATTGCATCATTGATGTTATCGCTCTAAACACCCTCGGTTTCCTACCTAGGTATGGGCTACCATCCGAGAAATTAGCTGAGATGTTAAAATCCCCACATAATACTATGGGGGTATGCCAGTCAATTAGTTCATTTTCAATGCGACTAAAGACCTCAGACTCATCTGTGTTAGACCCACATACCGAGCAGATAGTAATACCTAAATTCATTTTGCATATGGCCCATCTGCCTAGTGAATCCGCCTTATACCTTTTGGCCCCCCCTAGCCCCACTTTGCCAATTATGGCCACACCTCTTATCATGGAGGTCTGGGATGTGCATGACAGCAATTCGTAACCTTTAAAGTTTAACCAATGTTTTTTCTTCCAGGGTAAGTGGGTCTCTTGTAGACATATTATATCTAGGCGCATCATATTTAGATATTGTTCAAGCTTCCCCCTCTTTTTCCAATCATTTAATCCTCCTATATTAAGAGATCCAATCCTTAACTTAGGCATACCTAGTTTTCAAATATTGCCAGTCCATCAACCTATCCAAGTAGCTAGTACATACATGATATACATGATGGGAACATATCCTTAGTTTCAAATTTACTCTTATGTTTATGATCACATTACCAGTACAAGCTCTCTTCAATTTTTTGATTTCTCCCCCCTCACCCGCCACCCGACCCCCCTTCCCCCCCTCCCTGCCCCACCCCCTAACCCCCCCCCCCCTCCTGCCACCCTTTGAGGCAACCTGGGTTTAGACTCGCCCAGTTGTTGGTGGCCGTGCGGTCCGTACGCCTGGGCTTGCCCCTGACCTGATACTATTCCATCCTAGAAAATGTCAACCATATAACAAATAATAATAGTTTGTCAGCACTAGATTCCCTCTTCTATTTATTTGCCGTTATTTTGTTTCACTCTCTCTTCAACCTCTTTAAGATAGGCCTCCGCCTGGATTTCGCTTATGAAGCTCCTCGTTGAAGGAGGCAAGATGGCGTCGGTGTGAGAGGTCGCTGCAGTGCTTGCTCCAGGGGCCTGAGAATGTCCGTGTTAATATTGCGATAATATTGCCAACCTTCAATTAAGCTTGTCGGCAGATATTTATCTCAGTGATGCTGTGTTGACGCTGTGGATCTTACAGGCTGCCTCAGGCGCACTGTGCTCTCTTCTTGGATGGCTAAGACTTGGATATGACATGGCAGACTGATATGGTGATATGGTGAACGGATCGGCACAGCTGCTAGGTGCCCCACATCTACCGCAACTACCCTTGCCAGGATTATTAGAGGATTACTAAAGTCGCAAAAAGTGCTTGTAAAGGGTTGTGAAAGGCTGTGAAAAGTGATCTGCAGAAGGCTAAGCAAGTAAGCGGCGTAATACTGGCGATGTGAAAACAGATGGCGGATGCTTGATGTTCAATATCGGACTCCTGTGAGGAATGTGAGGAATGGCCAAATACAAGCCTACTCTACGCACTTAGACTCGGGGGTTCACGCAGTTCTTAGAGTCCCCTAGAGTCCCGTAGAGTGACTTACAAGGTGATAAAGCAGCAATCTGCCAGCGATTCGAGCGATTCGAGCGGCACAAGGAGAGAAAACAACAGAATAGGCGGAAAGAGACTCAATGACCCCCTACCTGCCTTTCGTTCTGCCTACGATCTGCCTACGATCTGCCTACGATCGCCTTCATTAGCAGCGGTGTCTGCTTGCTCCACGCGCGGCTTCCCGTTCTCCGCACTCCACTCTCCACCCCCGCCTTTTCCTGTCATCTGCAAACACGGCGGGCAAGCGTAAATAGTCAAGAGATTACGCGTCGTCAAGGGAAACGATGTTGACGGCACAGACCTGATGGAGCTGATTTAAAAAAAAAAGGGCTGTTTTTGGGAGAGAACTGAACGCTCTTCACAAAAGGAGAAAAAACGACAAAGAGTTAAGAGTTAAGAGTTAAAGAGATAAAGAGTCAAAATAGTAAAATAGTAAAAGTAATTTGAGTCTGAGTCTTGCAACACAAAATACATATGGGCCTTCTGGTAGTTAGTCAAAAAATTTATCTAACCTGCTCAGACATACACTCGAGAAAAAATATATGTATAAATACCAAAAACAGAACCAAACTGAGACTCAGATAAAGACTGACACAAAAGCAAAAGTAAAGGCCCAGGCGCAGGGAGGTGAGGGTGATCAAGAAAAACAAGAAAGTCAAGAGAGGATAGAGAGTTCAGATGGCAGAGGAAACACTAAGGAGACTTACAATTTACAAGGACCTCAGAAAATAAAAGAAACACAGAGACGACCCGAAACCAGGGGCTACAAGGCAATGGAAAATAATGATGAAAATAATGATGGCAAAATAAGTGCTAACAAGCCTGATGGGAGAGATAGAATCATCGAGAATGAACAGAATGAACAGAAACTCCACAAGGAAACCGAGAAATCAAAAAAGAAAGCAAAGGAAAAAGAGAGAGCGAAAGGGACGAAAAAGGAACCGGCAACCAGAGAGAATCTTGACCTCTTGGAAAAAAAGGCCAAAAGACTACAAACGATCAAAAACTTAAAAGCTGCAGCTAACATAACTGGTCACTCGATAGGTTCCCAACCCAGAATCTCAAACATATTTAGCCCAGCAATCAAAGATAGACCATAGAGTTGCCTTTCCAATGAAACCGTATTAATCACAATGGATCAACAAGGCGTGCAAAATAAGGCCATCGCTGCCGCAGTTCAAGCAGCACCTCCAGCAGAGCATCTTAAATGGGCCAATATGAGGGAAGAAAGCAGATCGGGCCCTAACATAGACTCAGTTTCAAACATAAGCCCAGTGATGAAAGGGCACATTTCAGTAGAAGTCTTGAATATAGTCTCGAATATAAGCCCAGCGACGGAAGGGCATGCTTCAGCAGAAGTCTCGGATGGATCTGAGTCAGAGATCTATGAGACAGGAGTATCAATTTCCAGCGAATCCAGCGAATCCAGCGAAGAGAGTGATCCTGGCGAGGATCCCAAACAAGAGGAACAGGTCAAGAAAGTACCTTCTCCAACAGATATTGGAACAAAAAATGCCCCAATATACGACAACACACCAACAAAAAAACTGGGGGAAAAAAGAAGTAGACATAACAGGCACTCAAAAATAATTCATGATGAAACAACAGATCCTGGGAGCAACCCAGAACATACCATAGTGAGAACTAAACTCTCACGCAAAAGCCCCCATCGAAAATCAAACGTCGAATCTGAAAGAAACAAGAATATCTCCGACATCCCGGATGAAGACGAGCAGATAAAGCATAGAGAGCCCTCACTAAGTGAAGTCCTCGAATCAATAAAAACTTTTCATCAGGATGTAAAGAAAGATAGCCAAAGGAACCATGTCGCTATCCAAAAATTGGAAGGTGCTATCAATAAAGTTGGCAGTACATGTTTGGAGATCTCTGACAGAATGTGTTCGGTAGAAGTCCGGGCGGAAAACCTGGAATCAGACGTCGGTAAGCTACAACTTCAAGCAAAGGAGCATGAAGGAATAATTAATGATCTAATGACAAAGGTTGAAGACCAAGAAAATCGAGAAAGAAGAAATAATCTTCGATTTCTTGGGATTCCTGAGGGCTCGGAAGGAAATGATCCAAGAAGCTTCATGACCAACCTGCTAAAATCTTCTTTCCCGGAAATCAACTCCTGGGAAATGGACAGAGAAGTATGCCGAGCACATCGTTTCCCTCTCTCATTACCAAAACGTTCAGAGAAATCTCCACAATACCCTAGAGCATTTTTAGTCAACTTTGGAAACTTTCTGGTACGTGACACTATATATGACTTGGCTAGGCCAACGACTAAAAGAGAATATAAGGGTTTCAAGTTTTTTGCAAGACCAGATTTCGCGCATGCAACTGTAGAAAGACGATGGCGAATGCGACAACTTTTTGCCCCTTTTGAAAAGCTAGGAGCAACGGTCTATCTGCAAAATCCGGCGCGCCTAAAAATGAGCAAAGGAAGTTTTCAGAGATAAAAAATGGTCTACCTGAGAAACGGGGAGGCGGACTGGTCGCATGTGAATCTATGAAAGATATCAATACTGGAGAACCATAGTGTACAGGTAAGTAACTTGTTTCTTCTCCAGTATTGAATCTTTCATAGATTCACTTGCTTGTATCAGAATAGAAAGCAGTACTCATACAAGGAAGCGGTTCCAGGATAGAACCCTTTTTTCCTAAGGCTCTGCTTCCTCATTGCGAGGCTAAAATACCCTCTGGAAGATAACACGGATATTGTGTATCAGCATGTAGCATATTATAACATATTACTATCCAATGCAATACATACGAAGACATTAACAAGAAAAAATAGCATTTTTTAGAAATGATAAGGAAAATACCTTAATGAAACAGGTGACGTAGTACGGCTTGTCCCACTGCTGAATAAGCTTTCCAAGCTGTGTCCAGACAGTAGTGCTTGGTAAACGTGTGGATATTTGTCCACTTCGCCACTCTGCAAATATCCAGGAGCGATACTCCTGCAAACAATGCGGCCGAAGTCGCAGTTTTTCTGGTTGAGTGAGCTCGAACTGTTGAATGCAAAGGACTTCCGGCTTTCTTGTGGCATAAAGTAATGGCTGAGGATATCCATCCGCATATACTACTCTTTGACAGAGCCAAACCTTTCTTGGGACTAGCAAACACTATTAACAATTGATTTGTCTTTCTAAAGGACTTTGTTCTGTCAATATAAAACTTTAAACATCTCTTGAAATCCAATGTGTGCAAAGATTTTTCCGCAGCAGAAGATGGGTTTTTAAAATATGATGGTAGAACAACAGGTTCATTAAGGTGAAAATCCGAAGGGACCTTCGGAATGAATTTAGGATTTGTTCACCTTGTCTGTTTTGAACTGAAGAAACGGCTCTGTGATGGAAAAAGTCTGAATCTCACTGACTCTTCTGGCTGAGGTCAGAGCCAGGAGTAATGCCACCTTCCAAGATACAAACTGCAGCTAAGGTTTGTGAATTAGTTCGAAAGGTGGCTTCATGAGCTGTGCCAGAACTGTGTTAAGTTGCCACGGCACTGACAGATGTTTAATTGGAGGGAAAACTCTGAATAATCCTTTCAAGAATTCCTTTATCACTCTCTGAGACCAAAGAGATGAATAATTCGGCCTTCTGCGATATCTCGAAATGGCGGCAAGATGCACTTTGACAGATGCGTGAGAAAGGCCTGCCTTGGCTAAATGCAATAGGTAAGGAAGAACTTGCTCCGTAGAAGAGTGCAAGGGATAAAGAGATTGCCTCTAACACCATTGGCAAAATCTTTTCCACTTCGCCACGTAAGTTTTATTTGTGGAAATTGCACGAGAGTGAGAGAGAATAGCTCTGCATTCTTGGGGAATATTTAAGGACTGAAATTCGTGCTCATGAGGTTCCATGTCGACAAGCTCAGCGAGGCCAACTGAGGATGAAGAACTTGCCCCCTGTTTATGGAAATTAGATTTGGAATTAGAGGATACAGCACTCTGGGAGTCACTAACAGCTGAAGGAGCTCCAAGAACCAGAATTGTCTCGGCCATGACAGGCCTATCAGAATTAAGTGACATGGTTCCGATCTCATTTTCCTGAGCACCTTCAGGATCAGCTGGAATGGGGGAAATGCTTATGCAAACATTCCTGTCCAACCAAGCTGAAGAGCATTCCCCCAAGATCCCGGCTGAGGGAATCTGCTTGCAAACTGTTTGCATTTTTTGTTGTTTCGATTGGCAAACAGATCCAGAGCTAGGGTGCCCCATAAGTGAAATACTTGACTGAGTTGATTTTGATTTAGTTCCCATTTGTGACAAACGCCTTCTGATCAGCTTAGTGAATCTGCTCTTGTATTGGGAATTCCGGGAACATGTTGAACCTGCAAAGAAATATTGTGCAGTAGAAGCCAGTTCTAAATTTCTTGAGCTTGCGCCGATATGGGCTTTAACCTTGTTCCCCCTTGTTTTTTTAGATAAAACATTGTTGCTGTGATGTCTGTTCTTACTAGGACTGGTGAGTCGTGAATCCTGGGAAGAAAGGCCTGGAGACCCAAGAAGACCGCTTTTAGCTCCAATAAGTGGATGTGCTATTGAGCCTCTTGCTTGCTCCAATTTCTTTGGATTTCCAAATCTTGGAGGTGAGCTCCCCATCATTGCAGTGAGGCGTCTGTTGTCATTATATAACTGGGAGATTGGGGCTCGAAAAGCATACCTTCCGATAAGTTCAGTCTTATACCCCACCATGACAATGCTTTCTTTATCTGAGGATTGATGAGGATCCAATCCTCAAAGGAACCATTGAAGGTTGAGAAGTTGTTGAAGAGGCCGCATGTGAAGCCGGCAATTCGAAACTAAGGAGATGCAGGATGACATCATCCCCAACAATGACTTGAATATCCTTACTGAAGTGGACTTTCTTTTTTTTAGTTGTGAAGTCAGTGTCAAAATCTTCTGGATGCGCTCCTCTGAAGGCAATGCTTTTGCTACGCGTGTTCGTAATAAGGCTCCTAGAAATTGAAGAGACTGGGACGGAATTAGAGAAGATTTTTCCATGTTTATTCGCAAACCCAGAGAGTGAAAGAGATTCATGCAACATTCCAAGGATTCTAGAGTGACTTGATACAATGCGCCCTGTATTAACCAATCGTCCAGATATGGATATATATGATGACCGTGCTGCCTCAGATACGCTGCTAACGGCACCATGCATTTCGTAAATACTCGTGGCGCAGATCGGAGACTGAAGGGTAACACTATGAATTGGTAGTGGCGCCCTGCCACCGCAAATCTGAGGTACCATCTGTGTTTGACTTGGATTGGAATATGGAATTATGCATCGAATAGACCTAAAGATGTCATATATGCCCTTCTGCTCAGCATCATCAGAATTTCTTGAAGAGATAGCATACGGAAAGATTTTCTCTGATGAATTCCTCTGAGATCCATTACCTGTCTCCATTTGGTCGATTGATTTTTCCGTAACAGGAAAAAATCCGAGTAGAATCCTTTCCTTCACTGTTGAAGAGGGACTTCCTCTATTGCTCCTTTCACAAGGAGAGACAGAATTTCCGCCTTGAGGACCTAAATATGGTGCTGTTTTCTGTGAATGAGAGGACGGTCCGGTGGTTTGTGGAGGAACTCTAGGGTGTGACCCTGATGAATTATGTCTAGCACCCAGCTATTCGATGTTATAGACAGCCATTGGTGGTAACAGGGAGAGAGATAATGGTACTGATGGAGGTCGTGGAGAGACAAGGTGGTTGGTGCCTTGGAATTGTCACTGTCTGCGATTAGAGTCCTGTAATTTTCTTCTTGCAGCTGGCTTCCGCCTGGGCTGTTGTTGATAAGAAGTATTTGAGGATCAAACTGGTTGGGTGTTTGAAAATTGTCAGTACCCTTGCTGGTGGTACTGCTGGTACCTCTTAGATTGATAAGAAGATCTCTGCTGATATTGACCTCTTGATCTTCTGCCTCGAAGGGACTGAAATCTGTTCTGCTGCTCGCCGTATCTGTATCCGACTTAATGACCTAGAGGGCATCGTCATTGTGCTTGCCAAATAGATTTTCTCAGTCGGAGAGCATGTCGACTATCTTGGACTGCACTTCCGGCCTGAATGACGTAGCTTTTAGCCATCCCTGACTGCGAAGCGCTCCGGCTCCTGCCATTTGTCTGAAAGCTACTGCTGATATATCCATGACTATATCTATGGATTCTGAGGCTGCTCTGGCCCCGTCCTGCAGAATTAGTGTAGCTTCTTCCTTTTTGTCCTACGGCAGATGTGATAATAGAGGAGCTATTTCCGACCACATTTGTCTGTTGTATCGGCATATTATGGCGAGCGGATTCGGTGCTTTAATAGATGCTGCTGCCATGACCGCAAAGCGTTTTCCAGCCCATCCAGTTTTCTCCCTTCTTTGTTGGGAGGAGCTATACATGTTGTCACTGGATGTTTTTGATCGTCTTTGTGCTGCCTGCATCTCCACAGATTCTGGTCGTGGGTGACCAATAAGGCATGCCGGAGAAGATGCAGGAGCTCAATACTTCTTTTCTATTCTGGTACCGGGTTGCGACAGAGGCTGGGTTTTTCATAAACTTCAATCCTTCCTCCCATATATAATTTACCATGGAGATTGTTCTTATTGATTTTCGAGAAGATTAGTTTGAAGTCATATAGGAAACAATCTGTTTCCTTACCTGGAAGAGGAAGATCGAACCTTTTAGAAGCTCTTTCCATGAGCTCGAGGAATCCCGATGTCCTCTGGTGGAGAGATTGCCAGAGAGGGTGATGACGATGGAGAAGATGGGAGAATGTATCGGTCCCATTTGCCACCTACTGGCTCTTCCTGACTCAGTTCTCCTTCCTCAGGTTGGTCTTCACCCTCGCTGTCAACTAAGTCATCCCTGATTGTAATGACCTTTGGAGAGCGCACCTTTTGCACTGGAGGCGGAGGTTGCACAATTGGAGCCTGTATGACTTGAATTATCCAGGGAAGAGGCATTAGATTCAGGGAAACGACGATAGTAATCGGGGAAGCACCGATAGTAATCGTTGATCATGTGCCTGAGATCCGATACAAGTGAAAGTGGCATGGACACAGATTCCTCTTGGACACTAGAGGCATTATCCTCTGCCTCCTCGTAGTTGTAAGACTGTTGAAAAGATTTGTATCTTTTTGAAGCGGAAAGAGGGAGCTCTTTAAAAGAGAAATCCTCCTGGACTGGGATGGACTGTATGCAACCCCATATGGGCTTTAACCTTCTGTCTCCTGCATTTCCAGAAGATTTGACAGAGGAAGCAGAGACATTTTTGTCCAGGAAGTGAATTCTGTAGTACCTGTTCTTTCCATTGAAAAGCCTGTTGACGGGGGAAACCTCTTAAAAGAGATCATCGTCAGCGATCTTGAACGTGGTGATTTAAATGTTAAACTATCCAATTGCCACCGTCGTCGGTCCCGTCGACGGGCACTCCGTCGACGGGACCGATGACGGTGGCAATTGGATAGTTGTCCGCGGCGTCATCAACGGTGTTGTCAGTGACCCACCCGTCGACGGAGTCGTCTTAGTAATCGCCGTCGACAAGGCTGTCTTTGTTGTAACGGTCATCGTCGACAACACTGTCATCGTCGAAGCCGTTGACGCCTTCGTAGGCATAATAATCGTAGACACTTTAATCTTCGTCGAGGGATCCGACGATGGAGCCCTCGTTTCTGAGGACTTTTTGAGAGGAGTATGAGGCCCTGACGAGGAAGAGGCTCCTTTAGATTTACTGATTTTTAGTTTTTTTAAATTAGATTTTGCCTCAGAAGATTCTCCTTTACGTTTTGAGGAGGAATGAGCTTTAGAATCATCCTCAGACTCAGATTTCTGAAGTGGCCTTTTTCTTTTGGAGTCACAACGGCAAACGTGACTCTCTATCTTTAAGTGTCTTTGCTGAAAATGTTCTACAATGTTTGCACTCCTTAGGGACGTGCTTAGGATGAAGGCAGTATAAACAATCTTTGTGGGGGTCCTCAAAGAAGAGCCTGGCCTTCCAACAAGATCTGTAATGTCTGAACAGCCTCTTCTTAGAGATTTCAGACATTTTGAAACAAACTGAAAGACAATACCTCAGTTCCAGAAGGATAAGTTAGGTCAAAAGTTCACCCAGGGAAACAAACTGAGCAAAGCTCAGGGAGACTCCTTCTCACACGACAGTGGTTGGAAATCTGAGGTATGATGGCTCTGCTGGGGATTGTGATCTCAGGGCTGGGCGTCTCATTGGTTGGCATTTGGTCCACATAATGATGGTACTTGGCTACCAAAGTCTATGCTTATCTATGGTTTCTATGCAGTTTTTTCTTCTTACTGCTATTTATTTCCTTTACCGTGAGACTCCCACCATGATGACGGGCAAGACACAAGCATGTGAATCTATGAAAGATTCAATACCGGAGAATAAATCATTTCTAAATTGCACCACTGTGGAAGTATCTTGGTGCAAATAAGATTGTCAACTAACAGCACACTACCTTTCATCGTGCATTTAAAGGTAACAACCAAGTCTTAATGGAATTCCTAAACTGCTAGAAATAATAGGAGACTCAGTGTAACTAAGTTAGTGTACTAATTTATGCAGCCTCAGTCATTATTAATGTACAAACATTGCAAAGCTACCTTGGTGCAGCTTTTCCACTGCCTCTCGAGAAGACTTGACAAATCACCCTAAAAAATGTAAACAGGATCAACACTATGGCTGAGATAAAAAAAAAACATGCATATTTTTCCAAAATAGCCAAGGAAAGGTAGGCTGGATATTTTAATGGGATGGGTCAGTGGGTTAGTACATGGAGTGCTCAATTAGTTTTATTGTCAGTGTAAACCAGGCTCATAGACATTACCTACTGGCGGCACCAGTAGGTATAGTTAGGATCTAGTTTCCATAGGCGAAGTGTTTTTTGTTTTGCTAATAAATTTAGAGCTGTTTAATGAATCTTCATGAAATTTCAAAACGAGTACTCCAGTCACTTCAGGTGCTGTCTGGAAAGTTATGGGGGATTCGTCAAGCAGGGCCCGAGAAAAAGGTGGGGTCTCAAACCCCATTTTCCCTATGTAATTTCTGATTAGTACTACGGCCCAAACCCCTGAACGGATTTACAGCAAATTTGGCAGTAAAGCCAGATCTTGGTTGAGAAAGATCTCTTTTTGTAATCTGATGTTAAAATGTGTTCAGTAGTTTTGGAGTTATTGAAGAAAAAAGATTTATGTATATCTAGGGACGCAGATCCACCATGGATCCACCTCGGTGGATCTGCAAATCCATGTGCCATTAGCAATGCCATGATTGGCTGCCACCACTTCAGCCATGAAGTGGTGGCAGCCGACTTGGAACTCGATCCGAGTCCCAAGAAAAATGTTAAAAAAACACAAGGTGGCAGGATAAGAATACCCTGAACCTCTAGGCCTGGTGGGGCCAAAAACTTTATTTTTTTACATTGTGGCATAAATTGGCAGAGGATCCACATCAAACATATAATTTTTAAAAAACAAGCGCAGCCTCTGCGTATGCTAGCTGATCAGCGGCATGTGGTCCTCTCTCTCTCTATCCATAGCTTCGCGGGTCCCGCTGCGGTGCGTCAGCCGCCTGTGTGCAGAGCTGTGGACATCACCTGTGAGGGACTGGGTGAGTGCAGGGCTGCGAGCGGCGGGACAGGACTACGTTTCCCAGCAGTCCTGTTAACCCGCGCCACCTGCCACCTGGCCGCTCTCCCTGCAAGCCGCGCCCCACTCACAGCCTGAAAAAGCCTCTGTGTGCTTCGCTGCCCTGGGACACCTCGTTTGACTTTGCTCTTCGCCTGTTGGATTTTCCTGGGACTCACCACCACTTCTTGTGGAACCCGCTTCGCGGGTCAGCCGCCTGGGTGCAGAGCTGTGGACATCACCTGTGAGCGACTGGGTGAGTGCAGGGCTGCGAGCGGCGGGACAGGACTACGTTTCCCAGAAGTCCTGTTAACCCGCGCCACCTGCCACCTGGCCGCTCTCCCTGCAAGCCCCGCCCCACTTACAGCTTAACTCTCCTCCTATAAATTCAAACAGCAACCCCCGCGTCGTGGGAGCGCGCGGGAGCGCCCGGGGATAAGCCCGGGACAAGGGCGGGACCGTCTGTGGCCGTCAGGGGCCGCAGGAGGCTGGGCTGGGCCCACTCTCTTTCGCCTGTACTTCCTTGCTCCCAGTTGGATTGTGATATAGGTTCTGGACATGCCCTCACCGGCCCTAGGAGGAACTCCAGTGAAGGCGGGGGAGGTAACACCGGGACTCTGGACAATTACTTCAAATCGGCAAAGGGTGACGGGGGAAAGGAAAGCTCTTTGGAGAAGCGTAGGGCAGAGCGTCGCCGCTCTATTGAACACATGAAAAATAGGCCCCTTAGTGACATAATTCCCTATCCTATCTCCCAGGAGGAAGGTCCCCTTAATGGTAGCCAGGATGTAGAAAATTAGAAATATTGATGTACATAAGCAACGTTCATTTCCCTTTTCCCACTCCTCTCCCCGCATGCACCATGAATAACGTAAAGCATTGACTGCATCACTCTGCCAGCAAAGGCCTGTACCCATGTGTACATGACAGCCATTTTAGGCACCCTAGCCTTTTGCCCGCCTAAGATTAGAAACACCGGCTTCCCTTCTGCGCGTATTTGAAACCCCCCCCTCTCTCTCACATGCATAAACCATGAAACCCTCTCCCTCTGCGCGACCCTGCCCTGAAAGGCAGCCCTTCTGCTTGACCCACGCAAACCCCCCATTCACTCTTGAAGAGGCCACCTTTGCCCCAGCTGACATAGCCCTCCCCAGCTGCACCTGACTACCACCGCTCTCTCATGCATGAGTCATAAGACCTCTCTCTCTGTGCGACTCTGTCCCTGTGCACACCCTGGCTCCCCCCTCCCCTTCTCCCTCACATGGGCAAGTCATAAACCTTCTTCTGCAAGACCCTGTCCTTGGAAGTCACGGCCGCGCCTGACCAACACCTCCTTTCCTTCCATGAATGCCCCTCTGTTGACAAGCCCTCCCTCCGCACTCAATTGTCCACGCGGCATGAATACTACTCCTTTGATGACCCCTTCCCCCGAGTCCGACTGACCACACATGTCCGAGGCCATCGCCTAAAGCCAGGAGATACCATTTACTGCCCTTTTTTTGTATGAAGTCACTCCTCTTCAAAGGACCCACTATTGATCCTGGCCACCCCACCCCCTGGGCTATGATCAGGCGCACACATCCTAAACAGTTGACGGAACACTCAGCTGCGTGATTGCCCTCCCCTCTTATCAGCAGGTCAAGGGTCCCTATTGTGAACACATGTGGGGTAGGATTGACACGAGGATTATGGGGATGTCTTTTCTTTGTTTCACAATGCTGTGACTGTAATGCCAAGTGTTTTGTGAAGTATAAAAGACGGAGTCTCAGCTCACTTGTTAGAGCACCTCCCGATGACACCTTGTTTCGTGTCTGAAATGACAGGCTCTCCTCATGAGAAATAAATTCTGTTCTTGTGATTCCTGCTCCCAGCGCCCGTCTCTTTATTTTGGTAACTATTCAGAATGGGAACTAATAGGCGACTTGCGCCAGCCATCCGGGCATCGATACTAGTATGGAAACGCACATTTTTACAATTGGCGTCCCAACGCGGGGTCCATCAGTGACATAAGGTCCAATGAGAGAGATCCAGACGATGAGGTGAACATCTAAATGATCGGAGTATACCTGCCTTGAGAGGGCCCTCGTCCGGCTGCCGATTGAATGAACTTCACCAATTCTGAACGGACCTCTCTCAAGTGACCTACTGTCCTGACTGGAATCCCACAGGACTGCTGCGGTAAAATCATGGAGTAAGAGAACGATCGGGCGCTGGAAGGAGGAAGGCGAAGAACTGCCCACACGGTCCGGTCCGGGTAAGGTCGCGTAAATGCGACAAATTGTGAATTAATTG
This sequence comes from Lissotriton vulgaris, assembly GCF_964263255.1. Classification (NCBI taxonomy): domain Eukaryota; kingdom Metazoa; phylum Chordata; class Amphibia; order Caudata; family Salamandridae; genus Lissotriton; species Lissotriton vulgaris. The sequence goes on along the minus strand of NC_141697.1, from coordinate 137,976,530 downwards.
TTTGGTTTGGATAATACTAGTATTACTCTTTTGTTGGTACCTCTGTAGATTCACCGTCTGCAAACGGAGAAACAACAGGCTCTCCCTTTGCAAGCAGTGAAGGATAGGTAACGCTGACTTTTGTCCCCATTGTAATCCGTCGTGCCTATCTTCCTCCCCCACTGTTGTCCCGAACTGTCGTTCGTGGATTATTGTCTGGAGATTCTTTGTCTGCAAACAGGGAAGAACAAGGTCTCTCTTTGCAGGTAGAGAAAGAGTGGGTAACGCAAACTTTTCGTACCCACTTATTCTCCCCACTGATTGTTTGATTGACCGAACACTGATTGTTCGGTATTGGTTCTTTTGAGGTATTCACCGCCTGCAAACAACGGAGAATAGAAATATTCTGTCTAGTCTTTGCCCGCCGTGATAAGATAGGTAGTGCAGACTTTTGTCCCCGTTGTAATCCGTCATGCCTATCTTCTCCCCACTGATTGGTAGCCTGTTTACCCCGGACCGCTTATTAGAGTTGAACCATCCAGCTCCACTGGAGGGCACACCTAATAAGGACCTGTTCATTAAGTGTGGACTAGTCGCTATAGCTTATAATAGGTTATGGCATAAAAATACAAGAAAAGGAGTTGAGCGAAATCAGTAGGCCACTGAGGAGTTATCAACTTCGCTAAAAATTAAATAAGAAACGTTAGAAACAACCCGTAATAAGAAACATAAAAATGGCGAGGGAAGACAAGCTTGACACCAAGGCAAGCCACGTGGTAGCTGGGTCCGTTGCCTATTCCTGCCCTAAACATGTCTGCCTCATTGCCCACCACGCCCAAATAACGGTCACATGAAATAGATACAAATCAATGGGACCTACCCCCATTCCGGAAACTCCCGAAGTGCCACAGGTCCGCGGTTACGCCCATCCGGTAGGCGAGGCCTCGAGGCATGCGGGGCTCGCCTGGCCGCGGTCGGAAGGGGAGGCTGTGGGGCGGACGGCCCAGAAAACTGTGATGGCCTCTCCTTCTCTCCTCTTCTGCTGCCCTGCAGGCCACGGGGGGGGCTGTCTTGCCTCAGCCACCGACCACCCCCCCCCTCTGTCTCTCGCCTGGTCCGGCCCGCGAAGAAGGCCGAAGCCAAAGCGAGAACGGCGGCGCCTACAGGTAGTCCCGCCACATGTCAAATTCCTGGATAGTTTCAGGTAGTCCCGCCACTTGCCGACGCCTGGACAAGCGCAAGTAGTCCCGCCACATGTCCACCCCTGGAGAGTTGGAGGTAGTCCCGCCACATGTCAAAAAAAGGGGGGGCTGTCTTGCCTCAGCCACCGACCACCCCCCCCATCTTCAATAGCCGGCACGGCCAATATCGAAACGGCGGAGCCGAGGATCGGCGAGGGGTCGCTGGAAGGGGGAGGTGGCGCGAACGAGCCTCCCCCACCTCCCTCCAGGTGGAGGCTTCCAGCGACACCCCAACGCTCTTACTTAAAGAGGGTCCACATCGAAAAACGGTCTTTTTCCCGGGGCGGGCACACGCCCATGCCTTCTCTCCTCAACTTTGAAGATTCTATGAGAGCCGGGGGCCCCCCCCGACCCCTCTGCATGGGTGCCCCCGTCCCACTCACCGGGACCCGCGACATCGACACACTCCTGCCGGCGCCAGCCTCAGTTTGGAAATGGCTAAAACACAGCCAAGGTACAGACTTGTTCAGTTCCGGTGGAACACCAGAATGACCCGGTAGGAAAAATTGTTGAATCCCTCCCCACTCTTTGACTGATGGTCCATTTGTTAGACTGTTACCACATTGCGAAAAACTTTTTGAATTGCCAACAGAAGGTTCTGGTCCAACCATGAGTCATTGGAGACATTCAGACTATACCGAAACCTGCCTGACCTCGCCCAAAATGGCGCCGATACACGAAACAAAAACTTTCGAACTCCCTGTTCACCTGGATTGCTCGAATATTGATGCTCTGAGATATGTATGCATTTTTGGACAATGAAAGTCGATAGGATGGATAGTGATTATGTGCTTAGAGAAGAAAGCAATACAGATATTGATCATGTGTTTGAACAATGAACTGATTTAGGGTGGGTACTAATTATGAATGGGAACAATGAATTGGTGTAATTTAGACAGTGAACGAGCATCTGGATAATGAATTAATGAAGTAATTGAAAACCTGAATTCTTGATATGCATCATGCTTGCTCTGTAGTAAAGTTCGATGCGATTTTATTGCACTGCCGCACTTTATGCAATGAACTGCCACCAACGTCGTTCTTCTTATGTACAGTTCCAATCTGCTCCGTAGCCGGTCCACTGGGTTGTAGGCCTGTATTTTTACACCAGCACTTTTTTTTAATTAAAGGTATTTTTGAAAACGAAAGCATAGTTGTAGCGGTTGCATTAATGAGTTTTGAATGTATTACTACTGTGAGCAACGAGAAAGTATGATGAAGGCGGAAGGTTAAAAAGGACCCGATATTTAGCAGCTACATTATGTGTCACAGGCAGCCGGAAAAGTGTTTTAGAAGCCTTAAAGCGACACCACAGAAATGCCACCTGACCGCCACCCTTGCACCCAACCAAAAGGGGTTACGACCAAGTAACTCATGTAGATACGCAGATCGTCAATGATTATCTATCTGACATTACTGGTCCCTCTGGGCTTAAACGCCGAGATGGCAAAGAAATGCACTACGTGGAGATAGGTCGAGTATGTGGTAGGTAAAAACATTTTCGGATTACTGCATGCTGATGTGGTTTGAATGCTGCCCCCCCACCCCCCTTCTTTCTCCTCCCTTCTGCAGGTCACGTCGGAACATCGGCTGAAGTATGGGAGAGCGATGATCGAACCACCGACGAAAAGGGACGAAGGGGATATGAGCATAGCCCTTATGACGATAAGTTTTTAAAAAGACGTAGACTTAAACATGACTGTTCCTCCTTAGAACATAGCGTCTGGGAGGATGGACTGACATAGAGACCTGACGGGTACTGTATGACGAAAATTGGCTCGAAATAACACGTTAGAGAATGTAACTAGACGTTTGACTAGGTAGGGAAAGGACAAAAGAAAAGTACACGGGTAAGGGTTACCAAGACTGCACCCATCTGGGAAGTTAGAAATGTTGCTGATGTTCAAAATGTACTGCCCCCCCCTTCTCACACTCTTATAGATCTAGCCAAGCTGTCCGACTGTTCTCCCGATCAATACTTGCTGTTGCCTCAGCCTGAAGAACTTCCCACCAAAGGAAGAAACTGGAGGATGGTTTAAAATCCAACCATGGGTAAATGGCGCGACCAGGTTCATTTCTGATCGACTAACCAAGGTGTGAGTATTGGCCATTGAGAGCGCTCGAAGAGATAACAAGCGAGAGGGAAAAGGAGGGAAAAGGAGGGAAAGGTAGAAAGAGCTAAGCACGTAGGTAAATAGGATAGTAAAAGATAAATAGGATATAAAAAATATAGATCTTGTTGGCCAACTATTGCTTTCTGTTTTGTTGTGAATGTCTTATATATGTAATACATGTACTGTCTTCCTTCGTCTGAGTTTGTGTGTGTGTGTACTGTAGGGGTTTGTGTTCTTTCTTTGTTTACGTCTCTCCGTTACCCGACCCCCTACTGTTCTGTGTTATGAACGCACTAAATGACCTATTTTTGTACACGTCTCTCCCTTTCTCTATCTCTCTCCCTCACTCTATCTCTCTTTCTCTCTCTCTCTCTCTCTCTCTCTCTCTCTCTCTACATGTCATGCGTGTACCAAATGGCTCATTTAGATTGCGGACGACTCTCGCTCTATGAGAGTCTCCTTATTTCTTCTTCCTTTTTATGGTAAAATCGTGCCTCGCAGGCACCAGTCTGATTGGATAATTATTGAACGCGAAGGCGTTCAGCGAAATTTACCGAAAACTAAAATGATTGTATATCGCCATATTACTACCTCTCCTTTCTGCAAAATGAATGAACTCGAATTGGCTGAGAAGGAAAGGACAGGTAAGACGACTAAGGTCCCCCAATCTGGCCTTTATAGGGGAACTGTATGTCAATGGCACCTTATTTCTCTGTTCATCGGAGACGAATGCCAACGTCCAGCTTGACCCCCAACGCCCAGATCACCCCCCTTTCTTTTTGCACCCAAGTGCGAGCGCCCGAAGCATCCCCGCCCCATTTGATAGACCCCAGCTGCTGTCCCGGATATAAACATGATGACCATGAGTAACTGTCGTCCCTCGAGAAAAACCTGTTTTACCTGACTCTCGATGATAGCGCCCCGCCCTGTTTGGAAGGGTTAGCCAGCCTTGAAGGGAAATGTTAGACTGATAAAGGCTTGGGTTTGAAAGGCAAGTCTACACTGGAAGTTCCAAAATGTTGAAATTGATGAAATGCGCAGTTGATGGGAATATTATTTCTATAAATTTATATCATGAATAGACGATGAATGCCCTTGGCATGAACACAGTAGGAATGTTGACATATGCACTGCTTGGTAATAGACCTCTGACTTTGACCGATGAGCGTATCTCCCAAATGCGTAGGATTAAGGGAGGAATTCACATGCATAAATGTCTTTGTCTGCCAGTTCTCTAAAAGCTTGGTTTGTACCTATTCAAAGATTTGCGATCACCGGAGGAGAAGGGTCGGACGTGCCTGGCTGCAGATCTTGAGATACATGCGACCTCGACCAAAGGTGGAGCTGCAGAGCAACAAGATACGGGACGAGACAGCAATTTCAAACGTGGAAAATGAAAAATGACGGGCTGCCCTGAAGCCCTCCGTCTGCTAACCCACGTGTGCCTGGAGTCTCCGTCCCCCTTCTTTGGGCCCGATTGATGGGCCTGCCTGCTTGTTATCCTTTGCTCCCTTGGTCCCTTTGGTGTGTCCCAGGAAATCTGACCCCACTCCGCCCTCTCTCCTATCGACTATTTGAACCACACACCCTCTTTTCCATGTGACTTTTTGCCAAAAGGAAGAACAGCATTCAGGTGGGAATAGGGTGTTGCCATGGAAATATAGGTGCCGAGCATAAGGCGCCACTAAACGGATTGGTTAGGGAACAGGACTGTGGTCTAACAGCAGAGGACTGACCGCACCCTGCAACGCGTAAGGGTAAAACAGAGCTGGTCCTATAGCTCCACCGCCGGTGCTCAACAGCGCCAACGAAAGAACACGGACTAGAGCCTACCAGTGATGGCTCACTGCTAAAAAGACACTGGGACGAGGAGATCTTGTGTATTGAACTGAATTCCTCCCTCGACTAATTGATCAAAATATTCATTGGTCACATTTTTGAGAAAGTCAGAAGTATTTATGCTATGTAGTGCATTTAAATGTTAGGAACTCAACAAAATGCAATCTCCTATGTGCTGCATTCTGCCAAACACATCAACTGTCCATGATTATATGCCATATGTTAGTATTGACAAATGCTAATTCTTCGACCGCACCTGTTTATATGTACCCTCATCGATTACGAAAATGAACTTTGCTATGTAAAAAGGGGCGACTGTAGAAAATTAGAAATATTGATGTACATAAGCAACGTTCATTTCCCTTTTCCCACTCCTCTCCCCGCATGCACCATGAATAACGTAAAGCATTGACTGCATCACTCTGCCAGCAAAGGCCTGTACCCATGTGTACATGACAGCCATTTTAGGCACCCTAGCCTTTTGCCCGCCTAAGATTAGAAACACCGGCTTCCCTTCTGCGCGTATTTGAAACCCCGCCCCCTCTCTCTCACATGCATAAACCATGAAACCCTCTCCCTCTGCGCGACCCTGCCCTGAAAGGCAGCCCTTCTGCTTGACCCACGCAAACCCCCCATTCACTCTTGAAGAGGCCACCATTGCCCCAGCTGACATAGCCCTCCCCAGCTGCACCTGACTACCACCGCTCTCTCATGCATGAGTCATAAGACCTCTCTCTCTGTGCGACTCTGTCCCTGTGCACACCCTGGCTCCCCCCTCCCCTTCTCCCTCACATGGGCAAGTCATAAACCTTCTTCTGCAAGACCCTGTCCTTGGAAGTCACGGCCGCGCCTGACCAACACCTCCTTTCCTTCCATGAATGCCCCTCTGTTGACAAGCCCTCCCTCCGCACTCAATTGTCCACGCGGCATGAATACTACTCCTTTGATGACCCCTTCCCCCGAGTCCGACTGACCACACATGTCCGAGGCCATCGCCTAAAGCCAGGAGATACCATTTACTGCCCTTTTTTTGTATGAAGTCACTCCTCTTCAAAGGACCCACTATTGATCCTGGCCACCCCACCCCCTGGGCTATGATCAGGCGCACACATCCTAAACAGTTGACGGAACACTCAGCTGCGTGATTGCCCTCCCCTCTTATCAGCAGGTCAAGGGTCCCTATTGTGAACACATGTGGGGTAGGATTGACACGAGGATTATGGGGATGTCTTTTCTTTGTTTCACAATGCTGTGACTGTAATGCCAAGTGTTTTGTGAAGTATAAAAGACGGAGTCTCAGCTCACTTGTTAGAGCACCTCCCGATGACACCTTGTTTCATGTCTGAAATGACAGGCTCTCCTCATGAGAAATAAATTCTGTTCTTGTGATTCCTGCTCCCAGCGCCCGTCTCTTTATTTTGGTAACTATTCAGAATGGGAACTAATAGGCGACTTGCGCCAGCCATCCGGGCATCGATACTAGTATGGAAACGCACATTTTTACAAGGACTCATTATCCCAAGAAGGCGTCCCCCTATTATTACGGGATAGCATTCCCAACCCTGGCTCATTCCCTGAACAGACCACGGACGTCATCCCACTCCTAATTTCCAGCAGTATGGCTGTCGATTTAGTCACCCAAACGCCCCTCGTGGTTAAAACCAGGAAAAATAAGCCTAAGCAAACTGTCGTGGCAGAGGTGCATGGCCCACCACCGAACAAGCGCAGAAGGAAGTTGAGGGGTGGGCAGGGGAAGACCAAGATCCCCCATTCCGACTTTGGAAAAATACATAAATCCGTACTTACGTCTGACAGGCCTATAGTGAATGTGCACAATGCTACTCCCCCTAAGGGTACTAATACCATTACCGCTGCTTCCATCAGCGACCACGGGGACAACCCACTTAATATATTACCCCCTGCCACTTCTTTGGGGAACATAGAATTTCTACTTAGATCACTCCTGCTGCCCATTAGCGAAAGTTTGAAGAAAGTAGAGATCAGGCTTACCATCTTAGAGGCAACCCTAACCAGCCTGAAAACCTCGGCCAGCAAACAGAGTAGAACCACCGAGTCCAACCCACCAATAGGAACCTCCCTCAATATTCAAAACCCTCCTATCAACGCGGGACCCCCTTTGGGTGCCGTTGCCGTCCCCCTTTTGCAGCCACTCATGGTCAATCCAGTTCCAACCTCATTTAACAATTCTAATACCTTACCTCCAAAGACAGTAGGCCCAGCTTCCCACAGTTCAGCCCCTGGCACAAATCCTGGGGTCCCACCTAATGCTAGTATTGCTCCCCTACTACCTGGCAAGCCCGCTCCCAGACCACGGAGACCCGACTTGCCACCAGAGGCTAATAGCCTTACGGTGGTTTTGGCGGGTGCTCCCCCTCTCGAAATGGACGAAAGCGAGAACTTCCAATCACTCAAGAGGAAAATCATCAAATGGCTGAATTGGAACAGACCTCTCCCAGCCCATCTCAACAACGAGATTATCATGGTGAGAAGGGTACCATGGTTGGGGAAGACGAGAAAAACAATAACAGGGGACTGCATTATGGTGACTTTCCGAGACCCTGGGACAGTATTACATATTTGCGGTGGGTCAAATAGATCACTGGATTCTACCATACAGACCTTGCCAGTCTCTTTCTTCTTCCCCCCTATTCGCATGCACCATGATTTGCCACAAGGTAATTGGACAAGGGTCGAACGGAGACCCAGATATAGGGGATATGCCGCACGTCCAGTCCATCGACCTCCGGAGACACCCTTTTTGGACTACAATCGTTTTAATTGTCTGAGTGGTCTGGATGGGGTTGATTGACTGTCCTCAAAACCTGACCTCAATCCTGTGACCTCGGATAACGGTCTTAGTGAACCTTCTGATCCAACTGGACTTACCGTTGACAACGGTCCTGATGTAGTAATTGGTGTAGCATCTGGCATTGGCTCCCCCCTCATTTCTACCTCTGCAATCCCCCCTGCTGTTGCTCCGGCGCAACTGAGATTAATCTGGTGGAATGTCGCCGGCCTAGCTAATAAGCTGGACACTCAAGGTTGGGTAACTTATATTGTGTCTGGGGATGTTTGCCTGTTCCAGGAGACCTGGGCAAAGGAAGAACATAGGCACCTGGGCTACCTGTCATTTTCAATCCCGGCAAGGTGGGAGGGCAAGGGGCGCCCTTCAGGTGGACTCACAACCTGGGTGGCATCCCACCTAGGTTGTCAGGCTTCACGCTTACCGGTGCCATCAGATGACATCTTAGTGGTTCTATTGGCCTGGCCGAACCTAGCGAAACTTGCCCTGATAAACATCTACTCCAGGCCAGTGGGAGTTTCGAGAGAATCTTCCACCATAGATGAGCTTTCAGTTTACTTATCTGAAATGCCAAGAGATATACCCTATGTAGTGGGAGGGGATCTAAATTCTCATTTCGAGCCGCTGGCTGGTCTCTTAGAGGGATTCCCCATGGAAGAAGAGTCCAGGTGGTCAGTACCTTCTGTAGTAGCACCTCCCCCGAAGGCATGGACACCTGTAGCACTGCAGATCACTGCCCTCACCCTAAAGCATGGAATCAGAGCCTGCAACGGGCGTATCAAGTCTGATGTACCAAGCAAAACTACATATAATAGAGTGGGAAGAGAGTCCCGCTTGGACTACGCCCTTGTACAGATAGTGAATTGGTCATCTATCCTGGACTTTAGGGTCACTGAGAGACTAGATAGTGATCACAACGCCCTTGAACTTGATCTCATCCATCCCGGTCTACAAGCCTCTATAACAACTAAGGAGGAGAACAAACCTGAACTTCTACTGGGTAACAACAGGAGAAGAATCAGGTGGGAAAAACTAGCCACGAGCCAAGTGAAACTCCCGAGGCTCTACGCAGGACTAATTCCTATTTTGGAAAAAGTAGGAGATCTAGCTAATGGCGTGGGCAGTAAAGATTCCCATGATAAACTATATCAGGCTCATGAGGACCTCATAAAGGGAGCGGCCTCTGAGCTCTTTAGTAAGGTACAGAATTCGAGGAGGGGGCAGCAACACAAATCCTCATGGTACAATACAGCCTGCAGGCAGGCAAGGGGAGAACTTCTCAGAAGCATCAAGGAGGGACTAGGTGGAGAGAAGCTACGAGAAAGTAGACGGGCATACAAAAAACTAGTCGCCCATGCTAAAACTGAATGGGAGGAGAACCAATGGGAGGAGCTTACTAGTTCCCTCGCAACAAGAGACCACCGAAAGTTTTGGAGAGTAGTAAATGGGGGGTCGGGGAGCCTCCACACGGCAATAGAGCCAACTATTGCAGCAGGGGTGTGGCAGGCACAATTCCAGTCTCTCTATAGTTCTGAGCTGGGAGAAACCATTAATGACATCGGTAATGGATTGGCTGAGTATGACGGGGATTTGATAACAGTGGGGGAGGTTAAGGCAGCAATAGCAGGACTGACATCGGGAAAGGCGCCAGGACTGGATGGCCTCCCCGGGGACCTCTTTAAGCAGGAGCCCGATGTTTGGGCCCCCTACCTTGCTGCTGTGTTCAATGGAGTTCTGCGCGGCATGGAAATCCCGAGTACTTGGCTGGGGGCAGAGGTGGTTCCTATATTTAAAAAGGGCTCGCCCCTGCTCCCAGCCAATTACAGACCAATCAGTTTAATTGATGTGTCACAGAAGCTGTTTAGCAGGATACTGTTGAACCGGCTCCAGGACTGGGCGGAAGAGACGGGCGCCCTTAGTCCGTATCAGGCGGGCTTCAGGAAGGGAGTCTTTACAGTGGACCAGGTTTTTCGTCTGAACATTATCTACTGGGGGGCAGCGATATTCGAAGGTGGCAGCTTATACACAATATTTGTGGATCTGAGGGCCACCTTCGACCTGGTGCCCAGAGGGAAACTTTGGAGTGTTCTGGCCGAGATGGGGGTCCCCCCGGATATCCTGATAATTTTGCAGAGACTGCATCATAATAACTATGCCCGGGTCAGGTGCGGGAAACGTGGGGAACTGACGGATAGATTCCCCGTTGACAGGGGGGTTAGACAGGGTTGTGTATTGGCACCGACCCTGTTCTGCCTCTTTGTCAACGGGGTAATCGCCCATCTCAACAGCACTGAATACACTGACGCCCCAAGGTTGAACGGCAGCAGGGTGCCTGCAATCATGTTTGCAGAGGATACCCTGCTGCTGTCCAAAACCCCCATGGGGATACAGAGGATCCTTGATTCTTTTGTGGCCTTCTGCACAGATAGGGGGTTAGAAATCAATGCTGCAAAAACTAAGTTTATGGTTCTGAACCCAACCCAAAGATCACGCCCGAATCCCCTACTGGGATCATCACGTTTAGAGAGAGTCTCCACCTTTGAATACCTTGGTGTAACGTTGAATGAAACCATGTCCTGGGGAACACACCAGACCAGGGCTAATCTTAAATTAGTGCAGACCACTGGGGGCATTGCTCGGATGATGAAAAGCTCCACATATCGTCCGCTGGGGCCGCTCATTCAGATCTACAAGGCACAGGCCAGGGGTGCTATTATGTATGGGGCGGAACTGTGGGGTCATACATCTTCCCGCAGTTTGTCTATAACCGAGAATAATTTTATAAGACAGATAGTTGCACTCCCGTCTAGCACCCCGCTCCTCCCCTTGAGGATGGATCTGGGATTGAGACCAATAGTAGATGAATTAGGTCTCAGACCCATAGTCTTCTGGCGAAGGTTATGGAGTAGTGAAGAACTTTCTACTTACAGGGCGGAACTGAGAGAGTTTTTAACCCACCCCAAAGCTTTGCAGATCCCCTGGATAAAATATATACAAAAGTCCTGTGTGAGACTGGGGCTTCCCGACCTGTGGTCCGATCCAGCTAATGCCTCACTAAAGATCCCATGAAGAGCTTTGGCCAACGCTTACTATGAGCAGAAACTAGCTATGGCCTTGGACTGCCAGGGTGAGGGGTCATTAACATCTGTATTTACGCAAAGTAAGGACTCATACAGGCTGGAGAGGGTCCTGGACGCTATGTCCCCCGTGCTGGCCAGGAAGCTATTTCTCCAATGGAGATATGGCACACTGCCTTTGCGATCCTACACCAGCTCCTGGTCAACACCGCCCTCTACCAAGCAATGCCCGGCATGCACTTGTGCTGAGGAAAGCGATTTACATGTCGTCTTGTTTTGTCCAACCTACAAGGCCGCCAGGAAATGTTGGCTCCTACCACTCATTAGAAACTTTGGTTGTAGGGAGTATCTCCCGATGTATAGAATTTTAAAAACTGATGTTTCGGGTACAACTGTGTTTGCACTAGCTAAATTTCTTACAAATGTCTGGCATACTCGCACACGTATTCTAAAGTCGCAGGTTCCCATCTAATTTTAAGTTTAACAATTTTAAATGTATGGTCTTTTATCTGTTTTCACTCTAGTAGTATTTACTTCTTAGGGTGGAACGATTTTACATTGCACAATATGTACTTGCTGTTTATCCTCGATGGTTTTATAATGTTTCAAATGTGTTCTTATTGCATATCTTTGATGGTCAAATCGGCCGAAATAAAGATTGAAATATATAATGTGATTAACAGTTCTTCATGAATGTGGTATAGGTCTTCTTGTCTATCACCTTCTTTCAGGTTAGTTTATTTCATTGTAGTGTTTAGATTGTTTATGTGCAGTGAGAAGGATTAGGATTGGTTTCCTGAACCAATTACAACTCTTAAGAAGGTTGCTGTCATTTGGACATGCACGTCAAATAAATAAACTTCTGATAACTACATCCAATCTTCTTATTTTCATGTTTTCAACAATGACCTTTTATTGCAGATCTTGCCTCCATTCCAACATTGTTCAAATGTTTTGGTTTTCATCTTCCGCAGCTCAGGCATTCGCCTTCTGCTTCTACTTGCCATTAAATCTGACTATTCACCACACTCTCAGTAAAATCATAAACTTGAATTTTGCAATGCAAATAAATTCTCAAAGGCAATTTCCTCCAAATTAGCAAAATGCTTAAATGTGTGACACAACTGAACATGGGTAAATTCCTTGAGCTTAAACATTACACAGGTGTGAAGAGAGTTACACGCTGCTCCCTCAATTTCTGATAGGTGTGCAAGAGTAACATTAAAATCAGTGGGCCATAACAGCTGGATTCACTTTCTGCAATTTTAACTTATTGCCCTTCTGTGTGTCTCTAAGAAGCAAAATGGAGGTTCTTGAGAGACAAAGAGATTAATAAGGGTAATATCTGGGGATTTCATCAGGGGTCAAAGGTTGTGGATAAAGTGTGGCACCCATCTATAGTTGTAAGAATATAAATATCAACTTACAAATATTGTTTGTAATATATCTCCCCAATTGAGTTTATAATAGAAAACCTACCCTGATGGGTAGATGTTTGTAAATTATATGTATTTCAGACTATATTCTGACATGTAATATTCCCTGTTCTGCTCCTGTTTTGTGGGTGAATAGACATCCTTGGTGAACTACAAAGAATAATGACATATCAGATCCACAATGCAAGCTTTGAAAAAAGCGTGACAACAAATTTGTGGTTAGCTTGCCGTGAAATGTTGGTGACAGTTTCTAAGAGCTATTCATCAACTTACTTGGCTGAGACTTCAAGAGTTTGTTTGGAATATGAGCCACACAAGACCATTAAGCATCTCAATTGTTAGTGAGCGTCATTCCTCTAAGTAAGTCTATGGGGTTTCAGATCAGTGAAGGAAGTGGATTTCCTGTTGAGATCTAATTATTACAGCAGAAGAAACATAAGCATAAAACATACACCTATTGTTATGTAGCTCTAGATACACATTTATAAATGCATTCTTTGTTTATAAAGGCTCCTTGGCAAAGTTTTAGTTGATGAAGATCATTGACTTTTCAACCATAAAGAGGACATCTCCCTTATAGCTTTCTAAATCTACACTAACTAATGATACAGTAGATTCTTCAACATGACTCTGGATTATGTATTCGATTTAGACCCTAACGTTATCTCCCTTCAGTTGTCTAGAAGTTCAAAAATATGCCAATTATATTGGTAATTTCTATCTCTCAAGTCAGTAGTGGCTTGTGCATGAGGTGTACCATGGCTAAAGGTGATTTAGAGAAGTCCATTAGTTACCTATTGCCTATTTTTTCATCATAGTGTAGATATTCCCAAATTAAGATTAGTCAGGGTTCTCCAAAGAGAAATAAAATAATGTTTACACCTCCCAGTCTTCCACTACATTTTCTTTACATTTCTATTTTCATGTATCCATATTTCCCCACTATTTAGTTGTATTTGTCCATGTTTATTTGGCAGCCATTTCTAAATTAGGCAGGCACCATTTCCATCAAGGCGATGGAGTGATTTACTCAGTCGCCTTGGCAGAGAAATGGGCAGCCCACCAGGATCTAAATCTAGCCCATAGTTTGACTACCAAAGCTGTTCAGTCCGCTTTCTATGACAATGTTCTGCAAAGCCTTTCAGTTTCTGTTAGAGGATCCACACATCAGTTCCACAGCCTCTGCATAATCACTTTGGGGCATATTACCAACAACTAGCGATAATTATCGCTATGTTGGTTTAGCGGCGATATTTTTTTCACTGAGCTGCGGCGATTTTTATCGCTTAGGAACCTTGCTATTATCAAGGTTTATCTCCTAAGCGATAAAAATCGGCCGAAATGCATGAATATCGCTGAAAAGTCCGCGATATTCATGCATTACCGAGCTAATGCTCTTAGCCATGTTATCCACCTACCATTGGATAACATGGCTAAGAACTGCTCAGGGGCAGGTGTTAGCTTTTCGAGATATTCGCGCTTAGCGCGAATATCTCCAAAAGTTGGTAATAGGAGATAGCGATGTTAGCGACTGTTTCCAGTCGCTAACATCTTGGCACGCCCACTTTGCATGTCATTAGTGATAAATATCACTGACATGCAAAGCGGGGCCCAAGATGGTCGCTATCTCCTACTAGCTGTTGCTAACTGGTGTTAGCGAAAGCTAGGTAATAAGGAGATAATTTTATCTCCGCTTTCTTGGCTGTTAAAGCCAAAAAAGCCGAGATAAACCCCCTTGATAATATGCCCCTTTGTCTTTGTCTTTAAGTGTTGCTTGTCACAGTCAACACTATGGACCACTGCACAGGCGCATACATGCCTGTTAGCCTCAAGTGTTATAGTTCACACACACACACACTCTCTCTCTTTCTCTCTCTCTCTCTCTCTCTCTCTCTCTCTCTTTCTCTCTCTCTCAAGGATGTGCTACCCTCACAGCTCACCTTTCCTTATGTAAATGAGATCTTCCACGTCCAGTGCCAAACAGGGGCAGTTAGATCTTGTTTTTGCCAGTGTGGTGGCAAAAGATGCACCCAAGCGACTTCTGAGAAGATGGCAGGTACCAGAGGCCACTAATCATCCCTCCCACTTCCAAAGAACAAGAATTACAGCATAAGATGCACTTTCTATGCTGCATGTAGGGCCTGGTATCAAAATTCCTTCCTAATAATTGATGAATGATGACACTTGAATGGCAGGCCAATTGCAATGGGTCTCATATATAGTAGAATATTACATTCAAAAGTAGGTAAATACTGTCATTGTATATTTTAGTCCAATAGATGCATACCGGTAATTGGATATTTTGCATTATTGTATTCTTTTTCTTTCCCCTTCACAGGATATGTTTTGTATTTTATTGTATGACAGAGGATTATTTAAGGTGGCTTCTAGAGCCCCACGTCTACTCTAGCAAAGTGTCTGCCATGTAACTCGCACTGCAATGCCTAGATTGTCATGTTACCACCTTAAACTCAACCATGAATGTACTATGTTTTATAGATTTCATATTGGTAATATGTTTATGTCTTTATTGTATGTGCTTTACTATGTGTTTTGATTTTTCTGAAAACAACCAATAAAAATTTTTTTGAAATTAAAAGTTTATAAAAAGTCGCTAAAGCCTGGGATTCAATCCCTCGTCATGCATGCAGGTGATCTCGCTCGAGCTCTCAGAGAGGTCTCCTACTCTAGATATTTTCGACCCCACTTAAAAAAAGACATTTATCTTTGTTGCATTGAGCTGGAGTCAACTTTTGTTTGTCCATGCATCAACATTGGCAAAAAACTCTGTCTCAGCATCCAGTTCCTCTTAGAGGACATCTGAAGATATATCTCAGTATGAACTGCATATTAATGATATGACATTCATATACAGATTATATCTATATCCTAAAATAAATGGTAAAGTAACAGTTGAAATCCACAGGTAAAAGCAGTAAGAAAGAAAGGAGGGATTATGATGCAAAAAAGGTCCCACCTAACCTGATGATTTCTGGGGCTCAGGCAAGAATAAACCAACTGCAATTGGGTGGTGTGAGGAGGATTCTGGCATTCATTCATCACATGAAGCAGTAGCCTGGGGTAGTACATGGTATCAAAAAGGTTTACATTGCAACTGCATCCCTATCCACATTCACCAGAAGGCCAGCATTCACAGCCACAAGCACTGTCTCAAGTCAAGACATCTGTCAGGCCCAGAAAGGTATAAAATTGCCAGACCACTATGTCATCCATGAACTTTAAAATAATATCAACATTGATTATATTAACATTGATTACAGTTTGTTCATTGGCCAAATGAGGTGAATTTTAAAAACTATTGAGATGTATTATAAAAACAAATTTTCAAGAGTAGGGATTGGATTCCCGCTGTGCATGTAGTTCATTGTGAATGGCACCTTCTATTAGTGGCGGCTCCTCCGCTAAGGCGGAAGAGCATCGGCCCACTGCCTTGCAGCAGTGAAAGAAAGGAAAAATAAAATGCTGATAACTCGAAGTTATTATCATTTGATTTTTTCCTGCTGCCGGCAGCACTGCTGGTGGGACTGCTCCAGTGACAGAGTAGCAGGAAAGGAGTTGTTTGCATGCTCCAAGTGTGCATGACTGCTTGGCCAGCCCTCTTGAGCCGGCAAACCATCCTGCGCACTTTGCATATTCTACACCCAGGCTGTATTACAGCCTGCGTGGAGAACACGCCCAGGCCCCAGCCCCTGTCTGAACACCGAACCACGGTGCTCAGACCAATCACAAGGCTTGATTGAGTGGCTAAGGGGAACCAAACACAACACTGCATTGCAGCATTGCAACATGTGATTGACTCAGGGGAGTCTTAGCCTGGGTGCTTCCTGTTCGGGAACACAGTCCAGTAGGAAAGACAGCAGGACGAAGGCGGAGAGGATTGGTGAGGGAGTACTTTTTTTTCTTTTTGTACACCAACTTAACACCTGCCCCCCGATCCGCCACCCCCGCAGTTGCCGGCCGCTCCTGCTTTTTAGTTACAAGCTATTATTCACTCTGCAGGATACTTGAGTAACAATGATTCTAGATTACTCATAAGGAGGCTAGATCCAACAAAGTTAGTGAGTTCATAACTTTCCACTAACAATGAAATTATCATAATATCCAAGAATTTCTCTTCCATAAGCCTAGGCAAAGGACTGGATCCACTGCTATCGAAGCTTAAGTACTTTTCAAAATTGAGAAATTCGCTGAGTGGCTAAAAAGCATTTTTCTTGAACACCAGCTCTTCCTTCTTGAAACACCGAGGAATAGGATCTGTAACTGGTAAAAGTGGAAATACATATTTCAAGAGAAATTGGAAACCTTGCTGTTCTGTGTATTTGATCTGCAATCTTCTAAGCATGTTTAGTGGATGAGGGCACATTAATGGCAACAAAGTGCAGTAGATATTTGGGGACAGATGAAATAGGCAGAGGCAATTAAACATAGCTGAAGTGGAAATATAGCATGAAGAGTTACTGATAAATGTACAATAACTAAGTACAGTTAGACCACCTCTTAGGTAGAACATTGATCCAGTTCCTGAGAGCTAGAAAAGACCAGCTCAGGGTAGGGGGCTAGGTACACAGAATGCACTTATCTGCCTCCTGCCGCCGTGAGGGGAACGGCTTTCTAGACGCCTCACCGACCTGCAAATCATCGCCGTAGGGGGAACGGCATTTCAAGGGACTACACCCCCACAAGTCTGAGTACCTCGCTCATCCAGTGGCACAGAGACCGTGCCACGAGGCGCGATAAGAGCTGCACTGCAGCCCTGTGGCCCCAGGGAACTTGTTTTCAGCAGCAACTGCTCCGTGAGGGAATCGGCCACTTGCACTTATCTGCCTCATGTCCCCGTGACGGGAACAGCTTTCTAGACACCGCACCGACCTGCAAACCATCACCGTGAGAGGAACAGCATTTCAAGGGACTACATCCACCACAAGTTCGAGCGCTTCGCGCACCCAGTGATGCAGAGACCGCTCCACGCGGCGTGATAAGAACCGCGCAAAACACCCGCAGCGCGGGCACGCCGGCGAAGCCCGGGCCAAGGGCGGGCCCGTCTGAGCCAGTCCGAGGCTGTCTGAGACTGGGCTGGACCATACCCCTTACATCTGCACGTAGTAAGTACCCTCTGTGGTGTAACTTTGAACCTGGGGCTTTAGAAAGTAATCATTCTATTGCCTATATGCTAAACTAAGCCGTCAGGGACCTTGTATTTCTGTATGATAGTAACTTCAACCATTTGTACCCATTTTTGTTGGTTTTGGTTAGTTTAATACAAGAAATTACTATGGGGAAGTCTACTTCTCCCCGGTCTAGACCTAACACTAGACAGAAACCCCTTAAGCAAACCCCCGTTATACAGCCGACTGCGATCGATAGAATGCTGCAACAGGTTTCCAACGAAATAGAATGCACAGAGATGCGTCTCTCATTAACACCAAGAATGATAAGAATTTCCCAGTCCACGGAGAAAGACACCCCTGTTGCATCCCATTCATCAGCTTTCTCAAATTCCTCAATATTGCCCCCTGCACAAGTTAGTATACCCACAAAGAGAATTGTTAAGGCGGGCACGGGAGGGAGGGCGAAGAGGAAAGGAGCCTCCCGGAAACAAAGCGCCCACAGGGGTGGGATACATGAGGAACTTTCCCCTGGGATAGTTCTTACCAATATCCCAGGGGGTGAACACCCTGATTTTAGCAAAAATAAAATCTCCAAGCCCCCGGGCTGGGTACTATCATTGAAATTGGAGCTGAAATGTTACTTAGATCAACTCATAAAATCTGAAATGAGAGATGTTATGAAAAGTATTGCTAAACTAAAATCACTTATTGATGCATGGGGAATTAAAATTGATGTTGTCTTGAACACTATTGATATAGCTAATTCTACGAAAAGGGCTGTTAGCCCCCAACGTACTCAGGCCATCTTGCCTCCTTGTGTCCAGCCTCCTATTGCTGAAGGTCCAACAAATGTTTTACAAGTGAATTCGCCCATTCTGTCCAATGGCCCTATCCAAGTGAATTTAGGTAGCCCTCATAGTAGGGCGTCCCACCATTCTGTTTAAACCCAGAAACCTAGGGCTGTGGTTCACACTACAGTCATCCCAGATGACCAGCAGATTCAAACTATTGCACCAATAACTGGAAGGAATCTAATACCATCAACGACAAGTTTGATAAACTCTACTCACCCCTGTATTGACTTACCGCCAGCATCATTACCATATGTGGTAATATTAACTGCAGTTCCATTGCTGGAAGCCGGTTGTGTGGAAACTTACCCCGAATTAAAAAACAAAGTCATCCATTGGTTGAGTAAAAACAGACAACTCCCTGACCTAGTCCAGACTGAAATTCTATTCATTAGGAGGGTTAGTTGGCTTGGCCAGAGACAAAAAGATAGTGTAGTGGATTGTGTTCTAATTAATTTTAGAGACAGAAGGGTGGTTCAGCATATTCTTGGTTGGGGGCCAACAATAGCGACTGGAGTCATCCAGACAGTTCCCTTGGATTATTTTTACCCTCCAAGCCCTCTCCTAGATAGAGTGGGCAGTGTGTATAAAAAATGGGAACTACGTGCCCAGAACAGTCCCTTGACATATATAGGCCAGGATTAGGGCAATAGAGAGCAATTTAACATACCTGTACGAAATAGGTTCAGTCCCCTGGATTTGGTTGACTGACTAGTCCCTAGTCAAGATAACTTGAATGTGGGGGGCGCTAGGTGGCGCCAGACCAATATGGCCGCACTAGAGTGAAGCTCCTGCCTGACCGGGCATTACATCGCTCCTACATCCATCCTGACCAGCTGGACTACGGCGCACGCCTTCCCAGGCTGTCGGGGACGCCGTGCTGAGCCCGGCGGTACCTCTCTTGTGGCCGACGGACTCCCTGGGGCGGAAATATCAGATGGCGAGTCCGCACCGTTCCGGTGCCTGGAGGAACCTGAGACCCTGAGGCGGACTGCTGTGCTGGGCGACTCCGGGGATCGTGGGCCTACTCCCGCGGTGGAGCGCGGCCTGCCTCTCCCCCCTGACGCTGCATCTGGTGCGGAGTGCCGACGGACCCAGCGCTGGACCAGCCTTGCCCCCTGTAGCGGTGAGCTGTGTCGGGAGGAGAGCGGGGGCGCTCGGCTTTGGTGCCCGGCTGGTCTCTGTGTGCGCCTCCCGCGTGTGGCTGCCTGGCGTTCTCTGTGGCCGGGGGAGCTTGGGCCCTGGGCTGTGGGGAGCACAGACGTGGGAGCTGTGGCCTGCTACCTGCCGCCGCACCGCTCCTGAGCCCTCCCTGCTCTTAAGGCTGGACTTTGTTGGCGTCCGGGGGCGCATGCACTTTCGGTGCACCAACTCGGCCCCCCACGTGGCGTGGCCTTTAGGGCCTATGTGGACAGGCTGTGAACTCTGCCTGCTAACTCTTGGGGGAACGTGTGGACGCTGCTGTCCTCCTGTCGCTTTGCTGCTGTTGCTCCTGGAGGCCTGCTGATCCCCCCCCCCCCATGCCGGGCCACTGTTGTTGATTACTTGGGCTTACTCCTGCTCCGACCTCCAGGCACTTGGCTCCGGCGCGGTTTGTGGCCCCCGCGTGGGACATCGGTCCGTGGGGCGACCAGCTCCCGTGCTCTTTGCGACTTGACGCCAACGCTCTCCTGTGGTGCGAAGAGGCCTTGCATACCAACCTTCTACATAACTTACCCTGGTCACCTACATCTAGATTGCGCCCACCTCTGGCTCCTCTGCTCGGGCTGTAAGTCTCGCCCCTTGTCCTCGCCTACCTGCTTGCCTGTGGCTGGGAGGGCTGCACTGCTCAGCAACTCACGCCTGGATCTATAGCTCAGCCGGTACCAGCTCTCCTTCCTCCCTCGCCGGCCTAACCCTCTTCGAACCTGGTGGCAACTGTCTCCACTGCGTCGCGGACGCCGAGACGAGACATGAGCCGCAGCGACGCAAGGCAGTCTAAAATACCGTTCGAGACCAGGAAAACGTCTAAAACAGTGCCAGAGGACGGAGGCAGCCCCACCACGCCGGCCCCGCCGGAGGAAGATTGGAAAACCCTTTTGCTGGGCATGAAGCAGAGCCTCTCAACCATAGATTCTAAGATCGACACCATTAATGCGCGTGTGGTAACTAAACTCGAACAGCACGACACGCGCATAAAAGAAGCAGAGGACCGGATTTCAACGCTGGAGGACGGGGCTGCCTCCTCCTCCAAGCAGGTCACTCAGATGGACAGGTTGCTTAAAATAATTGTTGACAAGAATGAGGATTTGGAGGCGAGGTCCAGACGCAATAACGTTCGCATTTTAGGCCTGGCAGAAACAACCAACACCGGGAAAATGGAGCCCTTTGTCGAAAAACTTGTCGTCGACCTGTTCGGAAAAGACTCATTCTCCCCTCACCTCATTGTGGAAAGGGCCCACAGATCCTTGGCGGCTCGACCCCCTCCCGGATCCCAGCCAAGGCCCATCATCGCGCGCTTTTTGAACTATAGAGATCGCGACGCGGTACTGCGACGCGCGAGAGAGCTGGGGTCCATACAACATGGAAATGCAGTACTGTCCTTTTTCCCTGACTTTACCCCATCTGTCCAAGAAGCCTGACGCAAATTCACCCGGGTTAAAAAGAAGCTGCAAGCTCAAGAGCTCCCTTATGCCATGCTATACCCAGCAAAACTAAAAGTCTCATATCAAGGCAAGCAACACCTGTTTCAGAACCCCCAACAGGTGGAGGATTTCCTAAAACAGCACAAGAAGGACAGACGTTCGGAAGAATCTCCACGCCATCGCTCTAGGTCACCGTCACCGCTATCACAGCAAGACTAACTCAATGCATTGTTCTCCTGTGCCCTGGGGGGCGCGGCTCCCTGATTGCCGGGAAGGTTGAACTTCCCCCGAGAGCAACCGAGAGACCCCCCTGGTCTCTCCTAAAAACTCTGTAGGACTTCTGGCTTCCTATGTGCTCGGTCACCCACCTCCGTCCCACATGTACTGACTGGGGGAACCTAGTCCTACGTGGGTGCAAGAAGGGAGGTGGTGGGCAGGTCTGGTGCCCCTAGTTCTGACCCCCAATGGGCGAACCCCTACGTTTCACCGCCCCCTCGAGGGTAGTGATATGTGCACTGTTTTTTATGTTAAGGCAATGTTGTTTCTTAATGTTCTATTTGGGAGGGGTGGATGGGCGGGTGCTACTTCCCCGGCGGGTTGGGGTGGCCGGTGTGGGTGGGGGGGAATTCCGACATTTGATACTCACGGCCCAAAAAGCTCCGGAAGACGTTTGGATCGTAATTAAAGTACTGGTTGTTGTAACTGCTAGGTCCGCTGCTACCCTTGTTTCTGGTATATACTGTACTATCATGCTTGCGTATAGCACATTTTCACGTTGGATGGGATGGGGGACGTAGCGAATACGCAGACAATCCAACAACTACAACTAGTTTCGTGGAATGTAAGGGGACTAAACGACCCGAGGAAAAAGAGACAGATTCTAGGCTACTTAGATAGACAGGGGGTCTCCATTGCTATGCTACAGGAAACACACCTAAGTCCAGGCGGTCCCCCACAGTTTGCATCCCGTTGGGCAACTAGCAGAGTATTTTCGTCATATTCCAACTATGCCAGGGGGGTCACCATCCTCGTTAAACGAGGTGTACAGTTCACCCCTGCGGGTACTGAAACTGATGCGGGAGGCAGGTATTGCTTTGTATGGGGCAGATTGTATTCCCACACTATACTTTTAGCGTGTTATTATGGGCCGAACGTAGATGACCCCTCATCCCTTCTCACGCTGTGGGGTAAAATGCAGTCGTTGGGGATTGCCCATGTCATACTGGGAGGGGACTTTAATACTACACTACGACCATTGGCAGATAGATCTCATCCCCAGGCTACGCACTACACGCGGACGCAGCGTACCCTGTCAGACATAGTAGAGGAACACCGCCTGATAGATACCTGGAGACATCTCCACCCCACGCAAGCACAGGGCACGCACCACTCAGCCGTGCACTCTACCTGGGCGCGGTTGGACTACATCCTCTGTACGGCCGGGCTCTCCCCCTGGCTTACTAAGGCTACCCACCTTGCACGCACTTTCTCAGACCACTCCCCAGTGTTAGTGACCCTGCGCGTCCCCCTTGAAGCCTCCCCCTATTTAGGCTGGCGCCTCAACCCGGCGCATTTAACAGACTCGGCTTTCAGGGCGGAATTAGAACAGGACATAAAAGATTTCTTTGACCGCAACATATCATCTGTGTCCAGCATTACCACGGTCTGGGAGGCCTTTAAGGTCACGGTGCGAGGCTGGTGTATTGCTAAGGGGGGTGGAGTCCTCCGATCCTTGCGCGATGAGCTGCGAAAATTGGAAACTGAACTGAAGCAGCTAGAGGGGGAAGTGGGTGACCCTGCACGGGGACACTCGGTAAAAGCCACAATACGTGAAAAACTCAATGAATATGCTGAACTTTCAGAAAAGGAATGCAGGTTCCGAGGGAAACCCTTTGCTGCGCGTATATATGGGGAGGGAGATAGACAGGGCAGAGCGCTAGCTTCCGCTGTTAAACCCCCTAGATATCACAATTACATCACTACCCTGCTGGATGACCACGGCACCCCACACAGAAATTTGCCGGACCTACTCAGGATCCTCACTGAACATTACTCTACACTATACTCCTCCCATAGATCCACCCCGATAGACCTAAACACATACTTGGCAGACACTGCGCTCGCTTGGCTAGGCCCCTCCCAGCAGAAATTCCTTCATCATATGCTTGAGCTGGAGGAAATAACGGACGCCATAATGTCCATGAAGTCGGGTAAGTCGCCGGGTTCCGACGGATTGCCGATCGATTTTTATAAGGCATACATGCATATCTTAGCCCCGGTTCTGCAGCAGGTGTATTATGCTGCGCTTGAGGAAAACATTCTTCCGAATACCATGCGGGAGGCCCTAATAACGTCACTGCTAAAGCCGGGCAAGCCACCTGAGTCTTGCGATTCATACCGTCCCCTCTCTTTGTTAAACACGGACGCTAAGATTCTGGCTAAGGTTCTGGCGTCGCGCCTTAATTTGTTAATGGAAAGACTGGTACTGCCGGACCAGGCGGGCTTTGTCCCAAACCGCGCAACGTCCCATAATTTACGCACCCTTCACGCGGTGACACAGGACATAACCCCCAACTGTGAAGCCGCCGCTATTTTTCTTGACGCCACGAAAGCGTTCGATTCGCTAGAATGGGACTACCTGTTGGCGCTCCTAGAAAGAATGGGCTTTCCCTTCAGCTTCCTAGATTGGATTCGGTTATTATACCGACAACCTCTGGCCTCCGTGGTGCTAAATGGATCGCGATCGGTTCCCTTCGAAATCCAACGTGGCACGCGGCAGGGATGCCCATTGTCCCCAGTACTATTCGCTATTGCTATCGAACCTCTAGCGGCCAAACTGCGCCAACACCACAATCACCGCTCTCTCATCTACCCGGACAGGCAGTTACTCATAGCCCTCTATGCTGATGACATGACCCTTTATGTACACAAACCCCAAGAGAACTTGAACCCCCTGCTGCGTGAGGTCACCAAATTCGGGGGGATTTCGGGTGTACAAATAAACTGGTCGAAATCTGCTCTTTTCCCACTCACTGAGAAGACCACACAGTTTCCCCTAGATTACCCCCTTGTCTGGGAGGCGGAGGAGATTAAATATTTAGGAATAACAATAACTAGAAAACGCGACATGCTCATCAGAGCTAATTATGGGACAGTCATTGACAAACTGACTGACAATGTCACCAAATGGATACACCTCCCATTGTCCATGGCGGGCCGCATCTCACTTATCAAAATGGTGGTTCTACCAAAACTACTATACCTCTTCACTAATATACCATACAACCCAGGAGTGAATTTCTTTCATACACTAGACTCGCTGCTGTCACGCCTAATCTGGGGTGGGAAGCAGGCCCGAATGAGCTTAAGGTCCCTAATGCTCCCGTACCATCAGGGCGGCTTCGACGTCCCTAACTTCAGGCGCTATTATGACTGTGCGCAGGGCCACTTTGCTGCGTATTGGCTCCGTCCCCCCCCCTTCATGGCACATCTTGCGGTCGAAGATGGCTACATGAGGCCGATGCAGCCATCGGGTTACCTCTATTCAGAAGCTAAACTCACTGACAGCGACCCTTCTACAGTCGACTGTACAGTACTGGCCTGGAGGCACTTGACGGCTGCCATGGGGACGAAGTTCTTATACTCGCCACTCATGATCCTAGCGAATGACCCACGGCTTAGTATCGCTTGCGAAGAAATTGGCCGCAAATTACTCGCACGCTTAACATACCGCACGTGGGGGGACCTATACCTGCAAGGCAGTTTCCGCACATCGGCGCAATTCTTCGGAGACGAATCTCCCTCTGTCATGGATACATTCCTATACGTGCGTCTGAGGCAGGGTATTAGGATGGTCACACCAGCCTTCCCAGTCGAACCTGATGTAGTCCAGCCTCTCCACTTACTACTCCAATCTGACAATCCGAAGCATGTGGTCTCTATGCTCTATAAACATACACAAGCCGCCTCGTCCCCTCCCTTTCTTAGAGCCAGGAGGGAATGGGACACTGATTTGGGATCCTCCATGTCCGATGACGAGTGGGAGACATGCTGCGCGCACACTACTGCGGTTACAGGAAACGCGCGCCTCCGGCTGGTCCATTATAAGTTCCTACACAGGCTGTATTACACACCTGCCAAACTGCACCGTTTTCACCTCCGGGACAATGACAGATGTCTCCGCTGCAAGGCCGAGGGCGCGGATTTTTTCCACCTCGCATGGACATGCCGAGCGGTGGCTGAGTTCTGGGAGGCAGTGTTTGAGGCCTTGTCCGATATGGTTGGCGTGCCAGTGTCACCTAGCCCTGGGATTGCGCTGCTGGGGCAGGCATGTCCCGCGTTGACCGCACATCGCAAATTCTTTGCACTCGGCCTTCTCCTGGCAAAAAGACATGTGGCGTGCCGCTGGGGTCGCGGTCGAGCGCCTAAGTTCAAGGACTGGCTTACCGTCATGACTACATGGCAAGACCAGCTCCACAATTACGCGGACTTGCTGCCACACAGATCTAGGCCCAAGGACATCTGGGGTCCGCTGGTTGCGTACCTTCAACGGCTGCAAGCTGACTCTCAGTCGGAAGACGATGAACCAGAACGGGTGACTATTCCTGCGGCACCAGGCACAACACACCACTCCTAAATGACCTTGTATAATACTGCCTTCCCCGCTACAAGTACTGCACCTTCAATACACAACCCCTCCTCTGTCCAAGCACATCGAGGCTCCTGCCCCGCGCCTCCACAGTAGGGTAGCCTACCCGCGCAATCTGGAACCTGCATTCCTCTCTCACGTGCGAGTTGCACCCTCTATGGTAGTCCTAGTATCCAGAACCACCTAGCTGATTATACATGCGCGCTGTGTCCCCCATGGCATGCACGTTGCATACAGTGGCACTAGGTTCACCCACCCGTCCCCATTCTCACACAACTATTTAAGATGCAGCCAATGGGATAGTTTACGGGCAGGAAAACGACCCAATACAGGCCGTTGAGTTTGTCGGATCTTTTGGTTACGGTTATGTTGTTTTAGTTAGCATGGAAGGGAAGAAAAAATTGGAAAAACTGTGAAACCTCAGGCATTCGATTTCTTAACTCCAATGTTATTCTACGTACCTTGCGAATGCTTCCTTATACAGCTCCCACTAGCACTCTTTGCGGCCGGCCCTGATGGGTTGTAGGCGGCTTGCTGTGTCAATCTAGTTTTCCCCTGAAGCATAGTACTCTCCCACAATGGTGCGGAAGCGGCCGGCCTGCTCATACAGGTTGTAGGCGACAAAGCTGTGTAACCTCTACTGGTCATAATAAAGGTTTTCAAAAAAAAAAAAAAAAAAAAAAAAAGATAACTTGAATGTGGTACAAAATTTACCCATTACTTTCCATCTTGTAGAAGGACTTAAAATTACTGACCAACCACCAGAAGTCCCTTCTGAGATAATCTCTTTGGTAGGTGCCCTTCGAGCACCGGAAACTCCCCTTTCTAATTTAGAACGTATCATTCTGGTTGGCGCTGGGTGACATAAGCAGGCTAAAACCATTTTCCAGGAAGTACAGCAGGCTGGGTCCCGTACACAGAACACTATGATCTTATCCTGGAAACTAGCAGGCCTTAACTCAAAACTGGATCATCCAAATTGGGGAGCCTATATAGATACCCATGAGCTATGTTTCTTTCAGGAAACCTGGTCAAGGAAGTCTCTATATAGAGTAAGTTTGTAGAAAGAAAAACGTGGTCCCAGAAACCAGAAGGAGGGCTACGAGGGGCTGCTGGAGACATATCTCAAACTCCTCGATCGCCTGTACTTGCAAAACTTTCTAGCAGAAAAACTGCAGCTGGAAACCCACAGGAATGACTTCAGTGGTTCCCCCACACATTACATGACCCATGATACCCTGTGCCTAGAAGCAGCACATCTACGCATACTGCACCAGCTGGAGCTTGCAGAGCTGCTCAAGGCCCGCACAGAGCTTGCACAGACTGTCCTCGAGCTCAACAGAACCCTCCAGCTGAAGGACGTAGAGATCCAGGATCATGGTGCACAATTTGGATGTATGTCGATAATAACTTGATGAAACATGTATAAATGCAAGAAAGTTATGCTGACAGACTACATAATTGGATGAACCTAATTACCTTGAAAAAGCCCTGGCTCTACTTGCCGGACAGGGCGAAACACATGTCGGCTGTTCTTTTCTGTTAGGTTGCAACATTCAATACGGAAAATGACAAAGGTTGTCGTTTGTTTCACCAAAACTAAAGGAAAATTGACAAATGAGTGAAATGGATACTATGAAATGGAAAACATAAATAAAAAGAACTATCCACACTCCGACCAACCTCTACTGTGCTGTCTTCAAAATAATGAATCTAGAGATTAAACCATTGATGGGGGAGAATATATATATTTGAAATGGAGGAACACTTGCTCAAAAACCTTTTCTATATAGAGTAGGGTATGTTGCATAGTTTTCCCCAGCTGTTCAGGGGCACAGGGGTAGACCCTGAGGTGGCCTCTGAATCTGGGTTGGTATACATCTGGGTTGCAACATCAAAGTGATAGACACTTCCTCTCCAAACATTCTGTGTATTCTCCTGACCTTTTTTAATAACATGAAAATTGCTATCATTAACATTTATTCCCGACCAGTGAAACAGTGACAGACATCACAGGCTTAATAGTGTTTGGAAACTTTTTTACATTCCTTGCCTGAGCCCACACATATAATTATTGGGGGGGATTTTAACCGTCATTTTGAACCATTAAATGGTTTAATACTACTATCACTAGGGAGGAGGATTTGGTATGGTCAATCCCTGATCGCAATACATATCCGGTTAGGGGTTGGACCCCCACAGTCCTCCAGTTGAACTCCCTTATCCTCACTAATCATTTAAGGGCATGCAATGGACGGTTTCCCTCAGAGAAGTCCGGGTATCCCCACATTATAACAAGTTGGGACAAACATCTATTATTGACTACATTCTGGTAGATGTGGAATTATGGCACAGAATAGTAGATTTTGTAGTTAATCTTCGCTGTGAAAGTGACCATAACCCATTGGTGCTAGAAATCGTCCTGCCGAACCTCGAGCAAGTTTTGTACCAATCTGCTCAATCTGCCCCAAACTTAATAGCAACAGAAGGAGGCAGAAGAGTTTGCTGGGGAACATTTGTACAGTCCACTGATAAAGTGGCTACCCTTTATGAACAAATTATTCCCCATTTGGAATTTGCCTTCCATACATTTTCAAATGACCAAGGTTCAGAATCCTTGCAGGAAATAGGCAAGAATCACCAGGACATGCTCTCTAAACTAGTAATGTTTTTCTGTAACAGAGAGCCAAAAAAAACACTTAGATGACAAAAATAGACATTACTGGTATAATAAATCATGTAGGGATGCAAAAAGTGCCCTGGTGTTAGCGGTTAAAGAAAAGGACAATCAGTGTATCAAAGAAGCTGGGGCAGTACAAAAACAAATTGTAACTGAAGCAAAGTAAACATGGGAATTAGATAAATGGGAAGCAAATCCTCTAGAGATATGAGAGGCTTTTGGAACCTAGTAAGAACTGGGAAGTCCGAAGGCACCTCAGCAATTGAACCGAATTTGCGGAGGAAGTCTGGAGGTTGCACTTTCAATCATTAATCTCCAGACCTTTGGATCAAGTCCCACCAACTAGGGATTCATCCATTTATAATACTCCCCTGGATAGTAGTGCTCCTACTTGCACAATAAAGGAGGTTACTGCAGCACTAGGCAAAATGCTCCCAGCTAAAGCGCCAGGCTTGGAAAAAATCACTGGCGATTAATTTAAGAATGAAGGATCTGTGTGGATACCCTATCTCTGGGTGTTATTTAACGCCATCCTACAAGGGATAGCGTTACCTCTGACCTGGACAGGTGCAGAAATTATCCTAATTTGTAAGAAGGGCTTCCCGCTTAACCCAGCTAACTACCGCCCAATAAGCTTAATTGGCGTGACACATAAGCTATTTGCCCACGTTCTTCTGGGTCGAATGCAGACTTGGATTGAGGAAAACAATGTTCTAACACCTCTCCAAGCAGGTTTTAGATGTAAAACTTCAACCATTGATCAGATTTTCAGATTGCAACAGATCCACTGGAAAACAGTGATTTTGGAGGGAGGTAGTCTCTACCTAACCTTTGTGGACCTTAAATCTGCATTCGATATGGTGCAGCGTGATCAGCTCTGGGGCATCCTTCAGGACATGGGAGTTCCAGAGTATTTATCCCGTTTGCTGAAGCTTCTGTACAAGGATACGTATGCGAGAATTAGATATGGTAAAAAAGGGGAATTGACAGTCCCCTTCCCAGTAGAGAAAGGGGTGAGACAGGGTTGTGTGCTTGCACCGATCCTGTTTTCTCTCTTTTTAAATGGCTTAATAGATACCCTGCTGGCAGTAAAAGACATTGCCTCACCAAGGTTAGCAAATCGTAAAATACCTCCGCTTATGTTCGGGGACGACACACTGCTACTCTCGAAGACCCCTATGGGTATGCAGCGTGTATTGGAGGAGTTCTGTAAATTTTGTAAAAAGAGGGATTTGGAGATAAACATCCAAAAAACGAAATATATGGTATTTCATGCAAACACCAGCAATTGTCCTCAGCCACAAATGGATGGCAAGCCCCTAGAAAGGGTTTCTACCTTCGATTACCTGGGCCTTACTCTTAATAACAAGATGGACTGGGGGACCCAGGTAAAGAAAGCAAATTTAAAATTTACACAATCCATAGGAGGCATTCTCAAAGTCTGTAAAAGTTGTAGCCAAAAAGCTGTAGGACCACCTGCTGAAATATATCAAATACAGGCTAGGGGAGCATCCCTTCATGGTGCTGAATTGTGGGGTTTCTGCCCCTCTAATGCTATCTCTATAAATGAGAATACTTTTCTTAGACAACTCTTGACTCTACCTAAAAGCACCCTCTTGACACCGTTGAGGATGGATTTAGGAATCGGTCCGATAAGCGACTTAATTGCTTCCCGTCCACTCTTGTTTTTTGTGACGCCTGAGCTATTACACTATGTGGAGGAATTGAAGGATGTAATGTCTATTCCAGGAGCAAGGAACATCCCATGTTTATTGTATATTCGCAACACATGTTTCACATTGGGGCGAGCAAACCTATGGTTATTGCCTGAGGAGACCTGCTCCTCCACTCCAAAGAAAACCCTTCAATATGCCTTTAAAGAACACAAATTAGCTCAACTCTCACAGAGTACTAACTCCTGCTCCCTGACTTCCAGGTTTCTGGACGTCAAACAGCAATATAAACTCGAACTAGTACTCAACAGTATTCAACCAATCTTTGCCAAGAAATTGTTCTTGCAGTTCAGATATGATGTGCTTCCCTTGAGAGTATTTACCAATAAATGGAAGGGAAACCCCAAGTTGGACTGCCCTGGGTGTAGTTCGGCCGAAAAATCTGAATTTCATGTTCTTCTCTTCTGCCCGGCTTACGGAGTGCCAAGGTCCAAATGGGTGCTCCAGTTGTGTAGAAACATGGGAATGAGAGATCACACTGAGGCCTATAGG
The DNA here is from genome assembly GCF_964263255.1 of Lissotriton vulgaris. Classification (NCBI taxonomy): domain Eukaryota; kingdom Metazoa; phylum Chordata; class Amphibia; order Caudata; family Salamandridae; genus Lissotriton; species Lissotriton vulgaris. The sequence goes on along the minus strand of NC_141697.1, from coordinate 137,945,863 downwards.
CTATTTAAATATGACCCACACCCATTATTTGTCTTTGCAATTTCTAGATTCTTGTTTGCAATGTGGCATATTTCTCAGAGCCATTATAGAGAACGAGTGTTCCTGTATAAGTTAAGCCTGCCTATTAAATGAGTTTGCTGCTAGTTCATAAATTGCACTATTACCCATGAAAGAATCTGTATAGCTAATCGCTTCTCATTTTAATCCTTTTAACTTGTTTTTAGTGGTTTTAAATATTATTTATTGTACGGGTTTTAAACAATTTTTGAAGTGAGTATAATTGCCCTGTTTGATTAAAACTTCTTTGCCCTTCTCGAGACGTGCCGCTATTGGGCCTAAAACGATTCCACAACTTTGCACTTTTCTGCCTTTGTAGTCTTGTTAAATACTCCATACACATAATGTTTGAATTATTGTGTAACTGCAATATGGTGTCCTATGTATGTTTTTTAAAATTGTTCTTTTATGGCTCTGTGCTCTGTGTTTGTGTTTTTTGGCTTGACTTGACTTGCAATATGAAAGCTGTGAGCAAGGAGGACAGATGTCAGCAAACAGAGGCAATCCCCCTAAGAATCAGCAGAGTGTCCACAGAGATGAAGGCCTCAGATCACTGGAAGGATTTTCCAGGACTCACCTGTCTTTATATGCGTCGGAAAATAGATGGTATTGGGCAATTATATTGCTACTTAAGCATGGTGTAGCATGCTGCTGAGATCTTGCTGAGCCCCTTCCCTTAGCGTACAGAAAGCTGAGGAATGAAAACTGGTTACCAGAGTAGATAGAAGGTACACAAAGGAGGCATTTCTCAGTATCAATGGGTCCCGGGGGGACTTGGCATGAGCCGGTGTCCCCCCGGGGTATTTCGCGCAATGCGACCTCCCACGGGAGGCGATTGGTTGGTTCTGGGAAGTGGGAGGGGCTTAGCGGTGCTTGGGGTGGGAGCGGGAGGGTTTACGTCACTCGCAGCGAGTGAGGAGGCGGCGGCGGCGAGTTTTTGACCCACCCGCCCGCCCTTTGTTTTTGTTAGGATTGGTCATAATGGTGTTTTTTTGTTTTTGTAAGTTTTTTGTGTTTTTTCAAAAAAAAAAAAAAGAAGAAAATTATATTTACAAGACATGTCACTTTAGGGCAGCATGGGCAGTGCTCCTTTTCTGTTATGTGTTTTTGTTTCTCGGTATGTGGAGGAGAAGATCTGTAATAATCCACAAGGACTAAGGGATGACCGCTTTCATTTATAACTATTACTTTGATATCTACTGTTTAATCATTTTTTAACTTGATGTATTTAAATTTTAACACTGTGCTTGTACATATTTTATTGCACTTTTATGGTCTAAGACCGAAATAAAGTTATCAAAGGGTTTTTGTTTAGGCGTGTTTTGGGAGTTAGGATAGTCTCGAGCGGATATATCCTTTCTCTCTGGGGGTGGGGGGAAGGGTAGGTGAATAAGGGAAAGAAAAGTTGGAAGGAAAACTTAGGTTGGTATTAAAACGGTTTTGGGGTTTTGGCAAAATAATGGAATCATTGGTGAATGGTGATGGAAAAACAGTTGGGGGAAAGGTTTTGGAAATGTACAAAGTTTTGGGTTTTCCATAAACGAAAAGTGCGGAGTCTGTCTTTGGCTGTTCTAATAATAAAAGTGACCTTTTATGCAATGAGCAGAATTGTGTGGAGTGTCTTTATTGCGCGAAAGCGCATCCATATAAATCTAGGCCTCAGATGGCAGGAAGTCATTGCATCAGATGTGTCTGTGCAAGGATTCTTCTGACAGCGTAGATTGAAGATCTTTATTTAGTTGAAGGCAAATAAAGGCAACACACCAGAAACACAGGGGCGGTACAGTGCGCGCCCGCAGCTGGCTGTCAACTGCCAAAGGCAATAACTGTCATTGGAATCAGCTGGCATTCTAGAATGCCAGCTGGTTGCATCACAATGCAGGCGCATGGGAATATGGGAACGGGGACCTAGGGGGGACAATTCTAAGGGAAAGGCAAGAATGAATTACAACGCAACAGTCTGCCTTTATATTAATGGATGAAGTGGATATTATCTTGCGATGCAGCATGCTGATGAGGCCTTACTATGGGATAGATCTACATGGAGATATAGGCATACAGAAGGAGGGGCAAAGAAGCCGCTGCTGCTGGCCAGTAGCGCAGCAAGAAGAAAGAATGGGAGACATTTCTGAGAATGAAAAGACCATTCGTGAAAATGAGGGCTTCAAACGACAGGTGGGCCTTCTCCTGGTCCTGCCTGCTTCCAGGTGTCGCAGCACTGATGGGCAAGAACCTGTGAAGAAATAAGCATGCCTGGTGATAATCTGTATAGAGGAGCGTTCAGGTGTTTGTGGCCAGTGAATCTAGACCTCCAGGAACGGTGGCAATCTCTTTGACAGTCAGCAGAGTGTCTCTGAAGCCCAGAACATCAGGTGATAGGCTGGACATGCCCACTAGACCCATTATGTGTGGCAGCCTCAGGTTTGGCCTCACAATGTAAAGTCAGGCCTGGACTAGGTGGCAAATTGTGCATGAGCCTACTGGTGTGGTTCTGCACAGGGAGAAAATCCAACAAAATACTAGGCAATGAAGTCAGTGACATACGCCGCCAGTCATGAGAATAAAAATGGTTTCCAAACAAGAAACATCATGACATCCATCGATTCCAGGGTCCCAGATGACAGCTGGGTATTACAACAGATCCACTCCTAGGTATGAAATGAAGCAGAGTGCAGCTCTTGAAGTTCGTGGGCAGTGAAACCAGAAGGGAGAGAGGAGGCATTGCCACAAAAATCTGATATACTCAGTGCCCACTAGTCTCCTCCTTGAGCTTCCTTTTCTCCTCCTCCCTCCTTTTCCTCCTGCTCAGTTGAGCTGTAAAGGTTAATGTTAGTTCATGTGCATTACAAAAGGAGCCACCAGAGTCACACCTGCACCAAAACCAACAGCAATAAAAAGTTACCATCAAATTCTTTCTCATCACAGTAGCTGGGAGAGAAGGGGCAGAATCAGTTACCATTCAGGCTGGTACCCTCAAGTGCATCCTATTTTCCTTTCCATGGTCAGGGGGGCTTCAACCACAACTCCAAAGAAGACAGACCTCTCTACCTCTGCGTCCTGCTACATCCAAGAATCTTCTTTTCTTCGTATGTTTCATTACTCCATGGTGCATTTATTGAAGGAGTTTACCACGATTTACAAATCTAGGGTGTCTCCAGAATTCAAAGGCATTTGTCCTTCGGTTTTACTTAGCACGAACTCGACCTGAAGGTATCAGAGCGCTTTACAAGAGCATCAGTTGCATTACAGATGGCCACATTCAATTTTTTTTAGGCACTAGAAGATGACGTGATTTGCACAGAATCACAGGATGATGAGCGTCCCTGCCGAGTCTCGAACCAGGTTCCCCAGCTTTGAGGTCGACCGCTCTAGCTATTAGGCCATATTCTCTTGCAGCAACAAACTGATTTGATTCACATCTGGCCAACATAAGAGCTGTACCTCATCTCCTTATTTTCAAGAGGTCCTTAGCTTTCAGCTTCATCTGCACTATATGTGTTTGTTACCGAGGTTATGACAATGTTTTAAAGGCCGACATTTCACATCAATTAATTTGTACAAACCTATCTCCCTTTTGAAAAGCACTAATACATCTTCTGGTGTGGTAGCTCCACAGAAAACTATGAAATAAATACATGCTATACACATACACAAATATCCATCGATTAAAGCATGTCAGGGTGTTATATCAGGAAAGAAAGGATGAGGATGAAGAAGATTGTCTGAAATGAGGGTGGATATAATATTTTAGAATTTAAAATTTGAACACAAAATTGGCATTGCAATATTAAATTCCTTACTATCATACGGGTGGATGGTAAGTGGCTTACCTTGATGCCCTCTATCCTGAAGCCTAGAGTTGCAGTCGAACTGATGGTCTCCCTCCACTGCATATAGCGCGGCTTAGTCACTCCCTGGTGTGCGTTCTCCTCCTCTGTGGGCGCGAGGGGGTCCACTTCGATCATCTTCTTGTACATGTCCTTCCGTAGTTTGGGGTTTGCTCGGGCCTTGGTCAACTCTTCTTCCAGGTATGTCCTGTGAAGAAACAATAAAAAGATGGTAGTCCCCAAAGCATCAGAGTCTGATCCTCATGCACTAGATTGAAGGAAAGTTCAAGCTTAAAGCAAGTCAATTCTTTGGCAGGAAAAGTAATAGTTTGTCGTTTTCATTAGAGTCTCGGCTCATAGAAACCAGGATCTTAGCAAGTTGTTAGCGCTCCAGATGTGAGTAAGTAGTTCAAATTGAATGACCGTTCCAGTAAACTTTATTTATGCTGAAGTACAATCACTCCCATTGCACTATCATAACCGAAACAATCCAGTCTGAGGAATGGACAAGCTTCCTTCTAGCTGCCGAAGCTTGTTGGGAATCTAAACTTGCTCTTCTCTGGTCAACAAGCAGAGCATGCTGAGTTATGAACCAAGGAGCAGGAGAGGTCATCCAAAAGAGATGGCTGTCTAGCTAATTCTTCACAGGGTAAAACCACATCTGACATATGTTACTACTTTGTCCCTCCCTTTTGTCACAATGCTTTCTGTCTGAGGATGGGTCACAACCAGGAAGTAGGCAACCACGCTAGTGTTTTACCAATAGCGCAGGGACCAGTAGCTACTGGTCCCTGCTGTAAGAAGGGCAGACATGCCTTTCCTTCTCTTTCCTTCTTTCACTCCCCTCCCTTCCACCTTCTACTTCTTTCCTTCCTCTCCTTCTTTCCTTTCCGCATACCCTACCCTGACTCCATCACCCCCCCACATCCATTGAAATATTCTGTACAAGGTTTATGCAGTTTATGTGTGGCTATGTGAAAGCACCAAAGTGGTTGTGTAGCATTTTCAGTTCATTCTTATTTGTATTGTTTCCCTTTTAAGTTTATCTACCTTATGTTTCCCTTTTAAGATGCTGTTCTTTTGTTGTGCTTGTGTCAGAAGATTCTCTATTGGAATTGTTTATCTGTAAATGTGTTGTACTGGTATTATTCTGCTGGGACTTGAAGAAGAGCGTACTGTGTTATCTCCATTAAACCAGTACCAACTATTCTTGGATTATTTGAATTACTTACCTTTATTTACTACAAAATTGGCAACGAGGATGGGATTCTAGAAGCGAAAACACTGACATCACGCGAATACAGAAAGCGCTGTGCGGGCCAAACACCAAAGATTTGAAAAATGCAGGTAACTTTCTAAAATTCGTAACACCACCTCAGTTGTATATGGAAAATTCTAGTTTCGACTCCAATAACTCTTCGGCGTAATTATACAATGTAGTTCAGTTTAAAGCCATGTCGGACGTAAATCTTCTCACACCAGTAGAAATAAAGGTTCAAAAAAGCGAGAAAATCTTGTATTCACAAGACCACTTTCCATATGAAGATGGGGATCATTTATAGTCGTTTTTGTAAAAGAAAGTAATTCCACTCCAGTCCAAAGTGATTCTTCTCATTCACCAAAAAACTCCAAAAGTTAAAATATTCATAAAATATCCGAAAATGTACCACTCCTGTGCTGCAAGTAGAGTAGATAGGTACTGGTCACCCTCGTCGCCAATTTTGTAGTAAATAAAGGTAAGTAATTCAAATACTTACTGTTGGACTACGAGGAAAGCACGCAACATTCTTACAGGACTACGTTACGGAGATGACGTACTACGTGACTGTAACGGCATGACATCACTGCGCGACAACGTACAATGTCATTGGTGGCCATTTTGAATTGCCATAGCAATGCGGCAATCTTACACGGAGGCGATATCACCGAACAGTTGGATGAGAATTGTTTTAATATTTGCGGGGTTACTTTAATGAATTATTAATTTTAAAACGCTTTAACATAATTCTTTTAGCTAGCAAATATTATTTTCATCTTCTTAATACGCATTTTTTTTAAGTGTGAACACTCTTATTTACTATATCTCTTCTTGTTTACAGTTTCACATATTCACAACTATGCAATTCGATCCTCCATCGACATTTCTCCAAAGTAAGGGGGATCCTCCTATACCTTGGAATAGGTGGAAGGAGGAATTTTTAACTTATCTTAAGGCTATAGATGGAGAAAGGATGGGGAATGAGAGAAAGAAGAATATTTTTCTTCATTGTCTAGGGTCCTAAGCCATTTTTAGGACTCTTCCTCCAGTACCTGGTGATTTGGGCAATTTTGATGAAGCCATGTTACGTGTTGAAACGAAATTCAAACCCACTATTAGTAATCGTTATAAATTCTACACCAGGGCACAAAAGGATTCTGAAACTTTTGATGACTTTATAACTGCTTTGAGGTCATTAGTTATTTCATGCAATTTTGGGGAGATTACAGATGAAATGATAAGGGACCAGATTATAGTGAATGTAAAGTGTAAGAAAACGTAAGAGCAGTTATGGATTTTGGGGAATCCTACGTTAAAAGAAAGTATATCTACAGCTAAGGCATTTGAGCAATCCAATAAATGGATGAAAACTATTGAAGAGAACGCTAAAGGTGGGAAGAATGACAAATCTAGTGATGATGTGTGTGCCATAAGCAATGTGAAAAATAATTTCCAATCTAATAAGAATGTTGGATGGATTCAAATTGTGTGTTACAGATGTGGTAGTAATAATCATGTTGCATCTTTTAAGTTCTGTCCTGCAATTGGTAAAGAGTATAGCAAGTGTGGGAGAATTGTTCATTTCTCTAAAGCATGTAGAGATGAAAAAAAGGAGTAGGGATTGCAATTTCAAGAAAAATGAAGTTTCTTGTGTATGGTCTAATCCTTGTATTCAATGTGAACATTCTAAAACTGAAGAAATGATAAGAGAAGGTGGCATGGTGGTTTCATTGATAAATATTGGGGTGGTTGATGGTGAAGTACTTAATTCACCCAAATGTATTGTGAATTTCATGGAGGTAGACCTCGAATTGATGGCAGACTCTGGTTCTCCCTGGACCATTATAACTAGAGATTATTTCTCTGAAAAGTATAGTTCAAGATTATCTGAAAAAGATCTTTCTTCACCAGACATTAATGCTCTGTGTTTTAATGGTTCAAACATCGATTTTATTGGTTATTTACAGTCTACTATTCATTTTAAAGGGAGATCTGCAGTTATTAAATTGTATGTAGCTAGGAAGGGTGTTGATGTACTTGGTTGGAGGGATCAATGGAAGTTAGGAATTATGTTCAATCCACGGAGCAAAGAACCTGTCACAGTGTTAAACGATATGTTTTCTGAAGAAGCATCTATTGTCACTATAGAAGATGACAGTAGATGAAAGAATTTAGCTAAGGAATTCCCTAACGTGTTTTCAGAAAGTTTAGGTAGATTGAAGGGTTTTGCGCATGCCATCAAGCTCAAACAAGGAACTGTTCCTGTAGTGCAAAAACTTAGAGGAGTGCCACTTAATGTCAGGGAGGAATTAAGTAATGCTCTTAAAGAGATGTTAGATAATGAAGTGATAGAGGAGGTAGAATCATCTGAATGGGTTTCTCCAGTTGTTCTTGCCCGTAAGCCAGATAAACGTTTGAGGCTTTGCATTGATTTGAGAGTTCTAAATGCAAACATTGTTATTGATTGTCATCCCCTCTCAAACATAAATGAGGTTGTAAGCATGCTTGGGGGTGCCACAGTGTTTTCTACTCTCGATCTTAGATCGGCATATCATCAAATTGAATTGACGAAAGAATCTAGACATCTAACGGCTTTTATTACCACTCAAGGGTTGTACCAATTTAAGCGGATGCTGTTCGGGTTAGCTTCGGCGGCGTCTGTTTTTCAAAGGTCGATGTATCATTTGTTTAAGGATATGGGGAATTATGTTAAGTGTTTTCAAGATGACATTCCCATTTTTTCTAAGAATGAGGAAATTCATTGTGAACATTTGAGAAATGTATGTAGAGTTTTGAGTGAGTCTGGTTTGACGATTAAGAGTAAAAAGTGCAAATTGTTTCAGAAGACGGTAGAATATTTAGGGCACACAGTTTCGAAAGATGGTGTGTCTCCAAAGAAATCGTTGGTTGACGCAATTTTAAAAGCTCCTGCACCTGATAGTAAAGATAAGTTGCTGTCATTTTCAGGTCTCTGTGAGTATTACAGCAAATTTATCAAAGATTTTGCCACTAAGATGGAACCCATTAGAGAACTTGCTAGGAAAAATGTGGAATTTGTATGGGGTAGTAGACAGCAAAGTGCGTTTGAAAGTATAAAAGCTGACATGGTTGCTGCTCCTACTCTCAGACCTTTCTGCCTAAATAAATTGTGTTTGTTGACAGTTGATGCTAGCATTTATGGTTCAGGTTGTGTTTTATCACAACGTTCTGGGAAGGAAGAGTGGAATGTGGCATTTGCATCTCGTACGCTCACTGTCACTGAGAGAGGATATGCTGTTATTGAGAAGGAACTCTTGGGATGTGTATGGGCTGTGGAACATTTTCAGAATTACTTTTGGGGTGCAAGGTTCATGTTAAGAACTGACCATAAGCCTTTGGTGAATATTTTGTCGCCTGGTGGAGGGGCTAGAGCTACTGCTCGCATAGCCAGACTTATGTCACTCCTCCAGGAGTACAATTTTGACATTGAGTATGTTCCAGGAAAATTGAATGTAACTGCGGACTGTTTGTCCAGGCTGCCATGTCATGGTGTCGAAGAACATAGTGATGATGAAGTTGTAGTTAGTATTACTGAGTCTGTTTCTGAAAATTTTAAGTTGATTTCTGAAGAGGTGTGGAGAAAAAGTATGAATGAGGATGCTTTCACTGTGCCAAGTGAGAGATTATATCAAGAAGGGTTGGCCTCCTAAATGTGAGGTGTCTGCAGATCTCATTCCATATTTTAATATTAATGAAGAGTTAGTTACTGAAGGTGATTTGCTTTTTAGAGCAGGAAAGTGTGTTCCACCTTTTGTGATTCGTGATTCTATTTTGAAACTTAGTCATGAGTGTCACATGGGTATGTCATCCATGAAGAGGCTAATTAGATCACATTTCTGGTGGCCAGGGGTGGATAGGTTTGTTGATAAGTTTGTGAGAGAATGTCCAGATTGTATTGAGAGTGACAAGGCTTGTAAATGTAGTCCAGGTCCTTTGATACTTGTAAAGTGGCCAGAGTATCCATGGCAAAAGTTGGGTATTGACATTTCTGGACCTTTCAATTTTTTACCTGTGGAGAGTAGGTTTGCCATTGTGGTTGTTGACTACCATTCTAAATGGCCAGAGGTCAAGCTCATTTCTCATCCTAATTCACAGAATGTGATTATGTTTTTGAAAGAGCTATTTGCTCGAGAAGGTTATCCTGAAATGATGATCTCTGACAATGGTGTACAGTTCAAATCGTCAGAAATGTTGGATTTCTTTAAAGATTGTGATATAAAACATGGCACCACAGCATTGTATGAACCACAAGGGAAAGGACAAGTTGAGAGATACAACAGGGTTCTCAAACAAGATATTTTTTGTGCTCGCACTTTTGGTAGCTTGTGGAGAGAAAGGTTAAGGGAGAGACTTTGGCTGTATCGGATAACACCTCATTCGACTACTGAGATTTCTCCTTTTTGGTTGTTGAGAGCTAGGGATCCCACATCTAAATTGTGTCCGTTGTGGTTTAAAAAGAGTGCTATTCCTCATGATGTTAAAGTTGATGTTACTGATGTAGCTCATAAAGTTGAGATGAAGCAAGATAAGATCAAAAGTGATTATGATGTTCAGATGAAGGTTAAAGTACCAATGTTTAAGTGTGATGATTGGGTGAGGATTCGCAAACCAGGTTTTATCTCTAAAGGTGATATTAAATTTGGTAAACCTATTAAAATTGTGACAGTAAATCGTAACAGTGTTGTGACGCAAGATGGTAAAGTCTGGAATGTCAGACGTGTTTCTAAATGTATTCCTTTATGCTATTCTTTTTCTTAAGAGGGGAAATGTGTAGCATTTTCAGTTCATTCTTATCTGTATTGTTTCCCTTTTAAGTTTATCTACCTTGTGTTTCCCTTTTAAGATGCTGTTCTTTTGTTCTGTGCACATGCTTGTGTCGGAAGATTCTCTATTGGAATTGTTTATCTGTAAATGTGTTGTACTGGCATTATTCTGCTGGGACTTGAAGAAGAGCGTACTGTGCTGTTTCCATTAAACCAGTACCAACTATTCTTGGATTATTTGAATTACTTACCTTTATTTACTACAGGTTTATAGGGCTTTTTTTTATATCACGATAGATCCTGACTTGTGGGCTGATATCCTGGAGGCCTGGCATTCCTCTGCAGTGCTTACTGTCACACACTGGGCAGGTGATTCCTCTTGCCATCCAGCGCCAGTTGGGGACTGAGTACCTGTCCCAGGTTCCTACCTACTACCCAGACACAGGCAGCAAGGGTAAGGTTGTACAGGATACACATCATTTCTATTTTCCCTCTGTCTCATTCAGAATGATTATTGATTTCTGAGGGTTGCCCTCCTCAGCCAAAACACCCAGTTTCTGTGCAGTTGTGCCCTTTAAGAACTACCTTGTCAATTCATAAATCACAAGGGACAGAAGGACAGCTAATGGGGCACTGTAGTCCAAACCCTTTCAAGTTTGTATAAGAATATGTGTGTGTATGTGTGTTGAGTGCTTTGAGACATGGGAACATTGATCTTCCATGCACGTGAGATCTACCTCGTATACCTACTTGGTGGTCCCTTTTGTTAGGATTTGGGTTGAGGTTGCATCTCTTAAACTTCTCTTGATGTTATACAGAAAAGAGGCCTGGCTATGCCTGTTAATCATCTACTTTCCAAAAGCTTGTAGAGGCTACATTTGCTTGTATCAGCTTCTTTAGATAGCGCTTTTCAAAGTTTGGACCTTTCTAGGATTTGGGTGCTCTTCCTCCCTTCTCCCTTCTTCTCGAGTTCATCATTTCCACAGTGAGTGGCACGGGCTTTACTCATGCCCTTTGGAGAGGATGTCCCAGGATATACTGTACCAGACAGATATGATTCCCAGGGCATATTTGAGACATGTTTGCTGCTCTGCTGATGACATGTATTTCTCCACCCGTGGTTTGCAGGTATGCTACATTGGTCTGTGATTAATATACAGTGACCATGAACCTTTGTACCTTGAGGTCGTCAGAGCAGAAACTTTGATCATCTGACAGTGGCCATAATGTTTTCTGCTCTCTGGTACCTCTGTGATACTCTGCCTTGAAGGAACTGGCAGTTGTGTCTCACTGTGGTCTGGTTCAACTGTCAGTGCTTTCTCCACAAATGCTATCCTAGTAGAGTGCAGCAGGCATGGGCTGCTGCTTTTCGGGCCATTCAATGAGGTGGTGGGTCGGGGTCAGAAGAGTGGAGGTCCCCAACAAGAATCTGCTGTTACCAGCTCGAAGGAAAGAGGGCAGATTCTTGATAAGCCCTGTCTAATATTGTGCGGTCCAGTGATGGCAGTGCCAGGCTGAGCATAAGAAACACACTGACGCTGCAGCAGATGTCTAGCAACATTGTGTGTTGCACCAGCCTTTGCTTTCCCCATCAAAGCTGTACCAAGCTGCAATGAACCCTTTTGTGTCTTCTCTTTATTCAGATTTGTTCTGTTGTTGGAGCCATTTGCTTGCACTGTAGTCAACCCTTGCAGGACTGTGTGCCCACTACCCCTCACAATGATATCCAGATTCTGGTCTCTCTCCCTGGCGATCACATATTTTTCCAGGAAGTGGAGCGCGTCTGATTCCTCATTTCTCACCAAAACACATCATTTTGACTATGTCTTTGGATGATGGTCCATTGTTGCCATGCTGGGATTCTTGAATCCTGATGTTCAAGTGTCTCTTTATATCTGTATCATTGACCCCTATATATCTCCTTTTCCAACATTATGGAGACTTCAGTTTTGACTACCGTACAATGTGGAGACATATTTTCCTCTAATATTCAGTGTGTCTCCCTTTTACTTTAGAAGGCACACTTTGTTGGTGATGTATTTTGGGTATAAAAGTGGGTTTCCTACGTTAGAGGGTACTTTTTTCTGCCAGGTGTCACTGCAGTCTTTATAACTGCAGCCAACCAAACATAAAGGTGTTCTCAGGCACCATATATCTGAGTCACATACGTGGGTGGTGTAAATAGACACTGCAGACTGCTTATAACATTTAACTTCCACGCTATTGGTGCATTTCCTGCACCAACCTACCACAGCATTATTGGAATGTTGCGAAAGCCATTGAGGTGGAACCAATCATGCTTCATGTTTTTAAGGAAATGCACACATGGCGTGACACCGATCTGAAACCTGTCTAAAAAAAAGCTGATGGGGGGAAGAGGGGCTGGGAGGCACTACAAAAACATGTTATCCTTATAAGAAAGTTGATTGTAAAATGGTGATCTAATTACTTTTCTCTATGCCTTCAAGAAAACATTCCATGAAAATATTATTACCCCCAGGTCCCTTCGGTCCTCGTCCCATCCATTACTTGTGGAGAAACCATCTCCATGACAGTAAAAAGAACAAAGGAATGCTGGGACCCTAACTCCATCCCCTCCCACTGAGAGTAGATAACCAATACTTACCCAGCATTCTGCCTGTTCTTTAATCTGTCTGCCGACAGGACTGGGACAAGGTTCTGGGTGCTGCTCATGCTAGAGGGAGTGGTGGTATTTATTGTCTCCAACTGGCTGCCAGGCTGTCTGGTCATGAGTTTTTGCTGGTGTGTCTCCCAGCCTCCTGGGCTTGCCAGGAGGCATGATTGATTCTGGCTGGCCCTTTGCGGCTGGTGCGCCAACCCTCCCGGTCGTTTCCAGGTTGCAGGTTGATTCTATCTGCTGGCTGGGACACCCTGTGGTGGCTGCTCAGGCAGGGACCGTGCTGGTGGCGCCCCTGGCCTGCCTGGATGACGGTGGCGTGGAAATGCCTCTCAGCTTTTGGTGCCCACCGGGTTTGGCTGATGGTACTGTGGTGATGGCGCTACGGACCAGTTTCTGCCACTCCCGGTGTCAGTACAGCGTAGTAATTTTTCTTTTTGTTACTATTTGCTGCTTTGGAGCCAGGATCTTGGTGTTCTTTGGTGTCCCTGCCTGCACAGTTGCCTGGAGTGGTGTCTTCGCCCCTGTCACTCTGGCATGTCTTCCTGATGGCTGGGCCGGTAGGTAGGCACCCTGGGGAGTCTACTTGACAGTTTGGGGGTTGTGCTGGTCGTGCCCCTGGCCTGTTTGGTTGACAGGTGGGACTGTGGGTTCTGCCTGTGCTTTCTTTGCACTGTCATCTGTTTCAGAGACTGTGTATCCACCCTACTGTGTCCGTGGTCCCTCTGTGGCTAGGTTTGTGTTCCTGCTGTGTGAAGGTGTCTTTGCAGGTTTTTTTGCCCCACCTACTTGGTCGTGTGTTTTGGGATCGGTCTGTTGGTGTTCTTGCCTGCTTTTCTGTTGGGTTTCCCTGCGCCTGGCACTGTGGCTGAGGGTTCAGCTTCTAGTGTCCCCGGCCGGTTCCTCCTTCTCCCGGGGTTTTGTCCCGCCTCAGCATTGGTGTTGGTGCTTATGGGGTTTTTAGCTGCCTTGCGGGGGCACTTTTTGGGCATCTAGCTAGGGGTTCTCTTGCTTCCCTTCCTCTTCCTGGCATCTTCCTTTGGTGTGGGTGCTCTGGTTCCCCTGGGATCTAACGGTTCTGTGCATGGCGTGTCTTGGGACCTTTTAGTTGTTTTTCCCTTTGGTTTCTTCTGTGCCTGCCTTCCCCTGGTATGGGCTGGGGGTGGTGTGGCCATCTTCGTACAGGTTGCTTATCTTCTGCCCTGGCTTTTCCCCCGTGTTTTGTGGGTCTTGTCTTTGGGGCCTTGGTGTGGCTGGTTCCAGTGACTATTGATTTCTGCCTTCGGGGTTGGTCTTTTTTTCTGGTGTGTGCTTCTCTGGTCTTGGCCTCTCTTCTTGGGTTCATGGGGGCGCCATTTTGATAGCCTTCTTGCCCCTGCGCTAGGGGTGGCTGTGAAGGAATTTTTTGGTGTAGGGTTTTCTGATTCCAGCAGTTTGGGCTGCGCCGGGGCCTTCTGCCTCCGTTATCCTCTTTCTGGGGTGTTTTGTGGTGGCCCTGTTGCCGGCTTGGGGGGTGACCATCTGTGCTTTCTCAAGTCGCTGGCCTGGGGGATGCGGGCTGTTGCCTGTTTACCTGGACTGTAGTTTGGCCTTCCTGTCTTGTGGGCTGTCTTCCTAGTGCCCGGTGGTGGTTCCTGCTCCTGTCTCTGCTGGCGGATCTCTGGTTCTGTAGGTTGACTTCTTGGGGGGCCACCCAGTTTGTCTCCCCTGTCCTTGGGGTTCAGGTATGGTGCCTGTTTTCCTTCTAGGTTTTTGGCCGGGGGCTCTGAGGCCCTTGGTGGTTTCCATCCCCGGTTGCTCTTGGGCTGACGTGCGTCTTTGTTTTGACACTTCTGAGGCTGGTGTTGGGGCTCGCTTGGGATGGTTCTTGGGATTTATCCATTGCCTTCCTGGCCAGTTGGTTGGCTGTTTTTTTGGTTGGTGTTTTCCCCTTCCTTGGTGGGTTGTTTGGCACTGTGTCCAGTGTCCGTCATCCCGGTTGTGGGGTCTGGGGTTTACTGTGGCTGGTCGTTGCATGTATTGTACAGATTGTCTTTGGTGGCAGGTGGGTTTTTCCAACTTCTGTGCTGTTTTCCGCCTTGGGTCGACCCCCGGCTTTGTGGTTGGGGGTGTAGTCCTTGGTATGTGTTGTTTGGAGTGGGGTGTTCCCTGGTGTGCCTGTTTGGTTTTGTGTCCCTGGTCCTGTGGCCTTGGGGGTTTACCTTGCCCCTCTCCTGATCGTCTCAGTTTTCTGGACCCTGGTCCAGTTCAGTACGGTTCTGATTCTGGTGGTGTCCACTCCTCTGGGGTGCCTTTCCTTATGGGCCCTGTGGTTGGCCACATTCCTGGTGGGGTGTTGTGCTTTGCTGCGTTCTGGTTTCTGGCTTTCCCCCTGTTTTGTCCTGTACTGGTGGGGTTTGTCTTCTGGTCACCTGGTCCTTCTGGTTGGTCTTCGGGCTGCTGGTGTTCTGGTGCTCATCCAGCCTGCCTCTGTGTTGTCGAGGCGGGGTCGGTGTTGGGCAAGGTTTGGGTGGTTGTGTCCTGGTGTTCCTTGCGCTCTTTTGTGGGTTCCTCTGCCTTAGTCTGTTAACCTGTCCCAGTGCCCTGGCTCCTTCTCCCGGTATGGGGGCTTTAGCGGCTATCCTGTGCCAGTGCTGGTGGTTGGTGTTCAGCATTCTTGCTTTTGGGCCTGGTGCTCCCCTGTGGTTTTCAGTAGCTGTGGTGTCCTTTGAGCTCTCTAGGGGCTGGTTCGGTTGGGTTGGTGGCGGCTTCCTTTTTGGTTGGTGCCTCCTCCCTTCCTGGTTTGATCTGTGTGGTCCTGCCCCTGGCTGGTCCTCTGGGTGTGGGGCTCGGCCCTGTTAGCAGCCCTTCTTCTCTTTGTTTGGGCTGGTCTGTTGTGGGCCTTCCCTTTGGTGGTAGGGTTGTTGGCCCTGTCTCTCTTAGTTCCTGGTTGGGGAGGGACATTTGGGTTTTCCCATATGTCCCCTTGTCTCTCCTATGCATTTGATTGTGTGGCCTTTCGGCGTTGTTGGGCATTCCTCCCGTTGTCTACTCTGGCCCGCTTTCTGTTGGTTCTGTTGCTATGTCTCTAGAGCTGCGTGAGGGCACTGGGAGTGACGTCTTTCTATCCATGTGGGCATCCTTGCTTGCTCCTAATTGTGAGGGCTGGTCCTCCTGGTGCCTGTTGGTCTGATGATGTGGTTGCTTTAGCCTCAGTTTTCCTTCTGGGGCTTGCCTTTAGCGATTGGGGTCTCTGTGGTGTGCCTTCTTTCCGGCCTTGGTTTTGTTTGTCCCTGCCTGGTCGCCTTCTTGGTGGTTTTCTAGGCTCCCTACCGCTCTGCAGTTTTTGGGGGTTGGGGTTGGTGGGGCCTGTGTGCCTTGCTGGTCCTTTTTCATGTGGCTGGCTGCCTCCTTGGTGACTGTAGTGGCTTCTCCTTTCCAGGGTCTTGGTTCTTCCAGGCCTTGGTGGTGTCCTTTTTGGTCAGTCCCTGGCTTTGCTGGGGTGTCTGACCACTTTGGGACTCCTTCAGTGTGTGGCCTCCTAGTTGTCCGTCTATGGTTGGAAGCCTCTGGTGCTTCCTTGGCGGGTGTTCCTCTTCTGTTGTTGGTTCTGGGGTTTTCCAGGTGTGTGATGACTGCCCTTTGGCCAGCGGCGCCTGGAGTGGCCTTGTTTTTTGTTTTCCTGGGTTGTCGCCTCCTTTTTCTGGGTGATGCAGCTCTTATGTTTGGTTGGGTGTGTTACGGTCTGTGTACTCCAGCCTGTCATTTCCATTGGTTCTCCCGTTTGCTTCGCTTGGGATGCTGCTTTCGGTGTGGTGTCCTAGGTGTTCTTTGTTGGTTTGGAAGGTCAGATTTCTGGCTTTGGTATGCTCCACAATTAATAGATGGGACGAGGACAGCGGGACCAGGAGTAATGAAGATTAACGGTAAGTAATAGGGCATTCCATCCCTACACTTGTTCAAACAATGCATGTGCCCCTCCAGCCTGTAAACTGATTATGCACCAGTCAAGAGCATGCACAATGAATTTAACCTATACAAGCTGCAGCAGGCTTACACTGTCTTCATTTGAAGCCGGGTACAATGTTGGGTGTGAGAGGTGCATTTAATTAAACTCTTACAATGTCATCGGCACACCCATGTACACAAAAGCTCCTGCACAGGATTTTAAATGTAAATTGCATCAAAAAATGCTTTCTATGAACCAAGGAGTTAAAAAAGACATGCTTTAGCTAGCATGTTAGAGCCTATCCTAAGAAAAACAAGCCTTTCCCTAAAGATAGACTGGCACAACCTAGTCCATGCTGCTGTTTACATCTCTTGTACACAATGGGAGAGCTGATAATCTGATCTCAAGTGACAGTAATTACCTAACGTGTATTTATGAACCCATATAGCAGTGCCCAGGGGATGGATATATTTTGTTTTTGAGACATGTTCGCTCTTGAATCTTTGTTCTGAACAGATCTGGCATGAAATAGGTCCAAGTCTGCCTACTGCACACAAGGATGACTCAGAAATGTGTGAATCAGTGGCACAGGGATCGCTCTTTAAATGTTCAGATTGTTTGGCTCGCCTGCTGGAGCTTGTAAAAGCAGCCTGAATCTCTAAAGCTTGTAGGGAAAATATTATCATGGCTATGTATCTAAACATGTAGAGAAAAGTACCATGAGGCTTTCCCACAGGTGCCTGAAGCCACCCCAGTTTGTCGTTTCTTTGGCCATTGGCAGTATTAAGGTAGGTTACATAGATTGTGAAGCAATCATTTCCTTATTTAAAGACTAGCCCTTGTCCGGGAGCAATTAGGCTTCAGGGCCCCCGCCCGCCCCGACATTGTCCGTGGGTCCCCCGGAGTAGCAGCCCGTCCCGACCTTGGCTTCAGGGCCCCCACCCGCCCCGACATTGTCCGTGGGTCCCCCGGAGCCTTACCTCATCTGCTGCACCTCCCCGCGCTTCTGACTTCACCCGTCCGCCGCTCCTCTCCGCTCCTCCCCGCCTGTCCGCCGCTTCTCACCGCTCCTCCCAGCCTGTCCACCGCTCCTCCCTGCCTGTCTGCCGCTCCTCCCCGTGCTCATGTCTGCCGCTCCTCCCCGCGCTTCTGATGTCAGCACGCACGTCGCGGCCGATGCTACTTCCATGGAACTACTTTTTTTTTCTCGTAATTTGTTTAATAACTTATATTTTTTTAATTTATATAGCCTATGTCCATCTGCACACCCTGACAATTACAACGATGTATCGGGTGTGTGGATTGGCGCTGTAGTTCCCGAGTTTACCCGCCTCAAAGGTTCAAAGTTCTTCCTTTTTTATAGTAGTATAGATATATCGCTGTATAGCGCTGACTTGGATCCTTGCAGCCACATCACAGCACTAGATGGTGGTAAGTATAGCTTTACATGTAAATGGCCCAGGGACTTTAGGGGTTTGTGATAGTTCAAGAGATCCTTGTTTTTCGAAGTGATGTATGAGAAGATTCATATACGGTGATGCCCAGGTGGCCCTTAAAAGGTAAAATGCTGAGTCGAGTCGACTGCAGGAACATCTTAAGGATTTTGGGGGCCCTCGGCCAAACATATTTTGGGGGCACCTGTTCGGAACAGCTTTGAATTTATGATCCAATTTCAGCTCTTTCATGCACTCTTTAAGCCAGATCACTGACAGTGCCCAGCCACACTCATCCAAATTCTAAATGTGTTTACCTCGAATATTCAGAGATAGTGAAGTATGTTTTCAATATTGCAACACACCAGCTCACTAATATTACTGCAAATAATCTCTGTGACATCCTCCCATTTCTCACATATGAGAACTGCACTTGAAACAATCTGTTTAGGAATTATTAAAGGTCATCGGGGCAAGACTCTGTAGAACAGAGTTGACCCTATTAGGGTCCCCCTGAAAGGCTGAGGTGGGCCACAGCCCACTTTGCCCATTCCTTAAGTCTCTGGTGGACTGGAGCCATATCAAAGATACTGGGGGCATATTTATCATTATTTCACGCAGCAAGTCACCCTGCCGCACTGCACTGCCTGACAGGAATGCACTGTATTTAACATTACATATCTGAAAAGTAATCTCAATCATCACACTGTCTGCACCACTCAATTCTTTGTTTCCTATACACATGCTATACAGAAAGCCGTATGTTTCTACATTGTTCTTTAGCATTATCAAAGCCAATAACTAAGGCCTAAATGTGATTAAACAGCATTTGTGCACGCAACACATTTAAATAACACTTGCAAATGCCTGTGTGTATTCCCTCTGCAGAAACTAGAGCCTCAGACCCTTAGATCCTTGCCGTGCACTTAGATCAGTTTCAGCTGCTCTGCTTTTTGTCCTGAGATTCCAAACAACTGGAATTGACAGATGCCATTTTTTTACTGATGGGCTTACCCTGGAAAATGTTCTTCCCCTTTTTCTAAGAAGCTTTCTCTCCCATTTGGCTTTTTGCTGTGCTCCTTAAAACTCACCTCTTCCAGAATTGATTAGAGAAATGAGGTGTATTGCTTTGGACCAGGGCCATGAAAGTTGTCGGTGATGTGATTTCTTAAAATAATCTGTTGCATGCAATAACACACCTGTTCATGACCATCTACCAGCTGAAAGAGGGGTCACAGTGAGTCCTGCTTGCAATTGGGACAGAGCAGCCAGTAAGCTCTAGCACAGAAAAAAAACAAAAATGATTCTGCTACCATGGAGGACTTAAAGACCTGGCTTTTTAAGCAGGTATTTGATGCTTACTCTTAGCATTAACTCCTTCTTTTGTTGCTGCTCTAGTTTACCATAGCACCAAGGGACCGAAGGGTATATGTGCTCTCTATAAGTTCCTATTAATTTTAACTTATAAATGCCAGCATTTGTAAAGCGCACAGCTACCTCCGACAGAAGTGTCCCGGCGCTGGGGGTCGTCGGGAAGATTAAGCAAGCTATTTCCTAGAGTCACATGGTGCTGGGCTAATCTGCCACCGCGGATCGAACCGTGAACCCTGTGGTCAGGAGTCAGCCACCTGGCCGCTGCGCCACAACTCTTCCTCTTATCTCGCTAAAAACTCCATACATCATTAATGACGTTTATAATTAGCGAACTGCTGATAAATGCAGGTTTATCAGTGCCTAATTTGAGCCAGTGGTTGCAGGTGGGACCCACCGACACTCACTTTTGGCTACCAGCACTTATTTTTTCGGAACATACTTTGGCCCAGAGCAAAAGGGAAACACAAAGAAGGGGGAAAGGAGAAAGAGGAAGATGGAAAAACAGTGTCAAATAAAGCAGGGATGAAACCCCCCCCAAAGAGTGGACTAGAGAGGCAGAGACTTTCTGGAGGTGGATGAAAGAGGCATGGGATGGAATCAAGACTAGGCAGCTTTGGTATTTGGCACCCATGACGTGTGACAGTGCCAGCCACGGGCTTCTAAGCAAAACTTTGGGCTCTGGCGCTTATACTTTTACAAATTCAGCACTGGCCGGTTAATCAATACAGAAAGCCATTTAGAACAATCAATGGTAGAAGTGGGCTGACCTATAGCCACTCTCTCTGTATAGACTGTAATAGCTCTAAAGTACAGCAATAAAAGATACCTTATTAATGTAATTCCTTCCAGAATAACTCTTCAAGGTCAGAGTCACAAGGTCACAATGAAGACCTGATTGTCATTGAAATAATCCTCCTACCAATGATAATACGTAAATGCTATCATCAGAAATCATTCATCTAATGATGGAAAACAAGTGTATAGTTGTTTGACGAATAAATTCACCAATGACGGAGCATCGGCATCGCTTTCCTATGTCTTTGTCCACCCATAGGTCACCACAACCCTACAGCAAGCAGGAAACTTTGAGCAATTTTCCAGAAGACTTCTAATCCTCAGGTCTACAAGACAAATAAACACACAACACAGATGTATTTTTGTGCACCTCACCTGACACCCATTTTACAGTCCATGACACATGGTTCGTCGAAATTAGTGAGCAGGTCATCGAGTTGAATGTAACTTTCGCCATCGCGCTCGACCACCCCATGGCAGGTGGGCACACAGCTCCCAAGGGTGTCCTTCATGAGCAGCTCAAAGCACTGCATCTCGTTTTCCGAGAGGCGCTTCAGAATTGTGCCACAAGCGGCTGCCTTGAAGCTCCCTGGAAAGAAAAGAGAGTGCTGTGATGTTAGTCAGGGATGGGTAGCCATCTTGACATATAATTCAATCCATAACTCCATACAATGGTTTGAGTTCACTTGCGGTCTCATTAGATATCTTATCTTTTATTCATGGCCAAAGAGCCTACTTTTCGGTCATTGAGATTGGTCCACAATATGATGAGGCTGGCGGTGAATAACAAAGCGCCTTTTGCTGCACAGCAATATCCTTGTTGTCGCGTTTTAGTAATTTTTTTATTTGTTTGAGCACGTAACAAAGCATTTTTGTTAAATTATGCAGGAGATGATAGATTATAAGGCAAACGTAGCAAATCAATAATTATGTGGGAAATGCTGCGGCCACAGAGTTGCAGAATTTCAGTGGCCCTACGCGTGATTTGGGGTGCATTCATATTTACTGATCTTTTTCTATGTATTTTATGGTTTTCTATATAGAACACAACTACGGGAAACAGTCAAAACACCCTGGCCTCAGCCACTGGTGTTCCAACATCGCAAGCGTAACCAGGCTTGCCTTAACCACGCATATGCGTGGTCTAGCTGCGGGCTGCTGCAGGGACGGAAGCAGGAAGACCTCACCAGGCAGAGCGCCACAGTGAGGCAAGTGGGGCTGCTGGGCTGGGTGGGTATTTTTCTGGGATGGGGTAGTTTTCTGGCTTGGGGGCGTCGGGGTTGTGTTCTGGGCTGGGGGGTCAGGAGTAGTTTTCAGGGCTGTGGAGTTTGCGGGTAGTCTTCAGGGCTGAGAGTGTTGGGCTAATTTTCAGGGCTGGAAGGTCGGTAGTAGTTTTAAGGGCTGGGGGGGTCGGGTAAATTTTTTGGGCTGGGGGTTGGGGTGGTTTACAGGGATGGGGGTGGGTCAGGGTAGTTTTCAGGACTGGGGAGGTTCAGGGAGTTTTTTTAATTAGAGGTTAAGGTATTAGGCCTAAGGGCAGTGAAAGGGATTGAGGTTGTTTTAGGGACAACGTGGGGGATGGGAGGGGGTTCGGGTAGTGTATGTTAAGGGACAGGGTTTTAGCCCTCAGGGCGAGGGGGAATGGGTAGTCAGGGTAGTTTTCAGGGTTTGGGGAGGGGGAGGTAGTTTTTTAGGGCTCAGAGGGGTGTCAGAGTAGCTTTTTAACTAGGGGTTTGGGTTTAAGGCCTGGAGGCAGTGGAAAGGGGTGTTTTAGGGACAGCGCAGAGGGGTGGGGGGGGGTCTGGTAGTGTTTGTTAAGGGTTAGGGACAGCATGGAGGTTGAGAGGGAGTCGGGGTATTTGGACCTCAGAGCGGGGGGGCATGTAGGGAGTGTGTAGCTTAGGGGAGAGGGGTTGCAACCTTAACCACGCATACCCCTTCACCATTCACGCCTTCAATACGAAAAGACGTGGTAAAGGCATGTGTGGTAAAGGAATGCGTGGTTAAGAGATATGCGTGCCTCTATCATACAACTCACAACTACCCACAAAGAGGCATACAGAGTGGTAAATATTGTGAATAGTTAATTTACGGTTCTTTGGAGACAGCGACAACATGTTCCATATGGCCTCATGTGTTAATTTCGAGTCAGTTAATACAGTGGTTAATTTGTAAGAATAAAATACGTTCCGGAGCTCTGGTCAGGAGGCAGCTTGCACCAACCCATTTCTCTTGTCAGCGCCGCCTAAAACAGAACCAACTACTAACCATGAAAGTGGGGAGAGGATGTTGTGTAATGGCCAAAGGTGCAGACTTTGGAGCTGGGGAAGCAAGTGTGCTTCTTGGCATTGGCTCAGCATCTTGCGATTCTGGGCAAATCACTTAATCTTCCTGTAAATGAATGTGTCCTTAACTGGTGCTCATGATAAGTGTGGGTGTTGATGAGTAAGTGCAGATGCTCACCGGAAACCACCAGCACTTAAGCACTGGTTAATCATTTCAGCATTAAGCATAAATGAGTAATCTCGGGATGAATAATTTCGAGATCCTATTCTTTTTTTGTTCTTTTTTCAAAAAGTCTCTGAATATTCATTTCGGGAATTCCTGACGTAATTCATGTCTTTTTTTTTATCCCCTAGAATACGAAATAGCCATAATTGTACACTTTCTATTTACTTATATCCCTGTCCGTTTTTATGCTATGATTTTTGTCTTCCTGTTTCTTTCCCAGATAATTTTAAATCTCATTTTCTTAACAGGCTGAAAACATAGCACATACCAGGGGCAGTGATATTAGAATAAAGATAAACAAGAATGCAGCCATGCAGCCTGTTCTAGAAATCAGTAAAACATCGAAATGTAGCACCAACACCTGTGTTTCTGGGTTCTCAAAGCGTGGTGTCAGGGCCACAGCTGTGTCACATAGGAATCAAGGTGTGTTCTATTAACTTTCAATAAACTGTGCAGGCAAATATATATTTAGTATTCTGGGGTTTAAAAATAAGTTTTTGTCACTGATATATTGCTCTTATTTACATATTGTATTCCTATTATCTCTGTAGGTAGCTTTACCATCTGTTCGACGGAAAAGATCACAGACATGTTTAAGATACCCTTCCAACATTATTTCCCACGTCTCCCCAAAAAAAGCATAAAGTGAAAGTGCTGTATACTGTGACACTGAATGCAAACAGGGATAAAGACAGTCAAGTTTAGTAAAGGAGATTCAGGGCCAGATGTAGGTCGCCAATTACCGGTCGGTAACGGCCGAATTCGACCGTTACCGACCGGTAATTGGGGATTGAGATGTTGGGGCCATTATTTTACAGAATCTGTAAATTTACAGAATCGGTAAATTTACCGATTCTGTAAAATACTGAATCAGTAATTTTACCGATTCGGTAAATCAAGATGTAGGTGGCACTCCACAGAGTTCCACAGGCCCTTAAGAGTTGGTACTTTACCACCCAATCCTATTGGGTGGTAAAATACCGAATTCAGGTGTGCATCACACCTGTGCAATGTGACACACAGACATGCCCTTAGGGCATGTATGTGTGCCACATGGCACACAAACCTGCACTTGGGGTGCTAGAGGGTGTCAAAGTGACACCCCCTGCACCCTTGCTGGATTCAGTATGATTCGGTAAATACCGATTCGGTATTCCCCATTGATTCCTGTGGGCTCAAAAGCCCATAGGAATCAATGGGGAATACCGATTCGGTATTTACCGAATCGATAAATATCGAATCTTACAGATTCGGTATTTCAAAATAAAAAATTACCTACATCTCCCTCCTTCTAACTTACCGATTCATAAATACCAAATCGGTAAAATTCGGTATTTATGAGTCGGTAAATTAGATTTACCTACATCTGGCCCTCAGTGCGTTAAATATTTCCAGATTACAAGATCAGGAGAAATATTTAATTAAACTGTGCTCTAATTTAGGAAAGAGTTGAAAACACACCTCTTTAAAAAGCCCTACATCACAGTGCATTAACTGTCCACAATAAACCTTTTTAAAGTCACACCACAGTTCACTAGTATCTCCTTCTTAATGTTTGATGATGGAAGTTACAACCAGCTGCGACAAACAGAACCGTAACATGCATTGGCAAAGCAAATGGTTCTGGGTTTAATGTGCTAATGCTTGCAGTGTTAGCACATTAGAGGGACACAGGAGAGGGAGCCAGCAGGAGTGGGCAGAGAGGGCTATAGTTATAAAGCATTCCCTCATGCAGTTCAATGCAAGCACTCAGGCGGAGGTGGTAGAATACACTCAAACAGCCAAGAGCATTAGGCACGGGATGAAAACTTCAGTTGGCTGAGTCAAGACGTGATTGACAAATTCTCAAGCAAATCTGTAAAAGACTGGTGGAGAAAAAAGCTAATGGTTGAAAGAGGTGGACCCAAAGCCGCCTCTATGGATATTGTTTGCAACAGGTTTGTTTGACAGCAAACCCCAGGCTTGAAAATGTCACTAAGGAGGAACAGGGACTTCCTGGTAATTGGAGGATCAGGAACTGTGCCCTCTTCCTCTTCGCAGTTCCTTTAACATTGGAGGTGACCTGCACTGTTAGACTGCCCCTTCGTTTCCTCCTAAACACTTTTTTTAAACTCCTCCACCCTGCAAAAGGAGCATTCTTTAATTACTCATCTTGTTTTGTTTTGTGTCTTGCTACAATTATCCAGTTTTCCAGGTAAGATTGTTTGTGGTGCCAGGCACATATCTGGTGTGCAGCTGAGGGTGTTTGGGCTGCATTAGCCTGACCGGGCCTGATATAAGCAGTCTTTGACTAGCCAGAGCAACCTCCTGTCCGCACGTTTCTTTTTTGAAGCTTGTTGTGCAAAATACTTCCCTTTTTGCCACCCAAGGTGTGACTGCTACCAGTTCAGGTGATAACTGTTGGTTGTCTGGCTTACTGTAACTCTCTTTTTCTTGGTTCACCTGCTGGATTGATAAACCAACTCCAGCGTATTCAGAGGGCGCTGCCAGGCTTGCTTTGCAATTGGCTGAGCTATATCTGCATCTGCAGCTTTGAATACTTTACATTAGCTCCTGATCTCCAAAATAATTATTTTTATGTCCTTCTGTTTGGTTCATCTGACCTTTTATGATATTGACCAACAAAATCTCCAAGACAAATTCTCTTCTTATTTTCCAGTTCGAAAGCTCTATTTCTCTGATGCTCAGTTAGTCAAAATACCTCAATTCTATAGGATGAAATTGAATGGTAAGTCTTTCTCGGTTAAAGCTACTCTTTGAAAATAATTCTATTTCTTCTTCACTTAAATGCTTAACCAATTATTGCCTTGTCAAAAAGTGTTGAAGACCTGGCTTTTCACACGAGTCCTTTATGTATTTTCATTTTACTGCATTTTCAGTTGTCACCATAGCGCCAGGATACCTTGTTAGTTGCAGTACGCTCTATTAGTATTTTTAACATTACCAGTAGCTACACTGGGCTTTACAAAGGTAGAGGAACAATGCCTCATTATGAGTGGAGGACAGGAGGTAGATTGGTTGCATTTTGGGGGTGGGAGCAGATTATTGAAGGAGGGAGAGGAAGAAGTGATGCTCGATTGTCATATGTTTATTAGGCCTGGGTGGAGTTCGCAGAGTTTGGAGAAGTGGCCATAAAACTCAGCCACGCTACACGAAGTTCCCCAAGCAGCAGAGTGCATTTGGTCATGCCGTTCGCATTGATTTCCAGCGCCGGGTGTTTGTCCTGCTCTGTAAAATCAATACGAACAGCACCATGCGCAGCGCTAGAGGACGCTGCTTTTTTTCTTGCTGCTCGAGTAGATTTTCTACCTGAGCGGCAGCTTTCTCAACGTGATCAGAAGGTTTCTCAACACAACCTGTTGCCACCATCCGCGATCAACCACATGATGGTGGAGAGTGCAAGCGAGGAAAAGCGGAGCAGAGTTTTTCAGAACTCCCAGTGCTCTACAGAGTGCGAAAAAATCCGTAAACTCTGCGAAAGTAGCAGAGTTCACTGCCCAGACCTCCCTTTCCCTCACTCCCTCACTCTCCCTCTGTCTGCCTCCCTTTCCCTCCCTCCTTTCCTTCCCTCCCTCGGTCTCCCTCTGTCTGCCTCTCTTACCCTCCCTCCCTCGCTCTCCCTCGCTCTCCCTCCCTCCCTCCCTCGCTCTCCCTCCCCCTCCCTTTCCCTCCCTCCCTCGCTCTCCTTCCCTCACCCTCCCTTTCCCTCCATCGCTCTCCCTTTCCCTCCCTCAGTCGCTCTCCCTCTGTCTACCTCCCTTTTCCTCCCTCCCTTCCTCTCCGTCCCTTGCTCTCCCTCCCTCTCCCTCCCTTTCTCTCCTTCGCTTTCCCTCCCTCTCCCTCCCTCCCTGTCTCCCTCCCTCCAGTTCCCTCCCTCGCTCTCCCTCTCTCTGCCCCCCTTTCCCTCCCTCCCTCTCCCTTCCTTTCCCTCCCTCCCTTGCTCTCCCTCCCTCTCCCTCCCTTTCCTTCCCTCGCTCTCCCTCCCCCTCCCTTTCCCTCCCTCCCACCCTCGCTCTCCCTCGCTCTCCCTCCCTTTCCCTCCCTCGCTCTCCCTTTCCCTTCCTCACTCACTCTCCCTCTGTCTGCCTCCGTTTTACTTCCTCCCTCGCTCTCCCTCCCTCTCCCTCCCTTTCCCTCCCTCGCTCTCCCTCCCTCTCCCCTTCCCTCCCTGTCTCCCTCCCTCCAGCTCCTCTATCGCTCTTCCTCTGTCTGCCTCCCTTTCCCTCCCTCCTTTCCCTCCCTCCCTCGCTCTCCCTCCATCTGCCTCCCTTTCCCTCCCTCCCTCCCTCGCTCTCCCTCGCTCTCTCCCTTTCCCTCCCTCGCTCTCCCTCCCTTTCCTTCCCTCCCTTTCACCCCCTCCCTCGTTCTCCCTCTGTCTCCCTCCCTTTCCCTCCGTCCCTCGATCACCCTCCCTCTACCTCCCTCTGTCACCCTCTTCATCTCACCCTGCCTGTGTGTGCCTGGGCTGAGACAGCTTCCAGGCACACATACACACAGCCGCACCCGAGCACTTCACAGGTCTTTAAAAGACCATTTGTACGTTAATGAGGCTTTTGTATTTCACCTCTTAGCGCCCCTGCAGCTCCACTCTGACTTTCATTGGAATGCCCGGGCCCCCACAGAGCAGCAGTACCAGTGTGTTATAGACCTTATCCTCCAATTAAAACATCTGCTGATGAAAGCATTTGATGGTCTACGAGAGACTGAAGATTAGGCTTTAAGGGTCCGATTTAGAGTTTGGTGGATGGGTTACTCCATCCCAAACATGGCGGTTATCCCATCCGCCTTAGTACAAGTGTGTTACATCATAATGCACTTTTATTAAGGTGGGCGAGATATCTGTCATTGTGATGGAGTAACCCATCTGCCCAACCCTATATCAGGAGTAAGTGTATTGTCCTTCACGAAACTTAATCCCAAATTCTCTGACTCTCACACCGCTTTCATTAACATTTGTCTCCTTTGTGACTATAGACTGCAATGAGGAAATTATTTGTCATTCATTTTCCTGTTCTACTGTTTGGCCACAAATCAGTGGCGGCCAGCACAGATTGGGGGCAGGGTGGAGGGGCTTTAAAAAAAGCTGGAACAGGGAAGCAGGAAGCACACGGCTCCCAACAGCCAATAACAACACTGCAGCCTTGTTATTGGTCTGAGCGTGGTTCAGTGCTCAGCCAGTGACTGGGGCCTGGGCATGTTCCCCAATCAGGAAGTTAGGCAGCCTGTGTGAAGAACATGCAAAGTGCGCACGAATGTTTGGCCGGCCCAAGACGGCCGGCCAAGCATTCATGCACACTTGGAGAGGGCAAACCATGCCTCCCCTGCCCTGCTCTGAGAGCAGAGCAGCCCCATCCCGACTGCAGAGCTGCAGCAGCAGGGATATAACAACCTGTTGCTATAATTTCATGTTTCTTTTATTTACACTGCTAAAAGCAGTGGGCCGGCGCTCCTCCACCTTAACAAAGGAGCGGTCACTGGCACAAATTGTCTGATTTACAAGTCCAAAACCACTTCTCCAACTGAGAAAAGTTGAATTCTCAATCGTATACTGTTTTATTCACACAGATGCTTCACTCCTGTGGGTGGGGCGAATACATGTTCCTGGTTTAGAATGCCCTGGAAGTGTGTGGACATTAACCAACAAATACATTCAACAAATCACTTCACCTACCTCTTTGCACCCTGGAAAACGTCCAGTGTTTACCTCCTGTCAATGTCTTTCAATGGTGTGATGGGACGGGAACAGACACTTTAACTAAAGGGAAGTATGAGAAGGGGGTTCTTTATGGGAAAATACTTTCCAGTGAGAAAAAAAAGTTGTATTTGTTCCCAGGCGAGAATATGAGTCAAAATCCTTTCCAGGATTATTCCTGGAAAGCTGCCAATGACAAAGAAATCCAAGCGTAACCGGAAAAAGATTTTTTAATTTATGGGATGGGATAAACAACTATCCATGCAAACAATTAACCTTCCAGCAGCAGATTTACTGGAGAGGAAAGGGGAAACATCCATTACAGCACAGTCATTACAACGACCTACCTTTACAACCGAACTGCCTTTACATCGCAGGCCATTACAACGCATGCCACTACAAGGCATACCATTACAAAGCATGCCATTACAACACATTATAAGGTAAGTAATAGAGATTTATTTAGTATTAGGGTGGTTATGTGTTTTGTTGTACATGGGAATAGTAATCTTTACCCCTACACTATCCAACACTTTCCCTACTGTTGCACTCACTGGAGTGGGAATAGTAATTTTTACCCCTACACTTTCCAACACTTACCCTACTGTTGCCCTAAAAATATTATACTTTGTAATGGTATGTGTTGTAATGGAATAAGTTGTATTGGTAGTTTTTAAAAAATAGGTTGTAATGTCATGCATTGTAAAATCATGCAATGTAATGGGAGTTGCGATGTAAAGACTGCGTTGTTAAAGCATTCATTGTAATTGCATGCGTTGTAACATCATATATTTGAGGAAAGTTCCATCCTAAACAGAATTGCCACCGTTTAAGACTCGACCTTGGCATAAAATCAGCAAAGGGGATCTGGAGGAAGCCCTTGATAGACACCCTCCCAGTTTACTCCTAGACAACAATAAGGCTGCTGCCAACATCTAATCACTAGATCAGATCAACAATTGACCTACTGGCCCCAGAAAAAACAAGCAAACAACGAAGAAATCAACCCTCAGCACCATGGTACAGTGCAGAACTCAAAATCATAACATCCAAAACGCATCTGGAGATCAGACTTCAACGAGAAGGGCAAACTGGATTACAAACTAGCCTTAGCGGAATACAAAGAAACAATCATTTGCGCCAACAAGAATTATTTCACCACTAAAATAGAGGCGGCAAAAAACTCAACGAGAGAACTTTTTAAAACCATTACCACTCTGTCTAACCTGCAGCGGGCAAAATAATTTTCTCCAGATCAAGCCTTGTGCAATAAGATGGCTAACTTCTTCCAGGCCAAAGTTCAAATGGTTCACAACAAGCTTGTAGTAAACACCCCAGACACAGCTAAGAGGAGGTTAACAGAGGACACAATTCTTGATAATCCTTCCTCACACCAGCTGTCAGGTGTCCCACCGCTAACTCCTGAGAAAAGTAAATAAACTGCTACGATCCACTAAATCTGGCTCCCAGGTTGATCCCTGTCCCCCACCATACTCAATGTGGCCTCGGACAGCGTTAGTACCTACCTGGCACCACTCCTGAACAATGTCTGTATGTCAGGCAAATTCCCCCCCTCGTGGAAGAAAGCCTGTACCAGGCCCATTTTGAAGAAACCCTCATTAGACCCCACTGAAGTAAAAACACTACTGGCCCATAGCCTGCCTACCGCTGGCGGCTAAAATTCTTGAAAAATCCTTCAATCAGGAGTTAATAGGTTACCTCGAATCCAATGGCCTCCTAGATTCCGCCAAACATGGTTTCAGACCACGTCACTCCACAGAATCAGCTCTAGCCATGGCCACCCAGGAGATTTGTAAACCGTTGGACAGTGGGGGAAGAGCCATCCTCATTCTATTGGACCTTTCAGCAGCATTTGATACTATAAACCATCGAGTAAAATCAAATCAAACCAACTTTATTCGGTTTTCGTATTTTGAAGACCATAAAAGTACATAAAAACATAATAAATATTTAAAAATACATTCAATTTAACTCTGGTAATTCATAAAACTTAATGTTGGACATCTAACGAGTTTATAAATTCAATCGATGCTTAATACAAAGTTTAAGATATTGGGCAATCGATTTAGTCATCAAATTGTTTTCCAGGAATTGTATTGCCAGAAACGCAGGGCGACATCTACGGATTTTTAGTGCTTTTAGTACTGGTATTATCCATCCCCTGCGAAGTGGAATGTAAAATTTGCAAAAGAATAAAACATGAATAGTAGACTGTGATGATGTTTGATCACAGGGACACAGTGAGATATTATGTGTCCAATCATTTTGTTTGGGAAACAAAACCAGATAATGAAATAAATTAAACCTAAAACGGGTGAGAAGAAATTTTTCAAATTGTGTCAAGTCATATTGCAAATAAGGTTGGATGGTAGGGACCAGCTGGATCATTAAGCAATGCTGGACTGAAGGCTTCCCTATTTCTGTCATCAGCCGGATTTGGGATAAATGTGACATACAAATTGATTTAAGTTCCTTTTTTGATATATCTGTGACCGACGGTGGGTCATCAAAAAACCCTGAATGACCAATGTCTGTGAAAAAGGATTCCACGTAGGCCAGC
This sequence comes from Lissotriton vulgaris, assembly GCF_964263255.1. Lineage (NCBI taxonomy): Eukaryota > Metazoa > Chordata > Amphibia > Caudata > Salamandridae > Lissotriton > Lissotriton vulgaris. The sequence goes on along the minus strand of NC_141697.1, from coordinate 137,914,967 downwards.
CATTTTATCTTTCTTGCTTTATCTAGTTTCAGACAATCCTGGATTATTGTTCTTGTAAGATGGCACTCATCCGTGGCCCATATTCTACGCCATAACATGATGGGCTGGATTTTTATAATGTCAGAGATAAATTCGATCCCGAGTTCAAGATGACATCCGTAAGTTGTTGTACTTCTCGGGACGGCCAACAAAAATCTTAAAAATGAATTTTCGAGTGTTTGCAATTGCCGACATTTGTTATTCCCCAGACCCCCGCTCCATAAGTGGCGGCGCTTATGCATTTAGCATTATAAATCTTGATCAATTCAGTGGGAGGTCTTTTTCCCAGGCGAAGGGAAAAGGCTTTTAGTGCGCCAGTTGATCTTATTAGAGACAGTTTCCGTGAATTTACTGCTTCTTTCCAGTTGAGATCGTCGTCCATGGTGATGCCTAAGTAGGGGTAGGTATTAGTCCTTTCGAGGGGTAGATTGTCCACAAAGATAGTCTTTACTTTTTTCCCCTTGGTACCCGCATGCATCACGTAAGTTTTTTTGATGTTAATTTTCAGGTTTAAGCTAGTCATGAAGGAGCAGTAATTATCTAGGGCCCGCTGCAGTTGGATAGGAGTCTGGGCGAGAATTACCGCGTCATCGGCGTATAATAACGCAGGAATCTGCCGACGACCTACTTCCGGGAGATCTTTCACATCCTTTAGCATTGCCCTCTCGAGCCCGTTGGTGTAGAGCGTGAATAAGAAGGGGGCCAGTACACAACCTTGTCTGACCCCCTTCTGGATCGGAAAACTGTCTGTCAATTGGCCATTAAACCCGAATCTGACCTTACCTGACGCTCCTGTGTATAGTTCACGGAGAAAGTCTACTATTGGTGGTTCGATCCCCATTTGCAGCATTATTGACCAAAGTTTTGAGTGTTGCACACAGTCGAATGCTGCCGTGAGGTCGACGTAAACCATGTGCAAGGAAGATCTTTTTGCGTTCACGTATTTTCCAACCAATAGTGATAGATTTAAGACTTGATCTACGGTACTCAGCCCTGCCCTGAATCCATATTGCAGGTCTGATAATACGCCTTGTTCTTTGGACCATTCCTGGAGGCGGTCCAAAAGAATACGACCTGCCATCTTTCCGATGGAGTCCAAAAGGGAAATAGGGCGGTAACAGGATGGACTGTCCCTGTTTCCCTTCTTGAATATGGGAATGAGTAATGAAGTGGACCAAGAGTCAGGGAGATTAGTGTTCTTTGCTGCATTTAATACTATGTTTAGAAGCGGACCCCAAAGATCCGGTAAAAGTTTGTAAAGGTCCATTGGGACCGAGTCAGGTCCCGGTGCTTTACCCGACTTAGCCACTTCAATGGCTTTCCTTGTTTCATTCAGTGTGAAGTGGATGTCAATTGGATACTTCACCGGAGGTAAGGGATGAAAGGATTCCTGAACACTAGGGTCTTCAAGGTGGTCCTCACCAAATACTCCAGAGAAATGTTGGACCCAGTCCTGTGCTTTAATGGCTACATCCATGGAGGGTTCTTCATTTGTATCTTTTAAGAAAGGATTTTTTACTATCTCCCAAAAGGCTGAACTATCTTTTAGCAGGCTGCTTTTTAGTAATTGTGCCCAAAGGTTGGCTTTCAAGTCCTTTTTCCTTTTTTTAATAGCTAATTTGTAGATTTTTCGTAGCCTTGATACTTCTTGTCTATTTCTTTCTTTTTTAGTTAGGGCCTTCTTTAGTTCAGAATAAGCTTTGGTACATTCTGTGTCAAACCATCCTGTTCTTGCAGCCTTGTTTGGTTTGTGAGGTTTGGTTAATTCATTTCTTATTTTTGTCACGATCTCTTCATAGTTAGTCATTACCTCTGTGGGAGATGAAAAGGGATCTAAGCATTTGTCTATTTGGTCTTTGCAGGTAGCAATTATTCTTGTGTTGATCACGTCTTGATCTATTTTGCACCATTTAAGGGTATATCCGTTAAGTCTATTTAATGTGAGTGCTTCCTGATTGAGCAATCCGGTATTAGCCTTATCTGAATACCTTCGAAGGCTCAGTTCCAGGTAAGTTAATTTTAGTGGAAAGTGATCACTAAGTACATTCTTAAGTACCTCAAAGTTCTTGATACGTGTGGCTTTGTTAGTGGATATCAGAATATAATCGATTAGAGTTTCGAGGCCTCTTCCATGAATAGTGGGGGTGAACTCGGTAATAGGGGTTTTTAACATGTTGGCAAATCCTAGGTCTAGTTCGGTCATTACGGTCAACATGTTATTTCCCTCTATAGTATGAGAGAAGTGCGTAAGGCAGTTTTCTTCATCGTCTGATATTCCGCAGATGAAAGTGTTTGTCTCATTACATATGTGGAGGTTAAAATCTCCACCCCAGATTATTGTATGGGAGACCTTGACATACTTTGTTTTGAAAACATTTATGTGGTGCTGGAGTTCGTTTAAGGTTTTAGACCATTCCGTGTTATTCATATTGTTGTAGAAGTTTATGATAGTAAAAACTTCGCGGTGGTTGCCTTGAAGGTTGATGATCTGGTAATTTTGGTGTAGTATCATGGGAGTTATTTCATGACATGGCCATAAGTTCGAGATGTACACTATTAGACCACCTTTGCTTCTCCCAGAGTTTGATCTTATGGCTTGGGAGAAGAATGTTTTGTAACCCAGAAGGTGGATTGGGTTATTTAGCCACGTCTCCTGAAGGCAGAGAACTTCGATCGATTCAATTAGTTCAAGGAAGCTTTTTTCTGCGTGTTTGGTCGCCAGTCCCGCGACGTTCCAGAAGAGCACCCTCATCTCGGCTTTTTCTAAGGTTGGTTTAACAGACATGTTCTGGGCAGTAATTTCTTCTAGATAAATGGTTTGCTGAGCAGATGTCACGTTTGAGGCGGTTTCCTGCGACTTGTTGGGTGTTGATAACGTTGATAAAGGGGTTGTATAGGTCTTTGGATGACAGTATGGATCATGTGTCGTATTTGCCTTAATTTGAACTATTGACGACTTGATAGGTTTTTTAATCTTTGTTATTCGTGTGTGTTGTTCCTTGATGGGTAGATTGCTAGAAGGAAAATTATCTAAGTTATTTGAAGCGAAACTGTTTTCCATCGAAGGAGACTTATCATAAGACTGTGGTAATGGTCAGTCAACCATCTCTAAACAACTGTAGGTATTAAAGGTTGGTAATCCGGCCCATGGTTCCCTCTGCGGTGGTTGCTGTCCCCTGCGGCCAAGGGTGTTCCACTCATTCCGATCTCTTTGGTCAAACCCCCAATCTCCTTGTGATCTGCTCCTAAAGTTATTTCCAAAACCCCATTCGCCCTGGTTCCTGTTACTCTGCTCAGGCTGGTTCCAGGACCAATTTGGTTGCCAGTTGGAATCCTCGGCCTGATGTCTCTGTCGAGGGTAGAAGAAAGATAGGCGTTTGGTATTTATTCCGCCACTACCTTCCAATGATTCCCAGGAGCATATATAATCCACAGCGTGTGGATTTTCAAGATTGACAATTATACAGTCACCGGGGATTGTTTTAGGTTGGTGACCTATCCAAGAGACCCTTCTGGCCGTGGTGATCCTGGTGATGTTATTAGGGTGATTAGGTCTGTTGGTATTCAACCAATACCGGGCTTTATTAAGCAGAGACCAAGAGACCAGGTAGGTTCATCCGTATCGTTGCTTAATTCCGGGACCCCCGTTAAGATGACTACAAAGGGGGCTGCTTCCGGGGGGAGATTTACTGGTCTGGTCCATTTTTTCTTTGGTCGCTCTGATTTATTAAAGTGCCTTTGTGCGCGCTCTGGCTGTGAGGTGGAGGTCACAGGTAGTCTAGGAGAGACGTTTACTGAGGAGGCTTTGTCTAAGGGAGCACTTACTGGTGGTTGATTTTGATTGCCTGGTGCTGGTTTTGAGAGTTCTTGAGATGGTTTAGCTTTGGTTGAGAGGGTTGAGTTATTGGGAGTTTTTACTGATTGGCTTATGTTTGTATTAGAAGGCTTGGCTGTTTGTTTTGTGTTATTAACAGATTTCGCCTTTACGATAGGAGCTTTAGGTGGAACCAATGTTATTGAATCTTGAGATCGTGGATTTGTAGTCTTTTTTGATAGGGCGACTAATATCGCAACCTGTTTTTCTATCAGTTCTAGGCTTTTTTGTATGGGTCGTAGCTGATACTTAACTATGCCCTCTATTTCTTTGATTAAAGAAGATTGTGAATTAACAGTATTCAAGTCACTATTTTGCATAGGCACCAATTTATTTCGGGAAGTTTGAGCGGGATTACTACCATTATGTACTTCCCTTGTGAATAAGATTTCATTGGTGTTACTGTCTTGGTTTGGAAGTGCTGTGTTACTGATAATATCCGCACTTTGAAATTTATTTAAGTCACTTGGGTTTGGTAATACGTTAAGTTGAGAAGTCCTTCCTCTGGTTTTTACTTGGTTACCTTTATGAGTTTCAGTGATCATTGATATTTTCGGGATAGCACCTTCCCGTATCCCCCTAGTTTCACTTTGAGAGTGGTCGTTTGGGGGTAGCTGAGGACTTGCGAATATATCTGGCGTTTGCTCTAAGCCCTGAGACAACTGTGTATCCGAGAGTTGTAAGGATACCGATAGATCAACTGTGTTTGGAATTACATGAATATCGGCATGTGAATCCAATGTAATGGTGTCATGTGGTTGTGCTGTTGGTGTTTGTGCTTGAGCTAAGAGACCCATCGAGGAGCGTCTTGCTTGTTCAAGTTCGAAAGAAACACGTCTATCAATCAACATAACAGTATGGTCTATTGTTTGATTCACCTTGGTGAGAAATTGCTCTATAGGACCGGTAGAGGACGTCATATTTTTCAGTGTTTTACTCCTTAGTCCTCTTGTTGACATTGTGTGTGAGTTAAGGCTGTAGTTGTGTAGAGGATAATCACATGTAACTCTTGGGAGGTGGGATGAGTATTCAGCCAACCCTCCTTGAAGTACATACAGTTTAATTTGTAGATGTATGATACCTGGTAGTAGGTGTTAGGGGGGAGGGCCCAGCCCAGTCTCCTCCGGTCTGTGACGGGCTTGGACGGGCCCACCCTTGGCCCAGGCTTCGCCCAGCGTCCCGCTCGCGTCCCGCGAGAGGGAACTATGACGCCCTTTAAGCGCCACCTGGCGCGTCCTGGAGGGGGTGTGGCTGGAGACCTCGAGGGCTGCCGGGAGTTGTAGGCAGCCCCTCGCCTCGCTCCACTCGGCGGTCCCGGTGTCGGATTGTGAGACACAGGAGGACGGCGGGAGGTAGGCGGTGGGGGGTCTCTACAGCCGGTCGATCTAGGAGATAGATGAATCCTTTCTTTTCCTTTTGGCAGCGAGGAGTAGAGCACGGTGATCTGGTCACACGGAGGAGCGTTTCCATCGAGTATTAATACAGAGACTCAGGGAGATAGGAATCAAAGGGATGGCTCTAACCCTACTCACCTCGTTTCTGACCTCTAGGGACCAGAGTTTGTGCTGGGGTAACCAGACATCTGAGGCGTTCTCCCTCCCGTGTGGAGTTCAACAAGGATTAGCTCTATCACCGACCCTGTTTAACATATGCGTCACTCCTCTGGCTAAACTGATCAAAGCATATGGTTTCTCATGATCTCGTACAATAACGACACTCAGATAGTAATATCTATATCTTCGAGTGTAGAAATAGTGGCAGGGAGGTTTCACAACTGTCTCAAATGCATTATTGGATGGATGCATCTGAATTATCTTAAACTAAATACAGATAAAACAGAGGTTGTGGAGTTGGGAAAGGGACAATCAATCTGGAATCAGTCGTGGTCGCCAGCGGAGACTGAACAGTGTCCTGAACGTACCGTTAAGACTAGAAACTTAGGAGTCATGTTTGACGATCGCTCGTACTTTGCAGGCCAGTGCAATCTCTTGTCTTCCTCGTGTTTCTTCCGCCTAAAGGTTCTGCGTAAAATTCTTTCATTTATTCCCCAAGACCGTAGCAAAGCGGGGTAGTCGCACTGATTCTTTTGAGAATCAATTACTGCATTGCGCTTTTTCTTGGAACTGACAAAATCCAATTACTAAAACTCCATTCTCTGTAGAATGCTGCAGCATTGGTGCTACTCAACATCCCAAAATACCATTCCAATTCAACAGTATCAGGGAGCTCCATTGGCTTCCAGTCCAGCAACGTATTGAATGTAAAGCTCTGTGTCTGTTGCACAAACCACTAAATGGAGGTGGTTTGTTGGACTTACAGAAACTTTTTCTGTGGTGCATTCCGCGGTGAGACCTTAAATCAGCCAATAAAGGACTAGCTCAAGTCCCAAAAATTTGAAGAGCTAGATGGAGGGAAAAAGCCTCTCTTATTGGGCAGCTAAGCTCTGGAAATCGCTGCCGGTCGCAATTTGGTTACAAGCACACAGACTTCTGTTCAGGAGAATGCTCAAGACCTGGTTGTTTCCAACTAAGCAAATGTAATCTGTTTTTTAATTTTTTTTATTGATGCTTGACAAGATATAGAAATTGTACAAAAGATACCAGTAAGTCGTGGTATACTATAGAAAGGATTACAAAAAGCAAAAGTAATAACAGTCATCAATGAATTCCAGATCATATACAGTGAATGAAACAAAACACAGCGGATCGAGGACAAAGGCCAAGAACAAAAAGCAAAAAAACATACGGACATATAGCAGGACATTCACAAAATTAGTTATACAACTCAGAGATACCTCTTTTCCTTTCATTGCCTAAGCCACTCCTCCACTGGGGCCCAGATCTTATGGCCCAGCTCACGCCTCCTTCTACCACGCCTCAGATAAACTGAAGACTCTAAATTGTATAGCCAAGAATCCGGGATCTACAAATGAAAAAAGTTGGGGCTTCCGGACTAAGCCATTCTGATGTAATACACAGACGAATTAAAAACATATATATATATAAACAAAAAAGCAGAGACATGTCTTGACCTTTCGAGCGAGGCAGTGCCTTCACACCCCATTATCACCATCTCTGGCAAAATATTCAGTGAGATATTGAGCGTAGAATTTATAAAACACTAAACATCGGACAGGAAGGCCCCAAGCTTTGGAGAAGAGTAGAACATATTTCCGTCATTAGCGGCTAGAAGCCCGCATCTAGCACAGCAGTGACCCTTAGAGCTCGTCCATTTTGAGATTTTTGCAGGTGTATATTATAGATCACACAATGCCATATAGCTTTGGGTGCGTAGGCTTCCAGAGACTAAAGCATAGCTTGCAAACTCCACTGCCGGGCATATATCCACACGAGAATTGCCCAGTTTGACCTCCCATTTGGCATTCTGTAATGCAAGATCATCCGGAAGATCGGAGAGCAGATGCTTAATCTTATCAAAAAGAATAGAGGCTTGAGACTGCATTTTATCTATGAAACTTCTAATCTGTAAATATTTGAAAGAATTATGAGTATTGAAATGAAATTTATCCTTTAAGAAGGAGAAAGAGGCCATTTGTCCATCAATGCCTAAGTCACCTCTAACTCCCAACCCCAGTGACAACCACCTGAAAGTGATCTGATCTTGAAAAATAGCAGGCAGGAGTTGAGCTGCAGTAAAGGGGGTATAAAAATTAATATTAGAGATTGACTATTTGAGACGAATCTCACACCAGACTGAAAACATAGCCCCAATAACCTTAAACTTCGTCTTCTTAAAATAGCTCAGCTCCAATATCCGAGTCAAAACCCCCTTGGCAGCCTCCTCAGCCCTAGTTCGTAGATAGTGGGTCTGCTAGAAATCGGGACCTCAGCACTGTCGCCCAGCATTGGCAAACCCAAATGTTGAAGCATTGCGGACCAATAGTATAATAAAAGATTCGGAACTGACCAGCCACCTCGGTCTCTGGGGAGGCACATCCATTTGGCTGCCCTGCGTGGGCAGCGGTATCCCCAAAGAAAACTATAGCAGATCCTTTCGGCTCTAGCCAAGCTTTGTTGTGAGAACTCAAGTGGAATGGTCCTAAATAAATACAGAAAATTTGGGAGGACCATCATTTTAAGGACGTTGCAGCAGCCATACAAAGAAAGATGTAGATTGTCCAGTCTTCCCAACTTAGATTTTACCCAATCAATAACTGGGAGGATATTAAGATCTGGAAAATTATCGACTAGAGCGGTGATTTTGACCCCTAGATATGTTATTACCAGGACCACAGGAGGTTGATAGGGACCCATAACAGATGTTTGAATAACCTGAGTTTCATTGACATTGAGCCTATTGCCGGACAACCAACCAAATTGTACTGCTGAAACCTGTAAAGCAGAATAGGCAGAGGCGACATCCGTGGTTAAGACTACTATATCGTCCGCCTACGCCAGCGTCTTATACTCTGTGGCATTGACCCTTACAGGCGAGATATCCAAAGTGCCTTAGATCTTACTAAGGAAGGAATCAATATACAGGGCAAAAAGCAGGGGCGAGCAGGGACACCCCTGCCTAGTACCCCTGCTGATGTTAAATGACGCTAACCCAAGACCAGAGATGCGCAATGTTGCAGCTGGAGAAATATAAAGCGATTGAATGGCCTGAATAAACTTAGGACTAAAGCCCTTCCAGCGCAGAACTGCCCAGAGAAACCCCCAGGCGACCCTGTCGAACTCCTCCTCTGCGTCCAACAGGATCGCTCAGAGGGGAGAGCCAGTCGCCTGAGCCCAATCCAGAAGTGGAATAACCCTGCGGACATGATCGCTTGTATCCCTGCCCGGAATAAAGCCATGCTGCCGTAGTGAGAGCAATGGAGTGATTACCCGGGCCAATCTGGTAGATAACATTTTGGAATATATTTTGATGTCTGTGTTTATAAGCGAAATGGATTGAAAAGAGGAGGGGTTTAGCTCTGGCTTATCTTTCTTCCTGAAAAGAACAATCATGGTTTGACGCCACAAATCAGGTATTACACCCCCCTGTGCAGCCCTAAGAACTGAAAGGAGATCCTGTTGAATCTCCGAACAGAAAGCCCTGTAAAATTCGAGTGGAGTGGCATCAGGGTCAGCGGCCTTACCATTAGCGAGTGATTTAATAGCCAACTCGACCCCCTCCTACTCTATAGGGGCATCCTGCTGGGTTGTAACTTGGAGGGTATTGATGCCCAAAAGAAAATCCTGGGCTTCAGACTCGATGTCCAGGCCAGAATTCTCCTCTGTGTAGAGTGTATGGTAAAAGTACAGAAAGACCCCCATGACCCCCTCCTGTGTATCATGAACATGGCCCTGGTGATCTTGGATCTTGATAATGTGATTAGCCAGACTCTTCTGCTGAAGCCGTTTGGCAAAGATGTTGCCTGATTTTTCACCAAATTCATAGATCATTGTACTGCACTGCAAAAACCAAGCAGCCAGATCCTGCCCAAAGAATTCAAGGAATTTAGACTTGATTATAGCAACAGATTGCTGGCTTTGACCTATGTCAAGACCCTCCTTGATTGTATGTATTAGCTGCACCTCTGCGACCCTAAGCTCCTCGATACGCCCACTAATTTGCTCTTGGTCAGTTCTCCGTCGAAAGATTGAAAAGCTCTTGGTCTCCCAATGTACTGCAGCTTTGAGAGTGTCCCAAACTATGCCACTAGTGGAAAGTGCCCCTATTAATATTTAAAAACTCGATTAGCCAGTTCCTCATATGAACCCTATAGGCCTGCTCCAATAGTAATTTTCTTTCAAATGTTCTACAATCAGAGGGTTGTGATCAGACAGAATTCTGGGGGGGACTGATATATAGGCCGTCTCTGCTACCTGATCTGACACAAAAAAATAGTCCAGACGGACCATTTTTTTCTGGGGGGCAGAGTAGTATATATAACCGTCTTGAACTTTATTATGCAGATACCAGAGATCAATCAAACAATGTTCTTGAATCAGTGCTTGGAGAGCCCTAAAGACCCTGGGTTTCCTGCCCAGACATTTTTGGGGCCCGCTAAATTTAAATCCCCCGACAAATTGATATTCATATCTCCACACAGACAAATGGGATGTGGCCATGTCACTGGTTCTAATTTCAGATGATGTAATACTTCCGGACCATCTAAATTTGAGCAGTATATTGTACAGATAAGTAAAGGCCTATTATTAACCACTAATTCAACTATTACCCATCTGCCTGCACTGTCCTGACTGGTTCTGCTACAAGATCCAACCCCCCGTTTTAGCAAAATAGCCACTCCTCTAATCATAGAAGTAATATGGGAGCATCCAATTAATTCATAGCCAGGGGTTTTCAAACAGTCGCGTTGGACCCATGGAATATGTGTCTCTTGTATGCACAGTATTTCTATTTGCATATCATGAACAATTTTAGAAAGCAAGCCCCTTTTTTTACTGTCATTGAGACCACATATGTTTCATGAACATAAACTCAGATTACCCTGCCCCATTTGCTTTTTTTTTTTTTGGTGTTCAAAGCTGCTGTTTTGTATAGGAAAAAACAGTACACAGCTTCTTGCGCCTCCAACCCAGAGGCCGGCAGCGTGACAATCAACTATAACACAGCCGTGTGACCGGCATCCCGGAGGCCCGGCAGCGTAGCATAGGATCAGGCAATAGTAGTGGCACATCCGGAATTGCCAGGCATTCGAGGATATACTGCAGCAGAACAGTGTTTTCAGTTATTAATTTTTAGGTTGAAAAAAACTTCCCAACATTCAACAAACTAAGAGGCGTTATAGACACGCTCGGATATGAAGGACCGAGCCGATAGGGTAATATAGATAGGCAAGATCGTACTCATCCCAATGGTCGCTATAGTAAGCAACATGTACGGTGTCATGGAGTGTCAGTGAGTATGAGGGGGGCAAGTATATGCCATGGGTGGCATGGAAGGACCCTGGATAGAGCAAGGGGGACAGGCGTCACCGAGAGGGAGGTCTGTGACCGTGAGTAACATATGGGGTGCATTGGGCAAGGCGGACCCGTATGGCTTGAGGATAGGGAGATATCCCCCATCAGCATGGAGAGGAAATGTATATGTATTGACGGGAATTGTGGTCCCACTTGGAATCCCAGCAGTGTCGCTAAATACTAGTATGGTTCCCTTCAGGTGCATCGTCCCCATCTATCTGTGCGAGTATATAGCACACTAGGAGGCCCCAGATGTCTTTAGGCCAACTCATGACCGGCAACAATTCAGCGAAGGTAGTATACTGCTCCTGACAGTAGGTCAAGTCTGCTAACCAATCCTTAAATTTAGGCGCTCTGCCTCAGCCCCAGCGGCATGCCACCCGTCTCTTAGTCAAGAGCAATGCAGTATCGACGAATTTCCGACAAGATTTAGGGATATGCTTTGCTTTCACTGACAGACCTAATCCCCACTGTATAGCCAAATCCATTTTGATCCAATACACTGACAGTGTACAAAACATAGTGATGCAGAAAGCACAGTAACTCAAATTCAAGTATTTTCTACCCCACAACCTACCAACCCTCCCACTTCATTACCAGTGTGCCACCAACCCACCCTGCAGCACCACCACCCCCACCCCAAAACCCCCCTACCCCCTTGTACGGCAATAGGACCGAGGTCCTAGTGATGGAAAGAGCTGATTCATCCCACTCTCCCCTGGTGTCCTCCCCCGATCATTAGAGACAGCATGGGATGAGCCTGATGGAAACCAAAAGGAAAAAAGAGAAAAACCCGAAAGAACAAAGACCTGCATTATTCCCATACAATAAGACCACATCCACGCTTTTTGGAAACCTAAGACTCCTGGAGAGAGAAAACATTGAAAAACAAGCATTGAGACCTATATTGAACTCAGAAACTCCATAGCCTGGATTTCGTAAACAAAAAATCTTGTCTGACCCTGATGAATAATTTTCAATTTGCAAGGATAGAGTAAAAATGCTTGAGCCCCCTTTGACTGGAAAGGCGCTATTAACTGGCAAAGCTGCCACCTCCGCTCAACAGTTACTGTCTAACGGGTCTAACAAAAAACTCACAACCTTTCCCAGCCCTCTTCCTATCTGGTCTAGCTAGGTCATAGATCTTCTCCCTAGCTAGGTAATTATTGAGACAGATTAATATTGCACGGGTTTATCATCAGCCTGGGCAGACCTCTGCCTTTGCTTGAAAGGCAATGTGCACGCTGAACTTTGAGTTGCCAGTCCCACTGCTTAACCTCTGGAAATGCTTCTGTAAAGAGTTCCACAATAAACTGCCTAATGCCTGAGCCTTCAATCCCATTGAGAACTCCCAAAACCCTGAGATTGTTCCTCCTGGCCCTATTTTCAAGGTCTGAATGCTTCCAAAGCATATCCTCCCTTTGTGTTTTAATGAGATCTGTAATGCCCTCTGAGTAGCCAGGTCGTCTTCCAGAGCAGAAATCCTCTCTTCAGCCTCAATGATTCTGGATGCAATGTCAGAGCATGTTTTAGCCACTCTACGAACACAATTATGCTTCCTCCGACACGCGCCCTGGGTTCGTACACTTTCTTGACGAGTCTCCTCGTGATGGGCCATAATGACCTGGTAGATAACCGAGAGTGTCATCTCGCCAGGGGGTGACTGAGACGAATTAGCACCATTAGAGCCCCCCGAGTCTATAGGGTTGCCCACCAAACCAGGTTGCGTAGGGAAGGGTAATCCAAGACTAGTGAGGCCGTGTTCATGCTTAAAGAGGGGACTCCCTATTCTCTAATAACCTTCCGGACTGTACAGGGACCACGAGGCAAGGCTTCCGCCCTTACCACTTCATTGGTTAACCACTCACCAAACTCACTGTCATCATCAATCCACTCCTTATTGGGACCTTCATCCTCCCCCCTCCGATGAATAAGTGTGTTCGGACAAGGAATAGAATTTGTCGCCACCTTTTGCATCTCTAATAATTCCATTGAGGCTTACCGCAGCACTATGATGAGTCTCTTGGCCCCCAGCACCTGGAAAAATACTACTTTGCAAAGGCAATCCATCAATCCTTTGATCAAAAGGGGCTGCAGCATCTGTACTCAACCCATTTAGAACTACATCTCCCAAAGTTCCATTGGGTGTGGTTGATTGTATTGGCTGGACTACAATGTTAAGCGCAGGGTGAGCGGATTTTATATTATACTCACTGCTCACAATCCCAGCCTCCCCTTCTTAGACTCGGGCCGACAAAATACTCCTTATGTGGAGGTCTCACTCGCACCAGGAAGTACTGGCCCCGCATGAATCAAAGCAATGTCCGCACTTTTTTCCGCGGAAACACCAGAGGATTTCGAGGGTATGTGCAATGGCTGGCCGCGTTTGTTTTTGATCAATTGCTGCGGAGTCTTCCCTTTGCCGGCCTGAGATTTAAACATTGCGGGGAGGTTCTGCCTTGTTTTCGCTGGCTCCGATGTCACTGATGCCGAGGGCGCTATCTGGCTGCGCACCTTGTCCACAGCAGCCGCAGATATGCCCCCTTGCTAGACCGGTGACTCTCCCTCTGTGCCGGCCGACTTCACCAAACCAGATACATGGACTGCGGGGGCATGATTCCCTGCTGCCGCTGGAATCTTCCCAGGGTCCTTTGGAGGCATTGTGCAGCACCGTAATCCAAACGGGTGAGACAAACAACGATGGCCAGAGCGGTGAGCAGAGAAGCCAAGCAGCAAACACAAGGTCGACTGGTAAGTCGATTTTGTAATAATGATAGTCCCACACAGCATGGCCATCTGAAGCCCAGGTTAATATGTCCGAATTAGAAATCCACCATAGTTTCCTACTCCAGGAGCCGTTATACACAGCAATCAGGCGAGTAAACCAGGAGAGAATGACCACCCAGCTCACCCAACCGGATGACTGGCCGCCATCTTGCCTCAAGGCTCAGCAGTGCCTCTCAGTCGTGTTACCATCAGCAAGCAAATGTAATCCTTTCGTACTGCAACAGTTCCATATATATTATAATGCCCAACTTCGAATTTCACCTATTCTCGAGAGCGTATTGACCTTTTTAAATTTACCCGCAAATTGCGTCTATACAAATGGAACAAACTTAAGGTAAAAAGTGCAGGTAAAACTGTAGATGCAATCCAACCAGCCCCGGAATCCATCTGGGAGGTTGAAGCCCTGGTCGCTCTAAAGGAACTGGAATTTAATATGCCACCAGAGAGCCCTATTGCTGCTGAGTCATTGGGTTTTAATACAAGCTTGAATTGTCCAAACAACTTCAAACCCAAATCTAACTTTAATCCCATATTGCCAACATGTGGTATTGACATTTTTCAAACTCTAGTGATTGGTGACTTGAAAAAGTTGGCCAGAAAGAAAGGTTGGACTTGTGATAACTTGAGTAAAAATGAACGTTTGGCTGTTAAATCTTTGGAAGGTGATCCCTCTATTGTTATCCGCCAATAGGATAAAGGAGGGAATGTTGTTGTCATGGATGTGAGCAGCTATGTTGAGGAGGGAATGCGCCAGTTGAATAACGCAGACTGCTATGAGATATCATCCATCGAAATGATTGAAAAAACTAATATAACTTATCATAGAATGTTGAAGGAGTGGCAAACCGAGGGTTTGTTAAAGTGGAATGAATATTCTTTTCTACTGAATAGAAACCCTAAAGTGGCAGTGTTATATCTTTTGCCTAAGCTGCACAAGGATGCAGCCAAACCCCCGGGCAGGCCTATTGTTTCTTCAATGGGGTCCCTCCTCGAGAACACTCCCAAATACATCGATTTTTTTCTGCGCCCCTTTGTAGAGGAGATACCCTCTTATTTGAAGGACAGCAGAGACTTCATTAACAAGATTAAGAATTGTGAGTGGCAGGAAAGTTATTTTCTCATTTCCCTCGATGTAGGCAGCTTATACACCTCTATCCGGCACATGGATGGTATTGATGCTTGTCGTAGGTTTCTCAAGAAGCGGTCCATTTCTTTTCGAGATCATACTGACATGATCCTAAAAATGATGCTCGTTTGTCTCGAAAAAAATTTTTCATCTTTAATGAGGTCTATTTCAGACAACGACAAGGGACTGCGATGGGAACTTGTTTTGCTCCCAGTTTTGCGAATCTATTCATGGCAAACTGGGAGCAACGGGTGGCTGAAACTAGCGCACTATATCGCAGCCATGTGAAGACCTGGCTGCGATATATCGATGATTTATTCATTATTTGGGATGGTCCCAAATTATTGGCAGAAGATTTCATCCGTGAACTGAATTGTAATGATCTTAACCTCAGTCTGGAAGGGAAAATCAGTAACTGCTTCATGGAATTCCTAGACTTGAAGGTGGAGGTTGAAAGGGACAGACTAGTTACAAAACTGTTTCGGAAAGCCACGGCAGGTAACACCTTGCTTCATGCTGAGAGTAGCCACCCGAAATCCCTTATACGCAGTATTCCCTTTGGCGAGTTCCTCCGGGCTCGGAGGAACTGCAGCAAGGATGAGGATTTTACAATCGAAGGGGAAAACATGAAACAACGCTTCAGAGAACGTGGTTATAACCCACAGGTAATAGAAGAAGCTTTTGTGAAAGCGAGCAAAACCACCCATGAATATTTGTTGGTCCCTAATATAAACAATCCAGAGGGACAGGAGGTCATTAGGTTCATCTCCACATACCATGCAAGATCATGGCAAGTACAGAACAGCCTCAAAAAACACTGGAATGTGTTACAAACTGAACCCACGTTAACTGAGGTGTTAGGCAGCAATCCCAGCATCACGTATCGAAAAGCTGATTCCCTTAAGGATAAACTGAGCAAAAATGAGGTCAACATCAAACCTAAGAAGTCCAATGAGATACAGGGCTTTTTTACTTGCATGAAGTGCAAAGCTTGCAAATTCAGCAATAATGTTAAGTCAGTTTATTAACCAATAGAGGATAGGGAAAAACCCATCACGCAGCATTTATCCTGCCTCTCAGATTATGTGGAATATATCTTGGTGTGCCCATGTGCTAAGAAATATGTAGGGAGCACCATGTTCCCTGCAAAAAAACGCATTCTTGAACACATGAGGGCGATTGATAACAAGGACCAAAGTTCGCCAGTTGCTCGCCACTTTGAGGAACACCATAATAGCAATCGCAATCTACTAAAATTCTTTGCGATTGACAAAATTCCTAACATGAAGAGGGGTGGTGACAGAATACGCAGGCTGCGACAATTAGAAAGCAGATACATTCTTGATTTAGACACACGGATTCCAGGAGGGCTGAATTCTGAGGAAGAACTGAAATGGTATCTGGGAGATTAACCTGTGTAAAGTATATTGTCTGCACATATGTATATACTAGTTGGTTGTCCTCTCGAACTCCTAGCAATGATTCTACTGTTTTTAAATCACTTCACAATTAATTTGTCTTACACTTCATAGTAATATGTTGTAGGCCGTCTGAACTGTGGTATCAGCCGTTCTGATGCGACATTCTTGTTTTTTCAACAGGTAAATTCATTACGTGAAGATATGCCTCTGCAGAAGAGTTAATTACCCCTAGGGGTTCACTTTTGCAAACTCTCACTTGGGATTTATGGACACTTCAACTAATATTCTTCATTGATTTTCATTGACTTATAATATTGTTTGATTTACTATCTTCTGCACCAACTTCTTCACAATTTACCATAGCAGTATCTGCACATGTTTTCCCACTTGGGATATCAGCGATGTGTATTGTTTTTTTTTCCCACTAGGGATGGGTGTGTTCATTAAGCACGTTACCAGTACTGCTAGTTGATTGTAAATATTGATATAACGACCATGCATCGTTATTAGTAGCTATTTGCTAACTTATATTGACATGTATGCTTAGAATGTTGCTCTATGTTTTCGGTTTTGGCATACTACATTTTACCATGCCAAGATGGCCACGGTGTTTAATTTGTGCACATTGTCCTTTGTTTATGTTTACACAAGGAAGTGTTTTTTGAAAACTTTATTTATTGTACAATGTCTTAACACTATTCACCCGTGACCAAGGCGAGTAATCGCTGAAACGCGTTGGGGGTTTAGTTCCATGAACTGTCTTTCCATGCTGGAAATAAACTGAATACCCACGAACTTTGTTGGATGGCTTAATTTCATGGTGATTACTGCTGGATTTTCGAGTGCATTCACGCTGTGGTTTGAAAGTGTGGTGAAACGTGATACAGACAGGGAGCCTTTGACCCTGAGCTTGCACCGCAGTCTGAGTGTCCCGGTTTTTTCGAAGGAAGTGAACCGTATATATTATAATATGTAATATAACTTTCTGCTGCAGACAAGAAATTAGCCGAAGCTGCCGCAAAGTCAGGCTGACCAACGATGCCCATTTTACAGTTAAACGGGCAGGTTGGTCGCTGGTCTCCTCTCAGTTCGCAGAGCACTTTTTAGCTAAAAGTATTTTGATTTTGGCTATCTGGGCACCTTTATCAACCCTTCCAAGGACCCAAAACCTGAGAGGCACCACTTACAAGTACATTTCCAACCTTTTAATTACAATTCACCCTTCCCTAAGGGCTACCAAGGGCCTGGCGTAGGAGTGACTTAATTGCAATAAAAGGGAAGTTTAAGTCTTGGCAGGAGGGTTATTTTGCTAAATCAAATTGACAGTTTAAAAATGCATTCAGGCTGCAATGGCAGACCTGGGACATGTTTTAAGGGACTACTTAAGTGAGTGGCACAAAAGTGCTGCAGGACACACACACAGAATTTAATTTATCGGTTCTAGGTATATAGAATACCACTTTACTAGGGACTTATAAGTAAATTAAGTATGACAATGAAGTGTAAGACCATGTTACAATATGCAGTGGTAAAGTGCACAGAGTCCTAAGGCAAAAAAAACAAATCCAGAAATATAAGAGAGTAAATGCAAAACATTTGGGTGAAGACCACCCTAAGGCAGACAAGTCTAACACAACAAAAATAACCTCCTAAGAAACAAGCATGACAAAGTCAATAGGGTAATGTTAGACCTGTCAGCATTAGGATGGTCGTCCCCCAAACGTTTTGCCTCTCCTTCTCCATTTTGTTGAACCTATTTTTGTTTCCCTTAGGACTCTGTGCACTTTGTCACTGCTAACCAGTGCCAAAGTGGTTTTGCTCTCTGCTTTAAACATGGTAAAATTGGCTTGTATCCAATTGGCATCTTTAATTTACGTGTAAGTCCCTAGTAAAGTGGTACTACATGTACCCAAGGCCTGTAAATTGAATGCTACTAGTGGGCCTCCAGCACTGGTTGTGCCATGCACTTAAGTAGCCCTTTAAACATGTCTCAGGCCTACCATTGCAGAGCCTGTGTGTGAAGTTTTAAACTGCTATTTTGACCAAGCATAATACACCTTTTGCTAGGCCAAAACCTTCTTTTTTAATACATATAAGTCACCCATAAGGTAGACCCTGGACAGTCCCAAGGGCAGGGTGCGGTATCTTTAAGAATTGGGCCGTGTACTTTTAAGTTTTGTTTGTCATAGTAGTGAAAAACTCTTACATTTGTTTTTCACTACTGCAAGGCTTATATCTCCCAAAGGATAACATTGGAGTTACCTTACTACATTTTATAAGCGTAAATTCCAAATGGGAACAGATAATCAGTTCATGGTTGATGTCTTTGGAATTGGGGTGAAAAGCTCTGGTCAGTCGGGTGTTTGATCCAGAGTGACTCAAAGGGCTAGTCTGCTGGCCGCCTGATCTGAGCCTCAGGGACATCAAAGGCTTCCCAGCAGCCCCTGGACCAGTCATCTATGAGTTCCTGAGTCTCAAGTGGTGCCTCTCGAGGTCCTGGGCCCTTGGTCTGGCTCGAGCTCCTGAAATCAAACTTTTGGGCTCCTCACGACTGTGAACGGGCCTGTTCACAGCAGAAGAGTGCCGGTCGCTCCAAAAAAGTGTGCGACCGCCTGCCTGTCTTTTTCCACAGCAGGTATCGATCACCCACTGAGGACCTCCACAGTGAACCTCTAGCCCGCCTATCTGCGACGCCTAGCCTGCTCTGGCGCGACACTGACCACTGCTTGCGATGTTCTCCTTATTCCCTGTGACCCTCTCCTATGCAAACAGGATATTTGACACAAAACTTGAGGAGGTAAAACTTCAGCAGTATTCTGGGACTGTATCCGATCACGTTCCATTGCATTGGCCTGAACCATTGACTTTGACCCGTCCAGCACAATACGATAGCTGCAGTTGGCGCTTTATGCTTTTAGGCGCTACATTGCAGTTTATTCTTTCAAATGTCATAACTCCAGTTCTGCTGATTTTGTCATTTTGGTCTTGTTTTATTTATTAAACTAAGCTCTATTTTTCCAACGTGGTGTGGGGTCTTTTTGTGTGGTGTTTTCACTGTTATACTATTGGAGGTGTTGCACAAATTCTGTACTCAAGTTAACCTGACTGCTCTGTCCCAAGCTACCAGGGGGGTTTAGCACAGGTTAATTTAGGGTTTGCTTGTAACCTACACTGACTAGGTTTGTGGTTGCTGCTTGACCAGTGCTCACAACCCAGTCAACCAGTAACCCCATTTCTAACAGGTGTCCATTTGTATAGTGTATGCACACCTAGACATATCATCCAGGCACATAAGCTCAAAAACAGCACTCTTACAGGCATATACAGAGTAACACACATACAGAGATAGGTGCACACCATGAGTAGCACGCATTCTAGCACCTTCCTGCTTATGGTTTATCGCCTTCATGGTATCTCCTACTCATCCATTTAGGGAGCAGAAATATAAAAGGGAACAATAAATGAGACTGCAGCCTCAGCAGTGTTTGTGAAAATTGACTTCAAAAGCGTCATGATAATACTTGCCAGATACAAGCCTTAAAAGCCTGAAATTAAGATAATTAAATACTTTTCTGTGAGAAGGGTAGGCAGCGGCAAATGGTGAATTTTCTGTCATTTTGCTGCTTTCTACAAGGGCGGAAAGAATGTTTTACTTCAAAATTGTTACAGATTTGCTTTTCTTTGCAGAAGCAGTGCCGAATAGTGTACACGTGAGGAAAATTGGGAGAGGCACAATATAAAACATGCTGCATTCGTATTTCAGTAAAGCACTGCTGTAGAGTTCACACAACAATTTACAGCAGTGTCTCATGCATGATGCCCCCTATGTGGATAGGGACCTCTTTAATGTCATAGCATGGTGCCCTGATAAAAGCAAATGACACATGTTGATCATGTAATATCTAAGCTCTGCATGCAATGCCTTACACTTGCATTCATTGACAACAACCTCCATCTATGCATACCAAATATTTAGGCCTAGCCTACAGACAGCTTTAGCTGCCTCACCCACCTCATGTTTCCAAAAATGTAATTAGAAAAATGCAGACCTATATATATATACATATAAGTGATTTTGGTTAGCCCATAGGAGGATTTGCTCTGTTCAAGTGTCATTTACATTTTGCTTTGCCCTCCAAACCGCACACACTTTGGGGCTGTGGCTCTCTTTGAATGATTACATTTGCCTTGTGCACATGTGTACATATACTTCAAAAGTAGTCCACTTCGGTGCCATGCCTGGTAGGCCAATTACTGCTTATCTTTCCATTTTCATTGTTATGCTCTTTTTCATGCATTTAAGTATTGGAGCACTTCATAAATTATTTTTGCAAACGTGCATGCCATTTCTAGATGGTGGCAATTTACATTTATATTACTGTTTGTGTATAGTGCACATGTTTACAAACATTACAATAATTGCCCAACCTAGTCCTATTGGCTTTACCAATGCTTCTTTTCATATGTATGTCTAAAGTGAACCTAATAAAGATCTGAGTCACAGTTTTAAAGAAAGATCTCCTCCAATTCTACCATTACTGACAAGCAACGAATGGTCACCCACCCATGTTTGTGGGATGGAGGAGAACCTTCGTTGGTACAAACAGTAGAGCAACAGGAGCTCTTAAGGCTTTATCTCATAGAGAAGGCTTCTTCGACGAGTAGCTCATGAACTACTGGTAGCCCTCCCGCTTCCTGTAAGTAGCACTCCTGTGTGCAGCCCAGCCTACTAAATTAGAAGCTTTTGGTTTGTTTAATTAATACATATGTATATATATATATATCGAAATTGAAAAAAAAACAGAGGGCGGGCTCCCACGCTTCGTTTTTTAAAGCCCCCAGGTGGGCCAGGTCCCGGGGGCATTTCTGAATTGTGTAGCGGGGGCCCCCGCCGCCCCGGGGACCGCCACCTCCCCGGGGCTTTATAATTTATGCGCTGGTGGCACGCGGCCCCCCACAGCCCCGGGATCCACCACCTCCCCAGGGCTTCATTAAAATAAGATCGAGGGCCTCATGGGCCTCCCAAGCCCCGGGGACCACCACCTCCCCGGGGCTAAAATAAATAATCTGTGTGGGGGGCTCGAGCCCCCCCACACAGCCCCGGAGACCCTATCTCCCTAGGGCACTGTTTATTTCAATGCGGCGGTCCGTTACGGACGCTCGAGCCCCAGGGACCACCACCTTCCCGGGGCTTTAAATACTTGGGAGCGGGGCCATGCGGCCCCCCTAAAGGAGCCCTTGATGGCACTGGGGACATGCAATGTCCCGGGATGCCCATCCCTGGGACATTGCTGTTTGCTATGACAGGGCAGGAGCACAGCTCCCAACCTGTCATAGCAAACACTGCTTCGGTTTTTGGAAGCGAGAGCAGGAAAACCTGCTCTTGCTTCCAAAAACCAAAGCAGAATTGCTTTTGCACAAGGGGAGCTGCATGTTAGCGAGACCGTGGGGGCATTGGGGCTCCCCCCACGGTCCCCAACGGAGAGACCAGACCCCGGGAGATGGGGTCCCCGGGGCTAGAAGTGGCCCTGGACGGGGGCCACATGGCCTACCTCCCCAATAATTAAACATTTAAAAACAAAAGAAACGAAAGGCCGTCCCGGGGGGATGGGGTCCCCGGGGCCATAATTGGCCTATGCGGCCCCCTCCAAATTATTTTATATAATGAAGAAAATAAAAGTCTGGCCGTGCCCTGGGCAATAGGGTCCTGAGGGCTGAAATAGGTTTTTTTGTGTTATAAAAAGGGGTCAGGCCCTGGGGGATGGGGTCCCCTGGGACCCAAAAATACTAAAAGAAGGGGGCTACACAACCCCCTTCTAAAAAGGAAATATAACAAAAAAAGCAGGCATCTCGCCGGAGGCCCCTCCCCCTCCCTGCACCACTCTGCAAACGCTCCCCCTGGCGCGTCGTAAGTTGGGGAATTAATTCCCTTTGAATACTGAGGGTCCCTGGGGACCACCTAGCTCACCAGGTACCCCCAGTAAGCGCCACACAGCTGTATTGCAGAGAGGTGGTCCGAGGCTACGCCCCTTTTTACACCACTCTGCAAACGCGCCTCGGCGCACTGCTGGTGGGGCGATGAGGTCCTCTTGTGTGCTCTGGACCCCAGGACACAAGTGGACTTCATCCTCCGAGCAGCAATGCACCGGAGCCACATTTGTAGAGTGGTGTAGAAAAGGGTGTGGCCTCAGACCACCTCTCTGCAATCCAGCTGTGTGGTGCTTACTGGAGGTACCTGGTGGGCTAGTTGGCCCCCATGCACCCTCAGTATTCAAGGGGAATTCATTCCCCAACTTACAGCGCTCCAGTGGATGTGTTTGCAGAGTGGTGGAGAAAGGGGGCGTGGCCTGGTATGAGAAGTTAGCAATCCTGCTGTGTGGGACTTACTGGAGGTAATAGGAGGGGTAGTTGGCCCCCACGGTTGACCTTGGGGGCTAACTACCCCTTCCGTTACCTCCAGTTAATCCCACACAGTGAGATTGGTAAGAGGTGTTTGGAGGCCACGCTCACCTTTCTCCACCACTTTACAAACACAACTGCGATGTTATAGTTAGAAATTAGCATTTAAAAAACCTTATAAATTCACTGAAAATACATAGCTTTTAGGGACGGTAGAGTTAGAAATTAGCATTTAAAAAACCTTCGAAATTTACTGAAAAACCATAGGTTTCAGGGACGTTATAGTTAGTTGGACATTTCACTCATACAAAACGGAGAAATTTGGCTGTTATAGTTAGTAGAGCTAACTATAACTCGCGCCCCCGCAATGCACTACTGATGACGTCACATATTACATCACTCATGACATGCTCAGTGACATTATTGATCACATCACTGATGACATCTCAAATGACATCACTGATGATCATTCATGTGATCATCTGATGCATCTCCTCACATACGAATAAAGCCTTTCATACACCCACTCTAACATACAGACTACCAATATGGAAACCATAGACAGTCCAATAGCAGTTAGTACATACTCGCTCAGTGATTCATACGTCTACACACACATCCACCCACTAACCCATACACCCAGTCATTCATCAATACAGACACTGATCTATTAACTCATACACCCATATAAACACTCACACACTGCCACTCACCCAACAAGTTACTCAAAAACCTAGTCAGTCACCAAAAGAATGAATTACACTTCCATTTAATCACCTATAGAGTTATACACACACCCCACTTCACTTATTCATACAGATATGTACTGTCTTCAACAATTACTGACATAAGCACACACTTATCCATGCAGCCACTGTCACAATCACTCACTGTCACATATACTCACTTATATACGCCAACACTCACAAATACCGCCTTTCACATATGTAGCCGCATATACCACTAACATATCCATTCACTCACTAACACAGTTGTACGTATGTTTACTCACCCATACACTCCCTAACACATGCACTCATAAACGCATACACCCAGTAAATCACCCACTCACACATCCATGCAGGGAGTCACACCCCCCTCCACCCACACAGACAAACAGACACCCATACAGGTTCTCAGACAACCAATCATTCTTCAATATACCTTGGCATATATAGATATAACATTCTTGAAATTTTTAGAAACACTGAGTCACTAGATGATGTAATTTGAGATGTCATCGGTAATGTCATCAGTAATGTCACTGAGCATGTCATGAGTGATGTAATATGTGACGTCATCAGCAGTGCATTGCGGGGGCCGGTGTTATAGTTAGCTCTACTAACTATAACAGCTAAATTTCTCTGGTTTTGTACGAGTGAAATGTCCAACTAACTATAAGGTCCCTGAAACCTGTGTTTTTTTTCAGTGTATATATATATATATATATATATATATATATATATATATATATATATATATATATATATATATATATATATATATATATATATATATATATATATATATATATATATATATATATATATATATATATTCACAACTCCATGGCTCGATTTGCCCCGTAATGGCGCTGGTCAGCGGTGCGTCGCTCACCGCGGCCGAAGCAAGCCGCCAATTATTCCAACACCGTCGATCCGTAAAATCAACAAAGTGAGCCACCACTGCTAGCCAGTATATTCTGCAAAAACGATTTTAATTGAAGATTATTGCACAGAAAACCAACGCGTTTCGGTAGTTACAGCTACCTTGCTCACGGTTAATTTTAACCATACAAATGCATTGTTTAAATTACCCCTGTTTACCCAGGAAGTTATTATTGCACTTCCGCCTGCAGGGAATTCTGGACCTTGTAGTTTACCTTTTTAAACATGGCGTTTTTACATTGGTATTGAGGGAGCCCCCATCTAATCATTCATACCAATTATTATCTACGTATGCATACAATATCAACAGTGTAAATCATATGTTCTATTTAGTGGTGCCCTCCAGTGGGCTTTTTCGTAGAATATTTGTTAAGTACAGTCTTACTGCCCTCCAGTGGGAAAAGTATAAACGGGGGGGAGGGGTAGGGTAAAAAAACCTTGGAATATGGGGAAAAATTGTCAATGGATTAGAGCAAGTTGTTTATAAGTGGATGTACAGTTCCTCCGACTGGTTCAATCCTAAAGGTGACATGGTCAGAAAATTCAGGATATGACGTGACTCTTTTTGTCTTAAAAGTTTTTCCAGGTGGCCACCTCGATCGGACAGGGATATTGTTTCCAATCCCCAGAACTTCATAAGTTTCCAATTGCCACTATGGTTCTTCTCCATGTGTTTGGCTACTGCATTATTTCTGTCCTTGTTGGCCGTTGCACGGACATGTTGTAGGATTCGTGTTTTCAGTTCACATATGGTACTGCCTATGTACCTCAACTTGCATGGGCATTCTATCATATAGACCGTGTACTGACTTTTGCAGGTAATGAGTTCTTTTATTTTCCAGGTTTTCTTGTTAGCCATTGTCAGTTCTTTCATCGGTTTTGCAATCTCACACACTTTGCCATTAAAACATTTTACGAATCCTTGTGTTTTTAGCCAAGAGGTCTTTAGTTTGTTACTTTGGAAATGACTGTGGACTAATTGGTCTTTTAAATTTGTTGCTCTCCTGTAAGGTCCCCATCCTTTGTCCCATCATGGGGTCTAATTGGAGTATCTTCCAATTTTTCCTCAGAATTTGCGAGATTTGTTTGGATTCTTGGCTATAATCCAATATCAATCTTATTGGCTCATTTTCCGGTTCTTTGTGATTCTCTTTAGGCAATCCACTCTGGGTTTTTTGTCCGCTTTTTCCCAACATTTGTTGATTAGGTGTGTTCCATATTTTCTGTTTTGAAAACGTTTAATTATGCCTGCACTGTGTTTTTTCCACTCCAGATCTTCACTACATATTCGTCTTAGACGGAGAAATTCCCCATAGGGAATGCTGGAAATCAAAGAAGACTGATGAAAGCTGGTTGCTTCTAGGGTTGCATTTGTTGCAGTGGTTTTGTGGTGAAGTGTTGTTTCCAGACGGTTGTTTTTAACATACACCCCCGTGTCTAAAAAAGTCACTTTAGTTTTGCTCATTTCATAAGTGAATTTGAGGCACGGTGTGCTGGTATTCAGATATTCAAAATATTGTTGGAACTCCGCTGCACTTCCACTCCAGATGATGAAAGATCATCAATAAACCTTTTCCAGGTCACTATGTGTCGGGTGAAGTGTTGATTTTGATCGTTCCAAGCCACTACTTCCTCCCACCAGCCCATTGCTATGCAAGCATAGCTTGGGCTGAAGGAAAAGCCCATTGCAGCCCCATTTCTTTGTCGAAATATTTTGTCTCCGAATAAGAAGATGTTATTTTCTAGACATAAAGAAATCATGTTCATTATCATGTTGTTGTGTTCGGTATAGTGAATATTGCGATCTTGCAAATAATATTTGCAGGCTTGTATGCCCAGATTGTTGTCAATGTTCGTATAAAGGGCAATTACGTCCATTGTGATCATCAAAAAGTCAGATTGCCATGTTAATTCTTTTATTGAGCATAGAAAGCAAGAGGTATCTTATTTGTAGGATTTTAGTTGTTGGACATGAGGGTTTAGGAAATAATCGATGAAATTGGCCATTGGTTCTAGTATTGAGTCCTTTGCAGACACTATCGGTCTCCCTGGTGGTCTTTTAGGATCCTTGTGTATTTTTGGTAAAAAATACATTGTCGCCGTTCTTGGGAAATCCACCACTAGGTATTTCTTTTCATCCAAATCGATTAATTTCTGTAATTCCCAGATGTCGAGTTTTTTGTCAATTTCTCTTTTGATCTTATCCGTGGGGTTCTTTGGTAGTTGTTCATAAAAAAGGGGGTTGGATAGTTGAGACATTGCTTCTGTGATGTATGCATTCCGATCCCATAACACCACATTTCCCCCTTTATCCGCCATTTTGATTTCAATTTCCTTGTCATTGATCAATTTAGAGAGTGCTTCCCTTTCTTTAGGGGTTAGATTGTCTTTGCCGTGGGTTTTAGATATGTTGTACAAATCATGTGTCACTGCCTCTTGAAAAATGTCTATTTTGTTGCCAGGGGGTAATTGTGGACAAAATTTCGATTTTGCCTTTTTCTTGCTGGTCCCTGCCCCCAATTGTGATATGGCCGAATTAAGTTGAATTTCCTCCTAGTAATGTGAGGTAGCTTTCAGATTCTTTGACTTTTAGTGTAGATGTAGGATTCGGAAGCTCTTGGATTTGTTTGGGTTTGTTTTTCATTTCCATGAAGTGTTTGTCCAAATTGATTTTTCGTATATACAGATAAAAATCTATTCTGGTTTGAGCCAGATCCATTCTTTTCATGGGACAGTAATTTATGCCTTTTTTAAGTAGCGATGTTTCTGCTGGTGTTATGTATCTTTTCAGCAGATAGGGAGTTGTTGGTCCTTAAACAGGGGAGTACAGATCTAGTGACTTACCTTAATAGTTTCCGTCGCTTGATTGCGGAAACAGATTGGCCAGAGGCTAAACAATCGGCTTTATTCTATCAAGGCCTCAATGATGAAATGAGGGATGTGCTGGCACATATCGACCCATAACCCCGCACATGTACTGCTCTTATCGAACTCGCTCTACGCCTGGATCATCGGATAAGAGAGCGGAAAGGAGATCTAAGAAAGAAAGAGCCGATAGCGGTGGCTCCTGATCGAGGTGGCGAAAGAACAACCTCGGCGCAGGACGCTATGGAGATAGGAGTAGTTAGGGCGGCCTTATCCTTTAGCGAAAAGGAACATCGCAGAAAAAACGGCCTGTGTTTATACTGTGGGAAAAAAGGGCATTATCTCTGTGAGTGTCCCACGAAGCCCAAGACTGGAAGATATCGAACGGGACAAACAGCTGCCGGAGCATCTGATAAGACGACGGAAAACTCCAATGCTTGAGAGTGGAAGAAGGGGAACCCTCAAGCTTGATCATCATCCCTTCCATTACGCCTGGTTGTGACCAGGAAAAGAATCATATGTTCTTGTCCTTGTCTTTGTTCGTGGAGTCCGGAGAAAAGGAAGTCAAGGCTATGGTGGACTCTGGGGCCACTGGTTGTTTTATAGACTATGCAGAAGCTGAACGATTGGGAATACAGCTTATTTTGAAGAAACAACCTGAACTGGTATATGCTATAGATGGGAGTGAACTGATAGCAGGACCCATCAAATATCATACCCCGGAATACAATTGCATCTACAAAGGTATCCACCAGGAGATGATCCAAGCTCCTCAATATGGCATCATATTGGGGCTCCCCTGGCTTCAGAAACATGAACCGTTCATTCACTGGACGTCTAAGACGATTCATTTTGTCTCAGAATATTGTAAGGAACATTGTTTGTTGAACGAGGAATGCCCTTCTCGGGCATTAGCGTTGCTACATAACATCGCCACTGCCGCAGAAAAAGAAGTGGCATTGCCTCCCTGTTATTCGGCATTTTCAAAGGTGTTCAGTGAGGAACAAGCTGAGGCGCTTCTGCCTCATAGGACCTTCGATTGTCGTATTGATTTGGTTCCAGGGTCAGCAGTACCAAACGGTAGGCTTTATGCTCTTACCATTCCTGAAAACGAGTACCTCAGGGCTTATCTGGACAAATACTTGGCTATTGGGTACATCCGACCTTCGAGATTCCCTGCTTCGTCGCCTTTATTTTTTATACCGAAGGCGAATGGGGAGAAGAGGTGCTGTATTGATTATCGCACTCTGAATGCCACCACTATAAAGAATCAGTACCCGTTGCCCCTGATCCCGGTTTTATTGGAACAAGTCAGAACAGCCACAATCTATACAAAGCTTGACCTGCGAGGCGCATACCACCTGGTCCGTATAAGAAAGGGCGACGAGTGGAAGACGGCCTTTAAAACGCGGTATGGGCTCTTTGAGTACCTTGTGATGCCCTTCGGGCTTTGTAACGCCCCAGCGGCGTTCCAATTCTTTCTGAACGAGGTACTCAGGGAGTTCCTGGATCGTTTTGTAGTCGTTTACATCGACGACATCCTGGTGTATTCCAAAACGACGGAGGAACATCGAACACACGTGAGCAGGGTGTTGGAGGCTTTGATGTGTCATCATCTTTATTGTAAAATCACTAAATGTGAATTTCATGTGAACACCGTGGAGTTCCTGGGGGTGATGCTCACTCCCTCAGGTCAGGTGATGGCAGAAAGGAAAGTCAAAGCCATAAAGGAATGGCCTCGTCCAGGTACAGTAAAAGACATTCAGTGTTTATTGGGGTTTGCCAACTTTTACAGAAGATTTATCAGTGGCTTTTCTGCCCTGGTGACCCCTTTAACCCACCTCACTAGAAAGAATGTACTGTTTCATTGGGATAAAGACGCTCAACGGTCGTTCGAGGGATTAAAAGAGGCCTTCACCAAGGCTCCTGTTTTGACTCATGCCAATCCGGAATTGCCTTTTGTGGTAGAGGCAGATGCGTCTGAGGTTGCTGTAGGGGCTGTTTTATCTCAGAGACACGAGAACACTGGAATCCTACACCCTATCGCCTTCATGTCGAGGAAACTCAGTCCTGCAGAAACCAATTACACCATTGCCGAAAAAGAGTTGCTGGCAATAAGAGACGCATTTCTAGAATGGAGACATTGGTTGTTGGGAGCAGTTCATCAGGTTATGTCTACACGGACCATCGTAACCTGCAAGTTATAAGAGCAGCACGTCATCTTACCCCCAGACAGTTACGCTGGATGCTGTTTTTTGAGGAGTACCGATTTGTGGTCACGTATAGACCCGGAATCAATAACAAAAACGCAGATGCTTTGACCCGGCAAGAAAGTCCTGTGATGCATGCCATAACCCCAAATAGATCCATCATAGATCCTGCTAAGGTGGTGTGTGTTGCACAAACGGGAGACTTTTTGCAAGCAGTGCGGTCAGGGGTACAGTCCTGTACTTGGAGGACTTGGCTTCGCCACCATCCAGAGTGGAGAATGAAACAGGGAGTGGCCATGAAGTGAACACAAGTGCTTGTACCTACCAAAACATTGCGAAGAACTGTGTTTAAATGGTGTCACGAAATGCCTAGTGCAGGCCATATGGGACAAGTGAAGACTCTGGAGAAGGCGTTGAGACAATTTTGGTGGCCTTCCATTCGTTTGGATTTATGTCAGTGGGGAAGACAATGTGTACAGTGTGCCAGAATGAAATCAGACCGGCAACAGCCCCAAGGGTATTTACAACCCTTACCCACTCCTGAGACACCATGGGAAAGCTTTTCCGTGGACTTCATCGTTGGCCTACCTAAGGATCAAGGCAAAACGGCCATCCTGGTCATTGTGGATTATCTCACAAAGATGGGACATTTCATTGCTTGTGATCAAGTACCAACTGCGGGTCGATTAGCACACCTTCTATTGATACACGTGGTGAGGTTGCATGGTCTCCCAAGGGTAATAGTGTCGGACAGAGGGGCCTAATTTACTTCTGGTTTCTGGAGGGTCTGGTGTTCGGCATTACACATATCCTCTTCTCTCTCCACCAGTTTTCACCCCCAATCTGATGGCCAAACGGAGAGACTAAATCAATCCTTGAAACAATATCTCGGTTGTTATGTTCAGACAGATACTGATTCCTGGGTGGATTGGTTGTGGGTGGCAGAGCTAGCGTACAATAGCACTCAACATTCCTACACAGGTCAGTCCCCTTTTTTCAGTTCCTATGGTCACCATCCTAGGGTAAATCCCTTGGTGCTCCCAAATGAGGCTGTTCGGCTGCCAGACGTCAAGGCAAGATTGGGGCGCATTCGCAAGATACTTCTGGCGACGCGCAGGAATCTTGTTCAGGCCAAGGTGAGGTATAAAGCACAGGCGTATAAACATCGTAGGCCTAGTCCAGTATACAAAAAAGGGGATCTGGTGTGGCTATCCACAAAACACATTAGATTTAGGAGATATAGTGTGTTTAATCCCAGGTTCATTGGTCCTCATTGGGTGGTTAAATGGGTGAACCCTGTGGCTGTGAAGTTAAGGTTGCCTGCTCATCTCAAAATACACCCTGTATTTCATGTGTCTCTCCTGAAGCCCTCTCGGGCTCCTGTGTGTCGGGCTCCTGTGCCTGTGTGGGTGCAGAACGATAAGGAGTACCAGGTTTTGTGAATCCTGGATTCCAGGAGGGTGAGGGGGAGACTACAGTACCTGCTTTCCTGGAAGGGCTATGGCCCTGAGGAGAACTCTTGGGAACCGGCTGGGTCGGTGCACGCTCCACGCCTTGTGTCCCGATTTCATGAACTGTATCCTGACCGGCCTGCGCCTGGACAGCGTCCCTTGTGAGGGGGGATGAACTGTCATGAGTAGGATGCAGCGGGCCGCTGTCCGCATAATGCGTGGTATATTGCTTCCCTTTTTCTGACACAGAACTACACCACCCAGAAGGGATAGCGGTTACGCGACGCTTCACCGCCAGCCACGCCCTACCTGGAAATAAAACAACACGGCGGCTGCAGTCTGTGCCGATAATTCGTTCCGAATGAGTAAGGAGGTTTGTTGACGAACTTTTGGATGGCGCAAATCGTGAGTAACGGCTCCCTTGGAGCACACTGGTGTTGGAGTTACCCGGACGGGTGACTGCGTGTCTACGTTTATCTTTTCCCCAACAGTAGAGAAGTGCAGCTGCATTCTCAAGCGGGGAAAAGAGTCTGGTGTATAAACATTTTCTATTGTGTGTATTGCTCAGGATTAGAGCTAGCGTTTGCAAAGTACTGTTGGTGTAAGAAACGCGCTCTCCTGAATGAAGTAGTTTTGGGCTCAAAACAATTACTTAGAGTGCATTTTGGACTCACGAAGGTGTACAAAGACTCTGCAAGTGTCATGAAAGTTAAAACCTCAATGTATGAGAAAACATGAAACAAGGGTGAAGAAACCATTGTGTCATTTATATCATTTGTCTGCCGACAACGTTTTGCTTTGTTTTCTTTTCTTCAGTGCAGGAGAGAATCCACAGGGGGGTTTCTAATCAAGGGGATTAGAGCAACGCAAGACAGAACACTGAACTGAAGTGGCAGGTGAGGTCTAGAACTGTTGTGTAAGCACCCTGTAAGGAAACTAGCTTCATCTTATTCTATGTATTGTTTGTTTCAGTTGGTTGCCGCCCCGGATAGTACCCTTGCCACTCTCACCTGTATTTATATATAAAGACTTCTGTAGGAGAGTAACCTAGAGAAGTCTTTGGCATAGCATCTATTATAGATAGGAGTCCAGTGGTTGTTAGGGAGGGGGTGTTATTCTAAATGCTCTGTACTTGTCGTTTCAGATCTCCTTCCCCGCTGTCCCCTTCCTTTCCCGCGCTCACGGGACTATTCTGTCTGGTCTGTGATAACCAATTCAGGCAGCAGGGTTGTTGCGTGGGTGAGGGTATAGGTCTTTCAGCACAGCCCCGAGGAGAATTGCGTTGGAGCCTGACATCTGCCATATCACAATTGGGGGCAGGGACCAGCAAGAAAAAGGCAAAATCGAAATTTTATCCACAATTACCCCCTGGTAACAAAATAGACATTTTTCAAGAGGCAGTGACACATGATTTGTACAACATCTACAAAACCCACGGCAAAGACAATCTAACCCCTAAAGAAAGGGAAGCACTCTCTAAATTGATCAATGACAAATAAATTGAAATCAAAATGGCGGATAAAGGGGGAAATGTGGGATAGGAATGCATACATCACAGAAGCAATGTCTCAACTATCCAACCCCCTTTTTTATGAACAACTACCAAAGAACCCCACGGATAAGATCAAAAGAGAAATTGACAAAAAACTCGACATCTGGGAATTACAGAAATTAATCGATTTGGATGAAAAGAAATACCTAGTGGTGGATTTCCCAAGAACGGCGACAATGTATTTTTTACCAAAAATACACAAGGATCCTAAAAGACCACCAGGGAGACCGATAGTGTCTGCAAAGGACTCAATACTAGAACCAATGGCCAATTTCAAATGGTTATTTCCTAAACCCACATGTCCAACAACTAAAATCCTACATAAAAGATACCACTGACCTTTTATGCACAATAAAAGAATTAACATGGCAATCAGACTTTTTGATGATCACAATAGACGTAATTGCCCTTTATACGAACATTGACAACAATCTGGGCATGCAAGCCTGCAAATATTATTTGCAAGATCGCAATATTCACTATACGGAACACAACAACATGATAATGAACATGATTTCTTTATGTCTAGAAAATAACATCTTATTCGGAGACAAAATATTTCGACTAAGAAATGGGGCTGCAATGGGCTTTTCCTTCAGCCCAAGCTATGCTTGCATA
The DNA here is from genome assembly GCF_964263255.1 of Lissotriton vulgaris. Classification (NCBI taxonomy): domain Eukaryota; kingdom Metazoa; phylum Chordata; class Amphibia; order Caudata; family Salamandridae; genus Lissotriton; species Lissotriton vulgaris. The sequence goes on along the minus strand of NC_141697.1, from coordinate 137,882,026 downwards.
GCAATGGGCTGGTGGGAGGAAGTAGTGGCTTGGAACGATCAAAATCAACACTTCACCCGACACATAGTGACCTGGAAAAGGTATATTGATGATCTTTTCATCATCTGGAGTGGAAGTGCAGCGGAGTTCCAACAATATTTTGAATATCTGAATACCAGCACACCGTGCCTCAAATTCACTTATGAAATGAGCAAAACTAAAGTGACTTTTTTAGACACGGAGGTGTATGTTAAAAACAACCGTCTGGAAACAACACTTCACCGCAAAACCACTGCAACAAATGCAACCCTAGAAGCAACCAGCTTTCATCAGTCTTCTTTGATTTCCAGCATTCCCTATGGGGAATTTCTCCGTCAAAGACGAATATGTAGTGAAGATCTGGAGTGGAAAAAACACAGTGCAGGCACAATTAAAGGTTTTCAAAACAGAAAATATGGAACACACCTAATCAACAAATGTTGGGAAAAAGCGCACAAAAAACCCAGAGTGGATTGCCTAAAATCTAAAGAGAATCACAAAGAACCGGAAAATGAGCCAATAAGATTGAAATTGGATTATAGCCAAGAATCCCAAAAAATCTGACAAATTCTGAGGAAAAATTGGAATAAACTCCAATTAGACCCCATGATGGGACAAAGGATGGAGACCCACCCAGTAATCACTTACAGGAGAGCAACAAATCTAAAAGACCAATTAGTCCACAGTCATTTTCAAAGTAACAAACTAAAGAAATCTTGGCTAAAAACACAAGGATTCGTAAAATGTTTTAACTGCAAAGTGTGTGAGATTGCAAAACCGATGAAAGAACTGACAATGGCTAACAAGAAAACCTGGAAAATAAAAGAACTCATTACCTGCAAAAGTCAGTACACGGTCTATGTGATAGAATGCCCATGCAAGTTGAGGTACATAGGCAGTACCATATGTGAACTGAAAACACGAATCCTACAACATGTCCGTGCAACGGTCAACAAGGACAGAAATAATGCAGTAGCCAAACACATGGAGAAGAACCATAGTGGCAGTTGGAAACTTCTGAAGTTCTGGGGATTGGAAACAATGTCCCTGTCCGATCAAGGTGGCCACCGGGAAAAACTTTTAAGACAAAAAGAGTCACGTCATATCCTGAATTTTCGGACCATGTCACCTTTAGGATTGAACCAGTCGGAGGAACTGTACATCCACTTATAAACTATGAAATAACTTGCTCTAATCCATTGACAATTATTCCCCATCCTCCAAGGTTTTTTACCCTCCTCCTCCCCCCCCAGTTTATACTACTCCCACTGGAGGGCAGTAAGACTGTACTTAACAAATATTCTACGAAAAATCCCACTGGAGGGCACCACTAAATAGAACATATGATTTACACTGTTGATATTGTATGCATACGTAGATAATAATTGGTATGAATGATTAGATGGGGGCTCCCTCAATACCAATGTAAGAACGCCATGTTTAACAAGCATTTACAATGCAATAGGTCTTGCAGCATTAAAGTTTGAGTTATTGGCATTGTGTATGACAATGCCAATAGTTATAACTTTCGTAAATGTGACACCTATTGCATTTGGACTGCAATATGTGTTGAGAGTGAGTGAGTGAGTGAGTCAGTCAGTCAGTGAGTGAGAATGAGTGGTGAGTGAGAATGAGTGGGCGAGTGAGAGAGTCAGTTAGTGAGTGAGAGAGAGTGGGTGAGTTGGTAAGTGAGTCTGGACAGTGAGTAAGTGAGTTAGTGAGTGGGAGAGTCAGTCAGTGAGAGTCTGGTAGTGACAGTGAGTGAGAGTGGGAGAGTCTGTCAGTGATAGTGAGAGAATCAGTGCGAGTGAGAGTCAGTGTGAGAGTCAGTGTGAGTGAGAGAGTTAGTGTAAGTGAGTCAGTGAGAGTGAGAGTGAGAGTTAGTGTAAGTAAGAGTGTCAGCGAGTGAGTGAGAGTTTGTGAGAGTGTTAGAGAGAGTGTGAGAGAGGGAGAGTCTGTGAGAGTGTGATAGTTAGTCATTACCTAATTGAAGTTCTGGGATGGAAGTGTCCTGCCCTGGCCTGTATTTTCACAGTTGGATTCCACATGCAGATAGTCATACAAGAAAGAGAACACATGGAACATAAAATTCAAAGTTGAATTAATCTTACCGCCGAGTCTATCGAACGTCGGGTGTCTGAAAACCTGAAGAATGCATCTGTGCCCTAAAATAAACTGGCCGCCGAAAACATACCCACACTCACCACCTACCTCCCAACCTTCCTTGTAAAGCAACATAGGATATGTTATGTATTTGTAAAACCCAAGCTTCTGTAGGAATAGAGGAACACTTGGTGAACTAGATAAAAAGTACTTACTAAGCTGCAGATCAAAGTTGGCGCATTGTTATTAGTGCACTCCACGTGACGTTCCTGGGAACAGATCTATCATTTATAATGTAAGTCCGCTGCGTTCTTGGTCATTTTATTAATCAAAATGTACATCTGTATGGCTACAAATAATATGGTCACTATTCTATACACACCCCCGCAGTCACTGCATTACTTTAAACTTATTATGTGACATCCCTCGGGTGAGATTGTGTGTGAAGTAGACACACGACAATGCACCATTGTTTAAGACACAAGTACACTGCCGGTCGCTTTAAAGCTATGTCGGCACCACGCACGTCGGTACACGGAAACGACAGGACACGTAAACAACAAAAACAGAAGACGGAAAGAATCCACGGACGGAATACACGGAGGACAGAGAAATCAGAAGCAGCATCCTAAATGCCCCCGGAAGTCCGCCGTGGCCGCCCCGGAAGTCAGGCACGGTCGCCTGTGACGGGGGGCGGGGCCACGTCCACACCGGAAGAGGAGGCAGGCGGAGTCGATGCGTCTCGCGGCCCAGGGCTCCTGTGAGCGGTGTAGAGCCCCGGGGCCGCGCCAGCAGGAGGTTGGGCGCCACGTGCTCAGAGCAGAGTCCCCGACATTGGCCAGGTAAGTTCCAAAAGGCTGGGGGGGCTTGGTGCACTTGTGTGTGTGTGTATGCTCGTGTGTGTGTGTAAGCGAGCGACGATGACGGAGGGGGAGGGGGGGCCTCGGTGCACTTGTGTGTGTGTGTGCGCGCGCGTGTGTGTATGTGTCAGGGGGGGTTTCTCTGTATGTATGTATGTGCGTGCGTGCATGGGCGCTTGTCTGTGTGTATGCGCATGCGTGTGTGGTGCTTGAGCTTCCCAGGAGCCAGCGCCTGGCCACAGCGCGCGTTCCAGTTTCAAATCGCCTCCAAGGCGATGCGCGTGGCCGGGACTGTCTCCTGGGAAGCACAGTCGCTAACAATAGATCTCTAGCGAGACACAGCGCTGACGCGCTGTGTTTTCGCTACGAGACCTAAAAAGGTAAACTACAAGGTCCAGAATTCCCTGCAGGCGGAAGTGCAATAATAACTTCCTGGGTAAACAGGGGTAATTTAAACAATGCATTTGTATAGTTAAAATTTACCGTGAGCAAGGTAGCTGTAACTACCGAAACGCGTTGGTTTTCTGTGCAATAATCTTCAATTAAAATCGTTTTTGCAGAATACACTGGCTGGCAGTGGCGGCTCACTTTGTTGATTTTACGGATCGACGGTGTTGGAATATATATATATATATATATAATTCACACACTCACACACATATATACATATATATTTACATGCACATATATTTATGTATATGTACATATATATATATATTAATATATATATATTACCTACTGGCGGTCGCCAGTAGGTAGTTATAGTTAGGATTTTTTTCAATGTTAAATCTCAAAATTCTATTTGGAATAACTTTGGCGCCGGCTGACGAATCTGCCTGAAAATTTCCTCAAAATGGCCTTGTGGCGCTCCGGTCCTTCCCTGAAAGTTTGGGGGGGATTCGTCAAGCGGGGGCCAAGATAAAAGGGGGGTCCCAAAACATGTTTTCCCAATGTTAATTTCCATAGGGCGGTCGATTTCACTTTTAGCCCGAACGGCTGAATGGATTTCCACCAAACTTGGCAAAATTGTAGGGACTGGTAGCCCGATGTGCCTTTGCTATGTCTCAAGATATGTGCTCCAGTGGATTTTGAGTAATTTAGGTTAAAAGAAATATATATATCTGTAAGCGCACCCAGGTACGCGCTCCGTGAGGTGCGCACGGAAAGCTGATTGGTTCTCGGGTGTCTGTAAACATTCGAAACAAGCCTGAGTGGCCGCCATCTTGTGTCTCGGTAGAATCGAGACACAAGAGGTGGCATAAAACAAAAGGGGAAATGACTATAAGGGGGCAGGGTAGACCCCCCTGACCCCTTAGGTTTGATGTGGGGGCTATAATAGGGTCCCGCGAGGCATTTAAAAAAAAAAATCGATATGCGCGGGGGGAGCGCCCAGTACGCGCACCGGGGAGCGAAGCATGGGGAAAATCCAGGGCCTTATTTATGAAGGCCTTGCGACAGTTTTGCGCTGCCGGTGCGTCACTTTTTGTGACGCACCAGCGGTGTAAAAAATGTGCCTTGTTGCGCAATATTTAAAAAGTGACGCATCTAGGTAGATGCGTCACTTTTTAAACCCCTGCGCCACATTATACTCTTTGTTGAGAATTGGAGGTAGTTCTGAAAAGAACTTTTTTTTTTCTTCTTTTTTTTAAGAACAGAAACAAAAACAGGGAATGGAAACTGCTCAACAGGAGCAAAAAAAACAAAATAAATTAGGGATGGGAACGGCAGTGATGGTTCTCCAAAGCACGAACCATGAGCAGGACACTTTGCTCCCCATAGGTAAGGAGTTGATCGCAGTATCTGCATTTAACGACAGCATCGTTGAAAGCAGGTTGTATATTTGGAACTTGCTCCTGCGATCGCCCCCTCCCAGAAGTAGTGCTCCTCCGGTGTATGTAGAGGGCCCATCACTGGGAACCTCTTGTGCCAGAGCCCTGACACTTTCCCGGGCAAAATTCTGGGGATGCTTCCTCTCCACATGGCGTATCATAGTAAAGTTCCCAAAAGAATATTTCTTTTTGGGGTCACCCCGTGACAGGACTTGTTTGCAGATCCTGCACTCCACTTTTGGAGCATTCACCTTTTTCTGGTTAGGTGGAATTGTAAAAAATTTCCAAATGAAATGCTCCTTCACCTTTGGCTGAGGAGGCTCTTCATTGATGAATTCAGGCTCTTCATCACTGCTGGATTCTCTGGCAGCCATGGTAAACCAAGAAAGATCAGAGAGCAAAAAACAGGTCTTTCAGTCACAAAAGTGAAAGAAGAAGTGAAGGAAATGGGTGGGGATTTCATTCTTTGTAAAAAAAACTGTTAGCAACCAATGAAAAGTGTTATTTTAAGGTCACATGACTTGACGCGCTGACGCTGCGCGCACCAGAGCGCTTCCGGGAGCGCAAACGCGGCACGAACGTAGGCGCTTCCGGGGCGCATACGCGGCGCGAATGTAGGCGCTTCCGGGGCGCATACGCAGTGCGAACATAGGGGCTTCCGGGGCGCATACGCGGCGCGAACGTAGGCGCTTCCGGGGGCGCTTACGCGGCGCGCCAAAGTGATGTTTTGATAGTTTCACGGAAATGCAAAATCATTTTGATTTCCTTATTAAAAAAAACTGCTTTTATATGTATGGTACTAAATGTCTTGCGTAATTATTTACTTTTCATTCATATTTTTTTTCACAAACGAAAGTAGCGCTCTGGGTGCCCTTTCTGGAGAGCTTACCGGAGCGCGCACCCAGAGCACCCCAGGAAAAAATGATAAAAAATAAATAAATTAATACTTACACAAAACAGCAAATTTTAAAAAAAATCATAGGTTAGAAAAAAGATATAGAAAGGAATTAGCATTTAAAAAAACAATGAAATTCACTGAAAAAACCATAGGTTTCACACTAGTTATAGTTAGGAATTAGCATTTAAAAAACCTATTAAATTCAATGAAAAAACCATAGGTTTGACACCAGTTATAGTTAGCTGGAAATTTTACTGACATAAAACCATTGAAATTCCCACGTTATAGTTAGTAGGACTCACTATAACTTGCGCGCCTGCAATGCACTGCTGATGACGTCACATATTACATCACTCATGACATGGTCAGTGACATCACTCATGACATCACTGATGACACCATCCTTGTGACAGAGTGACAGACCTCCTTTCAGTGTAATGTAACCCTTGAAACACATATTCAAAAATAGAAACTAAAATTTTTTCAAAAAAATTGAGATACCCATACCAGTTACAACAACCAATTCAGTAATTCCACCATCTATATACATATCCACTCATTAAATAACAGTTCTATATAGTCACTCATCCATATACTCACTCATCATATGTAGTGATACACCTATACACCCTCCTGTTACACACCGACAGTCATCCAAAAGTTACTCACACATGCAAATAAACTATTGAACATCCATTTATTTGCATATACAACTATACACACACTACCACCTTACTTCTAAGGAAACTTACACATACTTAATCACTTATAGAAACACATACTTATTTAAACAGGAACTCTTACAATCTCTCACTCTCACATATACTCACTTATATACATCAATACTCACATATACTAGATTAAAACATATGTCGTTACTGATAAAGACACTAGTGAGACAGTCATTCACTCACTAACACACACATATACACACTCATCCACCCATACAGTCCTGCATATATGCCTTCTTCAAAACACATACAAACAGTGAGTCAGTCATTGATGCATCTATGTGCTAAGTAATACCCCCACCAAACCATACAGACACTCATACTGATACTAAAAACATCTAATAACCCATATACACACACATGTAGCTACTCACCAACCCATGCAGCCACTTATACACAAAGTGAAACACTGATACATATATTTAAATATTTAAACATTACTCGCTAATATATGTATGCTCTAAGATACACTTAATAAGCCAGTTAACCAATCAATTTTTTTTTTTAAACATCCTTTTAGACACTTATTTAAACATTTATTCTTCCATCGACCTTTACATATACATATATAAAACATATTTATTTTTCAGAAAGACACACATTCACTGGATGGTGTCATCAGTGATGTCATGAGTGATGTCACTGACCATGTCATGAGTGATGTAATATGTGACGTCATCAGCAGTGCATTGCAGGCGCGCAAGTTATAGTGAGTCCAACTAACTATAACGTGGGAATTTCAATGGTTTTATGTCAGTAAAATTTCCAGCTAACTATAACTGGTGTCAAACCTATGGTTTTTTCATTGAATATATATATATATGAAATTGCTGCTTTTATTGATATTTGAGTGATAAAACGATTGGTGAGGGGGAGAGTTATAACTCATATTATTACTTTGGTGCCAAGGGCATTGCAGCTATGGCTGTTATGTATTACCCATGTAGAGGTGTTCTAAATTCTTAGCGTCTTTTTTAAACTACTCTTGGAAGCCCTGTCTAGTACACTGAAGTAATCACTGCTAGTAATCATGCATATCGGGGCCACTAATGTAATCATGTATTATGTGGTCCCTATTACAACACTACTAATATTAGTAGCTCCTGATGATTTTCGTTGAACATAAGTAGCTCCTATTACAGAAAGGGTTGGAGACCCCTGTCATAAAGCGTTTTTACAGAATGTATCACTGTTTAACTTTCAATCCTGGAGTTTCGTGTGTGGCGCAGAAGGTAATTCCCAGGGCCATAGCTCTTCAGGGTTCGTATGTCCAAGTTGAGTACCAACCAACAAGAAAGAGAAATTATCTTGATCTTGAATCAAGGCACATTTTGCTATGAATTGTCCTTTCTAGTGAGAACACAATTTGTACTCTGCTACAGCTCTTTGCGTTTGTGAACGTTGCCAAAGCCCTCTTCAGTGCCAGGTGACATTAGTCAGTATCCTGGAGCAAGGAATGAGTATAAAATAAGCTAATAATGCACTGACACTGGCCAGCTTGGCTTGGAGATATCTGTCGTCTCACATTTTCCTATGCCAGGGGTCAGGAGTTCTGTATTCCTTATTAGGGAAACTAGACGTAGAGTTGAACAATGTCAGGTGTACCCTTTTGCACGTAGCACCACAGTCCAGGCACAATCGGACACAATCCTGGGCAAACCTGGAACCTGACATTTTTTGTCACCCAAGGTTCCGCGATAGAGAAAGGCTTATTTAGGGATTGGCGGAGAGGGAGTCCCAACGTGCACTTTGGGAACATTTATTTATTTCTGTATTAGCTTGAAGCCCCCACTTTGTGGGTTTGTTGCCGAGAAGAAAAAAGAGACAGCTGAGTAGGCCATATCGACCTGGCGGTCTGCTTGGCATTGAAACTGCTCTGCTGCACTAGTGGGTGCATTTTAAACACAGAGATCTCCACCAAACAGGTGGGAATCTCTAGATACGGAAGTTGGTCCTCCAGTGGGGAGTAGGCGGAGGAGAACCATGGGTGAGCTGTCCTTCTGCCGGGCTCTCAATCTGCCCTACAGCCCTCTAATGGCAGCACAATGTATACAGAGACAAGGTGTGAAGCCCACAGGCTACATGTCGCAATCCAAGTCTGAGTCGAGGCCTAGTGTGGCTAAGCTAAGAAAACTCATTTCTAGAGTGCAAAAAACGACTCTACATAATTTAAAATGATAAAACCATTCACCAGAATCATCTTTAACCCAGGCTCAAAGATGACAGATAGAGTTTTGGGATTTCCCCAACTGTGTACCAAACGGAGTATATATAATTGACAAAAGCTGTTCTATTTAAGAATTCTCGCATCAGTATTTACTTAAGTACTGACGATATTGTATTAGTAAAACCAGTGATTAATTGAGAGATAATCTTTAAAACAAGGTTGACATTGAAGATCTGTTGTTCTCGTGACTCCTTGATCAAGTACATTTGCCAAATACTGTGTAGTGTAGTTCCTATTTTCCCAATAGGCCCTGCGCATTGGAATAACATAAACAGTAGTATCGACGTCGAAGTGCGGATCTTCCAGGCCTCCACTGACTATGCTAAACTTAATTGGGTTTGTTACCAACTAGCTCAGAGGTCACTGGAAACTTTCTTGACTGAATAGGAAGTGATCAGCTTCCCTGGCACAGCCAAGAAGAGATTCAGTTTTCCAAGAACCGTGCAACAAGACAACTTTGCTCCTCAGATCAAGAGTCAATCTCTAGGGTCGTGTGAAACAATAGACAGTTATTTTACTCAGTCAGGGGTTGTGCAGTTTACTTTCACAATATGTAGAGAATAGAGAGATGGGCGTTGTCAATAAAGGGTAACATTTATTGAACAGTCTTTCTTCTCGTACAAGAGAAATGAATTGCCACAATTGCAAGACTTGTTATTATAAAAAGTACACACAGTAAGATGAGTATTGCGAAATAATACTGTAAAAGCATTGATATGGTTTCTTAGCCATACAATGGTTTAAAATGAATAAAACATATATACATTCATATATACATTAGGCTAAAATACTCAACTGGTGCTTCTAACTACGCCTACCCCAGTGTACCTGACCTAAGCCTAATACTTGGGAGGGGAGTAAGTAAGTAGCTTTAAGTTAAGTTGGTTTTGCCAAGGTTTGCTTCAAGAATTCTCTCTAAGGGTTTAGTCAACACCATACCTCTGGAATAGAATGATGGAGGTCTGGTATCTCCTCCAGGGGGTCGATATCCCAGTCACCCGCAAGGGTAGACTAGAAACGCCGGAGCTGGATTTCTCTGCAGGAGAAAAGACAGCGTCTCTCTCAGCGCGTCGAGGAAGAGGAGGAGGGGCAGCGTCTGCGGGCAGCTTGCTTCTGCTGGGCTCTTGCAGGGGACGGCTGTTCAGCTCCTAAGTTCACCACACCATCGTTCGCTAGTTTGCAGCGATAGCAGTAGCGATAGCAGCTATGGTATCATCAGCATAACAGCAACTTCAGCAGCAGCGAGACAGCATTTGCTTAAGGCAACGTTGGTAATATTTATACCTGAAAGGTGCCTTGTTTGACGTAAGTTTTTGGACATAAGACGTCAATAAAGATGTCACTAGAAAGTGATCGTCTATCAGTGCTCATTAGAGTTCTATTACTAATCAAAACATAGCAAGCGGGGATTTCCAGGTTGCTGAGTTTTTATCTTGTTGAAGAACTCGGAGTGTTAATCTAGGAATCTTAGATAGTAACTTCTGCTATGTCATTGCACTAATTGGTTGCAAAGGAAGTGGCAGAGAAAGCGATTCTGAAATGTGGCTCTGTTCGTGTGAGGCCTGAGACGAGTTTCTGAATATTGCACTTGAACGGTTATGCCAATATAGGGAATAAATGGATTTATAGCCGAATAGGGGCATAAGGTCGCAGTATCGATCAGGGTCCTAGATTAGAACACTACACCCACTCCACGAATTCATGTCCATCAAATTACTAAAACTAGAGCAATAAGATGCATGTGTAACATCGCCCACCCCAAAATACATATATGCATTTGAAATAGGCGTATTTGTAATACGTGAAAATTTAGGTACTGTACGTTTTTGAAGCATAGAAATCATTCAAAAATTATAGCATATATGGGAGGAGCCTAGCGACGAACGAAGATGGCCACATAAGCTCTCGGCTCCGTCGACCTCCTCCTGCTGCTTGAATATCCTGTTACAAATCCTGCTTTTTCGCCTCGCCCCCGTGTGGGTGACCCGTTGCTGATACTGGCGGTGTGGTCCTGGGAAACTTACGACCCAGATTGCCGGAGTTACATCGAGTGGAAGTTCTTGGCCTAACGCTGACCGAGTGCCGGGACCTCGAGTACTGACCCTGCCGGGTTGCAGTGCAACAACAGCGGCCGGGGGACCCAGACACGGTGCGGTCGATAGAAGTGGAGAGCAAACTGCCCTTGGACTGGTGGCGAGCCTGCGGTTCTACCCGCATTGAGGAGGTGTAATGATCCTGTGAGTGGCTGAGTGGCTGGGGGTCCCCTTCTCGGCGTTCCCTTCCCGCCGGGGTGGGGCCCCCGTCCGAGTGACCCTATCGCTGCTGGACTGTGTGCCTCCTGCCCCCGCCTGCCCTCATCGCACCTCGGTCCCTGGGAGAATCGGGTGACCCGAAGGGCGCACTGATGTCTGGAGTCGATCAGTTTGCGGTGGTGCGGGGTGAAGAAGAGCCATCATTGCGAACCGTGATGGCCGCCATTCAGGGTCTGTGCTCCTACATGGTTGCTCTTTCACATAAGTCGATCGCGGATGCCACCGAAACTGCCAGATCGCATAATGACTCTGATCTGTCTGGTCCCCCTAAGCGAGCCGTTTCCCCGACTTTGATCCCGGAATCTACGACTCGAGGCCCATCTAGTGTCGAAGCATGGATAGCAATGTCTGTACCGCAGTGTGCGGCTGAATCCGCCGCCATGGTGTATCGCCCGCCCACAATGAAGAGTCCGCCTGTGGTCGTGTTCACGAGCTCGTCCCCCAATGACTTTATTGAAACCGTGACCCGACGGAAAAAGCGAACAACTATTGATTGTGTGAGCTGTGCAGTGTGGTGGAGTATGGGACGGTCGGGATCTGGTCGTACCGTGGCGAGTGTCATGGCGGCTGAGGATTGTGGTGGACTGTGGATATCCGTTGGACTCGCAGTACAGATTCGTGGACTGGCTGGACTTTTGATTTATCCTGTGAATAGGCGGATGCGGTGTGCGGAACTCATGGTGAACACTCGTAGAGGTCAAGGGTGAGACTGGTGTTCAATTCGGATGCTAGGGGTTTGTGAGGGACCCGGTCTCCGCCATTTTCTTGTATTGGGGGCGGGGCGGTGTAGGACGTCTTTCCTGGGTTCTACCGACTCTACTTTGCTTTGTTGCTTATTGTTTAATGACCAGGACTGTACGTCGCAGGAGGGGGGCAGTGTGACCGGGATTGTGTGATTCTCCTCCTTCCTTAACTTTTCTTTTCTTTCTTTTTCTGTGTTTCCTTCCTTTATAAATCTCTTTTCTACTACATTTCGGGTTTTTGGTCGCTGGGCGATAGGCACGCTGCTAGGGGGGTAGGCCGTAGCCATCTGCAGGGGTGCAGGGTGGCAGGTAGGGGGTGGGGTATTTTTGTTTTTCCGTTCTCTGTTTCTATGGCCTTTTTCTCTTTTTTAGTTTGACTGGACTTTCTTTTTTCCTCACTCCCTGGGTGGGGGTCAGTGTGTCGGGTTACTGTTTGGACTTTTTGGGCGGTGCTGGAACTGTGGCTGCTCAGCCTCTCCTGACATTGGATTCACCGGGTGGGGCATTAGTCGGGAGTTTACAGAAATGTATGCTTGCTTATATTGTTCGCTTCAAAATGTGGGTGTCTGCAGTTGGACGTGCTTTCCTGCCCACCCGGTGATTGTATCTACTTCAGGACCCATAGTCGACCCTCTCCTGTTTTCTTTTCTCTCTCTTCTTTTCGTTAACATATGGAACTGTATTACGTATTTACCGTGTATATCCTGTTTTAATTAAAAAAATTGACCTCTCTTATCCTGAGCAGCTCTCCTGGGTGTGCCGAAACAGTTTGATGCTCTATTTTGATGCCATGCCTCCGAGATGTTTGGCTGAATAGCTGTGTGCACCCTTTTCTAAATAAAGGTCTTCCAAAAATTAAAAAAAAAAAAAAAATTATAGCATATGAAATCAATGAACGATTATGCAAAAAGAATTACACATGAAATATCTCTGAATACAGAAGAAGGGCGAGATAATTTCATCACATATAAATGCATTGCAGTAAAATGTGCTAGAGGCTGGTGTAAAGGTTTTATGTCTCTAGATGTATATAGAAATAGAAGTAGAAGCTTCTGTTCTCTATGAATAGTTCCACTTTAAGCAAAGAATTTTTCGTGCCAGAAAAGGTGAATATTAAAAAGTGTTCAATTCAAAAGAATTATAGCTAGAACGGGAAAATCAGAGTTCCAACGCTTTTAGCAGTTTTTGTTGTTCAAAACTGAAGGCCGAATTCAGAGTTCATGGGAACGCTGTGTGTCGGAATGCTCCTCTAAAGGTATTGTTTCTGTTCGGGTGAGAACATCATATCAGACAGGTTCTCAAAGAATTGGTCTACAAAATCAGGTGACAGTTCGACCAAATTCGATAGTGCTGTAACTTGGCAGGTGTGAGAATGATTGCTGTCATCAAAGGCTGGATCAGCAATGCTCACAGAAGGTCGTACCTGGGTGATGTTGCTTTTGTCACTCGCTCCACTGTTACCACCTAGTCGTAGCACAGGAGTCTCAACGAATGCCGTCATCAGGATTGGTAGCCGCTGGGGACAACACAATGCGTGAGCCGTTATCGGACTTAGCAAAGTATCGATATCCATTGGTACTGCTGATGGAAGTGAAAGACAGGTGTCCAACACGCACTCATCTCCGCATAGCATACATCGTAGTACAGGTAAGATGCAATTTTGCCATATCGGTCTGAATGAAAGGAACCAGGTCATGAATGAAAGGAACCAGGTCATGTTTAGATCTCTCAGCCTGGCCAATCCAAGGACTCTAGTTATTCTGTCCCGGTAGCGCACTGCTAGGATTGTTTCTTCCATTCCCATAGGAGTCATGTCTGAGCTGTGGCTTGCCATAACGAAGCAGGAGGGTCAAAAATAAAATCCCTGCTACAAGTCCCAAAATAGGGGTATGCCGCCAAAAACAGAGTGGACAAAATTTGGAACGATTCCCAGAATTGCTTGAAATGGTGTAAGCAGTCCCGTAAAAATCGTCTTAAATATGCCTGGGATGCCTGTGGCACTAGACATGTTAAGGAGTTGGCTCAACATTTCTACGAAATGCACGGGGCAATTTGTTGATAAAAGGTCATGAACCTCCGTAGCTGTCCTTGCAACTAGGAGATCATAAGTCTCTTTTGATGACGTGATGGGCACTGTTGTCTGCAAAAGCACAGACTTCATTTTGCTTAAAGTATCAATTCGTATAGAAGAGAAATGCAGACGAGGCCAGATGGGAGTCTCTATGTCTCCAGGCCCGATCGGGAACAATGCTTGCATACAGCATTTGACCATGGAAGTTACGCTTACGAGATACGCTTTTCCTGGCAAAAGGCCACAACATCTGTGATCCGTTCTTAGAATGTAACTCCCATTCGCGAGTTGCATAAAGAAGGGCTCTATCTGCGTTGCAGGTGTGACAAGCTGGTTGCATGAAAGGTTGTTAGAATTACCTTCACAGGCTCCGTGTAAATTAATACCCTGGCACAAAAGTATACCGCTTAGTGAACGTTTACAGTTTTCACCACTAAGAAATAAATTTTTGTCGCTGTCACTTATAGCATGAATGTGTGTATGGTAATTTCCATGCTGACTTAACATATCTTTTACCCAATCGTTCATACTGGCCATTAGGTATGTATTCAAGGCACTTATTAAATCGGAAAGTTGTTATCGGAATAGTGATAATTCTGTGTATTATCCATTCAATGACAGGACTTTCTGACATTGTCAATGGTAATCTCTCAAGTTTTTCGATGCTCAGGATTGTATAGTCTGCTCCTTTCTGTGCCAAGTTGATTTGTTTATCAGTAAGGTTAAAGATGGAAAACAATGACGTTGTGTTGATTAAACGACAAGGCACATAGCCTGAATGAAGATTTTGCAGCGTCCAGCCTAATTGTACAATAGAACGTAATTGTGACTGGCCATGCTGTAACATTAGCAAGTCTCTGTCTATTATATCAAAGGCAGAGGATACAATATTGTCCAACGAATATATTCTGGAGGACAGAGTCATTAACCCATTGTCCATTACAGAAAGTGATTTTTCCAAATTAATACGATCAATTTCTCGTATTTTTTCTGCTATTTCAATTTGTGTGACTTTCCAAGCCTCGTTGTACGCAGCATAGATGCTGGCCGCTATGAAACGCTTTTGACGCTGTTTGCGTGGTCCCATAATAAAATCGCGCAAATCAGCACCATCTTTAAGTAAAGATAAGTGTTGCTTAATTTCAGCCAGTGTGGATGATCCTAGCCATTCGAGGCAGAGTTTCCCTACACTGTATGTTGTTACTATCCCTGGATGTTGTCTCTGGGAGTATCTTGGGTCTTGTCTGGTCATTTTTAACCCCTGTGTTTTGTTCAGGAATCGACAGTTGTTTGTGTCAGTAGGCCAGATTAACCACTTTTTCCAATCAGGATGTGTTCTGTTAAAATGTAAAATTTTAGCTACGTCTATCTCAATATCTGTTGTTGCATTTTCAGGTATTGGTTTTGGAATAGACGGTTTGTTTAGGTCTTTGATCTTAGCTAGGCCAAGACAGGATGTTTGGTGAATTGTGTCATTTAAAAACATCATTTGTTCTGGTATCATGCAGGTTCTGAATAGTGCTTCTAGGCCTTGTACCTGCCAATCTTTCGTACCCCAAATGGTTTTTGTTTCAATGTTATTTTTCCAATAATCAAAACCAAATGTCATCATTTTTTCATAAAATGCTTCTGAATATATTAATTTAGTGTTTGTCAGCATTGTTTTCATTCCTGTTTTATCTAACAGTTTGTAATAAAACGTTTCTGCATCACTGGTGTTAAACCCTGAGAAGTACTTGAATTTCTCAAAGAATGTTTTAGAACTGCTTTTAGGTGGTGTAGCACAATGTTCCCATTGATTATACTTAAAAACATTTCTAGGCTGTGCAGATTTATGCAAATAATGATCGCCATAATGTGTATAACAGAACAACTGTTCATAACTAGACGAACCTTGTAAATAATCATGTTCTGTGAATCTAGATGACATTACTAAATCAGACATCATGTCATTTATACTGTTAAAGTCCCAATCATCAGAGAATGTACTATGTTTTACAAAGTCACTTAAGGAAACCTTCAGTTGATGAGGATACTTCAGGATCTCGACCGGACCATAGATCTCATAGTCAGTTTTCTCCCATACTACCCCACCGGGTCTTGGAATGGCTGTGACATTTACTGTTGACAGTTCTCTTTTCTTCACGTGGGATGATCTGTGTGGTTTGAGGACTAGGTTGATGTTCTGACTTGCTGTGTCCATTGTACTATATTTTCCCTCAATGAATTTTCCCAAATAAAGTACCATGATGAGCCAAAGCAGGAGGAAAAATACACCTAGACCGAACCAGAACTCTATCCATGGGGAAATAAGGTAGATTTCCTTCAGTTGATGAAAGAGTTCCGTTGCTTTTTCTTTAAAAGTCTTTTTTGTTTCTGGCATCACTTCGGGGTTGCTTTGATCCTCGGAAAAGTTGTCGAAGTCGATGAAATAACCAGAGGCAGTTCTGTCAATTGTTGGGATTGTTCTTTCAATCGGTCTTTCGGTAGCACTTTCTGATGCCACATCATTGTAGACTGGTGTTTCTTGACGAACTGTTTCAATCTGTGTCTCAAGAGGCACGAGTTCCATGGCATTATTGCATAGTCCTTCTCTGTGCACTGCAGGCTGATCGAATGTGATTAGTCTTTCAGTTTGAACCTCTTGGATTGTTGCAAGTTTGGGTATTCTGTTGTTTCTCGGGAGTCCACTGGGCCTACTGTTGATTATAGGCCACATGCTTGTGGTTTTACCAGGTCGATAGATACAACTCTGTTCTCCTTTTTACCAGCAAGGGGCGGTAGTACTACTGATCTTGTTCCGGTGACTGCCAAGACAGGTACTGCTTTTCTGTAAGAAGGCCCAAATTCCTTCTTCACCGCTATTTTTTCTCTGACTAGAACCCCAATCTTTGGAATCCAGACAGGCCTTGCTGGGGCTGTTGCTTGTGGTGCCTCGTCAGTGGTATCTGGCTGTTGCTTTAACTTTATGTTGCTTAAGGATTTTCTTGTTTCCTTCAAGTCCTGTAAAACAGCCAAACGATCTTTGATGTCAAAGTCTGTTTTCTTATCTTGTACCACTGATACTTGACTATCTAAGTCCTGAATTCTCATTCTAATTCCGAAAAATAGTTCGCATGGGCTGAAACCTTTTAGAGAATTTCTTGGCAAGTTATTAAGACTCGTTTGGACACTTATTAAATGTTTGACCCACCCAGCGCCTGAACCTAATACCTTCGCTGTTATAGATCGCTTTATGTCCCGGTTTTTTCTTTCTACCACACTATTCCCTTCGGGGTGTGACGGACAAGAATACCGCAACCCAATTCCCATGCTGGCCATGGCCTCCTTATAAGCTCGAGAGCTGAAAGCAGGACCCTGGTCAGAATGGAACATGGCAATTGCGTATGTGCCGATAAAGACTCTCAGATCTTTTATAACCGTTCTGGCGTCAGCCGAGCGCTGGAGGCCACATTTTTTAAGTGTGTTTAGCCTTAATGATGTACAATGGGACGCGTTTCTCTTTTTTGATAGCGCGGATAGATTGCCTGAGGCTTTCTATTAGGGCTTCTGACACTACACTGCCCGGTTCTTTACTGCGATCTCTGTTGCAGTCTTCACAGTTTTTTGCAAACTCATGAATGCCTTCACTCATTTCCGGCTACCAGTACTCTGATTCTAATTCTCTCAGAGAGTCCCTGATTGTTTGGTGTCTCAGGCCCAACCCCATATGTGCTTCCTGTGTGAGGAAGCCCCTCCGGTCCCTGTTTGGAATTACCCTATCCCCCACTCCAGGGATTCGAGCAAAAGGAACAGAGTTTGCATCGATTACGTATGCATAATTGAGTGGATAGTTCACGGGTAGTGCTGCACAGTCGCCTTTTACGGTCGTTTTCACTGCCAGCATGGTTTCCCCGCCTATGTATTTTTCTGTACGCTTTTTTGTGGCTACGGAAGCCGGTTTAGTTGCTTCCGCTGTGGCTGTGTTAGCCAATGAATTCCCTGCAACGTGAACGCCATCATGTTGAAGACTCTGTGCGTGTATCACGTGAGTCTTTTGTAGTTCTTTCTGTAAAAGAGCTACCTGTTTCCAGAGCAATTTATGCTTTATTGTGGCACCTGTGTCATCTTTGTAATCGTTTTCAATCCAGCTCTGCAGTTTATTGTAAGAGTTGACGCATTAATGAGAATCGCACACGATAAGTGTTGGGAATTCACGTTCTGCATTTTCAAGCGCCATCTTTAAAGATCTGATTTCAGCTCTCTGAGCCGAACAGTACTTAACTGATTCAGTTTCTGTTACTTTCGGTCTGAATTTACCGCTCAGCCAGCGACCTTTAACAATCGCATAGGCTGCATTGTAGGATTTGCTCTCTACGTTGAAATGCTGTACAAATCTATCTGTATAGATTATACAGGCGTACTGTGGGAGAGGCAGAAGTTCGATTGGCAGAGGATATTCTTCTTCATATTCTAAATCCTTCAGTTCTTCGAATTGCGGGGCGAAATAGTATTTCACATCTTCCGCTCCTAGAGAATCTATACACTGTATCCATTTCGGATCCAGTGACACTGTAGGCAGGTTTACTGGGCTGAATAGCGCCTCGAAGGCGGATTCCGCTGTGAGGATATTAATCCTTTTACCATGTGCTAGTTCTCGTTCATTTGCTAATGCAATTTGCACTGCTTTCACAGTTCTTTCTGTGTGACTGAATGTTTTTTCTACTTGTGTGTACAAGTGAGATTTAATTGAAATTGGTACCTCTTCTCCCTCATTAGAGGTCAGGTACGTGAATCCGCATCCTCCTGGGATGACTCGGATTACAAGATCGCGTGTGTTGTCACGTGGATCTAATTTTGTTTTTGCTAACATGTCTGTTTGCAGTAATCTCAAAATTTCTGTATGTTTTTGAGTCCAGGTGATTTGTTTAAAATCAGGTTTGATTAGTTCGTAGAGAGGTTTAACCCTCTCTGCGTAATTTAGAATGTAAGTTCTTCCGAAATTCAGAAAACCTAGTATGGATTGTAAATTCTTCAGCGTTTTTGGAGCTTGGAGTACAGCGCACTTCTCTAAGAAGTTGTCCGCTAGGCTTTTCCCTTCACTTGATAATTCGTATCCTAAAAATAATACTGTCAGATGGGCAATTCGAGACTTTTTAAAGTTGAATTTGTAACCCTCTGCTGCGAACCCAAGTATAATGGTGTTCACTCTTTTCAAGTGAGTATCCAAGTCGTTGTCTGTGAGGTAGATATCATCTACGTAAGATAATGCCTCATCATCATATATTTGTAGTAACTCTGTTACTCTAGCTGAGAATAGTCCCGGGCTGTTCTTGAACACCTGTGGGAGCCTACAGAAATTTTTCTGAGACCCCATTACGGAGAAAGCGGTCAAATACCTGCTTTCTGGTGCAATGTTTTGACAAAAGAAACCATTAGATATGTCTAATGTCGTTTTATATTTTTTCCTAACTATGTTGTTCATTAGGACAGCACTATGCGAATTTTGTACTGCAAAGGTTTTGCAACATGCATTAAGGTGTCTGTAGTCCAAAACTAGACGGTATGAATTGTCTGGCTTGGAGACAGGAAACAAAGGATTGTTCATTTGAGAGGTGCATGTTTCAATCACCCCCTGGTATTCAAGTTGATCTAAGATCTCCCTGACTTGTTTTTTAGCTTCTTGCTTAATGGGATACTGCCGTTGGGCAGTTGGTTCACTTTTTAACTGGATTTTGTGAGGAGGTGAGTCCTCATCCCATCCTACATGATTTTTATATAATGCCGGTGCCTGGGCTACTGCCCATTTCCTTGCATAAGTATATTTTTTGTGAATCGGAATGTGATTCGAGAAGGCAGGCATAATTATTTCTTCGCCACGAGGGCACTCCCTGACAAACTCCGGGGGGCAATCTTTTTCAGCTAACAGAATATCATAGCCTTTTGAGAGTTTATCCCAAAATAGACCCTTTATTTTCCTAGTCCTATCTCCCTCTATACGCAATGTTATTTCGTATATTTTATGGGGCTCGCTAAGTCTGGTGTCGGCAGTTTCAACCTGAATGCATTCATTCGTCCTACATAGTGTTTCGTAGGAAACTCAAAACATTCCTGTTTCCCAATTAAACACACTCCCTCTCCCCTCTCTGGATAGCGACAGGTTAATAGCGCGGGGATGCCTACGGGTCACCAGGCGCTTTAGAAATCGCGAAATAATAATAATAATTCGTGTCCACTGTCTCCAGATGACTCATCAAGATCTTGCGGGCTATAGTGATTTCTGCTGCACTGTCTAACATTGTCTGTGCCCACTCCCCGTTTTTCAACTGTGTCCTCAGTATTCTCGGCATGGTTGATTACTCTAATACTGGCTACCTTCTTTTTTGGAAATTGAGATTTTTTACTCTGAGCAGGTTCCTTGTCTTTGGACTTGGTGTGCTCTCCTGGGTCTGACCGTCCTCTTCTTTCCGATTTCTGCGAAAAAGATCGAGAGGGACGTGTATCAATACTTTGATATCTATCAGGCTTTTTCAAATTATCCCTATTTCTAAGGTTGTATCTTTTCTCAGAGGGCTCCCTCTGGGGAGACTGGTGTTCTCGAGTCGGAGTTCTTTCCCTCCGTCGAGGAGAACTTCCTCTGGACTGGAAAACTTTTTCCTTGGGAGTGGATTGTTTATTTCCATCCCAGCTCTTTTTAGGAGTGTTTGAATTATTTTTAATAAATAATTTTTCTGGATTTTCGAGCAGTTGGGGCTTTACTGGTTTCCCACCCAAGCTGTCTCTACCTAATTCTTCATAGAACTTTTCTATGATTCTGGCAAGCTCAACTGGCTGATCTGTTATATCTGTTTCCTTCAACTTCTGGCGGATCGCCACAGATGCTGCTTCTCCTTTTATATTGGCTAATAATATAGCTGAGACCTGCTTGAAGTCTTTCAGTAATTTCATACCAAGAGTTAAAGCAGGTTCAGGATCGTATTCATTTTGAATCTGTCGTAGTACATCTGGTATTACCGCCATAGACGGAACACCATGTGTTTTTGTGTAAATGGAAGCAAAGACTGTACCCCAAGTGTCACAGTCCTCCACGTGTGGTGCGATTCACATAGGAAGGCAGATTGTCAAGATTCTGTGTTTCTCAATAGGGGTAGTATCCGGAAATACTGCCTCTATTTGAGTGATTTTTTTGTGCTAACCAGAATGGAATTTGTTCCCGTTTTACGGGTGTTTTACCAAGACATGACTGTATGTTCTGTGGTGTAATTTTATTAGTGTTCCCCTGATGAGGGGTCAGCTGTGGTACACTAACAGCTGGTTGGACTGTTGCAGTCCGCATTACATATTGGACTAATTGCCTATGTATTTTAATTAATGTTTTTAGCTGTACTAACAGCTCTTCTCTAGACATTTTTGCAATGTCCGGATGTGGTGTGTAGCTGGCTAGAACCGGCCACGTTGCTCCTGGTCTACCTAGTGGACCGAGCCTGGTAATATGATCATTAT
Source organism: Lissotriton vulgaris (assembly GCF_964263255.1). Classification (NCBI taxonomy): domain Eukaryota; kingdom Metazoa; phylum Chordata; class Amphibia; order Caudata; family Salamandridae; genus Lissotriton; species Lissotriton vulgaris. The sequence continues at coordinate 137,860,752 of NC_141697.1, read as the reverse complement.
GTTTTAGGGCGCTATTAAACCTGAGCAGGTGCTCTTGGAATTTTAGTGGGATTTCAGTCTCCTCAAAAGGAGCGTATTCTTCCGGTGGTTTCTCTATTTTGTAATAGTGAAACTCTTTTGTTCTAGAGTTTGCCGCTGGAAAGTTTATCCATGAATAGAATAACTCTGTCTGCCGATATTCGTGTGCCTCTATCACGAAAATTACTGTACCACCTTGTGGTGTCAGTCCGTTTTCTATAAGTTTTAAAGTTATAGATTTTCTTAAATGTGCCGGGATGATTATCGCACCCGGTTCAGTAGTCCCGTCGGGACCCTGCTGGGTCGCATCTACTGCGGCATCAGTTCCGTTGTTTTCTACTGACATTTTATAAATGCAGGTTTTGCAGAGCAGGTCTCCAAGGAGACAAAGATTAGGTGCACAATATTTTGGAACACTGTATCCTTCAACGTTGAATAAACCATAGCTTTACATAGGAATCTCTTCCTACTGAGTTCGGGCGGATTTTAACCTTTCACCCACTCCAGACGTCTATTGGAGTATTTACGGTAGAAAGGGGTCTGTGTGAAAAATGCACAACTGAGTTACTCTAACGTCTTGCGTTAGTTTATCGCCTTACCAAACGTTTGGGCGCCATGTAGTGTAGTTCCTATTTTCCCAATAGGCCCTGCGCATTGGAATAACATAAACAGTAGTATCGACGTAGAAGTGCGGATCTTCCAGGCCTCCACTGACTATGCTAAACTTAATTGGGTTTGTTACCAACTAGCTCAGAGGTCACTGGAAACTTTCTTGACTGAATAGGAAGTGATCAGCTTCCCTGGCACAGCCAAGAAGGGATTCAGTTTTCCAACAACCGTGCAACATGACAACTTTGCTCCTCAGATCAAGAGTCAATCTCTAGGGTTGTGTGAAACAATAGACAGTTATTTTACTCAGTCAGTGGTTGTGCAGTTTACTTTCACAATATGTAGAGAATAGAGAGATGGGCGTTGTCAATAAAGGGTAACATTTATTGAACAGTCTTTCTTCTCGTACAAGAGAAATGAATTGCCACAATTGCAAGACTTGTTATTATAAAAAGTACGTACAGTAAGATGAGGATTGCGAAATAATACTGTAAAAGCATTGATATGGTTTCTTAGCCATACAGTGGTTTAAAATGAATAAAACATATATACATTCATATATACATTAGGCTAAAATACTCAACTGGTGCTTCTAACTATGCCTACCCCAGTGTACCTGACCTAAGCCTAATACTTGGGAGGGGAGTAAGTAAGTAGCTTTAAGTTAAGTTGGTTTTGCCAAAGTTTGCTTCAAGAATTCTCTCTAAGGGTTTAGTCAACACCATACCTCTGGAATAGAATGATGGAGGTCTGGTATCTCCTCCAGGGGGTCGATATCCCAGTCACCCGCAAGGGTAGACTAGAAACGCCGGAGCTGGATTTCTCTGCAGGAGAAAAGACAGCGTCTCTCTCAGCGCGTCGAGGAAGAGCAGGAGGGGCAGCGTCCGCGGGCAGCTTGCAACTGCTGGGCTCTTGCAGGGGACGGCTGTTCAGCTCCTAAGTTCACCACACCATCGTTCGCTAGTTTGCAGCGATAGCAGTAGCGATAGCAGCTATGGTATCATCAGCATAACAGCAACTTCAGCAGCAGCGAGACAGCATTTGCTTAAGGCAACGTTGGTAATATTTATACCTGAAAGGTGCCTTGTTTGATGTACGTTTTTGGACATAAGACGTCAATAAAGATGTCACTAGGAAGTGATCATCTATCAGTGCTCATTAGAGTTCTATTACTAATCAAAACATAGCAAGCGGGGATTTCCAGGTTGCTGAGTTTTTATCTTGTTGAAGAACTCGGAGTGTTAATCTAGGAATCTTAGATAGTAACTTCTGCTATGTCATTGCACTAATTGATTGCAAAGGAAGTGGCAGAGAAAGCGATTCTGAAATGTGGCTCTGTTCGTGTGAGGCCAGAGACGAGTTTCTGAATATTGCACTTGAACGGTTATGCCAATATAGGGAATAAATGGATTTATAGCCGAATAGGGGCATAAGGTTGCAGTATCGATCAGGGTCCTAGATTAGAACGCTACTGCATATCTCTTCTTCCACGCCTTCAAACAGTTTATCTCTTCTTACACACCTTCACATATAGGCATGCTTATTAGCAGACACACATTCATCACTGCGTGACCAGGTCATGTGTCAGGACCTCCAACAACACACCCAACTCTCCCTGCTTTGGGCATCTTCCAACCACACGCTCCATCCAAGCAATCAGGTCCACCAGTAATGGCGGTAGATTGTTTGATTACCAGCACACCAGAGGCAGTTGTGTGCTATACAAATGCAAGCTGACATAAGACAGGAGTCACATGATGCTGCAGAGAGGCCAATGATATTCAGTTCCATCTCTGAACCCAGAGAGATTCTGATGTACAGGTACTCGCTGCAGGTGTGTACATGCCGAGGGTGAGAGTGGATGGGCACTACCAACATCTCAGCCGCCCCTGTATTCTAGGCCCCCTAAGGTCTGAGACTCTTAGCAGACCGCACACCCAACAATTCGCGAATGAGGAATAACCTGCACAAATGGTATTTCTGCATTTGTGTAACAGGTGGCCTAGTAGCAAGTGGAAAATAGGAGAGATTTCTATTATCATTTATCTTCTAATGTGCACTGGTGTTATATCAGGAGCAAACTGTATTTATATCGGGTTTTTCTACTACCATGTGGGTCTCACAGATCATGTCAAAGTGATATTACTAGGCAGGGAAATGTTACAAAGATGAATGTATCATCTGCAACTCCAGCATCATCGAAGAATTCATGCCGCGAGATGTCACGCCACATACTGCTTCATTCTCGTCCATGCACTGAAGGACTGAACAGGCCCAGTATATGAATTCCAGGATCTAAACCGATACAAAGTCCCTCAGCCCACAATATCACAAAGCCCTCCCCATAACCAGCGGCATTCCACAGGTTCAGTCCTCTTCATCGTCTATGTCTTCCAGGCCTATTCAGGTTCCACAGCCTCTTTGTCATACTTTACACAGGTGATTCTCTTCTCTTACCATGTACACAATTGTGCCTCTCTGCTGAGCCACAGTTTTGGCACTTAAAAAAAACCTAAAATATGACCTAATCTAAGGCTGTGGCCCTGCAGACAACTGCTTAAGCCATTTTTTTTCAATAATAGCCTTGTGATATATACATGTGTCACATTAAGGATGATGTTCACTGGGACGTTGGGTGGCAGTGTTACATTCTTTTAAATTTCAGTTTAACATTTAGTTTCAAGTGAGATCTTTTCAGTATAAATCCTAAGCATAATGTGCTGACTTTTTATCCAGCTAATGAATGAATGAATTCACAGTCTGACTCGCATGCAATGAAAGAGAGGGCAACACTCTTGTGAAAGCGGAGACTGACGACTTTGGGCCTTCTTACGATGTTGGGTGGAAGGCGCACCCAACAGCTCGCCAGTGGCAGTCCTCCCAACATCTGAGGCATCATTACAACTGCCGTATTAGGATATTGGTGGTCTGACCGATGCCCGTGGGGGGAATCTGCTTCGCCTCCGACAGCCTCAAAGAACCCATCGGGGCTGCGGGTGGTTCGTAATCCCCAAAATGGAGGCGGTGCCTACCCAGACACTGCCATGGGGACTACGATGCACATTTCCAACAGTCTTTTCATGTCGGTTCTTTCGCCATGAAAAGGCTGGCGGAAAGAGGCTTTTGAGGCTCCCTAGCAGAGCCCATGTACCCGTGGCCCTCAACTGAGAGAATGAATGGGTTAAAGTGTCCATGTGCATGTGGGCCTTATTCAGAGTGGTAAACGTACACTTTTGGTGTAAGTTGACTATTTTTTAGCTATTCACAAACTTTAAGTGTAGTTTAATCTGTAGTATTTTTATCACGGCACCAAATGTCTTATCTTTTAATGTGTGAAGTTTTCAACAGCAGTAAAGATACTACACGTAAAACTACACTTGTACTTTGTAAATAGCAAAAAAATAGTAAACTTATACTAAAAGTGTAAGTTTACCTTTGTTAATAGGGCCCTGTATGTTTTAGCACTTTTCTACCCAAGTGAATTTGATACGTTTGGGAGAGATCCTTCTATAAAGAATATAAATAAACAGTGACTATTGCGCTAATTAGCTATCCATATCTGCCAATGTAAGTACCAGATGTTTGACTTCAGTATTGAATAACCATGATGTTCTGTAGCTTTCTTTCTCAAACTAGGCTTCTTAAGACCTCTAATAGGATCTTCAGGACAAGGCAGGCTTGCCCCTAGAGCAGGCCAGCTGGCACATTCCGATCCTATGTCAGCATATTTGGAAGAGCTATGTCTTTCCTTTGAAAACAATCAACTGCTTCAGGAAGAAGGGTTTGGCATCTCCTTGACATATGAGCACCGTTGGCCAAAACATTATGAAGGTTACGCAAGAACGCATAACTGGTCATCACTGAAAGTCCTGTCTGCTGCCAGCTGGATCATTGGTTCAGGATACAAGGAGGAACTTAAAAAGAACCACCACCAATTAATCAACCAAAAAATCATTCTCTGGTGCTCTGCAATGTTTGGAACTCCTCACTAATATAACTGTGAACAAAGCCTAACATCCTTGCATTCAGAAAAAGACTTACAAGTTGCTTTTGGATTGATGATTGTCCATAGCTAGATTAAGAAGAAAAGCCATTAATCTCATCCAATCTAGCCTCCTCTTTAAGTCATTACAACAACTACCTCAAATTAAGACTTATATTTTACTGCCTCCAATCTTACAGAGTTTATCTCCACTGAACCCGCTCACATATCTCTACACTGTGTCAACTTTTGTACGATAAATAGTTCCTGACTGTTCTTTGTGAAGCATCAAACACAATGCTCAAACGCTGTGCTTATATGAGGTCCTGGAATCGTTGTTTACATCTGATCTGCGCCAGTGCCTACCAAGACATCTTCTCCCAAATCATGCATCGATATCAGAAAACGTCGCCAAATTAGTCCAAGACTGAAAAGACTTCATAGGACTCCATCTGAGAGTTGCTATGCCGTGAAATACCACTGCCACGCGATAGGACTATATGTCAAAAGGTAGATGTGCCTGGTTAAGACACAGAGACTTCTTGCCTTGCTGAAAGCTTCAATGACACTTAGACATTTTTTCCATGGGGCCCTAGAATACACTTTTATTCTTTCCTTCTCTTTTTATTTTTCTGGACATACGAGTCCTCATCTAAGTAGGTGTTTTGAATTCTCAGTGTTATTAGTTGCCTTCCGCCGTCACCTCCAGTACAGTTAAAAGTCTTAAGCTCCTACCAGTTCTTGAAAAGGGAACAGGGGTTGACTTGACCTGATCTCCATCTGTAAATATCTAAGTTCAAGGTTTGCAGATGCTCCTGTATAGTGATTTATGCCTTGTTGTCATCTCTGGGAACATAAACGGGGGTTGTGCCCTATTAAGCGCTGGGTAGGACACCATACAATTGTAAATGAAAAGGGGGGGCTCTTGGCCCCCCCGCCCGCATGGCTGTGCGGCGACCGCCCCCTCCTCCGTGCCTCTCAGTGGTGGGGCGTGTCTTCTGGGGCGCGCCCTACCACCGATTGGCTGGCGCCCTCCCTGACCCGGATGGCATTGAATGACATCCGGGTCGGGGGGCGTGCCGCAGGAGGGGCTGGGTGGAGGGCATAGCAACCCCCCTCCGGGCCCCTCGCAAATAAAGAAGCGGGGAGCGCCGAGGTGGCCCTCTTGTGCCCTGGACGCTCCCCCACACCGGTCGTGCCCCGCGCTCGGGGCTTCTTGTTTTCCCACCCTCTATCCCTGGAACAAAAATGGTTGATGCTTTCAGAGACTTCTTGCCTTGCTGAAAGCTTCAATGACACTTAGACATTTTTTCCATGGGGCCCTAGAATACACTTTTATTCTTTCCTTCTCTTTTTATTTTTCTGGACATACGAGTCCTCATCTAAGTAGGTGTTTTGAATTCTCAGTGTTATTAGTTGCCTTCCGCCGTCACCTCCAGTACAGTTAAAAGTCTTAAGCTCCTACCAGTTCTTGAAAAGGGAACAGGGGTTGACTTGACCTGATCTCCATCTGTAAATATCTAAGTTCAAGGTTTGCAGATGCTCCTGTATAGTGATTTATGCCTTGTTGTCATCTCTGGGAACATAAAGGGGGGTTGTGCCCTATTAAGCGCTGGGTAGGACACCATACAATTGTAAATAGAAATTGGAGACCCAGTCACTTTTTGTTTCTGCCACTTTTTTATTTTGAGCAGTTTTTTTGTTGTACAGCACTATATTTAATCAGTAGGTGTTATAGTTTGTTTTTTTCAGAGGTTACAAGTTTTGTAACTTGTGAGGATTGTTCTATTTGTCTGGGAGTTTGCTGTGGCATACACAAGTGGTTATATCCTATGTACAGTGCTTACATTGAACGATATGAACAAACATTTATGTTACAAATATACAAACAAAATTTCCAGTGAACAATTTTTACACAATATACATATCCGTGAGGAAAGAGTGAACTGTACCCTACTAACTGATTTTAACACTAGACCATTTTTTGACCATTTTTTGTATTTTGGGTCTAGTAGCTCAAAAGTGAAATTTTATGACTGTTGAATATTTGTCATAATTTGTAGTCTATTATTCAAACCAACTTTGCGCTAATAAAAGTTCAATTATTCTGGTGAACCAAAAAAAACGCTGACGCGTTTCCAAGCCTGTGTATTTACTCGTCAGGCTCTTCTTCAGGGCGTAGGTTAGGTGGGTACCTGTGTGAAAACAACATGGGATGTTTTGAGAATGGGGCCTCTCTCTAACATTGAGTGAATACTCTTCACATGGTTACATATAATTTTACCTTTCCGCAGAGAATAGTTCTTCTGTCTGTCTGTAATAGCGCTTCTGACTATTAGGCCGTTCTGCAGGGGTAAAGGGCACAATGTATACATGTTCAATTTGTTTGAACAATTGGTCTCTTTTCATTTTTACTAAAATCGGTAAGATGTCAGGACGTCACTTTACCTATTTACTCTGTAGGAGCGGGTCTTCAATAGGAGTTCTGTTTTTCTATTTTCGGATTGCTTTAACCACGCTTCATTAAATACACGAAGGCGGCTGGGTCTGTTCCGGTGACAAAGGTTTGGGCTAAAGTTAGTTTAAAGTCATTGAGCTTTGCCGGGCGTTATTTTCTATGTTTTGACATTGCTTACTTTGTGTTTCAGCCCACAGGCTGACCGCTGCACGCGCACAGGAGGCGGCGTCCTGGTTATCTCTTTTTCAAATTTCTCGCGTGTAGCTGGAAAGACGAAGAAATCGTTTTAATTACGCGTTCCGCTTTATTGCTTATGTGCTTCTGTGCTTCCCTCGGTAGTTATCTTACCTGAGGGTTTTGGTGAAAGTTTCCGATGTCTTCCTGCCGGCTTCTGTGTAGAACGAATAGTTACACAGCCTGAGTCACATGACTGGTTGGTTTTATTCGTGTCATGTGTTTACAGGGTTTATTGGAGATGTAGTCCTGACATATTTAGATGTTAGTGTTTTCTGCAGAGGGCGTGTTAATATCTTTCAGGTTCTAGTTGTTCATTCAGTCCTGTATCCATGCGAGAAATTTGAAAAAGAGATAACCAGGACGCCGCCTCCAGTGCGCGAGCAGCGGTCAGCCTGCGGGCTGAAACACAAAGTAAGCAATGTCAAAACATAGAAAATAACGCCCGGCAAAGCTCAATGATTTTAAACTAACTTTAGCCCAAACCTTTGTCACCGGAACAGATCCAGCCGCCTTCGTGTATTCAATGAAGCGTGGTTAAAGCAATCCGAAAATAGAAAAACAGAACTCCTATTGAAGACCCGCTCCTACAGAGTAAATAGGTAAAGTGACGTCTGACATCTTACCGATTTTAGTAAAAATGAAAAGAGACCAATTGTTCAAACAAATTGAACATATATACATTGTGCCCTTTACCCCTGCAGAACGGCCTAATAGTCAGAAGCGCTATTACAGACAGACAGACAGAAGAACTATTCTCTGCGGAAAGGTAAAATTATATGTAACCATGTGAAGAGTATTCACTCAATGTTAAGAGAGAGGCCCCATTCTCAAAACGTCCCATGTTGTTTTCACACAGGTACTCACCTAACCTACGCCCTGAAGAAGAGCCTGACGAGTAAACACACAGGCTTGGAAACGCGTCAGCGTTTTTTTTAGGTTCATCAGAATAATTGAACTTTTATTAGCGCAAAGTTGGTTTGAATAATAGACTACAAATTATGACAAATATTCAACAGTCATAAAATTTCACTTTTGTGCTACTAGACCCAAAATACAAAAAATGGTCAAAAAATGGTCTAGTGTTAAAACCAGTTAGTAGGGTACAGGTCACTCTTTCCTCACGGATATGTATATTGTGTAAAAATTGTTCACTGGAAATTTTGTTTGTATATTTGTAACATAAATGTTTGTTCATATCGTTCAATGTAAGCACTGTACATAGGATATACCCACTTGTGTATGACACAGCAAACTCCCAGACAAATAGAACAATCCTCACAAGTTACAAAACGTGTAACCTCTGAAAAAAACAAACTATAACACCTACTGATTAAATATAGTGGTATACAACAAAAAAACTGCTCAAAATAAAAAAAGTGGCAGAAACAAAAAGTGACTGGGTCTCAAATTTCTATTTACAATTGTTGTCATCTCGCCAGGCCACTGGACCAGGAACTTACTAAAACCACCCAAATCAAGCTAAATATGTATATTTCTAATAAATGACAATGCCATTCGGAATTCCTAAAGTTTACCCTAGATGAACACTACCCAAAATAAAAATACTCTTCGCCAACTGTCCACATTTCTCCAATCAAAATCCTAGAAATTCCTTTCGTTCCCTACACAAGCTCATAAATAAGATTGGAAGTCGCAGCTATGGTGCTCTAAAGTCTCTGTGAAAACTGAAACCATTCCTCTCTTCCGTTCACTGCAGGGATGCCACGTTTGCCCTGTACTATGGACACTGAATTAATGCAACTCTCTCCCCACTGAAATAGAAAGTTGATGGGTAGAATGCTTGCAAAAGTCTGAGCCACTGACAGTCGCTTTCAACTGCCTGATCTGATTTTTTTGCCAACGAGACATTCCAGACAGGGACCAGCCTTATGCAAACCAGACGTTGTGTTCCTCCAACAGCACATGGCTCAAATCATCACGCAAGTCTACCATGGATGGACCACAAGAAACTACAGACCAGTTTCAGGCTTGTTGGGCTTCAACAGTGAGGTGCAGCTTGACTCCTAAGGCACAGGACCTGCAACCAGGTATATTTGTCACATTCAGGATTACACACTGAATTACATAGTTGATGGGTCAAATTCTTATAAAAGTCTCAACCACTGTCAACGACTGAGGTAGCATTCCAGTCTCTCCGTTTTTGCCAACACTTTGCCTCTCCAGACATGTATCTACCATATACAGAACAGACTTGGACCTGTTCCAACTGGAACAGTCGAGCCTGAACTGTAATGTCAGGAACCCCATCACAAGCAACCCATTAACAGTTCCGGCCTTGTTGAAAAGTGAGGCGAAGCTTGAATCCTGTGTAATGGCGGGCACAGGGCCCTCATCTAGGCATACCCATCAAGAGTGGAATGCTTGCGAAAGTCACTGTCACTGCATTACTTGAAGATGCATTCCAGTCCATGATTCCTAAGCATTAGTTACATGCAAATGAGAGTTATGGATGCGAGCTGTAACATCAAGTGAAAGAGTCGAACCATCTTATATTATACACACAGTCTTCTGTGTTTACTGTTAATTGGACTCTGCTGTCTCTGAGCTTGAAGTTAGCTATGGTTCTCTGGTGGCTGTGGAAGCATGTTTCAGACCTTAACCTGGAAGCTGTTGTCTTCCATGAATGTAGTCTTCATTGCCCCATTCTCCATCTCCTCCATGTGGTAACCTGATGCACTGTGGCTAGCATGGTCCAAATTAAAATGGGAGAGGCAGAAAGATCGCCATAGGAATGTTGGAGCAGACGTTTTGTGCCAGACATTATTTGTCCTGTGTCACTCCACTGTCTTTAATGGCTTCCCAATATTACAATGGTCTAATAACTATAACAAGACATTTCTTTCTCCAATGATTTGCTGTACAGGGAGAATAGCTCATGGAGAAATCAATCAATAAATCAGGATTTATAAAGCGTGGCTAATCACCCGACAGGGTATCCAGGCACTTGCAGGACCCAGAGGCTTATTACAAAAGCCAGGTCCTGAGGACCATTCGGAATTCCGTAAGTGAGGTGATGATCCAGAGATGCATAGGGAAGCTGTTCCAGTTGTTTGCTACGATGTGGGAGACGACGCGTCCACTTCTGCTTCAGTAGAGACGGGGAGTATGAGTAAGTGAGAGAGAAGCGGAGCGTAGTCTACTAGATGGTTGGTGGAAGTTCAGGCGGTGGTTAATGTAGGCGGATCCTTGGTTGTGTAGAGCCTTGTGTGTGTGGGTCAGCAACTTGAATTGGCATCTCCTCTGTATAGGGAACCAGTGGAGTTTCCTGAGGTGCGGTGTGATGTGGATTAGTCAAGGACGAGGATGAGCATTGCTGAGGCGTTCTGTATTGTCTGATGTCTCTGTAGGTGTGCAGCGATCATAGAGGGAATTGCCGTAGTCCAGTAAGTTGGTGATGAGGGTTTGTGTCACGGTTTGTCACATGTGTAGGGATAAGCACTTGAAGATTTAACGTAGCATGCGCAGAGTGAGGAAGCAGGTGAAGGAGACGGCGTTAATCTGTGGTTTCATGTTAAACTTGTCGCCAATGATGATTCTGAGGTTTCTGGCGTGGTTGAAGGGAGTGAGAGCGGGTCCTAGGTCTGATGACCACCTGGAGTCGTTCTATGTGTTGACAGGATATTCGCTCAGACATGTGCCTCTCTTATGATTCATCTCTCTCTTCTTATAGGCCAGTCAATCCCTGAAAGTACAAACCTTATGCAAATGTTATTTTGTAGTTATATACTAAAGGGAGCCGAGGAATTAGTATTCCAATCTGAGCGAAGTCAAAAATATTTGCACAGGGGTATATTGGTGTTACTGACATACAAAACATTAGTCAGCGGGTCATTTAAACCCTGGCAGGATTTACTTCCTTCTGCATGGGCAGTTGGGGGGTGTACTCTGCTGCCCTGGCAGACAGTCTGCCATATTTAGACATCCGATCCTGCCTGGCAGAGATCTCTGTGCCTTCAATGGAGCCGTCATCATGGTGGCTCCTCTGAGGGCATTGAAGGTTTGCTTCGCAGCCACCATGGTTCATGCGGGTCCTCAACAAACTTTCTTGTTTTAAAAAAAATGAAATTCTAAAGCAGAAAGTTTTTTTTTATAAAAACAAAAAACGAATTACCTTAACAACCTGGGAGTTTTCTCCCTTGCTATGGTCGTAATTTTTTTGTACTAGACTGCCAGGCTTTTCCTGAAAAGACATACATCAGAACGTCCATCCTAAATAGGTGGATGACCTAGGGTACCGTCCGTTGGTCTGTGTAAGGCTTGCGACAGCAGAGCAGGGGGGAGGAGGGGATGCCAGTGGAAAACTAAGATTGGGCCGACTGTCAATCAATTTGATGGCCACATTTGAGGGGAGTAGTCCGTCCACCAAACACTAAACTAGGCCCTTAATCATAGGAAACATATCTTAGCTCTGTTGTTATTAATTTTTTAGAAGCATTATGGTTCAGACCCAAAGCATATTTATTCTCATTTTGCTTCTGCACAACGTCATTGCCAATAAAAGCCCTTGAGGTTAACAGCGCTGCATACCTGGAAGTTATAGTCTCGCGCTGTTAATGCTTCAAGCAGCTTTGGATACAAGGTGTGCTAATGACATTGGGAACGGCAGCCGCCCACGCGCTGCACAGCAGAGGGGGCGCGCTCAGGCCTGGCAGCTGTTACTGCGCGCGCCTGCGGGCTTAACTCGCACCTGGGAGTACATCTTTGTGTCCGTATGCATGTGTGTATGCTGCATGTGCGCATGCCTATATCTGACAACATGTCTGTGTTCATGCATGTCTGTGTTTGTATCTGCGTGTTTGTGTGTAGGCACGTGTGACGATACTCACGGTTGTGTGGACGCCTGCTTGCATCGGTGTGCATTTGTGTACGTGTGTGTGCTGAATGTCTGCATGCCCACATCTGACCCTATATGTTTGTGTTCATGTATGTGTGTCTGTGTGTGGATGTGTTGGCATCTGCATGTTTATGTTTGTTTGCACGTGTCGTGTGAGGAAGCTCTCGTGTTTATGTGTGTGCGCGCGCGCCATCTGCATACGTGTGTGTGTGATGCATTTGCGCACGGCAGCATCTGTCAACACGCTTGTTTTCATACATATGTGTGTGTGTGCGTGTTTATGTTTGTGTTCACGTGTGAGGATGCTCTCACGTTTATGTGTGTGCTGCACGTGGCCGTGGTTGCACCTGCGTGTGCATCTTTGACTGTGTGTGTCCGCCTGAGCGTGTTCTTTCCGAGCAGCAGGAATAAAGCACAGCTGGTTAATTATTAAACGAGGCTCCGAGGCTGAAACTAGAGGCCTCGCCTGAACTCTGCTCTACCTGGCACAACACAAGGGAATACTCTTAACACTGGACGCGGCACAGGTTGCTCCAGGAGGGTTGAAGCAACCGAGCCATTGTCGAAGCTTGTTTGAGCAGCACCCAGTGTAAATCCCACGGAAGGGCTATCAAGGCAAGGAACGAAGGGGAAGTTTCCTTATTTCATCTGCTTTTTAAGTAATGCATTAATTGTATTTGTAACTGTGAGAGGGTGTATTCATGAAACCACCTTCTCATGAACTATTTTAGGATTTTGCATTATGTTGTTTTTGTATTATGTTGTTGACCTCGGGGGAGGTCAAAATCAATTATAAAAAATAAACTTGAAACTTGAACGTGCTTAATTTCTGCAGCAAGGCAGACCACACAGCATTTCCAAAGACACGGACTGGAGCACGCGACTGTGAATGCTCCTACCAGCTGCTACCGGGTTTTAGGTGTCTGCTGCACCTTCCGTGAAGGTGTAAAGCATTGGGTCTCGTTCTCCTCAGTTTTGCAAGAGTTTGCTATCCACAGAAAGTAGAGTTTAGTCTGTGTTGTTGCTCGAGGTTCGACTGGGATTCACCCAGAAATGTCAAAACCACCAACTCAGACAAGCTGCACCGAACTGCGCGCGGTGGAGTCTGAAGGGCTCAACTGAGAGAAGGGATGGGGAACAGTAATCCACAAACCTCCTCAACTGTTTGGAATGTCATCCCAAACTACTGAATTCTACTGAATACCCTGTGATCCCTCCTAATAGAAGTAGACATATAGGTGCAAAATTATAACAATGAAATACTGGGATGGATAAACACAAGGGCAACCTTTGAATGACACGGACATACAAGAAATCAAGCCTTTCCCACCCTTGCCCCAGGATCTGGAATGACATCCCCGTAAAAATGTAAAATGTAAATTAATACTTGTGTAGCGCACTACTCACCCACAAGGGTCTCCAGGTGCTTGTACGAATACCGCTGTGGAACCCATCCTGGCTTTCCCTGTGAGGCGTCCACTCCTGGGAACCCCCAAGGTGGAGGCCAGGCATCCTTAGCGTTGTGGGGGCCGTTGTGGAGATTAAGCAAGCTATCGCCCAGAGTTGCACTCCATGATTAGAATAGGCACAGAGGCGAGAATTATCAGGTCCGTGGAATTTTAGAGCCCAAGACCCGCTGAGGCTGGGAATTGAACCCTGGTCCCGGTCTAGACCTCTGCATCAGGATCTGCCGCTCTAATCATTGAGCCATCAGGACCTCCTGAACTTAGGGAAGAGTTGAAGACTCACCTATTTAAAGAAGACTACATCACAATGCATTAACCATCCACAACCGAGCTTTCTCTTATATTACTCGTTGACGCTATGCTTGTCTTTGACCATGCACAGCACTCTGCTGCCTTTTGGCTGGGTTTGCGTTGTAGAAAACAACTGGGGTTGGTAGTAGGAGTTCCTGCAGGGCGGTGACGTGGGGAGGGGAAGGGGGAGGGGGAGGGACAGGGTGGGGGTGATAATGTAAACCATTGACGGAGTTGAACACTATAAAGAATATACAACAGGTCATTAAGCAACAGCACAAGCACTGTCTAGGCTCATACTAAAAACTGATGACCTCGCAACTCCTCATCCAACATCTTGGAAGGATGTCGCCCACATCTGCCTTTTGCTAGTGGGAGTTTTACTGGCTTCCGCTACAGATACAGATAACATATTGTAATCACAACAAGGAGCTCAAGAGGGGAAAATATCAATCAGGTCGCTCTCCACTCAAATATATAAATAAACATATTGATTGACAGATAAAATATCACCTGTGTCAGACAGAGACCGAAGACCGAGTTACCTAGCACGTCTTATGATGACCTCAGGCAGAGCGAGAGCAGCACGGATCAAGAAAACGCTTCCCTTGGAAAACCAAACTCCTGAATGGCTCAAACACCTTAGCAATCATTCTATGGTGCTTCCGCAAATGTTTGGAACTCTTCATTTATACAACTGTGAACAATGCCTGCCATCCCTGCGTTCAGACATGGATTGAAGACCCATCCTTTCAAGTTATTTTTGGAATGATGATTGTCTATGACTAGAGCAAGTAGAAAAGCCGTTATTTTCATCCAACCTAGCTCTTTAAGTCATTACAGCAACTACCTCAAATTAAGATCTATAATTTACTGCCTCCAATCTTACAGAGGTTATCTCCACTGAACCCTCTTACATATCCCTGGACTGTGCCAATCTTTGTATGGGAAATAATTCCTATTTTTTGTAAAGCAAAAAACAAAGGAACGTTCTAGAATGCTCATTGTTGGTGACTGTTAGTGATGCAGGCATTTTAACTTCTTTAGAATATGCAGTTCGGTGCTATTTTCCATTTAAAGGTAGGTGAGAAGATTCTACTCTGTAGCAATTGCCAAAGTAACTCTGTTTTAGCAGTGCAGCTTGTGCAGCTCTTCCTATAAGGGCATACTTTATTCAAAATAGGACTACAAGGTAATCGTGCTTGTTTGCCAATACTGGCAAAAAGATACCAGCCAATTGTACCTGCACACTGACAGAGGAGTGGAGGCAGGCAGATGTTAGCTGCACTCTGACAGAGGACTTGAGGCAGGCATATGTTAGCCGCATACTGACAAAAGACAGGCACACAGACAGAGGGTTGGAGGCAGATAAATGCTAGCCGATGTGAACTGCATGCTCCCAGACGGCTGGGGTAACGCAGATGCTAACCACATACTCACAGAAAATTGGAAGTAGGCAGATGTTAGCTGCATGCGGACAGAGGACTGTCTCATATCCTGCGTTGCACCCAAAGAGCACCCAGGAACACAGGTAGGTGTAAAAAGTCATCTTCATTGTTTATCTGCCTTGTAGTACACGCAGGCACTATCTACTTCGTCCTTGGAATGTGACGTAACGCCCTGTCCCCCTTCCCTGACCGGAAGTGGTATCCGGTGGCTAACTCCCTCTCCTTGTGTCCTGTGCAGGGTCCTAGTACCCACCTGCACATCACTCTGACATCTTCCCCTTTTCTGGAAAAGAAAACAATGCAGAGAAAACCAGTGAGAGTACAGGAGCGAGAAAAAAAGGAAGAGAACCGAAAACACAAGAAATGAAAGGAATAGAAGAAAACACAGTCACAAACTAAAAACACACCCATTGTCCTGACAACAACTGTTGTAGTTGTTTGCTTTGTCTCTGACGTTGGCAACCTTCTGTCCCATCGCTATAGTTCCTAAATTAGCCTTTTTGGTTTTCTGCTCACTCTCTTTAGGCAGGACACTTCTGTTTCCTTTTCCGGTACCTTCCTTGTAGCTCCAGCTCTGTCCAGTCCTTCGCTGCTGTGAGGCACCCCTCCCATGCCGTCCTCAACTCCGTCTTTTGTTATCATTGCTTTGTTCCTTGGCGCTGTCTCTCCTTCATCATCGTCTGATGTTTTAAATCCTTTGAAGTGTGAGCTGTTTCTGGTGATGTGGTAAACTCCTGATTCCACTGTTATCATGGGCCCTTTCACGTTTGCAATCGTTAATGGTTCACTTGAGACGGCGATGTCCGACTCTCTTGATTGCCGTTGACGCAGAAGCACTAAATCACCATCCTTCAATCCAGATGCTGTGGCATGACGCCGTGCATCGGTGTACTGTTTCATCTTCCTATTTGCCTCTTGATCTATTTCAGCAATGTTGCTGTGTTCAGTTGGCGCTTTTGCCTCCAGTTGAGGCAATCTCATTCGGCTTGTTCTCCCCAGCACCAGGTCTGCCGGGCATGTTCCCGTGGAACTGTGCGGGGTGTTGCGGTAGTCTTGCAGTATTTGGCACAGTGCTTGGCCCACTGAGCTTTGCAACAATTTGTCCCACTGGACATCCTTTTTAATGTTCCCCATAAACCTTTCTACCATGCGGTTTGCTTGCGGCCACAGAGGATTTTTTTTCCTATGATGTATTCCCAGGTATGCCATGAACATGGGAAATTCTTCTACTGAAAATAGTGGTCCATTGTCTGTCTTCAGTGTATGCGAGGCGCCCCATGCTGCAAATATGAAATCTAGTATTGGTCGGGTGGCTGTTGCTCATGTTGATGACACTTGTCGTACTATGGGGAACCGTGAGTATTGGTTGATGACTACTAGCAGGTAGCCTTCGGTATACAGCAACCCATTGAAGTCAGCTACCAGCATCAGCCACACCGCCCAGGGGGGTGGGGAGGGGGTCAGACATGCATAGTTGTTCTTGTTTTGCTGACCACTAGCTGGCATAAGTGACAGTTCTTGATCATGTCTTCTACCAAGCGATCAAGTCCTGGGAACCATACTTTTTCCCTTAGCTTCTTTTTGGTTGCCACTATACTCCTTTGGGACTCATGGGCCAGGCTTATTGTCTGCTGCTGTAGCATTTTTGGTATTACTATCCTTGTTCCTCGAAGTAGAATTCCTCATTCCATTTCCGACAGCTCCTCTTGTATTTGTTTGAATGCCAGCATTTCCTCCCTTTTTACCCCTTCGCTCATTGGACTGTTGTTGTTTACATCACTCCATCTCTGTTGCTGTGTTGTGCCTTTGACTGCTTGTAGTGTGGCATCATCCATTGTCTCTTGTACCAGTTCATCTATTGTTATTGGGGCAGGTGTGATTTGGAGCAGCACAAAGTTGATGTACTCCTCTGCCATGGACGTGGTCTCTGGTGCCCGTGGCAGATGTTAGCCACATTCTGACAAAGCAAAGGAGGTAGGTAGATGCTAAGTGCCCGCTGAAAAGACTGGAGACTGCTACGCTGACAGAGGGCTAAGGCTGGCAGATACTAGCTGATTTTATCTGCGTGCTGACAGACAACTGGAGGCAGGTACTGTAATCCACATGCTGACAGAGGACTGGAGGCAGGCATATGTTAGCCAAATGCTGAGGCAAGCAGATGTTACCTGCCCACTGGCAGGGGAATGCAAGCAGGCAGATGTTAGCCACATGTAGACAGGGGGCAAATACATTCTAGCAATATGCTGAAAGTGGAGGACTACAGGAAGACATGCTGACAGTGGAGTGGAAGCAGGTAGATGTTAGCCGATATTAGCCACATTCTGCCAGAGAACTGGAGGCATGCAGATGCTAGTTGCAGGCTGACAGAGTACTGGAAGCAGGCAGATGTTAGCCGAATGCTGACAGAGGACTGGAAGAAAGCAGATGTTAGCCGAATGCTGACAGGAGATTGGAGGCAGGCAGAGGTTAGCCACATGCTGATAGGAGAATAGGCATACAAAAAAGTGATGGATCGAGAGCTTGAATTAATCTCATACACTGGTAATTACTCGGGCCGCATCCCAATCCATCATTATTCTGCACACCATGCCACCTCAGTTTGGACCCAGCTATATGCAAATCAGTCTTGACCCTGCTCCAGTCGGAACAGTCCAGTCGGAACTGCCAAGCCAGCTCCTCCCTGAACTGGTATACAAGCAACCCAGGACCGGTTTCGCCCCTAGTCATGGGCTCATCAGCTGGATACAGCTTGGTTATAGTAACACAGTGAACACACAAGAGGGTCCCTGAGTATCTAAATAAAGGGAAAGGAAGGCAGGAATTAAACTGAATGCAAAAACATTGAACCTCTCCCTATAAATTATTTAACTAATGGTGATACATCCTATAAGTATAAAGTTTCTCGGAAAGACGAGGGAGATTACCATGGTAATGGAACTGAGACATACATGTGATCACACAGTGCTTGATCGTCCACTGTTTCCAGTTTATCAGCCTTCGTGTGAGTTATTACAGCACTGAGCGTTAGGAGTTATTGTCCCACTCCTAGTTACTCTCCATTCGTTTACTGGACATTATTTTGGTTTTTGACAGTCTGCTCAAGGTTATGCACATATGAACTGTCAATCAACGTACTGTGTGTAAAAAATTGATTAATTTGTGACAAGAAGCCCCCCACACCACTTTCTAAACAAATGACCAGTATTGTTGGAGTACCAACTTGTATCATACCCTCTGCGCCCTGACGGAGGAACTGTTGGGATATAGTTCCACTCCGAAACGTGCGTCGGCGCTTGTGCTTTTGAATTTATTTATAAACTTTGTATGTTGATATTTATTGACTTATGCATTGTTATGTTGGTTGTGTCTTTGTCTAAATAGTTTAGGTATGCCATGATTGGTATGTACGTGATCTGTGGTGTCTCATTGTCATTTTGTGTATGTTACATTTTAGTGGGGCTGCTGTTTCATTATGGATGTTTAATAAGAAAGGTTTCATATAATTAACTGATATGTGAAGGTGCACAGACATAATATCGACTCCAAAATATCGACTGGACATAATATCGAGTTTTAAATATAGACTGGACAAAATATCGACAGGACAGAATATAGGTGACCAAAATATCGTTTTTAAGGTAAGTGATATAATATCTACTGTTAAAAATATAGAAAGTTAAAATATCGAAGTATATAATATAGATAGTAAAAAATATCGATTTTTTAATAATATCTAATTTTTATAGTGTATATTTATGGTATAATATGTGTGAAAAGTGTGTATTTATGTTATAATTAATTTTTATTAATGATTTTTGTTTTTATAATTATTGCGTAATTTATTCTGCAGCGGGTTGTGGGTTTATAGGGGAATAGGGTGGGAAGTATTTTAATTATAATTAATTAAATATTTAAATGTATTTATCGATAGTAAATTTAAATTAATTGTTAATTAATTTACAATAGTTAATTAATTAAATTTTAATTGGAAATTAATTTTAATTAATTGATTAATTGGTAATTATGTAAATTTTACTATTTTATTTTTGTAGCGGGTTGTGAGTTTATAGGGGAATTGGGTGGGAAGTGATTAAATTATAATTAATTAATTAATTACATTTATTTATGTTTATTTAATTTCAAATAATTGTTAAATACTTTTTAATTATTAAATAATTAATTGTAAATATTATTGTTAATTAGTATTAATAGGTAATCAATTGAAATAATTATTGTTAATTAGTAATTTTAATATATGAATTATTATATTGTATACACATTTTATTTATTTTTTATTAATTATTAATAGATATTCATTTATACATTTTTTAATTATTTATGAAGTACTTACTTTCCCTAATGTTGTATTCTCTGGAGTGGGAATAGTAATTGTAACCCCTACGCTATCCAACGTTTTCCCTACTGTTGCACCCACTGGAGTGGGAATAGGAATTTTAACCCCTACGCTATCCAACCCTTTCCCTACTGTTGCACCCACTGGAGTGGGAATAGTAATTTTAACCCCTACGCTATCCAACGCTTTCCCTCCTGTTGCACTCTTTGGAGTGGGAATAGTCATTTTAACCCCTACGCTATCCAACGCTTTCCCTACTGTTGCACCCACTGGAGTGGGAATAGTAATTTTTACCCCTACGCTATCCAACGCTTTCCCTACTGTTGCACCCACTGGAGTGGGAATAGTAATTTTAACCCCTACGCTATCCAACGCTTTCCCTACTGTTGCACCCACTGGAGTGGGAATAGTAATTTTTACCCCTACGCTATCCAACGCTTTCCCTACTGTTGCACTCTTTGGAGTGGGAATAGTAATTTTAACCCCTACGCTATCCAACGCTTTCCCTACTGTTGCACCCACTGGAGTGGGAATAGTAATTTAAACCACTACGCTATCCAACCCTTTCCCTACTGTTGCACTCACTGGAGTGGGAATAGTAATTTTAACCCCTACGCTATCCAACGCTTTCCCTACTGTTGCACCCACTGGAGTGGGAATAGTAATTTTAACCCCTACGCTATCCAATGCTTTCCCTACGCTTGCACTCTTTGGAGTGGGAATAGTATTTTTAACACTTCTGCTATCGTACGGTAATATTATAGTATATTATTTAATTATATTATGTTACTATATATATATGTTTTAACAAATATGATTGTAAAAAATTATTTTTATTAATTTCATTTATTATTTAATTATTATAAGTTAATTTAAGTATATTTTAGTAATTACATTTTAATATTAATTTAATGTAACACTTTTTTAATAAAGTCGATTTTTTTTAAACTTTATTTTTGTAAACGATATTTTGTACTCGATATTTTTGTACTTACCTGTTTGTACATACAAACTCGATATTCTGTCTGTCGATATTTTGTCAACGATATTTTTGAAAGTCGATATTCTGTCCCTCGATATTATTTCAGTGATCCATATCTGAAATGCCTTATCGATAAACATAAATATAAAGAATATAATAAAAGAGTGATTTTGAATAATAAAACATTAAAAGATATTCTGTGTGTGGGACAATGATGTTATGGTCTATGTAGGTTGTATCACCATTAGTTAAACAATTGATAGGGAGCGGTTCAATGTTTTTGCCTATAGTAACACAGGGAACATACTGTTTTGTATACGTTTGACAGGGGAATAAGGGCAGGCAGATGCGAGTCGTAAACTGGCAGAGGACTGAAGGAAGACACACCGTCAGAAGGCTGATAGCAGATAGATGCTGACTGATGTCAGCCTCATGCTGACAGAGGATTGGAGGCATCCACACTGTCAGAGGGATGGAGGGAGACACACACTCAGAAGGCTGATAGCAGATAGATGCTGACTGATGTCAGCCTCATGCTCACAGAGGACCAGAGGCATGCACACTCTCAGAGGGCTGGGGGCAGGTAGATGTAGCTACATCCTGATGAAGGGCTGTGGGGCAGGGGTCTGCATGCTGCAGTCGGGCAGTGAGTTGGAGGCAGGTGGGTGCTACCTGCATGCTGGCAGAGAGCTAAGGGCAGGATGATGTTAGCCACAGGCTGACAGATGACTGGAGACAGGTATATGCTAAGTGCATGCTGAGGGAGGGCTGGAAGTTCAAAGGGTAAGCACAGTCAGAGCCCCAAACTTGCTAGACTACTGAGACACAACCTGCATCCCTTTAGAGAGTACACACAGAGAGGGCCCTGAACTCGCCACGCAAAGAGCACACAAGGGATGAGATGCAGCTTGCGTCTTCTTGCATGGCGAGCTCAGGACCCTGTCTGTGCCCACCCTTTCACCGGAGAGTCGATGAGAGAATGAAATGCACCTTGTGTCTCTCACCCCGTCATCGGCTCTAAGATGGAAGGGTGCAAACAAACAGGGTTCTGAGCTTGCTAGGCCACTGAGACATAAGCTGCACCCCAGTGTGTGCCACTCCCTCGGTTGAAAGGGTGGGCACAGACAACGACCCAAACTTGCTATGCTACAGAGGCAAAGCCTCCATTTCTTTAGAGAGTGCACACAGACAGGGCGTTGAGTTCACTTGATGAAAACAAATATGGCCGAAACGTATCTGTGATGTTTTGTGCTCTGGTTCAGCGGTGATGAGATCTAGCAAGTTGGAGTAGGGTGCTTTGCTGGGTAATGCCAAGCGAAACTGCTGTGTGTATGGCTGACCCTTTTCAGTAATGGCAAAGATGGGCTAAGAAATATTGTAGTAGAATGCTGCATAAATGATTGTCCAAAGGTTAAGAATGTTTCAATCAGTTCATCATTCACAAGTTTACTCTTTTGCAAAGAACAAGGGGTGCTTGAAGCTGCCTGGGCTTTTGTGTGATGGATCCGGAATGTTTAGGAAATAGACGCTGAATAGAGTTTGTGCTGTCGATATGCAGTTCATACATAGAATCTGGAACCCCTATCGCACGAGTGACCAGCTTTTGGAGAATTTTATAAAAGTAGACAATTCTTATGCTGGGTTCCATCACAACACTGTGCAGATAGAAGAAAGCAAGAGATCTAGAGCGTACCTGTGTGTCCCGCCAACTGCACCCAGGAGTAGCGCCTTTTGAAAGGGCTGATGATGGAGGGAAGGTTCACTATCGTCTTCAGTTTCTGCCAGGATCTAGTCTGTAAGCAGAGAAAAGAGATGAAGGTTAGGCCAAAAAGGCAAAAAGCAGCTCTTATTGCTGATTTGTTCTTCTAAAAATACTACAATGACAAAAGCCTTTTGCCACTCCAGGCACAGTATTGCAGCTTTGGATTGCTAAAATACAATCCAAGCCAACCTTAAATGAATAAAAGCAACTCCTGACACGTGTTTTGCTCTAGTTAGATCTAGTTATAGGTATAGCTTTGTGCAGATAAAAGGAAGACCCAGTATAAGTTAAGACAATTTAATTTCAAAACAAAAGACTTTGGGCCATATGTAGATAGCTTAATACCGGTTGGTAATTGCCGAAAATTGGTAAATTTCCAGTTACTAACCGTTTTTTAGCTTTTTCTAATGTAGGTGGCTGGATTTAAGGTTTCGGTAATTTACTGAATCCTTAAAATACCGAATCGGTAAATTACCGAATCCTTAAATCCTATGTAGGGAGCACTCAAGTGAGTGCATTTTTGATTTAAGGATTCATTATTTACCACCAACTACAAGTTTGTGGTAAATATTGAATACCTTTCAAAAAGCAATTTTGTGCTTTTTTAAAAGTGCCATGTGGCAGGCATACATACATGCCCTTAGGGCATGTATGTGTGCCACATGTGCACACATGCACGATTCAGGGGTGCAACAGGGTGTCAATGTGACACCCTGCCACCCTTAAATATGCTCCCCTATTACCGATGCGGCATTTACCGAATCGGTAATAGTGAATGGCTTCCTATCCATTTCTATGGGCCTCCAGGCCCATAGGAATGAATGGGAAGGTATTCCTTATTACCAATTCGGTAAATAGTAAATCGGTAATAACGAATATTACCAAATCGGTAAAAATTACAGATTTTTCACCTACATACTATTTACCGATTCTTAAATACCGAATCGGTAAAATTCGGTATTTAGGAATCTGTAAATAGAAATTACCTACATCTAGCCCTTTGTCAGTATCGAGCTCGGCATGGATGCCACTGTTCTAATCCTATGCCTACAAACTCTAATAGAGAACCAGACTTTGAGGTGAGCCGATTCAGCGTGTCAGTGATGTGTAGGGTGCTCTATAAAGGAGTTGCTCTCCACCTAAACTTGAGAACTCCTCAGAGGCACTTGCTTCTTTTTTTCAGTATTTATGCAGCAATCTAAGCCTGAAAGGGTATTGTCTTCACTTATACAGAACCTGACTAGAAACATAGAAAAATGTATAAATCCTGGCTTCAGGTTATGACTTCAAGATCCAGCCGCAGGACCAGATTGGCAGACTGAATTACAGGTAGAAGAAATTCAGAAAAGTATCAGAGTACAGACTAGCCAAGTGCTCATGCAGCACATTTTGTTGCCACCACTATCTTCACTAATAAACGCCTAAGGTTAGTGGCGTAATCATCCTTTACAGAAGGCTGGTTAGCTATTTCAGAATTTCTAAACTAGTACTACCAACCCTTAGTTCATGATTTACATCAGTTTCAGAGATAGCTACAGTATGCATGACTAGCTGTATAATAAAGTGGTTGGAAATCGCCACAGGGCAATGAATGTGGCATGCATGTAAAGCTTGAGACAAATAAATATTTCTAAACAGGATTTTAAGTAGAGGTGTGTGAAATTTGCATAATTTGCATTTACCTTAGTACGCAAAATTTTTGAAAATTAAACAAAATTACTTGCAATACAGTAAAGTGCAAAACTATCTTTTTGTACTATATTGTATTGCAAAATGCATCCTTGCATCCATTTCGGACACAAGAAAGCATTTGATGCTAAAAAAAAGTGCAAACTACACATGTTCTGCAAACAGCAGTAGCTTGTGTTCTGGCTGTTCGCTTTGTTTCCATGTGTGTACACTAATTTTTTGCCACACACTGTATCTAATTATGCAATGTGTCATAATAGCGTAATTTCAGGAATTTGACGTAACAAGTGTAAAGCGAAATCACTGAAATAACACAATACTAGGTCAGTGTAACAGAAGTTTCGCTTTCTTCCAATTTTAAAGTGAAATCTCCCATTTACTAGGCTCTGGTCTATTAATTTAGTGTGTCGCGTGTAAGAGAATCCTCTATCTTTCCACTCTCGTCCTTATAGTTATTCTGTATGAAGCCTGGACTTCAAACAATGCATTGCAAAGGAAAGCCAGGATAGAATAAACTACTCACACCTGACATGGGGTGATTTAAAATCTCTGACCAAAGCATAGGTTTAAACGGCGGAAGAGTTTACACTGACATGTACCTGCGGTTCTGTGCTCTATTGTTTATCGAGTCTCCAAACTTTCTGGCCAAATAAGTCTAAAAGGAGTATGAAGGAATCATGTCCAGTGTGACCTTTGTCCATGGGAGTGGCTAGTGGTGGCTCCAATGGAACGGGGGTGGTGGGCAAGGTGGGAGGGAGGATAAAAAAAATATATCTTACCTGATTACAGCCGCAGCTTCTCCTCCATCCTCTTCTCTTACTGGCTCCCAGCAGCACACAGGCTTCCCCAAGCCAATCACGATGCTGCCACCAGCTTGACAGCAGCGTTGTGATTGGTCTGAGCGGCCTGTGTGGCCACTCAGCCAGTGCCTGGGAGCCTTGGGGCTGTTCTCCACCCAGCTGTGCAACACAACCAGATGGAGAAATGCTAAATGTGCATGACTGTTTGGCCGGCCCGAGACGGTTGGCCAAACGGTCATGAGCCCTTATAGTGCACCAACCACTCCTCCTCCCTGTGACCCCAGCCTTGCCCCACCCTAACCTTGCCCCGTAGCATGTATGTAAAATGATAACGTTATTATAATTTTTCCGCTGCTTTAAGAGCAGTAAGACACCGCTGGGGCGGATCCACAGCTGGGAGTGGCCCTGACTTGGGTGGGAAGGCCCAGCCCAGGATCTGGCACGAGGAGGATAGAGGCAGCACAGACCCTGCTATTCTCCACTATGTGCCAGACCTTGATCTAAACTGGTGAGCCCTAGACATCTTGTGCGAAGGGTGAGTAACCAATCTGGATCCCACTACACATGCTGTAACTTAGTGCTCTGCGTCTGCTCTGCGCTTTAGGGTCTCACTATGCCTACAGAAGGTCAGGCGGCACCCGCAAAAACACACAACACAGCAGAAATTAAACTGACCAGTGGTCAACCAGCCCTGCAGGCCATGCGGTCTCTCCCAACTCTGCATGCCTATGACCATCAAGGTCCAGATGACCCTGAGCAGAGAACCCCAAAACCCCTCTGCATCTTTAGAGCTGACATAAATATAACTTTGTATTTTACATACTATTTTTATTTTATTGCTTTTTTATATCCCTGTTGCTGTCTAATATCCAGTCCAAAGGTTGGCATTACAGAGGGAGGGGGGAAGGGAAGACCGAGATTAAGTGCAGGTCAAAATTGCTATCAGATGAGGTGAAACCTCAGCAGTTTTCTGAACTTGAGAAAAGTGTCTTCTAATCGGAGGGATACAGGAAGTAGTTCAAAAGGGCAGAGCCTTGATAATAAACTGATCTGCCACCACAACATTTGTATCTTTCCCGGTGAATTATTAAAGATATTATGATTCATAATATGACTCACCTAATCTCCCTGCCATGGAAGCCTACGCTATAGCTCTTCCCCTCATCCCTCTGGCTTCCCACTGCACCATTACAGATCTCGTTCCCCTTCATTGCTCACAAGTCACGGATGACTACTGAAGAAACAAGAGTTAAAATAACAAAATCTCTTAAAAAACAAGCATTGGCAAAGCCAAGAGGTCTGACAGCCATTAGGCAATTCTTGTTTTGTTTTGTCATAGGTTTTGCAAAACTTTATTGTTAGGAAACCTGCTGGACATTAGTCAATCTAAAAAAAAACTGACTTAATGCAAAACATTTTGGGGTGTCAAAAAAGCCCCTCAGTGCCAGAGTACTCCCTGGCTCTGAAGGGAACTACTTTCTGTGTGGACCTGATCCTTGTGAAAGGGCTCCCTGCTGTAACTCATAGTGAAGTCAGCCAATGGCTAAAGTGGGGTGGTATGTTCCCTCTGATGCATGCTCGAGTGTGTTGAAAAAAATGTGAATGACACAACCACAGACAAATGGATGACGTGGGACTGAAAGGTGAAAACCCCAATAAGCAACAAAGTCATAAACATAGGGGCCCATTAGGATGTCGGTCGGATCGCCACCGCCATGCGGGCGGTGGCGATCCATCCGACATCCAGGTCTGACCGCCACCCATTTCCCCCCCCATATTAGCATGGCGGTGGGGACCGCGGCGGACGGAAAGGTTTAATATGGTGGCGGTGTCTATCAGACACCGCCAGCCATATTACAATGAGATTAAACGGATGTGGCGGCAATGCCGCCATGGAAAGGCATGCAGTCTTCACTTCGGGGCCCGTTGCGGGCCCCCATGGTGAAGGGGAGGTGAGGGGTGCACATGGGGGGTACCATGGGTACATGGGCAGGCACCGCGCGGTGCCTGCAGCTTTGTGCATGCATTAGCATTTTTAGCATTGTGGCGGGCGGTGCTGAGAGCACCGCCCACCACAATGTTAAAAATGCATGATGCGCCCGCCAACTGTAGCGGACGCATCCTAATATATAGTGTGGGACCGCCGCTCAGCTCACGGGCGGTCCCGTTTTCCACGAGGGTTGCGGGCGGGCAAAGTCCGCCTACCATCCTAATGAGCCCCCTAATTTTAAAAAATTCAAAAAGGTCTTGGCTAACACACATCAAAAATCACTCCTTGTTGTGCCATTGACTGCCAGCCTCTGCCTTTGAGATAGAAAGAAGGAAAGAAAGCAAGAAAGAAAGAAAGAAAGAGGGGTGGCAACAAAGAAAGATGGAAGGCAAGAAAGAAGGAACAAGAGAAGGAAGACTAGTAAGAAGAAAAGAAGGCAAAAAAACAAAGAACAAAGAAGACAGCAAGAAGGAATAAAAGAATGTAGGGATAGAATGCAAGAAAAAAGGAAAGAAGAAATGGAGGCAAGAAAGAAGAGAGAAAAAGAAAGAAGGAAAAAGGAAAATGAGAAAGGAAGAAATGAGAAAAAAGAAAGAAAAAAGAAAGCAAAAAAAAGGAAAAAGAGCAAAAGCAAGAAAAAATAAGAGGGAAAGAATGCAAGAAAGAAGAAATGAAAGAATAAAGAAAGCAAGCTAGAAGGAAAGAATGAAAGAAAAAATGAAGGAAGAAAAAGGAAAAGAAAGAATGAAAGAAAAAGAAAATTAAGAAAGAAGGAAAGAAGCAAGAAAAGAATGAAAGAAATACGAAAGAAAGAATGATTAAAAAAGGAAAGCAAGGAAAAAATAATGAAGGAATGAAAGAAACATGAAAGACCGAATGGATGAATGAAAGAAAAAAAAATGAAGGAAAAGAAAGAAAGAAAGATAGAAAGAGACTAGTGTTACATGGGCTGCAAATTAAACATAATAAATGCTGGTTTTCTTCCTGGGCAAAAGTTATTAAATTACCTTTGGTGACATTGAGCTCAGAATAAACATGTTCTCAAGAATTGTCAGCTTATGAATTCACTTAGTAATCTGTTATGCAGTGAAATACCAGCAGTCAGATAAAGGACACCCCAAAAGAAATTTACAACAGCATTGGCCAAAGACAGGAACTCACAAAGTGTGGAATGTGGTCTGTACCATCACCTGGCTCACTGGTATAAAGCGTCCTGCTGCATTTGCACAGAAGGGAACCAGGTAGTGTGTGGATGTGCTCACCGAGAATGAGCAGAATGCAGTTACTCAAAGTGAAGTTATCCAGTGGCTGAAGTGGGCGGAAGCAAAATATGAATGACACACAAACAGGCTAATGGATGAAGAACGCTTGCTGAAAGACCCTTTAAAGAAGAATATTGTACATATGTTATTGTTTTAAATAAAAAGTCTTGCCTAACGCCAGAACTAATGACCGCTGTGGATGACAATAACACCAGCAATAGATTGTGACATTCTCTCCACCTTAACGACACACTACAGGTCACCCTACCGTCACGATGTACATTTGGAAGACACTGGCCTCTGCAGATTTGAGGATAACCGACATGTTTGCAGTGCACATTATCCACAGTATCACTTCGACAAAGGAATCTGTGTCCCAAGCTTAATACATGTCCTATTTAATGTGCACAGAAATCCCCATGGGATGGGAAAATCAGAGATATCATGTCAATTGTTTCCGGAAAACATATTTTGGCGTAACATTAATATAAAATTAAAATTGCAATTAAAGATAATTAAAGAGCAGGAGGCCGCCCTGCCTGTCCCACTTCCGAGTGCTGTCCAGGGCATTCCTTACTTTCCCAAATTGTTTCTTGGGCTTCACCAGGTTTTAATCTCAGTGTGGGCAGAAATCAGGAACCGAGGTGCAAGAACATATCAAGTGAACAAGGAATGGGCAGGCTCCAAGACAAGGATGTGGAATGTCCGAAGAAGAGACATTCGCTCTTTCCTTTTAAATGAAAGGCTGCAGATCAGCAGCTGACCCTGGCTTCCTGGCCCCCATCAAGCCTTCAGTGTGTGGACAAGTTAATGGCGGGCTGCAGTTGTGATCTTCCAGCCCCTTCAGGGAGAGCTAAGGAAGCAGAGCATGTCTGCCAAGACTTCGAGGGCCTCTTTATTCTAACTGGGAGGAAGCAGAGCCCTGCACACTGTACACACGTGGGCCTGAGGGTGAGGGGACGGTGGAATGGAATATTCAAAATGCTGCATTTTGGCCCATATTTAGTAAAGAGTTGCAGAGGCGATCTTGCAATGGATAGCTTGAATTTATTTAACATTTATAGGCCTGCATGTGCATTGCTAAGATGCCTGCGTTATGCAAAGGCAGGTACAACTTGATTTAGTTGGGGCGGGGCATGAGTCAAATCACCGGAAGAGACAATTCACAATTCAGAGAGGGAGTGTCTGCTTAACTCATGCAGATAATTTGTATTCCTTACTTCTTCGTGAGTCTAAGGCTTCCACAATTTATAAACTTTTACACAGCTCACCTATTCCGAGAGACAAAACTAAGGTAGAATTATTGTGAGAAGGGGAATTTGACACCTCTTGGTCCGTGGACTTTTGGGACAAAATCTGGCTTAAACTCAGAAGATCTTCCAGAGCCGCAAACACAACACAAACACTTTTTTTCGTATATAACAGACTCCTTCTATCCCCCCTTGCCCTTAATACATATAACTCTAATGTCTCACATAATTTTTGGTCTTGCTCATTACCACATGCGGACCTACTTCATTTACGTTTTACATGTAAATTTGTTCGGATTTTTTTAGAAAAGATGTGGATGCAACTCAACCTGATTTTTCGTGCCAGCCATTCATTCTCTATTCCGCATAACTTTTTAGGAGCTTATCTCCTATATGGGATAGTTCCGACATTAATGTAAAAGTAATTGACCTACTATTAGCATTTGCCTTCCAACAAATAACTAAGAATTGTAAAGATTTCACAAAAATGTCATATCAAGCATGGTGGTATGCCGTATGTTATAATCATAGGTTAGACACCACATTTGTGTATCCGGCACATCTGTCGTCCAAACGTTTGAATTTGTGGGCACTGGTTACATTATATATCGATACTTGTGCTAGATGCTCTGCTCTCCCTGCTCCTCTGCAACAAGAAGTTACTAAACCTCCATGACTTCCTTTATGTTGTTATACAATTTTATCTATACTTCACTTTATATCATAATTTTTCTGTAGAACGTGTATAATTTCCTTTCTTTCTACCGATGTAACATATAATATGCTTATGTTGTTTGCAAACGAAATATTTGATTGACTGTTTTATACCCTTACTTGTATTCATTCCAACTCATATATTGTATGTTATCTTCTTACTTTCATTTTTCTTGTATTTCATATTTTCTCGCAACTCCTTATCCTAATAAACTCACTTTTGAACTTGAAGAGTGGGAGTGTCTGCACAGCAAACCAAGGTTTGATTCAAAACTGTTTCACATTACACTATAGGCCAGGTGGATGGCAATGCTGTGCTTTGCAAATTCTGTGGCCAGACGAGAGCCCCTCGCTCGCTGTGCCACATGAATCTAGCAAGTTCCTGTGCCAAGGTCCCCTGACTAGGTCAAACTGGGCCTAACTGATGTTCCTGTCTGGAAGGGACCCGGCCTGGCAGCTGCCTCAGACTGCCCTCACCCGAGCAGGAAGAAGACTGGTTTGCACGTGCCTGGTCTCTACAAGGCAAATTGAAAGGGGATTGAGGCAAAACAGATCGCACCTATCTTTAGTGGAGTAATATGTATTTGGGTGCCCAAGGTGCTAAGGACCGGAGACTCAAAACCCGTACATCTCCTGAGATACACAAAATCTCCTAATTCCAAAACAGCATAGAGGTCCAGCACACTTAATTTCGATTAACAAGTCGATTAACAAACATTTTTATCGGAAGTGATCCTTAGTATATTTAAAACATTCAACCACAAATCAAATATCAAAACAGAAATGGCAATTTTACTTATTTTTCAGACAGATTAAAACCTTAGCCAAAGCGTTTCGTCCTCGCGGACTTCTTCAGGGCAAATTCAAAACACTCTTTTTATTCTTGGTTGGATTCTTTTGCGTTGTGCAGTGTCTCCTTCTATAGTCAGGCAGTTTATTGTTTTATCTCAAAACAAGACACTCTTTTTTGATACTTGTTGGATTTTTTTACGTTGTGCAGTGTCTCCTTCTGTAGTCAGGCACTTTAATGTTTTATCTATAGTCTCGTTGGATTGGTCTGACGGGTAATCAATGTATTTAATTTCCCTTCATATCGCAGGTTGTCCATGTAAGTGATATACTGGTCGCATAGCAAGAATAATCTCAATAGTAATATCATTCCATTAGGGAAATTCAGAGCTGAATTCTGGCTGGCGTGGTAGCGTGGTAGCGTGGCATCTAATGTGCCTGGTATCTGTCTAGACTGACCCACTGGGTGAATGAGGTCCGAGAAATCCCCAGTGGATGACATCAGTTCATGCATTCCATCTACCACTTTGTTGCTCGCTTGTGTTCTAGTGCTTTACAAAGGACCATGTCAGGAATATTGCACTATTCCTGAAAATCCGTTGGGGCACATCCTAAATTCACCCCCGCCTCGTGAACCCGCTGTAACCCTCATCTGTGCCCTGCAGCTGACATTCATCCCCCTCTTTTCCATCCGCTGCACATGACAGAGAAACTTCTACCGGAGTGGGAGATGCGAGGGCTATCTGCTCAAA
Organism: Lissotriton vulgaris; assembly: GCF_964263255.1. Classification (NCBI taxonomy): domain Eukaryota; kingdom Metazoa; phylum Chordata; class Amphibia; order Caudata; family Salamandridae; genus Lissotriton; species Lissotriton vulgaris. Next base: position 137,829,044 of record NC_141697.1, on the reverse strand, counting down.
ATATCCTTATTTCTCACAACAAGTTTTACTTTCTGCCATCACCTTCCTCTTTTCTTGTAGTGCTTCAACGGCATTTAAACCGCAGTTCTGTGCACGAAGTCTTAGCAAAGTTTTTTGTAAGTGTCTATTTAATGACAACACTTGCATTTGCTGCATGTCTGCCACTTCGCCTCTCTCTATGTCATGCATGTATCTGTCTGTGAGTAAAGTGCACACACTTTGATAGTAGTATCAATTATTAGTTTGATATAATGCCAATTAGGCAATACGAACCACACATATCCTAACATATCCATAAAAAGATAACATTCAACAAAAGTCATAAAATCACCAATTAAGACACCCAATATTCATATACAGGCACATACCTCAAATTGAGGAACTGTTGGACACTATTCCTCAATCCAAGTGCAAAATACCATTGACCCTAACCTGAAACAAATGAGCAGAGGCAATGACAGGCCTCAAATCCTGAGATGGAAAAAGGTAGACACATAAAGCTTAAAAAGATAATTATAGTGCAAACCCCAATAAAGGACCCGAGGCTACTTGAGTTAACACGAGACAGGTCCTAGAAATTTGCACTATGAAAGCAAAGTGTGCAAATCTGCATAAAAGTTCACATTCATTAATTTTGAGAGATGGAGGCTTTCTAAAATTCATAAAGACCGAACGGCCAACATTTTTGGCCCAAAAGTAAATAACAGTAAAAAAAAAAATCCCTATTATTAGAAAGTGTACATACAGTACTTCCAGACATCAAAACCTGAGCTACAACTAAAAAGATCAATTACATGACGAACACAAACCCATAACTACAAAGTAGTCGTGGTAGCTAACCTTTTGGCTACGAGAGACAAGAATTTTGCTAAAGTCCAACAGACCATCATGTTATTACACTGCAGAATTATCCTCATCAAATGATTGATTCGACAAACCTGCCTCTTTCTGAAGACCAGCAGTAACGGGCTACTTCTTATTTCAGCAAAATGAACACAGAAAACAATTATGTGCGAAAGTGACAGTGCATCAAGCTTGCAAAAAGGGCAGATATCCTTGTCCGACCCGTCTGTCCAATCTCCTTCCACCTAATGAAGGAAGGGACCTGACCCAGCCTGACCTTCAAGGCCCATCGCCTAAAAAATCTACCTTTTGTGTCCCACAGGTGAGGCTGGATTGGGCCACTATAGTCTGCCTCCTCTAAGTAAGAAACTGGTGTGGGAGCACACTGCTTCACCTCCCAGCAGAGTCGCCCCTAGGCATCATGGTAGATGCAGTTCGGTTCGTCAAGCGAGTACACTTGGAAAGTCTCTTGAGTGTTTCACCAGGTGGGTGCAGAGTATTGCTGGCCATCTCTGGACACGTGTTTCTGGATTATTATCCGTCATCAGCAGAATACGGCAGCCTGCTCAGCAACCCCAAATAATTTTGCCTAATCTCTGCTGATGACGGATAATAATCCAGAAACACGTGTCCAGAGATGGCCAGCACTAATCTGCACCCACCTGGTGAAACACTCAAGAGACTTTCCAAGTGTACTCGCTTGACAAATCGAACTGCATCTACCATGATGCCTAGGGGCGACTCTGCTGGGAGGTGAAGCAGTGTGCTCCCACATCAGTTTCTTGCCTCCTGTAAGTGCTGCAGGTTAATTCTCTTAAGCACATCAGCTAGGTCGCTGTTCAGCGAGCAAGCACTCTTTTACCAAAAGTTTTAGTGCTCATTTTTGTTTGAATGTTACATGTTCACCACATTAGTAATCCGAAGCGCATCGAACTTTAGCGCCAAGACGCCTCCGGGCAATCGCGCGCTTTGACCTGCATACTTCCCTTGTAAGTGGAGTTTTATTAAATGCCTAAAGGAGCCATCTTCAAATTTTAAAAACAAGCTCAAAAATTGAACCACCTCTGTTTATATTTAAATAAGATGTTAGTGAGCCCTAATTCGAGCCTCAAGGCACTATTTGCTGAGACTACGGGCTGCCCCAACCATTTTTTTAGATGACTGCTTCATTGATTAGCAAGTACTTAATTTTTTTTCTGGCTAAACCTTGCAACTATAAAGTAACAAAGTGTAAGTGTGTGTGAGGGTGTGTGTGTGAGAGAGATTTTATTATGAATTTGAAATGGGAAAGTTCATTTGTCCTTTCCAAGCAACAGACAGTAATGGGACATTTACCCAATGATGTTGTAAGACAGTGATGCCACGCAGTGGCCCTACAAATCTAGAGTGAAAGAGGTAACAAGGGCAGAGTTACGAGATGCCTCTATATCACCAAACTCTATTGAGACAACAGCGGTTCTTATTGGACATATGTGCGGATAAACAATAAAAAGACAAGCTCAATGGCAGAATACAATTGTACTGTTCAAGGATGCAAATTAGTAAAAATCAGTCAATCATTGTGTTGAAAATTATTGTATTATGTTAGGTACAAAAAAGTGATGTGCCAAATGTCCCAGGTGAACAATGGAACAAAAAAAAAGAAACAATATAGGAAATATGTGTGCTTAAATATATAAATACAGATAGATAGATATGTGGTGCAGAGCAGGAATATCAACGGAGAAATATTGTGGGACATTAACATCGCCGCAGAAATATCGTTTGGAAGAAATATCGACAACAAAAATATAGTTTGACAAGAATATCGACTGACAGGTAAGTAATATCGATTACAAAAATATAGTTGTAATAAATATAGTTTACAAAAATATAGCTTACAAAAATATCGATTTATTAATAATGTTATGTATTTTAGTGTTTTTAATGAGAATTGTTTGTCATTTTATTATATGTTTTGTAATTGTACTAGTTATTAATTTATTTTATGTTAAATTTTGGGTTATTAGTTCCGTAGCGGGTTGTGGCTTTGTAGGGGAATAGGGTGGGAAGTAATTTCATTATATAACATTTATTAATTAATTAATGTGCTAATTTATTAATATTTTAATAATTCGTTGTTAATTAATTTCAATTAGTCAATAAATAATTAATTGTGTTAATTGTTTAATTGATTTTAGGTGTGTGTTGTGGAGTTTATATGTGTAAATGGTATGAAGGGTGGTAAGTAATTATTTTTTTATTGATTAATTATTAAACATTTTTTAAATTAATTTCCATTAGTTAATTAGTAAATATTTACTGTCATTGTGTAATTAATTTTAGGTGTGTGTTGCACTCACTGGAGTGGGAATAGTAATTTTTACCCTCCCGTTATCCAACGCTTTCCCTACTGTTGCACTCACTGGAGTGAGAATAGTAATTTTTTACCCTCCGCTATCCAGCGCTTTCCCTGCTGTTGCCCTCTCTGGAGTGGGAATAGTAATATTTAACCCTCTGCTATCCAACGCTTTCCCTACTCTTGTAATCACTAGAGTGGGAATAGTAATTTTTACCCCTACGCTATCCAGCGCTTTCCCTACTGTTGCACTCACTGGAGTGGGAATAGTCATTTTTACCCCTTCGCTATCCAATGTTTTAACTACTAATGTTTTTATTTTGTTATTAAATGTATGCATTTTTTTTAAAATACTTTAATGTGTTAATTAAATATAGAATATTTTATTTTATTCAAAATGTTTTTTATATGTGTTTATTTTATTTGTATATAATTATTAAAGTTTATAAATTAAATAAAGATAATAGTTAATAAAATGTATTTAAGTAAATATATGTATATGTACACATTTTTTGTTTATATTTATTAAATTAAGTTTATTTGTTATAATTAGTTAAAATATAAATTTAATTTAATTTATTTTGCTAATAATATTAATATTACTTAATTATTTAATTTAAGTTATGTTATTTTTTAAAGTCAATATTTTTTACATCTATATTTTTTACATTACATTTTTGAGTCAATATTATTGTACTTACCTGTTTAAGTATATGGAGTCGATACTTTTGTAATTGATATTTTTACATCGATATTTTTGTTGACCATATTTTTGTTATCGATATTTAAACATGGAACCAGATTTGTAAACATTTTAAGCAAAGATGTGAAAGGAATTAAGACAAATTAATGTGCATGGCAGGGGGCAGTATGTATGATTTTCTGGCACATTCAAGAGATATGTTGGCCAGGCTCAAGGGGGTGGGGTGGCAATACAAACTAAGATGGGGCATACGCTCCATCTTCCTCTCCTCTAGATATGTCAGTGTCTATATACACTGGCACCACATTTGACCCTTCTGATAATGAGGGGTGACAGCATGGGCCGCAAAAAATATTTATATTGTACTCATGTTTCAGAACAGTTCTTGCCCTCGTGAACGATGCTACACAGGAAGCATGGCTGCTGTTAGCTTACATTATTAGGACCCCAGGGGGAAATATCACTATATCATGACTGTGGTCAATTTGAGTCATGTCTCGCCCATCCTGCATTCTGTTCACTGAAAAATGTATGTTTCATCGACCAGACACATGTACCATACCAAGGCCCAGAATTACAAAGACTTTGCATTCTACATTTTTTTAAATGCTCTGCTCTAGCATGTTTGATAAAGAAATTCCTTTTTTTTTTAAAAATAACTTGCTTGTAATTTGGTTTTCCCTAAGTGGGAAACCTATGAGTTGGGCCCATAATTTTAGAAACGCGGTGTATTAGAAGGGTATCATGAGTTATGTCTGGTTGCCTGGCTCGTGTCTGATCCTTGATATATCCTTGATATATCGTACCGGCCGGTATACCGCTTATTGGATACGGGCAGGGGCTCTAGCATGTACTAGGGGCACAGTTATGACCCTATCATCAGTAATATTTATGAGTAGGGTAAGCTTTATTTATTAAGCCTTCACTATGATGGTTGGTTTCATTTTCATTTATATTTATCATTATGCCCACACGATGAGGGGTAAATGACCGATGTATAAGTATGCTATGCTGTCACTTTATTCTTGGTTGTTTCGCTTATTAATTTTATTCATGTTGTTTGTTTTTATCAAAAATGTATACTAAAATTTTATTGGCACAGGATATGCTATCATATAATTGGCAACTTCGTAAATACAGATGAAGTGTAAGGCGTAGTATTTTCTTTATGTCCATTGAGAGGTAGTTGAAACGTTGACACTGCATTTGTTTATGCGCACATGGCGCACGTTAATGACGTCATCACATTACGGGCGCGAGTCGTAAAGCTGTTTTACCCATCAACAAATGGTATTTATACAGTTTCACACTGGTTCTTTCAGATTTTGAGATCGCGGAGCAGCGTCAGATCCGAGAGAAAAGAAAGAGGTAAGATAGGGTACACGGGGCTCCCGGTTTAGGTCTGCGAAGGAAACACACGGCTATCTTTGTGTGTTTGGACTCATTGTAATCGGGTTGCGCTTAGCAAACCCGCTATAGGCGCCCTAAGAGTATTAAGCTGGGGCCGGGGCACAGTATTAGCCATTCCTGCACCCTTCTAGAGACCACATAATGTATATAGCCGTTAATCATTACTATGTCCAATCCTTGTTGCCGATGCAAACAAATATATATATATATATATTCTTTAGATACCGGCTCAAATAGGAGTTTCATAGAAGTGTCAAGGACGTACACCTGACTGCGAATATAAGATGTTCTTCTTCAGCATGAACACTATGTAGAGGTATGTCTATTAATATGACAGTAATATAAGGTTATATCATTGTTTTTTAGCTGCACATAGTTGATCCTATAACATGGCCGGACAACATTGTGATTATATTTTCTATTTATCCCCTTTCTCTTAAAGAATTTAAATAAAGCCTAGGAGAATACTTATCGCATTATCAGGAATTGCAGGAAAACATATGTTCGATTGGAAGATATCGTGTCCTAGGAGAAACACTGCAAAGTAGGCTTAATAGACATAACAGATTGAATACCTGTTACCCCCTTGTTGGTCCAAATGAAGTCACCCGTCAGAGAGGACTTATAGGTCCCCTTCTTGTCTCATGTTTCACAAAAGGTCCCTATGAAAATATAAGTCTTCGCTTGGTCCAGACTGGCCTATCCCATCACGTACAGTATCGCGACGACTAAGACCGATTGATTCAGGTTTGGTAACTTTAATCACAGTAGAATGTTACTTTAAGATTGGCCACAACATTGAAATATAAGCTTATTGTTTTTAATTTTCAATTAGATAATCCAAGTTCTACCGCAAGAGCTATTAACAACAAACAAACAGATATTAAGCTCTGGGCCAACTCTAATTTTAAGATATGTGCCCTTTGAATGACATTAAGAAAAGCTCTTAGGCATAATGGTCTTTAGAATGAGGGTCTGTTGATATAATTAAATGGAATACATTCAGACCAATAATATAAAATATAAGAAATATGTCAAGTAACTAAAGCCTTATCTTTTAAAATACAGTGTGTTTGAATCTGGGGTTCGGATTGAATGGTGGAATAAATAGCTTTACATCAAGAACCCTACTGTAATTATAAATGAAACTGTTATGAGCAATCTGATGCCTAGCTGTGTATAATATGTGTAGGAAACAATGTTTTAATGTATTGTTTGATTAATGTGTTATGAATCAGGCAAAAAAGATTTTTGTAGTACGGAAATATACTGTTGATATACACTTTTTGATAGAGGTATTTTACTTGTTTCTAATACAGGTACACATGATTTTAGTGCTACTTCTGACAAAGAGACAATAGTTATAAAGTCATGATGAAGGTGGTGCGAAAGCTGTTTGGACACTGAAACACGTTGACACTTCTGTGGTGTTAAATTCGAGGAACTATTGAGTCTAAAGATATTCCATGCAATATGACCATAATATAGATTCTATCGAATTAACAAGACTTTAGATGATTTTTAATAGGTCACCTGTTATTGTCTCTTCGTGAATTGATGATATGAAATGTTTTTATGAATTGAGAACAGTGGTTTTCTGTTTTTTTACGCATAATCTTTTGAATTATTGGCCGACATTAATGTACATGTAATAAAAATGGTGAATTAAAAAAATGTATATTTTGTATTTTTTTTATAATTATATGTGGGGTTATCGACAGTATACAATTTAGTGAGGAAGCCTGTATGACCGATGGTTAAATGTTGATCAGAGTTGGTGAGTCGATCCAAGGGAAAACTTTTTTTACTATTACTGTATTGGGCACCCTGTCCCTTGAATAGTAGGGCATCTCCCTTTTACTTTACAACAAGGAAATATCACTGTGCCATGACTGTAATCAATTTGAGTCATGTCTCGGTGATCCTGCATTTTTTTCACTGGAAAATGTTATGTCTCTTCACCCAGATACATGAACCATACCAAGGACCAGATTTACAAAGACGCTGAACTCGGTATGCCTTATTTTTTTTATGCAAACATAACACATAGGGGTCGATTCCGATTCAGGAAACGAATCCGTACGACGATTCGTATTTGTTGCCGTCTCCGTACGAATCGTACAAAACCATACGAATCGCGTAGTACGATCTGTAGGAATAGAATACGTACGAATGTCTGCGAACTGTACGAAAAATGAGGTTAAATCCTTATCGCCATCAGGGAATCGTACGGTTCCCTGAGGCAGGGTAACAAGGAGAATTATTTTAATTTTTCCTGGTTTTTCCCTCTTTGTATGTGAGCTGTATTTTAAAGCACATATATGAAGAGGGAAATGCCTGAAAGAATAGTTTTTGTAAATGACAGGACCCCTTCCTGCACAATAACTATGCTTACCACAACACCAACACCTTGCACTGTGGCGCAAGGGTATCTCCACTGGTGCATGGGAGCTTACAGTGCCTCAGCGCAGGGAGAGTACAGAACAATGCTACCTACTAGTAGATATGCTCCTGTTCTGTCTCCCATTCACGCAATGCAGCCCAGCAACTTCACATGCTGCAATTTATTGCAGGATCTCTTTGCAAAGCTTGACCTAACTGTGGCAATTTTGTGCTTTTGTAATATACCTACACTTCTGCATAGGAACGGGCTGGCCACAGAGGACACTGGGAAAACCACTGCCTGCTGAGGGCAGTGTGAACATCCAATCCAAAAAACAGCCTTGATGGAACTGTACGCAGTGATCTCATCTATGTGCATGATTTCCAATCTTGTTTCCAAGTCATCAGTGAAGCTAAGACATCATTTTAAATTAACTAAATCATTTAATAAGTTAATCGGAATGACTTTTTTTATACTGAATACGATGACTGTAACTGGGGGTTTTAACTTACATATGACAGCAGCTCACAGAGGTGTGATATTGTGCAGGTCCTGTGTCAGGTGGGAGCATCACTGACCGGATCGACATTATCTGCAGGGCTGCCTGACTGTGCTGTTGGTGCACCTGCTTTATGTCTGGTCCACCTGGACCACCCTTGACATCTTACTTGTATTCTGGCGATGCATTGCGGTGAAGGAACAGTCAGAGATGATCCTGTCAAGAACATGAACCATGCAGATCACAGACCTGTATTTTACGTGGATAGCAAAGTGTGTTACTGCTTTTGTCAAAGAGATCCTTTTGTTTCCGGCATTTGTAATTTACAATCCAAATATAACACAGTGACCAATGGACTGTCATGCATCGTGCGTGATACACTTTAGAAACGTTATGCTTTTTCCCTGGTCTTTCATCATCCTAATGTTGCTAAAAAGGGTTCGTTTATTTATTTATTTTGAGTTTTATAGAGCGCAAACTTGACCCGTTAGGGAATCAGAGCGCTTATACATTCTTAATAGTAAATCTAACCCCAACCACTGAGGTACTTTTTAAATACTGAGTTTGTGCTTCTCCAGACAAAACACTCTTGAAATATACTGCCAACCAGTATGGATGACATGACTCCTACATCTTGTAATGCTTAGTGTCTTGTGTAACATTTCCTGTAGACTGATTTAGTTATTGTCTGTGTATAATGTGTGTGATGTAAAGTGCTCCCCCAAACTTTCCGGGGTATGTGTAGCACCATAAAACATAAGAAATCGATGTGAGTGGGGGCTATGGAGAGAGAGAGGCACTGTTGGAAGGTGATAGTGAGGGAATCCGTGGAGGTGGAAGTAATTGGGGGCTCCACCAAAGACTGCCGGGCACCACCAGATCTAAAGCCGGCACAGGATGTATAAATTGACTTTTCTATCCAACATAGCGGGCGATGTAGACTTTTGAGAGGTTGTGGTGTCCATCTGCAGCCCGAGTTCAGGCATTCGTGTGCAACATTTGGTCAATCTGAATAGCCCTCCACTGGCGACGACCCTTAACTTGATGGCTTAGAACTTGGGTAGTCTGTTGGTGAAGGTTTACGCATCAGACTGGCTGCCAGAGGGAAGGTCAGTTGTGACATTCAGTGCCAACATGGCTGTTTCCTAGTCCAATAGCCTGTGGTGTTCATCCTTTGAGCGCCTGGAGATGCAGAATGAGAGCATATGACCAAGTGTCAAGAGAGACAAAATGATGTATTTCTGCTGTTACTCAAAGCGGAGTGTTAGGAAGACATATGTCCTTTTGGTTTGCCCATTTATTACATATGTGTTATGTACTGCTGTGTTTATTAGTGGATCTTCACCCAGGTAGTCTGTCCATATATCCGTGAATACATATTATTGCATTGAGTTGTGCCCGTGCGTGAATTGTGAAATGTATTGGTTTGGGAATTTGTATGCTCACCACCAGCTACTCAGTGTACTTGTAACTAAAAGAGCTCTGTGGCTTTTGGCATACCTTGTATACATTGTGTCATGTATTGCTGAACATGTAAGTATATGTTTGTACCAGTACCCGCGGCCAAAGAACCTGAATGAGTGTTATAACCTCTCTGCGTACTTATGTAGTACACAAGCTTCAAGTATAGCTGTGTGCTTTACTAAATTTACGCACATAATTTATATGCACCCGCTGAAGGGTTGTACCCTTGAGGTATTGCTGTGTAAGTTCGGGTTTCTAGTCAATCCAGGCAGATTTGCGGAGGGTGTGCTACTGCCTTTTGATTCTGCCAATAGTATGTTATTGTGTAGTACCGATGACCGGATCCCCGCACCCTTACATTTGTGATGCCACGCGTGGCGTTGATGGCCATGTTGTAGTAAAGTAGAGATAGGCAAACTCCACACACTCCATGTCTCGACGTCAGGATCCTTAACAGTGTTGACTAAGTAAGTCAGGTCCCTTGACGATGTTATCTGTTTATGTGATTGTCAAAATCCAGGTTTCTTGGTGCTGTTGCTTTATGGATGGGTGAACATATTGTTTAACTGTATGTGGGTGTGTAGTTGCTTCCCTCTTGCCTTTCTTGTGTGCATGGTTGTAAAGGAGGGTGTGCAAGATGTCTTGTCCTGTTGTGCATCCCAGGGTGTATTGTACTCCCTGCTCACTTAGTGAAATATGATGTAATGACCTGCGTAAAAGACATACAGTGTAGGTCTGACATTAAAAGGAGAGGTGAAAAGGAGGAAGGCAGTGTGGTTGACCCGCCCCCGTGGTCGGCCTGTATATATGTGACCCTGATCTACCATTAAAGAAAGACCCTCTTTATAAGAATATTCCTTCTGTATATATGTAAGCCTGATCTGTCATTAAACAGTAAATCTTTTGTGAGAACATTTGTCCTGTGTGCATGTTTACCTGAGATACTACTAAGTAACAATCTGTTTATAAGGGCATTAGTTCTATGTTGCATCCCCCAACCTCACCTGGAAACAGAGGCATATCTTGCTCAGTAAGATTGGGGGAGGTTAGGGGGTGAGGTTCAGATTTCTCAACAATCTCTCTGGCATATCTAGCTAAAATACATTATACCAGAAGAAAGACAAGAGGGGGGATCAAGAGTCAGTGGAAATGGAAAGGAATGTGGATTGTTAGGGGTACTTAAAACAATATTTTGCAAACTGATCAATATTTTTGAAGAATGTCAAAACATAGACAAGTCTGAAAGTGTGTATGTGTGTCTTTGTGGGCATGTAAAAATCCCAGGTGAAAGCCGACAGACACTTCACAAAACTCGTCTGAAAGCACTTGTACCCAACTATTTGCTACAGAATAAATTTTTTAGGAGGGTGTAACACCCCAAACTTCCCCTGCCCCCAGAAGATACGCCCCTGCCTAGAAACCGGATGCAATGCACTTCAATATGAAACCTGTATTAAAAGGCTTTCTAAGGCAGCTGTTAGTACCCAGTCCAACCCTGAAAGTTCAGCATTGATTTGTGCCCTTATTTGTGTTGACTTCCAAGACCCCACTGTTTAAGTCCTAGGACTGGACCTCTGTCGGGACTGTCAATCTATGCGCAGCGTGTTCGTGGTTTACCACAAATGACTCTGGCCTCTTAAATGCCCTGTAGCCTGGGACAGTGTTCAGATCTTGATGGGTTGACATCCTTATTCGCCCACTATCAGAGAATCAAGTAAATACTGTGGTAAGAGATTCTGCTGATGCCAAAGGCATTCGTGGCGGCAATACAAGCATCTCTTTGTCTAGCATTCATTTACAGCTGTGGTAACTTCTCATTGATTTGACTGCCTCCCTGAAATGCGATTCAGACACTTTTATGTGGCACTTTGAAACCGCAGCTTCCTATATTAAGTGTAGCATTTATGCCTCGGCCTTTCAGGTATACGATTGATGTGAAGGGACATGGAAGACCTGGCCACACCACACGACATGGAGAACAAAGGAGGCTTGTAAACTGCCTACCCAAGGAATCGGAGCGCATTTGAACAAATCCCTCATTAACTGGTCTGATGCTGTTGTCAGCATTCGCCTCCTCTGCACCGTATTTCAAATGATTTCATGTTCATATGTGCGTGCAAACATACATGTGCATTAAATACACCAGGGCCTACCCGTGCATGCACATAACACGTCTGCGTGTGGTGTGGCTCACTGGATAGAGGCGGCAGACCCGGAAGCAGAGGACGGCCTGGGACCAGGGTTCAATTCCCGATGTGACAGGGTCATGGACCAGGGTCAGCGGACTCGATAATTCTCATCTCGGTGCCTACTCTTACCAGGGATCACACTCAGCAACTCTGGGCATTAGCTTGCCTCATCTCCACAACGGCCCCCCACATACGCCGGGGATGCCTGGTTTCACCTTGGAGATACCCAGTAGGGACCATCTCACAGGGAAAGCCAGGACGGGTTCCCCAGCGGTCTATAGCACCAGGACGCCTCCGGGCAACAGTGCGCTTTACAAGACACACACATTTACATTTACATTTACATATGAATGTTTCATATTTTGAGTCTGCTGCAAATCTCTGAGACCTGTGGTTGTTTCAGACGAATGTCACACTAGAACTGGAAATAGTTTGTGTACGGTACAAGAGCGAGCGCCTGGGGAGAGCCAATAAAGGAAGCAGGGGAATGAGATCCAGCCTGGTGAAAACTTGGCTCATTGCAAATGCCCATCCGAGCTTTAAGAGAGATTATACCTGGGGTGGGAAGTGTGGGAGGGGTCTTTTCTTTAAGTATAACACCCAGCATTAAAGATAAACTGGTGTCTAAACTCAACTCTCTCTTGAAATGAAGAGGTTTTGAGCGAGAGTGGCATAGAGACCAGCTGGGGGAAATTCTAATGAATATCTACCAATCACCAAAGGGCAGTACTTACCGCAGGAGTATGTAGGAAACCGCAGAACACGCTACTGTTCTACAATATGAGTAAATAAAGATTCATGCACGCCAGCAAGATGTTTCCTTGAACTTTCCTCAACAGAACCTAGAAGAAATTCTGCTGCCTACCTGCTGTTGGAAGATGGTTTTTTATTCGTTGAATACGGTGGGGCAATGACCTAAATGATTATGAAAAAGGGTTGGGCTAGGGCCACCTGCATACCGATGATTTCCCTGTGAGTCAGTCGAAAACATCCTCAGTGGGTATTGCCAAGCCACCTACTAACTACTGAGTTTCTGTTTTCGGTACATTGGGGATTGCGCCACACGCCAACGCTTGCATTCTCTTGACTTGAGGTAGGTACAATAATACATCTTGAGTCTATATATAGCCTCCATTTTGAACCAAGTGGGGACCAGTGAAAATCACTACTGCTAAACACAACCGGGCACTAGCCCTGCTTGTTTTGTTACCGGGGGTCAATATTGCAGCATCGCTGCAAAACCTGCCCCCAGCAACAAAACTGGCCCCCACAATTCCAAAACTGACCCACACCCTTCCAGCCTCCTGGGCAAACGGCCAATGCCCGCTTTGGCCAGTCCCACCCTGCTGCTCAGGCACCCATAAGGCACCCACCCCTTAGGCTGTTCTAAAAACAATAGTGCAGGCCTGCATGGCCCGCATATGCAGGGAGAATGATCTTTTCAATGTAAAACATCCTTCCTGTGAGGGTGATTGGACAACCTTCCTTGCCGCTTCAACGGGTGGCCATTGGCGCTCTCCATTGTTTTGAGACTGAGCAGGATCCATGACAAATCCAATATGAATGATTTAGATTCTTGCGACTGGTAAACAAAGTGACATCATCTTGTAATGTCTCTTCAATCCCTTTAATTACATTGATGCCTTTGAGCTTTTTTCCCACTTGCGTGTGTCCTGTTTTAAAGAGGAAAATTATATTTTAGTTTGCTTATCTGCTTGGTGTATGGTAAAATAGCACTTTTTTATTTGAGTCCCTCTGGGGCTTTTTCTTGCATTTGCGATCAAAATGGCGGTGGTGGGAGGCTAGATTCCATTGGGTAGTCCCATGTCACTGCATTCTTGGAGTAAACAGACCTTAATTTGTAAAATTATAATAGTAATAACAACAGCAACAACATAAGTGCAGGGGTTCAAAGATTTTCTTAGGTTCCTGCCACTGATGCTGCTGAAGGACTGCCCTTGCTGTGTGTTCTTGGGCTAACCTGCAGTTGCTATTCTGCCAAGGAAAGGAGAAGGCCTTTGCTGAGTGCTGTGTACCCTGCTTGAAGAGATCTCCAAGGGCCTGAGTAGAGCTGGCCTCCTGTTTTGAAGTCCCAGGAACAAAAGGACTTCACCCCCAGCTCCCCCTGAACTCTGCTGTGTGAGTTCTGACCTGCCTAGAGTACTTGATCCAGTTGTGGGGCCTCTGGAGGTTGTTGTTTGCTGTTTTGGGAGCTGGAAGAAGAAGAAGCGTGAAAAGATCTGTAAAACCCGTCGCATCACCCTTCTTGCAGGCATGATTTACCGCCGCATTTCAATGGAGTGGGAAGATTCCCGTCGCATCACCTGCCGCTGAAAGAACCGACGCATTGAGGGGTTGCGGCTGAAGAGGACCGTTGACGCGCATCAATGCCGCATTGACGCAGATGCATCCCGAAGACCCCCGCATCATACCTGTGCGAGCCGCTTTCCTGCTGCATCACCTACCAACCTGAACCGGCAAGAAGACGCATCCTTCACCCTTCAGACCAGACTCAACGCAACCCATCGCTGTGTGCAGCGGGGCTGTCGCATCACCTCCCCAGGGTCTCAGGCGTGACGCATCTCTTTGTTTTCCGACGCTGGAGCTGTTTGGCTTGGGAACTTTTGTTGCATCGCACCGGATTGTCGCAACACATCAAGGCGCCATTTTGTCACCTCGCATCAATGCGACATCTTGTCGCATCATCACCGGAGCGCAGGAAGACTCGATGCATCGCCTTCTCTGCGACCCCTTTGTTAGCTTTGCGTTACGCATCTCCAGGTACTTTGGTACCAAGTCACACATCCATAGATTTCTATGGTACAAGTTCTTGAACTCTTTTTAAAGTCATATTTTTAAACTGTGTATGTTGGATTTTTGTAGTTTTGGTCTTGTGTGGTTTAGATAAATATACTTTATTTTTCTAAACTGGTGTGGTGTCCATTTGCGGTGTTTTAACAGTGTTACTGTGAGTGTTGGTACAAATACTTTACACACTGCCTTTCGGATAAGCCTGTATGCTCGTGCCAAGCTACCAAGTGGGTGAGCAGGGTTATCTAAAGTGTGTATCCCCCTTACCCTGACTAGAAGCAAGGGTCCCTATTTGGTCAAAGGTACCTACCTCTGCCAACTAGAGACCCCCAGTTCTAACAGCTATAAAATAAATAAAACAAAATAGTGATATTTAACCCGTTCCCAGCGTCGAACGTTCAGCGCCCAGTGCTGAACGTTCGGAGAACGAATGCTGATCCGACAGCCAACGGTCGTGCGCAGCACTGGGGAGGTAGCGCTTGTGACGACCGTTGGCCGTCGGCAGCATTTAAAGGGTTAAATTGTTATTTGTGTAAATACTGGGGCGACCATTACATTTGACATTCTTACAGTGTATGCATATCTCTTATATACCAGGACAGAAGAAAGTCAAAAACATTTCTCTTAAGTGCCCGTGAAGTGGTAAGCTGTACCCTTGTTTCCCCTTCATTGTGTTTAAGGGTGAGGCGCCCGATAGCTTCCGCTAGGATACTCCAACAAAAAGTGGCCCAAAGGCCCCTTAACTTAGGCCTTTGTTATATGCCCAGCTCACATCTGATAAGCGCCCTCCCTGTACGTTGTTGCTCGGAACAAAAGCCGACAACGTGCAGGCGCTGCTGAAAGTGCCCATGTGTCAGAAAATGACACCGGGACGAGTTTAGCATATTTCTATGAATGTGGCAATTGTACCAGTTTTGCAACAGGGTAGACAGCGTCTACCCTCTGAAAATAATGGGTAGCCGGCATCTACCTGCGTCTGCCCTCAACTTGAGCCATGTGTCACAGGTAGCCAAAGTGTCTGTCACTCATCTGCCTTTTGTGACTACAAGCCGCAGCTGGCTAAGCCTCCACCTGCTTGTCAGTTTGCTTATATCTGGCGTCTAGACAATTTCCAAATTCTGTTTGACGCTTCCTCTGGCTAAAACAAATAGTGATCTCTGTTCATGACAGACATCCCATTTGTGCTCTTATCTGTTCCTCTGAAGAATATATCTTTTTTAAACAATAAAATTGGCAGGAATGTGTTTTTGTTTGTCCCACGTCCCCAGTGCACTATAAGGGTTGGATACTGTCAAGTACTGAGTCATGGCCTATCCCATCTTTTAACAATCGTAATACGTTACACTCTCCGTTTTTGCACATATTCTGTATATTATATTTTCTATGCTTTTATTGTACAAAGTTCAGTGGTGTAAAAATCCACATTTCACAAGAAACCATGAAATATTAAATATAGTTATAATTCTCTGTGAGACATGAATTTCATCATCATAATGACAGTCCCCAAACCAATCAGCAGAGCTTTACCATTATGAATTTATGAGACAAACGTATGTAAGTTAAGTGGCAAAGTATAACATATGTGGCACATTCTCTGAAAGTATGATTTGCATTCATTGCATCTAAAAAGAATTTGTTTTTTGAAATTAACAATTATTCATGAAATATTTCCAGTAAGTGCCCATTTGAAGACTTTGAAGAAAAACAGCTTTTTCACGTAAACACTCTAAAAAAAGACAAATACAAACTATATAATAGGTAATGTGTAATATGTCCTTTTTTGCCATCTCTGGGGTTTTGATGATATTTTTTGATGATACATTTTCAAAGCCATTCAGCTTTGACATTATAATTGTAATTGTATTTATATAGCACTTACTACCCCTGACGAGGCATCAAAGCGCTTTGTCGGCGAGTAGCAGGATCAGTGGTGAAATACTATAGGGAAATATTAAATTAATTTGAGCGGTTGACATGTTAGTCTGTTATTAGGATTGAAAAAGAATAGTGGAGGGATAGAAGAGAGAAGGGTGTGCATTTATATAGCGCTTGCTACCTCTGATGAGATGTTGAAACACTTTTCAGCAGGTAGCATGCTACTAGAAATAAGATGCGTATTGTGTAACTGAATAATATGGGCCTATTGTGCCATCAAAAACTTCTGGTGACATTTACAAACCACAAGGCTGACAGCCGAATGGTTTATAATGTCACTCAAAATCAGAGATGGTAATATAGGATCACATGACACATGTTACTCATTATGAATTTATTATATTACATGATTTGTTAACTGATTTTAGTACTCTTTAGATAGAGTTAGGTCATCTGAGGGTCATTTATTTACTATTCACTGAGACTGCAGATATATTATGTCTGTCAATGTTTTGAGATATGTGTGCTTTTATTGGTGATTCGGAAATCCACAAGGTTTCACTGTCCCTTGTTAACACTCTTGCGGGTCCAACGACCCAGTACTGGGTTTTCAGACAAGTGAGGGGTTCAACAGTACAGGAGGCCTTCCTGTGGTTTGCAGGCTCCAAGGTAGGGTCCATGTACCTCTGGGTGGTGCTGAAGTTCACGAACCCTGCCACAAAATGTTTTTTTTTCACCGACGGAGATCCCTTTGACCAAGTCTTTAAATTCTGTAATGAAGGTCATAACAGAGTTTTACAGTTGCAGATTATCCGCAAACCTAAAACATCTTTTAAAAGTTAATTTCTCAAATACTAAGGAATGGAGTTACACCAAATCAGGCAAAGACACTTCCTTGAGCAAAGTTCTATTTAAAGAAACGTTTTGTGTTATTTAATTGAATACTTTTTGCTGCACTCTGGAAGTTAAATTGAGAAATGTCACATTTTGATCCTCAAATGAAAGTGGTACCAGTGGGTCACTGGGACCATCCCTGGGGGAACTCCGTTTTTCCTCTCAGTGAAGTAAGAGGATTCCACACAAATTTTCTCCGTGGTGTAAACACAAATGATTTATTCTTATTGTTATTTCTCAACAAAGTTCATATTGTAGTATTCAATACTGCTCAATTAATAAGGCATCATTGTTTTGTCATGATATCCAATGCATTTCGGTCCATTATATAGCCCTTCATCAGGGAAAAACACTGTAAAGGAACGAAATGATAAATCATAATGTCACATGTTATCAAGTCATGATATCATTAGCAGTGATCTAAATAGTATAACTGTCATAGCGTGTGATGGCTCAAAACATAGTATTACTATTTGGCTTAGACATGGTTAGCATTCAGTACAATATTAATCATAAGCAGCCTGAACAACGAAAAAACGCTCTACAGCGTGCAACTTACATATCTGCCTTTACTTGTGGTTGTCTGTGTGCTGTAGGTAGAGATAAGGAACATGTCAGTGGTGACCGTTCTAGTTTTAGTCTTTATATCGGTCGGAGTTCGGCACTTAACTAACCTGTTTGCAGTTATTAGCGTTTCTCGCTCGCAGCATCATACGTTCTTCATCGTGTGTGGACGCCACTCAGTAAGGCGTTCACCATTACTTGTACTCGGTCAGTGTTGTTCGCGATCACGTGGTATGTAACCACTGTGAAAAGACTAGGTTGTCGGCATGCGCGCAAATTAAGTCTAGAAATAAGTAATCACTAAGCAAGTCGTTAAAACTAGCTTGGAGTTCTATTCGTATAATAAGTGTGATGTAAAATAACAAATAAACGGATTTGTGTAAAAAGTTGAAAACATTTTTGTGGTTGAATCGAACCCCATGTTGGAAGTAATATGGTAGACATGGTGTGTGTGCCTTAGTGTGGTGAGCCGTTGGGTTAGTGAATGTTGCAATGACAATATTACATAAGTACAGAACAAAAGCTAAAATCATCATGACTTTTAAATGTTCACAGTCATACCAAGTGGCATCAAGAGAGCAAGTTTATAGGTAACAAGAAAGCTCAATTCTATCATTGAGACCATTCGGTCTCTGGGTGCAAAGTTTATAAATCCAAAAGTTCTCTCTTTGAAGGAGATGTTTAGTGTTGTCTCTTCCCTCCATTTTTTTACATTTTCCAGAACCAGATATTTTAGTTGTGCAATGTTGTGTTTTTCTTCAGCAAAGTGTAATGCTAGCATAGATTTAGTATTTTTCAGTCGAATGTTGGATTTGTGTTCCGTTATTCTTACTTTGATGCGGCGTTCCGTCTTTCCTATATATAGTTTGCCACATGGGCATTTTACCCCATATATTACATTGGAAGTATTGCAGGTGGCATTTACTTTCAGTTTTATTTGGTTTCCTTGCCTTGGGTGATTGATGATATTGCCTTTAAGGACATTATTGCAGTGCCCACAATTCAGGCATGGTCTGGTGCCTTTAAACGTTTCCATGATCTGAGTTTTCTGTTGAATCATTTCTCCTAAATTCCTGGTTCTCGTGTAGGCAAATAAGGGTGGATCTTTAAAACAATCATTGAAGTCTGGTTCCAAGATGAGCATACTCCAGTGCTTGAGTATAATTCTCTTAAATTGTGTGCTTGCTGTAGAGAATTTGGAAATGGCCACAATTCTGGTTTGTTCTTTTTTGGTCTTAGGTTGTAATAATGTTCTCCTGTTTATCTGTCCAAGTTTAATTTTAGATTCATCGATGATATGTGTGGGGTATCCTCTCTGTTTAAATTTGTTCGCTATTTCCAATGTTCTCTGTTCCAATGTGGATTGATCTGAAGTGATCCTCTTGATTCTCGCCATTTGAGAGAAGGGTAAGTATTTTTTAAGGTTGTGCTCATGGAAGCTAGTATAGTGTAGCATGTTGTTTCTGTCCGTGCTTTTGACATGTAGGTCAGTCACTAGACCTTTCTGCATACGACTGATTTTAACGTCCAAAAAGGTGATTGTTGTGTCTGATGTTTGCCCAGTTAATTGTATTCTCTCATCAATATTGTTGAATTCAGTCAAAGCAAGTTGTAGATCTTCTTTTGAGCTTTTCCAAATGATGAATATATCATCAATGTACCTGATGAATACTCTCAAATTCTCACTCCATCTGGTTTTGGAAAGTATGTGTTCTTCTTCATAATTCTTCATGAAAAGGTTAGCGTATACCGGCGCTGCTGAATTGCCCATGGCAGTGCCCACTAGTTGCTGATACCACGAGTCTTTGTATTGAAAATAGCTTTGATATAATGAAAAGATCATTAGTTCCATTAGGAACGTTTGTAGGGAAACATCAAGATCGGTGTCCATAAGGGTTCTCTCTATTGCTTCAATACCCAAAGAGTGGGGTATACTAGTGTATAGGGAACATACGTCTGCCGTGCAAAGTATCAGTTGTTCCTCTGGTTGAATGGTGATGGTTTCCAATTTTGTCAAGAAATCAGTGGTGTCTTTAACGTAAGTGCTCAGGAAATTATCTATTAACGAAAAAATCATCTGTACAAAAGCGTACAAAGGTGGTGCAATAGTCATAATGAATCGGAACATGTATGAACAAAAAGTAACAGAACATGTCATGGATACTAATACATACATGAAATTGGACCACAACCCAACAAGGGAATTCATGCAAACGTTGAAAAATATCACTGAAAAGGCATATGACATGGGTACCATCAATGAAAGAACAAAAAAATTCCTTCTAAGAGAAAATCCAAAAAGCCCAACACTACACATGGTCCCCAAGATACACAAAAACCTAAATAATCCTCCACTACGACCTATAGTATCCACCAAGGGGAGCCTGCATGAACCCATAGGACAACTGTTAGATAAATACCTACAACCATCGGTCAAAAAGATGAGCACTTACGTTAAAGACACCACTGATTTCTTTTTTTTTTAAAACCTTTATTGTGCGAATAGAGGCATACAAATACGGGCCTACAACCAATCAGGCCGACCACGACGCATTATAAACACACATAAGTCAACATTGAAGTTCCCCGGCAGTCACCCAGTGGTATACAGGCAAGCAATCAAACATTAAGAGGCCGAATGTAACCGCTAGAAGCAGGATTACATAAGGTTAATTTTATAATATAGTAGGAAGTATAGCAGGATCAGTTGCAACTTTCGACATCTGAATTCCCATGGCGGCTATATGTAAAGCATCAATACAAAGGGGCCTTGATAAATAGAAGTAATAGCAGCAATTGACAGGAATCAACTTATGGTCACCCCGTTTCAGATCAGTTCCCACCACGGCCCGCCACACATCCGTCACTGCCTGAATACACGGATCAGAAGAAACAGAGCAGCAACGTAATAGCCATCCACTATACTAACCCAAATAAAGAGAAAAAGAGGGGAAGGGTAGAGAAAAGAATGTCAGAAAGAGGGAAAGAAAGAACGCTGCGCCACTGCACTCGCCCCACGGCGAATAAAGCACGCAGAACTGGAGGACCCGCTATCGGGGCAAGTCATGTAAGACATGCTATATGTGCAGTCAATATCGTGGAAGCGGGAAAGCGACCCCTTCACTATCAGCTAACACTCCATGGAAGACGCGCGCAGACACAGCGTCCCGATAAAGGGATACAAAAGAGCCATAGAACTAAAGAAAAAAACAACAACAGAAAGACCCCGTCCCTCCCACACCACCCTGCACCCCTGCAGAAGGCTACGGCCTACCCCCCCAGCAGCGTGCCTGTCGCCCTAAATAGAACCCAAAATATAGAAGAATCAGAAAGTAAGAAAAAGAACACAACAGTCCAAAAGAAAAAGAGAAGGGAAAGGGGAAGGGGATCCAGTGGGAGAGGAGATCTGCAATCGAAAATTCAGCTCCTACCCCCCGCCTTAACACAACTGAAACCCACATCAAAGCGAGAAAGACACAACCTCAAATATCAGGAACAGGAAAAGGAGTCGGTCATATTGTCACAGCTGCGGGTAGTCCTCATCTACGTACATTAACCAGTAGTCCGCCGAAGCAATTCTGTCTCACCCCTGTCCTTTCCTGATCATAGCTTTCGTGCGCAATAAAGTGGTAGGTAGCAAGCAGTTCGGCATGGAACGCACACAGGATCGAAACAAGGCAGGCCAAGGGTGCAGTCCAGAGGACCCCAGTCTCAAACAGCAAAGCAAGCAATGGCTGCAGCAGACCAGACTGTCAAGTAGCAACATCAGGAGCAGCAAACAGACTGGGTGCGGCCCGCCATCCAAAACAATGAGGTAACCCCCGCAGGGCAGCCGCGGGACCCCGCTAAAGCAGTTCGAATCAAACATCCGCCGAGCTCCCCAGCCAGACTAGCATGGACGGGTCCCAACGTGGGGCCCTCGCTCATGTTCGCCACAGTCGAAGCTTCCTGGAGATTCGGGGCCGCTGACAGACAGTCTCGTAGGTGCACGACGGCATCACTCTTCGCAGTAGCCGAGGGGGGCAAAGCAGCACACACCATCAGTCGAGCCGCATTCATGGGGGACGGGCCAACAGGCATGGCGGCAGTACCGCTGTCACGTGTAGCAGCGTCGAAGGCCATGGCCGCACGTAAAGAACATAGGGCGGCCAAGACATCACCGATCGTGGGCTCACGCCCACAAGCCTCAGCCATCGTGTGGTTCGACAAACTAGGTTCGCCGCCCCAGGCAGGTCCGGGACCCGGGGCGTCGGCGGCCATCTTGTCAGTGCAGCAGTGACTCTCCGCTCCTTAACCTCTGGACCGGGCTTTCGAATAAGGCCCACCGGAGTCTCCTCGAGCCCCAGCAATGGCAATCTTGGTGCAGAAAGATGGGCCACCAAAAAACAGGGGTCGCCGGCGCCACCGTCTCACGGGCGCCGCCCGCCGAATCCGGGCGAAGGGCTTCAAGATGGCCGGACAGTCGCCACCGGAACAACCGCACAACGGCCTCTTCAGCAGACCCCTCTCCTCCACCGGGGGCCGGCGTCAACACACCACTCCGGCCGACCGTCGCAGGCGAGTCCCCGGCCTGCACGCCGCGGAGGCTCCGGAACAAGCAAGGGCACAACTCCAGATCCGCGGCACCCAGGAGCCCCCGGGACGGACGGTAAGTGCTGGCAATGTTTCACCTTCCCATATTTAGCCGATTGTGTCTCCTCGGGGCAGGATGAGGTACAGGATATGCGTTTCAGGCAGGAAGGTTGACGGAGCCGAGCTACAGTGCGGCCATCACGGTCGAGAGCTTGGCTCCTCCCCCCCACCACTGATTTCTTGATAAAATTGGAAACCATCACCATTCAACCAGAGGAACAACTGATACTTTGCACGGCAGACGTATGTTCCCTATACACTAGTATACCCCACTCTTTGGGTATTGAAGCAATAGAGAGAACCCTTATGGACACCGATCTTGATGTTTCCCTACAAACGTTCCTAATGGAGCTAATGATCTTTTCATTATATCAAAGCTATTTTCAATACAAAGACTCATGGTACCAGCAACTAGTGGGCACTGCCATGGGCAATTCAGCAGCGCCGGAATACGCTAACCTTTTCATGAAGAATTATGAAGAAGAACACATACTTTCCAAAACCAGATGGAGTGAGAATTTGAGAGTATTCATCAGGTACATTGATGATATATTCATCATTTGGAAAAGCTCAAAAGAAGATCTACAACTTGCTTTGACTGAATTCAACAATATTGATGAGAGAATACAATTAACTTGGCAAATATCAGACACAACAATCACCTTTTTGGACGTTAAAATCAGTCGTACGCAGAAAGGTCTAGTGACTGACCTACATGTCAAAAGCACGGACAGAAACAACATGCTACACTATACTAGCTTCCATGAACACAAACTTAAAAAATACTTACCCTTCTCTCAAATGGGGAGAATCAAGAGGATCACTTCAGATCAATCCACATTGGAACAGAGAACATTGGAAATAGCGAACAAATTTAAACAGAGAGGATACCCCACACATATCATCGATGAATCTAAAATTAAACTTAGACAGATAAACAGGAGAACATTATTACAACCTAAGACCAAAAAAGAACAAACCAGAATTGTGGCCATTTCCAAATTCTCTACAGCAAGCACACAATTTAAAAGAATTATACTCAAGCACTGGAGTATGCTCCTCTTGGAACCAGACTTCAATGATTGTTTTAAAGATCCACCCTTATTTGCCTACACGAGAACCAGGAATTTAGGAGAAATGATTCAACAGAAAACTCAGATCATGGAAACGTTTAAAGGCACCAGACCATGCCTGAATTGTGGGCACTGCAATAATGTCCTTAAAGGCAATATCATCAATCACCCAAGGCAAGGAAACCAAATAAAACTGAAAGTAAATGCCACCTGCAATACTTCCAATGTAATATATGGGGTAAAATGCCCATGTGGCAAACTATATATAGGAAAGACGGAACGCCGCATCAAAGTAAGAATAACGGAACACAAATCCAACATTCGACTGAAAAATACTAAATCTATGCTAGCATTACACTTTGCTGAAGAAAAACACAACATTGCACAACTAAAATATCTGGTTCTGGAAAATGTAAAATAAATGGAGGGAAGAGACAACACTAAACATCTCCTTCAAGGAGAGAACTTTTGGATTTATAAACTTTGCACCCAGAGACCGAATGGTCTCAATGATAGAATTGAGATTTCTTGTTACCTATAAACTTGCTCTCTTGATGCCACTTGGTATGACTGTGAACATTTAAAAGTCATGATGATTTTAGCTTTTGTTCTGTACTTATGTAATATTGTCATTGCAACATTCACTAACCCAACGGCTCACCACACTAAGGCACACACACCATGTCTACCATATTACTTCCAACATGGGGTTCGATTCAACCACAAACAATTTTTTCAACTTTTTACACAAATCCGTTTATTTGTTATTTTACATCACACTTATTATACGAATAGAACTCCAAGCTAGTTTTAACGACTTGCTTAGTGATTACTAATTTCCAGACTCAATTTGCGCGCATGCCGACAACCTAATCTTTTCACAGTGGTTACATACCACGTGATCGCGAACAACACTGACAGAGTACAAGTAATGGCGAACGCCTTACTGAGTGGCGTCCACACACGATGAAGAACGTATGATGCTGCGAGCGAGAAACGCTAATAACTGCAAACAGGTTAGTTAAGTGCCGAACTCCGACCGATATAAAGCCTAAAACTAGAACGGTCACCACTGACATGTTCCTTATCTCTACCTACAGCACACAGACAACCACAAGTAAAGGCAGATATGTAAGTTGCACGCTGTAGAGCGTTTTTTCGTTGTTCAGGCTGCTTATGAATAATATTGTACTGAATGCTGACCATGTCTAAGCCAAATAGTAATACTATGTTTTGAGCCATCACACACTATGACAGTTATACTATTTAGATCACTGCTAATGATATCATGACTTGATAACATGTGACATTATGATTTATCATTTCGTTCCTTTACAGTTTTTTTCCCTGATGAAGGGCTATATAATGGCCCGAAATGCATTGGATATCATGACAAAACAATGATGCCTTATTAATTGAGCAGTATTGAATACTACAATATGAACTTTGTTGAGAAATAACAATAAGAATAAATCATTTGTGTTTACACCACGGAGAAAATTTGTGTGGAATCCTCTTATTTCACTGAGAGGAAAAACGAGTTCCCCCAGGGATGGTCCCAGTGACCCACTGGTACCACTTTCATTTGTTTTCATAGGGCGTTTTTCGGGGCTATAACGCCACCTGCGGAGAACCCAAAAAACAACAAACATTGAATAAAAGTTGCTGTGCATCCACCCACATCGCTTCGTTACATTTTGATCCTCCCCACCCCCCTATCATTTCAGGCTCTCGCTTGGCAGAGCTGCAGAAAACTTGTCATGAGAAACCCAAAGTGGATGCCCATTTTTTGGAGAGTTTCATGTAGATTTATGAACTGGCACCATACGAAGAGCCATGTCTTCAGCTTCTTGTGAAACTCATCAAGTGAGGAGGAGGCTCTGTATTCCAAAGGTAACATATCTATAACCTTTGGTTGTTAGTGTAAAAAAAACATATGTGTGTTTTTCTTTGGTAAGGAGGAAGAAGAGGCGAGTGCACAACTCTCCAAGTCCAACCAGAACAGAGTTAGATTCAATCCCCAGAATAGAACTACTGAAGATTTAGCAGCACTACTGAGGTCTTTTTTAGGCCAGAACCAGAGAGGCAATTGAGGGGGTGGCCAGGGAGGAAGAGGCAGGGCACGCCACAACACAGAGCAAACATGGCAGGTGTAATCACCCCAGATATCTTGCAGCAGAGGCAGGAAGTCCCTGTGAGCGACATAGTGGTCAATCTGTCTAACCACCGACTTACTGCTGGGGAGCTACAGGTTTTAAACAAAGGCCTTGGCTATGTGCCAACACCCAAACATGATAATTTCAAGTTTAGGACAGAGTTTTATGAATTAATGAGGAAGATCAAACTCCAAACTTTTTTTGCGGACAGGAGTCATGATCCTCCATCGGTGTTTTCAATGAATTTAGACTATCCCTAACAGTTTTGCCCCCCAAGTTCCTCTGTGGGTCCAGAAGTTCTGGTTTTTGAACAGCAGGTGCCTCAAGATATCACAGCTTTAGAGCAGTCTGAGAGTCAGCACACTTTTAACAACATGAGTCATAATGATTGGCAAACAATAAAATCCCTTCAAGATAATGAGACGATAACCATAAAATTGACCGATAAAGGTGGTACAGTGGTTGTGATGAATACCAAGGATTATGAGGCAGAAATCTTTAGACTATTGGGGTCACATGAGAATTATCACCCGCTGATGCGGGACGCGACTGGGGAACTCCAAGACCTTATCAGGGCCATGGTGGCAAATGCCAAAGAAAATAAGTGGATTACCCACAAGAAAGCTGATTTCCTTGTGAATCCTAAACCCAGGATGCCAGCATTTTACATCTTGCCAAAAACTCATAAGGCACAGCTGCCACCCCCTGGTCACCCAATAGTGTTGGGTATTCGATCAGTCCTGGAGCCGTTGTCCCAGTTTGCTGATTTTTTGTAAGGGAGTCTGTCATAATTCAAGCTTCATATGTCCAAGATACCACTGATGTCCTTAACATTCTGGACACGGTGGAGTACGATCCTGAACACCAGTTTTTGGTGACAATAGACATTGAATCTCTATAAACCAGCATACCCCAAGACGCCATGCTGGTGGCAACAGCACAAGCTCTTGGTGCTTGTGAATGGTTCTACGACACACCGCAGTCATTTGTGTTGCAGTGTGTGGAGTTGGCTCTGACCAGAAATTTCTTTGGCTACAAGAACTAGCTGTACTTGCCGGTGTCCGGGACCTCCATGGGGGCTACTTTTGCACCCAGCTTGGCCAGCATTTAGATCGGCCAGTTCGAAAAGAACTTCATCCATCACATCTACAACCCCTTCCAACAGAACATCTACACTTGGTAGAGGTGTATTGATGATGTGATATGTATCTGGACTGGGCCTGAAACTGGATTGTTGGACTTCCTGAAATGACTCAATGAGTAGGACAGGTGCCTTATTTTTACATGGACCATAAGTAGGCACACTTCTACCTACCTGAATCTGGACATCACTGCAGTGGACAATAAACTCTCCACCAGAAACCAACTGACAGGAACTCACAGTACGTCAACGCAAAAGTATATGGAGCTGTCTGAGGACCTGGTATTCAAACTTGAAAACAGAGCCTATCCCACTAAGGTTGTGAAAAGAGCCCAAAAGAGAGCTCTTAACAACCAGCACTGCTTTACTGGAAAGGAATGAGAGGCAGATGGAGAATTGCTTGCCAGTTGTTATGACCTTTGACCCAATGTCGACAAGAATTCGGCAAATCATTGAAAACATTGGTCATTGTTAAATACGAGTTAATTCAAAATGCCGCCCCAAGGTTTGCATTTAGGAGAGCGTCCAATTTGCGAGATCGGCTGGTTCACACCCGCCCCATTAATGTACTAAAGAATCCAGCATTCCGTCTAACAGAGACAACAAAAAGAGTGCAGTTGGCTAACGGAAAGATATTGCACCTGAATAAGTTTAGCAATTGTAACACCACCAATGTGATATATAGGATAACCTGTTCTTGCGGACTGCATTATATTGGTCTAACATCCAGTGAAATAAGTGAGGATTCAGGAACATATTAGCACACTGAAGTCAGGAAAACTAACTACACGCCTGGTCCGCCATTTTCAAGAACAGCGACACAACTTTAGGGACGTCAGATGGACGGTGCTAGAAAGAGTAGTTGGAGATGCACACAATGTGGAAAACATACTGACTAGGAAGAAGGCACGTTGGATTTCCTCAGAGAGGACGGACGACATGGGCCTGAACGACTTTATTGAATGGAATAAATTGGGCAGGTAGTTGTTGCATGGTTTGGGTTAAAGGTATTTCCTGTGTGCTGGTTCCATAAGTATTGGAATATTCCTAATAAAATGTCTGTAGCAAAACCTTGGATGGCAGTGATGGTGGTTTTTGCCTACATCAATGCAATGTTTCTGTTGATATAAAGAGTAATCTGGACAGGACCCTGATTAGTAGCTCCTGTTTTCATATTTTACCCACGGTACCTGCATGTTGCAAGGAGGGCCTCCGGGTGTGTAGTCGTGGAATTTTGCTGAAAATGTATTATGCATAAGTATTGTGCTGGCTGTGGGGTCCTCCCGATGCAGGTTTTAACGGTTGCGCATTCTGGGTAATTAAATCACCACCTTGTTTTCATGGAGGGTTGCCATTATGTTTTTCTGTGAAGCAAGCTGTTGCATATTGTGGACATAATAAAAACTTCAGCATTAGAAAACACTTCCACTTTATAATTTCAAGATGGCGCCTACAAATGTTTCCCGAATTTGGTCACAATGACAAGAGGTTAGTGGGAGTGGCTATGTAGGGCCTTCCGGAGCATGCTCTTGAAGTAGAGCGCGGTTGCGACGGGTGTCTGAGCAGAGCTAAGCCAGACTCACATCCCTACGTGGTAAGAGTGTGTATGTGCCTTGTTTTAGGGTGGTGAGAATGCCCGCCAGTCCTCGCAATGCATGAGGCGAGGCCGTGTGAATACTGGGGCATTTTAGTGTGAATGGTCTGAGGATCGAAGTTATGTGACTCTCTTTAATACATTGGAACACAAGCGTACAAGGGGGTTTAAGAGAGAACAGTGCCTGACAGGCGCAGTGGTGGTCAACACATTACTAACAAATAATTTATTCTACCACGTATACCCCATTGTCAGTTGGAGTATTTTACTATACTGAGCAGAATGAACTAGTGTAAGAGGGATAAATACTGCGCTTAATACAGGGATTATGTCAAATAATGAACAAAGTGCATATACCCACAGGTTGACGAGCAGCAACTGCATGTGTATACAGGGGCGGTGAATAACGATTGGAGAACACCCCCCAGGAGGTGGGTTGCTAGTATGAATGCAGATGGCAACCAACTGGTAAATATACTGTGATTACTGAGCAATATATGTTGCTCGTTGGGCAAACGTGCCTGGTAACATTTTAATGTTTTAGGATGTCCTTACTGTATGGCATTGTCTTTTTCTCTTCTTTCTTCTGTTTGTCAGTCACCCCAGGCTCAGAATGAAACACTAGTGAGGTAAAGACTGGCCCGAGCCCTGATGAAATTGCAGCAAGCCATTTGGAAATGAAACATGTCGGCCTTCCCTAATTGAAGTGGTCTGCAACATTGTGTTTTCCTTTTTTTAACCTGAGTGGGTTCACGGCATCCACGGCATCTTTGCGAGTGAGTCCCAATTTATTTTAGCTTGGAGAAGCGAGTTTACCTTTTCTCTCACTACGGGGTCTTAGTGGGATAGTACACAACAAGCACTTATTGTGCATCCTTTCACATATGACTATTTGTTCCTTCTTTCTTTCTTTCTACACCTCCTAAAACTTATATTTGACACTTATTTCATTTCTTTACGGTCTTGAAAGTCACCAATGATGAAAAACGTGAGTACCTACCAGCAGCTGGTGATGCTTACGTGAGGTATTTTCAGACCTTTCACAAATTATTTCTTGTATACACTAACACGTGGGGGTACAAGTGGGGTGGATTGACAAACATGTAAATTTGGACACCAAGGTCTGGCATTCTTCAAAAGCCAGCTGGACCCCAGGAAAGATTACGTGTCCATGTACAACCAGGTCTTTTTTGATATATTAATGTTATGAGTGGAGGGCGACCTGATTGGTAATTCCCTCTCAAGCTCCGTATTGTGGATGCTAACACTTCAAACCAGGAAGTGTTGGCAGCCATCTTTTGACTCGGTTGAACTGAGTCACATGCAAAATCTTTAAAAAAAGAAAAGGGTGCAGGGTAGAAATACCCTGACCCCCTCGGCCTGTTGAGGGGGTCTCATAAGAACCCCCGGGCCGAAGAAAGCATTGAATTCCTTTTTTTTCCGGAGGGAGTCACGTTAGATCCACGAATATGAGGGGTAGTTGGCCCCCAAGGATGTCCTTGGGGGACCAACTACCCCTCCTGTTACCTCCAGTAAGTCCCACACAGCAGGACTGCTGAGAAGTTGTCAGATACCACGCCCCCTTTCTCCACCATTCTGCAAACATGTTTCCTGGAGCACTACTAGTTCGGGGATAAAATCCCCTTGGTTCCAGAGGACCATGGGGCCAAGAAGCCCTCCTGGTACCTCCTATAAGTCCTTTGCAGTGGAATTCCTGAGAGCTAGTTGAATGCCCAGCCCCCTTTCTGCACCACTCTACAAACATGACTGCTGGTTAAAAAACCTTAGAAATTCAAACAAAAAAACAAAGGTTACCAGGACGTTATAGTTAGGGATTAGCATTTAAAAAAACCTTAGAAATTGACTGAAAAATACTAAAATTACAAGGACGTTATAGATAGCAAATAGAATTTTTTTTAAACATAGAAATTTACTAAAGAAAACTAAGGTTACAGGGACGTTATAGTGTCAGATTTTACTCAAGCAAAACCAGAGAAATTCAGCCATTATACGTACATGAACTATCTATAACCTGCGCCCCTGCAATGCACTGCACTGCTTATAACTTCACATCTTACATCATTCATGACATGGTCAGTGACATCACTGATGACATCATCCGCAACATATCTGAGTGAGCCATAGAACTACCTCCACACCTAGACACTCACACATACAATCGATCACACAGCCACTTACTCACCCAAACAGTTACACACACACACACTTACTTACTTGTACAAATAGTAACACATACTCACTCACCTATACAGTTAGTGAAAGAGGTATGAACTCATCCATATAGCCACTCTCATATTCAGTAACTCACACATACAGTCACTCATATACCCCAACACTCACCTATACTGCCCTTCGCATACCCAGTTACTCATCATACTGATACATGCACTCAATCACCGACACAGCCATACAGACCCTCACTCATCCATACAGCTTCTGAGACATGCACACAGTACCCGATACAGCCACTGACTCACCCACTCACTCATCCATACAGGCAGTCACTTACCTCCTAACTATAACTCGTTCCCCGCCACTGTAAATGCTGCAGTGATATTATCAATGATGTGATATAAGATGTCATGACTGATGTAAGATGTGGGGTAATTAGCAGTGCATGGTGAGGATGCTTGTTATAGTAACTTACAGTGAGTTATAGTTTCTTGAGATAACTATAACTATAACTTTTGAATTTCTGTGGTTGTATGTGTGTAGAATTTGATCCTAACTATAATGTCCCTGAACCTTTGTTTTTTGTGTGAATTGCTACGTTTTCTTTAATTCTATTTCCTTATTATAATGTCCTGGTAACATTTGTTTTTTTTTCTGTGAATTTCTGCATTTGTTTAATGCTATTTCCTAACCATAATTTCCCAGAAAACGTTGTATTTTTCCATGAATTTCTATTTTTTTTTAAAGTAAAGTCATTTTTAATTGCAATACGTTAATTTAACCGCCACTGCACACAGCCTTTGGCTGTCTGCTGCAGTGGGTTGGACACAGGGCCTCGCCTGCGGCCACCCCCTCCCTATGCAACCAACCCTACACTGTGCACAGCCTTTGGCCATGAAAAGTGGGGGGTTGACCACATGGCTTGGCATATGGCCAGACCCTATAACTAACTCCCCAATGTCAGCCAGCCCACAGGCTCCCTTCCTGGGTAGCTTCTGTCCCCAGGACCCCATCCCTCCATGCCCAGCAACATTTTTTGTAGGAGGGAGCATAGGGACCCCCTCCCTGGGTCGCTTTCAGCCCAGGGACCCCATCCCCCTGCAACTTATTTAAGAGAGAGGGAGGAACACAGCCCCCCACCCCATATGGATTTTAGCCACGGTGATTCCATCCCCCGGGACCCGGACGCCTCCCCCGGCCAATTTTGTCCCCAGGGACCCCATACTCTTGGGCCTGGCAAACAAAGTGTGTGTGCCCTGGTGCCCACCCAGGGCAATCACCACACTTTCATTGGGGACTTAAGTTCCCCATGGCTCCAGCTGGCTCTCAGCCTCCAGTGGGAGCCAGTAATTGCTCCCACCAGCAGGGAGGAGCTAAAAAAATCCTGCTGTTCCATGCGGGTGGGAGCAACATTTCATCTGTTTCCCTGCTTGCTTCAGTGCGGGCAGGGAAACAGATGAAAAGTCCACGCCCAGCGGGCGGTAGCATTTTTCATGCTCCCGCCTGCTGGAAGGTGACTTGGTGTATCTATCATCTTTAAAAACAAGGAAAAAAAATCACTCTACATGTACATTTATGTCCAGTGATGCCAATAGGATATTGGCCAATCGATACTGCACTGGAATATGCGTGTAATTTTTCAATAATATTTTTAATGTTTGGTGTGTATGGGTACTCTTAGTACGAGTGGGTTTGATTGACTAATTGTGAGGATGTGGATGTTTATTAGTTTTGATTTTGTGTCCACAGGGAGCTCATAAGTATCTGTATATATGTGTTTAATTTGATTAATGTAAAAATGTATAAGAATACATATTGAAGAAGTAAAATATAAATGGAATTGGTCTGACTTATGACTTTAAATATTTAAAGAATAATTCATGCTTCAAATTCAATGGAAAGCGTTAGTTTTGCTTCATTGTGATAATTTTGCTCACTGATGCAGCAAAAACACTGAATGGATTCCACTAAATTTTGCATGATTTAACTTCATTCAGATATTCTCTGATTTCACTAATCGCCATACTCTATATACCACACTGCAAATGGCATATATAAACAAGCATTTGCAATCCAATAGGTTTTGCATTTGTGAGATTTAGCGCTATTGGTGTTATAAACATGAAAATGGGTGCAGTGCCTGTATACATAAAACGTATGCACGAGGCTGATCGTGAAGCTGGCACCATGGTAATTAAAAAAGATCATAAAAGCGGGAGCCATGCTAAATATAATGCATGGCACCCATGTACATAAAAGTAATGCGGTACAGAGAAGGCAGCTTTGCTCAACACTATATCACTAATGCAAAGTTATGCGGTACAGAGAAAAATGAGAGCGGTCGGAATGCTAAAACATGAAGTTCGGAGCCCATGGCCATACAAGTTATGCACACGTCTGCCTTTAAAGCAGGCACCGTGGTGATAACAAAAACAGCGCTAGGTACTTGGAACAGGCACTCACACCACACAGTAACACTAGCAAGAAATAAAACAAGACATCTCCATAGGAACACATAAACACACACAAGTGTAAGGAAACTGTAGTTGGCTGGTGCTCCTGAGCTAAAAACAGTAGTGATGAATTGGGATCGCCAACCAATTAGGAGCCACAAAATAAAAAGCAACGCAGGATTGAACTAATTGCAAGCAGCAGGAGGAATTACACTCTATATAGCGATTACAGCAGGTCTTTCAGACAGCACATGCGCGCTGCCAAGGCACGACTTCAAAAGCCTATCTGCCAAGAGCACAATATGGCAGGTGGTGTAAAGTATGGTGTGTGTTCTTCATCGCATAACATAGCTGATGAATTTCAAAGTCTTTTGGGGTTTGTGTTTACTGAGCCATAATTACCTTTTGACTTTGCACATACATACATATATGTAACATATAAACACAACATGTATATTGTATAATATTGTGCCACTGGTTGTTGTGGAAGGAGGCCAGGTTGGCAATGGCTTGGAAGTAGGAGTTACGAGAGAGGGTGTCAGCAGCTGCAAAAGGAGGAGGTGGCACTTCAAGGCGCTCTTCTATCTCGAGAGGGTGGAGGCTGCTCATTGTTGGTCGAGGAGCATATTCTAGGATCATCACTGAATCACCATCTAGGATATTATGTCTCTAATTCTGGAGGTAACTTGAAAATTACGTTACAAACAAACACAATAAAGTACACAGCAAAATTAAAGGCCATACTAAACAATATCTTCTTACATAAATCTAAACCCGCACGTAATCCTGTCATCACGTGCTTGCCTCTAGACATGCCAGGTCTTGAGTTAAAATATACCCCCCCTTCTAAAGTAGGTCAGATGCCAATATTGCTAGCGTGGAAAATTGGACGAAGTCCAATTTGGTCCAGATAGATATTCTTTTACTGTTTTTAATTTTTGAGTCGTTATTATTGTAGTCTACATTCTCTTTTACTTTACCTTCAAATGGAGAAAAAAACTGAACAGGGAACCCATAATGGTGTCTGTGATACACCTTGAGTCTGACGAAGATAGACTCAGAAATGTAAACCCTTACCCTTGAGGGCAACAAGAAGGGGCAATATATTATTGAGACACTTTTTTAATGATTTTATAGCAATAAACATAATACGGAGATGGAAGTAGGTGCGGGCCAGGAAAAACCTCAAAATCCATATTTAAAAATTGTGAATCGACGCATGGAACACCAGGGCAGTGGAGGGAAAAAGAATAAGTGTAGCCGAGTTAAGAACAGCTGTGATCGTCACAAGGAAGCATCAGCAGTATGCAAGCAAGGTGCTGGGCTAGTGCCAGAGACCACAACACATATCTGTATTTACAGAAGGCTGGGGTTTGGTCAGACTGCAAACTCTTTACTGTCAGGAAGAAGTAGAATTTAAAGCTCAGTTGCAGTCTAACTTAAGAATATGTGGACAACACCACTTCCAAAAAACACAGAGTGGGACCTCTATGACTTGCTCTGTTAGAAGCTCACTTCTAGCACTCTCTGATCACCTCTAGAGAAGCAGGGACCCCCTTGATTCCCTCCATATTGACGCACATGCGGACACCA
Organism: Lissotriton vulgaris; assembly: GCF_964263255.1. Classification (NCBI taxonomy): domain Eukaryota; kingdom Metazoa; phylum Chordata; class Amphibia; order Caudata; family Salamandridae; genus Lissotriton; species Lissotriton vulgaris. The sequence continues at coordinate 137,794,236 of NC_141697.1, read as the reverse complement.
ATCAGCTTTTAGATGAGTTTCGATCTGACTATAGCACTCAACAGGTACTCGCCTGCATTAGGGAAGTCCAATCCAAAGCCTGACTCAGACCTACATTTACAATGCAATGGTCTCGGCATTGTTAAAGTTAGAGCTATTGGCATTGCTCATGAGATTATTTTTATTTATGTTTTTGTTTTTAAAACATAAATAAATGGCATTGTCATTTACAATGCCAATAGCTTAATCGTTCGCAAATGCGAGACCTATTGCATTTGCACCCACACAGAGCCACATACACAAAGCCACCCACACACACATACAGAGCCACCCACACAGTCATTCATATAGAGCCACCCACACACACATAAAGCCACCCACACACAGAGAGCCACCTACACACACACAGAGCCATCCACACACACACACAGAGCCACCCACACACACACACAGAGCCACCCACACACACATAGAGCCACCCACACACACACAGAGCCACCCACACGCACACACAGAGCCACCCACACACACACAAGAGCCACCCACACACACACAGAGCCACCCACACACACACAGAGCCACCCACACACACACAGAGCCACCTACAAAAAAAGCTACACACACAGACAGACAGAGCCCAACACACAGAGCCGCACAGACAGAGCCCAACACACAGAGCCCAACACACAGAGCCCAACACACAAACAGACCCCAAAATACACACAGACCCCAAAACACACACAGACCCCAAAACACACACAGACCCCAAAACACACACAGAGCCCAACACACACAGAGCCCAACACACACACCAAGAAATTAATTTCCTTTGAAGCAATTTGACATTGATTTGGGGGATTTATAAGAATTGTGCAACACACTTATTTGAGACACTGCTGATGAACAAAAATTAGGGACCATGAAAAACAGCAGCTCCCTAGCAAACAAGCAAGAGGTGTGTATATACGCAGGTCTTGCTATAGCTGCTAAAGAACGACTGAAGATTTGATGAGCACCTATAGTATTTGCAAGAGTTAGAGTTACACAACTTACATCAATTTCTAAAATTCTTAGATCAAACTAAAAAGGTCTTCCAAAAATGTGGCGCTTCATGAATTCTGGAGAGATACAAATCTCTCATAGCAGATCTAGTTGTGCAGGAGATAGTAGTACCGTGCTTCTGTGGAATTATTAGCAATGCTTATACATTCAACACAGGTGTTAAATGATCTCCTTTACGAACCGGGAATTAGGAAAGAACTACATTTTAAAAATGGTTCTTAGCTTTGTTGCTGTCATAATCGTATCCAAAATTACATTATCCAGTTGGATTATGCAAAGTTAGATGTATGACAAATGATGACCCTTGCAAAGGGGCACTGTCGAATTTGGATTGGCTCCCCTCAAACAGACAAATTCCAAAAGTTCCTAGTGTTTTGGCTTATGTGGACACGTACCTTTCTGAAGCAAGAGTTGAAAAAGAACCCCTCTGGTGTATTTGGATGTATTAAACCACGCGGAACATAACACGGGATAATTTATGAAATTTAGATATGCAGAGTAACCATTGCCATTTAGAAAAAGCATTCAGGAATTCATGCCACCATGCTATGTCTGAGGGCTATTCAATTTCGTTGAAAGATAGATTTAACTTCGATAGGCCAATTAACAATAATGTAAAATTTAAAAATGATATACACAGTAGTAAGAGGGTGGATTTGTGGCATCTAAAATACAGGTGCACCTACGGTACCGGTTCAACCGAATGGGTTAAAAAAAAACATTCTGCCAATACGTGTGCCGTTGTTCTAGAGCAACCACTATCCAGTCTGCTGCTAAGTTACCACTATGTTACCTAACAGTGTCAGTGTAATTTTGGAGTGTCGCTATAGGGTCCTGTGAGTGAAAACCAAAGAAGTTGCTGCTGTCAAAACTCTATACTTATTTACCAATGGTTAAAATCCAAAAGCTGTCATGTACACGATAACCACTTTGCCATGTAAGCAGCAAGGAATAAAACCCCTTAGATGCAAAGGGGCCTGGTGTCATGAGTTACGCCTTTGTCCGGCCCAAGATTCGTACCCATAAACAAGGTCGGATTGGGACAGAAGACAGCAGGCACCAAAATAAACATGCCTCCCTGTTAGTGAATCACACAGCTTAAACAAGCACATGCAAAGCAATGGAGTGCCGGACAGAGGTCGAGTGTAGAGATGGTGGTAGAGTGCCGGACGGAGGTCTTAACTGTCCTGCACCTCTGCCCCTTCCTCTTTCTGCCCCTCTCTGATGCCTGTCCGCTACCTTTAATCACTTTCCAACCCGTGTGCCCTCCCCGTTCCCTGTCATTTACCTCTGCCCTGTTCCTGCCCTGGCTCCTCGTGCCCTGCCCTGTTTCTGCCCTCGCTCCTCATGCCCTGCTTCTCCCTGCCCCTCTCCTGCCCCTGAGTGCCCGAACCTGTAGCTCAGCGGCGGCGCTCTCTCCACAGTCCAGTGAATCACATCCTCTGCCCAGGACTGTCCCAGATAACAAGGGCCGGGGGGTGTGTGAATGGACGAGCACTTGGGGGCCTTTCAGAAACAAAAGTGACACTCGGAGGGAGAGCGTGGCGGAGGGGGCGGGTGTAGGAAAGGCCAAAATGAGAGTAGAGTCACCAGAGCACATCCAGAAACAAGCACTTAATAAGGTCCATAAAAAAAACACGTTCCAGTACTCGCTGGAATTGGGGGCTGGAATCAAGGGGAGTAAGAGTAAGTGCATAGTGACAGTGAAGATCCATCGTTCTTTTCTATCAACAACTGTGCCAATATACATGTATAGGGACTGGGGTTTCTAGACTTCAGACCAGTAAATCACTTGCTCTAATGTATGCCCCGAGCACGTAATCCAGCCAGAGCGGACGCGCTTAGATGCTGGAACCTGAATAACTGCACTTCTTTGACTACAAGAGACAAGGAGCCTCAGAAGGACTCACTGCCAACTAAATAGTGCAAGTTAAATTAACGCCGTGATGGCGAGGATGTGACATGTTCAAAATAACACATAGTGTCTGCAGAAAGTGGTATATGGAACTTAAGTACCAAAACAATCGTTACAGCAACATTTCCTCCTACCTGGGTATTCCAATGTGCCCCCTAATCCTAAAGACGCCAGCCTAACGTCATTTGACCAGCAAAATGAAAGCCGTTTAAACCCACCCTCAGGGTATGCCATTTCCACGTAGTTTGAACACACATATGGACATGTCTCTTCCTGGAATGGGGCGGGAGGAGTCCACAACGGCTTCATACTCCTGAAATGCTGGTAATCGGTATGGCAGGCACAGCCTGGCCTGGCACGGATTTCTCCCTTACACTACCAGTCTTTGAAATACGCGGCAGTCTCGCGTCACATCTGGGCATACAAAGACCAGCGACTTCAAGCGCAGCTAGCTTCGATGCCAGGCCTCCTCCGAGCAGGCAGACCAGCAAAGCTGTTTCTCATTTCTTCCCTGCAAATGCCGGGAGGGAGCCAGCACGGCATTCCTGGGAGTTCAGACCACAGACGAGTTCCTGACCTTTCTGCTTCAGACAACTGAGCCCTCTGCTACCCCTCCTCCGCACGAGCCCCGTCAGCAGCCCACGCAGGCCCGAGGCCGAGTCTCGGCACCGAGGCGAGTCTCGGCACCGAGGCTCCTGTCGCGGTGACCGCGCGCTGTAGCCTCTTCCTTCCTAACTGCCTCCTGCGCCACGTGCCGCGAACCGCGCAGAGCAAAAGAGAAGTTCTTGCAGCGCGTGCACTAATTCCCTTCCGCACGCCCACCCGCAGGAACTAGGCTCCCGCCGCAGCTCTTGGCATGCAATCCATCACTCACAAAGCAAACTTTTCTTGCTTAGATTTCGGGGGCCAGGCTCCCGATCGAACGGACCGCAATCATACCACCCGCCCGCCCCAGCTCCATGAAAAAATGGCGGCCGCAAACATCCTGAAGAGAAAAAAAAAGGAAACACCCACAATGGGCCCACCTCTTTATGACGGCAAAAAAGGGGCGGGACTTAAAAAAAACACAGAAACCCCCACGAATCTGCTCCCACAATGATTGACACATCTCTCTTCCAATGGCTAGCCTCCATTTATGGAGCTAGCCAATGGAAGAGAGAGGCGGGTTAAAGCACAGTACTGGAAAACAAAAATTCTCGGCTGCCCGACACTGCTGAGCAGTGTATGCTAGGCTGAGACCTAAAAAGAGCGAATTGGGGCGTGGTTTTTCCCTCTATTAGGGAGAAGTGGCCGAAAAGCTGAGTGAGTCGCCCTAAGCTGGCTCTTACCTACTTCAGGGAGGAGTGACTTAACATTTGAATGAGCGTCTTTGGACTGGCTGTTACCGACAAAAGAGGGGAGTGAACAAAGCTTTACGTTGTAAGTTCTCAACTAATTGAATGTATATTCAATTAGTTGAGTACTTTGAATGAGAGGTTCTGAACTGGCTGTTACCTGCAGTAGGGAGGAGTGAACAAAGTCCGAGTTGTGGCCCTCACCTGTCCTCCATTGGAGAGGAGTGACTGAGGTCTGGGTGAGAGCACTCAGAAGCATGTCTTCCGAGACCCCTTCTCAGACAGTTACGCATCAGATTACCTTCAGAAGAGGACTGGTAGACAGTTTGGCTTGACGCTTTAAAATGATTCTAGTGTTTTCGCCAATCATGGCCAACATAATAAATTGGCTCTTTTTCACGAATGTAAAGATCGTTTCCAGTGGAGTTCCAGAGTTTAACGCCATTTTGTTGAGCATTTTTATTTAGCCGTCTCGTCATTAACAGAGGGACTCATATGTTCTCTGTGCAACCTCATTCAAGCTGAAAAATATGTTATAGCCACTGCATGTGGAGAAGTGTGGCTCAATGGTTAGAGCGGCAGACCCTGATGCTGAGGTCTGGTGCGGGACCAGGGTTCAATGGTCTTGGGCTCAATTTCCTCGGACCTGATAATTCGCGCCTCGGTGCCTATTCTAATCATGGGCCCCACTCTGCAACTCTAGCCAATAGCTTGTTTAATCTCCACAACGGCCTCAACAGGGCTAGGATGCCTGGCTTCACCTTGGGGGTGCCCAGGAGTGGACGCCTCACAGGGAAAAGCCAGGAAGTGTTCCACAGCGGTATGCGTACAGCGCCAGGAAACCCTGGTTGGGGTATAAATGTGCTTTACAAATACAAATTCATTTCATAGGGATCTGCACTCGTAGGCTTTATAAGGGCGGGTTTACTGTGTCCCAACCAAAAGGTTTGTCCTGTGCATGCTTTATGAAGATCAAGGCTTTACCCTACCAGTTATTCTATGGAGTTGGAACATCTTTATTCAAGTCACTTTAATGGATGTTGAGCACATTCCTTAGAGTATTTCAGAGACTGTTTCCTCCTTCTACATGACGTTAACAATTTGCAATCTGCAAGCGTGAACATCAAATCTTGGAAGGGTTTACAACAGGTGCTGCTTGTTCCTTTTCACTGCCTGCTTCGTACTCCTTCGAGTCCTCTCAGCTGCATGTTATGGGCTTATCCTTTACAGTCCGGTGCAAATGTGGTTTTGAAATCGTGAAAGTTGTAATACGAGGGTTCAAAGGGTACAAAACCACAGCACTTTGAGTGCATCCTTCAGGGTTTGAGTGGCACCGTAATTGCATGTTTTTCTGAATAATTTTTTCATTGCTCTTATGTCACTAGACATTATCTTGTCCCTCCATGGCTTTGTGACAGGCAAAACACCGGTGCAGTTGTATAACAGCTTGTGTGATGTCCACACAGATGTGAAATGTGCAGATGTGACCATGTAATGTCAGGAAGAAACATTATAATAGCGGATTATGAGTTTGTCCAGAGCAAAGTATTTGTTGTGTTAACTTTGAGTCATACCATGATTTCGCCTACATGGGAAACACTTTTTTTGCTGGAGTAGGAACTCTCCGGTGAGTGGATGTGTGCACTGACGTCACACTCTGGAGGCACGCCAATCACCGACATGTCGAATGGAGGCTTGCTAGTAGGTAGTCCAGTTGATGGCTGACCTTTCAAGCGGTGTTATGCTAAAGCCAGCAAGTCGATCACTCTGCTGTCTAATGGGGATTTAATTGTTTGTAGCGCAGTTCATGGCTGACCTTTCAGGCGCTGGCACAGTCATTGGAAGACATCAATCACGCTATTGTCCAAAGGGGTCATAATTAAGCCGCTCACTTCCTGGGAGTTCGTTCAAGTGCTGTTATGGTCGCTGGGTGCCCTGGTAACAATGCACACACGGCCATTAACGCCTGCTGGAATAGGAACAGCTCTAATGTGAGCACAGCTCTGGAAGAAAGGTCCATGAACAGCAACAGCAGGTGACTCAAACCAGGAATATCAGGAGGCAGAGAAGGGCCTCGCACAAATAAACCAGCATTGTCAAAGCCAACAGACCTATCACAGGTAGTAAATATAGCGAGGAGTGCGATTTGGCATGGGATAGTGGTGCCTTATAAGGTGAAGCACAAAGAACTGTTTCTCTGCACCAGGTTGATTGGGCGTTGGTTGTAGTGTGGCCTGGATGGGTGGTTTTGGGTGAGCGGTGTGAGTGTGTTGCTGTGCTCAGGTATGAGGTTTCGTGAAGAGTGTGAGACTTGATGCAGTCACACATACCTACTATTTCGGGAGTGATTAGCATATTAATATCACAATGTAACAAAATGCATAGCATGTGGATAAAAGAAGTGACATGACACAACATTTGGAATCTCTGTTAAATAAGCAGGGAGAATAGAGTGCAGGTGCCAAGAAGTAGTACAGCCCATGAGGCACTGGTGAACACCTAGTGTATACACACACCGCACAACGGAGAGCCTAACCTTGGAACCACTGTGCGTACCACAACAGGGTACACGCAGTGCAAGATTCACCCTGAAACAACAGCAACGCAACCGCTGGAGTCACTGATGAACAACTGGTATATATACACTGCACAAAGCAGAGCCTAACCTTGGAAGCACTTTTTTGTTATCAAAACACGGTACATGCAGTGCAAGGTTCACCCTGAAGCCTAACCTTTGAACCATCGTATGTACCACAACATGGTACACAGAGTGCAAGTTTCACCCTGAAGCAGCTGAGACACAACCGCTGCAGTCACTGATAAACACCTAGTATATTAACACTGCACAACGGACTGTATGTACCACAACAAGGTACACGCAGTGCAAGGTTCACCCTGAAGCAGCAGTGACACAACCGCTGGAAGCCCTGATGAGTACCTATTGTATATACACCATACAACAGAGAGCCTGACCTTGAAACTCTGTGTGTACCACAACATGGTACACAAAGTGCAAGGTTCACCCTGAAGCAACAGCGACACAACCGCTGGAGGCCCTGTGAGCACCTAGCATATATACACCATACAACAAAGAGTCTAACCTTGCAACCACTGTGTGTACCACAACATGGTACACGCAGTGCAAGGTTCACCATGAAGCAACAGCGACACAACCGCTGGAGTCACTGATAAACACCTAGTGTATATACACCATACAACAGAGAGCCTAACCTGGAGACCATTGTGTGAACCACAACACGGTACACTCATTGCAAGGTTCACCCTGAAGCAACACCGACACAACTGCTGGAGACCATGATGAGCACCAGGTGTATATACACCGCATAACGGAGAGCCTAACCTTGGAACCACTGTGTTTACCACAACGTGGTACACAAAGTGGAAGGCTCACCCTGAAGCAACAGCGACACAACCGCTGGAGTCACTGATGAACACCTAGTGTATATACACCATACAACAGAGAGCTAACCTTGGAACCACTGTGTGTACCACAACACGGTACACGCAGTGCAAGGTTCACCCTGAAGCAACAGCGACACAACTGCTGGAGACCCTGATGAGCACCTAGTATATATATACACCGCACAACAGAGAGCCTAACCTGGAAACCACTGTGTGTACCTCAACACGGTACACAAAGTTTAAGGTTCACCCTGAAGCCTAACCTTGGAACCAATGTATGTGCCACAACATGGTAGAAACAGTGCAAGGTTCACCCGAAAGCAACAGCCACACAACCCCTGGAGGCACTGGCTAACAACTATGTTATATACCATGGGGGCATCCAGGATCATATACCTTGCGAGGTCCACGCAAAGTGACAAGAAAAGAACCCCCTGGAGGCACTTTTATGCAATCAGCACATGCAAGGTTACAGTAAATGGCCTCGGTACTGTGGATCACTGCCCATCCAAGAACCTGGATTCTGAGAAACGCGGTTGCATCCTACTACCTCTTACCGTTTACAGAGATAAGAAGTGCAAAGCATTTCATATCACAATTTTAAGCTTAAAGCAGGTGGTGGGTCCAGCCAACCAGGACCTATATGCTGCTCCTGCGCTGTGATGGATGCGGGTGAGGCTCTCGGTTTGCGTTTTTACAGCTGGGTGAAGGAACATGGTAGCTTGGTGTCAAGCCGACTTAGATCCTCTGAATTTAGGGTAACCCTCTGAGAGGTAGTGTGGGGTAAAACATATAAGCTTCTACATAACACCAACCGACCCAAAGGGGCAGCAGCATACTGTGCTTGTATACACCAAATGTGGCGTACTCACACTAAGTACATTCATCCCCAGGGATCCTACGAAATTTGTGAATGAGCGTGATACAGTGGGGCCAGTAATTATTCAGCTTTATAAAGCTAGGGTCGTCCCTACTTCAGTCTATGTATGCCTCAAATTTGAAGTATGGATTGGGAAACCGAGAATGAACTGCACAATGTGTTGAAAGCCTAGATTTCAACTACTCCCTCTAGGCGCCGAAAAGAATAAATACTAAGCAGGCATTAGAACTCAAAACCCCCCAACCCCATCAAACTCATAAACGCAAATATGTTCTAGTGTTTCCTGTCCTTGGAATTATGGAAATGATCATTCTGGGCCCAGAAACACCAGACCTTTTACATGCTACAGGTGCACAGCCAGCACTTGCATGGCCCCTGCAACAGCACACCACTGCTCCCACTGGACAGGGCAAAACCTGCCCTGACTACCTGAATCCTAACTTTGCACGCCACCCCCTCCCCCAAAACCTTCTTTTGCTCCTTTTCCACCAGCCCTCCCGCCGTCAGGGGTTTCCTCTCCAGAACTGGTAAGAGATGCATAGAAAAGGGCCCAGTATTACTGGCTCTGTGCAGTTATTCCACATTCCTGTGAGAAAAGTTGTAATCACTGGAATTTGGTAATTTTCTAATTCCAGTCAGCTGGTAGCCCTGCGGAAAATTCCTGCACACTCATATTGAACCCTCCTTCCCTCACCCTCCGACAGAGCTCAGTTCATTCTTTTGGTTGGTTTACACTGTGTCGTTTACAAGATGAGGCATGTCATACTGAACATCACATCTGTTGAAAGCAAAATATGTCAAAACATGAAATGAAGGGCAGGCCCGCAATGACATACAGATAATGCCCATTAATTTAAGTCAGAATCCATCCATGTAATGCAGAATTATATCTAGTATTTTATGCAGAATATGTTCACAATGTGATTCGTTAAAAAGGCAGCATATGCTACAATTTATTGCAGAATGCCTTTCAAATAATACAGACAATGCCCATAATGTAATCGAGACAATGTCCACCAAAGAAATGCAGAGTAAGTTTAGAGTGTAATGCGGAATCTGACAATCAATCAATTGATTGTCAACCACACATTGCAGAAATCTGTGCATGGCGTAAACAGAACAAGTCCATCAAATAATCCAAAATCTGCCCACAATGTAACGGAGAAGTCCATCAATGCGAAAAAATCAATGTAATATAGAATGTGCCCATCACTACAATGCAGAATACTTATACAATGTAAACCAGAATATATCAATATAGTATATATTACAGCCATTAATATAATGCAGAATATGGATACATGGATACAATGTAAGCCAGAATACATCAATGTAATAGATCATTTGTCATCAGTACAATACAAAATACGGATACAATGTAATGCAGCCTGTTCACCTCACCATAAAGCAGAACATGTCCATAGTTCAATGCATTCTGTGACCATGGTTGTACTACCCGATATGGCTACCGTTGTACCATCAATCAATCAGTCAATCAATCATCGCATTTATATAGCGCACTACTTACCCAGAGGGTCTCAAGGCGCTGGGGGAGGGGGATCTGCTACTGCTCGAACAACCAGGTCTTGAGTTGCTTCCTGAAGGCGAGGTGGTCCTGGGTCAGGCGGAGGTGGGTGTGGAGGGAGTTCCATGTCTTGGCGGCGAGGTAGGAGAAGGACCGTCCCCCTGTGGTGGCTCTACGGATGCGGGGGACGGCGGCGAGGGCGTGGCTGGTCGATCGAAGCTGGCGTTTGGGAGCGTAGAAGTTGAGGCGGCTGTTGAGGTATCCTGGGCCTTGGCTGTGTAGGGCTTTGTGTGCGTGGGTGAGGAGACGGAAGGTGATTCTCTTGTTGATCGGGAGCCAGTGCAGGTCTCTTAGGTGTCCGGAGATGTGGCTGCGACGGGGGATGTCGAGGATGAGTCGTGCTGAGGCGTTCTGGATCCGCTGGAGTCTCTTCTGGAGTTTGGCGGTGGTTCCGGCGTAGAGGGTGTTGCCGTAGTCCAGATGGCTGGTGACGAGGGCTTGGGTGACCGTCTTCCTGGTCTCGGTGGGGATCCACCGGAAGATCTTACGTAGCATGCGCAGGATGTTGAAGCACGACGAGGAGACGGCGTTGACTTGTCTGGTCATGGAGAGGGAGGAGTCCAGGATGAAGCCCAGGTTGCGTGCGTGGTCTGTTGGTTTGGGTGCGCTGCCTAGGGCGGGGGGCCACCAGGAGTCGTCCCAAGCGGCGGGTGAGGATCCCAGGATGAGGACTTCAGTGTGAAAACCACACCTAGGGAATGAGAGCCTTTGTGAATCTGTCCTGTGCTTAACGAGGTCCCAAGTCCTTCACCAGCACCCCCAAACTGAATCCTACTGACGCTTTCAGGATGAACACATTTTAAATGTACAGCCCTACTTCTAGACTTAAGCCTTTCTCTACGAGCTCCACATTTGGGCAGATATTGGAGATTTAGTGATCCGCCCAGAACCACACGATTTTGGTGAAGTGGAGAATCAGGGATTACAACCCATGTCTCCTGGTTTCAATTTAGTCCTTTGAACATACCTCCTTCTCGGCCACAGTTGCTGGAAAATGTTAATTGATTAACCAAATTAACACATTCTTTGTTTGAGGGGTCGCTGCAACTATCTGGTGGGAGTTTTCTAGTTTCTGGGGCCTGATGTATCATAAGGGTTTTCCCATTCTATGTCTATAGGGATATGTGTCAATACAAGCGAACCTAGATTTGATTTATTTCATTTTTTAGGAGCCCTACTCTGTTTATAAAGTTGATCCATGTCAGAATAAATTTCCCAATCTGGGTATTTTTACCTTTCTCTTAGACATATTGGGTGATTTTTAATCCCAAATGAGGACATGATGAAACCTTATCAATTTCAGGTACTTCTGGGAGCAAAGTCAAAATGTCACTGTACACCAATATGAGTTTGTCCCAGCTGAGCTCACTGAGACTAGGTTTGGCTGCAACAGATAGAATCGCTGCAAGGTCAAGTTCTCTTTTTTGTTCAATAGCCCAAGTCATGAAATTAAAAGTAAAATATCAGTGGCAACACACTTTCAAATGAGCCCTTGACGCCGTGTTTTGGAGGTATAGACCTGGTCTGGTTTACAGATTGGTCTTACCTGTCCTACTGGTATTTAATTCTGCCTACTGTGAGTCAACAAATCTATGGAAAGTGACCGCCTTTATGACCCAAGTACGCCTTTCACATTTTGCAATGTTGGGAAGCATTGTGCCTGAGAACTGAATTTGTCTGGGTGCAGTCACCCCCCCCCCCCCCCCCCCCCCACCCCTCATTAAACTATAAGGGTGGTGCATGGTTTTACAATAGGGTCACTGTAAGCAAGGGTCAATATACAGTGTGTATGTATCCACCAGGGGATCCATCATCCTAGTGTTCACCACTTTTATATCCATAACAGTCTACGTTAAAGGTGTCTGACCGAGATAAATGGGTAGCAGTTATGCCTCAAAGCTTGTCCGAATGCGTGGTATGCTGCGGTGTAACAATCCATTGCAAAATTGTAGGGTACATAACCCACATAGCCAAAAAAGTGGTTTCCATAACGGAAGTTTAAAGCACCTGATCAACCATCTTGTGTCTTCTCCAGCCCTTCTCCCTTTGAACGATGCCGCTACCACGTTCCAAGTCACATCATAACTTTCTAACCCATATTCTCACTTTTTAGTGTATGCGATACAACACAAATGTATAAATCCATGTATTCTTCGACGCTCCTTCGAAGAACATAGACCTACTATAGATGTGACTCTTTACTCATTTAAAATGCTGCAACATTCTTAAACAATACATTTACTTCATATATAATCTTGCAAATAGTTCAGCTTTCTGTATGTCCTATTCTCTTTATTATCTTCTTATGGTCCCTGACCTACTCCGATTTTCGTCTTTTCTTCTTTGATTTTTTTTCTCACTCACACGTCTTCCTCCACACACCTACACCATCTTAACCACCCTCTTCAACTACCAAATCCTTAAATCAAATCTTTGTTACAGACCAAAACAAAATCTTTGTTACAGTATAGGTGATACCACAGGAATGCGCTCTACTTCTTGTTATCACAGCTCAGCATTTTAATTACATTTGGCAATTAGGTACTACGATTATATACCAAATTCCATTGCTGTGCCTGCCTTTGGCAACAGAGTCAGGGACAGGAAACCCTAGGTCAACACACAGGTCTCCATTGCAAGAGAGTGGCTAACACTATATTAGCTCTTCTGGTCCTGAAAATACCAATACCACATTCACAAGTAGGGAGAAAGATGGTAGCAGGCCAGTAATTTTCAGCTGTTAAAGTTGGAAAAAGTTAAAGGGAAAGGAGTTACACTTAAAAAGTTTAAATGACTAGATGATTCTGTTGTCCATTCGAGGGTGTGTGTGTGTGCTGTGTGTGTGCATGTGTGCGTGTGTGTGTGTTTAGCGACTTCCTCTTTGACCTTCTTAAAGACTAACACTGAGAGCTCAAGCCTGTACACATGTTAAACAGCTCCTACCTGTCTGCAGAATGGCATGCCATGCTCTCTGAGTCTGAGTTGCTTGCAAATTTCTGTTGCTGGTTTAGGTTTGTGCCATTGCATTGTGACCATGCATCACCTTTGCTGGTTGGGGGTCTGCTGGTCTTAAACTCACACCACTACCTGCTTGGGGATACCCGCCCATCAACCTCCACAGCGTGCACAGCATCCCTGCACTGAGGGTTGTTTGAATATATTGTGAGTTGTTGATATCCAGGAGTCCACTTCCATCACCATGTGGAAAGCTTGCCGCAAGCTTGTAGGGATTGTTGCATAGCACAAACAACCTCAGATACTTCAATTCTCATCCAAGTATGACGGCATTCAGACCTTGATTTTGTCCAAGATTGTGATACCTCTCAAATTTCGAATTTCTTTGCTCTACAACCTCCTTTCCTTTGCAATGTTGTGAAATGTACTTCCCCAGACCTGCAGTACTGCTTTACATAAAGCACTGGGCATTCCTCTTTGGACTTCATTTACTCTCACAATTGTCAGGGAATACACTAAGGCTGCGATTATGAAGAGGGGAACAATGTAGATCTATGTGTAAACAGCAGTTATCAAGAGTTCCCAGCACAAATTCCGGCAGGTGAACCATCTTGAAACATCTAAGATTTGTTGGAGGAAAGCCCTAGAAAAAATGTAAAATGTGTGAAAACGTGCTTCTTTCAATAGCAATTCCACATCCTATGTCTCATTTCCAAGTGAAACATGTGGAATAGGAGATGCAGAGTTTAGAAAAGTAATTATAAAGTAAACTAAGTATATATCACTATGTATGTTTAACTTGATGATGTTTGTTGGTAGACGGTATAGGGGGTCCATGAATTTGTAATTGTAAGTCGATATTATTGACCTCAATATTTTGACATACAGCCCCTGCAAACTCATTGTCCCACATTTCCTACCTCACTTTTCTAGTCCACCGCTTTTAGGGCTAAATGTAGGTAATTGAAATTTACCGATTCGAAAATACCGAATTTTACCGATTTGGTATTTTCGAATCGGTAAATGCTATGTAGCTAAAAAATTGGTAAAAATTACCGAATCATTAGGATTCGGTATTTACCGATACGGTAATTGCCATCCATTCCTATGGGCCTGGAGGCCCACCGAATCGGTAATTGATGATTCGGTAAATACCGATTCGGTATTTACCGAATCTGTAAATTGGCCACCTACATCACAAAAGCCTATTACCGGTCGATAACAGCCGAAATCCGTTAATTTCGGCCGTTACCGACCGGTAATAGCCTTCCTACATCTGGCCCTTAGTTCTTTTCCTATCTTTCCTCTGGGCCTGACTCACAAAGATTGTCCATGTGTAAACATCACTTACTCCTACATTTTCTGAGGTTTTGTGCATCAGACCCTGCACACCTGCAGTCTCATATCACTTTTCTGCGCTTGATGTGCTGTTTTCCCCTCCTTTCTTGGCCCTCCAGCACAGATCTGACTTAGAAACATATGTTTGTGCTCACCCTAACCTACGCCACTTTCAGCACTTGAAATAGTTCAGAAGCTCTAAAGAAAAAAGTGCAATGTTATCTGTTTAATGTTTCACGTTTCAGTGCTATTTTGACCCGTTAATTGTTTCGCTGCTTGCTGGCTCCCACGCCCACTCAGTTTATTTTTAATGGAAACACCGCTCTACACGAGGCACATTTCTGCCTAACTTCAGAAGCAAATTAATCTGCAACTTGTTCCTGATAATTTCATGTTCTGAGAGAACAGTGTTAAAGTGTGACCTTCATGGAAGCAAAACATATTTATTCTTTGTGACACGTGGACATCAGAGAACCGGCTGGGATAGGATTCCCCGGCCTTGTTTAATCACGCTCAGGGGGTGGCCCGCCCTCCTTGGCCTCCCAGTCATGTCTCAGGCTCAAGGATACCAAATAACCGTTTTGTCCCTAAATCATATATCAGGAAATTGCTGCTTGATTGCATCATCAAGCTTTCAATTATTTACTTATGCTGACAAAGAACTTATTCTGCAGAGACTTGACACACACCAGGGCCTGTATTACGGAAGTGCCCCGGGGGCGCAACGGGCATTTGAGCGTACTTTGTGTGCCCCAGGGGCACTTTGGTATTACAGAAGGGGCCGCAGACACTTGTGCGTCCCCTTCTGCAATACCGATAGTGCTGGTGCACATAAAGCGTCAGCGCTATCAGTGGCGTCACTGGGGTTGGTGTCACCCGGTGCGGGTAACTCATGGTGTCACCCCCTCACAACTTACCGCATGGACCACCTCTGTCGGAAATGTACGGCGCTAGGTACGGTCTTACTCCCTCTAGCTCCCTCTCTCTGTCTAGCTCCCTCTAGCTCCCTCTCTAGCTCCCTCTGTCTCCCTCTCTCTCTGTCTTACTCCCTCTAGCTCCCTCTCTCTGTCTAGCTCCCTCTCTAGCTCCCTCTCGGTCTTACTCCCTCTAGCTCCCTCTCTCTCTCTGTCTTACTCCCTCTAGCTCCCTCTCCCTCTGTCTTACTCCCTCTAGCTCCCTCTCCCTCTGTCTTACTCCCTCTAGCTCCCTCTCTGTCTTGCCCCCTCTAGCTCCCTCTCTCCCTCTCTTGCTGCTTCTAGCTCCCTCTCTGTCTTACTCCCTCTAGCTCCTGCTCTCTCTCTTACTCCCTCTAGCTCCTTCTCTCTCTTTTACTCCCTCTAGCTCCCTCTCTCTCTGTCTTGCTTCCTCTAGCTCCCTCTCTCTGTTTTACTCCCTCTAGCTTCCTCTCTCTCTGTCTTGCTCCCTCTAGCTCCCTCTCTCTGTCTTACTCCCTCTAACTTCCTCTCTCTGTCTTACTCCCTCTAGCCCCCTCTCTCTTACTCCCTCTAGCTCCTTCTCTCTCTCTTACTCCCTCTAGCCCCCTCTCTCTCTGTTTTGCTCCCTCTAGCTCTCTCTCTCTGTCTTACTCCCTCTAGCTCCCTTTCACTCTGGCTTGCTCCCTCTAGCTCCCTCTCTCTCTCTTACTCCCTCTCTCTGTCTAGCTCCCTCTCACTCTGTCTTGCTCCCTCTCTCTCTTACTCCCTCAGTCTCCTTCTCCCTCCCCCTAGCTCCCTCTGTCTCCCTCTCTCTCTGTCTTACTCCTTCTAGCTCCCTTTCTCTCTGTCTTACTCCCTCTAGCTCCCTCTCTCTGTTGTACTCCCTCTAGCGCCCTCTCTCTCTGTCTTCCTCCCTCTAGCTCCCTCTCTCTTACTCCCTCTAGCTCCCTCTCTCTCTGTCTTCCTCCCGCTAGCTCCCTCTCTCTCTATCTTACTCCCTCTAGCTCCCTCTCTCTGTCTAGCTCCCTCTCTCTGTCTTGCTTCCTCTAGCTCCCTCTGTCTCCCTCTCTCTCTGTCTTACTCCTTCTAGCTCCGTCTCTCTGTCTAGGTCCCTCTAGCTCCCTCTCTCTCTCTTACTCCCTCTAGCTCCCTCTCCCTCTGTCTAGCTCCTTCTCTCTCTCTCTGTCTTACTCCCTCTAGCTCCCTCTTTCTGCCTCTCTCTCTGTCTTACTCCCTCTAGCTCCCTCTCTGTTTTACTCCCTCTAGCTCCCTCTCTCTGTCTTACTCCCTCTAGCTCCCTCTTTCTCTGTCTTGCTCCCTCTAGCTCCCTCTCTCTTATTCCCTCTAGCTCCCTCTCTCTCTGTCTTGCTTCCTCCAGCTCTCTTTCTCTCTATCTTACTCCCTCTATCTCCCTCTCTCTGTCTAGCTCCCTCTCTCTCTGTCTTACTGCCTCTAGCTCCCTCTGTCTCCCTCTCTGTCTTACTCCCTCTAGCTCCCTCTCTCTGTGTCTTTCTCCCTCTAGCTCCCTCTCTCTCTGTCTTTCTCACTCTAGCTCTCTCTTTCTCTGTTTTACTCCCTCTAGCTCCATCTCTCTCTCTGCCCTCGGCATACCCGGACCAAGATGGGTGTGTCTGCAGAACTTGTCTGGAGGGACCAAGAAAGGGCTCTGGTGTTAAGGAAGGAGCTGTGGAGCTTAGAGAAAACGCCATCCTGCACATGGGGTTGTATCATAAAAGGCCCTGCCGAGTACCTAGTCACGTGGGCACTTTGAGGGTGTTCCACTACCCGCAGGGCTAAGTGCGAGACACTGCAAAGATGCGTACACGGGACAAGTGCAAGTGGACCCTTTGAAAGGGCTCTAATGGTCTCAGGGGCAGTGGGGTCATTGCTTAGGCAGCTTGAGGTGCGTACACTCCAAAGGAGGCCCGTATCCTCACTGTCCATATACTTTCATCTGCTAAGTGCATTAAGGCAGAGTGGAGGAAACAACACACTTCAAGGTTCTACTAGTAATAGCGCCGCTTAGACCTGGCCATTACTTACTTCTATCTCTCTGTCGCTCGTCTCGGAATCACGTCACTGAGCTGCAGGGGGGTCTCCAGACTCTCCCACTGCTGCAATATGGATGTTTACACTGCCTGATGCGCGGGCGGCCCATGCTGAGAGTCAGTCATGGACAGGTGTGGGGCGCCGAGGTAATAATTACATTTTTAAACGCACACCCTAGGCCCCGAGGCAGCAGAAGCTTGACTCTCTGCCTCTCTCCAGTTCCCCACCACTTCTAATGACTTCCTGTGTTCTGGAGGCAACCGGAATTGAGGTCCCAACATCCAATAATCTCTCCTCGCCTCTGCTCTGTTGAGCTAAGTGCAGGAAGTCTTCAGTGATTGACAACCGCGCCGAGGGCCCGGGGTGCGCCGGGTCCGTCGCAGCAGATTGCAACATTGTAGCACCTCATGGACTCTGAGAGGAGAGACAGATTTAACTGTTAACTATCTGACGGAGCCAGCTGCTGTAGTAAGTCTACAGCGCCGGGGAGCAGCATGGTGTCACCCCCATGTGACGGTGTCACCCGGTGCGGTCCGCACCCCCCGCACCCCCCTAGTGACGCCACTGAGCGCTATCATCATTTTCATCATTTTCATCATCATCATGGGCCATATGTATCAAGCCGTTTTTGAATCGCAAAGGCCGAAATTCGCAGAATTTCGGCCTTTGCGACTCGCAAACGGCCGTTTTGCACGTTTTGGAATGTATGAAACATTCCCAAAATAAGGAATCGCAAAGTTGTGCGATTCCTTATTTTTCCATAGCATTTAGGGAATCGCAAATGTGCGATTCCTTAAATGCTATGTATGCAGCAATTTTAGCTTGCGAATTTTGTTTAAGAATTTGCAAATTACCACCAACTTTCAGTTGAGGGTAACTTGCGAATTCGTTCAGAAATGCACAAATTGGCATTTTTAAAGGTGGCATATGATGCACACACATGCCCATAGGGCATGTATGTGCGCCATATGCACACACATGTTCTTTTCAGGGGTGCAACAGGGTGTCTTTGAGACACCCCTGCACCCTTGCAATAATTCTCAAATTTTACTTTCCCTATCCCGTCGTCTGTCCACTCCCCCCTACCGCCCGCCCAGCCTCACCACCCCATTGCTGTTACCTGTGCCAGCTGGCATTAATTTAAAGTTGCACTTACTGTACTTAATTCAGTAAAGTATACAAATAATACATTTGCATGTCAGAGCACACTTTTAATGCATTTATGAATGCACAGTCGATGCAGCAGTGACAATTAGATTCATCTAAACTTGCCTTTCTCTAAGTATGTTTTTCCCCATTACATTCTCTTCACTGCATTTCTCACGCATTATGTAACGTTCCCCTGTGATGTGCTGACTAGCACAAGGCACATCTGCTGCATGATGTGAGCGAGAGTTTACTGTGTGAAGGAAGTCAACTCCCTGTCTCAGCTGAATTAGCTCTGCCCTGGATCAAGGGCTCCTGACAGTAGACCGGTGTAATCCACAGAGAACGTGAATGCAGTTGGAGCTACATTTTATAATTAGCAGTTAATCGATTGAAGCTCAGTCAGTGGAGGGGTGAGATGACCAATGTTCGTGATGGACTGTTTCCACGAGGAACAGGGTCTGTACTGATATGCATTAGGCTGTGCTTAATTTGTAAAATAATAAGTGCCAGGGCCATTGCCAGGAGGCCACTGTAGTTTGCACACCCATTGCCCCTGTCAGCAATGCCAGAGACACTACTAACACATCTACTAACCATCAGACTCCTATAAGTGTAACAATTCAGACTATTCCAGGCCCCTAATGCTATAAGAATGGCTTGGGCATTAGGTTTTATTGTGCATTAAGTTAATAAACAGGTGTTGTTGTGCTTATCTCTAAACTAGACACGCATCGCCACCATGTGGTGCACTGTCATAAGTGCCGGTTTTGACAATTAAGTGCCAGTGCTGAGCACCGGCAATCACCAGCTCAAATTAAGCACTGGGTGGGCCTCTGTCTAGAGTGGCACAGTGGGTGAAAAACATTGGGATGGAATGCTACCCTGAGCGATTGTCACTGGTTATACTATCCGCAAATGTTCATCCCGTTGGAGACCTGAGCAGAAACAGCACTTTCCTCCAGTATAAGTAAAGTGGTAATATAACTTACAGTATTACTGCAACTGAATTTCCGATGAGACATTTCACCAGGTGAAGCCTGGCATAACTGGTGCCCAGAAAGCTGCTTGGAATCAGCATTGTTACTATAGACCTCCCAGTTAAGTCCGGAGGGGATTATGTGTGATAGTGTTGCAATATTGCCTCAAAGCTTTATTGATCCCTATGGTGTCAATAATTTGGGTCTGAAACTACCAAGACAGAATTACCCCATTTCTCAGAATAGCACCCTCTATAGGATATAAATCACAATTGCCTGGTCATGTGGTACAGGAAAATGGAGGTGCAAATTAATGATGAATCACTGCAGCAATATTAGAATGATCAGCAGAGAATGGCACACAGGTGACTGGTAAACTCAATGTGGACCTCGATCATTTATGAACCAAGGAAGAACCTTCACAAACCTAGATTTTAATCAGCATATTGTAGTGTGGAGAAGGAGCCCACATGGCAGGATAACATTCTAATCCTTGTCACTTTTGTCAACTAAGGAAGACTAGTAAAATAGCCCCTTATCCCCGGATTAATCAGATGGTATGTGTCCACCACAATAGCAATAGATTGACTGTCTTAATGTCAAATAGTGGTTTGATTCTCCTCTAAGAGGGCTCTTAGCAGCCTGCATTGTATCTTTACCTAACCTCTCAGGGTACAGGAGTCTTTCTTTACCTGATTGCATATAATTTCAATTTCAAAACCTGCTTGTGGCTAGCTTTGGCACCAGCCCTTTTCAATAAATATTACAAACAGTTTGATAATATGAGATGATTAAACAATTCTTATATGGATGAATAAAATTCATAGGGGAGAAGACACTTGCAGAATGTTTTAACAATGTCATACTGTCGGTTAATTCATAACGGAATGGGTAACAAAGGTGTAGATCATTTTAATATTTTTTATAAGATATACTATTGTCAAGAGGTCACTTTCTGAGCTTTGTAGGAAGGATAATAAACGTATCTAGACCTCTTCCAAAGATACATATTTCATAATCATCCTTCATAACCCTTCAATGTATTTTGGCCCTGTGAATACAATAGGGTGGAGGGACTTAGACCTACTGAAGTATAGAGCAAGGCAAAGGTTTCTAATGCCAGAGCAAAAGCTGTATCCTTTGCGATCTTAGATCTTTAAATAATGGTCATTGATTCATATTAATGGGAAACATGTTATATTAACCCTTTAAGTGCTGCGAACGTTCGGCGGACGTCGCGTGCACTACCTCGCTAGTGCTGCGCACGTCCGCTGAACGTTCCGATCCCGCCCGCGCAATGGAACGTCCGCACTGGGGCGGAATTTGCAGCGCGCTTAACAGGTTAAAGCCTTTTCAGGGGCTAGGTGTATTTTGGCATCTTTCCACTTCTTTCTAACAAATATGCACACATACAAAGCCCTACACAATTCAGGACCAGAATACCTGAACAGCCACATACACTTTCACCAACCCACCTACACTGTGCCTCACTCTCACTCGCACACATTCCCCACATCTGCAAAAGCAAAACGGGTAGTCGCTCATTCTCCAACATCACACCCAAGACAGGGAACGATTTCCCTCAACACCTCAGAGCCTCTTCCTCACTTCCTGAGTTCCACAAGAAGCAGAAGACCTGGTTCTTCGTATTAGCACCTTGGGGACCACAAACCTACACACACGCCCAAGAACCTGGACACCCTCTTGGGTTGTTAGCGTACAAATCAATATAACATAACATTACTCATTTAAGACGTATTCCAAACCTATATTTAATATGTAACAGGCTTGATAAGTTCTATGTGTTATTCCTTGTCCATTATAGGTTTTTGCTATAGCAGGTTCGCTGTCACTTTCCTCTAGAATGTCCGTGGTGTTCTAGCAATTTTCTGTAAGAGCTTGTGCGAAAGAGTAAGAATGTGTTTCGCCAGTTGGCTATGAAGCATATGACAGTAAGAGTACTTTCTATATGAGGGAACCAAGGTAAATCATGGTCATCTGATCTACTGATTACATCTTTGAGGACTTCTTGGTTGGTTTTCAATTGGTCACTGTGCCATAGCATGATACATACAATGAGGAGCCTCAGATGAGCCTCACTTGCAGTAGTCTTTAGTACCAAATCTAAGTGCAGTGAATTGTGGGTGATTTGCAAGGTAGGGCAGCACCTATCTGAAGTATCTATTTTTACTGGTGGATGTTTTAAGAATCCATCTGCCTTGTAGTGAATGGCTAAACCTTTTGTCTTTTCTGTACCCTCCTTTTTGGACTCTGCTGAATTCTGAATGCTGCTAACCCCATGGGTTTCAACTAAACTGGGTAAATTCTTCCCTTGTGTGCACTTCGTACTAGTTGCAAGCGAACAGACCACTCTTTGTCACACGTTTGTTTGTACATAGCACACATATCTAATCTGCAGATGCATTAAATAAAGCATGCTAAAAGGTGAAGTGGAAATAAATATTTTTTCTTCAGCTGGGATGTTCTACCCCCGTGATGACACTAGGTATGCAAAGTTGTATTTCTATATGTTCATACACGTAAAGTAACTACTCGGAACTGAATTACTAAAGTCACACCTTCCAGTTGGTGATAGCAGTTCATGAAATTACAAGGTACACATAATTTATCCTGAATACTACATTATCTTTTCAGATGTATCTTCCTAAGTCTTCATTTGAAGAAAGGTTATGCAAGAACAATAGAGATGTGAAAGTAAACCTAACTAGGTTATGTCTAGTCCCCGTGCTGAAATATGGGGGCATGTTAACTTGCGGGCAGCTCAAAAAAACCTGTTTCCTGCAAGAACTGAAGATGCACCAATAGAAAAGTTGTATTCACTTCTACTGTGCACAGTTTGTGTCATACTGAGGGTTGTAGCTGTTCCAGAGGCCAGGAGCTGGTAGGCTTTCCCTTTCTGGAGCACTGTATACGTTCGAGAATCTGAGGCTCTTCCTGACTTCTCATAAGAACACTTTTGTCAGCTCCACTAGAAACCCACTTTGTGTTAAACTCGACGACGAGATGGACTCTGCAGCCCCTTGAAGCACCCACAGGACCAGTGTGGCAGTCCTGCTGAGGCTTTGATAAACTTGTCTGTGGTAACCTGGAAGACCTGTGCAATATCAGTGAGGAAAGGGAGATTTTAGAGGACCATTCAGAAGCATGGATACATGTGGTGCATCCTGCCCTGTAACTGGCTGGGCACAGTGCTTAATTTGAGCAGGTGCGTTCAGCTGCTCAGCACCTGCACTTCTTTCACAGGGCCGGGGCTACAATTTCTGAACCTGCAGGTGGTGCTCTCAATATTAATTGTTTAATTCCAAATAAAAAGAATAACATACATTGCATGGTGACTGGCTGATAAATGTTCATAGGCAGGCCGGCATACGCCTGTCCAGGCAGGCATGATTGTGTACCACCACTTTAGTGATGATGTCATCACACTGATCAAAAAATCCAAGAAGTCATCGACAAACTATGTCTTGCATTCTATTTCCCGAGTCTGCTGCACCCCGCCACTGCCTGAGCCTAAGCCTCCCATTGGATAATCGTAGCTGGGGGCTGGCTCGTGACGGAGTTGAGGCAAGGAAGCTGCAAGAGCGCATTTGGAACTTGGGAGTGAGGGCTCTTGAAGAAGAATAAACTAAAGTAAGTGTGGACTTTCCATTTGCTGCGTAGCCAGAGTAGCATATCTGGCAGCCCTGCATTGCTGCTATCCTCAATGTGCTTGATGCAGCTGTGGCCCAACACAACTTTTGTGCGCCATGGCGTCACCAGTGCATCATTGTGCGTTGCACCCCAGCATGGTAATCGCTTGCTGAGCGTGAGTGAGTCCGGTAGACACCACAGCCATACTTACTGGCATTGGCAGCATTACTGCTGGGGACAATACCTGTGCTGTAGCAGGCAGGGTCACTGCAAGCTGAGCAGTGGATGTCGATGCGGTCGCCATACCTGGACCTACTAATTACAGGCAGCACTAGACATGACATGCTGTGCTAAAGCAGCCACCTGTTCCACAATAAACCCAGTCATACCACACTGATTAATATATGCAAAAAAGCTTTTTCATTTGGTGTACATTTTGTTTTTGCACTCAATTTAGGTAAGAAAGTAAAACACGTAATCTTCCGCTTCTTTAGAAATTACAACAGGAAAACGCAGAGTTCAAAATAGCAGGGACATGTACAGGCTGACGACAGGGGTCACAGGCAGCAGCAGTGTCAGAGATGAGAGAGAGAGCAGGAGTAAAGAGGAGAAGAAACAACAAGAGAGGCGAGAGATAAAATGGAGCAAAGTAGAAGAAAAGGAGGAGAGCAAATCAGATACAAAGAGAAAGCAGCCATGATGTGAAGAAGAGAGCATTAAGAAGAGGGAAGATAGAATGAAAGGATGTGGAGGACAGGACAGAGGAAAAAAAAGCAGACAAATGATCACTGCTAGAGAGTGATAGTAAAGAGCCAATATCGAGGAGAGAGAGAGCAGAGCATGGATAAAAGTGAAGAGAAAAAAGGCAGGACTAGAATGAATAGAGGGCAAATCATAAATACAGGGTGTGACAAATATGACAGAAAACAATTAGAGAGGTGAGAGGATAGACTCTTACAGCAAAGACATAGGGGACAGACAACAGATCAAGGTTAGAAGATAGAGACTGAGGCAGTGAGAGTATTGAAAGTGGGGTCACCGGAGGAAGAAGTGAGCAATGGACTCCTTGGCAAAATTTTCAGCACCTGCACTTCTTTTTTTTACAAATTAAGCAATGGCTGGGCATAGAATAGGAGAAAAATTCTTATCACACTTTCCTTGCTGTTTTGCAAGAATGAAACATTGCAAAGCCACAGCTACTTATTAGGTGAGTGGTAGTTGACTACGGCAAAATGTTAAAACATAGGCGAAGAGAACTTAAAAAGTTCTTGACTTTTGCTGGCAGACTGCATGGAAGTGACTGTTACAATCCTGTAAAGAGATGAGCTTCCAGCCTCCAACAGCACTCTTGCCATTTTTTACTTTCACAAATCACACCAGGGTGCTGTGTATAAGGCCACGTGGTCCTGCTACTTCTGCACCCACTGACCTAACCAGATGTGGAGTGAAATGTTTTGTCATATCGCCACAAGAGAGATAAAGTATTGAAGATACCTAGAGACACCAAGCATTTATTGCCAAACATTGGGAGCTAGGGTACACATTTTATCACGTGGAACGTTATCAACTTTGTTTTTTCTCATCTGCCATCAGAGAAGCAGTAACATCTTTGCCCAAGCACATAACTTCGACAGCCATGATATTTTCAGACTTCGGTCTTGGTTCAGCCTGCACCAATGGTGAAATGTTTACTCCAGTAAAGTGGTAAAGGCTAAGTAACTTTCTTTGCCAGGTCTAACTCAGCATCTTTATCCAATCACATTCAAACTATTTTACTCCAGTTTCCCTTTATATTTTTCCATCTTTGGTTTGTCTTATTGGACTAGATCTAACATGCTTACATGAGAAATATCACATGAACCGCAGGAATAAATCCAGGGCGGAGCCCATTGTGAAGGCCCAACAGATGACATGCGCGAGGCAATGTAAGCAAGAGCCATCTGCTCCTACAATTAAACATGGGCCCCAGGAGAGATCCGCTTCTGATGCCTGCTCAGAGGTAAACATGAGCAGGCCACATGAGCAGGAGGTGCATGCTCTAAAAATGAAAAATGGGTCAACTTCTCGCCTCAACTCCCTACTTGGTGGCAAACATGGAGCAGGGGGCATTGGCCGAAGCGGTCTACTCTGAACATTAAACTGGACCCACTGCGTGGCACACGTCTGCATCTCCCCCACCCAGCAGCAACCATGGAGTAGGCCGCCTTGACAGGAGCCTCCTGCTCTGACTAATAAAAATGAGCTGCTGTGAAGCGATGTCGGTCCCTAACTTCCCACCTGGTGGCAAACATGGATCAGGGGGCATAGGCAGAAGCTGCCTACTCTAAACATTAAACTGGACCCACTGTGTGGCTCGCGTCTGCCTCTCCCCCACCCAGCAGCAACCATAGAGTAGGCAGCCTTGGCAGGAGCCACCTGCTCTGGCCATTACAAATGAGCTCCCGTGAAGCGCACGTCTGCCCCTAACTCCCCACCCAGTGGTAAACATATAGTATTTTGCCTTGGCGAGAGACACCTGCTCTAACCATTAAAAATGAGCCTGCTGTGAGGCGCACTTCTGCCCCTAACTCCCCACCCGGTGGTAAACATGGAGTATGCAGCATTGACCGAAGCCACCTGCTCTGACCATTAAAAATGAGCCTGCTGTGAGGCGCACTTCTGCCCCTAACTCCCTACCCGGTCGTAAACATGGAGTAGGTAGCCTTGGCAGAAGCCACCTGCTCTACACGCAGAGGGCAATTTGCGTTCCCCTCAGTGTTCACTGTAGTGTTAACACTGCAGTCAACACGGAGGAGAGAGCAAAATTGTACCATGAGGCAAAGGAGAAAACTTTTCTGGCATATTATGTAGTGTCTGGGCACACCCTTTTCCCTGCCCAAACTGATTTCCATGACCTCCTCTACCATTTATCACACGTTCTTAATGTTCCCTTTTGTAAAAACTGCATTCTGGCCCATTGATTACACTTCATCTGGCCCGAGCTGGAAAGTACGGCCCGAGCCGAAGAGTACGGCCCGAGCTGGAGAGTACGGCCCGGGTGCGGAGAGTAGGCCCAGGTGCGGAGATTCCGCTTGACTGCGGACATAAAGATATGACTCGTAAATGATCTCTGTGAATACCAAAAGTCGTACAGTTAGACTTTTGTCTCACACGACCTTTGTAAATCGACCCCGGAGTAGGCAGCACAAGTAGGAGATTTCTCCTCCAAATATTAAACAAGTGAGGCCCGCTGCTGCTGCCGGCCTTTTCTAACTCCCCCATCCCCTCTCCCCAGCAGCCCCAGCATCCTGGCCAGACAGCATACAACGAAATAGGGGTCCTCTTTCAAGGTCTGTCGCTGAAGAACATCACCTCTGCAGAGGGTTGCGCCGCCGCCTCTTCCTCGCCGCTACTTTCCCTGGTTGTGCACATGAGGAAACACCTTGCATTCACACTGCTCACCCTTTTTAAGGGAGGGTCTATCCAATAGCAAGGGTTCTCTCTTAGTGCACACACGCTCCTTGAGAGAGAACAATGAATGACGGCAGGCAGTGCACGTGCACTTCCTACTGTGAATGTGGGTCTGCACTTTCTTTTGTGCACCCAAGACCCTGTACCACGCATCTGGGGTTAGACTATTGCATTTTAGCGTTGACGTCTTCATCAACGCACTAAGGCCCAGATGTAGGTAAATCTGATTTACTGACTCTAGAATACCGAATTTTACCGATTCGGTATTCTAGATTTGGTAAATCAGATGTAGGTAAAAATTCCGTTATTTTTACCAAATCTGTATGATTCGGAAATTACCAAATCGGTAAAATTACCGATTTCGCAAGGGTGACAGGGTGTCACCTTGACACCCTGTTGCACCCCTGATTTTGGCTTCTGTGCCATGTGACACACATACATGCCCTTAGGGTATGTATGTGTACCACATGGCACAGGTGTACATGCACAGATGTGCATGTACACAGGCATTCGTTATTTACCATGCAATAGAATTACATGGTAAATAACGAATCGGTAATGGCCTGTGGCACTGTTTTCAGTGCCACCTACATCTGGATTAACCGATTGGGTATATTTACCGATTCGGTATTTTACAGAATCGGTAAATTTACAGAATCAGTAAATTTATAGATTCTGTATATTTGAAGGCCCCTACATCTCCATTTGCAAATACCGGTCGGTAACCAGTATTTGCCGACCTACATCTGGCCCCAAATGGCTAATGTTACATAGTGAAGCTCCTATATGTGAAACGAGGTGCTTCAGGCGCTCTGTAGTGTATGACAGGTAATAAAGCCGCCAGCGTTCTTTGCATTTTTTAATTTCTATGCATGCACTTGAATGAGACCTCCACCGCACTAAACCTGTTTAAAAACACTTTTGAACATTCTAAGAATTGGCCCGCAGCCCTGGTGAAGAAGCTTAAAGAAGCGCCCACCCACCCACGCCCAACACTCGACACGACTAATTAGAGACAGTTGTGACAGATCTGTCAATCTCTGAAACAGGTTTCAAACCTCTACATAAGGTTCACACTAGCAATTATCCCTTTAAAGGAGTAAAGGTAATGATAGAGCAGAGTCAAAAAAGTACATTCACATTTATGCTTGAACACAAATGTGTGCAACGAGTTGTTTCTTACTTGAAATATACCACTTTAGAGTTATTTTAAAAATTTCCACAAAAGGTACGTCTGTGCATCACTGTAAATGCAGGTTAGTTTGCCAGATCTCATCCAACAAGGGGATACCAACGCAGTAAGCATTGTCAAAGCCAATAGTTTTCACCTGTTTGAACTATTGGCTTTGCTAATACTTTTTGCTGATGCTGCGCCAAAAGAAAATTGACATGCTGCACGCATAATGAATGGAGTCTAAGATAATCTCCATCACTGTGAGTTGCACAAACGTTGCACCAACTCAGCTTACAGGAGAAAAACACACAGAAGGCAGCTCATGTCTGCTAGACGAGTTACGCCTACCAATCTCTTGCAGGCTTTTGATTCATAGATCCAGTTGTTTCAGCCACCCTGGCTCAGGCAGCCACGGGAATAGCCAATGCTTTTCGATTAGGTACCCTACTGTATGTAATAAGGATGGTGCAAGTCACCTAGGAGTTCCGTGACCCTACAGATGAACGAGGCCATAGATAAGACTCTTTTATAAGGCAGTGAAACACCAAGGCCAATATCCTTATAAAGAACAGGAGTGGAGACATAGGGCCATATGTATCAAGGCCAAATGGGTTTGCAAACACCGAAATTCGCAGAATTTCGGCGTTTGCGAACCCATTTTCGCAAAATGGTATGTATCGAACAATTTGAGTGCAAAATAAGGAATCGCAAA
Source organism: Lissotriton vulgaris (assembly GCF_964263255.1). Taxonomy (NCBI): domain Eukaryota; kingdom Metazoa; phylum Chordata; class Amphibia; order Caudata; family Salamandridae; genus Lissotriton; species Lissotriton vulgaris. The sequence goes on along the minus strand of NC_141697.1, from coordinate 137,765,668 downwards.
ATATGCGATTCCTTATTTTGCGATTGCAGTTAAGGAATCGCAAATTTTGCGATTCCTTAAATGCAATGTATCAAGGATTTTTTTTTCGCCAAAATGCCCTTAAGGAATCGCAAATTACCACCAACTTCTAGTTGGTGGTAAGTTGCGAATTCTTTTAAAAAAGCATTTTTTGAAAATCCAATGGTGCCATGTGACGCTCATACATGCCCTTAGGGCATGTATGTGCGCCATATGCGCACACATGTCATTTTCAGGGGTGCAGCAGGGTGTTCTTGAGACACCCCTGCACCCTTGAAATTATTCTCAATTTGCGATTAGCAAATTGCGAATCGCAATTTGAGAATAATTTCCCATTCATTCCTATGGGCTTCCTGGCCCATAGAAATGAATGGGAAATTATTGCTTAATTGCGATTAGCGATTTGCTAATCGCAATTAAGGACTTTTAAGGAATCGCTTACAAATAGCGAATTTCTTCATACATACCATTTTGCGATTTCTAAATAGCGATTCCTTAAATATCGCTATTAAGGAATCGCAAAAGGGTATATTGATACATGTGGCCCTTAAATCTTTGTCATACATCCTAAAGTGACCACTATTCCCCCACCCTCTTAACTCCTTTGTCTCTTGTCCCTTATTAAAGACATATAACAATTGCAAACATAGCATGTGTATTCGTACAGCGCGCGTTCTCCCTGAAGAGTTCTTGGTGCTGAAATAACAGACGTTTATTCTTTTATTTATTCGTTTATTCTTACGCAACTCAATGGTACTCATCTTATTGACCTCAAAAGGATGAAAGGTAGAGTGGAGGGTGAAACTGTTCGGACTCAGACTTGTAACCAAGAGGTTAAGCACGGATCTAACTCAGGGTATTAGTACATAATATATAAAACACGGTCAAATTTGTGTATTACAACATTGTGAAGAAATAACAGGTACGCTCTTCAGTTGACAGACGCTGGTGGTGAGAAGAGGCAGCGTTATGTTTTATGTGGTTTTTTCATTTTTTTAGAAAGATCAGCGAGAAGCACATGTTCTCAGATCAATTTTGAGAAAAGGATGGAAGGAAGGGTTAAGGACAGGTGAGCAGGAAGAAAGGAGAAGGTCGAGTCAGGCTAATCAGCTAAAGAAGGTATTGGTGGGAAACGACGAAGTCTAAGGAGGCACGTTTTTTTCAAGAGAAAGGCTTTCATTTTTTTCGGATTGATCCTTATTCTCAGCTCTGCGGACCCTGAGATCCATAACGCAGATGCTGCTCTAGAGAGTGATCATGAGGCTGATCTTGTGAATCTTGGTACCATCGGATTTGTTTTATACTGATTAGTTGACCGACAGGATTCTTGTAGGTATGGCGCCTCACAGGTAATGCAAGCCAACTTGTATTTTAAAATAACCTCGATTGGAAGCCAATTAAGGTATTTGAGGACATGGGAGAAGTAGTCAAATATTTTTGTTCCAGAGAGCATTCTGGCCACGCAGTGGAATCCCGCAGGAGATGGGGGAGGTTCAGACCGGTACTGAGGTTCCAAGGTCAATTTTCGTGAGCACCAAAGATTGCCCCACTGAAGGGGTTCAGTTTTTGAGGCCATGTAGTGTTGCACGGCACGCAGTTAGCAGTTTATTCCACATGGAAAGGTAAGAGCCAGGCTAAATTCCCAAAGATTTTAACTCGGTGGCCACAGCTGACAATTCATCATTTCTTCGATTCATCATTTATTTTGTTGTGGTGGAGACCTTTATTGAAGCAGTACTGTTTCCTCAGAGTTAAGCTTCAAGGGATTGGCAGTCATCCAAATATTAATCTGTTGTAGACAAGATTTCATGGTGGACACATCATGTGTCGTGGAGATCTTCAGGTAGATTTGCCCAATATTAGCGCATCGAGGAATGTCCACTCCAGCATCTTCCATCGTAACTCCGCGAGTCTCTGTGGAATCAGAGCATCCTTGGATGTAGGAGTCCGAAGAGATGCAAACAATCTCAATACTACGCCACCAACGCCCACGGGGGAGTGTAGAACTTCCATTAGCCTCTGGCGATCAACAATGCCATACGCCAGGGAGAGATCTAACAAGATGCTCAAGCAGGCAGCAGCATCGTCAGGCATGGAGGCCTTGACATTTAGAACTTTGTGTTCTTGCAAGTTACATGTAGTGGACTATTGTCCAGCCCATGTCAGACAGATACTCAAGCACCTCGAAGAATCCAGAGAGGACCTGATCCGAGTGGGGCCATTTTTGTCTCAGAGCAACACCACGCACATGTCTACATGATTCTCCTTATGAGTTTATAGGTGTGCTTAGCAAATCTTGATTGAAGAGTTTGAGCACACAATTCATGACAAATAGTACAACAAAATAAAACTTCTTCTTTGATGAGCACGTTGCATTAGCTACAGCTACACGGTTCTTCTTCCTTAGAGGTTTCCTTCCATACAGAACTTTCTTAACATCTGGTCAGACACCAGATCATTCGAGCTGATATTCACATAAGAATGTCAGGTTTCCCCGAATCACCTGATATACTAATAGCTGTTGCAAAAGGCAGCACAGCTCTGGCTGTAAGCTTGGGTCGTGGTTGTGGCATCACACGGAGCACCCATGGATCTGGGTTTGAACACGCAGAGATTAGAGAATGGATTTAGGGTGTTGCCACACCTTGCATTACGGAGAAATTTCAAAATGCTTCGCATACACTCAGAGGACGTGCCCTTTTCAAAATTCCGCTCCAGCCATGCGAAGCGAACCACACCTGCTGTGAGTCATGTCACCAAACAGGCCAAGCTGTCAATGTGACAAGACAACTATGCTGTGTTTGTTAATTGCTGAAGTGTGTGATTTTAAAAGGAGCTTGGTCTATGAAACCGTTCTGGACACTAAAGAAATAAGGGCCATATGTATCAAGACCAAATGGGTTCGCAAATGCCGAAATTCGCAGAATTTCGGCGTTTGCGAACCCATTTTCGCAAAATGGTATGTATGAAAGAATTTGGGTGCAAAATAAGGAATCGCAAAATTTGCCATTCCTTATTTTGCGATTGCATTTAGGGAATCGCAAATTTTGTGATTCCTTAAATGCAATGTATGAAGAAAAAAAAAATCCAAAATGCCCTTGGAATCGCAAATTACCACCAACTTGTAGTTGGTGGTAATTTGCGATTTCTTTTACAAATGCACTTTATGCAATTTTTAAAGGTGTCATGTGATGCTCATACATGCCCTTAGGGCATGTATGTGCGCCATATGCGCACACATTTCATTTTCAGGGGGGCAGCAGGGTGTTCTTGAGACACCCCTGCACCCTTGTAATTATTATCAATTTGCAATTCGCGCAATTGCGAATCGCAAATTGAGAATCATTTCACATTCATTCCTATGGGCCTCCTGGCCCATAGGAATGAATGGGAAATTATTCCTTAATTGCGATTAGCAATTTGCTAATCGCACTTAAGGAATTTTAAGAAATCGCTAAAAAAAAGCGAATTTCTACATACATACCATTTTGCGATTTCTAAATAGCGATTCCTTAAAAATCGCTATTTAGTAATCGCAAAAGGGAATGTTGATACATATGGACCTAAGTGATGAGGGTGTAAATTTTAGATTCGCAACCAGTGGCGTCCAAAAATGCATAGATTAATAGATATTTTCACGTGCCACACCCACTCTTGCCTTTTAATGGAGATTTTTCCCCTTGTGACTCCAGTTTCCAAAGAAATGTCTCTGTATAACAACATTTTGTCTCTGCTTTCTGCTGCTTGATTCTGGGAAGCAGGCCCACAGCACTTAAATGTAATACCCTTGGACCCGCGCCTCTTCTCTTGCTGTTCTACAACCTCTGGACCCGCTCCTCCTCGCTTGTGGCTCTAAAACCTCTGGACCCACGCCTCCTTACTTACTGCTCTACAGCCCTTGGACCCACGCCTCCTCAGTTGCTGTTCTACAAACACAGGACCCGCACCTCCTCACTTGCTGTTCTGCAACCCTTGGACCAATGCCTCCTTACTTACTGCTCTATCGCCCTTGGAGCCGTGCCTCTTCGCTGGCTGATCTATAACCCTTGGACCCGCGCCACCTCAGTTGCTGTTCTATAACCCTTGGACCTGCGCCTCCTCACATGCTGTTCAATAACCCTTGGACCCACACCTCCTCAGTTGCTGTTCTATAACCCTTGGACCTGCGCCTCCTCACTTGCTGTTCAATAACCCTTGGACCCACACCTCCTCAGTTGCTGTTCTACAGCCCTTGGACCTGCGCCTCCTCAGTTGCTGTTCTACAGCCCTTGGACCTGCGCCTCCTCACTTGCTGTTCTGCAACCCTTGGACCCGCGCCTCCTCACTTGCTGTTCTATAACCCTTGGACCCGCGCCTCTTTGCTTGCTGTTCTATAACCCTTGGAACCGCTCCTCCAAGGGCTTCATGACAATGATACATTTTGGAAATTAAATCTAAACCAAAAAGTGGAATCAAGTTTTTTCTTTTGCTAATATAGCAGTGCTGCAGCAATACAAAACCTTCAATCTCGGGTCAAAAACATACTGTAATCAAAATAACACCAGGAATCATAGGTACCAGGACTGAAAAAGAGTGACTGGCACTGGAGGTGGGGAACATTTTCTGAAATGTAATGGAAAAGTCACATTTTGTGATGGTGGCTAAAAAAACTGAGAGACGGTGGCTACACATAGCCACTGGTTAAGTAGGGGAGCAGAAGAAGGCGATGTAACCTCAATATTGGAGAGAAGACACCAGAGCATGCTTGATGTTACAATCCAGGCCCACATTAAAGGTGGCCTCTTTATTCCCAAGGTGACCAGTAATATTAGCTACTGGTCCGGACGGAGTTTTGTTTTTTAACTTTTACCCAGAGTTTTCGGCTGCTGGAAGTAGTGGCTGAAAACTGAGTGAGTCTAGCCCACGAATGAGGAATTACCAGGGGATTGAATCTGTAACTACTACTTCCCCCTGAAATTCCTCATTTCTTAGTGGACCTTTACGGACCAACTCTTAATAAGCTGGACATTCCCCAACACCGCAGTCACGGGTAAACGTTATTGGTAACTCCTGGGATGGGGAACATTTAGCCATTTCTAAGGCTTCTCATAATGAGAGCCCCACTGTGCACACACATTCTGAGGCACAAGGTGAGCAATAAAACGCACTCTGCAGTCAGAGTCCTTCTCCCTGTGTACCTGATCCTGAACAGAACACATACTAGACTAAGAAGAACAGGAGACCTTATGAGAGTGTGGATAAAAACATTGCCCACGTCTAAGAAAAATATTCCATTCCCGCCATGCAATAATGTCACATGTTTCAATGCTTTAACATCAATAACAACTTTATCAAATCGATATCTGCTTTATTAGTAGAAACGTATCGAAAATTAGTAATTTTATAGTTGAATGGGTGTGTTTGTGGTACTGGCACAATCAAACCAGACTATGGTACGTAAAATACCCAGCAAAGCACAAGACAGCCATGAAGCAGCCATTACAAACTGAAGTACAATACATGGGTTCCACCACCAAAGGTAAACACACCTTTCAACTTTTGTCATCCAGCTAAAGCACAGTCCAAAAGTGAGGACATTCCTGGAGCCAGAGAGCTCAACTAAGCCTTAATGTCGTATATTAAATGCGGGCAAATCAATTTTGTGTCTGACACTGTCAAAATACAGTCGTACGTGGTGGTGTCTAGGACAGTCCCAGTCCCAGTCCCAGTCCCATGATGTTCTAAATTCCCGCCATATTGGATTGCCACTGTAGCATCCCTACAGCGCCTGGGAGGGCCTTGGGGGTGAAGCGCTTCCCCACAGTGTAGGGTTTGCTGATGGATCTACGTCTGGTTTCTCTATTCTGCTCCCGGCTCACCCCACAAACCAGCTCCTGCAGAAATAACTAGTACTGTATCATTAAAATCTCCTCGGCTTCAAGGAGCTGGGCCAAGATCAAAATGTACAAAATGATTTCTGCTGACACTGCACAGATAATTAAAGGAAACACTGTGGTTTCAATCAACGAGTTAACTAGTTTGTTTAAAAATGCAATTTGTTTCAGCAGAAATGTCATCTGGCCTTTTATCCCTAAATAGAATATTGAAATCTCTGCAGCAGGGGAGGGGCACTGCAGAGTTCATCGCTCCGCCCACTGAACACCTGCATACCCCCGCCAGCCATCGCGTTCGCCTCGGTAGCAGTAACTCAAAGGCTGCTCTAGCAACGGGGGTCTCTTCATCACACTTAGATCAATGCCAGCACTCAGCCGGCGTGCTCACGGGAGCTGTCTGCTTGCTTCTGTGCTGACTTCAAGTGGGATCTGCGAAGGGCATATTTCACATTATGTGCCCGAAAAATGGTGACATAATCCGGGATAAGTGGCTGTCTCATGAAGAAATGACTGGCCCTCCTCATTTTTCACCCACGGTCTCGGCCCACGTGCAGTGTGCGCCAGGCACCTGGGCAGCAAAAGCTAGGCGTGCCACCGGCATGCCCAGAAGCTGAGCAGTAACTGCCTCATCCACAAAGACACTTGGCCGTGGCCGCCCACCTTACACGGGCAATTGAGCCTGCTTCATTTACGAGTCGCAAATTGTTCTTCTTGCGTGATGGTATGGTGTAATACAGGCTCGGATTGGGACTAAAAGTAGGCCCAGCCAGCCCTAAAAAAGCGTGCCACATTTGAGGAGCGAGGCCTTTCACAAAACATTGCGTGGTCAGCATCAGGAGACTCATTTTTGGAGAAATTAAATCATTTTAAGCTTGAAGCGTCAGTAGCATTGGTGAAGACTGGAAACACTCCGGCTGCAAAAACGGGATTCTTATTTCAGCCTCAACGCCGTGTACAAGGTTGCAAGATTCCTGCTCTCAATCTGGTAGGTCCTCGACTCTGATTATAAAATCAATCAGAAATCTAGTACAAATCCAAGGGGCAAAAGGGGTTAGTTCAGGATCCCTGAGAAAAGAACCTACAATGACAAGTGGAAGAGAAAAAGCATCTCTGAAGTTCCTCCTCTTGATTCACATGGGTTTCATAGAACCTGTTCTTTTTTGTAGTGCTCGCCCATGTTTCAGCACCCTTTTTTATAATACCAGTAATTAATAATAACCTATTATTAAAACAAATAATACCATCCTTGCTGTGGCCTCAGGCAGTAAATCATGGCTGGCAAATTCACATAGAGGCACCTGCAACACTCATCAGTGAGTTTGACCAGGACTACCAAAGTGCCAACCTTGTCCTCTGGATCCTGCCAGGGCTCTAGACCTAACCATTAGTAGTGTCACTGGTTCAGGTAGCCCTGGGTGCTTTTGTGATAACCTCTATCGTGCCCAGGGCAACCCATCACTCATGCTGTCAGATCATCCTCTCTCATCTCATCACAGGGGAGAGAGGCTGGCAAGAGCCTCACTCACCGCACCCTATCTTATGAACTATGAGGCCAGAAAGCAATAAACTGACAGCTGGAGCCTATGCCTCACTGAGCAGACTCCAACTTTGTGCTTTATTTCCCGAGGCTGGAAGAAGCTGAGAGTCTATAGATATCATTATCTGAAGCACTAAAGGTCAGGTAGCTGAAGGTAAGTAAAATGAAACCCTGTGAAATGATGTATATGAGATGTCTATATGAGTGAAAATGTAACTAAGTGAGATTTGGTGAGTCAGAGGGAGTAGGAATAAGAGAGACTTAGTTTGAGTAAGAGAATGAGTAAAAGTGAGTGTGAGCTAGAGTGACTGAGTGAATGAGAATGAAGAAGAGTGAAGGCAGAAATTCTTGCTCTATGATGTACGTAGGTAAAATACAGGCACACAAACTGTAATTCCTGGCATATGGAACAGCTGTGGCAAAATGCTGGTGCTGACATACTGGGGATAATTCTTGGTACAATGGAAACCTATGACAAAATGCAGGTGGTGGCATTTTGAAGGTAATTCTTGGCATATGTAATGCGGCACCCATGGCAAAATGCTGGTGCTGGCGCACTAGAGGTAGTTTGTTGTCTATGAGACGCCAGTTGTAAAACACTGGCAGGCATATTAGAGATCATTCTTGACATATGGGACACCTAAAGCAAAATGCTGGTGCGACAATAGTTAAGTCAAGTCAAGAATAACTTTATTTCGGTTCCATGAACCATAAAAATTTGACAAATAAAAACATTACAGTTTAAGAAATTTGTAACACTTTTGTAAAACATCACTGGAAATAGAATAAGAAAGAAAGAATTCCTAAAAATCTGTGGTTTAAAATGTCAATACATAAAGTAAAAAAGTTTAGGATAACATAGTATTACATAGACCGTAAAAAAAGAAAAATGCCAGGAGTGTAAATATGAGCAATGAGCAACTCCAAGAATCTTATTCAGTCTCTAAAGCTCATAATGCTTCCTGATAGCCTTAGTAACTTTAATATAATTGGATACCGCAGTGCAAATAACAGGAGTGGCCAAAGTATGCAGAAAGTCAAAACCATCAATGTATCTACAGGGGCGGTTCTCCCTTAACAGTGGAGCAAATTTCTGTTTCCTCGCCTCTTTGTATAAGGGGCAGAATAAGATAAAATGCATAGTGCTCTGGTTTGCAGAATTATCACACAGGCAAGGCATGAGCTTATCTGCCCACCCTACTTGACGCGGGAATACCACTAGAAAGTGCAAAGTGCATACATGAAATCTGGTTTAAAGAAATCTGATCTGTACTTTGGTAGTAAAGTTTAGATAGAATTGCTGTGGGCCCGGAGGCAAACATGAGGGGCCCATCTCCTAATGTTGTGAGTAGCGCATATTGGCCCTAGAGTGATGTGCCTCTTTGATAATGGCTTTCGCATTCGTGGGGATACTTTCAGAGTTGTCACAAAAGTGCCCAAGTCCTATCTCTTGGAATGTGTCTCTTACAAATCGGAGCCATGAAATTGTTAAGGCATTGTCCAGATTAATACAATCTTTAATTACTTCCCTTGAGAACAATAATTGGTCAACCAGTCACATTTTTGCCCAGAAGAGCAGAGGGGCAATACCAATGCGGTCCTCTATGAACTCCAGCCCCAGTTCTTGATGACAAAAGAGTGTAGGGGCGCTATTTAGGGTCACCAATAACCTTTTTATAAATTTATTTTCCAAAACTTGCAGTTGGCGGCTTTTGTAGTGACCCTATACCCCAGCCCCATAAGTTGCCACAAACAAACATTTGGCCTTATAAAGGGTAACCAGCTCTCTCACAGGCTTGTGTCCTAGTTTGCATGCGAAGCGAAATAGCCCCTTCACTGCCCTACTTTTGTGTTGCACCCTTGCTGTTATGAGTGGCTCCCAGTTCATCTGGTAATTGAATAGGTTCCCTAAGTAAGTGAAGTTGTTCAGCTTGTCAATTCTTTTGCCTATTACAGCAAAATGTCTGTTTTTTGTCGATCTGGGACCACACACCATGGTGTAAGATTTAAAAAAATTGACTTTTAAGTCAAGCGACGACATAAAATCGGTAACAGCATTAAGTGATTTTTGGAGGCTATTTTCTGTCACTGCCATTAACACTGTCTCATCAGCATATGATAGTAGTGGGACAGGTTTACTATCAAGTCGAGGGAAATCAATCTCCTTATCTAATAAAAAAGCCTCTAGGCCGTTTGTGTGGATTAAAAAGAGAACGGGGTTAAAATGCACCCTTGCCGAACACCTTCGGTGGAGACAATCAGCTTGGTCTTTTCCCCTTGGGTGCCGTATCTTATAACAACTGTGGTGTTAACGTGTAACCTGCGTAGGAGGGAAATGAGAGCCTCTTCTTCACCAATTCCTCCCATCAGGGCCTACAATTTGTCCCGGTTAACGGAGTCAAAAGCACCGGCCCCCACCCTGACAGCCCACCAGCCCGACTCTAGTGCAGTGGTTCCCCAACCGCCTGGTGGGGTCCGTCAGGGTAAAAAGGCCAAGGGCCTACAACAGGGGCTATACCATCCGTGTCAGTGCAACAAAACAGAGCGACGGAGACAGCCACCACAGGTACTGTTTCAACAGCTGCTGTTTTACCCGGTGTGGGCCTGGGTGAGGTGAGATCTGAGCATGATCAGTTGGGGGGGGGGGGGGTGAGTCTTCTCCCCACAGAGGTGAAAGAAAAGATTTGGAATGGTGCATTTGTGGAGATATTTGATTTGATTATCGTGACCCCAGTAGGGAGGATGCCAAACGTTGTAAGGAGTGCTCGCATTCCAGGGATTGCCCTTATGCCCTGTGTAGGTAGAAGATAGAAGATACATTGTGAATTGGGGGAAGGGTTTCACTTTCGTCCATGCAGTCATGATGGAGAAATGTCATGAACTGGGGCAGCAACTTTCTTGTTACAAAAACAATATTGTGTGCATGCATGATGAGTTTGGGGAGCCGTCATGGAAAGATTAGAACAGGGCATTTAGAAGTAAGAAGGTAACCTGCAAGATGCTGTATTGAGGTCAGACTAATGTCAGTTCTTGGCTATGCCTTATGATGGTCAGGAAGTCAGAGTCCAATGTTCCTCAACCCTTTTGGGCAGTGTCCGGCCAAGGGGTGTGGGGATAAGAGAGGAAATTGCTGGGCCTATGACAGAAAAAGTTGAACAAGACCACATGGGAGGTGGATTGGTCATTAGCATTTTAGAAATTCAGCTTTTAGAAAAGGGGCATTTCTGTGTGCTTATGACTGTTTGTGCTTTGAAGCCTGTCTCCAATCAATGTCTAGTTTAGACTGACAGGAGCTGTTTTTGCATTCACTCTAGACAGTCACACAAAAGGAGCTGAGCTGTGCCCTACGTACCCTGATTGCACATCACCAGGCTGATGGATCTTTTGGAGCTAGAGTAGTGGGAGGAGTTGTCACTTACACCAGAATAGGGCTGTGCCTGTTCTATCAAAATACTGTCTCCAGCCCCCTGGAGTGTGTCTGGAGCCAGGGCTGGGATTGAATGAGCGCGTTGTGCACTTCTGAAGTTCTTCTGAAGTTACCTCCACATCAAAGCCATGTTGAGTATAAGTACAGGGGATCTGACACCATGATTTTAGATACTGAGTGGGACTTGTAACCAGATGCTGCTGGCTCTGCCTACTGCAACAGAGGATTGCTGTACTGCTAGGAAAACCACCACTTGGACTTTGCTTTGTTGTGCTGACATGTGACGGCAATGAAGAGGAGGAAGGCAGCCCGGGGACGCCGCAATCAAGGTAAGTGTTTTTATTTTACTTGTAAGTCTTTTTATTTAATTTGTAATCAGTTGGTAATAGGGGGGGTGGGAGGCGGGGGCTGGACAGCTCCGCTCCCCCACTGAGTGTGCTGAGATTTGCCTACTCCGTGTTTTCCGCTGAATGCGGAGTAGGCAAATCTCCGCACATTCCACGACGGAGCGGGGGTTTTCCGCCCACGGTTAGTCCTTGCCAGCATATCGCAGTGTGAACGCCGGATTTCTTAGGAGTGCTTAGTTTTTGGCCTTCAACTTGTCCCTTGAGGCTTAGAGAGTGCATACCTTGCCAGGGGACCAAGGTAGGTGAAATGATCTCCCAATTAATCATTAATAATGCAAAAATTATTATATTAGGAGATTTCAACTACTGGCCCACGGATATAAAAGAGAGCTCTAGCTCTTCAGAATTTACGGATCTCCTATCCAGCTTTAACTGCACCCAGCATGTACAGGCTGCCATTCATATCAAGGGACATATTTTGGACCAAGTTTGGTCTTCCAACTTGGGTATTACACAACTCTTAATTTCCCCATGTCCGTGGTCAGACCATCACATTATCACATTCTCCTTGGATTGTGGTCACCCCATAAAACCCTCACCGACGGAGAATCACCTAGCCAGAAATTGGAATCTGGCTAATATTGGTGATTTCTGTACCTTACTAAAAGCTCCCCCCTAGTTAACAGGACTCCCTAGATAATCAGGCAACCAGCATCAAGCATTGGCTGCACTCAGCCAGCAATAGTGTCGCTCCTTTTAAAAGAACAAATCTAAAACGCCCTTACGATGCTAAACGCTGGTTCTCTGATGAGCTTAAAGCTAAGAAACTAGCACTCAGGCAAGCTGAGGGCAGATGGAGACGAGACTATGCTCCAGGAAAAAAAGTTATCTACACTTTGTTGTTAAAAGACTATAAAATTCCATTCTTCAGACAGACATCATATTTCTACTCGAAAATTACTAACTCAACTTCTAAGGCTAAAGTTATCTTTTCCATAGTTGATGAACTTTCACAACCAGACAGTGTAGCTAAACCTGCCCCCTCGCAACTCTCTGTGACTCTCTCAATTCGTATTTTACGGAGAAAATTGCCATCATCAAGAGTAGTATTCCACCCCCTGCCCTTGCTACAACTTCTCCCTCTCTGTTTAAATATTCTCAGATACTGGATCAAATACCGTCGATTTCTAGAGAGGAGTTCCTGGCCTTACTAAAAAAAGTTGGGTCAGGCTCCCCTACTGACTGCTGCCCCCCTCATATTCTGCGAGAAGCATTCTCTACCTGTCCAGATCCCCCATTGGCACTTCTTAAAAACTCTCTTAGACAAGGCATTGTCCCTGACATTTTCAAACTCGCGGAAATTGTTCCCATTCTGAAAAAACCTAATGCCGACCCCCGGATACTGAGCAATTTCTTCCCTATTTCGTTGCTTCCCTACCGTAGCTAGATTCTAGAAGCTCACGTGGCTAATTGTCTTAGCTCTTTTATCGAACATTCCCAATTTCTTGACCCCCAGCACACAGGATTTAGACCAGCACACTCTACTGAGCTGGTCATCCAAGCAGTTATGGATAAACTTAGGAGGGGGGCCGATCAGAACACCTCTCAGGCTCTGGTACTCCTGGATTTGTCGGCTGCTTTTGACACGGTCGATCATGATCTCCTGATCGACCGCGTCGGGACTGCCGGCATCCAGGGACTGGCCCTGAGGTGGATCTCCTCCTTCTTGGACAATCGCTTTCAGGCAGTTCGACTTGCAACTTCTCAGCCGAGAAGGTTAGGCTGACATGTGGAGTTCCCCCTCTCTTTCACCCCTTCTTTTTAATTTATACATGTCACCTCTGATCCGGTCTCTTCGCAACAGTAAAGTTGCTGTCTTCAACTATGCCGATGATCTTCAGTTGGTGTTTGATATTGATTCCTCTACCAGTTCAGTTTCCAACTTTAAATCCACCATGAACCTCATTAACAACTGGATGTATGCCAGCCAACTTAAGCTTAATCCCGATAAGACTGAGTTGATCCTGACTGGAGGCACTTCCAATCCATGGAACTCCAACTTCTGGCCTCCTCTCTTAGGCAATCGACATTGCCCAGCTGAATCTGTAAAAAGTCTAAGGGTTATAATAAGCAAGGACCTGTCCATGAAATCTCAGATTGGCATGGTTGTATCATCCTGTTTTTTCCAGCTACGAAGAATCCAGAAAATCTGTAGATTCCTAACTACCGAAGCTTTAACTCTGGTCCTTCTTGCTCTGGTCATATCCCGGATTGATTATGCCAACTCTCTTTTCGTAGGCATTCCAGCATATCAGCTTCATCGCTTACAACTGGTTCAAAACCAAGCAGCCAGGCTTATTTTCCACCAACCCAGATACCAACACTTCCGCCCTTTGATGAGGAGCCTTCATTGGCTCCCGGTGGCTAAACGTTGTATATTTAACCTGGGATGTACTATCTTTAAAGCCCTGGCTGGCCATGGACCAGCATTTATCTCTTCCTTGATACATCGCTATATTTTTGTCCGTGAACTCCGCTCCTCCCACTTGAATCTGCTTATCATTCCCTCTATTAAACGGAAAAAACACAGCGGCCTTAGATTCTCCCTCTTGGCCCCTCAGTTTTGGAACTCCCTTCCCACGGAACCAAGATCAGCAACCTCCTACACTCCGTTCAGAACTCTTCTTAAAACCCTTCTGTTCTCTCAGGCATATGAGTAAGCTTCTGTCACCATCTCATTGCTCAATTTACTCACAGCGCCATGAAACCGTCTGGTGTAAGTGCGCTTTACAAATGATTTTAACATACCATACCAAGGTAGGGCTCAGTTGCACAGGCTAGCTCTATGATGGGTCTGGGGGGTACCCGGGGCGCAAGTATTCCGGGGTGAGCAGGCCTTCCTCATCGAGATTAAGATTGGCTATCTCAAAGGAACCTCATTTAGGAGAACATCAGGGTCTTCTTCACACAACAGTGAAAACCTTGGGAGGGTTGATCTGAGGACAGGTCAACAATGAGTTCACAGATTCTAATTGCTCGGGTTGTTGAGCGATTAGGTGACTGGATGTATAGCTGGATCTGTTAAACATATGGATTAATGTAAAGCCATGTAAAAACTTAGAATTGTGCTCTGCTTAAATGTTTTCTTAAGTTTGTTTACAGAGTGTAAATAACATACGGTTGGAGATGTTTGCAATCTCTAAACAAAACAAAGTTGGGTCTCAGGCTCGCATTGGGGGCAGGAACAGCGGGGGGCATGGAGATGCATTTGGTCTCACTTAATAAACTAAAAGGGACTCGACGTGTCCCCTCAAATACGCCCCAATTAATCGCCTTGGACTGAGCATTCTTCTCCTGCTCCAAGTTGAGTCCTAGATCCCCGTTCAACAGGCAATTGTCTTAGGCACCGATTTGTTTTGTCCTGAAGATGATTCCAGTGTTAAGTTAAAGGGATCAAAACGTCATCGACTTTTTGCACTTTGACCTAAATGTATATTTTATATTAATATGTGCTAGGATGCTTTAATGCTCTTTCTGTTTGCCTAATAGATATCATCCTTTCTGGCACGCCTTTCTGTATTGACTGAGCTTTTTTACGCTTTAATGATCTATATGTCCCCACTTGTATGTTTTCTTGTACTCTCTCATTAAAAGATGATGTCCAGCTGGGCAGCCATGATATAGATATCACTGCATCTCTATTTATATGAATTTTCGCAAATGTTCTTTATATTAAGGACTGTTGTTCCTTAAAACAAAGGATATGTGGGGCACGGCGGGCACCATTTCCAGTGCGGCGGGCCGGAGATTTACCCAGGGTAAGGGGCATGGCCTGCCATATCATGTTATCACATGCCCAATGATATCGCTGGTCCCACAATTGTGGCATGAAGGTGGGCGTGGCCGGCTTTAAAAAGTGGGAAAGATTGGGTCTCGGTCTCTTTGCCACCTCACATCACCCAGGGAATCGCCCGACGCCACGTTGCAGTGCGGGAGCCTTCTTATATCCCCACCCACCCTGCCCTCTTCATTGTATCTATAGGAGGGAGAAAATGTGATAATTCCATACTTGCCTTACAGGGAACGACTATACTTGTAAGTGTTGTGACTGTCTTTGTTAACCTTGTCCTTTTACCTTCCAGGTGTATTCAAGTATTGCGACTGCCTTTTTATCATAGTGTAGAGGGGTGAGCTCATGGCTGGCAGGGATTTTCACGTCATCCTTGCAAGTCACTAAGTCATGCACTCACAAGAACATTGTCAGTGGGACCTCAAAGGGGTGTGGTTGTAGCATTAAGTAAAGAAGATGCTAGTGGAGGAGTTGAAATAGTCGCTTACACAGCACCAGTCTAACTCAACGCAGGCTTGGTGGCACTTTTGGGGCTGAAACTAGTTGCTGGGGTGGTTGAGGGGTTAGGTGACTCGATGTATAGCTGACTCTGTAAAAACATACATATGGATGAATGTAAAGCCATGAATCATTTTGTATTGTGTTTTGATTCAACGTTTTCTGAAATTTGTTAACATTGTGTGAATAAAAAAAAGCCTGAGTTATTTGCAATCTCTAATCAAACTGGAATTGGTCTCAGGCTGTTTTCTTTGGGGCAGGTATGGCAGGAGAGCGGTGGGGACATGGGGATACATTTGGTCTGACTGGCTATACGAGAAGGGACTCGACATGTCCCCTCACATATTGAGCTCTGGAGCCGTGGTTTTACAAGGTACTCATTTCAGCCTTGAAACCATGAGAGCAAGAAAACATATAAAGTTCAATAGAGTGCTTAAAAAAATAAAAAAGTTTTCCCCGGAATATTAGCAGTGGAAAGATGCAAGTTATGCCATCAAAACTATGGTAAAGAAGCTATGGTCCAAGAGAGAGAAAAACACAAGAAGATAAAGGAAAGGCATCAAATAAGAAGTATGCAAATGAGATTGGCAGGAAAGCCATCCAATGAAAAGCAATGACCTGACCCAAACCCTACTGCAAGTATTTGCATTGTATACAAGAGATCTCTGGTGTTAGAAAAGACCTAAAATGTAATGTAAAAGTAGTCCCTGCTGATTGGTTGGACGTGTCTAGTCATGTGTAAACATGTACGTAAGTTTACTGTTCCGGGTCCTTTCCATAAGACAATTTTTCTCAAAAATGGCATACATCAGTCAGTTATTTAAAGGACGTAATTTACATTTCACCATACGTGCACTGTATTTGAGAACAATTTTAACAGTGAAAACATTCATAAAGAGTGGAAAAAAACAATCAAGGAACAAGTGGGGGTCGGCACAGATCTGGGGTGGATGGGAGGGGGTAAGAAGGATCTAAAAAATAAAACAAAACGTACCTCCTTCAGCGTCTCACCCATGTTGTCTGTCCTTGCGTCAGGCTGCACAGAAAGCAGCCAGACTCCCCATAGCCAATCCCAATGCTGCATTGCAGTGTTGTGATTGGTCTGAGCACCGTGGTTTGAGGCTCAGCCAAGGAATGGGAGCGTGGGCATGTTTTCTACCCAGGCTGTAATGCAGCCTGGGTGGAGAACATGTTATGTGCGCATGCCGCTTTGGCCGGCCCCAGAGATCCGGCCAAAGCATCATGCAAGCTTCAGTGTGCCCATCACTGCTCCCCTGCCCTGTTCTGTGAAGAGAGCAGCACCACCCCACAAAGCTGCCGCAGGAGGAACAAATAATATGATAATAACATCGGTCCCGATTCACAGAACTAACTTCAGACAAAATCCTAAACTTACTACTTTTGATATTCACAGAAGGCATTTAGGAGTAGTAAAGTTAGGATTTTGTCTTAAGTCTGTCTTAAGTCTATCCTAAGTTTGTCTTAAGTCTGTCTTAAGTGTCTTAAGCCTGCCTTAAGTGTGTCCTAGATTTGTCTTAAGTTTGTCTTAAGACTGTCTTAAGACTGTTTTAAGTCAAACTTAAGACAAAATCCTAACTTTACTACTACTAAATGCCTTCTGTGAATACCAAAATTAGTAGGACGGACTTAAGACAGACTTAATACAGACTTAAGATAAACTTAAAACAAACTTAAGACAGACTTAAGACAAACTTAGGACAGATTTAAGACAGACGTAAGACAGACAAGACAAAATCCTAACTTTACTACTACTAAATGCCTTCTGTGAATACCACAAGTAGTAAGTTTAGGATTTTGTCTTAAGTTAGTTCTATGAATCGGGCCCATCCTAATTATCATTATTTGTTCTTTCTTTCACTGCTGCAAAACTGTGGGGCGACGGTCCTCCGCCTTAGCGAAGGAGCCGCCTCTGGAATTAAGGTTTTTGATGTGAAAATAGTGGCTTTTTATATTTCTAGCTTCCGGATAGGCCCCGTAGTGATAATTCAAGCTATTTATTATACTATTCCACAACTGTCTCCATCCGGATAGACAAGGAGGAAGAAGGACTAGTTGCTGCAATCAGCAATATGGCACATCTGGGCTTCAAGGAACGGCCCAGCTATTCCAGCATTGAAGGCGCCTACAGAGATACAATCAGTGCAAAGTGCCTCGACACTGCACGCTTGATGCTACATGCACCATGTTGTTTTACTGTCATGATCTTGCACCCTAGCCAGGATATAACACACATGCACACAAGTACCCGAACACACACAAACACACACACTTTCACTTAGATACACACACAAACATACAGGCACACAAAAACATAAATGCAGGCATACAAACACACACACATACACACATACACAAACACACAAAAAACATAAACATGCAAACATACAGCCGTGCAATGTGATGTGGAAAAGGGCAAGATATAATGCATTAGTCTTCAAATTTGTGTTTCACACGGATGCACAAATACACCCGCACGTAGACACAAAGACAACACATACACACATTCTGATAGTGAAAATGAAAGAAATATTTTGCTCCCTGACAACATTACCACAGTATCATTAGGCACAACGGTGCTCTACCTCTGTAGTGTGAATGCTTACGAAATGCTGCCAGAGCTATGTTGATGTGTCCCAAAATGTGAGACGAGATGACACCCCTCTGCCTTTATTCCGGCTGCGGCACGTGCACTGAACTGGCCTGTGGTCAGCTATCCGCTAGTAGTGAATACTCATATTTATAGTATGGGCGAATTGTTTCTGTGCAGCACTTTACACCACACCATCATCTAAGGAATGCGATGCCCCGGCCAGGATTTTGCCGGTCATGACACAGGTCAACACTAAGCACTTAACTCACTGAGCCATCTTGTCAGCATATGCAGGTGCTTAGCTTTCATCTTCTCGGCATGTGGCCGCCAGCCCTCATTAACATTCTTACTCGCCCTCTTGAAAAATCTCTCTTATGTAGAAGTCATTTATGTGTCAGTTTAAAAAGCAAAAGACGGAGGAAGGGGTCACCTAGAACACATTTTTTCAGAGCCCACAGAGGGAGGGGCCCTCTAGCACACGTCTTAGAGGCCACAGAGGGAAGGGTCCTCTGGGACACATGTCTCAGAGGCCACAGAGGGAAGGGCCCTCTGGGACACAGGTCTCAGAGGCCACAGAGGGAAGGGTCCTCTAGCACACGTCTTAGAGGCCACAGAGGGAAGGGTCCTCTAGGACACATGTCTCAGAGGCCACAGAGGGTAGGGTCCTCTGGGACACATGTCTCAGAGACCACAGAGGGAAGGGTCCTCTAGGACACGTCTCAGAGGCCAGAGAGCAGAGGGAAGGGTCCTCTGGGACACGTCTCAGAGGCCAGAGAGCAGAGGGAAGGGTCCTCTGGGACACATGTCTCAGAGGCCAGAGAGCAGAGGGAAGGGTCCTCTAGGACACATGTCTCAGAGGCCATAGAGGGAAGGGTCCTCTGGGACAAATGTCTCAGAGGCCGCAGAGGGAGGGGTCCTCTAGGACACATGCCCCAGAGGCCACAGAGGGAGGGGTCCTCTAGGACAAATGTCTCAGAGGCCACAGAAGGAGGGGTCCTCCAGGACATATGTCTCAGAGGCCACAGAGCAGGGGGAAGGGCCCTCTGGGACACATTTCTCAGAGGCCACAGAGGGAGGGGTCTTCTAAGACACGTCTTAGAGGCCATCAGGGAATGTAGAACAGTGTTTGTCCTATGTCTATGGATTATTACTTGTGTTTAAAGGACAGGTCTGGGTTCTGTTTTTTTTTGCCAGGTGTGCATTTATCTTGATTAACGCAAATCAGGCAAATATGTCCAAGGAAGAAGAGTGGTTTTGTGACACACAAGGGGGCATATTTACAATGGAATATTGCCAGCAGAACGTCACTACAGAACATCACTTTTAGTGACGTTCTGGTGGCGCTATGCCCTTCTCCATATTTATAAAGAGGCAATTATCCACTTTTTGTGGCTTAACGCGCTTTGTAAATAAGACCCCTTTACGTGCATCACTTAGTGTGAAAAGGGATGTACAATGGGTGTTGCTGTGGGTGTACCACCGCAACACCCATTGCTTTTGATGCTGCCCCAGATTTACAAGGAGGTGTAACTCTAAGTCGGCACCAAAAACTAACGCCATGCAAGAAAAAACGTTGGAATGGCGAAACGAGAAGAAATACTTTTCATTCAGTCAATTCATCTTTATTTCGATCAAAAGATCATAACAGATACATAGTAACCATCCTAAACATTTCTTAAAACACTGTACAAGAAGCACTAATTATAAATACAAATATAAATTTTTTAAAAACTGTACAACATTAAAAAGAGTTAAGTACTGTACATAAATCACTTCCTTCTACAGATAAGATCTTCTCCTTCTCCACATGGCGTCAATAAAGCGTGAAACTGAGAATACGACTAGGGTAGAAGTATTACTCTTAAGTATTCTGAGGGCCTCTTTATAATGTCTGAATCCCAAGTTTTTACAGAGTTGGATAAGCCAACGTTGCTGTATGGATTTGTAAGTCGGGCAAAAAAAGAAAACATAGGCCTCAGATTCTTCATTTGCCCCGCACGCTGGATATTCTATCGTTTTGGTAGTCGACCATTTGTTGGCGAAGGTCCTTACCGGAAGTGTTCCATATCTAAATTGAAGATAATATTTCCTTGCTGTAGGAGCGAAGATTTCATCTAAGAATGGTTACACTATATAAGCATCTTTAAGATTAAGAAACTGAACTGTAAGTGGGCCCAGAGAAGAATTACCAAGGATGGCCTCTACTCTTTTATTGCAGTCCAACTTGATAAATTCAAGACGAGACAGCTGGGCGCAGACAACAAGAGAATTATACCAGAGTCCAGGCAAGTCTAATCTCAGACATTCCTTTTTTATAAAAACAAGCCAAGGTATTCTCTCTGACACAGGAATAATTAATAACTCTTCCAAAGCTGTTCTAAAATGAAATAGTTCAGGGGTCACCACAGCCTGCGCCAATAAACAATGGGGCGTAAAACAACTTCCTCTTCTAAAGGTCTAATACCCAGGTCCATTCTCAACGGGGTGAGGGGAGTACTAGATGGGAGGGCTAACAAAGATCTTAGGAATTGGTTTTCGGTCTTACAAATACCACCTACCTGGCAATGGCCCCACAATTCAGCTCCATATGGGATTGCTCCCCTGGCTTGGGCTTTATGGATTTCAATAATCAATGCTACTGGCTTAGAAGAGGACTCTCGGTGTAATTTTAAAATACCACCCGTAATTTGGGCTAGTCTCAGTTTAGCCTTTGCCAATTGAGGGGCCCAGTCCATTTTGTCCGTAAGAGTGATACCCAGGTAGTCAAAAACAGTGACCCTGTCCAAAGCTACGCCATTCACAGAGGGATTGGGACAGCGGGTCTTAGTTGGATTGCAGACCATGAATTTGGTTTTCTGAGTATTGATCTCCAACCCACTTATATGACAAAATGACAAAAGTTCGCAAAGCTATCCAGGGCACGTTGAATTCCCATGGGAGATTTTGACAGCAGAAGAGTGTCGTCTGCAAACATTAATGCCACCACCTGTTTCCTCTCATTTTTGGGGCATCAATATCTTTTACACTTTTAAGGTGGGCAATCAAAGCATTAATGAAGAGACAAAATAAAGTAGGTGCCAGTACGCACCCTTGTCTGACTCCTCTATTGACTGGGATTTTAGATGTAAGACTGCCCCATTTACCAATGCTGACTTGGGCAAAGTTATCTGAATGGAGTCTCCTAATGATGTTAAGGAGATCAATAGGTACCCCCATGTCCTCCAAAACATCCCACAAGATTTTACCGGGCACCAGATCCAAGGCAGTTTTGAGGTCGACGAAAATTAAATAGAGGCTGCCACCCTCTACTCTCACGGTCTTCCAGTAAAGTAGTTGGAGCCTTAATAGCTGGTCGATCGTGGACGTCTTTTCCCTAAAACCCGCCTGAAAGGGGCTTACAATCTGCCGTTCTTCCATCCAATTCTGGAGCCGATCGAGAATGATACGTGAGAATAATTTTTGGCTCACATCAATCAGACTGATCGGACGATAATTGAGCGGAAGAAGAGGGGAACCTTTTTTGAAGACTGGTATAATCTCGGCTCCAACCCATGTGGCAGGTAATTTGGCGCCCTGTAAAATAGCATTAGATAGCAGATAGAGGTAAGGGACCCATATCCCAGTTTGATCTTTATAAAGGTCACCGGGGATTTTATCAAGGCCAGGCGCCTTACCTACTAGGAGCCTGTTTATAGCAACCTCTATCTCCTTCAGACTTATTTTGGACTCTAAAGATTCATAGGTGGTCGAATGATCCCGATACCTGATAGGGAACAGGTTTTGGGGTGATAACTGATCCGGAGGTTCAACTAGAAGGATTTCTTCGGCCGGGGAAATACTTTTATTTCTCTATGTTTTTGCTTTTTCTATGTGGGCTGCATGCAGCAAACATAGAAAGAGCAAAATGCCATTAATTGCTGTTTATGAGCAGGAAGGTGTTCCTTCCTGCACATAAAGAAGCATTAAAATAATGATGATTTGCTACTTCTATGTGTGCTGCATTCTGCAGCACACATTGAAGTAACAAATCTCCAAGCACATTAACAATCATTCCCTGTAACGTAGGCACCCTTGGACTATGGTGCAAGGGTGCCTGCCTTGGCGCTAAGCAGCTAAATTTAGCACCGGTGCTGGAAAAAACACAGCGGTGTGTTGTATTCCTGAGAATACGCTGCATCCCTGCATTTTGAAAATGTTGGAGCGTGGTGCTGCCAATTGTGGTGCAGCTCTATGCTCCAACATTTTCTAGTAAGTATGCCCCAAGAATTTACAGCTTACCTTCATTTACACATGTGCACCTCTTGGATTAACGATGCAGTCTCACCACTGAAACACTATTCTCCTATCCTTCTCTTCCCCATTCCCCCTACCTTTTGCCCTTCTGCTCGCGGTAAAAGTCTGATGGTGACAAGTAAGTGCTGGCCCCCAAAATGAGGGCTGGGGACCACCATATGCAACGTAATCACTGTTCGTACAGAGGAGTTGTGTTGTCTGGAGTTCAATACTTTACCTCTAAAGAACTCTCATTAGGAGTGGCCTGTTAATTCAGATGTGGCACCCTTCACTGGAGTGCCCTTTTAATTCTGATGTGGATGGTAACAGCATGAACCGGCCCCCTAATGGAACTACACCGCAGACCGTCTAACTTTCACTTGGAGATTGCAAGTCAGGCCCACAAAGAGGAATAACCAGGGAACTCAGACCAGGGATTACCAGTTCCCCTTGTAATTCCTAATTTCCTAGTGGCCCCACGGTGTCCAACTCGTAAGAGGCCTGATTGCCTGAATCGCTGCCATTTTCTGGGGTACTCATAGCAAGGGACTATTAACCTGTTCCGTGCTCGTGACGGAACCACTCCGTCACGAGCCACGGGCGCGCTGTGCTAATGACGGAGTGGCTGCCTGTCAAATCACAGGACGTTACAGATAAAGTAGACAGTAGCTGTAACATGAAAGGCTAATGCGGAGCCAGGGACTGAGCCACCATGCACAGCAAGCAGCTGAGCTACCATACTTGAAGCCTCAGCCCGAGTCATGTATTTCCACTGTGCATGATAGTTTCCTGTCCAAAAGGGGGAGGGAGAGTATTGAGTCCAAATAAACTCAAAAAGCCCAGATAGTTTTGGGCCAGGTGATAGTCCAGCACAAGCTTAGTCACAAACAGGTCAATTCACAAAACATTCCTGGACCTTTTAATTCCTAGAGCTCCTTCAAAGCAAAATCAAGAATTACAAGTTTTTCCTGATTCACAGGGCCTGAGGCACACTCGGTGGAAAACTATGATTGTCATGTTTTGTTTCTGGTGCATACCTGTCTGTCCTGCACCTTAGCTAGCATAGTGCTGAGCTGTGGAGAAACTTTCAGAATTATTTTCACATAGAATAGTGTTTCTTCATGGGAATTCCCTTGATCGGTTTATGACTACCTGAAAAGATGTGTCCCCAGAATATCGAAGCAGAAAGCTCAATGGCACCAAATATTTTTGACCTAATATCGAAGTACAAAATATTAAAGGGTGTGTATAGATTTTTTATACCTAACGCCACATATATGTACATTGACGCTATATATATCTTCAGGGTGCACAGATGTGGAATTAAGAATAGGAAATCTATACTTCCTCTATACGCATTTACTATTCAATATTTTGTTTCTCAATATTCTGTACACAATACAAGTGTGTCACCTTTTCTTAGCCTCGAAAAACCATAGTGCAATCACCCAGAAAGTTACAGCCTTTCAGGTGTTCACACCAATTACAATGCACGTTCCTTTGACAATTTCGCCATCAACAACAACTTCCTCACACTTAGGTGAATCTTATGGCTGCAGAAAATCCAAACATTTGACAGATTATTGTCAGTCAGAAGTTATGTTCCCTCTTTTTATTTTTGTATATGTGTGCGCAAATTAAATGTATGTGTGATGACGTTTTTCACTGTATATATGTATATACCTCACGCTGTCGCTGCACTTGGTGTTATGAACTTAAGGTTTGAATAAACCTGTTTCAAAAAATTAAATTGGATGTGCTGTGTTCTGTTTTCTGTGCCAAATGAAGCTGATGTTGGCGGTCCAGGCAAAACAGGAACAGACTGATTATGCATATATCTATATCTATATCTATATCTATATATATACATATACACACACACACATATATATATATATGTGTGTGTATATATATATATATATATATATATACCTACTGGCAGTCACCAGTAGGCAGTTATAGTGAGGACCTAGTTTCCATAGAAAAAGCTTTTTTTCTTTTCCCAATAACTTCGGCGCCGGTTGACGAATCTTTGCGAAATTTTCAAAACTAGTGACCCGCTCCGGTCAGCTCATGTCTTGAAAGTTGCGGGGTGATTCGTCATGCAGGGCAGAGAAAAAAGGGCGGTCCCAAAACATGTTTTCCCCATGTTATTTTCCATAGGAAACTTTAGACAAAGCTACAGCCCAAACTGTTGAATAGAATTACACCAAATTTGGCAAAAAGGTAGCACTTGGTTCAGAAAGCGACCTTTTTTAAAATGGTGTAAATACATTCAGTATTTCCTGAGAAATTAGAAAAAGAAAAAGTTTTGATATCTATGGCCGCGGTTGGTTTGCGAACTCTCCCGAGCACGACTGTGATTGGCTGCCAACACTCCAAACTAGGAAGTGTTGACAGCCATCTTTTGACTCGGTAGAACCAAGTCACAAGAAAACTAGTAAACACAGTGAAAAAACAAGAAAAAGGGGCAGGGTAGAAACACTCTGCCCCCTAGGCCTGCTCAGGGGGTCCCACAAGGACCCCCAGGGACAACAGTTTATTTTTTAATCAGCCGAATTTATGCTGGGGTTGTGAATCAGACCGAGAAAATTAAAAAAACGAGCCCACGCTTCATTGTATTTAAGCCGCCGGGTGGGCCATGTCCCGGTGTCACTGAAAAAAATGTGTGGGGGGCCCCAAGATGCCCCAGGGACAACCACCTCCCCTGGGCTTCATTTATGAGTTGCGGGGGGCAATTAGCCCCCCACAGCTCCGGAGACCACACCCTCCCGGGGCTCTTAATTTAATTTAAAAAAAATGTGTGGGGGACTTGATCCCCCACTTACGCCACAGGGACCACCGCCTCCCCGGTGCTTATCTAATTTAACGCGGGGGCTCCACATCTGGCAAGGATCATTCCTCTTCCCGCCAAGGATGGTTTTTATAAAATGGGGCTACTTGATACACTTTGAAGTCTATTTTCGTTCAAAAAGCCTTATGTTTTAGAAATTTTACTATAGCCTTATAGCCGGCTGCCGAGGACCTTATCAGTTGTTAAAGACCGTGAACCCGAGTTATAGGCCCGAGCCGCAAGCAAGGGCCAATAATGAGGGAGAGGGCCTGGAACAACTGGGGAAGCCTGAGGCAGAAAGGCTATAAGGTTATTACCGCCATAAGTGCGCTGGGGATGCTCAGACGTGGGTCCCAGGCACTCCACACCACTGGAGTCAAGCTAGCCGGGCTGATGAGAGGTGTTACCTCGAAACCGGTCCGGTCCTCGGATGCTTGATTCCGTTCTGGGAAGGACATGGCTTTTGTAGTTCGGACTGGACTGTTCCCATGGGGCACAGGGTCAGAGCTGATTTGCATATCGCCATTGTCTAACCCAGGGTGGTGTGGAGTGCAAAAAAACCTGATGGATTTGGGCCCAGATCTTTGGACTGGGGTGAATGTGTGACATTGATCCACATTCTGTCCATCACGTGTTTTGGTTGCAATTGCCGCTATAAGGTTATTAGAACATACCACCTCATAAGGGTAGATCGTTCTAAAATAATAAAGGGAGAAAAATGAAGGCACACATTAGAATTTTGGAGATTCGGGCTAATTCCAGCCATTATAAGACAGGAGCTACTCTATTGTCTTCAATGGTGTGCTCAACATTCCAATGTTCTAGTATAGCTTTGTAGCCTGTCGTAGCATACTATACTGGCCATTAAAAGCTCGCTTCAGCATTATCGGCCAGAGCCGAAGGAGAGGGCCTTTATCAAAGGAGCGGTCCTGTAATGTCCAGTATGGCCCAGCTATCGCGGGCTATAAAGCTTTTAGAACAGTCCACAGCATGTGCTAATTAGAAAAACAAAGGCCTCTCAGAGCCTGAGGGGACTGAAATCCCCTTGGCACTGAAGCCTTTGTTCACAGCTCTTGCTGTGAATGTTCCACAGTTAACAGCCGCACGCAGGGCCAAGGCGTTTATCTGTTGAACATTCACAGCAAAATCTGTGAAGGGGGCTAGAGGCAGCCCCTGCTTCTACCTGGTTTGGCTGCACTGCTTTTTGTAGTTCAGCCAAGCCAGGTTGACCCTGGAGCTGAGCAGCATTCACCCCTCCCTCAATCTAAAGCCCTAGAGACACTGATCTACATGAGGAGGGAAGGGTGAAAGCTGCTTGTATCCTCCTGCACGGCCCCTGCTGTTTGCTTTCCTCTATCTAATTAATATATTTTTGAGAGGCAGGGGAAAGAGAAAGGCAGAGGCTGTGCATTAGGACATTAAAATGTTGAGAGCAGCGGGCCAATACCAGTTCATATGGGCCACTGCTGCTCCATTATCTTCAATTGATAATTCAATGACTTGGGCATCCCCACATGGCGGGAACAAAGAAAACATACCAACTGTAACAGTTATAATGTAATATACAGGATCACTTGCCCATGTAATCTCGGGTATATCTGGATTACCACGAGGAAGGTCAAAATCGGGATTAACGAACATGGGAGCACCATCCGGTGCAAAAGAACCGCTACGAAATTGACAGCATACTGTGTGGAAAGAGGACACTCCAAGGCGGATGTAAAATGGACAGTAATTGAAAAAATTACCGCAGAGAGGGCATTACCACCCAAGCTACTGACCAAAGAACAACGTTGGGTGTACAAACTAAATACACACAAATCATGATTGAACGACAAAATACCTTGGGGGCAACTGAAGAATTGACACAACAACTGATCTAAGGTGTACAGCTTAGAAGCAGGTTTTAATTCTAGAGCTGGGTGCTTCACATAGCAAAACCAATATTAGAGCACCTGTACCAAAATGCCCCTAAAAGAAAAGGTATTGACACACAAGTATGCACTGTCTACAACTAACAACCACATTCATGATGCTTGCTTCAGTCTAACCAATAGAACACCAAGGGACAAAACCGCTTTAAGAATCATTGGAGCCGCAGAAATGCACACGCATAACATACTATGTCCAGTAGACATAAGAAAGCATTTGTCTCTATCTAGAACGTTAACAGCACCTGGCACCTTACCTACTTGCCACAACTGGATACAGAAAAGAATGTTGATGTTGACTATAATGAAACCACTAATCAGGCATAAACATTCATGCCTGAGTCTTCCGCCTCAATAAACTACGTTACCCCTAATTCCCAGTTCTTCAGTAGTCCAAAGATGACATCACACCACATGACACGCAGAATACATCATGCCCTTGTCACATGATGCATGGTTTCCCTGGAGCCTTAGAACAACATGGCAGATGTAACCAAGCGTCTCCCGTCACCTCACTACTACAAGCCGAGAAACGCTGAATGAATAGGGGAAAAGCCGGGGTAGGACCCTTGACAAAGTGAATTTTACCTATTTTTTTCACCTACTGGAGCATAATACAGTATCAAAGTACACATGGCATACCAAGGTAGGGTGATGACGATCACGCTAAACCTCTGCTTCACCCTTTTTTTCCATATTCCTATATGGCGCCTATCACAGAGTGTGACTACAGGGTGACCCCCTCTTGTGATACATATCACCCTACGATTGTGGGTGAGTGAATATGTGCACTTTTTGGCCATTTTACTGAATATGCGTTGCCTGCTTAAAATGCAAGAAGTAATATAAAGATGTTCCAAGAGAATGGTACTAACTGAATGAATGGGTGTGTAAGAACCTACTTATAAATGCGAAATACGCATGACGAATTCTTACGTGCAAAAGTGCTTGAGTCTGACGGAAAATAGGTGCACTAACCTCATGCACACTAAGATGACGAACTAATTATATATATAAAAAAGTGTACTATGAAATAAATGTCCTTTTTTCGGACTTGAAAGGGACGGTCACCCAGGCACTGAGTGAATAATTTTTAACACAACATAACGATGCTCCTATAATGTAGGAGTGACAGTGAGAACGAGAAGTCTCACAACATATTATGAAAGGCAAGCACTAGGAGATGCGTGCAAATGGTGGTAACCTTAAATAACACTACAGTAAATTCCTGTAATAGTACGTGTATATACAAAAATAGGTATGTCTATAAGTTTTCGTTTCAGGGAAACCACACTGGGATGACTTGAGGGTGATGGAGCAGGTTAATGAACAATATTTTGTTCAGGCCTGTGAAGTCATACTTCCATAATGTTTAATAAAACTAAAATGTTTGCTGCATGTAAAATAACCAACCTAGAGTAAACTATGCATCATGAACACATGGGATTAACATTATGCTTATTTGTGCAAAATGCAAAAAGAAATAATACAATAATTATTGTCTATTGTCTGTCATATACTAACTGCTGCTGTCAAAAATAATAGCATGTGCTTTTAAATGTGCTTTTGTCTTGTCTTTTCTGTGACAAATGCAGTTCAAGATCGGATTGGTATATCAAAGGTAATATATGCTGCTTAAAAGTGCTTTTGCTAGGTAACATAATTAATGGGTTAACATTTAGCAAAGGGGGTGGGTAACAGAACAAATGTCAATTCTTTAATTAATTGATGTTTTATGTTTGTTTAAATAATAGTTTTCCAAATGAAGCTTAGAGTTGGCTGCAGAAAAATAATGCATTTTAAAAAAGTGACGCAAGAAAAAGTGGCGCAGAAAATTGACGCTTTCTGAAAAGAGGCCTGCTGATGTAAAGCCACAAGAGAAAACTTATTTTGAAAAAGATGAGAAGCCTATAAACTTTTATTGTGAAAAGTTTTGAAAAGAACTGCCAAAGGCGACCCTGTGGAGAGGTTTGCTATTGTGCCACGGGAAGCTCAGAAGGGATAGGCTCAAGGCCAGGATGTGAGTCGTGGCATTTTTGTGCATTACATGAACATCTTTGCTACAAAATGTAGCAGTCTAAGGAACTGTCGCCTAGACTCTTTACACGAACAATGGCTTTGTGTGAAGGCCCGGACCTGAGGTGGAAGATGTCACAATTTACTGTGGCATGTGGTGGCTCAGCCAATGGGGAGCCAGAGTTCAGTCGTTGGTATGTGAAAAAAGATAGTTTTATTTAGTGAAAGGGTATAATTATTAGCTCAGGGGGTGGACATTTTTTAGACTCGTTCAGACGCAGATGATACCAGAGAGACGTGCTAATGCTGATGAAGAAACATATGTAAGGAAAGCAGCCTTATTGAATCTTTGATTTATTAGGTGATGAGGGTAGAGACAGGGATTTAGTTAGGGTTTGGAAATTTTCTTTTCCTTTAATTCCTGCTAATAAAGGATTTATCATAATGAATAAAGTTATCTCTAATAATTGCTGAGCTTAATAAACTATTCATCTTTCTTATGATTTACTCTATATGCCTGATTAATAGTTACCACATCAGATAAGTTTTTGCAGTAGTCTAAGATAACACTGTCATTTATACTTAATAACCTGTTTGCTGGAACAAAAGCTTACCTCATGATCCCTCCATCATTTTTAGGGCTCACCTGCTGATGCGCTTGCGCATAGCTGGCGAGCTATATCATGGCTTAAACAGAGTTTAACCAACTCGGCGATTTGTTGCAGTGCCCGAAGAGCGTGCACATCAAAGCCACCAGCCTCCTCAGGCATCTCAAGCTTCTCCCAGCCGGCATTTCTCCTCCCCTAATTATTCACTGCACGGCCGGCCGGCCGGCACATCAAAGGCTGCTGCTCCCGGCCCCTATTCTTCCCTTCTTGCCTCTCCCTGCCCCTCCTTCCCACCACAGCAATACTGAGGGCTTGTTTATATTGCAGCCTAACCATCTCGCACGCTGCTCTTGAAACAATAACCGTTGTTGGTCATGATATAATTAAACGCTCTAATTATTTTATCAGGGCTACACAGAATTTTATAAAGTCTTTTGCTGGCATTTTCGTTTTATGCTGATTGCTATTTTACACCTTTCACATGCTGGCGATTTGCTTCAAAGGAATACATTCATCCTGAATCCTGTTACTAGAGTTTTCTCCTCTTCTGCTATATATGGGTTTTAGTTGAATTTCATTGATCTCTTTTACTAATGATTGATAAATAGTGCCACCCTCCACACAGCTCCACCTACACAGCTCCACCGATGCATCCACCACACAGCTCCACCGATGCACCCACCACACATTTCCACCGATGCACCCACCACACAGCTCCACCGATGCACCCACCACACAGCTCCACAGATGCACCCACTACACAGCTCCACAGATGCACCCACCACACAGCTCCACAGATGCAACCACCACACAGCTCCACAGATGCACCCACCACCCAGCTCCACTGATGCACCCACCACACAGCTCCACAGATGCACCCACCAAACAGCTCCACAGATGCACCCACCACCCAGCTCCACTAATGCACCCACCACACAGCTCCACTGATGCACCCACCACCCAGCTCCACCGATGCACCCACCACACAGCTCCACCGACACAGCTCCACCGATGCACCCACCACACAGTTCCACTGATGCAACCGCCACACAGCTCCACCGACACAGCTCCACGGATGCACCCACCACAGAGCTCCACAGATGACCCCACCACACAGCTCCACTGATGCACCCACCACACAGCTCCACCGAGGCACCCACCACACAGCTCCACCGAGGCACCCACCACACAGCTCCACCGATGCACCCACCACACAGCTCCACCTATGCAACCACCACACAGCTTCACAGAGGCACCCACCACACAGCTCCACCGAGGCACCCACCACACAGCTCAACAGATGCACCCACCACACAGCTCCACAGAGGCACCTACCACACAGCTCCACCGATGCACCCACCACACAGCTCCACCTATGCACCCACCACACAGCTCCACCGAGGCACCCACCACACAGCTCCACCGAGGCACCCACCACACAGCTCAACAGATGCACCCACCACACAGTTCCACAGAGGCACCCACCACACAGCTCCACAGATGCACCGACCAAACAGCTCCACCGAAGCACCCACCACACAGCTCCACCGATGAACCCACCACACAGATCCACCGATGCACCCACCACACAGCTCCACCTATGCACCCACCACACAGCTCCACCGAGGCACCCACCACACAGCTCCACAGAGGCACCCACCACACAGCTCAACAGATTTACCCACCACACAGCTCCACAGAGGCACCCACCACACAGCTCCACAGATGCACCCACCACACAGCTCCACCGAAGCACCCACCACACAGCTCCACCGATGAACCCACCACACAGCTCCACCGATGCACCCACCACACAGCTCCACCGATGCACCCACCACACAGCTCCACCTAGGCACCCACCACACAGCTCCCCCAATGCACCCTCCACACAGCTCCACCGATGCACCCACCACACAGCTCCACTGAGGCACCCACCACACAGCTCCACCGATGCACCCACCACACAGCTCCACCAAGGCACCCACCATACAGCTCCACCGATGCACCCACCACACAGCTCCACCGATGCACCCACCACACAGCTCCACCGATGCACCCACCACACAGCTCCACAGATGCCCCCACCACACAGATCCACAGATGCACCCACCATACAGCTCCACCGAGGCACCCACCACACAGCTCCACCGAGGCACCCACCACACAGCTCCACCGAGGCACCCAGCTCCACCGAGGCACCCACCACACAGCTTCACCGATGCAGCCCCACGGATGCACCCACCACAGAGCTCCATAGATGACCCCACCACACAGCTCCACTGATGCACCCACCACACAGCTCCACCGAGGCACCCACCACACAGCTCCACTGAGGCACCTACCACACAGCTCCACCGATGCACCCACCACACAGCTCCACCTATGCAACCACCACACAGCTTCACAGAGGCACCCACCACACAGCTCCACCGAGGCACCCACCACACAGCTCAACAGATGCACCCACCACACAGCTCCACAGAGGCACCTACCACACAGCTCCACCGATGCACCACACAGCTCCACCGATGCATCCACCACACAGCTTCACTGATGCACCCACCACACAGCTCCACCGAGGCACCCACCATACAGCTCCACCAAGGCACCCACCACACAGCTCCACCGAGACACCCACCACACAGCTCAACAGATGCACCCACCACACAGCCCCACAGAGGCACGCACCACACATCTCCACAGATGCACCCACCACACAGCTCCACCGAAGCACCCACAACACAGCTCCACCGATGAACCCACCACAGAGCTCCACCGAGGCACCCACCACACAGTTCCACCAATGCACCCACCACACAGCTCCACCGATGCACCCACCACACAGCTCCACTGAGGCACCCACCACACAGCTCCACCGATGCACCCACCACACAGCTCCACCGATGCACCCACCACACAGCTCCACCGAAGCACCCACCACACAGCTCCGCCGATGCACCCACCACACAGCTCCACAGATGCCCACACCAGACAGCTCCACAGATGCACCCACCATACAGCTCCACCGAGGCACCCACCACACAGCTCCACCAAGGCACCCAGCTCCACCGAGGCACCCACTACACAGCTCCACCGATGCACCCACCAAACATCTTCACCAATGCACCCACCACACAGCTCCAGCGATGCAGCCACCACACAGCTCCACCGAAGCAGCCACCACCAATGCACCCACCACACAGCTCCACCGATGCACCCACCACACAGCTCCACTGAGGCACCCACCACACAGCTCCACCGATGCACCCACCACAGAGCTCCACCGATGCACCCACCACACTGCTCCACAGATGCCCCTACCACACAGCTCCACCAATGCACCCACCACACAGCTCCACCGAGGCCCCCACCACACAGTTCCACTGAGGCACCCACCACCCAGCTCCGCCAATGCACCCACCACACAGCTCCACCGACACAGCTCCACCGATGCACCCACCACACAGCTCCACTGATGCAACCACCACACAGCTCCACCGACGCAGCTCCACCGATGCACCCACCACACAGCTCCACTGATGCAACCACCACACAGCTCCACCGACACAGCTCCATCGATGCACCCACCACAGAGCTCCAAAGATGCCCCCACCACACAGCTTCACCGATGCACCCACCACACAGCTCCACCGAGGTACCCACCACACAGCTCCACCGAGGCCCCCACCACACAGTTCCACTGAGGCACCCACCACCCAGCTCCGCCAATGAACCCACCACACAGCTCCACCGACACAGCTCCATCGATGCACCCACCACAGAGCTCCAAAGATGCCCCCACCACACAGCTTCACCGATGCACCCACCACACAGCTCCACCGATGCACCCACCACACAGCTCCACTGATGCAACCACCACACAGCTCCACCGACACAGCTCCACCGATGCACCCACCACACAGCTCCACTGATGCAACCACCACACAGCTCCACCGACTCAGCTCCATCGATGCACCCACCACAGAGCTCCAAAGATGCCCCACCACACAGCTTCACCGATGCACCCACCACAGAGCTCCAAAGATGCCCCACCACACAGCTTCACCGATGCACCCACCACACAGCTCCACCGAGGTACCCACCACACAGCTCCACTGAGGCACCTACCACACAGCTCCACCGATGCACCCACCACACAGCTCCACTGATGCAGTCACCACACAGCTCCACCGAGGCACCCACCACACAGCTCCACCAAGGGCCCCACCACACAGCTCCACCTAGGCACCCACCACACAGCTTCACAGAGGGACTCACCACACAGCTCCACCAAAGCATCCACCACACAGCTCCATCGAAGCACCCACCACACAGCTCCACCGATGCACCCACCACACAGCTCCAAAGAGGCACCCACCACACAGCTCCACCGATGCACCCACCACACAGCTCCACTGATGCACCCACCACACAGCTCCAGTGATGCAGCCACCACACAGCTCCACCGACACAGCTCCACTGATGCACCCACCACACAGCTCCACCAACACAGCTCCACCGATGCACCCACCACACAGCTCCACCGATGCACCCACCACACAGCTCCACCGATGCACCCACCACACAGCTTCACTGATGCACCCACCGCACAGCTCCACCGAGGCACCCACCATACAGCTCCACCAAGGCACCCACCACACAGCTCCACCGAGACACCCACCACACAGCTCAACAGATGCACCCACCACACAGCTCCACAGAGGCACCCACCACACATCTCCACAGATGCACCCACCACACAGCTCCACCGAAGCACCCACCACACAGCTCCACCGATGAACCCACCACACAGCTCCACCGATGCACCCACCACACAGCTCCACCGATGCACCCACCACACAGCTCCACCGAGGCACCCACCACACAGCTCCACCAATGCACACACCACACAGCTCCACCGATGCACCCACCACACAGCTCCACCGAGGCACCCACCACACAGCTCCACCGATGCACCCACCACACAGCTCCACCGAGGCACCCACCATACAGCTCCACCGATGCACCCACCACACAGCTCCACCGATGCACCCACCACACAGCTCCACCGATGCACCCACCACACAGCTCCACAGATGCCCCCACCATACAGCTCCACAGATGCACCCACCACACAGCTCCACCGAGGCACCCACCACACAGCTCCACCGAGGCACCCAGCTCCACCGAGGCACCCACCACACAGCTCCACCGATGCACCCACCACACATCTTCACCGATGCACCAACCACACAGCTCCAGCGATGAACCCACCACACAGCTCCACCGATGCACCCACCACACAGCTCCACCGATGCACCCACCACACAGCTCCACAGATGCACCCACCAATAGTGAGCTAGGCGCCTTGATGCCCTGTGGGGCTTAGTCTGCGCGTTATAAATTTTCTTTCATTCATTTCATTTCATTCACCCACCACACAGCTCCACAGAGGCACCCACCATACAGCTCCACCGATGCACCCACCACACAGCTCCTCCGATGCATCCACCACACAGCTCCACCTATGCACTCACCACACAGCTCCACAGATGCACCCACCACACAGCTCCACAGATGCCCCACCACACAGCTCCACCAATGCACCCACCACACAGCTCCACCGAGGCACCCACCACACAGCTCCACCGAGGCACCCACCACACAGTTCCACCGAGGCACCCACCACCCAGCTCCGCCAATGCACCCACCACACAGCTCCACCGACACAGCTCCACCAATGCACCCACCACACAGCTCCACTGATGCAACAACCACACAGCTCCACCGACACAGCTCCAGCGATGCACCCACCACACAGCTCCACTGATGCAACCACCACACAGCTCCACCGACACAGCTCCATCGATGCACCCACCACAGAGTTCCACAGATGCCCCCACCACAGAGCTTCACCGATGCACCAACCACACAGCTCCACCGAGGAACCCACCACACAGCTCCACCAAGGCACCTACAACACAGCTTCACCGATGCACCCACCACACAGCTCCACTGATGCACTCACCACACAGCTCTACCGAGACACCCACCACACAGCTCCACAGAGGCACCCACCACACAGCTCCACCGAAGCACCCACCACACAGCTCCACCGAAGCACCCACCACACAGCTCCACCGATGCACCCACCACACAGCTCCAAAGAGGCACCCAACACACAGCCCCACCGATGCACCCACCACACAGCTCCAATGATGTAGCCACCACACAGCTCCACCGACACAGCTCCACCGATGCACGCACCACACAGCTCCACCGACACAGCTCCACTGATGCACCCACCACACAGCTCTGCCGAGGCACCCACCACACAGCTCCGCCGAGGCACCCACCACACAGCTCCACCGATGCACCCACCAAGCTCCACCGATGCACCCACCACACAGCTCCACCGATGCAGCCACCACACAGCTCCACAGACACAGCTCCGCCGAGGCACCCACCACACAGCTCCACCGATGCACCCACCAAGCTCCACCGATGCACCCACCACACAGCTCCACCGATGCAGCCACCACACAGCTCCACAGACACAGCTCCACCGATGCACCCACCACCCAGCTCCACCGATGCACCAACCACACAGCTCCAGCGATGCAGCCACCACCGAGCTCCACCGAAGCAGCCACCACCAATGGACCCACCACACAGCTCCACCGATGCACCCACCAATAGTGAGCTAGGCACCTTGATGCCCTTTGGGGCTTAGTCTGCGCGTTATAAATTTTCTTTCATTTCATTTCATTCATTTCATTTCATTCACCCACCACACAGCTCCACCGAGGCACCCACCATACAGCTCCACCGATGCACCCACCACACAGCTCCTCCGATGCACCCACCACACAGCTCCACCTATGCACTCACCACACAGCTCCACAGATGCACCCACCACACAGCTTCACAGATGCCCCACCACACAGCTCCACCAATGCACCCACCACACAGCTCCACCGAGGCACCCACCACACAGCTCCACCGAGGCACCCACCACACAGTTCCACCGAGGCACCCACCACCCAGCTCTGCCAATGCACCCACCACACAGCTCCACCGACACAGCTCCACCGATGCACCCACCACACAGCTCCACTGATGCAACCACCACACAGCTCCACCGACACAGCTCCAGCGATGCACCCACCACACAGCTCCACTGATGCAACCACCACACAGCTCCACCGACACAGCTCCATCGATGCACCCACCACAGAGCTCCACAGATGCCCCCACCACAGAGCTTCACCGATGCACCCACCACACAGCTCCACCGAGGAACCCACCACACAGCTCCACCAAGGCACCTACCACACAGCTCCACCGATGCACCCACCACACAGCTCCACTGATGCACCCACTACACAGCTCCACCGAGACACCCACCACACAGCTCCACCGAGGCACCCACCACACAGCTCCACCGAAGCACCCACCACACAGCTCCACCGAAGCACCCACCACACAGCTCCACTGATGCACCCACTACACAGCTCCACCGAGACACCCACCACACAGCTCCACCGAGGCACCCACCACACAGCTCCACCGAAGCACCCACCACACAGCTCCACCGAAGCACCCACCACACAGCTCCACCGATGCACTCACCACACAGCTCCAAAGAGGCACCCACCACACAGCTCCACCGATGCACCCACCACACAGCTCCCCTGATGCACCCACCACACAGCTCCAGTGATGCAGCCACCACACAGCTCCACTGACACAGCTCCACCGATGCACCCACCACACAGCTCCACCGACACAGCTCCACTGATGCACCCACCACACAGCTCCACCGATGCACCCACCACACAGCTCCACCGATGCACCCACCACACAGCTTCACTGATGCACCCACCACACAGCTCCACCGAGGCACCCACCATACAGCTCCACCAAGGCACCCACCACACAGCTCCACTGATGCACCCACCACACAGCTCCACCGAGGCACCCACCACACAGCTCCACAGATGCACCCACCACACAGCTCCACAGATGCACCCACCACACAGCTCCACAGATGCACCCACCACACAGCTCCACAGATGCACCCACCACACAGCACCACAGAACCACCCATCACACAGCTCCGCAGAGGCACCCACCACACAGCTCTGCCGAGGCACCCACCACACAGCTCCGCCGAGACACCCACCACACAGCTCCACCGATGCACCCACCAAGCTCCACCCATGCACCCACCACACAGCTCCACCGATGCAGCCACCACACAGCTCCACAGACACAGCTCCACCGATGCACCCACCACCCAGCTCCACCGATGCACCCACTACACAGCTCCACCAACACAGCTCTACCGATGCACCCACCACACAGCTCCAACAATGCACCCACCACACAGCTCCACCGAGGCACCCACCATACAGCTCCACCAAGGCACCCACCACACAGCTACACCAATGCACCCACCACACAGCTCCACCGATGCACCCACCACACAACTCCACCTACGCAGCTCCACCGAACGACCCACCACACAGCTCCACTGATGCACCCACCACACAGCTCCACAGATGCACCCACCACACAGCTCCACAGATGCACCCACCACACAGCTCCACCGAGGCACCCACCACACAGCTCCACAGATGCACCCACCACACAGCTCCACAGATGCACCCACCACACAGCTCCACCGAAGCACCCACCACACAGCTCCACCGAAGCACCCACCACACAGCTCCACCGATGCACCCACCACACAGCTCCACAGATGCACCCACTACCCAGCTCCACCGATGCACCCACCACACAGCTCCACCGAGGCACCCACCACACAGCTCCGCCGAGGCACCCACCACACAGCTCCACCGATGCACCCACCACACAGCTCCACCGATGCTCCAACTAAGCTCCACCAATGCACCCACCACACAGCTCCACCAATGCACCCACTAAGCCCCACTGATGCACCCACCACACAGCTTCACCGATGCACCCACCACAGAGCTCCACCGATTCACCTGTTAGACTCCCACCGGCCCAAGCACTGCAGGAACGTAGCACGTACCAGTCCCCTTCCCCCGTCCACTGGACACCCACAGGAGTAACACTGTCGGGGCACCTATGGGCAAGAAAAGAGGGTGGTAATATAGAGGAGACACCAAGTCTACCACCCTTGTAGTTTTCAGGACACTGCTCCCTTTATCTTTACGCTTCTGCACCTGCAGCAATTATAAGAAGAAAACAACACCTCACATAGGTACAAGTTCCCAATAGCACCAGCCTCCCAGGACCATGCCTTATCCACCCTATAACCCTTCTCACCTGTGACTCATGCAGGCTTAGCTTCGTAAAGAGGCGGAGTACAGCAACCAACAACGTGGTACTCCTTAGTCTGCACCACTACTCGATGCAAAAATGAGGAAAGGAGCAATATCGGCAAGTGTCCTATTTGTCAAAAATAAATATAACGTGGGGAAAAAAGGTCAGGGTCGGCTAACTGCCGTTACCAAAAAAACCCCCGTAGTGCACAATTTAATGTTTCCGAAGGGCCAAGGGCAGGGAAACCTCCGTTGCGCTAAGCAGCAGCGCAACGAGATCTGAAACCGCCGCGGAGTGACCCGAAACGTCACTTCCGCAAATAACGAGGCGGATTGTATCTACACCGAGACGCGCTAGAGGTAGCGGCTTCGTCTCGGAGATTTCAGCGTTTACAAAGACAACTACACGCTGGAATGAACGGGAGCCCCCAATTCACCCTGAATAAGAAAATGCTCAAGGGAGGGGAAAATATAGAAAAGGGAGGGGAGGGGATACCGGGATACCGCTAAACAACTAATGGGAAAAGAGAAAGGCAGGGAATGGACCAAAAAGGAAAGGGAAAAACCTCTAACTCTCTCACGAGCCCGTGAGAGAAAACAAGGCAACAACAAGGGATTTCCAGCTACAAGAGGAAAACAAGCTCAGCTCAGCCGACTTCAGCAACCAACAACCAGGAAGGGAATCCAAACACTGGCAATATCGAGCAGTGAGCTAAAGGTAGGACTGGCTATTTATCTCCCTACCCCTGGTCATATGATAGCAAGGCATGGTCACAAAGGTAGGACTAGCTTGATTCCTAACAGTACCCCCCCCCGACAATCCTCCCCACTGGTCTGGGCTTGGAGGGGTGCGATCTATGGAACGCCCGAACCAACCGCGGGGCGTGAACCTCCCCAGCTGGCTCCCAGGACCTGTCGTCTTTAGTGTACCCCTTCCAGTCTACTAAGTAGTGTAAACGTCCCCTGACTCGCTTCGAGTCCAGGATAGCTTGGACCTCATACTCCTCCTGTCCATCAATCAAGACCGCCGGGGGGGGTGGTAGCACCTGATCAGTTGGCACATAGGGTTTGAGCAGTGAAGTATGGAAAACAGGATGCACACTATACTCCTGGGGTAGCTTAAGTTTCATTGCTACTGGATTGATGACCTGGAGAATGGGATAAGGACCCACATATCTGGGCTGCAGTTTACGCGGACCCTGCAACCTCAAGTTGCGGGAAGACAGCCACACTAGATCCCCAGTCGTGTAGGCAGGAGCGGGTACACGGTGTTTATCCGCTTGAGCCTTCATAGCCTCCTTTGCCTCTAGGAGACTATTCCTAGCCAAGGTCCAGACTTCTCCCAATTGCCTACATATACTGTCAATGGCTGGCACGCGACCCGTGGGTTGTATCGCCATCGCCCTTGGATGGAACCCCAGGGAACAGAAAAAAGGGGACATGCCCAAGGCGGAGTGCACGCTGTTGTTATAGGCAAACTCCGCGATGGGCAGGGCAGTGACCCAATCGCACGACAAGGACGCTATCAGACACCGCAAGTATTGCTCCATCGTCTGATTAGTGCGTTCAGTCTGGCCGTCAGTCTGGGGGTGGTAAGCTGAAGAGAGACAGATCTTGGTCTTAAGCACCTGACATAACTCAGACCAGAAGTGTGAAACAAACTGGGCCCCTCTATCGGATACAATCACCTCTGGTAACCCATGTAAACGTACAATTGAGGACATGAATGCCATTGCCATCTCCTTTGCGGTAGGAATCTTGGGAAACGGGATGAAGTGGGCCATCTTGGTGAACATATCCACCACCACCAAGACTGTAGTAAGACCTGTGACAGTAGGTAGATCGGTTACGAAATCCATGCTCAACGAATGCCAGGGACCAGGTGGTACTGCCAAAGGCTGTAAAAGTCCCGAAGGTTTGCAATGCGAGGGCTTGCTCGTTACACACACTGGACACGCACTGACATAACCCTGAACGTCTCTAGACATGGACTCCCACCAAAACCACCTCATGCACAGGTCCTTCGTCTTTCGTATTCCCGGGTGCGCTGCCAAGGTAGAGGAATGACACCACCCCAACACCTCATCCCTCAGCCCAGGGGGAATAAACAACTTGCCCTCCTTATACAACAGCCCATCCTTCATCTCCATTTGAGGCAGGGATAACCAAGGGGCCAGATCCAAATGACTTAACCGGCCTTTCACTAGAGCTGGAAAGTCTTCCATCGTCAATGCCCCTATGATTCTCTCCGGGTCTATCATGGTCCTGCTTGCACTCACGGAACTTTCGTCCTTCATGTCCACATGGATTCTAGAGAGCGCATCAGATTTCACTTGTTGTGCTGCAGGTCGATATGTTATAATGAAATCGAATTCATTAAAAAACAAAACCCATCTCATCTGCCGCGGTGTTAATGCCCTTGCAGAACGAAAGAATTCTAAGTTCTTATGGTCGGTGTAGATGGTGATTACATGACGAGCACCCCATAAATAATGGCGCCATTCCTCAAACGCTAGTTTAACCGCCAACAGTTCTCTCTCTGCCACCGTATAATTGCGTTCCGCTGGCAACAAAGTTTTGGAAAAGAACGCAATTGGATGTAAATGGCCAGTGGCTTCGTCTCTCTGCGACAACACGCCCCCTACCGCGCACAAGGACGCATCTGTTTCAACAAAATACGGCAGGGCAGGATCAGGGTGCACCAATACAGGGGCAGACACAAACTGTTTCAACAACATCTGAAAAGCCTCCTGAGTTTCCTTAGTCCAGACAAAAGGAACGTACTTTCTCAGTAGACGAGTTATTGGGGCCACTATCTCGGAGAAATGGAGAATGAAACGCCGATAAAAATTAGCGAAACCTAGGAGCATCTGTATTTGTTTTACAGTCGTCGGCACTGGCCAGGACACAATAGCCTGAATCTTTTTTGGATCCATACGAATGCCTGATGCAGAAATAACAAAACCCAAGAACTCCACTTCAGAAGCCCCAAACTGACATTTCTCTAACTTGGCGTACAAATGATGTTCCTGTAATGTCCGTAACACCTGCCTCACATGCTCTGTATGCTCAAGTCCTTTTTCCGAAAAAATGAGAATGTCGTCCAAATACACTATAACGGTTTGGTCCAGATATTTCCCAAGTACTTCATTAATGAAGAACTGAAACGCCGCGGGCGCGTTACATAGACCAAACGGCATTACAGTGTACTCGAACAATCCATACTTTGTCTTAAAAGCCGTCTTCCACTCATCCCCTGGCCGGACTCTGATAAGATGGTATGCGCCCCGCAAGTCCAGTTTTGTGAACACTGTAGCCTTGCGGAGTTGGTCCAGCAACACGGAGATGAGCGGAAGAGGGTAACGATTTTTAACCGTTGCGGAATTCAAGGTGCGGTAGTCCACACAGGCCCTCAAGGACCCCTCCTTTTTGGGTATAAAAAAGATGGCCGATGACACGGGCGAAGAGGAAGGGCGTATATACCCCAAGGATAACATCTCATCTATATAGGTCTTCAGATGAGCCTCTTCTGGTTCGGATAAAGCATAAACCCGACTACATGGCAACGGGGCCCCTGGTATAAGGTCGATCTTACAATCATATGACCTGTGGGGAGGGAGGCCTTGGGCACGCTCTTTGTCAAACACCTCCTCATAGGCCGCATACTGTGGAGGGATTCTACACGTCTCGGTGGCCGCACAGGACAAAGGGTTAATCTGCTCCGCCGCCACTACATAACAGTTCTTTAAGCAGTATACCGAGTCCAGGGTGACCAATCTTTGTACCCAGTCAATCCTGGGGTTGTGCTTTTGTAACCACGGGACCCCCAGAACCAAGCCAAACGAGGGGGCATCGATCAAATCGAAAACCACGGATTCCACATGCCCATTGTCACACACTAAACCCAAGGGCTCGGTCTGACGGGTGATACACCCCGAGGTCAACTCGGTTCCATCAATGGCCCTTACTGGCTCTGGTTGTTCCTTTAGCTGGCAAGGGACCATCAACTTATCCGCCATCGAAATATCCATAAAGTTCCCGGTGGCCCCAGAATCAAGTAACACAGACACCGGGACACGGCTCTGCGCAGATATCAATAGCTGAGCGTTAATCACAAAGTGCCTAGGAGCCTGATCAATTGCCCCCACCACCTCGTAATGTACTGACTGGTCCTTCTCTTTGATCCGTTCTTTATGTATACATGCCACCTTCTTCCCAAACCCTACTCCAGAAGGTTTCACGGGACAATCACGTGCAAAATGCCCCCCTTGTCCGCAATACAAGCATAAGTTATTCTCTCTCCTTCTCTTCTTTTCCTCAGCTGTCAAAGGACCTCGTACCCCACCTATCTCCATTGGCTCGGGTGCGGCCTTACTCTCACCTCCCGCCTTTACCTCTGGTTTCACATAACCACCTCTTGAGTACTGAAATCGGTTACGTTCACCTCGCCGTTCTGTCACCCTATGGTTCAGTTTCACAACCAAGTCTATAAATGCCGCACAGTCTTCTGGAGGATCTACCACCTGAGACACTATGTCCTTCAATTCTTCGTTTAACCCTTGATAGAAAAGGGACGTCCTCTTTTCAGTCGGCCAATGCGTCTCTGAAACCAAGCGATTAAAGTTGGCTATATAAGACAACAAGTCCTGCCTGCCCTGCCGCAGTTTCAACAGTTCGGCGTCACTGGCCTGCATGAACGCGTGTTTGGCAAATAGACTATGCATTAATACTTTAAACGCCTGGTAGTTGTACAATACCCGGTCGTTATTTTCCACTAACGGAATCGCCCATTGGGCCGCGTTACCAGCCAGATATGACAATATGAAAGCAATTTTAGCGGAGTCGTCAGGAAAAGCATTAGTTCTGCACATAAAGTGCAGTTGACACTGGTTCATGAAGGTGCCGAATTTGTCACTGTCTCCTGTGAATCTTTCAGGGGGGGCCAAGGGCACTGCCACAGGAGTGGAGACAGTTACTGCTATTGGTGAACCGCCGCTAGCTGTACTAGATCCCGCTCCTCCAGTATACTGGAAGGTAGCTGGTTGAATAACGGGAGTAGTGCCTCTCTGTTGTGACTGTTCGCGGGCTCTTACTGCCACTAACTCCTGCTTCAACCCTACATTCTCCTGCTGCAATTCTTGCACCTGTGCCTGCAGGGTATGTACCGCTCCCATGATATCCTGCATAGAGGGACCCCCTGTACCGCCACCCAGCGGATTCCCATCCTCATCCATGCTAGTCCGGGCAGTGCTGTATGAACGTGGGCTCGATATTCTGTTAGACTCCCACCGGCCCAAGCACTGCAGGAACGTAGCACGTACCAGTCCCCTTCCCCCGTCCACTGGACACCCACAGGAGTAACACTGTGGGGGCACCTATGGGCAAGAAAAGAGGGTGGTAATATAGAGGAGACACCAAGTCTACCACCCTTGTAGTTTTCAGGACACTGCTCCCTTTATCTTTACGCTTCTGCACCTGTAGCAATTATAAGAAGAAAACAACACCTCACATAGGTACAAGTTCCCAATAGCACCAGCCTCCCAGGACCATGCCTTATCCACCCTATAACCCTTCTCACCTGTGACT
Organism: Lissotriton vulgaris; assembly: GCF_964263255.1. NCBI lineage: Eukaryota > Metazoa > Chordata > Amphibia > Caudata > Salamandridae > Lissotriton > Lissotriton vulgaris. The sequence goes on along the minus strand of NC_141697.1, from coordinate 137,720,947 downwards.
CATGCAGGCTTAGCTTCGTAAAGAGGCGGAGTACAGCAACCAACAACGTGGTACTCCTTAGTCTGCACCACTACTCGATGCAAAAATGAGGAAAGGAGCAATATCGGCAAGTGTCCTATTTGTCAAAAATAAATATAACGTGGGGAAAAAAGGTCAGGGTCGGCTAACTGCCGTTACCAAAAAAACCCCCGTAGTGCACAATTTAATGTTTCCGAAGGGCCAAGGGCAGGGAAACCTCCGTTGCGCTAAGCAGCAGCGCAACGAGATCTGAAACCGCCGCGGAGTGACCCGAAACGTCACTTCCGCAAATAACGAGGCGGATTGTATCTACACCGAGACGCGCTAGAGGTAGCGGCTTCGTCTCGGAGATTTCAGCGTTTACAAAGACAACTACACGCTGGAATGAACGGGAGCCCCCAATTCACCCTGAATAAGAAAATGCTCAAGGGAGGGGAAAATATAGAAAAGGGAGGGGAGGGGATACCGCTAAACAACTAATGGGAAAAGAGAAAGGCAGGGAATGGACCAAAAAGGAAAGGGAAAAACCTCTAACTCTCTCACGAGCCCGTGAGAGAAAACAAGGCAACAACAAGGGATTTCCAGCTACAAGAGGAAAACAAGCTCAGCTCAGCCGACTTCAGCAACCAACAACCAGGAAGGGAATCCAAACACTGGCAATATCGAGCAGTGAGCTAAAGGTAGGACTGGCTATTTATCTCCCTACCCCTGGTCATATGATAGCAAGGCATGGTCACAAAGGTAGGACTAGCTTGATTCCTAACATCACCCACCACAGAGCTCCACCGATGCACCCACCACCCAGCTCCACCAATGCACCCACCCCACAGCTCCACTGATACACCCACCACACAGCTCCACCTACACAGCTCCACCAATGCACCCACCACACAGCTCCACTGATGCACCTACCACATAGCTCCACCGAGGCACCCACCGCACAGCTCCACCGAACGACCCACCACACAGCTCCACTGATGCACCCACCACACAGCTCCACCGATGCACCCACCACCCAGCTACACCAATGCACCCACCACACAGCTCCACCGATGCACCCACCACACAACTCCACCTACGCAGCTCCACCGAACGACCCACCACACAGCTCCACTGATGCACCCACCACACAGCTCCACAGATGCACCCACCACACAGCTCCACAGATGCACCCACCACACAGCTCCACAGATGCCCCTACCACACAGCTCCACCAATGCACCCACCACACAGATCCACCGAGGCACCCACCACACAGCTCCACTGAGGCACCCACCACACAGTTCCACCGAGGCACCCACCACCCAGCTCCGCCTATGCACCCACCACACAGCTCCACCGACACAGCTCCACCGATGCACCCACCACACAGCTCCACTGATGAAAACACCACACAGCTCCACCGACACAGCTCCACCGATGCACCTACCACACAGCTCCACTGATGCAACCTCCACACAGCTCCACCGACACAGCTCCATCGATGCACCCACCTCAGAGCTCCACAGATGCCCCCACCACACAGCTTCACCGATACACCCACCACACAGCTCCACCGAGGAACCCACCAAACAGCTCCACCGAAGCACCTACCACACAGCTCCACCGATGCACCCACCACACAGCTCCACTGATGCACTCACCACACAGCTCCACCGAGGCACCCACCACACAGCTCCACCGAGGCACCCACCACACAGCTCCACCGAGGCACCCACAACACAGCTCCACGGAGGCACCCACCACATAGCTCCACCGAAGCACCCACCACACAGCTCCACCGATGCACCCACCACACAGCTCCAAAGAGGCACCCACCACACAGCTCCACCGATGCACCCACCACACAGCTCCACCGATGCACCCACCTCACAGCTCCAGTGATGCAGCCACAACACAGCTCCACCGACACAGCTCCACTGATGCACCCACCACACAGCTCCACTGACACAGCTCCACCGATGCACCCACCACACAGCTCCACCGAAGCACCCACCACACAGCTCCACCGATGCACCCACCACACAGCTCCACAGATGCACCCACTACCCAGCTCCACCGATGCACCCACCACACAGCTCCACCGAGGCACCCACCACACAGCTCCGCCGAGGCACCCACCACACAGCTCCACCGATGCACCCACCACACAGCTCCACCGATGCTCCAACTAAGCTCCACCAATGCACCCACCACACAGCTCCACCAATGCACCCACTAAGCCCCACTGATGCACCCACCACACAGCTTCACCGATGCACCCACCACAGAGCTCCACCGATTCACCCACCACAGAGCTCCACCGATGCACCCACCACCCAGCTCCACCAATGCACCCACCCCACAGCTCCACTGATACACCCACCACACAGCTCCACCTACACAGCTCCACCAATGCACCCACCACACAGCTCCACTGATGCACCTACCACATAGCTCCACCGAGGCACCCACCGCACAGCTCCACCGAACGACCCACCACACAGCTCCACTGATGCACCCACCACACAGCTCCACCGATGCACCCACCACCCAGCTACACCAATGCACCCACCACACAGCTCCACCGATGCACCCACCACACAACTCCACCTACGCAGCTCCACCGAACGACCCACCACACAGCTCCACTGATGCACCCACCACACAGCTCCACAGATGCACCCACCACACAGCTCCACAGATGCACCCACCACACAGCTCCACAGATGCCCCTACCACACAGCTCCACCAATGCACCCACCACACAGATCCACCGAGGCACCCACCACACAGCTCCACTGAGGCACCCACCACACAGTTCCACCGAGGCACCCACCACCCAGCTCCACCTATGCACCCACCACACAGCTCCACCGACACAGCTCCACCGATGCACCCACCACACAGCTCCACTGATGCAAACACCACACAGCTCCACCGACACAGCTCCACCGATGCACCTACCACACAGCTCCACTGATGCAACCTCCACACAGCTCCACCGACACAGCTCCATCGATGCACCCACCTCAGAGCTCCACAGATGCCCCCACCACACAGCTTCACCGATACACCCACCACACAGCTCCACCGAGGAACCCACCAAACAGCTCCACCGAGGCACCTACCACACAGCTCCACCGATGCACCCACCACACAGCTCCACTGATGCACTCACCACACAGCTCCACCGAGGCACCCACCACACAGCTCCACCGAGGCACCCACCACACAGCTCCACCGAGGCACCCACAACACAGCTCCACGGAGGCACCCACCACATAGCTCCACCGAAGCACCCACCACACAGCTCCACCGATGCACCCACCACACAGCTCCAAAGAGGCACCCACCACACAGCTCCACCGATGCACCCACCACACAGCTCCACCGATGCACCCACCTCACAGCTCCAGTGATGCAGCCACAACACAGCTCCACCGACACAGCTCCACTGATGCACCCACCACACAGCTCCACTGACACAGCTCCACCGATGCACCCACCACACAGCTCCACCGATGCACCCACCACACAGCTCCACCGATGCACTCACCACACAGCTTCACTGATGCACCCACCACACAGCTTCACCGACACAGCTCCACCGATGCACCCACCACACAGCTCCACCAAGGCACCCACCACACAGCTCCACCGATGCACCCACCACACAGCTCCACTGAGGCACCCACCACACAGCTCCACAGATACACCCACCACACAGCTCCACAGATGCACCCACCACACAGCTCCACAGATGCACCCACCGCACAGCTCCACAGATGCACCCACCACACAGCTCCACCGACACAGCTCCACCGATGCACCCACCACCCAGCTCCACCGATGCACCCACTACACAGCTCCACCGACACAGCTCTACCGATGCACCCACCACACAGCTCCAACGATGCACCCACCACACAGCTCCACAGAGGCACCCACCATACAGCTCCACCAAGGCACCCACCACACAGCTCCACCGATGCACCCACCACACAGCTCCACTGAGGCACCCACCACACAGCTCCACAGATGCACCCACCACACAGCTCCACAGATGCACCCACCACACAGCTCCACCGAAGCACCCACCACACAGCTCCACCGAAGCACCCACCACACAGCTCCACCGATGCACCCACCACACAGCTCCACAGATGCACCCACTACCCAGCTCCACCGATGCACCCACCACACAGCTCCGCCGAGGCACCCACCACACAGCTCCACCAATGCACCCACCACACAGCTTCACTGATGCTCCAACTAAGCTCCACCAATGCACCCACCACACAGCTCTACCAATGCACCCACTAAGCTCCACCGATGCACCCACCACACATCTTCACCGATGCACCCACCAAAGAGCTCCACCGATGCACTCACCACAGAGCTCCACCGATGCACCCACCACCCAGCTCCACCAATGCACCCACCCCACAGCTCCACCGATACACCCACCACACAGCTCCACCTACACAGCTCCACCAATGCACCCACCACACAGCTCCACTGATGCACCTACCACATAGCTCCACCGAGGCACCCACCACACAGCTCCACCGAACGACCCACCACACAGCTCCACTGATGCACCCACCACACAGCTCCACCGATGCACCCATAACCCAGCTACACCAATGCACCCACCACACAGCTCCACCGATGCACCCACCACACAGCTCCACCTACGCAGCTCCACCGATGCACCCACCACACATCTCCACCGAGGCACCCACCACACATCTCCACCGAATGACCCACCACACAGCTCCACCGATGCACCCACCACACAGCTCCACCGATGCAGCCACCACACAGCTCCACCGACACAGCTCCACCGATGCACCCACCACCCAGCTCCACCGATGCACCCACCACACAGCTCCACCGACACAGCTCCACCGATGCACCCACCACACAGCTCCACTGATGCACCCACCACACAGCTCCACCGAGGCACCCACCGTAAAGCTTCACCAAGGCACCCACCACAGCTCCACAGATGCACCCACCACACAGCTTCACAGATGCACCCACCACACAGCTCCACTGAAGCACCCACCACACAGCTCCACAGATGCACCCAGCTCCACCGATGCACCCACCACACAGCTCCACCGAGGCACCCACCACACAGCTCCACCGATGCCCCCACCACACAGCTCCACCGATGCTCCAACTAAGCTCCACCAATGCACCCACCACACAGCTCCACCAATGCACCCACTAAGCTCCACCGATGCACACACCACTCAGCGCAACCACAGCATCACTCAGCGCAACCACAGCATCACTCAGCACCACCACAGCATCACTCAGCGCAATCAAAGCTTCACTCAGCGCAACCACAGCATCACTCAGCGCAACCTCAGCATCACTCAGTGCAACCACTGCATCACTCAGCGCAACCACAGCATCACTGGTTCAAATATGTTCTTTCAATGTTTCAAGCTGTTTTCAAGCTTTCATTCTTTATTACAAAACACAAAAAGATGTTAATATTTCACTTCTGTTCTTGGATTTTCATCACAATAAAAAACACTGAACATAATCTTCACAAAAGGTATTTACAAAAGTTTAAGCTACTGCCATTATAAATTACAATAACTTTTATTTAAGTATTAATTATTTAAAAAAATTAAAAGCCATTGTTATTTGTAATATCAATACATCTAAGTCACGTAAATACAAAACATGTTGCATTACAAATGCTATAGGTGTTTGCGAAAGTTATAACTATTGGCATTGTAAATGACAAAGCTATTAATTTAGCTAGTTAAAAAAAACACATAAATAAAAAAAATTCATTTATAAGACCAATAGCTCAAACTTTCCTAATGCGAGCCCTATTGCATTTCCAATGCTTGTTTCTTTAGGGCTCAAACCTGTCTTGTCAGGTATGTTTCTTAGAGTACTCAACACAAGTGGCAAGGCTTCTGTCCACTTTATACCTGTTGTTTCAAACATTTTTATGAGTCTATTTTTAGTAGTGCTATTCACTTGTTCAACATCTCCTAATGCTTCTGGTCTGTATGCACAATGCAGTTTTTGCTTAATACCAAATGCTTCACAAATCATCTGCATTAATTCATTTTCAATTATTGTTCCATTGTTTGATTCTACAGACACTGGAAAGCCATAACGTGGAATGAATTCACGCAAAAGCAACTTTGCTACAGTAATTGTGTCATTCTCTTTTGTTGGAAAAGCTTCCACCAATTTTGAAAATAAACAAATGATGACTAGGACATATCTCAGTTTGTTATGTTTGGGTATTTCAATGAGATCTATTTGTATCCTTGTAAATGATCCACCCTCCCGGCCTATGGTTCCCAAATTCACGATTGCCTTTCATTCTGGATTGTATTTCTGGCATGTCAGACATCTTTGACAAAGTGACTCTGCAACTAATTTAAACTTTGGATTGTATCAAGTCTTTCTGAACATTTTCATTATGTCATCTTGATCTATATGACTCTGACCATGATACATTCGAGCCATATCTGAAATGATACTGTTTGGCATGACCACTCTGTCATCTTTGTAAACCCAAATCTTATCACCTTCTCTTTGTTTACAGCCCTGTCTCAGCCATCCAATTTTCTCCTCATCATCTGCCTTATCTTGTAATTGTTTTAATTCTTGCCATGTCTGAAGTACAAAGATTAATATGATAATGCTTGAAACATGTTCATTAAATCTTTCCCGATTGATTACAACCCTCTCCCGAGCACAGAACTTAGCAATGGTACCTACGTACTCATTGCCTTTTGAGACATAATCATTTTTCTCTCCTTTTGCAGCATATTTTATCACTGCTATTTGGTCAAGAAGCTGAATTCCATCCAACAATCTCTTGATCAAAACAGCATTTCTTGTAGGTGATTCTGTAGAGTTTAAATAATCTCTTTGTGACTATAGTTGATCAAAATCATTGATTATGTTATAACTATATTGACCATCAGTTATTATGGTAATCTTCAGTCCTTCACCCATCTCACATGCACGAATCAAAGCAATCAATTCCGCTACTTGAGCTGAACGAACTCCTTTGAGACAAGAGGCTTCAATCACTTTTGCCACCGTACATATTGAATAAGCAGAGTGCAGCATACCATCATTTGTTCTCAAACATGAACCATTCACAAATAGCACATGGTCTGATTCTGGCAAGGGAACATTCTTAATATTTTGTCTGGGCTTTGTGCAATAATCTAATATATCCAGACACTCATGATCATTTTCAGGGATAACAATTTCTGCTTCAGAAATATCTGGCAATAATGTAGAAGGATTTAAATTTGCACATCTGAAAATTGAGACATTGTCTGAACCTAAAATAATTTTCTCGCATCTGGTGAGTCTGTTACTCATTAAATGCTGCGTCTTACTCCTGGTGAGAAGAATCTCAACAGAATGTGGAACAAAAACTTTCACAGGAAAACCCATGATAATTCCTTCACTTAGTTCCAAGCTCATGCTTGTTGCTGCCACTGTTTTTAAGCAACCTGGCAATGTCTTTTCAATTGAGTCAAGAACAGCTGAGAAATGGGTGATAGGCTTCCTTAATTCCCCATATCTCTGAATGAGAACTGACAATGCACATCCTTCTTTCTCACTGCAGTAAAGCTCAAACTCCTTGTTGTAGTCAGGCATGCCCAGAGCAGGAGCTTCACATAAACTCCCTTTTATATCTGCTTTTGTCAGTCTCTGCAATGGTTTTGCAATTACTGAGAAACCACTAATCCATTTGTGACAGTATCCAACCATGCCTAGGAACATTTTTACCTGTTTTTGTGTCTTTGGGAGTTCCATTGCCTGAATCATTTTTATTCTCCCAATAGTTACCTGTCTGGTTCCCTTTGCAATTCTATGTCCAAGGTAATTAACCTCTTTTTTACAAAACTGCAATTTTGCAGGTGACACTTTGTGACCCTCTTCTGCCAAATGATTCAAAAGGGTTATGGTATCTGTTACACAGTTGTCTCTTGTTTTTGCTGCTACAAGCAAATTATCTATACACTGGACCAATGTTGATTTACCAGATAATTCTAAATCTTCCAAGGACTTTTTCAGCAATTGATTAAAAATAGAAGGACTCTCAGTGAACTCTTGAGGAAGGCAACACCATGCTAAAATACGCGCTTGGAACCTGAAAGCAAAAATTTGTTGACTCTCTGGATGTATCGGAACAGTAAAGAAAACATTACATAGATTTATTACCGAATACCACTCAGCATCATGTGGTATCTGACAAAGGATCACTGCTGGGTTGGGCACAATAGGACAACAAGGGATAACTATCTCGTTAACCTTTCTCAGGTCCTGTACTATTCCGTACGTTTCATCTGGCTTTCTAATACCCATAATTGGTGAGTTACAAGGACGGTTCTCAATCTCTTTTAGAACACCCTGTTTAACGAATTTTTCAATAACAGCAAAAACTCTTTCAATTGTTTCTGGTTTCATTTTGTACTGTGGAACATTAGGAAATTCTATTCCCTGCTTGATTGCAATTTTAACTGGATCTGCATTTTTCATTAAACCCATTTCATTAGTTGTAAAATTCAAAATTTTAACATTGACCGTCTCTTTCAACTCTTCAGGTAAATCTTTTTTCTCAAGTACAGGAAATAATCAGATTTCTTCTGCTTCAAACATTGACATTGTCAACTTGTAAAGGCCATCCTCTTCTGGAGTTTGAAATTCAATTTCATCTGGTGAATTATAGATTGTACAGTTCAATTTACACAACAAGTCTTTTTTTTAACAGATTTACAGGACTGCTTTCACTAACAATGAATTTATGCATGTTTTTCAATTTATCTATTTTGATTTCAACTCGTTCTGTCAAGTTTGTTTTAATCTGTGGATTAGTTACATCTATTACTTGGATGTTTTCATTTGAGTGATCATCAGATTCATTCCAAGATACTGGGAGTACATTTATTCTTTGTGGTCTGTTTTCCTGGTCTCCACTGAATCCTGTATCTGTATTGTATTTCTGCTCATTAACATAATTTGGAAATGGCGGCGGAGGTATCTCATTCTGCTGAATCACCACCTGTCGCTGTATTTGTAGCTGTTGATTCAGCTCATTTATCTCATTTTGCATCTGTGGACACCATGATTCATTCTTAATGATCTTTCTGGGCGAATCTTTACACTTTCTTACAAAATCTAAATTTGCTTTTTCCTTCTCCTTCGTCCATTACGTTTTCCATTTATTCAGATTACCCCATTTTCTCAAAGTCCAAATTAAATCTTTTACATGGGCAATTCTACCTGTATTGTCCAAGCTTTCAATGTCCCTTTCAGTGAAATCCATTCTGTAATTTTTCTGAAACAGTTTTTGTTTACTCAAATCTATTTCTAAGTCAAAAGCCATTTTTTCAACAGCATCATACTTATTTTTTGTTTTCCATGAAATACTTTTGCAGAGAAACAACAATTCATCATCCTGATATGCTTTTAGGCTGTCTGTACTGATTGTACCATTTATTAGTTCTTCTAAATCAATTTTTAATTTACCAAAATCAAGTAATCTACATTCAACAGGCTGTGTCAGGTCTATCAGGTCAACATCAGAATCTTCACTAGCTGTGGTAACTCTAGTAACTGGAGTTACTACTCTCTCTTGCTGAGTTGGAGTCATTACTGACTGAATTTCAGATAAACTAGAATAAAGTTTTTCAGCAAACTTTTGAATTTCAGAATTCAATGGGACCGTTAAAGCTGTGGGACTAGTTTCATCTTTTCTAAGCACTGGGAGAACAGGTCCAATTGTCACAGGAAATGTCACTGCTTCCATGTTTCTGTTTAACTGCTCAATTAAATCATTTGTAGAATTTACATAACCAGGAATATTAATTCCAGAATTACTAGGCATCTCATCATACCTTCCTGTTGTGACACCTTGAGAAGGGGTCTGGGCTGGGACTCTATTAATCTGAACTGGGACGCTTGGCGTTACATGAATCTTTTCTGGGGGTCTGCTTGAATTTCTGTCCTGATCTGTATTTACAACATCATTTCTACACTGATCAATAAATTCTACTCTGACAGGTTTATTATTTAGATTTGCTGATTTGGGAATCGAATTTTCATTAAAAACTATTTCTTTTGGGGGAGGTGGTATTCTTTCAGAATATATGTCCTTTAAAACTGCATCTTTAGCATCTGTATCTTCATTATGCTCACTAGTTACTTGATTATTCGCCTCGTTATTCATTATTGGCATATACACTGTTGACATTTTATTGTCATCAATTAATTGGCTCTCACATGTGTCAATAACCCTTTTGTCATGTTTAAACACAGTTTTCATATTATGCCAATGTGAATGAAACATTGAATGAAGAAAATCAAGATTCCGAAGATCTGCTAGATCAAATAGTGGAGAAGGAGCTTGAAAATTCTGATGATGAGAAAATTGAAGATCTGCTAGATCAAGTAGCGGAAGTAGAAGAAGAATCTGAGCAAATGATTCAAGAAATTCAAGAGCAAGATCAAGAGAGTATCGAAAGGCAGACTGAAGACTCTGAAAATAGGAACATCATCCTTGTTCCAAACAGAGAAGTAAAACTGCTGATTAGAGAAGATCCTGAATCAAAGAAGAAGACTGAAATAATGAATTTATTTAGCAGAAAAAGAAAATCAGAAGAAGACACAGAATGTGAAACTAGTGTCAATGATAATTATGTGAATGAGCCAAAAAAGAGAGATGGGAGAACAGAGTGCAATCCCAGAAAAATAACAAGGAAAGGAGATGAGAGTCTGATATACAAACTGGCAAATAAAAATGAAAATCAGTCAATAGAAGTTAAAAGTCTTGAATACAAGTTGGTGAATAAAAATGAAGAACAAGTGAATGAAATTTCAAGTCAAAGCAAAGAAAAGCTAAATGAAAAGATCCAAACAGAAGGAAAAATTGAAGTGTTAAATAGAAGACCAATGAGAGTGGTCAAAACAATTCGGAGAAATAAGTCACCAAGGCAGTCCTACATTATATTTCCACCTGTAGTTGAAATAAATAAAAATAGTGAAGTGACATGAGTGATTAAAGTTTAATTGGCTGGGTCGAAGAAATCTTGTTAGCTGACTAGGTCGAAGAAACTGTGTTTTTAGTTGGAAAAAGAAACTTTGTTGTGTGACTTAGAGTCGAAGAAAGCCTGTTAGAAATTTGAAGTGGGTGCGCTTTTTTCAGAGCTGTGAAATGTAAAATTTGTAAAAAAAAAAAAAAAGAAAAAAGGAGAGGTGTATATACAGATTTTTCATTTTTGTTTTTTGTTTTATTAATTTCTTTTGGCAAACATGCCTTCTGTTAATGTTTCTACAAGATGCTTGATTATTAAGAGGTGCTGTAAAATATCAATTTGTGTTGCATTATTAATCTTGGTGGAGGAGAGGAGAGCTATGGAGAGGAGAGCTATCTTGAAGCGAAATGAAATGTTGCAAGTCAATGTTTAGATACCTATAAATTCATTGGGGGTTGGGGACTCAAAGGTAGGAAGGTTCCAACTTAGCTGAATAAAGAAAGGGAAAAGGAAATAGAATTAGAAGAATTTTGTAGGACTCAATATGAGAGTTGCAGTAAAATAGATGAAAATAGGGTTTAAATACTAATCCTGAGTAAGCCTGAAACATGTTCAATAGATAAAATTTGTGAAAGTTTTGGGTGGTGTTTGGTGATTCTTAAAATCACCAGATGAGGGAGTTGATGGAGCAGGTTAATGAACAATATTTTGTTCAGGCCTGTGAAGTCATAATTCCATAATGTTTAATAAAAATAAAATTTAGCTGCATGTAAAATAACAAACCTAGAGTAAACTATGCATCATGAACACATGGGATTAACATTATGCTTATTTGTGCAAAATACAAAAAGAAATAATACCATAATTATTGTCTATTGTCTGTCATATACTAACGGCTGCTGTCAAAAATAATAGCATGTGCTTTTAAATGTGCTTTTGTCTTGTCTTTTCTGTGACAAATGCAGTTCCAGATCGGATTGGTATATCAAAGGTAATATATGCTGCTTAAATGTGCTTTTGCTAGGTAACATAATTAATGGGTTAACATTTAGCAAAGGGGGTGCTGATGTAAACCCACAAGAGGAAACTTATTTTGAAAAAGATGAGAAGCCTATAAACTTTTATTGTGAAAAGTTTTGAAAAGAACTGACAAAGGCGACCCTGTGGACAGGTTTGCTTTTGTGCCACGGGAAGCTCAGAAGGGACAGGCTCAAGGCCAGGATGTGAGTCGTGGCATTTTTGTGCATTACATGAACATCTTTGCTACAAAATGTAGCAGTCTAAGGAACTGTCGCCTATACTCTGTACACGAACAATGGCTTTGTGTGAAGGCCCGGACCTGAGGTGGAAAATGTCACAATTTACTGTGGCATGAGGTGGCTCAGCCAATGGGGAGCCAGAGTTCAGTCGTTGGTATGTGAAAAAAGATAGTTTTATTTAGTGAAAGTGTATAATTATTAGCTTAAGGGGCAGACATTTTTTAGACTCGTTCAGATGCAGATGATACCAGAGAGACGTGCTAATGCTGATGAAGAAACATATGTAAGGAAAGCAGCCTTATTGAATCTTTGATTTATTAGGTGATGAGGGTAGAGACAGGGATTTAGTTAGGGTTTGGAAATGTTCTTTTCCTTTTATTTCTGCTAATAAATGATTTATCATAATGAATAAAGTTATCTCTAATAATTGCTGAGCTTAATAAACTATTCATCTTTCTTATGATTTACTCTATATGCCTTATTAATAAAGTTCTAAAACCTGATTTTCTGTTATGAATGAATAAACTTTCTAAAATGATAAGCTGGTCTTATTTATTTAGGTTAGTTTAGTATTTCATTAACAACATATTAGATTCATTCGCCTCATGATTCAGCTGCTCTGTTATTTTTATGGGCCTGGTATTGATTGGTAAGTTTGGTGGTAGATGGTGACATCATTTATGCAGAATTTTGGTAGGAGCGCTGGATCAAGGGCAAGCATAATGATTGCCCCAGCATACACAATTAAGTGCCCGTAATCTGTTATATACTAAGGATAATATTGTCCACTGCACACCCAGGGAGCTATCATTATATTACCTTGATGAAAGCACCAGACCTGAATAGGCCTTAGAGTAGAGCTGAAACATGTCGGTATAACTCAAGGTCATAGGACCATTGAATCTCAGTGCCCACTATATAAAAATGTGAACCCTCCTCGTCGTCTTAGCCAATAAAGGGATACCTTGGAGGAGCTGAGGGATTTTTAATCTTTAGTAAAGCTCCCTGGTTATTCTTGTTTTAAATGCTCACTGGAAGATGGTTTAGCCCACCCTGAACTTTAGGAGTCAGGGTGAACCTGATGATAAAGCATGACACTATTAGAGTGTGTGAGGGTTATATATATAAAAAAGAATATGTTTTTCTTCCCTGCACTGATAGTGCAGAGCCACGGTGGATACTTTTTGTGACCATCCCCCTACCCCCGTTTCTCTCCCCCTCCGGCTACTAATGATCACACCTGTGATATTAGGTGGGATACTTGTAAGTTTAATGCAGATGCACTAGGGAGGATGTATCCCCCCACATCCCCTTCAATTGTGAAGGGACCTCTCAACCCTCTTGATTTGAAAAGATTGCCCCAGATCAGATCTAATTTATAAATTGGAGTGAATGTCTAGCCATCAGTTATTGTCTAACAGAATACCTGCGCAACAAATATTATGGCACAAAAAAAGCCTGATCAACAGTCACTGTGCCATGGAACACCTGCACAATACTTACTGTCGCAAAGAAAGCCTGTTTGACAGTTACTGTTGCACAGAAGGCCTAGTCATCAGTCACTGTGCCACACAATACCTGGGCCCATGATGAAGCATGACACCAACCAGGTTGGTGTGTGAGGGGTCTTTTGACATCACCCAATGGGTCCAGTCTCTAGGCACTAATACAAGTGACTAAGAATAAATACATACACATAGTGGGCTAGTCCATATTGTTTCTTTACACAATACCTGCACAACGGTGACTGTGGCCCAGAATACCCGTCCTTCGTTTACTGCAAGTAAAGACAGCAGTGTTGTAGATTATGCTACATATTACATGGCTGGCTCAGCAATCCAGTTCATTGATTTCCGTGCCACAGAATGCCGGTCCTGGGTGTCCTAGATGATCCTTTTTACCTCACTGGGCCTGTAAGACTTTGCCTCTCTTTCCCTCCCCTTCTCACGTTATTTTGCGCTTCCTCCTCATCTTTTTTCTGTTGCTTTCTCGCTAACTTGACATTTATTGCACTCCCTCCTCAGCTCACTCTTTATCACGCCTCCTATCAGCCTTTGCCTTAATCTCTCATGCGTCCACTCTTCCTCAGTCTCCCGCTAGCCTAGTCTCTCACTCTCCCCTCTCTCAGTCTGCGCCTCTTCCTCACTCTCATGTTTGCTCATTCATTACCTTTCATCTTCCCTTGAATATGTTTTCTTTGCTCCTCACTCTTTCTACTTCAGTCCGGGCCTTTACCCGCCCCCTTCCACAGCACTAGGAGAGCATGCAAAGCTCCCCAACAACCATAAAGCCTGCCCGGCCCGGCCCACAGCACCATATGCACTCCAGGGCCCCTACTAGGAGCAGCTGCTGCCTATTTAAAGTTGTAATGAGGTCTGAGGGCTGGGTGAGCCTGTGGCTTTTCTCCAATCGGCTTTGCAACACAGCTAGGTTTGAGAAACATAAGTGTGCATGTCTGTTTGGCTGGCCTAAGACCGTCGGCGCAACTGACATGCGCATCTTATTAGTGCACACTTCTCCTCCCTGCCGTACCCGCCCCGCCCTATAGTAATTGCTTGACTCCATCGTGGCCCAGACAGCGATAAATACAATTATAACATTGCATTATTATCATTTTATTTATCATCTGCTGGCTCTGGGCAGTGGGCAACGCTTCGCCGCCATTAATGAGGAGCTGTCCCTGGCCCCCACACAGTAACCTGCTGTGGCCCTCACTCACATCCACAATCTGGTGACTGCAGGTGGCAAACAACAAGTGGAAAAGTCCTCTGCATCAGTGAACGCCTGTGGTTTTTGGCCTGGTAAATCTAGGTCAAATAAGTTGTTCTCCATTTTGGGGGCTTTAACTTAGAATGACCAGAGTTATTGGGGGCAATTCATGAAGCCCAATCACCTACTAAACTCGCTCACTTTGTCAATCAGACCCTCTCTTTCTCTCTCTCTCTCTCTCTCTTTCTGAGAAGTGGTCATAAGTAATCCCAAAAAGGCGGCAGGATTGGGCAAAACAAGCTCAGGAAGGAACAGGACATCACAGTCCCTCAGAACTGGCACAGGCTCAAGGCAGCACAGTAAAGTGAAATCTAGTTTTCACTCAGCCATGTTATTGTAGGCTGCTAAAGTGTTAGCCAATGGTATGGGAGTGCATTAGGACAAAAGCCATCCAGGTCTGTCATTTATTAGCAGAGGTCACAACTAATATGGTTCATTAAGCCGCGAAATCGTCAGAGTTCATGGGAAAGAGGCTATTGGGCTAAACCAGGAAGGCTCTCAGTATAGCACAGCCTGCAGCAAACACATGAAGCAGGCAAAGCAGCACAGTTGTACACCCCCTTGACTTTACTAAAAAGATGCCCTGTTTGTTGAGGAGCTGCAATAAACTATTTCTTTTTGTGGGTTGTCATACTGCGGTATTTCACCATTATGAACATACAAAGGAATTACCTCTACTTAAAATGACAGAGAAAGCGTCTGCCCAATAATATTCAATTTATTGTGCTCCTACTGTATCCTATTTCCCAGTGGACAAATGGAGGGATCACAACCTACAATGCTGTTATTAACTGTACGCTCAATTAGTCATACATTAAATCATGGGATTACAGGGATGTTCGAATGAGATAAAACGAAGAATCTAATCACTGGGGAGCATAAGCAGCAAAAATTGTTGAATTTTGTTTATTAACCAATAATCTACTCCACCTCTCTGTAAGAGTCGATTCATACGGGGACTCTCTTACATGTGTGTGAAATGACAAATGTGTAATAAGCCAAAATCTCTGCATTTTCAGCGGAACAAAGTATTTCACCTGGCACTGATAGTTTGCAGCACTGTTGGAAACAAAAAAAAATGCAAAAATAAAGAATACAACATTCCAAATAAAAAAGGAGGTATTACAGTGCATAAACAGATGTGTATCAGATTCATCATTCAGTCCTTGTGGATGCTTTTGTTTACAATTCAGACTTCGCTTTACCTAGCACTCTCTAAACATTTTGGGGATGATTCACCAAAGCATCTATGAGTATAGAAGTAGTACTAAAGGAGTATTATTTATATACTCTTAGATGTCCCTTTCATTTGTCCCCAAAACATTCAACTCCCTTTTCGTAAAAGGCAACGTGGACACAGTATTTCTGTTTGTACTAACTGTATATGAATATTCTGATTTAATTCTTATTTTAGAAGTTTTGAGGTTGTTAGATCCGACATCCTGGGCGTGGCATTCCCCAAATCCTTTTACCTTCACTCCATTACCTTGCTGTTCTCGTTATTGTTGGCATTAGGACTCTGTGCACTTTACCTCTTTGAACACGTGCTAAAGTGCTTGTGCTCTCCCTTTAAACATGGGAACATTAGGCTACGTCCTAATTGGCAAATTTAATTATTTACTTGTAATTCCATAGTAAATGGTACTACATGTACCCAGGGCCTGCCAATTAAATATTACTAGTGGGCAGCAGCACACATTGTGCCACCCACTAAAGTGGCACTACAAAGCATGCCTCAGGCCTGCCAGTGCAGCCTTTAGTACAGTTTCAAGCTGCCATTTCGAACTGGCAAAATAACCTTTTGCCAGGCCGAAACCTTCCTTTTAAATGCTTATAAGTCATGCCCAAGGTAGGCTCTAAAGTCTTGTGTGGCATGGTGGATGATACTTAAAAAGTAGGACTTGTGAGGGACGTCCTGGCAGGATGGCTAGGGACGAGCTGTACTCTGCCCTGATTATATTAGGAAGGACCTTGCCCACAGCACACACAAACGGGCCTAACACTAGGCCCACCCTGCCTTTTATCCCCCTAGACAGTTTGCAGGCAAGACCAGGAAAATAACTCAATTTGAACCAGATTTGAGGGTAGGTGAGGGAATTCCCTGACACAAAGACTGGCAGCAGGTATAAAGAGAGGACCATCAGAACCACTCATCAGAACACTACTGGACCTTTGGAATAGTCAGAAGAAGGGCTGCCCAGCTGCCAGAAGGGCTGACCAGCTCCTTGAAGGACTGCCTTGTTGACTGACAAGGTAAGTTTGGACTTGCTTGCCTTCATCCCAGGTTACTCAGGGTGATTCCAAGGGTCAGTTGGTTGCCCTGAGTGAACTACAGGGACACATAAAGATTCCTTGGGCCTCCCTGCAACTGTCCTGCTGACCCTCACAAAATGGACCTGCCTGAGCCCTGTCGATGGTCTCTGCTGAAGTGAGTTCTGATCTCCAAGAGGTGACCTCCAGGTCTCCAACCCTTGTCTGGCATCAGTGTCTGCTCCTCCACAACAGAAAGGGGAAAATGCTGAAGTTTGAGCTCCTCACAACAGCAAACAGACCTGTTCTGCTGCCTGTGATGACAACCAATGTGAATCTCCAGTGAGACATTCTCTTCATGCCAACACCGACTATCCACACATCACTGGAGTCAAGCTATCCAGGCTGAAGAAGGCTGATAGACAGAAACCAGTCCTTGGATGCTTGATTCCGGTCTAGGAAAGACATGGCTTGGTAGTTCGGGCTGGACTGTTCCCATGAGGCACAGGGTCAAGGCTGATTTGCATATAGCCATTGTCTGACCTAGGGTGGTGTGGAGTACAAAACAACGATGGATTTAGGCCCAGATCGTTGTACTGGGGTGAATGTAAGACATTGTTCTGCATTCTGTCCATCAACTGTATTTTTTGCAGTTTTTACCCCACGTGGGCTGGGTATGCACAGACGTGAGTCCCAGGCTCTCCACATCACTGGAGTCAAGCTATCCAGGCTGAAGAAGGCTGATAGCCAGAAACCGGTCCTTGGATGCTTGATTCCGGTCTAGGAAAGACATGGCTTGGTAGTTCGGGTTGGACTGTTCCCATGAGGCACAGGGTCACGGCTGATTTGCATATAGCCATTGTCTGACCTAGGGTGGTGTGGAGTGCAAAAAAACGATGGATTTAGGCCCAGATCTTTGTACTGGGGTGAATGTAAGACATTGTTCTGCATTCTGTTCATCAACTGTGTTTTTTGCAATATCCGTGTTGACCGGCACCACAAGACCTGCACTTCACACTGACAATGACCGTTCTACAACGATCAACCGTTGTGAGGCTCCAGCAACGACCATCTGTGATGCATGACTTGCTTGACTGGGTTAAGCACAGGCTAATTTAGTGACATTTGTGGTTTACCCTGACAAAGGTTGTGGTTGTTGCTTGGGTGGGGCTTCCATCCCTCTTGACCAATAAGCCTATATCTTACAGCAGTCAATTCATATTCAAGAGCACTGCAAGAGTTCTTCTTTACCAACTCCACAATGCCTTGATGCATACGCCCCTGGTTGTTCATGGCCTCCTCTAGATGCAAGTGGTACATATTATACAATATCAAAATATCACCCTTGGGCGTTAACTTGAAATGCTCTGTTGATTACATTTGATGTTGTTATTTAATTACATTAATTCTTGGATAGGATTTTTAAGGCTCATAAGCTACCCCCTGCGTATAGCCTGCATTAGAAATTTGGTTTGAAATTTACTAAAGCTTAAAGATTATTGACATGATGTAGGTTTCAGTGTTGTGATGACTGAATTTACCACACATAGAATATCCTATCTGTTTCGTCATAAACTAGTCTTACCGCTGACTCAAACTAATTTTCTTGGGCCACATTATCTGCTGTTCTCAAGATGGTTAGCAAGTGATCAGCAACAAGGTTCTACTTTCAGCATTTATTCAGGACACATCATAAAATTGGACGATTGTCCATAGTACACATTACGTGTGGCTAATTAATTCCAGTGAGGCTAGTAACAGCAGGTACCAGCCCACTGGACTTATTAAGTCTGTGGCTTTTCCAAAAACTGTGGGGAAAATGAGGAATTACTGGGGAGAACAGACCCGGAATTACTGAATCCCCAGGTAATTTCTCAATTGTACGGGGAACATTTAGGACCACTAAGTCTGAGGGCATGCCAAATGCTGACCATCGACCCGGCCATTCAAAAAGAGGGCTTAAGTGGTTACCAATCTGGTAGCGTCAGTGTTTGTTTTCTTAATATTGGGTCTCAAGGCAGTCATGTAGCAGGGTTTAAATCCTTTGCACATGACAATTCAGAATATGAATGTTTCTTTGTTTTGAATTGGATTGTTGTTTTAATGAGTTTAATATTAAATTCATCAGTTTGTGGTAATGTTGTTTGGATGACAGTATTTCAACAAATGGTATAGGCCAAACGTTTTTTTTTTCTAGTTAAATTATTTTATTTTTCCTTCCAACCAGCAGTTACATAGCATGACAGACATTGCAGTTCCATACATTAGCTGGTCATATCCCTTATTGGTACACTCTGTACTATACACATAACATTTATCACTTTTACAATTCCCGCTTCGGCAGACGATAACCTAATTCACATGTGGTTCCTCACCCCCACCGGGTCTGATACTTCGCACTTCTCATTGCGTCTATTACATGTAGGGTAAGTCTAACAAGTTGATGTAAGAACTTGTGTTATTATAAGACAGTCTGTGGTTTCGGATTCTGGGGTCGCTTGTAAGTATTGGACAAGTGGTTCCCAGAAGTCTCTGGGTCACGAGGCTTGTGGAATGTCCTCTGCATAGGTCTCCAACGTTGCCTTACAATAGGTCATGTCCACGATCCATTCTTTAAGCCTGGGGGGTTTCTTGCTTCCCCATCTCATCGCTATGCACCTTTTTGCAAGCAGTAGTGCTACTGCCAAGAATTTCCTGCGTCTAGCATGTTTAAGTTTCTTGACACCTAAAATTCACACCAAGGGGGTGTTAGGGATCTGTTCCAATAACATATCAGTTAGTGTGGTAGTGACTTCGCTTCAATACGTCTGCAGTTGTGGACATGACTATGATGTATGCAAGAAGTCAGCGCTCTGTGCATTACACCTCTGGCAGGTATCCATCTCTCTTAGGCCTAGTCTGTGTAGTTTAGCCGGTGTGTAGTATAGTTGATGAAGGAATTTAAAATTAATAATACGCAGGTTGCAGTTTGACATGCAGAGCGAATGTTATGTTCAGCTGTATTGCCATTCTTGTTCGTCTATTGTCTCACCCAGTGCTATTTCCCATCTGCCTAACGCTGCGGTAGGTTTCTAAGCCAGTTCCTCTTGAGCAGCATTGTATAGGCGTGTTACCAGGTTTTTCCGGGTAGGGGCCTTTAGCAGTATTTGTAATGTGTTCATTTACGTGGGTTCATGTGTAAAAGTGGTGCATAGTGACCTGATTGCCGTGCGTAATCGTAAGTATGCGAATTTCTTCATGCGGAGTTGATGAGCACATAATGAGGGGTCAATCCATTTCATGAATTTATTATGGGGGAATATTTGTCCCACAGAGGTCAGTCCCATCTCCATCATCAAAGTGTGCATTTTTTTTTCTAGTGTTACAGTCAGCTTAGGGTGTCTCGCCGTGGGCAGTGCCCGTGCATATACCGGTAACTTGTGTGCCCTATGTGCCAGCGTATGCTACGCCCTGGAGGTGCATTGGACTGTGTGTATCTTGTCTCTTGGTGTATATCTTATCAGGTCGGCTATGAGTTCAGTCAGTGGTCGCTGTCTTTTTCCACTGCAATATGTGTGACGTACGCGTGGGGTTTCGTCCAGAAGTGTGCATGCTGTGCTTGTGCGCGGAGAAAATATAAGTGGAAATCTGGCGCCCGAAAACCTCCTAAATGGTACGGTTGAGTTAGGACCTTCCAACTAGTCCTAGCCTGTTTACCTGCCCATGTCAGTCTCTGCAAGGTAGAGCGTAGTTTAACAAAGAAGGCTGTGTTTAGCCATATTGGTATATTCCAAAACAGATAGGAACCTAGGTAGTATAATAATTTTCTGTAGGGCTATTCTGTCCGCCATTGAGAAAGGCATTTCTATCCATTTATCAACCTAGTCTTCTAGTCTCACTAGCGCCTTGCCATAGTGCTCCCTGATGACCAGCTCTGGATCTCTGTGAATCCAGATCCCTAAGTATTTAACTGGGTCTGTCCGTAATTTTAAAGGGTATTCCAGATCAGGTTCCAATGTGTCCTCAGTGAGAGGTTTCATAACTGATTTATCTCAGTTTATTCGGAGGCTGGAATATTGCTCACATCTGACATATTCTTTAATGAGCGGGTTTAGATTCCTATCTGGGTACGTGGTATAAAGGACCCTATCATCGGCGTACAATGCTATTCCAATGGGCCTGAGATTGAATTGGAAGGCCGATTCAGAGTGCTTCTGGCGAACTTTACAGGCCAATGGTTTTAGGATTAGTGCAAAGAACATGGGAGACAGTGGGAAGCCCTGTCTGGTGCCTCGTGTGACTTTTATAGGGTTGGATTTGTACCCATTTGTTCTGACCTGTGCCCTAGGCACAGTATATAGTAGTGATATCATTTTAGAAATGGTTCTGGGAACCCCATTTTGCGAAGGATCGCAAACATGAAGTCCCACTCCATTGAGTAAAAATGCTTTGGCGGCATCTAATAGAGCCACTGCTGCTGGTACCTCCGGATCTATTTGGTGGTATAGTGCAAAAATGGTACAGATATTGTGGGTGGTGGACTGTGTCGGCATGAAGCCTGCCTGGTCTGGTAATACCAGATTGCATAGAAGCGGTTGTATTCTGTTCGCTATTATTTTAGCTAAAATCTTAGCATCTATATTTATCAGGGATATAGGCCTGTATGACACACACAGTGGAGTCCTTGCCCAGTTTTGGGCAGTGCTATCATGAGTGCCTCACTTAATGAGGTCGGAAGTGCGCCTTCTTCATAGGCTTCTTCAAGCATTTCAGCCAAATGTCGGATCAGTAGATCTTGGAATTCTTTATAAAATTCTCCGGGAGACCATCTAGCCCTGGTAGTAGTGTAGAGGATGCCTATATCACATAGGCATAGGCACATAGGTATACCCGGTCTGCATGCCTTCCAGACTTAGTGCTGTGCCAGATTGCGGCTGGGGTCTCTGGTGTAGTTACAAGTCCTGTAGTCAGACAGGGGATTAGTTGAGAGGATACGCTGCTCCACCCTTACCGTTCTGCTGACCCGATGCCCCTTTGACTGCGACCAAGATGTCGAAATACCAGTAATTTTAGTATACCTTGGGCCTATTGTCTGCAGCGGCTATGCTCCGCAGTTTCACTCAAGCGTAGATTCACTGCAAGTATGGTTTGCGCAGTCTTGGCCTCTCCACCAATGTCCTTTTTGCGGCTGAGCTTCAAGTGTATGAGATCAGGGTGGAGGGGTGTCCCATGTACTCCTTGACCCCAATGTGGATGTTGAGGTTTGCACGATTTGAGCCCCTCTGGTGGCCCAGGGTCCTGCTGTGTGTGCCCGCTCGTGTCGCTAATAGGCCTTGTTTCTCGGGGGCCCGTTCTCTTGAAGGACCTGCAGTCCTTACTTGTCCAAGCTGTCTCTCTCGCCATTCATATGCGCTTTATTTCCAGTGCCTTCAAGTGAGGTCTGTGCCTGAAATACTTCTTGCACCCTCCTGCGTGGCCAGCTCTGCGCACTCAGCGGAGCGCCGCTCAGTCGGTTTTATTTACGCTCGTATGCGCTGCATAGGGCGCCGCAGGTGCACATTCCTCCCAATGCCGTGTCCTTGAGCGGGGCTGCGGTATCTTTTTTAGTGAGGGGTGCGCTACACTAACCGGCTAGGCCCCAGGGTCCGGTTTCCAACCTGTGCAGGATACAATGCTATCTGCGTGCCTCTGGTGCGTTTCAGACCTCCCCCGGTGCCCCGCCGCACTGCGGTCTCGGCTCTCCGCTCGAGCGGTGTCTGGTCGTGTTACCTGCAGCCGCTGTTCTTTTCCGCTATCTAGTGTTAAAAGGTACAGTCGAAGTGGGCCTCACCTCCTCACACGGCCGCACTGCGTGACGTGCATCAAGGTGTGTCTCACCACTGTGTCGTGCGGCGGTACTTTCACTTTCTCCCCGGAGGCCTCAAGTTTTCAATCGTCGTTTTGGGGCTTTTCAGTGTCTCCAGGGGCCGGTCTTGGCTCTACGGTGTACCCTCTGCCGATGGCTTCTGTTCTCTATCGATTTCGGGCATTTTTGATCCGTGTTGAAAGGATTAGTGAAGGATATCTTGGGCGCTTGCGAGGAGCTCGCTCAACGAGCGGCCATCTTGCTTCATGGCTAGCTCCGCCCCCCGGTATAGGCCAATAGTTGCTAACAGAATACAATAAACTGTTTTGGGTGTTGTGTACAATCTAAGACATAGGCATGTATAATTCCAAATGTTCTTTCAATTCCTTACTAATGTTATGCAAAAGAAACAAATAAAACTCATTGGAGGTCAGGAGAGGCAAGAATTTGAAGATTTTATTTTCTATGTCCTGCCACACTATCAGCAGAACATCACTGTAAAATGCTGGCTTGATAAGTGTGTCTACTTGGTTTGACTATTTGAGACTTGTGTCATGTTAGTGGTTGACCTGCTCTATTTTTAAGTCTGGCATGAGCCAAGATTTTTTGATTTAACTAAAATTATATGTACAATAGACTTCCTTCCGGTCGGGAAGTGTGGCTCTATGGTTAGAGCGGCAAACTCTGATGCAGAGGTCTGGCCTGGGACCAGGGTTCAATTCCCGCCTCGGTGGTCTTGGGCTCAATTTCCTCGGACCTGATAATTTTCGCCTCTGTGCCTATTCTAATCATGGGTCCAACTCTGGGCAATAGCTTGCTTAATTTCCACAACAGCCCCAACAGCGCTGGGATGCCTGGTTTCACCTTGGGGGTGGCCAGGAGTGGACATTTCACAGGGAAAAGCCAGGAAGGGTTCCACAGCGGTATGTGTTACAGTGCCAGGACTCCCCAGTTGGGGTATTAGTGCGCTTTACAAGTACAAATTACATTACATTACTTATGGGGATTTCACAAATCCCTGTTCATCCATTAGTCTGTTATTGTATCATTCAAATTGTTCTCTTACATCTACCAGAGCATACAGGATCTGGTAGTAGGTCAGCCCACTTCAGCCATTGGTTAACTTCACTGCGAGTGATCGCATTCTTCCACACAAAAAATTAGTTTGTGTCAGTTCACTACTTTGGCAATGTGTGCTCTTTGAGACCAAACATTTATTTTTAGTTTGAGCCAATGTTTTAAGGATTGCAGAGGGCCTGGTTGCTTACTTAACAAGATAGATAAAAAAAATCATGGCAAAACAATCATTGATAAAGCCAAAAGGCTTGGCAGCCAGACCTATTGGCTATGCAAATGCATGTTTTCTTTGTGGCTTTCTACTTTATGTGCCTGTTGTTCTCTCGTTTCTGGAAGGTCATGAGTTGACGGTCCTATGTCATGAGCCACAAACATATAACCAAATGCAAAGTAAAGTTGAGAGGGTCAAGGACACACCATTAGACACAAAGGTTAACCTAGCAACATACATCTTATCGACAAAAAACAGCTTTAACCCCTTTTATTCAAGGACTCAGGCTACATACCCTTTCCCAAAGACTGCCCTTTTGACACAAATGGCAGCTTCTAGTGCAAAACCTGAGAGAAAGGGGTACCAAAGGGCATTTTCTTGCTTGAAGTAAATGTGCACAGCAAGAAAACACTATGGACTTGATTTCGATTTTCACGGACAGGTACTCTTGTCACAAAGTCCTTTTCACCTTATTGTAAGTGCATTAGGGAATAATGCACTTGTAATGTTTGTAGTGGATTAGTCATCAGGCACACTCTAAATTAGACCTTTTCACATGATCAATAGTGGTGCTAGTGCTACTTGTGTAAGATACATTTAGTCCTTGCTCCAGAAGCTTATACTCGAGATAGCATATTTAATCAGCAAATTATACCCAGTATTTCAGACATGGTGGAGCCATACCAGCAGTAATAATACTTGTCTTACTGCTCTTGGAATTCCCTTCTACAGTGGCCACAGAAGAAATTAATGTGGCAAGTATTATTCGATTTGCACAAATACATTCTTAGCTGCTCGATTGCCAGTATTTTACCAGAGAGTGTAATCAGTGCATCTGAATCTATTGTCAATGAGAAACAAGCTATTATATCATCCTTAATTGAGAAGACATTGAAATGCATAAGAATGTACACACACTTTATAACTCTTTGGGCAACCTCATCATGTGAAGGAAAAACAAAATAAGTCATTAATTAGTGGGTGATGTTGGAGTTCAGAGTAACATTCATGGATGACTTGGGGTTCTGGGTGGTGGTGGCTCCTTGTGGTCTGGCAGTGGACATCAAGAGCAAAAACGTTGACTAGAGAGCATTCCCCTCTTTTATGTTTTGTCTCCCTTTTTTGGACATAAGGTTGATATTGGGTCAGCATCAAAAATATAGATTTATTACTTTTGTGTTCTCAACTTGATGCTGCAACTCACATATACTAAAGGGATTTTCTCCCTGTTGAGGAGTCAGGCGTTGTATTGTTAATCTCTCCCAGATTCAACAGGAGGATACTCTGAGTTTTAAGTGACGTTAGGTACATGGACAATGTTTTATGGTGTATGGTTCACCTAAAGCTAGAATTGAGAGCACTTTGTTTTTTTCTAAGGGTGATTGATTAGGATATTTGTGAGGCCTCAGTATTAAAGACTATTTCTAATTAAAGAGCTGAATTTCTCAACCAGCGTTTACTCAGTGTGTGTATCAATGTCACATTCTTTTATGAAAATAATAAAAAAGGGAGTATAATCAGCAGGTACCGCTTCCTAAACAAATAATGACAAAGACGATTACGTGAAAGTGCTGGGTTTCACAATGTCCCTGTGGCTTTAGACTGCAGATATAGGGATTATTTATCTGAGAATTTTTGGTTGACTTTCCGAACGAAGAAATTATATATCAAAGGAGAGGAGGCACTATATTTAAAACCAAATATAGAAGCACAGATTGAAAAGCCAAGAAACACTCCGGGACTTGAGGAAGTTAACCGAAGCACAAGGATCAAAAAGGGAGAGGGGAGCGAATATAGGCTCTACCTGGAAATTCTAAAGTTCGATGTTAAAGAAGCCATACCCAATGAGGAAACGTTTTTACAAAGTGCAAATCAATATTCTCGCTAAATGTGCAAAGATCTACGATGCAAATAAGCACAAGTGTCCTGGTTGACTTCCCAGGGAGTGTTCATGGTCCCTATATTTGCATAAACAGTGTAATTTGTGTAAAATGTACCAGTCAATGATATGTTGAAGGTTTTATGAGTTAGTTAACGCAGGTTTCATATACAGTAAATTTATGGCGGTCATACCAGATTCACAAGCATTCCAGCATAAAGTCATCATTACAGGTGCACACATTTTTCTAATATCAATTTATGATCGCACATATGGGATAAAGAATTCAGGATAAAAGGAAAACAGTAGAAATGTATATATCCACGGCTGCCTAATACCAGGAGAGAATGCCATGCAGGTTCAATGAAAAGTACAGCAGTCCCCATCAGTGGCCACAGTACCGAAAAGGCCATCGTTCACATCGCAGATGATGCCCTCACATTACTCGACCAAAATGAAACCTGCCTTTTAATTCTACTTGATCACTCATCTGCTTTTGACACTTCAAACATGACAATCTTCTTTTCCTGCATGAACGCAGAATGGGACTCTCTGGCACGGTCCTTAAATGGTTCGAATCTTTCCCGTCTTTGGAACTCCCTTCCTCGGGATCTTCGTCTGGAACCCCAATACCTCCGTTTTAGGAAACGGTTAAAGACACATCTTTTTCCCTAGCTCCTATGTCCTTTTCGGGAACTCAGCCTCAGTCCTCAGTTTTAATGTTTTAGGGTTCCTCAGCGCTGGGATACTTCCGGGTGACTACGCGCTTTATAAAAATAAATAATAATAATAATAATAACAACAGAACCCAGAGACTCAAACCCAACCAATCTCTCTCCAACCCGAGTACCTGCACACTTTGCGTCCCCAAGGATCCTCACTCTCCCCCACCCTCTTCAACCTCTTCCTGGAACCTCTAACTGTAATTCTTAAAACTTTCAACATTTAATATCACATGTATGCTGTTGACACCCAACTTTACATGAACATCTCTTCCCCCGAGGACATCATATAGCTCAATGGAACTCTTCTCAAAACCCTCAACTGGCTTACTTCCAACCACCTCAAATTAAACACCCTCAAGACGGAATTTCTCCTCATTGCACCAGCTAAACAATCCCCTATTGTGATGCAATCTCTTTGTAACCTCACCGCCCTCACTGCACTCCTCACATTGTTGACTCCACTAAATCTCTGGGAGTTGTGCTAGACAAAAACTTAAACATGCAAGGCCACATCAGATCTTCGACCAAAGGAGTGAACTTTCAACTCTACATCATAAGTAAATTCAAACCATTCCTTCCACATGATGACTTTAAAGCGGCTATACAAGCATTGGTCATCTCCAGGCTAGAATACGGCAGTGCCACTCTTTGCGGTTTGCCAAAACTCAGTCTAGCTCCCATCAGAGCCTCTCTTAATGCTGCTACCAGACTCATCATGGATCTAAAAAGTCCAATCACATTTTACCAGACCTGAAATCGCTCAACTGGCTTCCCTTTGAAGCTAGGATACAATTAAAGATTGCTTGTATGACCCGTAGGACACTACACTTCAACACCCCACTCTACCTGACTAACAAGATTGAGGTTCCTGGTGGCTCCAGGTCCACAAGAAGCTCTGGCACTCTGCTGCTCAAGCCCAAGAAATGTAATAAGCTTAAAACCTACAATCGCTCATTCTCTGGCATAGCACCGAAAATCTGGAACTCCCTTCCAGTGGAAAGAAAACGGATTCCTTCTACCCTTGCCTTCAAAAAGGAAGTCAAATCTCTACTACTGAACAAACTCCTCTAATGAGCATTGCACTGATTTTGATGCTATGCTCCGACTGCCTACAAATGACTGTTTAAAAAAAAAATATATATATATTTTTATATTTATTTTAATTTAATTTAATTTAATTTTATCTGATTTGCTCTTGATGTATATTGCCCTACTCTTCTCGCTCGCTACCTAATCCTATGTAAAGCTCTCTGATACTCACCTGGGTCATGTTAGCACTATACAAAACTTTAAATAAATGTAAATCTGTATTTGTAAAGCACAAACTACTCACCCTTACAGGGCTCAAGGCGCTGGGGGCCGTCGTGGAAATTAAGTGACCTATTGCCCAGAGTCACATGGTGCTGAGCTGAGCTGCCGAGGGAGCGAACCGTGAACCCTGTGCTCCGAAGTGAGCTGCCCTGGCCGCTGCACCACACCTCTCCACTTTAAATAAATTTATAATAGGTCCAGACATGTTTCCATTAAATGAAGCGTGCCTGTACCCTTACTACAATGAAATATTGTATTGTATTGTATTGTATTTGCATTTATATAGCGCTTACTACCCCTGACGAGGCGTCAAAGCGCTTTTTCGGCGAGTAGCATGGTACTCCGGGACCCATAGAGGGTTAGTGTTGAATTAGTATAGTGAAACATGCAATACATTTTAAGTGGTGGATAGGTCAGTCAGTTATTTGGATTTGGATAATTTCAATACTTTCAGATTTCATTATGGGCTCATTGAAAATGTAATGGAAAGAGAGAGTCAGGGTTTGCAAACACTGTACACTGGGAGAAGCTCAATCAATCAATCAATCAGTGACACTTATAAAGCGCGCTACATACCCGTAGGGTCTCAAGCTCACATTATGGTCCGTTTACCCCACACCAGCAATTAAGTGTAGCTTGTCCCTTATTGCATGCCACTACTTAACTGTGCCCCTTGGACAGGAAATTGACCAAAGCGAATAGAAATTAGCATTATACTCTGTGTCCTGAGGACTTCATCTATTTCTATCCCTAGCCTAACCTATTGACTGAGGGCCTGATTCACAAAGGTAAACTTCCACATTTGTGTTACTTTACACTTTTTCAGTATTCACAAAATGTCTGCAGTCGGGCGACGAAGTCCACCCGTAAACTTACTATTAAAATGTATTTTTGTGAATACCGAAAGAGTGTGAACTTACACAAACATGTATGTTTACCTTTATGAATGAGGCACTGAGCATCTTTACCAACATAATCTTCCAGTATGAAATGTAATTACAACTTACAATCGTCCTCACCATATTAGATCAGAAGATGTTTTCAAAAAAAGTTGCTGTTAAGTCTTAATTACATTCCATAAACAAGATTGTTCACAGATTTTAAACCATTCTGGCAAGGCCATGTTCTGTGTTGCTCCCAACTGTCCTAAACATCAAATTGCACAAAGAAGCAAAATCTTGGGTTGCAACATGGAAGCTGATTCTAGGGTAATCTGTGAAGGAACTGCACTAGCAGTTAAATTGTACCCTCAAAGGAGTGTTATGAAATGGAGTTAGAAAATGATGTTTGTGTTGTAAGTGGTGAAATTAACATGCATGCACAACAAAATATTGCAGCATGCATAATTTTGAAAAAGGGATAGTGTTATAATTGAATCTTTTAAAAAGCCTAAATATGCACATATATTTTCTTGTAGACAAAAGAAATAGCTGCAAATTCAACAACATGTTGTCAACCATGAAAGCAGAGTAACGCAGATTAATGCATAAGAGTGAGTAATGAACAGTACTGTGTCTTTATGAAATGTTAGACAATCTAAACAACATGCACGTCCTAAACAAAAAATCCATAAATCAGATATTACAATGTCATAGTGTATGTCAACTGAGTACATATATCAGAAAACACATACTGGCTCTATATTGTGGAGAAGTGTGGCTCAGGGGTTAGAGGTGGCAGACCCGGAAGCTGAGATTGGCCCTGGACCAGGGTTCAATTCCCGGCCTCGGCGGGTCTTGGGCTCAAAAATTCCACGGACTTGATAATTCTCGCTCTGGTGCCTTCTCAACTCACGGGATCATTCTGGGCAATAGCTTGCTTAATCTCCACAATGGCACCTCGCGGCGGGATGCCTGGCTTTCACCTAGTGGATACCGTGCTGGAGTTATCTCACAGGGGAATACCAGGACGGGTTCCCTAAGCAAGCGCCGGAAACCCTTTGTGGGTAGCTGTGCGCTATATAAGCTCAAATACATTTATATTGTGTGCTACCCATCCTACAGTATATACTGCCTAACAAAAGGACTATTTGTTGCTTCATCATAAAAACTGTGCAGGAATATACATGGGTAACCGTTTACGAAATGCCATGGCCTTAATTGACAGTCCTTCAAAGCAGTGACAATTCGCAAAACACACATACAGCACTTTGATTCAATGGGTCTGGCCGAAAGTCCCCTCTACTTCTTATTATTACACATATTTGAAGAATTGATGACAAGAGATATTCAGCAATCTATGGCAAGATCTACCACGGGTTGTAAATATGATAATAATCAGGTGTCATGTAAAATGTATAATAAGGAAAAAACACATGCATAAAGGGAGGTCTATGAAAAAAATGCTTCATAAAAAGTACTCTAACCTGAGCTTTAGCATTTCAGTATAACAACTATAAGGGTTACAAGCAGTTCGCTAGGATATTTGTTGAGCTAAGATTTTGAATCCAAAATGTTTTGACCTGACATCAAAATATTGAAAAATGTATCACCAAACAATGGAAAATGAAGTGAAATTTGACATTGGGAACATACTGTAAGGCAACCCTTCTACATATGGCAGCTTTAATATAAAAATTAGAACTTTTATTTATTTAATTAAATTATTTATTTATAAGCTTTTATATAGCGTGAACATGGCCCAAGAGGGTATCAGACGCTTTACAAAATATTAGGAAGGAAGAGACAATAAAACAAACAACAAGATCGAGAGCTAACCAAGATGCGGTGGGTCCAAAAATGCCGGTGGTCAGTTACGGGGCCAAATCGTCACAGAATATACAGAATCATATTTGAGCGTTCCCAATCTTAACATGAAATCCATTGTTCGGTATTTACTGATGCAGTCTTGCAAAATCATGGAGTAATATAGTTGTGTGAATCAGTTTAAGGAGTCAATGTGACTATTTTACACATAAATTGAGCCCTTTGGCCCTGCATGTTAGATATACATGGATAAATGGATACGATGGACTCCTGCGAGGGCTTAATTTGCATAAGAGTAAGTGCCGGGCCCAAAATTTTGCACAGAAGCCCGTGGCCGGCTCTATCGAACGTCAGGGTGCCGATACCAAGGCTGTGTTGTCTTGATTCTAACTCATGTCATGTCTCTAGCATGCACCACCAAACACCACCTGCCTTTTTTTCACTCTTAAGATCTTTTTGTCCCTGTTTCTATTCTTTATTTCTCTTTTCCATCTTTCTCCTCCTTTCCCCTTTCTGTGTCGTTCTCTCTCATGGTCCTGGTGAATGGGAAATATAAGTGCAAGTCTCCAAAACATTTGTGCTGGTGGGCCCCACCTGCAATCACTGATTCAAATTAAGCAATGGTCACTGTGCTTAAGTTCCCCTTTCTGCCAAAAGTTGGAAGCACTTAAATTAGAACTAGGTAAATAATTATGTTTACATACACATTAAAACATGAATATGTTTAATCTATTTGAAGTCCACTAGGTACTTTACAGGTGATACTATTGTTGTGATGTCATAACCTGCCACAGTAGTGAACACCAGAAGAGGAGGCTGTCTGCAGGTCACCTGACACTATTCAAACAAAGGCAAGCTAGAATAAGAACAGTTAAACATCATTGGTCATTTCTAATGTCTCCCCTTCAACAGCCATGCACTTAAGATTGCAGGTACACAACTCACTTACGTTCGCATTTAAAACTCTACAACATGGTCAATGTAAATGTGGGTGTACTTGTAAAGCGCACTGCGACTCCATGGAGTATCCTGGCACTGAAGACTGCTGGGGAACCTGTCCTGGTTTTCCCTGTGAGATGGTCCCTTTCTGGGTATCTCCAAGGTGAAACTAGGCATCCCCGGCGTCTGTGGGGGGCCGTTGTAGAGATGAGGCAAGCTTAATGCCCAGAGTTGCCAAGTGTGTTCCTTGGTTAGAGTAGGCACCGAGGCTAGAATTATCAAGTCTGTTTTGACCCTGGTCCACAACCCTGCCGCGTGGGGGATTGAACCCTGGTCCCGGGCCGTTCTCTGCTTATGGGTCTGCCGCCTCTAACCAGTGAGCCGCACCACTCCATAATTAGGAGAAATAAAACTAGGGCCAAAGAAAATGAGTCACTCATGGGATTATATCTTCAAAGTCCAAGCATTAGATGCCCGACATAATCTTCCAGTATGAAATGTAATTACAATTTACAATCGTCCTCACCATATTAGATCAGAAGATGTTTTCAAAAATAGTTGCTGTTAAGTCTTAATTATATTCCATAAACAAGAATGTTCACAGATTTTAAACCATTTTGGCAAGGCCATATTCTGTGTTGCTCCCAACTGTCCTAAACTTCAAATTGCACAAAGAAGCAAAATCTTGGTTTGCAACATGGAAGCTGATTCTAGGGTAATCTGTGATCGAACTGCACTAGCAGTTAAA
Source organism: Lissotriton vulgaris (assembly GCF_964263255.1). Taxonomy (NCBI): domain Eukaryota; kingdom Metazoa; phylum Chordata; class Amphibia; order Caudata; family Salamandridae; genus Lissotriton; species Lissotriton vulgaris. The sequence goes on along the minus strand of NC_141697.1, from coordinate 137,688,205 downwards.
TTGTACCCTCAAAGGAGTGTTTTGAAATGGAGTTAGAAAATGATGTTTGTGTTGTAAGTGGTGAAATTAAAATGCTTGCACAACAAAATATTGCAGCATGCATAATTTTGAAAAAGGGATAGAGTTATAATTGAATCTTTTAAAAAGCCTAAATATGCACATATATTTTCTTGTAGACAAAAAAAATAGCTGCAAATCCAACAACATGTTGTCAACCATGACAGCAGAGTAACGCAGATTAATGCACAAGAGTGAGTAATGAAGAGTACTGTGTCTTTATGAAATGTTAGGCAATCTAAACAACATGCACGTCCTAAACAAAAAAGCCATATATCAGATATTACAATGTCATAGTGTATGTCAGCTGAGTACATATATCAGAAAACACATCCTGGCTCTATGTTGTGAGCTACCCATCCTACAGTATCTACTGCCTAACAAAGGGACTATTTGTTGCTTCATCATAAAAACTGTGCAGGAACATAAATGGGATAATGTAACCGTTTACGAAATGCCATGGCCTTAATGGACAGTCCTTCAGAACAGTGACAATTCACAAAACACACATAAAGCACTTTGATTCAATGGGTCTGTCCGAAAGTCCACTCTACTTCTTATTACACATATTTGAAGAATTGATGACAAGAGATATAAAGCAGGGGGGGATGACGGGGACTGCAGAGATCCACGCCTCTGCGTAGTCTCCCGTGACTCACGACCCATGGCCCCGCCTTCAGGAATGGCGATCGGGCTTCAGAGACGCTAGCTGTTTCCCGCTGCTTCCCGCTGCTCTCACAGTCTGCTTCTGCCGCCGCTTCTGCTGCCGCCGCGAAGCAAGGAAATGAGCGCTGGAAGCGTCGGAGTCACGGAATCGCGGATGTAAACCTCCGAGGACTGAAAGCAGAGGAGCCGCTTAAAGCTTTTGCCTCGCGAGTCCGGCTCCGGCTCAGCTGGTAATTACCGCATCACTACACTCACTACGTTCCTGGACTGCCGGCGGGATTCTAAGAATGCCAGAGGTGAGCACTCCCTCAATGATACCTCAGTGATACCAGCACCACGACAACTGAGAGATTCAAAAGACTGGGGTTAGGAACAGGTTGGCAAAAGCGGGGGTAAATGAAAAAAAAAAATGATGAAAAAAAAAATGTCAATCTCACCCTTCCATTAGCAGAAGCTGGATATAGCGTCTTACACTTTATTCAAGCATTTCATGAAAAATCGGCTGTAAAGTATCAGCGGAGTTTCTCAAACTCCAGGGCCTTATAAAGACTGCCAAGCTGCAATTGTGAGGAATTAAAAAAAAAAAAAATCTTGATGGTCACGCAATTGTACAGTTAAAGTCTCAAAAGCTTTATAAGTTCTTTTGTAAAAAATATATATATATATATAAAGGAGAGACTGCACTTCTAAGGATGGGCAAACCGCAGAAAGAGTGCGAGGATGCAGTCAAACTCAGTAAAGTGGAAGCAGCTGCCCGACAGAAGGCTAAAACTCGCCTTGCTCTGGCTAGAAAGGCGGCACGCAAGGCTGCTAAGGATAAAAAAGAGGATGGCAACAGGGAGGAAAGCCCTGTGCGTGAAGATACAACACCCGAGTCTTCAGATGATGAACTGCCTCTCTCCTCCACCCCCCAACAGCATGAAGAACAGTGTAAAGAAGTCATCAAGGAGGGCAACATGGCTGACCTTAATACAGTAGTTCCTTCTCTTCAACTGGAGGTGGTAGCTCATCCTCAACCTCAACCCCCAAATTCTTCTCCAACTCTGGCTATACCAGCAGCCCAGTCAGCCCAGTCAGAAGAGGGGGGTGGAAAGAGTGGAACCAGAGGAAAGGAAGTGAAGGATTTTCCACTTTTTGCGAAAAAAACAACTCCAAAATTGAACCTCCCCTCCTCTTCACAGGATACACCTACCCCAAGTGCCTTATCTAAAGGCCCCGACAAGACAGTATCTACACCTCTAATCCAGCTTCCAACAGCAAATGAGGAAGTAAGGGATGGGGAAAACATACAAGCGATAACCCCCAGGAATGAAGAAGCAACAGGGCTCGACTTAAGTATACTGGACTCTGAAGGGAGATCTGAAGCAAAATTCCAGCTAGACATTCGTGAGATGCTCAATTTAATTCTCGACGAAATTCGTGAGATTAAAAATAATCAACGAACTGAGCTTGCTGCCATCCATGCCAGAATAGATAAGCTGGAGGAAATAACATTAGCACTCCCCATAAGGGTTCAGGAAGCTGAGTCAAGGATAGCAAGCTTGGAAGATCAAATGAATAGGGCCTCAGGAGCAACCCAGGAGGCTGTAAAGAAGAGGATCTCTATGGAGAATAAGCTTGAGGAGTTGGAGAACCATTCTCGTAGATCAAACCTGAGAATTGTGGGGGTTCCCGAAGGAACAGAAGGCCCAGACACGATACAATGGGTTAACTCTTTCATCCAGAAAGTAGTCCTGCCAGACTTTGAGGGAGACCTAACAATAACTAGGGCCCACAGAGTACCGGCTCAGCGTTTTCCAAATTCTCCTTTTCCAAGAACTATCTTACTGAATTTTGCGGACTTCAGGATTAAGGAGCGGATTCTTTCAAAGGCCTATCAACAACGTCAGTTTGCTATTTCAGAAACTATTAAATGTAGGATATTCTCAGACATGACTGCGGCCGCAGCCAAAAGAAGGAAAGAATTCGTAAAATTGTTACAATTGTTCAAAGCTAATGGCGCCCAGGCCTCGATTGCTCAGCAATCAAAGCTGAAGGTTCTTGTAAAGGGAAAATTCTTTTTGTTTACCGATATTGAAGAGGCCCAGACTCTTCTCAATGAAATATCCACAAAGGCCTAGGTTATAAGGCTCAAAAGCTCAAAAAACGTAAAAAGCGTTTACATTTAAGAAATCCGAGTATTCTGTTAGCAAAAACAAAAACAAAAAAAAAAAAAAAAGAAATATGCATATTCATATAAAAGCAAATAAAAAAGAGGGAAACAACCAAGGTGGCGCCTGGGTTAGTGGGTCACACCAGGTGTAATAAGAAGACACCTGAAGAAGCTATGAGGGGGGGAGATGTGGGCTGCGTGGACGGAGGGGGGGCTCCCACGTCACTGGGGGGGTGTAGGGTGGGGGGGGTAAATGCAGTAAAAAAATACAAGCACAGTAGGCATGCTATTTTTGAAATTAGTTGGTACAGAATATGTTTAAGATTTTTTTCTATAGATGGGTTTTGATCCATGCAAAATCCTGTCCTTAAATGCAAATGGGCTTCTCAACAAACAGAAATACGGTGCCCTTTTAAAATGGATTACAGCCCTTAAACCCCAGGTGGTCTTCCTCCAGGAGACACACCTGAAAACACATTATCCAAAATTGTTTCTGCCAAGATATTTCTCCCAGGGGTTCTTCTCCTCAGCAGGGGTGGCGCAGAGGGGTGTCGCAATCTACTTCTCAAGAAACCTACCCTGGGAAATTGTGCAGGTACAAAGAGATCCTAAAGGTAGATGGCTTTGGGTGGTAGTAAAATTGCTGGGAAAAACATTCAACCTTGTAAATTACTATGGCCCAATCTTGGATGACACCACAGCCCTGACTGAAATTAGTGAAACGTTAAGGGGTATTCCGGGGCAAATTATAATAGGGGGCGATTTTAATTACATTCAGGATTTAAAGAAGGATACCTCTAACAAGAATAAGAAACAACTAAAACCAAAAACTAAAAGGGTGCTAGAGGCCTTTATGGCAGAATACCAACTGCGAGACTCTTGGCGCTCACTGAACCCCAACATTGAGTATTACACATGTTATTCTAATAGATTTCAGACAGCCTCTAGAATAGACTTATTTCTATCATCCAGATCGTTGCAAATCTCCAACGCATCGATAGGTTGTAATCCGTTTTCAGATCACGGGAGGATTGAAATTGAATTGATTCTGGAGGGTATGGAGGGGGTGCGTCCCAGGTGGCAGCTGGATCGTACCCTCTTACAGAATACATTATGGGTAGAGAGCTTCAGAGAATGGATAAAAGAGTTTTTTTTGGTCAATAAGGATTCAGCAGAGCCTTTTGCAATATGGGGCGCATTTAAAGCTGCAGCCCGAGGACAGATTATAGCATATTCCAGCAACAAGGCAAACGTCCGTAAGGGAAAAATATCTACCCTTCAGTGTATCGCTGAGAAAGAATACGCATTAAAACTGCATCAAATGCCTAATAAATGGGAACAAGCCAAAGCATCGCTCAGGGACTTCTTTATTTTGAAAGAGATAAACAGCTCAAAGGCCTTCCAGCAAAAACTATATGAAGATAGTCAACTGATGGGGAAGCTTTTGGCTAACTCGATCCGAAAAAAACAAGAGTCCTCTGTTATTTTGAAAATTCAGGATCCCCTCGGTGGCACAGAGACTCGGAGTGAGGGGATCGCGAAAATATTCTTAGATCATTACAAGAGAATCTATTCTCCTGCTATTCAAGTGGAAGAAACACTAATCAGGGAATATTTTGACAATCTGGATATACCCAAAATTTCTGTCTCCAGGCATAATCAAATAAATAGGGAAATAAGCTCCCTAGAAATACAAAATGGTATAAAGGAAACAGCGGGAGCGAAAGCCTCAGGAATAGATGGGTTCCCAATTGAGTTTTATAAAGTGTTTTTGAAGGAATTAGAAGACCCCTTGAAAAATCTATTTAATTTTATTCGACTTGGCGGCACGGTCCCTTTAGAGTTCAAAGAGTCCACAATTATTAGTTTCGTGAAGAAAGATAAAAACCCCGAGGATGTGAATTCCTTTAGACCAATTAGTCTGCTGAACTCGGACTATAAGATCCTTATGAAAATCTGGGCTCAAAGATTTGTGTTCGCAGCCCAGGAGGTAATACATCAAGACCAGACGGGGTTTATAGCCGGTCGCTATATGGCTGCTAATACAGAATATTTGATACAGGCGTTAGATTTTTTTAATATTAACACAATCCCTGCATGCATCTTAATGATTGATGCAGAAAAAGCGTTTGATTTAGTTAACTGGTCAGTTTTATTTACTTCCTTGGGTTATTTTGGGTTCCCTGCTCTAATTATTAATATGCTACAGAATATTTATGAAGGGGCATCAGCCCAGGTTATAATTAATGCTAGGCAAGCAGGGAAGATAAAAATTAATCGAGGCACTAGACAGGGGTGCCCCTTATCCCCTTTGCTTTTCACTTTTTTTATTGAGCCTCTAGTAATAAAATTAAGGAATAATGTAGCAATATCTCCCCCAATCGTTGGAATGTCAAAACTAAAATTATTCGCAGACGATATTATCTTATATATGGCCCCCGATAAAGAAAATATTCTTCATCTTATAAAAGATCTTAAGGAATACGAAAAGATTGGGGGTTATAAGATCAATGAGAAAAAAACAGAAGTTCTTGTTTTATGCTCAAATTCAGATTTTCTTCCGCTAGAACTCCAGCCCCAAGCAGAAAAACGGGATCCAATAAGATACCTAGGGATCTATGTAACCAGGGAGTATCAAGAACTTTTTCGTTTAAATTATTTAAAAACGAAAAACAAAATCAAGAGCTTACTTGAACAATGGGACCTGTTGCCTTTGTCTTTGATTGGCAGAGTGGCTTTGGTAAAGATGAACGTACTGCCCTTGCTTTTATTCTTGTTTAGCAATATCCCAATTAAAGTTAACATGGCCTTTTTTAATGAACTTGAATCCATGCTGAGGAGATTTATTTGGAATAAAAAGGCCTCAAGAGCCAAGCTTTCGGTGGTACAACTTCCAGTAAATCTAGGTGGACTCGCTCTGCCCCATTTTAAAACATATTATGAAGCAGCTTTTTTTGACATAGTGGCGGGATTATTAAGGAATAGACAGACAAGAGACAATTTTTTTTTGGATAAAATGCTTGAGGAATCAGGCTCTCAAATTTTTTTCTTTTTAAAAACTGCAAAGCTTCCTAAGAAAACCAGATATAAGACACTGATGGGATATGCATCAAGATTACGGCTCTTATTTAAAAAATATGGTTCAGATGGATCTATCTATTTGAAACTGATAGAATGTGCTAAGATGGGTCTTCAGATATCATTGAATCACCTGCTAGAATGGGAATCCGCTGGATTTGGGGAAATAAGGCACCTACTCATCCAAAATTCTGTAATTGGCTGGCAAACGGTAATAGATAGAGCACATCCTAGACGTATTAGGTTCTTTGAATATATACAACTGGTCAATTTTATAAAATAAGAAATAGGAGGGCTAGATACAACACCTAATGTTTTGTTAACAACTCTATATGGGGAGAAACATACAGGTATTGGATTCTGGTATAAAAAGCTCTTCCCCTCTGGACCATCTCCTATAACTGCTTGTCACTTAGAAAAAATTAGCCTTATGACTCAGTGTGTTTTTACAGATAAAGACTGGGAAGTTATATGTCATTTAGGAAACAAAGCACTCCGTGCAGCTAATTTTAAACGTATGTCTTTTTTTTCTCGTTGGTTGTTATATTATACCCCTGAGGCTTTGCAGAAAATATTCCCTGCATACGAGAACAAATGTTTCAGATGTAAAACTAGGGGTCAGGGTGGCTGGCAACATATCTTCTTCTCCTGTCCTAAGTTAGAATCCTTTTGGAAGGGGATCTTTATAGACATAGAGATGGCAATTGGGAAAATTCTACTACCAGAGGTAGAGATAGCCCTTTTCGGTATCGGTAAAGATAGGAACAGGTTTAACAAATCAGAAGAAGTGTTTATTTTTATCTCTACGGCGGTAGCACGATCTTTAATCTTACAAAATTGGAAATCTAAGATAGCCCCATGCCAATTAAAATGGATTAATAAAATGAGAAGAACATGTAACTTTGAGAGAGCTTATGCAGGTAGAGTGGGAGCGATTGCTAGGTTTGAAAGGAACTGGAAATATTTTGAGATGCTTGAATCGATAAAGGAAGTCAATAGTCTTATTTAAGTCAAATTTTTAGAATGTATTGCTTCTACATTTTTAAGAATTTCAACTACATATTTAATTTGCTATATTATACCAGGCGTTTGTGTATTCCATCATAAGATATATTAATTTGTTAACGTTGTGCGATTTTGCATTTGTACTTTAAAGAAATAGGATAATACTCCTCCTGATATATATTGTCGGTTCACCCACTTTAAGGCTCTAATCTCTTTACATATGCCAACTTTACATGTTACTGCACTAGCACTTTAAAAAAAAAAAAAAAAAAGTGTACAATAATATTCTTGCTGTCTTAAATTAGCAGCTTCCATACTACAGTGCACTAGCACTTTATTAATCCGTATTGTAATCTTGATGTTTGTTCTATACCAATAGTTTTTATATTTTCAATCTGACTACGTTTTTGTTTTAGCTTTTTATGAAAGGAAAAACGTTTAGTCATACGTTATTTCAGTTTGTGTAGTTTTGTCTCTTGTATATTGCCTGGAAATTTTTTCTAATTATGAAGTAATCAATGTACCAATGTTTATCCTACGGCTTGTTTAATAAAAAAAAATTAAAAAAAAAAAAGAGATATAAAGCAATCTATGGCAAGATCTACCACGGGATGTAAATATGATAATAATCTGGTGTCATGTAAAATGTATAATAAGGAAAAAACACATGCATAAAGGGAGGTCTATGAAAAAAATGCTTCATAAAAAGTACTCTAATCTGAGCTTTAGCATTCCAGTATAACAACTATAAGGGTTACAAGCATTAGAAAATGCAGTTCGCTAGAATATTTGTTGAGCTAAGATTTCGAATCCAAAATGTTTTGACCTGACATCAAAATATTGAAAAATGTATTACCAAACAATGGAAAATGAAGTGAAATTTGACATTGGGAACATACTGTAAGGCAACCCTTCTACATATGGCAGATTTAATATAAAAATCGGAACTTTTATTTATTTTATTTAATTATTTATTTATAAGCTTTTATATAGCGTTAACATGACCCAAGAGGGTTTCAGCCGCTTTACAAAATATTAGGAAGGAAGAAACAATAAAACAAACAACAAGATCGAGAGCTAACCAAGATGCGGTGGGTCCAAAAATGCTGGTGGTCAGTGACTGGGCCAAATCGTCACAGAATATACAGGATCATATTTGAGTGTTCCCAATCTTAACATGAAATCCATTGTTCGGTATTTACTGATGCAGCCTTGCAAAACCATGGAGTAATATAGTTGTGTGAATCAGTTTTAGAAGTCAATGTGACTATTTTACACATAAATTGAGCACTTTGCCCCTGCTTGTTAGATATACATGGACAAATGGATACAATGGATTCCTGCGAGGGCTTAATTTGCGAAAGATTAAGTGCCGGGCCCAAAATTTTGCACAGAAGCCCGTGGCCGGCTCTATCGAACGCCAGGGTGCCGATACCAAGACTGTGTTGTCTTGATTCTAACTCATGTCTCTAGCATGCACCACTAAACACCACCTGCCTTTTTTCACTCTTAGGTTCTTTTTGTCCCTGTTTTTATTCTTTATTTCTCTTTTCCATCTTTCTCCTCCTTTCCCCTTTCTGTGTCTTTCTCTCTCATGTTCTGGGTGACTGGGAAATATAAGTGCAAGTCTCCAAAACATTAGTGCTGGTGGGCCCCACCTGCAACCACTGATTCAAATTAAGCAATGGTCACTGTGCTTAAGTTCCCCTTTCTGCCAAAAGTTGGAAGCACTTAAATTAGAACTAGGTAAATAATTATGTTTACATACACATTAAAACATGAATATGTTTAATCTTTTTGAAGTCCATTAGGTACTTTACGGGTGATACTATTGTTGTGATGTAATAACCTGCCACAATAGTGAACACCAGAAGAGGAGGCTGTCTGCAGGTCACCTGACACTATTCAAACAAAGGCAAGCTAGAATAAAAACAGTTAAACATCATTGGTAATTATTAATGTCTCCACTTCAACAGCCATGCACTTAAGATTGCAGGTACACAACTCACTTACGTTCGCATTTTAAACTCTACAACATGGTCAATAATTAGGAGGAATAAAACTAGGGCCAAAGAAAATGAGTCACTCATGGGGTTATATCTTCAAAGTCCACGCATTAGAAGCCCTGCCTCGATGAAAGCTGATTGGATTGCAAAGTCCTCTACGTGTCGTGAAAGCTAGGGCAGATTTACTTATGTTTTAAAGCGTGGATGCACCACTTTTTTGTCACAGTCCCAACGCAAAACGTTCACCGTCATTTACAAATCCACACAAATCAGAGATGTGTGGCTTTGCATGGGATTTTTCTCAAAAAGTAACACACATGCACTGCCTGGCATTACTTTGTGTTAGGGAGGCATTCCACGGGTGGAGCATGGGCATCCCCACGCGTTCACCCATAGATTTTGGCTCAATCTTAGATTTACTGTCGATAGTAAACCTGGGACTGTGTCAAAGTGCTACGCCTAACTAAAGCATGCATAATGGGGAGAAACATATTTCTCCTCTTTACTTCCTCTTTTTATACCTGCTGCCTTCTGAAGCAGTCAATTCACAAAAAGATCCCTGTACCAAGGACAGATAGTATTGTCTATCTACTCAACATGAGTGTACACTGTTCTGGAAATATTACTACAATGTACCAGAAACAACCCCCTTTCTCTTCACAGTGAGGTGTGTTTTCTCTAATGTCTTGCTGTCCACAACAAACCAATGTTTGTATCTAAAAAACCTAAAGTTTCAGGGTGGCCTTCTGAAGCAGGCCAGGAAAGAGAAGCATGCTTTTAAGGATTGTTTTTCTGCAGGAAGGTGTCCCTTCCTGCAACAAAACAACCCTTTCTGTACCGCAGGCACTCTTGTACCATGGTAATGCTTTATTGTAGTTATTTAAAACCTTTACAATGTAGAAAAGAGTTCAGTTAATAAAACAAAGGTCAAGTAAAAAAAAATCCATCATTACAAAGCATACTAAGACAGCAGCATCAAAGTTAAAATAAAGTATGAATTCAGTTAGACAGCCTATTTTACAGAGTAAGATGTGCAGTAAGTTTATCCTTGTTGCCAGCAGAGTGGTAATGTAGTAAAGTGCCAGTGCAATAAGAGCATTTTAGAAAGTGCCACTTCAGTAAAAACATATCTGCGTTAAAAAAGTAAAGGTGATTAGTCATGTTGACAGTTCGGGATGTCCCAATGATGTGGTCGGTGTTATTCAGTATGGTTCAAAGTGGCTGTTTGCTTTCAGCACTGTCCTCCACCTAGTGAAAATCAAGGCTTGGCGGGTGGCTACATGAGGTTTGGGTAAAATTCAGGGGCTTTGATTATGACCCTTCTGCTTAAATTGGACCAAGAGATGCAGCATGTTATTCGTCCTCACCAAATGTCCGGAGCAGACTAGACCTTAGTGCAAGGGCGCTTCGAATCTCGATACTCAAGGGGCTGATGTGATTTATTTATTAATTTTAAAATCTTATATAGCGCGCAGCTACCCTAGGGCATCCCGGCGCTTCAAGACAACATCGGATGGTAAAAGGAACAGCATCGAGGCGTTATGCTGGAAACAGGAAGGTTTTAAGACCCTTGCGGAAACGCAGTGTGCAGGGCTCAGCTCGGAGTTTTTGGGGAAGCGAGTTCCAGAGCTTTGCCGTGTTAAATGAAAATCTTCTCCCACCAGTGCGGGCCTTTTTGACTCTGGGCACCATCAAGAGATGTTTCGTGTCTGACCGCAGCGTTCTGCCAGCTTTGTAGGGAGTCACTAGATTTTTTAAAATAAGGGGACCTTTGCCTGCAAGAATTTTATGAGCGGTACAGAGTGCTTTAAAAGTCACTCTCTCCCGCACGGGGAGCCAATGCAGTGCCTTCAATGCTGGTTTCGCAGATTGTGTCCTCGGAATGTCCGTGAGCAGCCTTGCCGCTGCATTTTGGACCTGTTGAAGAGTCTTAAAGGTTGATTCAGGGGCGCCTAAAAAGATGGCGTTGCAATAATCGAGTCTAGATGTTATGAGACCCTGAATCAACAGCTTCCTCGATGTTACCGGAAGTAGGGGGAAGATTTTCCGAGCCGACCTGAGCAGGGAATAGCATACTCCTGCTGTTTTCTTGGCTTGGGTGCGGAAAGACAAGTCTGGTTCCAGCCAGACTCCAAGGCTTTTGATCGCATCCTTGGGGGCCGGGGGATCGCCCATACATCCCGGCCAACTAAGCGGCGGGAGAGGGGTAGTTTTACTCCCCAGCAGCAGTATTTCCGTTTTTGAGCCGTTTAACTTAAGGGAGGAATCTCCCATCCAAGTGTGAACATCTGCCAGGCAGGAGTTCAAGATGTCAGGATTGTCGGCCAGATGTGATAAGGAAACCACTAGCTGCGTATCGTCAGCGTAGCTGACGATTTTGATGTCGTATGGGGATACTACGTCCTCCAGGGGGGCCATATATACATTAAGTAATGTAGGGCTCAATGACGAGCCCTGTGGCACTCCACACTGGAGGGGAATGGATTTGGATCTCTCGGGGCCATCCCACACCTGGTAGGAACGATTCGAAAGAAAAGACCTCAGCCACTGCAGGGCCGCCCCGGAGACCCCTACCTCAGCCAGCCGTCGGATCAACACCTGATGGTTCACAGTGTCGAACGCCGCGCTAAGGTCCAGGAGGATCACCGCCACTGACCCTCCTGAGTCAAGGATGCATCTTGTCTCCTCGACTACTGCCAAGAGGGCCGTGTCTGTGCCCTGCCCTGGGCGGAATCCAGTTTGTGATGGTCGAAGGAGTCCATTCGACTCCAAAAAGGCTGACAACTGCCTGTTGACCAATCGTTCAGCAACTTTGCCGAGGCCCGGCAAGAGCGAGATAGGTCTAAAATTCGCCAGATCTTTGGGGTCCAAATTGGTCTTTTTTAAAAGAGCCTTAACAACAGCCATTTTCCAAGTGGGTGGCACCACACCCTGGGCAAAAGAGGCGTTCATAAGGTCTGTTATGGGAGCTGCAATGGACGCTATTACCTGCTTGAGAAACTTCATGGGGACCGGGTCCATGGGAGAACCACTTTTAATCGACGATAAAGTTTTGGCAACGTCGCTCACTAATACTGGACCAAAGGTGTCAATGTGGAAAACGTTCTCTCTGGCCCGAAGTCCCTCATCCTGCTTGGAAATGTCCTGAGATGGATTCGGCTGGGGCAGAGAGATTAAGATCTTCTCAATTTTTGTGTGGAAGAACTCAGCCAGTTGTGTGCTTTTTTGTTTATCATGCAACACATCCGGCTCCGGAACTTTGAGCAGTTCTTTGACCACTTTGAAACTCTCCCTGGAAGAGCTTGAAGCAGATTTAATGCGATCATCGAAGAATAGGGCTTTCGCGCTTCGCAGGGCGGACTTATAGCCCCTGATTGCAGCCCTATATTCTTCTCTCCTAGAGACTTCCCAGTTCATCCTCCATAACCTCTCCAACCTTTTACATCCCTTCCTGAGGGTGCGAAGTTCTCCGGAGTACCACGGAGCCGAGCCAACTCGTTTGTCCCTCTTAGGAACTCTCTTTTTAGATTAAGAGGAATGCGGTGTTCCTGGGCATTCTCAGCAGATGGTTTGGTGGAGACTAGATGGTCCATCTGTTGAGTCCATGCCTGCTTGCATCCTAGGTGGGCTGCTAGTATGTTCCTCTCTCTCTGTGCTACTATTGTCTTTCCTGATGGTTAAAGCAGTAAATGTTGGTGCCTGTCAGTTTCCCTGCCGGGGCCACACTCTCCTAGAGTTGGTTTGTGGTCACGTAGGAGTATTTGGGTGCACCTCATGCCGACATAATGCCAACTGTTTCTTTGCCAGTGCCAGCTGATGCTTACTCTTTGAGGGTTAGAGTGGATTGATCCTCTCATACTTCGCGGTGCTACTAGGGTTTTGGCTATCCTTCAGGATTGTGAACTGTTTCAAGGAGTTTTACCATTCTGCAGCGCAGATGGATATCATCACCTTTGAAACAAGCCAACAACGCTTGCCTGCAGGTCCGTATCCTGCGGTTGTTAAAAAGTGGTCTCAAGAGGGAGCGACATTCTTGAATAAGTTCGCTGCAGATGGCGATGAGATGTACAGAGTTCTCTTTGCCATTCCCGCAAAGTCGGCATTTTATTGGTAGCTACGGGCGTAATCACAATGGTAGGTGGGCCGCAGATGGCAGTACCCCTAGGCAAAATTTCAGTAACTTTTCTTTAGTTTTTTGGGAGAAGCCTGTCTGTAGATAAGCTTGGGGCGAGGGCTTGATGTACGATTGAACTGTAAGCCAGCCGTGAGCACGCTTTATCAAGGCGGCTTTGTCCAGCAACAATTCTGCATGATTCTTTTCGAACTGTCTTATTGACCACCTTTTTATAGCCTGCTGGAGAGCCTGGGAGTTCCCATAGTTGCTGTAAGCCGAGTTGATCGATAGTGGCCTCCAAGTACAGCCTTGCAGGGCAAGTTTCTTTACCTTGAAGTTCCTTCCACAGGAGAGCATTTAATATTTTCGGATCTCCCCTGCTTACTTTGTGCCAGCTTTTTAAGTAGGTTCCTTTACGTGCCAGCTCTTCTTTTGGTAGCCCAAATTCTAGTCTCATCTGAGCAGGCGATGTGTACCTAGGAAGGCCAAAGATCATGCTTAGAGCCTTTGCTATCGTTCCATCTACTGAAGCAGCATCCCTCTTCCTCATCGCTTCACTACCGTAAGTGATGGCTGGTATTAATTTTGCCTGGATCACCTTTATGAGGGGTAATAGGCTTGGACCACAGACCACGTTTTTAGGTTTCTAAGTGCCACCGTAACCATTAGCCCTCTCCCATTTATAACATCACATTACAGCTTGAAGTTGCCCTTGCAGTCTATGATGACCCCCAAGTATCTATATTCGCAGACCGTATCCAGCTTCCTTGATGCCAAGAGCCAGTTCTGTGTTATTTTCTTTTTGGGGAGAATAATGCACATAACTTTAGATTTTTCTTGGTTAATGCTAAGCCTATTAGCTGCAGAATATCTTGACCATGGTGTCAGGGTGCCTGCGTTGGTGCCAGGCAGCACACACTGCGCCTGTGCTAGGAGACTGCAGAATTGCCATATCTTACTTGATATGGCGCATTTCAGCCGCCTTCCTATCACGCAACGCAGTGTAGACACTTTGCTTCTTTCCCTGCGTTGCTTGAAATGTAAATATATAGGATCTCTAATGTATTAAATGTCATACTTTTGGAGGCGCCCGACGAGATGCTTGTTCCTGTCGGAGACCAGTCTTCCGCCTCGACATCTTTGTTAGACATTGTGTCTTTGGTCGTGACCAAGGTGCATGTTTTGCACCGAAACGCATTGGCGCTTGTGCCACTGCCGTAGCATGGAACACATTTCTTTTCAACTGCACGGGAGTGCTCTGGGCAGGGCCGGACTGGCCGTAGCGGGCACCGGGCAAAATCGGCCCTGTAACAAAATCAGCCAAAAACCGGCCCTGGCAAAGAGCTCGGACGCACCCCCACCTCCGGGGGGGGAGGTTAGGGGGGCGGCGGCCTAGCACTTTGTCAGGGCCGGTTTTGGTTCCCAGTCCGGACCTGGCTATGGGCTCCTTTTATTGCTGTTTGGAACCATCCGTTGAATTTTAACAGTGCGGACGAAGCATTGTTACACACAGTACCATCAGCGTTCTGGCAGCAGAGAGGTAAACTCACGTAACCAGGAGGATTGTGTCTTTGGTGTGCACTTAAAGAAGACAAGAGATGAATGAAAACTCAACAGCATGTGCCACCTCTCTTCTCTCCTCTGAGATTATAATGGAGCACTTTTGTACAGTTTGTACCTATGAAATATGCTAAGACATGAAATAGGTTTTACTGGAGTCGTAAATCTGAGTGATAGAACGTTCTGACTGCAGGAACAAGCACGGTACCCAACTTGTTTGCGGATTCTAGGGTTTTGCAAACGTAGGGCACAGCGAGCGCAAGGATGTGCTCATCTGGGTACTTTACCCACTTGGAGCCACATCAGGGCCCAGCCAGTACAATTAGGTGGTAATATCTGATCCGGTAATACCATTCCCTGGTGGTATCACCTCTGTTTTACTGCCCATTGCACAATACGGAATAACATGAAGGACCCAATAATACTGGATTGATTATCGCATGTTTTTTCTAAAATCTGGATCCTTTTCCACACAAAAAGGAGGAATTTGTAACCGGAAAAGCTATTGGTAATACCTGTTGTAGTTTAAAGGGTGCAGTAATATTGCCTGATAATACACTCTTGTAATTGTGTGGAGTGGTACAACCACCGAAAACCATGCAGTAATATGCTCTGCGCTATGTTAATGAGGGTGCAAGTCTTACACAACACTGCCTACCTGCAGAAAGGGGAATGTTATTAAGATCACTGTAATCACAGATTGTTCACTAACACAGACACAATTGTTGAAAGAGATAGCTCAAAACACAGAGGACCCAATTCACAGAGCTATTGTGCCTGTAAATTCAACTTCAATTTATGTGAGCATATAGTTAATGTTACCAGTGTAAACCAGTCCTTTCAAAATGGAACAAAGTTTAATCAGACTCACTTTTTAGGTGAGTAAATCTAGCTGGAGTCAGGAGTGGGTGATTCAGAGCGATAATGCCCTAAAAGTCTAGGGGAGTGATAGATTAAAAGAGAATGCGTTACATGAAAATATGTCATAGTCAAGCACAGACATTGGGAATAGAAAATACATTTGCACAAGGGATCACACATCACCAGCAACAAGGGCTCCCCTGGTCCTTGTCCCCAGAGATGGTTCCCATTACTTCAAAAACCAAGGTCACCAGCAAATTGCAAGACCTAGCTTTTCTACTGGCAAAAAGAGAAATCACAAGGCATCGGACGGCCCCATGGGGACTCCGGGCAACCACGTGGAGAAGGGACCTTGAGAAATGGACCTTCTTCACTGGGGCCTTCGCCCCGGGGATCACCTGCACCTGCAATGCCTTAGCATTGGCGGCGTCTTTAGGAGGCTCCCTGATAAGCCTAAGTGCCCTACACATTTTGCCACAGAGAGGGACAGTAGGTCTCATCAGAGTGTCGCACCCTCCAAAAGGACAATCAGGGACATGACACACTGATTCCACATTGGTACAACCCATTATTGTGATTCATGGGATTTTGGGGATGGGGAGGAAGTCGAATAAGCCTGGGAGGGATGTTAACTGATCCTGGATGAAGTAAAATGGATGGTGATGCGCCACAAAAAGGGTACCTGTACGCTGTGAAGGAAAACCCGATTCAATTTGCTTACACAAAAAAATCATTAGTAGCAAGAATCTGCACTGAGGATCAACATCCACATATGAGAACTATTTCCATGGGGGAAAGCATGAAGTTAGATGAAACAAAGTGATTTTTATAAAAGCCACCAAGTGGTAGACTTCCATGAGTGACATCATCCAGTAATAGCTAAAGAGGGAGGGGAGCTAGACAGAGCAGAACTGGGAAGCAATGCTGGAGGGGATTGCATTCTCAAAATGTGTTTTAGGGATCGTCTGAAAATGGTAATTATGTGTAGTGTTTCACACTTTTTTTCTCAGTTTATTCCTACCCTGAAAAAGGTGAGAGACTTAGCCCTGTAACAAAAAGGAGTAAATCCTTTTTCAGAGTGAGAATGGAAAGAGGAGAGCTTGAATAATGTTTGGAGTGTTGGGGGAGGGGTTTCTTTGCCTGCAACAATGTATTGGCAATGGGACTAACGCTGAACATTTTCGAGGGCTCTGGTGTCCTGTGGTTATTGCACTAGGTATGTTTTGCATGAAGGGGAATCTGTAAGCATTAATGCAGTGACTGTATCACCTTTCACAACATAGAAATGATACAAATATTCTACAGTAGCCTAACACAGACACTGGCAGCAGTGGGCTCCACGACAGATTACGAGATAGAAAGCACGCATGCAAGAGCATGATATGGGATGAAGATGGTGCTCAATATGATACGCTGATAAAATTCAATGGAAATAGCGGATCAATAAGAGCCATCCATGCAGCTAAATTTATTGAGCAAGTTTAAACTCCTAGGTTGGGATCTTCAAAGCATCAATAACCTCAGGTAGACTTCTTTGTCTCATGGCAAAAGAACTCGGGGAGAGGATGTAGCCTTATGGCTAGAGCAGTCAACCTCGAAGCTGAGGATCCGGGTTCGAGTATCGGCAACGATGCTCAACATCCTGTTATTCTGGGCAAATCACTTACTCTCCCCGTGCCAAACAAAAATAACCACAAAAAATATATGTGTTCTTCTGTAACGAAACTGGTGCTCATGTAAAGCGCTCTGATACCCGATGTCTCAGGTCTAGTTCGTGCTATATAAAACTCTAAAGAAAAAAAAATACATCATGTGATGTACAAAGGTTACTGAGAACTCAAATGGGCAGGTTAGCTATGCCACAACTATGAACCTCAAGGTTTTTCATCAGAACTTCCCTGAATTAGATCCTAATACTGACAAGATCAATGTGAGAGTAAAGGCAGCAATAACAATGTTCTATTTTGCTCTTCTTATCATGATGGGATTTGCTAATGGGAGGCAAAAGCTGCCTCTGGAGGGACACTGTGATGTAAGCAAATTCTAGCCAGTGAGATTGCTCCACTATTTGTGAGTGAAGTAACAACCGTACGGCAAATTCCCTGCCATAGGCACATATGTAAAATAGTAGGTTTTTTTTTGTTTTTTTTATTTCAATTTTTTTTATTGAAAAAGAAGATTTTACAAGTATATTACAATACAGTGCAAGTAGTGTTGCGGGGGCATATACATCTGATCTTCGGGCCAAAAGAAAGATGATACCCCTAGAATGTGGGTCCTACCGGCCCATTTTCTTCTTAAATGCAGACTCAAATATTTTTTCAAAAACATTAGCCAAATTCTTTTCAAGGTTAGTGGGCAACATAATGTTACATATGCTGCATTGCTTCATTCTGGGGAAAAATGCTACCTCCCATCGCATTCTTTATATTAGTCACTCCAACACTTAAAATTGGATGCGTTGTATGGGTTCACAAGTGGTACATTTTCAACTCCTGTCCCTAAGAGGAGAATGACCCTCCCTGACTGAAGTCTGTATCAAGGGCGTCTCTAGGTAAAGAAAGGGTTTCTGCCTCAAATGATGGAGTTAGGCTTTGGCGTCTATAATTAACTAGCCAGTCGGAAGTCCCTCTTCAAATCCAGCATGCATAAATATTTTAAGGAAGTAAAGTGCAATGTATTGACCACCTTCTTTAGTGTTTGGGAGAAACTAAAACAATTTTTTAAGAATCCCTGGAATACTTTCACCATTGGTACCCTAGTACAGTAGGTTCTGGAGGCAAAAATATAATTGTAGAAGGTGTGCAGCCTCCTTCATCTTCCAGGAAATGCTTAATCTTTACGACATCTGATCAGATAAGAGCCAATTTCAGTAAAGTAAATCTTTATTGAGGCACTTCAGATTCTGGATTATTTTAATTGGCAAGGAACTGCTCAAGTTATGCCTCTTTTATTATCTAGTCTTAGGATCTGAAAGCCCATGTACCACTCGTTTGTAGGGTTGCTTATGGTCCAATAAATTGATCAGTGCAGGCTGATCATTTAGGAAACATTTGTGGAGTGCCAAGGGACAAAGTAAATTAACAGCTCATACCAGACCCTTAGATCATTTTCTTTAGAACCCAGAAGAAAAATGAACCATGTGCTCTCATTAAAGAAAGAACAATAACAGATCAAACGTGGAAGGCTACAATGCACCCTTGTTGTGGTCATAATAGATGGGTATCTTTAAAACGTACTCTTTTTAATTTCAAGTGGAAACAGCACAGGGAAGTGTGACTATGCCCTTGCAAGTACGGAGCAAATTTAGTGTGCATAACACCTCAAGCAAATTTTACACCCTTGTATATATTGTCTTTTTTTTGTGCATGCCAAGGCATGGCTAGTTACCCTATTTTATGTGTAAGAGTGTGCATTCTTTGAATATTTGTAATATCTATGTTAATAATTGACATTAAAGAAGTTTAGTGGCATTTGTTTTTGTCTATGCAATGGCCATTTTGAAAACTAGGCTGAATTTTACTATTCACTTGACTGAAACCCCCATGATTAAAGATAATGCTGTATATAAGACAAAAAGAGAATGGCTTGGCAATCTAGACTTAAACTCTGGAATTTAACCATTTAATTGTCAAAAATGTGTGAATGAGGACATTAAAAACATATACACCAGTGTGTTAGAAATTGGCTTACTGGTTACCTGGGGTGTGAGCCCTGGTCAAGCAGCACCCACAATCCTGTTCAGGGTAAAGCCCAAGCAAACCCCAAATTAACTTGTGCTCAGCCCCCTGGTACCTTGGGATTGAGCAGTTAGCCTTAACTTAGAGGTCTAAGTCTGGTCTAGTATGATTTCCAATGTTGTTGTATGTGACAAAAAGTAAGAACCATGATTATCTAAATCCCTACCAGCGTCAAACTGCTCCGTGTTGTATCTGTTGTTGGGACCAGGATGCCAGCTTTCAATAGTACAACTACCTATATATTTCTCACAGTTTAACTTTTGCTATATACCAACTAATTTATTTTTTCCTTAGACAGCACCATCATTTTTGCTTCCAAAAGTTTTTATCGCGATCTGTAAATTATTCCTTCCTCCCTCTCACAGAAACAAGTATGTGCCCATCTTAAAGGACTGGGTGTGCTAAAGCTATGTAGAGTCCCTAGGCATCAGGATTTAATTTATTATTATTTTTTTGGGTGCTTGGATCGCTCGACTGTTATGCTTGGCATTCTTTGCATTTGCTTCCTCTTCCTCTTCCTTGTCTATATCCGGAACATGCTACCTGCTGAAGCATTGCATATGCCTCGCTAGATGCACGCACTCATTTCTGATTGGCTGGACCTGGGGAATGCATTCTATGTCATCACAAGTGACTTTTAATTTGCTTTTCTCTGTTTAAGGATGCAAGTCACTGTTTGGATGCTTCCCCTCCTGCCTCTCTCTATATTTAGCAATTTCATGCTACTTGTTCTTCTGCATTGCAAATGTGTATTTCTGACACCGCCCCAACTCCCTAAAGCCTGCCCTTTACTTTAGAAAGCGGTTCGAACATTCGAAGCCGCACTGGATCTGCACCATTCTACCCAAGTGCGCCTCAGTAGTGCAAGTGGCTGCAATCAGTCTCTTCTAAAAGGGGAAAAAACCACAACGTTTGTTTTCTCCTCCGTGATGTTGCTGTGCAATCGACATATGGAAGTCCTTGGTGCCCGATTGAGTAAGCTGTGAAACCTCTGGGTGTAGGGTAAAAAGAGCTGTAGAACTCCCACGGATAGGATGGGAGAATATTTGAAAGTCCTGGGTCAGGTATGAAGGAAACTGTGCAACTCATCGGTGTATGTAGGATGGAGGCAGTTATAAAATCCCGCAAACAGTTTTGAGGAAGTTGTTACACTCCTGGGTGAGCTATGGAGGTAACCGTGAGTCTAGGAATAGGAAGGAAGTAGCTGTGAAACTTCTGGGTATAGAATGAAGACGTTTTGAAGCACCTGAGTGAGGGAGGAAGGAAGCTGTCAATTCCATGAAAGCAGGAGGAAAGTATCTGCAAAGCATCCTGGGAAGATAGAGGCACCTGTGAACCTCCAGGGTGAGGTATGGAGGAAGCAGTGGAACTCCTGGGTGAAGGGTGAAACTAGCACTAAACTGCTGAGGATATAGTGGAAGAGGCTTCGAAACTCCAGGGTGAGGTATGGAGGAACCTGAAAGTCTATCTGTAGGACTGAAGTACCTGTGAAACTGCTAGCTGTAGAATGAAGATCCTTTGAAACTCCTGAGTGAGGGATGAAGGAGGGTGCCAAATACATGGATGCAGGATGAAAGTAGCTGTAAACCTCCTTGGTAAGACAGAGGGATCTGCAAAACACGAAGATGAGGTATGGAGGAAGCAGTGGAACTCCTGGGCGAAGGACAAAACTAGCAGTAAACCCCGGGGGATATAGTGAAAAAGGCTTTGAAACTCCAGGGTGAGGTATGGAGGAAGCTGTGAAACACTTGGGCGCAGGCTGGAAGTAGCTGTAAAACTCCTGGGCAGGATGCTGTGAAGCTCCAGGGTGAGGTATTAGGGAAGCTATGAATTTCATGGGTATAGGATGGAATTAGTTGGAACTCCAGCAATAAGGATAGAAGAAGGTATGAAACTCCAAGGTGAGGGATGGAAGAAATTGTGAAATCCCGGGATGCAAGATGGAATTAGCTGTGAAACGCTTGATAAGGATATAGGAAACTGTGAAACTCCAGGGTGAGGTTTGGCGGAAGCTGTGAAACTCTTGGGTTGAGGATAGAAGTAGATATAACTACTGAATTGGATGTGGAAAGCTGTAAAACGGCAGGGTGAAGTATGGAAGAAGCTAAGGAACTCCTGGGTGAATGAGGAAAGTAGCTGTAAACACCTGAGGACAGAATGGAAGAAGCTGTAAAACACCTGGGAGGGGTATGCAGGAAGCGGTAAACTCATAGGGGTAGGAGACAAATAGGTGTAAAACTTCCGACATGATCAAAAATGCAGTGAAACTCTAAGGTGAGATATGGCAGAAGCTGGGAAAGTCCAGGATGAGGAATGGTAGAGCCTGTGAAACATTTGGGTGCTGGAGGGAAGTAGCTGTAAAACTCTCTAATATGGTGGAAAATGCTGTGAAATTCCATGGTATGGAATGGAAGAAATTGGGATTCTCATGAGGGTGCTCGCCAGGCAGGGAGCCGGCTTAATATGAGTTGTCATATTGGAGACATCCCCTAGGGGTGGAAGGGTGTAATTGCTGCAAGGTGCAGTTTCACTAATATTATTCCTCAGGGATTAGGCTTCACATGCCTTGTTTTGTGCTCAATGTGAGATTGGAAATATGTTACTAGCATCCTTTCTAAGGTGACTGGTTATAATTGCTTAGCCATCTAATTATAAAAGTGGTGCCTTTTAGGGGCTGTAATCGACGCTTTAATCATGCTTGTAATTTTGACAGGTAACCCTTACTCCCCTGTTAGTTGAACAACCAGACTGTCAGCCACTGTGATTTAAGTGGGTATACTTTAGGTGCTCTAGTCAGGGTTATTTATTTATTTTTACAGAGTTTTATATAGCGCAAACTTGACCCGAAGGTATCGGGTATCAAAGCCCTTTACATGAGCACCAGTTACGTTACACAAGGACACATTCATTTTTGTGAGGCACGGGGAGATTAAGTGATTTTCCCAGAATCCCATGTTGTTGAGCGTCACTGCAGAGACGTGAACCTGGTTCCCCAGATCTGAGATCGACCGCCCTAGCCCATTCGGCCACATCCTCTCCCCATTTCGCTATGGCTGGTGTTCCCATTAGGAAATGCTTGTTAAAAAAAATGTGGTGGCAGCCACTTGCTTGGTGCCAGTGGTAAGCGCCCTCACTCCTAGTTATGGTCAACCTGTGGCATTTGGGGGCAAGATAATGTTTATACATGTGAGCGGTGGGAATGTTTTCTCAATATCATCAAGGAGTATTTCCATCAGCTTTTGCATATTTGTTCATTGTTGCGTCTTATTGAGTAGTGTGTGTGTAATAAATGTATTTTTCCTTTTTCTAAAGAAAAGCACAGACTGGACAATTGTTTATTGAGTATTATTTCTGTGTGTCTATCAAATGTGAGTACTAACCCACACCACCTCCCTTGAGTAAGCCTTGGCGCTCTGCAAAGCTGCGCGCTGAGAGTCAAGCACTACAATGGGGTGTTTGGTTTCTAGTGACGGGCAAATGTAGCCCCATTACTTGTGCAGGCCGCACAACTAATGCCTAATTTTCCCAAAAAGTGGCTGTGAAGTTCCTTGGTGCCCGAAAGAAGAACTGATGTACCTCCATTATGCAAAATGTTGGAAGCTGTGACCTTCCAGCATGCAGGAAGTGAGGTCTGTCGGAATGGAGGCTAGGGCATAACCAAGCTTAAGCTAGAAGCCATTTTCTATTTTGAGACCAGGAAATGCGCTATCTGCTCTCATGTTGACTCAGGCCTCATTTGCACCGGCCGTCACTCAGGGGCAATAGTAGCTACCCCACCCCTTTTGATACTTGAGCATAACATGCGATCAGTTGCGCATGCGCCTGCCCTCCCCACCTCTCTCCAATAAACAGAACAGAGGGGACTCCTGAAGCGGACATGGGAAACTAACTTTCAGATCTAGAAGAATCTAGACACACCAGCTCTCTGCGACTCCTGTTTTGAACTTGGATACTCATGAGCTCTGTTTCCTGCTGCTACACAGTTCGTTGATTTAAAATACAGAATGTGCGCTGGTTTATGCTGCCTGCGTTTCTGAAGCTTTTCAGGAGAATACGAACAGGAATGTAGACATTTATTCCCGGAGCAAAATAGGCAGAAGGAACACGAAGCTAGATCACGATGAAACGAGGGGGCGTGAGAGTACTTCTGACGAAGAGAAGCCAATTGTTTGGCAGCGAGGGTTTGCATGGCATGTGCCCAGGAGCTGAGCCACACTCTGTAGTGTCTGCCAGGAATTCTGTTTGGACTCAAAACAGAGGTTTATTCATGAGGGCTGTGCTACTTTTAAACATGAAAGCCTGAAACCCCCTGTGCTGGGGATGGCCATATAAAGGCAGCTTCCATTGAAAAGACCAGGGATTTAAACCCCTGTCTCTTCCCTTGGGCAGCTTGGGATGCAGGAGGTGAGTTAGGTTCCCAGTAAGAAGCTCAGGAACTTGCTCAGGTCAGGTCCTTGTCAGGCACATTTGTGACATGTTGAGGCACCGGGAATGTCTGCCTCTCACAGACCACAAGGGGGGGATAAGAAAGCACGTGTCTTTCCATGGCACTGCTGAGGCTGGAAGCAATGGGAGGCAAATGCTCCAAGAACGTTTTTAAGAACAGCAGAATCTCTGCTGAAGGAATGATGCTGAGTTTCACAGGCCCTGTGTTGTAATCTCTCTTCTCGTTTTCCCCACTCCTTTTCCTTCCCCTTGGTACCTTCCCCTCTCCCCACCTCTACCTGCCTTTTGGAATGTTCCACTAGAGTTCACATTGGAATGTTGGATGTGCTGTCAGTTGCGGAGAGTGGATGCCAGAATAAAGACGTTTGAACTTACCTGGCCTCAAAGTTCATCTTCTTTACAACATTGGCGACGAATTGGCGAAGGGGGCCATCTCTGTCATTTCCCCTTTCATTGCTCTCTCCTTTCTGCAATTTTAATGGTGAATTCTTCAGTTCTGAATTCATGAAAGAACGGGCGCCAAAGAGGAAGAAGTAGATGTAAGAGGTACCTCTTGTGGAGCAATTCCTGTGTGTCTGACGCCCTGTGGGATCTTATTTGATTTGGTAAATTTCACTGCACAAGAATCTGTTGTTGCCAGTCTGCCCAGTGGCGGTCCGTCCATTATGGGCGTTGGGTCGTTGCCCCCCCCCCGCTCAGCCCGTCTTTGAAGTGAATCAGTTCAAAGACGCCGAGGGCTCAGAGAAGAAGAATTCAACTGTCTGCATAACGCCTGAAGGGGGTGGGCGGGCTGCCGTCATTTGTCAGACGTCACCAGGCCAGGGGGCATGCAGCATCACAAGTGAGCATGAGTGGGGACGGAGGGTGAATTTTTGCACCGTGTCCACTCATGCGCACTTGTGTTTTTGCTTGGTCGCGCATGCCCATTAGGAGCCCTTCGCCTCCTAATTGGCGTGCTGCGGGCGAGAAGGCCTGTGCCCCCCCTGGCGCCAGCATTGGCCGAGAGGGGCTGTGAGCCTGTGACGTGACGTGAGGGGAGCAGAGCAGAGCCCAGAGGTGGCGCGGACCAGAACCGTCAGCAAGGTAAGGTAAGAGTGTGTGTGTGTTTTTCTTTTATTTTAAAGTGTTTTGTGCAAGCGTGCTTGTATGCATGAATGTTTGGTGGAGAGTGTGGACGTGAAAGGATGTGTTTGTGTGTATGCGTGTGTGAAATTGAATACATTTCTTATTCTTTGAGTGTTGTTTGTTGTGTATGTGTGTGTGATTATGCGTCCCACTGCCTGCGGTTACCGTTTCCCAATGTGGTCTATTGTAGTGTGCTGAGCCCGGGCATGGACTGAGGCCAGCGAGGAACAACACTGCCTTGCTGTTTAGTTAAACTTACCAAACTTCTACGTAGAAAAGTGACGGTCTTTTGCAGAAATGTTGGTTTTCATTTCGAGTTCTTATGCTGCCACTTTCAGCTTAATTGTTCACGCTACCTTATGTGGCGCAAGAAGCGCCTGAGGGGGGGGGGAGCAAGGGGCCGCCTCAGCTGCCTCCCATGTGAATGATGCCCCCTTTCATCAGGAGGCGCTGGACAAGCGCTTTGTGCACGTCAGGAGACAGGGCTGGGCTCACCGCTCACAGCAGTGAACAGCCTTTACAACGAAACTTTTACAACGCACTACCATTACGACGCAACCATTACAACGCAAACCATTACAACGCATTGCGCTGGGGGGCGCTCTAGGATAGGGAATAGATTTAATTTACTATCCAACACCTTCCCTACTATCCACGGGGACTGGAGTTGGAATAGTAAATTAAACTATTCACTATCCAGCACCCCAAAGCGCTACGCGTTGTAATGGTATGCGTTGTAAAAACTGCGTTGTAATGGCATGCGTGGTAAAAGCATGCGTTGTAACGTCATACATCCCTCACAGCACTCGCCCCTGCAGCCTCTTCCTTGCCTGCTCCCGCCAGAGGCCACCAGAGCTGGATGGGCGCGAACTCTCGGGTATGGAGACTGAATTTCTTATCCGGATACCTGTGAATTTAGAGTTGGGTCCGACTCCAGCACATTATGGGCACCATCTTGAACCAATATGGATGTTGAAGATCAGTCCTGTCCTGCAGAAGTTCATTGTATTTGCCTCTAGGAGCTTCCATTGCTGAACTAGCATCTTTAACGACAGCTGTATCTCTCTGCAGTGGATGACTTAGTTTGGCCTCAGCGAGGTTATGTACCTTGATGTAACGCAGCATCAGAACTGGAGAAAAACGCAGAATGTTGTTGTACATCTGAATGCACACTTTGCACCCTTGTTGCCACGGTAGAAAGGAAGCCTTAATATTGGATATTAAAAGGCACAATGCATGTTTGGTAATTTTCGAAACACTCCAGCAAGACGCAGAATGGAAAGGAGAGGCCCCTTCTAACCGATAACACCAGTTAATAATATATTGACTCCTGCAAGAGTCCTCACGCAAGATCATTCATAAAGTCTGGTATATGTGTTCTATTTGTTGTTGTTAATGCGTCAAAAATGTTAAGTCCATTAACAAAGGGGGTCTGACGCAACCACTGATTGCATCTGGACCGAGACTTCCGATCTGAGTGTTCAGAAGTTGCTTCTCTTAGCTTATGTGAGAGCTCAGAGTCCCATTGCTTCTACGTGCCTGTGTCACAACAGAAGCCACAATGCCGCTCTCATTGACTCACTCTGTCGCTAGCATGAGCAAGGGATGATCTCACAGAACTTGAACCGCACGCCAGATTGTTTTTCTGCTTTTTGAAATGAGAGCATTATTGATGGCTTTTACGAAGACTGGCTCGAGCTACACCGACGCAGCAGCATCTTAAGCACATGGGAATCAGTGCTAGATAATGGGATGAAAAGGATGCTGTTTGGACTTTGGGTAACATCTCAAGAAACGCTGAATCCGTGCAGTTCATGCATATGGAGGGCAGAAAGGCACAAAATAACGAGTGGAACAGAGGGCAGAAGGGCACAAAAAGCGATTGGGACAGAGGGCAAAAGGGCACAAAAAACGAGGATAAAACGAAATGGAACAGAGGGCAGAAAGGCACAAAAAACGAGTGGAACAGAGGGCAGAAGGGCACAAAAAACGAGAGAAAAACGAGTGGAACAGCACAAAAACAAGGAAAAAACAAGTGGCACAGAGGGTAGACGGGTACAAAAAACGAATGGCACAGCAGATGTCAGCATAGCGCATTTGGCTTATTGAGCAATCTTGACTTTTTTTTATGGGAAAAAGTTTCCAGCCCCTAATATGCAGGCCTTTTTTGTCTCTTGGGGACTAAACAGATTTTAGTGATCAAATGGCATATTAAGTACATTCTGTAGCACCTAAACACTAAAACTGTGTGGAAAGACATGCGTGGTAAAGTCACATGCGTTGTAATGGAAACGTGGTAAAGGTAATGCGTTGTTCCCGATGCTTAGTAAAGGCTGTTTCCCAACTGCTGTGCAACTTCTGCTACTCTTTAAGCTGAGATTTTCATGAGTCTTATAGTCTGAACTCAGCAGCGTAATAGGACAGAATGTATGAAGCTCTGTGGTTATACAGAATAAGCAGCTACCTATGTTATGACATATATTAATGTAATTGCAGCACTTTCACAATTGCTTTATTAACCTTCCTGCTTTCTCAAATTTGCTTGAAAATGCACAATTTTTCTTCTCTTTTTTCAAAAATTTCGCGGGAGAGAACCCCTCCGAACCCCCCTTATGGAGGTTCGGGCTCGGTGCAGTATGCCAATCATTTTACGCCACACCACTTTCAAATGTCACCAGCCACCACTGAGTCTGCCTGAGCCCTGGGTGTGCTGTGTGCGCCATCCTGGAGGTGTGTGTGCCCCCGACCTCCTGTCAATTTCACTCTACTGGTTTGCATGTTTCTTCTCGTCACAGCTCTAAGTGTCAAGATCCTGTGTGCCTGCCTTGAACTTTCCCTGTGGTCCCATCGGCAGCTCAGCCTCGAAGTGCCCCAGTGAACTTTTCATTCCTTTGGACCTTTCATTGCCACTGCGGGGCTCGCTCTCGTGCCCTCAGCCTGCTGCAATATGCCTCAGTGACGACTTTCATAAGATTCTCCTCAACTTTCAGGGGACCGTGGCTCATCAGCCTGCAGCAGACGCATCCCACCCGTACTGGTTTCTGGCTCCTCAGTTTATACCACTAATAATGGGGATGGTCGTCCCTAGGTTTCCACTAGAGTTCCCATTGGAATGTTGGATGTGCTGTCAGTTGCGGAGAGTGGATGACAGAATAAAGACGTTTGAATTTACCTGGCCTCAGAGTTCATCTTCATTACAACACCCTGCTTTAGGGGAAGCAGCAGGTCAATAAACGGACTGGACAAACAAGACTGGCTTAAAAAATTGGATTCGCTTTGGTACTGATGGACATAAGTAATGATGGCCTGAAAGAGGGGAGTACCTGTCAAAAGGAAAAGTATCTCCTTCCGTGGCAGGCAGGGAAATACAGTACTCCACGCAGCAGCTTGCTTGAAAGTATTAAAAAAACACACACACAGACTCTTTCTGTGTGTCTCTCTCTCTCTCATTTAGTTTTCTCAAGCTAACTACTCCAAAATAAATTCATAATATATGGTATAAAGTATCTCCCGCTGTACAATTTAAGGATGTAGCAAGTCACTGAGGAATTTTGTGATCATAGTTGAAAAAAAGAGGCCACAGGAGAGTCACTTTATAAGGTCATTGAATTCCAAGGTCAAATGCACGCCCTAACTAAGGTCACCTGCAATGTGCTACGTTTAGAAGACTGCACTCTGTTCCTATGCCATTGGCAAGTGGTGCCTTTCAGCATGGTGGGCGTGTTACTTATGGTGTGCACTGTGTGGGCCTCAAACCATATCTGATGCATTTGATTGATTTGAATGGATTTATGCATTTAGGCAGGACTATAACTCAGTTTTTAACGGTGTTTTTTCAGTGAATTTCAAAGCCTGTTTATACTTCACTTTATTTCCAACCCTTGCAACTCATGGCCTTTCCCCATGTGCAAAAGATTCAGCTGCAGAACCTGGCTTGCGGCCTGGATGTGCAGCCAACGCAGCCGAACCCTCTGTGGGACCCTAATTGTGCATTGCTTTTGGCAGTGCTCTGCGGAGTTCTCGCCTGCAGCCAGACCTTGCGGCCCAAGCGTGCACGCTACCCGCGCAGTGCACACTCTCCATTGAATGCATTCTTTCCCTCTCCCCTCTCTGTCTTTGTCTTTCTGCCTCTCCCCTTTTTCTCTGCCTCACACTTTTGTAAAAGTCCTAAACCAAATCTGATTCACATTTATTCATAACATAGTGGACGGATCCATTACTTAAAATGGTGGCTTGCGTGATAGCGTTTTGGCTGTATCACATGCTATGTTTCCTGGTGTGGTTCCAGACACCTCTCATGGTGCTTCCTACTACTGTATATCTTTTCCCCCACAATACTAAAATGTTAATCAGGAACTGACTAACCATTTTCAAGATGGCAAAAAATGTAATTCTACAAAGTCCTTAATCAGCCAATCACATTTCTCAAAATATTAAAACGTGGTTCACTGAACTGTGACTTTAAATGGTACAGACATACAAAGATGCTACCCATTTCAAGCCCACTAGTACATTATTTAAATGATTTACAGATTTATTGAGGGTGTGACTGACTATGTATTTTGTTTTATATATATATTGTATTATGCTGCTGGGCATTCCTTCTACACCCAGGGGGGATTAATTTTGCAATGTATGACAACACAGCACAAAATCTGAAAATGT
This sequence comes from Lissotriton vulgaris, assembly GCF_964263255.1. Taxonomy (NCBI): domain Eukaryota; kingdom Metazoa; phylum Chordata; class Amphibia; order Caudata; family Salamandridae; genus Lissotriton; species Lissotriton vulgaris. The sequence continues at coordinate 137,658,730 of NC_141697.1, read as the reverse complement.
AGCAATATCTTACTATTTATACAGAGTTTGCTTCCACATTTTTTCTGCTGCACAATCCAATAGTACTCAATCTACTAACCTCGGAAGGATGTAAGGCTATGTGTCCCCTGCCTACCTCTGAACCTGTGACCTGGAGGATATCTAAATATTTTATTAGAAGGTACTTATTTCGATATTTAACTCACTAAACTATCTTACTGATTGAATGGAAGTAAGGCGTTTGTTGGGAAAACAACTTGTATGGAATTGAATTGTGGTTCGCAGTAAGAAGCAACAGGGAAATAACAAGAAAAATAAATAGATGACAAAAAAGGAGTACTCATCTTGGAATATCAGCCTCAAGTTTTTACTTCACAGGACCATAACGTTGGCAATGATTAAGAATAACGGATATACAGCCAGATTCATCAAGCGAATTGCGCTCGCAAAAGGGCCAGATTCTGAGAATCTGGCCCTTTGCGAGTGCAATTTTTGCATTTGGGATTCATCATCCCAAATGCAAAAATCGCTATTAAAGAATTCGCAATTTTGCGAGGATTAGCAGTTAAGGAATCTCTATTAGAGATTCCTTAAATGCTATTCATGAAACATTTTGAATTGCGAATTCGCAATTTAGGAGCGCTATTTACCACGAAGTCAAACCTCGTGGTAAATAGCAAAAAACTTAGAAAAATGCATTTAAATGCATTTTTCTAAGTTGTATGTTACACACACACATGTCCTTTGGACATGTGTGTGCGCAACACCAATGTATTTTGCATTTCAGGGGTGCTACAGGGTGTACTTTGGACACCCCTGGCACCCTTGAAATCGCATCCTTATTTGCGATTAGCAAATTGCTAATCGCAAATAAGGAATAACTCCCCATTCATTCCTAGGATTAGCAAATTGCTAATCGCAAATAAGGAATAACTCCCCATTCATTCCTATGGGCCTTCAGGCCCATAGGAATGAATGGGGAGTTATTCCTTATTTGCGATTAGCAATTTGCTAATCGCAAATAAGGAATGTGTAGGAATCGCAATTTATTTAGCGATTCTTACATGAATCCCGTTTTGCAAGTCCTTAATAGCGACTCCTTAATAATCACTATTAAGGACTCGCAAAACGGGACTATGATGAATCTGGCTCATAATTCCTATTTCTACTCTGTTCACTTAAAATGCCCTCAGGCTCAGGCCAAGTTTGTGCTATACGAAACCGCAAAAAGAAATGTACATGCAGGGCTACAAGTGGGATGAAATAACTGGGGGTCTCTCAAAGGGATGTGGCCAATGTAATCAACGTCATGGCTTAAAAACACATACGCTTAAAAAATGTGCTTAGAATAGTGTGCCGCCTTCTGGTATTTTGCTGCTTCTGTCCTAGCATCAGATATTTATTACTACAAGTAGCATTACACCTACAACAAGCCAGGACTGTTGGCTTTGCCAATGGCTGTTAGTTGCGTAAGATAAATAAGGAACTACTACGGCTACGCTGTATATAACATTGAAAATGCTTCTGTTCTGATATGATAAAACTGTGAAAGAACTTTAACGAGTCTCTTTTACGTTACATCAAATGCAGCGAAGGGTGGTACTGCTGCAGAGATAAGATTTATTTTTCACCCTGAGGGTGAGGGCAAAATTAGGGAGCCCGATAGGGACCCAATTCAACACCGCTTTTTAGACCCTGCCCACTTAAAGCTCTGTGTAAACGTACAAACATATTCACATACAATCTGCTCCCAAACAGCCAGGGAATAGAGGGACCTGAAGCTTTGTGTCGTAAGTTTGCCACGTGGCTTGCAAACTCTGCATTGAGTCAGCTCTCACAAGGACTGGAAACACTTGACAAACACTGGAAGGCGGCTTTTTGAGTCACCAAAATGGAGGGGAGGGGAGGGGGAGATTTTTTTCCAATAAATATTTGCTGTTGGGTTTGGTTTATGTTTTACGCAGTCAGGTGTGACAGCTGCTGGGTTACTACCGGGTTACGCCACACCACAGAAGTAATTGAGAGGAGTGCTGACCTTTTCTCTCTACGCTCCAGGTTCCCGCCCTTGGACGGGAGGTGTATCCTACGATAAACCACCTGTGCAGTGGTTTATTACTCATGTGGCTTTGTCAATTCTTTGATTATTGTGACCGAAAAATACAGTGTGCTTAGTGCACTTGTGTGGTATTGTCGGAGGGCAAACTGACCTTCTCATAGCCTTACCAAGGGCACGCCAAAGGCTCGGCCCGGAAGTCGCCTAGTCCCTGTATGGACTTTGATGCTCCCCAACTGGACCCGTCTCTAACTCTATAAAGGCCAAACCCAGAATCAGAAATGTAGCATTCTCAGTAAGAATGAGAGACTTGGGTCAAGATTTAAGGAGTTTATATGAAGTATTGTTAAGCAGAATACGTTAAGTATCTCCCAAGCCTGATTGGCAATAAAGAGTACAAATCATAAGTACAGAGAACTCGATAAAGTTCTATGCTAAATCAAGCAAAGAAGTCGCCTTACGAACTGGGTAATGGTGTATCCCAGTTACAGAGGATTAGTACTTCCTTTTATATGACTTTAGACAAAGAATTTCACACATTATTAAGAATGTACACGATTCTCAGGATACGAACCAATAAGGGTTAAGCAAGAAGAAACATTTTACTACAGAATACATTCGATGATTCTTTCATAACACTACTAGATTGATACAGTTGCTCTCACAGTTTATTCAAGCACATGAGTTGACACATTGTATAAACAGTAGCCTGGGACAGCTGGTTGGTTGTTGTTTGGATACAACTTGAGGAGAAGCTGCAGAGAAAAATCACTGTCTTTCAGTTGGAATATTGCAATTCTTTATTTTGACGAGAAATACCAATGTAATACAGTTTGTAATACAATTTGTAATACATTTTTAATGTAATACATTATAATATAATATAATTTAATTAATATAATAAATAAATAATTATTATAATATATAATAAATTAATATAATATAATGTAAATTGTAATGTAATACAGTTTGTAATATCAAATTGTATTACAATGTAATACAATTTGTAATACAGTGTCACTTCTGAATGGAAGACCGAGAATCGTAGGTTATGGTAGCGCCAGTTGGATTTCAAGCATTTTGGAAGCACAAAAGATGAACCATCCTGTACTAGTCACTGTGTGCGTCATTCAGAACAACCAACAACGTCCAGCTGCAGACTGTGAGTAGCACAGGTTACAAAGCCTGGCATTTGGTACATTTTCATGTTGATACATGCGTTTAGCACACAAACTGATGGCAGACTCAGATTGCCTCCAGCTGCAGACAGTGATTAGGGCATGTACTTGGTGCACATAGAACACATTATCCCACCCAACTGCCCTGTGGCACCACCTTTAAAACATGAACATAGTACATACAGTAACTGTACTTGGAGTAAATTACCAAAAACAACAATAAATGGCCTTTTGCCACTTATAGCAGCTTACAGCATGCTTGGTAGAAGTACACCATTAATCCGTCCCCATACATACTGCTTCAAAATGGCTGACGCTGTCCACGGCTTACACAAGCTTTCCAGAGGCATTTATCCTAACAATTTATCCTAATGCCCCCTCCCAGGCTGACCCCCTAAACTAGAAACAAAGCCTTTTAAGGACAACCTAAAAGCCTGCCCGAAAAGGGGGAGTCCAGGTTAGTCACAAAAACCCACTCTGAGCTAAATTCATTTGTTCATTCAAACATGGTGCTAAAACTCTTCTGGCTGAATGCAGTTTTCAGGACAAATGTCACCTACAGTAATTTAAACTCAGCAGCAAAACAAAAATCAGTTTACTGTCTCTATATGTCCCATAATGCTCGGGATGCCTGCATTGAAACACGAGACACAAAATTTGGGCATATACTTTGAAAATGGTAGGTTGATATGTCGATTGAAAATGCATAATTCTCTTGATTGCTGTCAGTGGTTTAGTGGAATCTAAGTCCAGGTACCACAGTAGTTTTAAATATGTTGAGAACTTCAAGGAAACAGAAGTGTAACTTTTCTTTTTAGGTCTTGCCTACCAGTTTTTGGCTGTCTTTGAAAAATAGTTCTTTTAGGCCTTCTCAAAAACATCCAAAGGATTAAGAGCCAGTTTGCTGCTTACCATTGGTTTGCTTTACTGTCACTCTCATTTACCTAAATCCTATTTGATTGCTTGCCTTTCTCTTCTTGCGTGTCACTCCACTAAGAAAATAGACTCTCTACCATCATTCTTATGACATGACTTGTATTATTCCACTACTCCCATTCAGGGATCTACTTATTTCCTTTATTTTAGCACTCCATGAGAGTACATGTGTTTCTAGCTCACTCTCTTTTGTCCTGCATCACTCCAAACACCAGCCCCTCCAACTCCTGCGTTCTCTGAGTTGCGCCCTCAACTCACCCAACTCTCTCCCACACACGTTGCTTTAATGTGCCTTAATCAGGCAAAAATCCATAAAAATATGGGTGGAGATTTACATTCTAGGATAGAATTCCGTACATGGGTAATGGACCCTCTTGGACAAAACGCCACATTTTTTTTCGACACAACTGCCCCTCACTCTCTGCAAATCTGGAAGTGATCTTCTCCACTTCCCAACACGGAAAGACAGTTACTCGAGCCCTTAACCAGAGTAAATATCTGATCATTTCCAGGTTGGGCATTGCTCGGATTGGAGTTTTAGAATGCCACAAACACATATGTGTGTTTCCAAACTTAAAAGGCAAACCACCCTTTGGAACACCACTTCCCACCCTATGTGTAGGATTTACTATGGCACATTTCTCCACATTTGTGTAGGAGAACCTGGAATAGTATGTGCGCCTACGCCGTGCAGGATTTATGGCTTGTCCTAAAGAGGTATTTTGTACACTTAAGTCCAAGGTTTATCAAGAAGGTTCCAATATGCAAGGCCCCATTGCAATTCAATACATTCCACCCACTTCTAGTCTCCAAGGCCCTGCATGTTTCTATCCCCCTATCTGTAGCTGATTTTGAAGTACTCCATGAAGCCTGAGTCTAAACCACTCGGTTGTCTGTTTAAAAAAAAAAAAAAGTTATAGGACTTGTGGTGCTCTAGGCTTATAGATATTTGGCAACACAATTCCTGGTGCAGTCATTTATGGAGATGTTTTCAACTTTTATCAGCCATTTATCAGCCATTTGCCAGGAAACCTCCGGTGTCAGTGAGCTTTACAAATACAGCATAAGATAAGATATACGCATCTGACACATAATCTGACTCACAAATGGCACTCTATGTCTCGGAATATTTCTCCAGGACAGTCATTTCCTTTTTATCTCTACGTTTCTATGTTTCTTAATATCCATTCGTTTAACTTCCAACTCTGCTTCCATCATTAGTTCCTTGTGCCATAACTTGATCTCTAATTTCTCCTTTCCTCTTTTTGACCACTGTTGGCCAAACCTCCTCTTTCACCATCGTTTTTATCTGTGATGTTACTCTCGCCCCCTTTTGCTCATCCTATTACACAATTATTACTATTTGCTTTCACCCTCCATCTCCCCCTCTTGTCTGTTTCTTGTGTTATTCCGTTGACACCTGCCTACTTCTTTTTCCACCTCCCACTTGTTACTTCCTTTTCGTTCCTGTTTTTCCATTTCTCGCTCAACATAAAATAACCTTCGGCTGTGTTTGCACACTGGTGTTTTCATCCAGTCTGATGCACAGGATGGGAGGGACACACCTGCTTCCTTGAATTTCCACCTCCTTTTTACAGCTCACTGTTAATCAGCACATTTATGAGGATGTGACTGGGAGGGGCTGGCCCACATGAGGCAAGAGGAGGTGTGTGTTTACTGGCAATGAATCCTCAATTCACCTGAAACTAGTGCAGTTTAATGGGGAGGGGGTCCATTTGTACATTTGGTAAATACAAGGCTTTATGCGTCATTGCGAGGCGCACAAAGACACTTACTTACTTGTGGTCTTGGCAACGAACACTACCATGTTGTTGTATACACGCATCTCCTTTCATACTGCACACATGAAAGTTGATTAATGCACATAACATTTTTTGCCCAGGATAACATTATTAGATTAATGAAGAAGCTGGGATTCAAACCCTTCGCTGCAAGTGTGCTAATCCTCAGCTTTCCACAGTCAATGGACCAGTTGGGACCCATGGAAATTCAGAGAATGGCTAAGAAAGTGGTCCTTTGCTTGGTGGATACTATCTTCATTTATCTGTATGTTTTTGTCAAGCATTATCGTGAAATATTTGTTGATATATGGAATTATGGAAGGAATGTCCGACCAACAATGTAACCATTTAAAAATAAAATCATATTGAATGTTGAATGGTCTCCATGTGGTATTAAGACAATACATGCCCCCTTCCGTCATTCTTGAGGGCACAGAAGTTTGTCTCTGAACAAATAAAAAGGTCCTCCTATTTCTCAGCGTTTGAGAAAGGCCAGGTCAGGCTTCACAAAGTGAAAGGCCACTGCAGTTTTACTAGCCATGGTCTGCTCCACATGACCCTGCACATGCAACACTAGTGAAGCTCTGGTCGGTCCCAGTGGCCCACACATGCTGGCGCCCGGACCTCCCATCTTGGTTAGATATTTGAAAATGGTTCGCCTTTGGATGTAATTTATTTATATTTCTAACATTACAGTGTAGTTTATAGTTGTACGTACTAAGACATCAGCATTGTTAAACTATAAATGTAACTGTGTGCAGGAGCAATCCGAGAGGCAGAAGGAAAAAAAAAATACAATTTCTCGTATCTTATTTTACTACTATTATCTACCTAATACATTTCTGGACTCTACTCTGCTCCATCTCGTATTTACTCATCCCGAACCTCCTCCTACTACTATGATCTCCCAATAAACGCTTTCTTCACTCTACCCTCTTCTATCCCTCCCTTATCCTTTTCAATCCAACTAGCAGACTCACATGTCCACCTCTCAAATTATTTCATAATTCCCTATACAAATTCACCACTTATCCTTTTTGAGTTCTGGAGTAGCGTGCTACTCACTGTAAAGCACGTTGAAGCCTCGTCAGGGGTAGTAAGCGCTATAGAAATACAATTACAATATTGGTGGGAAACTTGTGATGTAAATCTAGCATGAAGATGTGATAAATCGGAGTTGTATAGCTGCAGAAAGGTTGCCAGTGTGGCTGTTTTTTGTGAAGTGCTTGTGTGTTTTGCCTTTCTTCTTATTTGGTCTTTTCAAGTTGTATTTCCATGCAGAATGATTTCTCATAACTTTATCCAAAAAAGCCAATTAATTTTGCTGATTGCATTACACTCCCTCCACTCCGCTGTTAGCGGAACAGTGATCTGCTCGAGATAACAAGAGTGCATGCTGCCCCATGGTCTCTAGGGACTATAAGGGACCTGTCTTCTCCAAAGAGTTAATTGTCCACAAAGGTGCATCTGATTTGATTTAAACTTTCTAAAGCGCCCGATTGCCCTAAGGCATCGTGGTGTTAGCATAATCCTGCGTCCAGCCTGATATCTGAGCATGGCATTGGAGCTGTGCTCTCACTGCTGAAAGTTTGAACCAAACTGTAGACTTTTTCAATAGAAGATGACTTTTGAGGGAACAGAGGTACAGTGCCATTGAAAAGGAAGGCTTTGAAGAGGTCGGGGCACTGAAGAAGTTGAGACCATACTTGTTTGGGACTCACTTCTGGGTTCAGACAGACCATAGACCCCTCAGATTGTTAATGCAGATGAGAGGTGAGTATCCTAAACTGCTGAGGTGATCTATCTCCCTACAGGGAATAGACTTTACAGTGGAACCTTGCCCTAAAGCTGACCCTGCCAATGCTGATGGTATTTCCAGGTTTTTCCACCTTAGCAATAGGCACTCCCACAAGGGTGGGTATTTTTGTGTGCTTTAGAACTCTTTTAGGACTCAGTGCATTTTAACACTGCTAACTCCTTGTACCACCCACTAAATTAGCACTTAAAAACATGTCTTACGCCCACCACTGCAGCTTGTAGTGCAGTTTTAAACTGCTAATTCGACCGGGCAAAATAAACCTTTTGCCATGCGTAAACATTCCTGTTTAATACTTAATAGTCACCCCTAAGGCAGGCCCTAAAGGCTAATAGGGCAGGGTGCATTGTATTTGTTATGTTAGGTCGAATAGTGTAGTGCACTAATCGCCCAAGAAAGTGTCCAGTCGCTTGAGCACGTGCCTAGGTGTGTGGTCCCCGTAGAGTTATTCGAAGAGCCAGTTCTTCTTTTTTTTTGAGGAACTCCAAAAGCATGGTTGAGGCTCTAATGTGTTGTGGGAAGTCATTTCATGTTTTTGGTGCGATCTAGGAGAACAAGTTACCCCCTCCTCTGCTTTTGTGAATGCGGGCGTTGTGTACAAGTGAGATTGAGACTAAGTGTTGGTGTCTTGGTAGGTTGATGAAAGTGTATGTGGTTGTTCAGGTATGCTGGCCCAATGCTGGCTTTGTATGTATGTGTGAGAAGTTTGGATTGGCTGCATTTGTGGATAGGGAGTCCGTGGAGCTTTCTGAGGTGGGATGAGACGTGGGTGCGGTGTGGGGGATTGAGTATGAGTCTTATGGTGGCATTCTGGATTGTCTGAAATCTGTGTAGGAGCTGCTTGGAGATTCCGGCATAGAGTGCATTGTTGTAGTCAAGTTTGCTTGTGGTTAGTGCTTGCGTGATGGTGAGTCTGGTGTTCTGTGGTAGCCACTTGAAGATCTTTCGCAGCCTATCTAGAATGTAGAAGCAGGCAGCGATCACTGCATTGACATGCGCCATCATGCTGAGCTTGCTGTCAAGGATAATCCCCAGATTTCTGGCATGGTCGGTGGGTGTTGGTACTAGCTTTGTTGGCCACCAGGGGGCGTCCCGCATAGCAGGTAAACAAAGACCAGTACATCCGTCTTGTCAGAGTTGAACTTTAAGCAGTTGGTTCTCATCCATTATGCTACCATGGTCATGCAACTGGTGAGGTTGGCTCTGATGGTGGTTGTCTTGTCTGTCAGAGAGAGTATGAGTTGGCTAGCAGTGTCATGTAGACGTTGAATAGGGTAGGGCTGAGAGATAATCCGTGGGGACTCTGTAGATAAGGCTCTTATTCTACGAAATGAAAGGTGGCATTCTGACGTTTTGGGTTCTTCACATGAGGAAGGATTAGATCCAGTTGAGTGCAGGTCCTAGGGTGCCAAGCTCATGGAGTCTTCTGATGAGTGTGTTGTGGGAGACTGTGTTGAATGCTGTGTAGAGGTTCAGCAGGATGAGGGTTGCTGTTTCTTCTATGTTCAGTATGGTCTGAAAGTCATCTGTGTCTGCGATGAGTGCTGTTTCGGTGTTGTGATTTTTTCTGAATCCTGATTGAGAGTTTTCCAGTAGGTGACTGAGGGTGAGTGTCTGAAACGTTTCAGCACTCCGTCCATCATCTCTTTGTGTTTGCTTTGTTCGCCATAAGTTGTCAGGGTATGCCCGGACGTGGGTCCCTTGCTCACTTTGCCACTGGATTCAAGCTGGCCTGGCTGAGTAGGGTGTTACCCCGAAACCGAACCCAGGATGCTTGTTTCCGGTCCAGGGTGGAGCTGACCTGACAGTTCAGGCTGGACTGTTCCCATGAGGCACAGGGTCAAGACTGATTTGCATATGGCTGGGTACAAACTGGAGTGGCGAAGTGAGCTGAACTACGATGATGGATTCAACCAAGATCTGTGACTGGGGGTGAGTGTCTGAAAACTTTCAGCTCTCTGTCCATCATCTCCTCGTGTTTGCTTAGTCTGTGATGACTGCCAATGTGAAGCTACAGCAACCGCCATTTGCAATGCCAGACCAGATCTTTGCGCTACTGCAAAGTCTGTCCACGACGTCTGAACTGCTTTGTGCGCTACAGCAATGATCCATCCATGATGCTCAACCTCCTCCTCACTGCCTCCTCCAACGAGAACAAAACTCTTCGCACTGGACTTAGAAGGTAACTTTTCAATGGGACTAACCTGGTCCTTCTATTCGACCCACGTTCTATCGCAGTTGGCCTGATCTTGTGAACTTACCCAATCTAGCGTGACCAGATGGCCACAAGTGCTGCTTTGTGATTCTAGGTGCTATTTTCACAAAAAGCTTTAAAATTGAATATCTCCAGTATTACTGATTAGATCTTTGTTGTTCTGGTATAGTTTTATTTATTACAATGTACTCTATTTTGATAAATTGGTTTGGGATTTTTCTTGTGTTTTCATTTTATTACTGTTTGTGTGCATTGTTCAGGATGTAAAGTCCTAACCTGGGACCCGAGCTATGAAACGAGCTTTGGGTGTGTCTACTTTTCTTTAGCAGTTTCATCTTGTGAAGTGACAATGACCAGGGTACCTGATACACGTCTTGTCACTGTCTCTCGCATTGATGCTAGCACTAGGACAGGAGGAGGTTTTTCAGGTTGGAGGAAGATGTTCAGCTGTGGTAAACTAATGCCTGAATCTCTAAAACTCTTCTGTCTGTCTAGGTGTGAGTGAGTTGCTTGCACTGCAGTTGAACCTCATCCTTGTGTAAGAGGAAACTTGCACATCACTGCTGCTTCCCATGCTCTGTCATGTGGTTGGAGAATGCTTTGAATGCGATCCACGATGTGTCAGTTGTGGACGGATGTACGTTGTTACAACGCATGCTTTTAGCACGCATGCTGTAACAACGCAGTTTTTATAACGCATTATTTTACAACGCATAACAGAAAGAGGTGTTGGATAGTGAATATTTTAATTTACTATTCCAACACCAGTCCCCGTTGACACTAGGGAAGGTGTTGGAAAGTAAATTAAAAGTATTCCCTATCCTTGAGCGCCCCCCAGAGTCATGCGTTGTAATAGAATGCGATTTAAAAACCGCGTTGTAATAGCACTGCGTGCTAAAAGTTGCGTCGTAAACGACGTTCCCCGTTGTGGACTGATGCTTCCACCCCTGATACACACGCAAAGAAAGTATTTATGTGATGTATGTTTGATGTCTTTAGTGCCCATGCTGTCCCTGTTTTGTTTGGATTACACTGCTATTGTTTGATGTAGATGGCTCATGGCTGGCATATGGGTGTGGGTGTGTGTGTGTGTGTGTGTGTGTGTGTTACACCAGATTTAAAGAAGAAAAGTAAACCAATCAATGTCCTGATTGTTATCGTGAAAACATTTCTAAAGGCAAAGGAACACATTTATGTTGGGGTCTGTTGGACGTTATTATTAGTCTACACAGAATTGCATTCTTGATTTTCCATGCTTTTTGAAAGATTTTTAGAGATTTAACTTTTCATAGTTTGACTGCCTCGAATGTGGACAATGTGTTTGCATTTCCACGGTATGAATTTCAGGTTATTGAATTCTCACAGGGGGTAGTGATGTACCATTTGAGATGGCTGCCCTGAATCCATTGGTGCCACAGAATGAATTCGATTCACTGATGAAACAGGTGCATTTGCATTGTAAATCAATGCGATCTTTGTTGATAATTGGTTTACCTTTCAGATTAACAAGTATCTTTGCAGTATAACCCTTCTTAACTATGCCGGCGCTGTGACTCCCACAGGTGCATGCTTTTGAGTCATCCAGAAATGCTAACAATGTACAATGCTTTGATGGCAACACAAAACAAAAATATACAAACGGAATCACATGAAGGTTTTTTCTGATGTACACACTGCTTTTCAGGAACAAAAGAACCTACTTGAGTTTATAAAGATAAAACACGGTTTTGACCGTTTCACCTACTTCTATTGATTGGTATGACGTGTATAAAGTATGGTTCATTTCCATGTATTTTATTTCTACGTTAGTTTCTGCACATGTGGGAGTGTTGAAAGAATGCCAATATGTGTGCCAAGGAGGACTGTTGTTTGAACTTGTTTTTTAACTGATGTTAGCATTCATGGCTCTTGTCTGAAGTCTACATTTCCCTTAATCGAGAAGTAACATGCTGTATCTTTAAATGTGTAGATATTTAGGTGAAGAAAAGCCCATTGGGCATTTCAGTAAAAAACAAAATGTTCAGTTAGTTGCTGACTAGTTAACATACTACTTTTCCTATAATTCAGGATATGGTCACACAATTCATTCAAGCAGAGAAGCTGAGATCTGACACCAGGTTGATTTGTATGGGGTGGGGGATGATATCCTGCCACTGATCCCCTTCTAGAAGAAGTGTAATTGGGGCATTTGCCTGCATTCCTATGGCTTAAGGGTGGAGATCAGAAACTGGGATGGGAAGGAATGGAGACAGGTCTCCACTGGAAAAATTAAACGAAGTCCTTGTTAGGGAGGGGCTGCTAATTACTTGTTCTTTCTGAGCACTGCCAGGTTGGCAAATGGGAAGTGTGAAGAGTAGAACTACAGTTTCTATTGCTCATGGGAAGAAGTGTCTAGGCAGGACCTTTTCTTTTGCATGTCTGATTACTGCTACAGGAAGACAAGATGCAGGATCTCAAACTCAATTGAGCCTATGTTGTGGGTGCTCCAGAGTACACACCGTCCCAGTGCTACCTGCCCTGAGAAGTATAACTTTAAACAAATCTATTAAAACAAACTCAGTTCTCCTTCTCATCTCACCCTGAACTCCTGGGAGAATGCGGAGGTGCATCTCTAGAACAGCCATTCCAAATATAACGTTCATGTTTTGTTTTTTCCTTCCATCCGATTTTATGCGAAAATTAAACCATATTTATTTTAATACTATTTATGTGTGGAGGATTGTGGTGTGAGTGCACTGTGGTATTCTCAAAGAATAATGTTATTTCTTTCTACAGGTTTGGGTGCTATGGCAAAAGCCTCTACAATATTCCTAAAAACCCTTCATGAAAACTGACTTTGACTTAAAACTTCAATCTCTCAGCTCTCTTTTTTCTTTCAAATGTCTCTCCTTCCTTTTCATCCTCTGCATGCCACTGTTCTGTGTGTACAGCCTCCTTTAAATCACATGTGTGTTTGCCCTAATCCCTACAATTGTACCTAAAGAAATTGCCCACACCTTATTTAAAAGAGCACAACCTCTCCTTTAAAAGTCATACCCTGCACCCTAACAAGACATAATCTCCTGTAGCTCATTTATTATTACCGCCAACCAATGCATGGAATTCCCACATCCCTCCTCTCCCACATAAGATGACACCTAATTCCTACCAAATTTAGTCTACCATATACAAACTGGAGTAAAGGCTTGAAATGGTTCCCGTAGAGTACAAGACTAGTCCCAATAACCAACAATAACTACAAAAACACTAACCCTGGGGCCTGGAGCAGCATGCTGCCCAGCGTAAAAATACAGCAATACCTTATCAGGGGTAATAAGTTCTATTTAATGCAATTACAGTATATGTACACAAGGGAAACCCAAAGAGCACATGGGACCATGGGTACTTGAGTAATTCTAAAGACAACGGCCCCTTAACAAAAAATGAAATACAGTTGTTCTGGATATAAAAATTAGCTCCATATACAGATTCAATTATCAGAGTTTCCAATTTTATTACCACAATTTGATCAAAAATTTGAATTACCCCAGCCGGAACAATTCCAAAAACCAAAGATCAAGAGAGCAAACAAACAATGAACTGAACCAAACAATGGGCAAAAAAACCAAAAATGCACAGACATCCAGGTGTTAAAAACCGACAATAAAAGACATATAAACATATACAGGCAAGCAAACAGTGACCAACATTAATATTTATTTATTTATTTATTTATTTTTTACATTTGTAGAGCGCTCTGTTACCCGGAGGTGTCCTGGCGCTAGCATAATTGAACCAGTGTAAGTGGGTAGCTAAGAGATTAATGAGTAAAGAGCCAGGTCTTGAGCTCTTTCCTAAAAGCCATCAGGTCCGAAGATTGTCTAAGGTAAAGTGGCAGTTTGTTCCAAGCCTCTGCCGCCCCGAGGGAGAAGCTCCTGCCTCCCCAACGTGCTCTTTTAACTCTGGGGACCGTGACCAGTGCCAGTTCCCCCGATCTCAGGGTTCTTGCTGGTTTATGCCAACGGAAGAGCAGTTTCATGTATTTAGGACCCATGTCATGTAGGGCCTTGAAGACCATGCATAGTGCTTTAAAAGCTATTTAACACCTTTAGGTCACTTCTAATTAAAAGCAAAATACTACTGCACCCAAAACAAAAATACTACAAAGCATAGTGTACCGGGTCAGAGTGTATGTCAACGACGTTTCGATCCCATTAAAATATAGGATCATTACCAGGACGGAAAATCAGTTGCTGGGCATGGTATCAATTGATATATTATATGAAGCACCTGATTATTCAACAATCTGTAATTAAACAAACAACAGGAATTTCCAATACAATTAGTGCTTGATCATGAGTATCATAGGAAGATGAAGCACCTTCAAGGTAGTGTACTGTTCTATATAAAAATTGCAGTGGATTTGGGAAAAATCCAAATATATGCCCATATAAGAATATAATCAATTTTAGTGCTGCTTCTATTGACACGCGTTTTCAATACGATGCACGAGTAAACCACAAGTGGGAATCAATGCCCTAATAGAGAAGTCGTCCCAAATGAAAACGTATTCATGTCATGCTGACCTGATAGCAACAATTGAAAACTCTGATCATTGAATCTGTTTATGGAACTGATTTTTGTATTCAGAACAACTGTATTTCATGTTTTGTTATGGAGCCGTTGTCCCTAGAATTATATAATACAATTACAGCAGAATATATAACCCACACTAAACTAATACCATAACACAACAGTCAGACAGTCAATTGTATTTCATACAGACTGCATAATAATTACCCTTTATTGCTTGACACTTTTACTCTCACATTGGACAAAACTGCTACGGGCCATATCCATCATAAAGTACTATACCCGTCTACAGCAATAAACCACCCACAACCTACTAAACATTTACAGAATAACTGAAGAGATCTGCCACATACCGCTGGCCAACAGAGAACTCTAATTTAGTCCAACACGGCCGGCCCTGACTAGCAACATTCTACAGCCACGTCTTGGCATCTAACAATGAAAATCAGATTTGGGATAATATTAACAAAGTTCATCCCTGCACCACTTCTTCCTTTTACCTATGCCTGCTCAGTACAATAAACTTTACACAAATCAGAACTGACACCCCAGTACAGTAACCATCTAAGTGAACTAAAAACATAAGAAATACCAACACGCGACCTGCAGAGCTGCTCAAAGCTGCCAGCCTACTGAGTACCATAGACTGTGCGCATATCTCTCACACTTCTTCATCCATCACACTCCTAAGCACTGCAACCCATAACACTATAACTGCACCATGGTAATCCTCACACACAACATGGAAACACTTCCCACACGGGTTCAAAACAAAGACAGCACCCTACCAACCAAACCCCTACATTGTGTATAGTGGTGCCGATGAAGGCAAGAGCTTCAGCGCCCCACACAGGGGTAATAAACGCTATAAAAATGTTGAAATATAATACTTGGATTCCACTGAAGTAAACATCTTTGCATGGCAATCACCTACTGTGACACACCAATAGCTAGTCTAGGGGTCCCTCGATTAATCCACAAGTAAAAGACCCAAGGCAGATTTTCAGGATATTCACTATCTAGTTATGGGATTTTAGGTTGTTAGCGTTCCACCGATGTTGGACATCCCTGAAAATTCCGTTAAGGGCAACTTCCTTCCTACTATTTAAGGAAAAAACAAGACAAGCAGGGCAAACAGTTACAATTATCCAAAGTGACACTTATTCCACTATAGATGGGTGCTGTGATATCCTTGAGTGGGGAACAGTGAGGATCATTAAAGTTATAGGAGAGGGGATATTCGCTTTTATTTAATTTATTTGTTTGACATTTTGTACTTTTTTAGGTCGAGCCTAGAGGCAGCACGCATGCTCCGCTCTGCAAGGCATGCTGTATTCCGTCTGTAGATTTTGAACACACGAAACCACACGCCCACTGCTTTTCATTGGTTGCTTGGTCTGCCTTTACTGATTCCAAACACGGCACAGCTTGCAGTTCACTTAATCTCCTCCTTTGTAGGTATTCGTTGAAGTTGGAACATCTGCATATTTTTTTTTATTAATAGCATTTTCTATATTCGAAAAAGTAAGGGTGGGTTTCATAATGCTAAGCAATGCAGATCATGTGTTGAAAATGTTTTATACCATGGGAGGTCGGACTCACACAACAGTCGGCACGCAGGCCGTGCCAGGGCATGTCTTTCCAGAAAGAGGCACTTCTGCCTTTGCTCTGACAAGGACAATGTCCACTTCTCCAGCTCTGCTGCGGTCAGCTGCCCCCCCTTTTTTCCTCTTCTTTCCTCTCTTTCTGTCTCACTCCTCCTCTTTTGCTGAATGAAAGCGCGACTTCAACCCTCTCTTTCCTCTCCTTGCCTTCCTCCCTTCGTTCCCCCTGTTAAATGGATCCTAGAGAGAAAGAAACACTTTTGCTGGAAATGTCTTTTTCTCACATTTTTCTATTCCAAAGTGCAGCTTTCGAATAGATATACATTTTTTTCAAAATATAAAAATTAACTAAATAAAGCAAGACAGAATGGTTTCAAAGTGGCCTGATTGGTTTTATTCACACCCAAACACATTAGTGCCACTTTACAGAGTTTGCCAGTGAAGCGCTACTTTAATTTTCTCATCTTTCTGTTGACGCATGGAGTCGAAAATGTTTAATGTGATCCTTACCAGCTGTTTTCCTAAAAAATAACGAAATAAAGCAAGACAGAGTGGTCACAAAGTAGCCAGATTGCTTTTATTCACAGCCAAACACATTAGCGCCACTTTACAGAGTTTGCCAGTGAAGCACTACTTTTATTTTCTCGTCTTTCTGTTGATTCGTGCAGTGGAGAACGTTTAATGTGATCCTTACCAGCTGTTTTCCTTATTTTAGTTTACAAAATGTGTACCGCAGCTCTGTGTTCAGGGATGTGGTCTTTTTAAACCATATTTTGTACGTTTTGTAAGGATATAAGCAATGGACATTGAAAAGTGTCCCTTCCGGACCCTGTAATCATGTCCTTTACTTTTCAGGCAAAATCATTGATTTCTGAATAATGAGTGTAAAAGCATTAAGGTAACCAACCATGCTTTACTTAATCTTGCATTTCCTATAAGTGTTTGCTTTTTCCAGGATGTTATTACTTTTTTTCAGGCAGCATATTACCCTTCTCTAGTGCATAATGTGAAATGAGTAGGCATCAAATTGTTTATAGCGGGACACTATTGGGTTGTAGCTGAAGGCAGTGCGAGTTTCTCTCAATGGGGCAGTATGGTGTTCAGTGGGGGAGAGGTTGTAGCGCTATAGTCAGAGCTGCCAAATTTGGAACTGGGGAACCAGGTTCAGCATTCATGACTAGTCCACCAGACCACCCTCCTGAGGGAGCTCATTCCCATGCTAGTCCTTATAAGGCCCGCTAGACCTTAGAAGCCCTGGTGTTTTAGCACTACCAGGTGGACCCTAGTGTGACAAGTGTGGTTTAACATTGAAGGCCAGTCTAGCACAAACCATACTGACGTTCCCCTTCAGTCTTGCGGGCAAGCCTACGAAGCAGCACAGACCTATAGCAACAGTAACTCTGTCATTGAGGTCACAGGACCCTTGAGGCCAGTCCGCCTTACCCATTGGTACCTCCATTGGCCATGTTTCAGCAGTAGTAGTGCAACTCACCAGGAATTGGCATTGCAGGATTTGCACCCACACTAAACTAAGTTTGCAAACTTCACAGTCTCTCTGCTTCAGAACAAGCACTTTCAACATGTGCATGTGCATTAGAGTCTGTGTATCATTTTAATCCACACTAACAAGATCTTCAGTCATTGGGTACATCAAACGCTCTCTTTTCTACTTATTTACAAAAAGGGGTGGTGAGGGACAGAGTCTCTGAATTAAGCAGAAAGCTCTCACCCAGTCAAAAGATCAGGGCTAGATCCAACACCGTTTTTTAGCTCACTGCACCATCCCAGTTTCAGAACCTGGCTGTATGCAAATTAGTCTGTTCCTGTCCCAGTGCATGATGGGAACAGGACAAACCAAACTACAGAAGCCAATTCTTACACTGGGAAGGAAACAAGCTCCCGGGTTCCGGTTTCTGGCATTACAGCCGTCTTCGGCCCGGTTTGATTGAATCCTGATGGTGCAATGAGCAAGGGTCTCACATCTGAGAATACCCTTCCACGCTTAGGGTGGACAAAAATATTTACAAAAAGGGGTGGTGAGGGACAGAGTCTCTGAATTAAGCAGAAAGCTCTCACCCAGTCAAAAGATCAGGGCTAGATCCAACACCGTTTTTTAGCTCACTGCACCATCCCAGTTTCAGAACCTGGCTGTATGCAAATTAGTCTGTTCCTGTCCCAGTGCATGATGGGAACAGGACAAACCAAACTACAGAAGCCAATTCTTACACTGGGAAGGAAACAAGCTCCCATGATGCACTGGGCCAGGGACAGACTGATTTGCATATAGCCAGGTTCTGAGCTGGGATGGGGCAGTGAGATAAATAACGGTGATGGATCAAGCCCTGATCTTTGGACTGGGTAAGAGTGGTCTGCTCAATTCAGACACTCTGTTCATCACCACCCCCTTTTGTAAATCGATTTTGGCCACTATAGGTGTGGCAGGGTATACTCAGACATGAGTCCCTTTCTCACTGCTCCATCAGGATTCAAGCAAGCCGGGCCGAAGAGGCTGAAATGCCAGAAACCGGTCCCCGGTAGCTTGTCTCCTTTCTGGTAAAGAATTGGCTTGGTAGTTTAGTCTGCCCTGTTCCCATGATGCACTGGGCCAGGGACAGACTGATTTGCATATAGCCAGGTTCTGAGCTGGGATGGGGCAGTGAGATAAATAACGGTGATGGATCAAGCCCTGATCTTTGGACTGGGTAAGAGTGGTCTGCTCAATTCAGACACTCTGTTCATCACCACCCCCTTTTGTAAATCGATTTTGGCCACTATAGGTGTGGCAGGGTATACTCAGACATGAGTCCCTTTCTCACTGCTCCATCAGGATTCAAGCAAGCCGGGCCGAAGAGGCTGAAATGCCAGAAACCGGTCCCCGGTAGCTTGTCTCCTTTCTGGTAAAGAATTGGCTTGGTAGTTTAGTCTGCCCTGTTCCCATGATGCACTGGGCCAGGGACAGACTGATTTGCATATAGCCAGGTTCTGAGCTGGGATGGGGCAGTGAGATAAATAACGGTGATGGATCAAGCCCTGATCTTTGGACTGGGTAAGAGTGGTCTGCTCAATTCAGACACTCTGTTCATCACCACCCCCTTTTGTAAATCGATTTTGGCCACTATAGGTGTGGCAGGGTATACTCAGACATGAGTCCCTTTCTCACTGCTCCATCAGGATTCAAGCAAGCCGGGCCGAAGAGGCTGAAATGCCAGAAACCGGTCCCCGGTAGCTTGTCTCCTTTCTGGTAAAGAATTGGCTTGGTAGTTTAGTCTGCCCTGTTCCCATGATGCACTGGGCCAGGGACAGACTGATTTGCATATAGCCAGGTTCTGAGCTGGGATGGGGCAGTGAGATAAATAACGGTGATGGATCAAGCCCTGATCTTTGGACTGGGTAAGAGTGGTCTGCTCAATTCAGACACTCTGTTCATCACCACCCCCTTTTGTAAATCGATTTTGGCCACTATAGGTGTGGCAGGGTATACTCAGACATGAGTCCCTTTCTCACTGCTCCATCAGGATTCAAGCAAGCCGGGCCGAAGAGGCTGAAATGCCAGAAACCGGTCCCCGGTAGCTTGTCTCCTTTCTGGTAAAGAATTGGCTTGGTAGTTTAGTCTGCCCTGTTCCCATGATGCACTGGGCCAGGGACAGACTGATTTGCATATAGCCAGGTTCTGAGCTGGGATGGGGCAGTGAGATAAATAACGGTGATGGATCAAGCCCTGATCTTTGGACTGGGTAAGAGTGGTCTGCTCAATTCAGACACTCTGTTCATCACCACCCCCTTTTGTAAATCGATTTTGGCCACTATAGGTGTGGCAGGGTATACTCAGACATGAGTCCCTTTCTCACTGCTCCATCAGGATTCAAGCAAGCCGGGCCGAAGAGGCTGAAATGCCAGAAACCGGTCCCCGGTAGCTTGTCTCCTTTCTGGTAAAGAATTGGCTTGGTAGTTTAGTCTGCCCTGTTCCCATGATGCACTGGGCCAGGGACAGACTGATTTGCATATAGCCAGGTTCTGAGCTGGGATGGGGCAGTGAGATAAATAACGGTGATGGATCAAGCCCTGATCTTTGGACTGGGTAAGAGTGGTCTGCTCAATTCAGACACTCTGTTCATCACCACCCCCTTTTGTAAATCGATTTTGGCCACTATAGGTGTGGCAGGGTATACTCAGACATGAGTCCCTTTCTCACTGCTCCATCAGGATTCAAGCAAGCCGGGCCGAAGAGGCTGAAATGCCAGAAACCGGTCCCCGGTAGCTTGTCTCCTTTCTGGTAAAGAATTGGCTTGGTAGTTTAGTCTGCCCTGTTCCCATGATGCACTGGGCCAGGGACAGACTGATTTGCATATAGCCAGGTTCTGAGCTGGGATGGGGCAGTGAGATAAATAACGGTGATGGATCAAGCCCTGATCTTTGGACTGGGTAAGAGTGGTCTGCTCAATTCAGACACTCTGTTCATCACCACCCCCTTTTGTAAATCGATTTTGGCCACTATAGGTGTGGCAGGGTATACTCAGACATGAGTCCCTTTCTCACTGCTCCATCAGGATTCAAGCAAGCCGGGCCGAAGAGGCTGAAATGCCAGAAACCGGTCCCCGGTAGCTTGTCTCCTTTCTGGTAAAGAATTGGCTTGGTAGTTTAGTCTGCCCTGTTCCCATGATGCACTGGGCCAGGGACAGACTGATTTGCATATAGCCAGGTTCTGAGCTGGGATGGGGCAGTGAGATAAATAACGGTGATGGATCAAGCCCTGATCTTTGGACTGGGTAAGAGTGGTCTGCTCAATTCAGACACTCTGTTCATCACCACCCCCTTTTGTAAATCGATTTTGGCCACTATAGGTGTGGCAGGGTATACTCAGACATGAGTCCCTTTCTCACTGCTCCATCAGGATTCAAGCAAGCCGGGCCGAAGAGGCTGAAATGCCAGAAACCGGTCCCCGGTAGCTTGTCTCCTTTCTGGTAAAGAATTGGCTTGGTAGTTTAGTCTGCCCTGTTCCCATGATGCACTGGGCCAGGGACAGACTGATTTGCATATAGCCAGGTTCTGAGCTGGGATGGGGCAGTGAGATAAATAACGGTGATGGATCAAGCCCTGATCTTTGGACTGGGTAAGAGTGGTCTGCTCAATTCAGACACTCTGTTCATCACCACCCCCTTTTGTAAATCGATTTTGGCCACTATAGGTGTGGCAGGGTATACTCAGACATGAGTCCCTTTCTCACTGCTCCATCAGGATTCAAGCAAGCCGGGCCGAAGAGGCTGAAATGCCAGAAACCGGTCCCCGGTAGCTTGTCTCCTTTCTGGTAAAGAATTGGCTTGGTAGTTTAGTCTGCCCTGTTCCCATGATGCACTGGGCCAGGGACAGACTGATTTGCATATAGCCAGGTTCTGAGCTGGGATGGGGCAGTGAGATAAATAACGGTGATGGATCAAGCCCTGATCTTTGGACTGGGTAAGAGTGGTCTGCTCAATTCAGACACTCTGTTCATCACCACCCCCTTTTGTAAATCGATTTTGGCCACTATAGGTGTGGCAGGGTATACTCAGACATGAGTCCCTTTCTCACTGCTCCATCAGGATTCAAGCAAGCCGGGCCGAAGAGGCTGAAATGCCAGAAACCGGTCCCCGGTAGCTTGTCTCCTTTCTGGTAAAGAATTGGCTTGGTAGTTTAGTCTGCCCTGTTCCCATGATGCACTGGGCCAGGGACAGACTGATTTGCATATAGCCAGGTTCTGAGCTGGGATGGGGCAGTGAGATAAATAACGGTGATGGATCAAGCCCTGATCTTTGGACTGGGTAAGAGTGGTCTGCTCAATTCAGACACTCTGTTCATCACCACCCCCTTTTGTAAATCGATTTTGGCCACTATAGGTGTGGCAGGGTATACTCAGACATGAGTCCCTTTCTCACTGCTCCATCAGGATTAAAGCAAGCGGGGCCGAAGAGGCTGAAATACCAGAAACCGGTCCCCGGTAGCTTGTCTCCTTTCTGGTAAAGAATTGGCTTGGTAGTTTAGTCTGCCCTGTTCCCATGATGCACTGGGCCAGGGACAGACTGATTTGCATATAGCCAGGTTCTGAGCTGGGATGGGGCAGTGAGATAAATAACGGTGATGGATCAAGCCCTGATCTTTGGACTGGGTAAGAGTGGTCTGCTCAATTCAGACACTCTGTTCATCACCACCCCCTTTTGTAAATCGATTTTGGCCACTATAGGTGTGGCAGGGTATACTCAGACATGAGTCCCTTTCTCACTGCTCCATCAGGATTCAAGCAAGCCGGGCCGAAGAGGCTGAAATGCCAGAAACCGGTCCCCGGTAGCTTGTCTCCTTTCTGGTAAAGAATTGGCTTGGTAGTTTAGTCTGCCCTGTTCCCATGATGCACTGGGCCAGGGACAGACTGATTTGCATATAGCCAGGTTCTGAGCTGGGATGGGGCAGTGAGATAAATAACGGTGATGGATCAAGCCCTGATCTTTGGACTGGGTAAGAGTGGTCTGCTCAATTCAGACACTCTGTTCATCACCACCCCCTTTTGTAAATCGATTTTGGCCACTATAGGTGTGGCAGGGTATACTCAGACATGAGTCCCTTTCTCACTGCTCCATCAGGATTCAAGCAAGCCGGGCCGAAGAGGCTGAAATGCCAGAAACCGGTCCCCGGTAGCTTGTCTCCTTTCTGGTAAAGAATTGGCTTGGTAGTTTAGTCTGCCCTGTTCCCATGATGCACTGGGCCAGGGACAGACTGATTTGCATATAGCCAGGTTCTGAGCTGGGATGGGGCAGTGAGATAAATAACGGTGATGGATCAAGCCCTGATCTTTGGACTGGGTAAGAGTGGTCTGCTCAATTCAGACACTCTGTTCATCACCACCCCCTTTTGTAAATCGATTTTGGCCACTATAGGTGTGGCAGGGTATACTCAGACATGAGTCCCTTTCTCACTGCTCCATCAGGATTCAAGCAAGCCGGGCCGAAGAGGCTGAAATGCCAGAAACCGGTCCCCGGTAGCTTGTCTCCTTTCTGGTAAAGAATTGGCTTGGTAGTTTAGTCTGCCCTGTTCCCATGATGCACTGGGCCAGGGACAGACTGATTTGCATATAGCCAGGTTCTGAGCTGGGATGGGGCAGTGAGATAAATAACGGTGATGGATCAAGCCCTGATCTTTGGACTGGGTAAGAGTGGTCTGCTCAATTCAGACACTCTGTTCATCACCACCCCCTTTTGTAAATCGATTTTGGCCACTATAGGTGTGGCAGGGTATACTCAGACATGAGTCCCTTTCTCACTGCTCCATCAGGATTCAAGCAAGCCGGGCTGAAGAGGCTGAAATGCCAGAAACCGGTCCCCGGTAGCTTGTCTCCTTTCTGGTAAAGAATTGGCTTGGTAGTTTAGTCTGCCCTGTTCCCATGATGCACTGGGCCAGGGACAGACTGATTTGCATATAGCCAGGTTCTGAGCTGGGATGGGGCAGTGAGATAAATAACGGTGATGGATCAAGCCCTGATCTTTGGACTGGGTAAGAGTGGTCTGCTCAATTCAGACACTCTGTTCATCACCACCCCCTTTTGTAAATCGATTTTGGCCACTATAGGTGTGGCAGGGTATACTCAGACATGAGTCCCTTTCTCACTGCTCCATCAGGATTCAAGCAAGCCGGGCCGAAGAGGCTGAAATGCCAGAAACCGGTCCCCGGTAGCTTGTCTCCTTTCTGGTAAAGAATTGGCTTGGTAGTTTAGTCTGCCCTGTTCCCATGATGCACTGGGCCAGGGACAGACTGATTTGCATATAGCCAGGTTCTGAGCTGGGATGGGGCAGTGAGATAAATAACGGTGATGGATCAAGCCCTGATCTTTGGACTGGGTAAGAGTGGTCTGCTCAATTCAGACACTCTGTTCATCACCACCCCCTTTTGTAAATCGATTTTGGCCACTATAGGTGTGGCAGGGTATACTCAGACATGAGTCCCTTTCTCACTGCTCCATCAGGATTCAAGCAAGCCGGGCCGAAGAGGCTGAAATGCCAGAAACCGGTCCCCGGTAGCTTGTCTCCTTTCTGGTAAAGAATTGGCTTGGTAGTTTAGTCTGCCCTGTTCCCATGATGCACTGGGCCAGGGACAGACTGATTTGCATATAGCCAGGTTCTGAGCTGGGATGGGGCAGTGAGATAAATAACGGTGATGGATCAAGCCCTGATCTTTGGACTGGGTAAGAGTGGTCTGCTCAATTCAGACACTCTGTTCATCACCACCCCCTTTTGTAAATCGATTTTGGCCACTATAGGTGTGGCAGGGTATACTCAGACATGAGTCCCTTTCTCACTGCTCCATCAGGATTCAAGCAAGCCGGGCCGAAGAGGCTGAAATGCCAGAAACCGGTCCCCGGTAGCTTGTCTCCTTTCTGGTAAAGAATTGGCTTGGTAGTTTAGTCTGCCCTGTTCCCATGATGCACTGGGCCAGGGACAGACTGATTTGCATATAGCCAGGTTCTGAGCTGGGATGGGGCAGTGAGATAAATAACGGTGATGGATCAAGCCCTGATCTTTGGACTGGGTAAGAGTGGTCTGCTCAATTCAGACACTCTGTTCATCACCACCCCCTTTTGTAAATCGATTTTGGCCACTATAGGTGTGGCAGGGTATACTCAGACATGAGTCCCTTTCTCACTGCTCCATCAGGATTCAAGCAAGCCGGGCCGAAGAGGCTGAAATGCCAGAAACCGGTCCCCGGTAGCTTGTCTCCTTTCTGGTAAAGAATTGGCTTGGTAGTTTAGTCTGCCCTGTTCCCATGATGCACTGGGCCAGGGACAGACTGATTTGCATATAGCCAGGTTCTGAGCTGGGATGGGGCAGTGAGATAAATAACGGTGATGGATCAAGCCCTGATCTTTGGACTGGGTAAGAGTGGTCTGCTCAATTCAGACACTCTGTTCATCACCACCCCCTTTTGTAAATCGATTTTGGCCACTATAGGTGTGGCAGGGTATACTCAGACATGAGTCCCTTTCTCACTGCTCCATCAGGATTCAAGCAAGCCGGGCCGAAGAGGCTGAAATGCCAGAAACCGGTCCCCGGTAGCTTGTCTCCTTTCTGGTAAAGAATTGGCTTGGTAGTTTAGTCTGCCCTGTTCCCATGATGCACTGGGCCAGGGACAGACTGATTTGCATATAGCCAGGTTCTGAGCTGGGATGGGGCAGTGAGATAAATAACGGTGATGGATCAAGCCCTGATCTTTGGACTGGGTAAGAGTGGTCTGCTCAATTCAGACACTCTGTTCATCACCACCCCCTTTTGTAAATCGATTTTGGCCACTATAGGTGTGGCAGGGTATACTCAGACATGAGTCCCTTTCTCACTGCTCCATCAGGATTCAAGCAAGCCGGGCTGAAGAGGCTGAAATGCCAGAAACCGGTCCCCGGTAGCTTGTCTCCTTTCTGGTAAAGAATTGGCTTGGTAGTTTAGTCTGCCCTGTTCCCATGATGCACTGGGCCAGGGACAGACTGATTTGCATATAGCCAGGTTCTGAGCTGGGATGGGGCAGTGAGATAAATAACGGTGATGGATCAAGCCCTGATCTTTGGACTGGGTAAGAGTGGTCTGCTCAATTCAGACACTCTGTTCATCACCACCCCCTTTTGTAAATCGATTTTGGCCACTATAGGTGTGGCAGGGTATACTCAGACATGAGTCCCTTTCTCACTGCTCCATCAGGATTCAAGCAAGCCGGGCCGAAGAGGCTGAAATGCCAGAAACCGGTCCCCGGTAGCTTGTCTCCTTTCTGGTAAAGAATTGGCTTGGTAGTTTGGTCTGCCCTGTTCCCATGATGCACTGGGCCAGGGACAGACTGATTTGCATATAGCCAGGTTCTGAGCTGGGATGGGGCAGTGAGATAAATAACGGTGATGGATCAAGCCCTGATCTTTGGACTGGGTAAGAGTGGTCTGCTCAATTCAGACACTCTGTTCATCACCACCCCCTTTTGTAAATCTCTTTTCTACTTAGGCATATCTGTCCACTTGAGTAATAGCTTAAAAACATTACCAAAGCCAATAGCTCTGGCAACACGCTCATAAGGTCCCAATGGTGAGACCTATTGCCTATTCCAGTGCTTGTTTAAAATAACTCATTAGCAGCCCAAAACACCTGAACCAGGGGCAGTCAATGTATGATCCTAACAAAGGTCCAAGAAGCAATTAACATCAAATTGCAATATTCACAAAAAATTACAAGACATAAAAAGGACTAGCGAAAAGAATGACAGTTTGCTTTTAGCACCCTGACATAAACCAGTTCACAGAGAGAGACTACATGGGAAAAGTAAGACGTGTCATATTTAGATAGAGCTTAAAATAGCCAGGAAAAAACAAGCCCTAACTGGGAGCACCCACTACAGAGGGAATGTGGACCAGTCACTAATATGCAAACTTTTAAAACTAAGGACAGGATTGCAAATCTTAGTTTCCTTCTTAGCTCAAGATGTGTTATCCCGTGTAAAGGACTATATCTCAGTGCCCCTAATTTCATATTTTATATGCATTGGCAATGCTTAGATGTTTGGTCAGTAGCATAAAGCAATATCATGAGATCAAATGAGGTAAAGGAACATAAAATGGCAATGAACTATGGGCATTGGTGGCTCTCATCCAACCAGCCACAAATCAGAGAGTTACAGTTTAAACGCAGATGGAATGAAGCAAGCAGAAACCGGGTCTGGGCAACTATGGGTGCATGTTGGCCTTGAACAACGAGCACCCAATGTCAAAAGCAAGAGAAAACAAAGTGTGGCCAAACTCTCAAGATAGATATCACCTCCAAACAATTCCCTTATGTGTGCAAATCACAGGACAGCTTCCATCTCTTGACCTTCATCTGATTCTCAAGAGTGGTTTTCAAAACCATTGAAGGAGGTGTCACTGAAAAAGGACTGACCTATTAACCCACTTATATAACAGTGACTTCTGCCGCTCAACAGAATACCTTCCTTTCAATTTCCAGGAAATAAATAGCAGTGTGCTCCTTGTAGCTGAACTTCAACTGTGCCAGATTGTGAAACACTGCCTAACTATATAACTTTAAACTTCCTTTGGACTTTCAGCTAAAACCATAATAACCAGTGGTTCCAACAGGCTGACATTCCTCTCCTGTAGATCTTACACAGGCTTGCATGCTCAATACTTTAAGATCTCCTTTGAACTTGCTCCTAAAAAATAACTGATCCTGAGAGAAAGGCTTCTGCTTCTCCACAGCACGCACCACCAACAAAAACTTAACTTTTGAACCTCCACCATTGGAAGCAGCTAGAAAGCTCCAAGTGGTCCCAGGAGCTGACCTTCTGCTCGTTCAGATCTTACACCACCAATCAAATCAATACTTTGTATCACTTATAAAGTGCTCACTGAGAAATGCCTAAGTGGTTCTCGTAGATGGGCTTTCACTGCTCCAGATCTTGCAACACCACATAATTGAAAACTGTTAGACCTGGCCCTTTTGACGGGTATATCACCAAACTTTTTGCCTTTTGCATCCTATTTTTTTGACCCTGTTTTTGTTGTTTATAGGATTCTGGGCACTTTACCACTACTGATCAGTGCTAAAGTGCATATGCTCTCTGTGTAAATTGGTATTGTGATTGGTTCTCCCTGATTGGCATATTTGTTTAAACAGTAGGTCCCTAGTAAAGTGTACTGAGTGTGCCAGGGCTGGTAAATCAAATGCTACCAGTGGGCCGGCAGCACTGATTGTGCCACCCACATGAGTGGTAATTATGTCAGTGCACTAAATGTTATGTTGATGGCAATTGCCTAGTGGCGGAGTGATACTGATTCATGGAAAAGTGATTTATGAAACTGTAATGTCCAGACCAGTGCCTAGTGGCACAAGTGACTTGGGTGATGGTGGCCTGATGTGTTTTTGATTATGATCTCATGTGCATCTTCATGACTAGTGCCTAGTGGCACAGTACTTTATGACAAATGTCTAGTGGCATAGTATTTTATGTTATGTAGTGTAATGTGGCATATGCCCTCTTTATGACAAGCGGCCAGTGGCGCAATGACTTGTTATGTGGTCTAATGTGTTTTACAAACAATGCAGTGATTTATAGTCTAAATGTATGTTATGGCAATATAATACAAAGGATATTTTAATAACCTTGTGTGGAGTCTCTTTTGTGGTGTGCCTAGTGTGTCACTGCTATGTGAGTGTGTTGCGCAAACGCTTTACACATTGCCTCTGGGATAAGCCTGCCTGCTCTGCCAAGCTACCAAGGGGGTGAGCAGGGGTTATCTTCAGCGTGTAACTCCCTTGCCCTGACTAGAGTGGTGGTTTCTGCTTAGCTTAGGCGCATGGCATAGCCAACCAGAAATCCCATTTCTAACAAAAGCATATAAACTTCATCAGCCAAGAAATACCAAGGTGGACTTTGGTAACTGAGATTACACTGCTCCACAGCGGCACCCATTTCCCCGTAGTGTCTCATTGGAGATTAACGGCTCTGGCCCTCACCCAAAACGTTCATTGTAGACTTCCTGATTCTAACCTTTCATTCTTCTCTTCACTCGCACTTACTATGACAACTATTTCCCCCTTTCCCTCCACCTACCTTTGCATGGCCACACTCCTTCTACCATGCCACTTCCCTCTCCCCTTTCTGCCTTTCGCACAAGAGAGTATCATTCTACTATACTCCTCTTTTAATTTCACTCTCTCTTATTCACCTTATTTTTTTCCAGCCTACATCCTCTGTATCTGTAACAAACTGGTGTCTACTAACTTTCTGCTGCCAACCCAGACTAATGTCCCTTCTTGCAACAGCCATCATGTATGCCTTAAACGTGTTTCTCGTTTTTTCCTCTATGCAACCTGAACATCATCTCCTCCTTCTAATAGCCCCACAATCTTACCTGAGAATCCCTTACTGAATACAACCTGTCCCAAAGACTTTGTATAACATATTTTCTCCCAACCTGGTCAATGACCATCCTCAAAATAATCTACTCCTATGTCTCATTTCTCCCTATCACTTGCGTATCCATTTTAACTATGTCAAATCCCTACTCCACTTTGTTCATCACCCAGATATACATTGGTCTCCATCTCCTCCAAGGATCCACAGCTGTATTGGCCTAAGTCACCACTGCAATAAGAGCAGTATCTCCTAAAAAATTGATTGCCCAACAAACATCATAACTAGCCAGCAAGAGATAATAATTTCTTCCTGAACATTAGTGCAATATTTAATACAAATGCCAACATCTATGTTATTAAAAAGATAGAAAACTGAAACTGGTGCCTAAAAAAGCCATAAAATGAGTTTCTCCACATTAGAGTCTGAAGCCCCTTTCAGCCAGTCATGAACATTAATTTTTGGGTTTAATTTGGAACCAACTGTAAGCAGTTGCAGTTAACCCATGGGAGGCATCGTAGCGCCTGGATACCCTCGCAGGAGATTCGCTGCGCTCTACAAACCCGAGTTGATTGATTGAGACATTCCCTCTGTGCTGCAGTCCCAGAAAATTCGAGCACTAACTAGTACTACATCAGAGACGCTGAGTGGCTGGGCCAGAGACTTTTCTCACAATTAATTCCTGGAAGTGGCAATATATCCTTCAAGCATTATGGGGTTTATTAAATTAAAGCTTCATAGTGGACTAACATTAGCACCGCTTGTTTGAGTCCATAGGCAGCTTCAAGTGCAGAGTGTGTGTTACCAATAGTAATTAGAACATTGGAATATTGGGAGCTCCACTGAAGACTATGAAGTGGCTCAAGGTTGATAATGTGTGATATAAACCTTCTGCTCTAACATCCCATTCTTTGTCTTTCTTTTTGTCCCTTATTAAGTTAGAACTATCTCCCCTCAGTGTGTTGAATGTTCTAAAACCTGCATAGATATTTTGCCTTGGGCTACATAGGTTGTTAAAGGCCCTCTCCCTCTTTATTGGCCATTGGACTCGTAAAGAATGGGAGCATATCTTTTACTGTGTACACCACACTGACTCTAACAATGCGGCTGCAGTGTCTGCCTATACGGTGGTCGCTTATTGGTACTATACTCCGGCGCGCGTCAAGGCATGGGTTGTAGCGCAGACTGGCCTCTGCTGGCGGGGGTGTGGCCTTCCGGGTACTTTGGTGCATGTGTTGTGGCACTGCCAGAAGTTGGTGAGGTATCGGAAAACGGTGCTTGATGACATAGATGATGCCTTCCAGATTACATTTCCCCGGGCACCTGAGCGCACGTTGCTGGGACTCCCTCATCCTCTTTTCCTTTGCGCTCGCTGAGGGGCAGACAGATTGCATTAGCTCTGCTCGTGGCGCAGCAGGTTCTTTTGGCGCAATGGGGTTCCTCTGCCACACCTGACCCGAGGGATTGGATCCCAAGGCTTTGGCATATCTTAGCTATGGAACGCCTCTCGATGGGCATTGATGGAAAGGGTTCTGAATATGCGAAACTATGGGGTCCTTTTCTATAACTCCTTTCTAAAGATCTGAGGGAAGTCACATGCCCGAAGAACCTACATATTTTACAGCTTATTCCTTTAGAGCCTTGGGGGGCCACTAATGTTGCTTGAGTGGTGGAGAGACGAGTCTGTGGGTCTGTGGGTGGTGGAGTTAGAAGCTCTGGAGCTGGGTGGGGGGGTGTAGGGGGGTATTTGTGTTTGTTTCTTTTTGCTAATAGTGGTTTGCATGCAACTGCACTGGCTGTTTATTATGGCCTGAAATATCTTTCGCGGGGTCGCCCTCTGGGTTGTAGACCCGTACACTGTGTAGTTGTTAAGAGAATACGCCCTGCCGGCAATTGGATGTAGGCAGCTGGGCTGTGTATTGAGATGCTTTACTGCACAATAAAAACGATTGATTCTAAATTCAAAAATAAAATTCCCACACAGTAAAAAAAATATTTTTATTGATTGATTAATAATTATTAAAGATGATGTATATAATTAACACAAGTAGTTGAACTATATTTTAATACAAATTAATGTTAATTTATAGATTGAAAAAAGGTTGTCAAAATGTTTTCTTTGTATATACTTTCTAACATTAAATGGTATTACACACTATTTTAAATAATTGAATTCAGTTTAACATTATTTCCTATAGAGATTTATTTGAAGTCACTGTCCTCATTATTTTCTATGGGAGAGTGTTGCAGTGTCAGTGGATCACCATGTGCGGTGCTCGTGGCACAAAGTAAAATGAAGGGGCCCCTGAGTCTCCCACAGCTCAGATATATTCATTGGCTTTGGGCAGATTAGACCCCTCTGAAGGGTTGCCCCCCCCCCTCGAGGGTTGGGGCTCATCTGGGGCTGCAGGTGGGCCCCCGTGTGGTAATGACTTACTGCTGTTTGTTTTTGGCATCAGCAGCTTCTACTCCCCTTTTGAAGAATTCGAGACTTGTAAGTCTACAATTTTTATTAACTTTACTCTCTGAATTTTTTGAATAGCCAAAAGTAAAAAGTTACTCAAAAGTGTAAGAATACATTGCACATGTAAATTACTCACAAGAGTAAATTACTTTTGTGAATAGGCCCAATAGTAACTAGCATTGCAGATAGCCGTGCTCAGATGTGCTGTAAACAACTCTTGTTATCATCCAACTAAATGAATATCAATGTATCGCCATGAAAAGATAAAACAGGCTTAGTGGGATTCGCACCTACAATACTGAAAGGTCTGTGCTGAGAGCACTTCGCTCACTCATCTACGTGAACAATTTAACAGTTTTTATCAGATTAGAACCCCATGCACGTGCCTTTGTTTCCTTTTTCGCATTTCATATTCAATAAACCACATATTCTATTATTTGGAGAGAGGATGAGGCCTATGGGCCAGAGTTGCCGACTCTAGAGCTGGGGAACCTGAGGCGCACGCTCAACATCCTGTGATTCTAGGCGAATGTCATAATCTCCCTGTGCCTACAAAAACTGAATTTGTGTAATACTCCAATACCTACCAAGAGATCGTGATTTTTGCCCCCCATTTGGCATTGTAATATGCCTGGTGCCTCAAAGAGCAAGCGTGTGTAAACAGACACCTGTCTCAGACGTGAAACAACACTTTAACGACGATGACAGCGTGTTATATGAGGCAGGGACCGACGCCACACATAATTACAAAGCGCGCTATCAGATTAAGACGGCTAAAAATCATTTCATTTGTGCAACCGCGAAACGATTCTTATCTTCTAGTTGCAGGGAGCAGCGGTGATAAAAAAAAAGCTTTAGCTCTGTTTTTTGTTTTTTTTGCGCTCGCGTTTGTTGAAATATGCTCGTCTGAAGGCCACCGCGGCGAGAGCGAGGCTACAGCCGTTTGTGGTATGTGCTCGAAGCGCATGGGTCTTGGCCAAGGGCCCCGCCTGTTTGTCTTCGCCATGGCGGGGTCCAGAGTCCAGTCTCTTCCCGCCTCCGGCTCGAAGGAGACGCCGCTGCGCCGGGTCTGCTCTGGACAATCCGGACCGGCCTGTTCAGAGGAATGCGCCTGTCAACACGCGGCCGCCTTCAACTATATCTGAAGGGTTGGACTGTTTTTGTTTAGTTTTGGGGAAAAGACATCGTTCGGCAATGTGGAATCAATAGTGCCTAGAGGTGGCGGGCGAGTCCATTTATTTTTAGGGACAGCCGAGCCGAGGGCTGGCTCTGGTTCCAAGAGACCCTGCAGGAGCCGAGCCTTGAACACGTATGTAAATCATGCAACATTCAGGATGGAGTATGAAAAGGTGCCTTCAATGTTGTATTTTTTTTAAGTGTATTTCTTCAACTCAAAGCGTATAATCGGAAGCGTTTCACTTTCATTCATCAGATTATATATCTGCCTTGAAGAGCATTCATTTAAAAGGAGAGTTTTTAAACGTGCACTGATGAACATCCCTGCCCTCGCCTTGATGACAATGCAATTAGTGAAATAGGAAGCATGTCAGTTGTCATGTGTACCTTATCAGTGGCCTTGATTCTTATTCTAGATGAAGCAGAACTATAGGCTATTAAAATCAAACACAAGAGAGGTTTTTGTTCATTGCACATCATATTGGATAATGAACAAAAAATAGACTCAGTAAAATAAAGTATTTGCCTAGTATCACACAGTTTGGTCAAGCATGGAAGCCGGGATTGATCAAAGATTTTCCAGTTTCACGCTTTGCAATTCATACACTAGATGGACAGCTGTTTCTGACATCAGATGTCAATGCTTTGTTCTTATTTCTTTGAGGATGAGATTAGAACGTGTATGACATGCAGAATCCACATTTTATTTTTGTCAGTTTTACATAGCTCAAACCTTGCTCAAGGCACCACACAATAAGTTACACCTTTTTTCCACTCAGGTGCATATATCGGTATTCACAGGATGCAGAGCCGAGAACAGGATTCAAACGTCATTCCCCATGTTTCAGGAATGTCTTGCGCCTATACTGCGATAAAACCACTGTAGCTCCAGGTTACATATAACCTAAGAGTACAGCATATGGACAAGGCCTCTCTCACTGAGTTCTGCATCCTTTTGGGAGTGTAATTTGAAGATCAGTCCTGCAGAGGCCCTAAACCAACTTTCCCACCCGACCCACCAATCCCAAGCCAGCTTTCGGCCCAACGGTGCACTCAAGGTTCTAACCAATGGTCATCAGCGGGTATGGCGTAATGGCCAGCAGGATGCTTACTGGCTGAATGTAACTGGGTGTGCCCAGTAGGGACCAGTGCTTCAAAGATGTATACATTCAGGTAGGATCGCTGAGTGGCACACGCCTGGCAGATTCAGTGAATTGACCTGATTGGCATCCACATGAAAGGGCCACATGGGCCACAAGGATGCCCAACAAGGTGGAGACCTACCAGTTACTCATAGAAGCTCAAGAAGGACGAACAGAGCCACTGACCTGACCCATGAACTTGCTGCCTGTGAGTGAGTCAGTAAGGGAACCGTGAATACAAAATTAGAATGGGTGGGAATGGTTCTTTTAAACTCCAACACAGCCTCCATTGAAGTGTTTTAACAACAACAAAAAACTGTTATTAGGGAGGACTGTCAGTAGATTTCTAGATGAGGTGGAAAGAGGGCTTGCTTTGCCTGGGTCACCACCCCCTGTGGTGTTCAAACATGCCTGCCACTGGTGCTGCAATTTTAGTAGACGTATACCACGACCGTAGGGTGACCACCTGTCTCAAGGTCGTTATAGACCCCGTTCCAGTCCTAGAGTTTCGTGTTATATCGTAATCCTTTTTGTCTGTTTCTGTCTTGGCTTTCTTCCTTAGAACTAACGAGACAAAAACGATTTGTAGGAGAAAAGCTCAGGACTGGAAAGAAGTGCCCGCAATGACCTGGAGTGAAGTGGTCACCGTATGCACCCCGAACACATGAGTATCATCCATCTGTAGAGGAGAGGTCTGAGGAGGCCATGAGTATGCAGTTTGAGTGAATGAGGTAACTCCTGCATTGGTTGATGGTGCTCATTGCCCAGAGATGCTCCTAGATTGGGGATGAAAACCCCACATACTGAAGTGTGTGAGTGTTCTTTATAATGATGCCTCAAAATCGCCTGCTTTTTCTTCAAAAGCTGAGTGACAGAAAAATAAAACAGTTTTCCTATTGACATAACTGCAAAGTTTTCTGTATGAGGGTGTCATTGCTCGCTTTGCAGTGCGCTTCTATATGTGCCACTTTCATGAGTGATGTGGGACAGTTTTAGTGACGCTGTATCACAAGCAGACATGGGGTGCAATGCTGAGATCGACAACCCTAATTCGAGGTTCCTTTCAGGGTCATGTATATTTTGAGTGTGTAATGAAAACAACACAATGACAAGAAAGAGATGCACCTGACATAGTACAACTGGACAAGTTAAATGGGACATTTCCCAGGAATGACAATGGAAAGAGAGGAGAAAATAAGAACTTGTACATCATAGATTATATGAGAAGTATATAACATATTCATAATATTGTGAAATGGAGATCATTTTCGACAATCAGGAGGTAAGTGCTATAATCAAATATTTAAAATATGCGTAATGCGTATTTGAGTATAGGTGCTGCATACAATTCCAGATACAGGAGAGATAATGTAATATATGTTTAGAGTGGGTATAGCTGGATTAGTAATAGTTGATCTTTTAGATTGATTTTCAAAGAGATGAAAGATGGACCTTGCCTTATCCCCCAGGTATGCTGCTCCAAAGGTAATCCATTTAAATGTTGTTTCAAAAATATTGTGCTACCATATTATTGTGGGAAGAACATGAGGACTAAATTATGGACAAGACAAGAATATATAAGGAAGTATAGGTTTACCTTACATAGCTTAAGATACGTGGTTTTAAGTAAAATAAGTGATTCCCAGATCCTTTGGACAGACATAGTTGGGACAGAGAGCATCACGCTCACAACCAGGCCGTATGAGACTTGACGTACACGGACACTTTACCAAACAGAGACCACTTTTGGAACAAACTTTCCAGGGACTATAAGTGTCTTCAGAGTATCCTCCTAATTGCGACAGCTGTGCTTAGAGAAGTGAGGGCTCCAGCATCTACATATCTACAGGGATACACCTCCCCTGATCATCCTGCCTTGAAAACTCCCAGCGATACAAAAGGGGGTGGTGATGGACGGAGCATCTGAATCAATCAAACACTCACACCCAGTCAAAAGATCTGGGTTTAATCCATCACCGTCCTTTAGCCCACTCTGCCACCCCCGTTCTGACATGGCTGTATGCAAATCAGTCTGACCCTGTGCCTCATGGGAACAGTCCAGCCCGAACTGCCAAGCCATGTCTTCCCTGGACCGGAAACAAGCTTCCGAGGACCCGTTTCTGGCATTCCAGCCGTCTTCAGCCCGGCTTGCTTGAATCCAGTGGCAAAGTGAGCAAGGGACTCACGTCTGAGCATACCCTGCCACACTTATGGTGGCCAAAAGCGGTACAAAAGGGGGTGGTGATGGACGGAGCATCTGAATCAATCAAACACTCACACCCAGTCAAAAGATCTTGGTTTAATCCATCACCGTTCTTTAGCCCACTCTGCCACCCCAGTTCTGACATGGCTATATGCAAATCAGTCTGACCCTGTGCCTCATGGGAACAGTTCAGCCCGAACTGCCAAGCCATGTCTTCCCTGGACCAGAAACAAGCTTCCGAAGACCGGTTTCTGGCATTTCGGCCGCCTTCAGCCCGGCTTGCTTGAATCCAGTGGCAAAGTGAGGAAGGGACTCACGTCTGAGCATACCCTGCCACACTTATGGCGGCCAAAAGCGGTAACTCCCAGGCTGGATAGCTGTAGAGGCAAAACACGCGTCGGCTGTTTCTGTTTGGTGTGTGTTATAACTAAATAATAGTTAGAGGTAGAACATAATGCCACTGAAGAAGGAACATTAAAAGCTACCACTGAAAACATGTTGAATCATTTCTTGTTTCTATGATATTGAGTTGAATCCAAAAGTGATCACCACTATTGACACTGTGGTACTGTTAACTACATAACCAATCTCTGGGACGGGGGCTCTACGCATGATCTATGAAATACATACAGGCAACAGACAGACTTATCTCTTAACATTTATATCACTACAGAGTTTTTTTTCAAGGTTTTGGGCTGCATACACCCTCACAGAGGGACTACTATAGGCCTGATTCACAAAGCCAACAGCTATGTTTAGAACTGAAATTGTCACCATTTATGTCCACCAGTAGGTCACAAAAAGAATAACTGACAGGCATAAATGGTTTAACTCCTACATAACTGTATGCCACAACGTCTTACAATTATGCATTAGTAAACCCCAAGAAAAAGCTGGGGTGTGGCAGGATCAACGTATGGCTTGCCTTGAAAGTTTGTGACAACACACAACTTGAGTGTTTGCTGGCATTCACAAACTCCTCTCTGACCCTTCCCACTCGAGAAATGGGTGGCAATGTACTCCAGCAAAGCATTAGAGTTGCAACCCTTCCAGGGTGGGATGGAGACTGGAACACCCACAGACCTCGAGAGTGTGTAGTAGAAAGGGTTTTGTTTTCAATGTAAAGAAAAAAAATGTGGGTTTATTTGCTCAACAGGCCTCTTTTCCACGATACAGAGGTGTGCGCTGCGTACAACTAAGCATGAGGGAGATAGCAGATGCATGATATTCTGAGTAGTATGGGTGGAAAGCTGAGGCTGGAGCAGCCTTCCATTCTTACTGCCTGGAATGTTTGTAAGTTCTCAACAGCTTCATATTTATGTCTATATGCAGAAGGCCAACACCTTGGTTACTCCCCGAAATCTCATAATACCCATTATACCACCTCTCCAACTAGGGATTCAAAACAAGCCTAAAGAGCCATATACATGCCACCTGCTAACTCCGAACCCTGCCAACATGCAAGAATAAACTCCTTTTGTTGTGCTACATGTACTTATATACTACTGTATTATTTATTATATTATACTACATGTTATTATACAACACGTACTATTCCGGCAAATGTCTAACATCTGCTGATACCCTTCATGCACTCTTTTTCTTTGTTTTTTGTGTGCCATTTTCAACATTGTTCAGATTTGTATTAATTTGCCTCAGCCTGTGTACACAATTTGTTCAATTCTCAGTCTTTTTAAGAAGACAACTACCAAGTAACAAAACAAGGTATAAAGAATTAAGAAGCCACCAGCAAAAAACAAAGGGCAATCAAAAGAACAAAGATAAAGAAAGACCTTTCAAATGTACATTTCATGAAGTTCTTTACGGCAGTACTAAAAACCGAGCACACTGTATTCTGTAAGGTTGTGTCATGTCTGAGTTGACATGAGACATGTCTGTCTTTAGTTGGCAAACCCATGATGTAAGATTGCGAAATTGTGCCAAGCTTGTGCTCGGAATCCCTGAAGCTATACAATGTAGATCCTTTGTTGAAAAAGAGCATGCCTGCACACATTTTGTTCGTCTTTTGAAATTGGTGTAAAATTGGAAAAAATGGACTATGGGAGATGAGAGGGAACAGCTAATGCGTGGGTGATGTAACTGAGTGTTTCCTTTTTAGGGCTTCTTTTAGTGAATACTTTTCCCAGGTTTATACACTGCATAACATTCAAACTGTAATTATGTTACTAACTACAGCATACCTGCAGGTTTGAGGTATGTCGTATGTGTAGTTGTTTCTATAGGCAAGCCTAGCTCGAAGCAACGCTCACACACGTTTCCAGGTCTCAGCCACTCCAATTTACATAATGACCTCCCAGAATTCACCGGGACAGGGTTTCTGACTCTCTGATTTCACTTGTTTGCCTCACTCACTTCCTTGATTGTGCTACAGAAAAAAAGCTGTCAGTACCATTGTGCATGAATATTGTGAAAGAGATTGGAGGTGCATGCTTCCCTAAAGATGCTAATTGGGAGTTTTGCAGATGGTTTACCAATGAAAATCAGCAAACATTGTCTTTCTTCCCGAAAAAAAATGCCGGCAATCAAGGGCTGCTTACTGTGCAAAGTTCTCTCTTTCTACTCACTTAAAATTGAAATTGCCATTTTTTGCAATATGATTGAAAGAGAGGTCGAGGAAATGTGAAATGGCCGGCAAGGAAGGCGCGTTAAGTTCCATCACTCTGAGGCCTCTTCTCGTAAATAAAATGCTGATTGATGAGATGTTGCTAAATTGTTAGCCTGCAAAGCAGGAGATTATTATTTCAGTCTTGGATTCCACCATTCAATTCACTAAGAATTTACTGGTATCAATCAGTTGTTTACAAGTGTTTCCAAAGTTTTCTATGTTCAAAGTTATTAAAGTATAGGTTTACACAATTGATTATTTGGTATGTGACAGGATTGTAGACAGATATAACATTTCTGCAGTCTCTGATTTTTCTCCGAGTTGGACCCCGAACTCTTGATCCTACTAAATCTATTGTGTTCCCTACACACAACTCTTTACCCCCAATTAGCATGCTGTTTTAGTCAAAATCAGGACTGCTCTGAAACAGACTCACAACCAGTAGTATGGGAAAAATGTAAAGCATAACATTTTTTTGTTGTTGCTATAAACCTAATTTTGGTGATTTGTGGTAAAAGATCAAAACTGATATCTGTAGCAATGAAATGGCTAAACCGTGCCCTAGCATAATTTAGTAATTTCTTATTGTTTAATTAAAACCATATCTATGTAAATAAATAGTGATCAGGGCTATTTTTAAAGAAACTAAAAATAGGTAATCAGTGGGTATCTGCAGCATGAAACGAAAAAGGAAATTAGCATAAGCCAAAAATTGCAGTAAATTAAGGCATTCGAGATTTATTTTCTAAAATATAGTAAAACCATTTAAAGGTTGTATGCAACCATTGGTAAAACAGTGCTTTTACTGTTGCTGAACATGTGTGAAGGCCCATCTTATGAAGAGGTGGTTATTAATACTTTCTACACTACTCTATAAAATAAAGGTGACAGCACAAAAGAGAGAAATTCTCAAATAATCATAAAAATAGAATCCATCTCGTCTTTGCCCTCTATTTTTCCGAGCCAATCAAAATTCTCCCCCATCAAAAAGGGTGAATCTCAGTTTGAGGTAATGATTTTTCAGGATAAATGATATTGGTCTTCCTAGAATGGGTGATAATTGCGTACACCAATATGCGTCCACCACCAGACTGCTGTGCGTCTTGCCAGCTTATACCTGATTAGCTTCCAAGAATGATGTGAGCCTAAACTGATGCGCCAAAGTAGCCTTTAACAGTTAATGAGCACACTTTTTCTCCGATGTTAGGCCTATATCCAGATCCCAACACCATATGCCACAGCAATGATCATTTTTCCTTAAGTGAATACAGTTATGCCTTTCTACATCTAAGAAACACATAGACAAGGGCCAGAGCCAGTCTTTTCAAACTGAATTCAAAATTGATTGTAGATGAAGCAAATATCTCAGTAATCTGACCTACAAGAACGGAAACAACTGCTAAAACAACAATTCAACTTACGAGGGGTACGCACCAGGAGGCAAGTAGTACTGACATGCTTCGCATCCACCGATCCCCAACTGCACTGTTGCCTAGGAAGATATCTGAGGTTATGCAAGCAGAAAATGCCAGAAAAGCAGCTCTAAAATGCGACTACAAATCCCTGCAGCTTCACCCACCGTAGTGGAGCAATGTTTTTAGTAATAATTTATAAATACAAGAAATGTGATAATGGTAGTTTCATACATGTACACTTTGTGTTTTTAATTGAAATTCTTTTGTATTGCAATGGTTTTAATTAACTATGCAAATAAATCTTACTTACAAAGAGTTAGGTCTACCCAATTATTAAAGGCTTGTGGGAAGCCTTCTAGCAATACTTCAAAACAGGTAAAGACTTGGCTCTTACTACCACGGTAACAGCTTTATTGATGGCTCTTTAAAGTTGCTCAAAGCTGTGTAAGGACAAAGAGTAACTTGGTAGCCTTAGATGTCACTAACACCCATCTTTGATAACCTGGCGGCCGGAACTGAAACAGTCTTGTAACCTGGTATGGCGGTGGTCTTCCCGTCCCATGTTTCTTGTGTGCACTAGACGACATTTCTGATGATAAAGTCTAGAGCTTTAGGGTCCCTCATTAACCTCTCCCAGCTGCTAACATTTCATGAACAAATATTGATGGTATTTCTCATAAGTGGCAATGCTAGAGTCCGACTGAAGCACCATTAGATTAGAGAATTAGAGAACCTATCTACTATCCTTGGTCTTGTCCTCACTTTTATTTAGGCGTTGGCCAAATATCCCCAGTCTTCATTCAGAAGATTCTGCATTCTAACAACTAGATGACGGACTCTGCCTCTACCCTCTACCAAAGAAACCTGCAATGGTTCTGCTGTGTGTCGAGCCATTACTCTCCAGATCCTGGACTGTTCTTGAAACACGCCTGAATGCTGGAACCACAGATTCCCCCTATGCGGCTCTTTTCAGCACAGTGCCCGGTTCAGCCAACACTGCTCTGTGGACAATTCTTAACATACTTCCGTCAAATGCGTACAAAAGAGGTTTGAATGACCTGGTGATTTTATCTTCCTTTTTTGATTTACATTGCCTTTAAAAGTCATCAAGACTGACTCCTGTCGAAAAAAGCTGCAACGCTCAGTAAGGAGCTGGCTCAGAAAAGCACCTGCTGTGGAAGCAACTAGGCTTATGGAACTTTGCAAAATAGCACCTAACCAACAGCTTCACTAATGGTGTAAGAGACTAGTGGGTGTATAAAAGTCTGAAGAGAAGCAGCGTGGACCGCATCTCCATGTCTTCCGATTGATGCTTTTTCTAACTAAGCAGCGATAGGCCAGGCTCAAGTGTGGCAATTATCCATGATTCCATGTCCTTACAGCACCCTATCACTGAAACTTTCTGCAATGCTTGACAATTTACTGATTTAGTTCTATTTGGGGATTTTCAAAGCACTTCGTTCCATTTTGCAGCGGCATCTGCGCACACTGAGACAAGGCGCGTACAGGAAGGGAGAAATAATAACTGGTAGTATTAAAAGACAATCAGCCAGCAAGGATAGAATATGCCAACAGGCGTCCACGGGATATAAATATAGCCACATATAGGAATAACAAAGCTTTTAGAAGAACAAAAATACT
The DNA here is from genome assembly GCF_964263255.1 of Lissotriton vulgaris. Classification (NCBI taxonomy): domain Eukaryota; kingdom Metazoa; phylum Chordata; class Amphibia; order Caudata; family Salamandridae; genus Lissotriton; species Lissotriton vulgaris. The sequence goes on along the minus strand of NC_141697.1, from coordinate 137,617,008 downwards.
GAGGCGTCTAAGGCAGTAACCGAATGGCCAGCCTTGGCCATCCGACCTGGCAGGGCCAAGCTGGCTTCGACATTTCTGCTGTTGGTACGACTGGGTGAGTCAAATGCTTGGTGGAAGAGATGGGTCTTTAAACTCTTTCAAATCTGAGATAGTACTTGTAAGAGGTAGTGGTAGTACATTCAACAAGGAAGAGCCATGTACATGAAAGGATCCACTTCAAAATGTCTTTAGTCAAGTTGATCAAGTGGCCATTAGGCCTAAGGTATCTCAATGGTGAAGAGGAGACAAACAAGTTGGCAAGGTAATTTAGTGACTGATCATAGAGTGCCTTATGGACAAGCCAAAAGGTTTTTAAGGTTGACCATTCATTTGCATCGGTCTAATGGAGGGACTTCAGTGGTGGTGTATTATGATCATATGTTTCGAAGCCAAACAACAAGCGAGCTGCATAGTTCTGGGCTCTTTAAAGATACTAGAGGGTGTCATCTCAGCACTATGTGAAACTCTTTTAACAAAAAATCATGAATAAATAATAATGGTGAACAAGTCTTGCATGGAACTATTGTGAATCTGCTACTCTGAATTCAGTTATAAAGCAAGAGTTAGAAAGTATTCATTTAAAATTTTTTAATTGTGAAACATTGTTCTCGAAATGTTAGCTTTAAACTATTTTGTACTTTTTCAAGAAAAGAGCGTCAGGCACACAAATAATTCTAATCATGACTTTCATGATCCCTTCAAAGCTTCTGTGATTAGATTATTACTATTCTAACTCCAAATATTATGTGTTTGAAGTAAACCATTTATCCGCATATTCCATGCCCTCATTCCGACCTTTTTACAGTGAAAGTGGAATAGATCGAATGTAGTTCTGGGGAGGTGAGTGGATCTCTGGATCTGGCAGGAAACCTTGGACAAGGAATCTGTCTTTATAGAATGCCATTGCATTGGTGGACACGTTTACACTTTGACAGGCGGTGCAAAGAGTGTTGGACTAAACGGAGGGAGTTCAGGTTCCAGATGCTGAGAGGTGCTCCAATGCACTGGGGCATTGCACTGGGTGTTCCAATGCAAGGAGCAGAGAATGGGAAGATTATTTTGTTAAAGAACACTAAGGGGTATATTCACAAGAACGTGTGATAAGTAACACAACTTTCAACATCGCAGCATATCGTGGAAAAATAACCCGGTGTCAGCGTTGCATTCACAACACGGTGGTAGCATACGCTAGACACCAGATAACACGTCAAATGTCCGCGTGAAAATCAACGCCACGCCGCAAAAATGCGATACGCGAATGCTAAAAAACATGTGATGAGACCAACCAGCGGAACAAAAAGTAGCAAAAACCAGCAATAGGCCTGCAAATCCCACGCGTCTGGCGGAACTATGCACCATAAAAACCACAGAAACAACACATCAGAAACAAGCCAAAGCACGTAGCAATTTGGATACACCCTGACCCAGAGCAGAGGCCAACTCGAACCCCACAACCCCCACAGACCACCAGCAAGGAACAACAGTGTCGGGGAAGGCAGAGGAGAAGAGGGAGAGGAAGACGGAGTGTAGACAGCAGGAAAACAAGGCCAGCGTCACGGAGGTGACAGAACACTACCAGCAACTGACCCACAAGCAGACCATCTGGAATGCAGTCGGAGTGCCGAGGAGGCCAATCGAGGAGGCCAATAGGCGCCGGCATGACGTGACAACCTAAACAAAGCACATACCCACTACCAAAAGGAAGGCCGCAACGGCAACAGTAGGTGGCAGTCCAGTGCCATAGGAGGAGCTGGAGGAAACCCAGGTCACAGTCATCAGTGTGAAAACGGTGCAAGGAGTAGGGAGTACGGACACAGCTCGAGAGGACCAGACACAACATCAACAGGGAGTGCAACGAACAGGGACTGAGGGGACGGGGGAGATGGGCACAATGGCACGCATGCACAACAAGGTGTAGCACACTGCACACCCACAATTACCCATGATCATGTCCCAGATCCCGTCGGCACACTGCAGCACTCACACATAGCAAGGACAGCACACCCACATTGACGACAACGTGGTACAATGTGCATAGCCGACACTCCAGAACAAAGGACACAACTTGCTCCGTACATGCACATAAACATGCCTACTACATCTGACTGAGCCGGAAACTGTGAAATGGAAATGTATCCATACTACCTCACATCCGTCATGTATTCCAAATGAACACTGTCCTGCAGAAGAATCCAGCACCTCCCAAACAGTCACAATTACATTGCCATACAGTCTGCATGCAAACCAGCAAAATGCACCAACATACATGTCAACACAATGTCAACATGCATCTCCCCTTCACATTGCAGAGGGGCGCACAACACCTTCAGCAGAGCACAGAATACAACACATCTGCAATGCAGGAGAGGACCACCACACCATTGACACCAACGCCCTACAGCAGCCCATGGATATCCCATGCAACCCCTCACCATGACCCAGCCAGCCAAGCTACTCAGAGGAGAACACCAAGCCTGCAACAGACCACACAGCAGGAAGCACCCACAAGCACATCTGCTCACTACACTTCACCCACCCACAAATGGTACCCCAATTTAATGTGTCAGCATGCCAAAAGGAGGTGGCCCAACAGGTGTGGGTGGGGGCCGAACTCATTGAATGCGAACTAGAACACATACGTAGGTGTCTATCACCCTTCAGGGACCACCCACACCCCACTAAGGGGACCCACACTGCCATAGAGACACATGCAGATGCACATTCACAGAACAGAACCACGCCCAGGGGCGCTCAAATAGCAGTCACATACCCATGTTGGCTCTACGTATAATGGCCATTGCCACTCCCCTTATGAACTGAGTGGGTGACGACAAAGCTACATGTCCAAGCTCCAACTCGCTGCCTGCAATGACACGTCTGCATATGATGCACACAGCACAATGTAATGTCGTAGGGCCCAGGGCCCTCATGCATACAACAAGACCACAGGGACACACGCATATGTCATGCTGAACTGGCTACAGGCCATGTGCCCGGCCACTTGGAGAAGCGTGGCTCAATGGTTAGAGCGGCAGACCCTGATGCAGAGATCTGGCCTGGGACCAGGGTTAAATTCCCGCCATCTCCCCAGACCTGATAATTCTCGCCTCAGTGCCTAGTCTAAACTTGGCTCCCACTCTGTGACTCTGGGCAATAGCTTGCTTAATCTCCACAATGGCCCCTGCAGCGCTTGGATGCCTGGCTTCACCTTGGGGGTGCCCAGGAGTGGACATTTACTTAATTGGCAGGGTCACATGCACAGTGACGCCTGTGCTGGATGTGTGTGGGGTGAGTGTAAGCCATTCTGCACGGACTGTCTGGTTCTGGAAACCACTTGAACAGGGCCGGACTGGCCGTAGCGGGCATCGGGCAATCCCCCGGTGCGCCGCACAGGTGGGGGGGCCAGTTTGGGGCCCCTGGGGGCCGTATTTGTTACAGGGCCGTTATTTCAGCATAGCTGCAAAATCGTCCCTGTAACAAAATCGGCCGAAAACAGACCCTGGCAAAGAGCTCGGGGGGGGGGGGAGCCGAGCACTTTGCCAAGGCCGGTTTTGATTCCCAGTCCGGCCCTGCACTTGAACATTGGACACCAGTGCAACGGAAACCGAAAACACTTGCATAACAGAGTCTACTGCTGAGCAACATGGAGTGAGCCAGAGAAAGTCCAGAGGACAGCCAACATGCAAACAGAAGTGTCCGTGAGTTGCAGTGCACTGGGGTTGGGACACTAGAGATGAGCGCGCTCATGTGAAGAAAAAGTCTCAGATTGTGTCCCTTCAATATATTCCTGATGCAGATGCAGTGGGGTGTGTTAGACCTGCATTATCTTCCCCATCAATGTCTCAGGGCCCCCACACTGTTTGAGGTGGCATAGCTGCGCAACCACTCCACAGCACAAAACACAATCAGCAACGGACAATGGCCTGCGGAGTCACTGGCGTGCTGAGCAGGGTATCAGGCCGATGATGGCATCCTTGACAGGTCTCAGCCACTCCGTAAGTCTGTCAGGACCACCGTTTCGACTCTGGCAGATGGCGGTTAGGGGTGGTCCTTGCGGTGATGGCGTGAGCCTCCTGCGGTGATGCGAGGTCCGGGCCGCCTAGGACTCGCTTTGGTGTTTGCGCCCTGGTGGGATGCAGTTGGGTCCGGAGGCTGTGTACAGCGCAGGGCCACAGAGAAATGGTGTTGATGAACCCAAGGCCAACACTTCAGGGGCCATCCAATGTCTCAGAAGAAGGGTTCCCGGACCAGAAAAGCACAGAGTTAGTGGCCTGGATGCACTGCGGCCGGCACAGGCACCCAGCCACGGGACGGTGACTTGTGGTGCAGTCAGATGGGCCATGCGACCTGAGCGGGTCCTCATTAACATCCGAGGTGTATGTTGCGGAGGGTTGCGGGGGACAGTGGAAGGTGTCCTCTAGGGCATGATGGGGAAGGTTTGATTTCATCCAGCAACAGCAAATAGTGGGGTGGAACGCGACAGCCTCAGTGCCCGTACAAATTCGGTTATTTTGAGTTTATCGTGAGTTTATGGATACAGGCTTGTGTCCCACTGGTATTAATTCACATGTTTTGTACATTTTATATAACTGCATATTACATTGCCTACTTTCCGGCTGGATCAAAGGCTAAAATATAGCACCGATTGGGGCTATATTTATTTGATTTCTAATCATTTGTTACTCAGGGGCCACTGTCTCTCAAAATAAGTTAGCTCCCAAGGTCCCTGACCAATCTAATTTGGGTACCAGTGTACTTTATGCAAGTACAACTTCGGTATCAGCTACACGAGGATGAAAACTAGCCCCTAGTCCGTAGAATCAGACGCCACCAATGTACAACCAGTAAGTGTCCATGAATGTCGGGGAACAGACTTAGTGGCACTGGTGCTGAGAGGGGATGCAGTCTGCAATGATGCCTGTACACTGATATGAACTTCGCCATCGCTAAATCAAGACTCTTAGACCTACTGGACCGCAGTGTAGGCCGGAGGCAGCAGTCAGCACGGGCCATTCACCGAGTGTCGCTGACATAGGTTGGTGGCCCCACCGACCTGCGTAGTTCAGGTTCAGTGGTGCCACGTGTTCGGTCACCTCCGTGACTACGACCCGGCTTTCGTCCGGACTGAGCCGCATCTTCCTCTTACTCCTCTCTGTGTGACCACTGGTGAGGACTCTGCCATTCATGATTCACGACTAGGTGCTGGATGTGAGACCTACTGGTCCGCAGTGTAGTCCTGGTCCCTCATCCACGTGTCATCGGCTGGGGTTGAACAGGGTTTGTGGCACCACGTGTCACCGGCTGGCGTTGAACAGGATTTGTGTCACCACGTGTCGCTGGCTGGCATTGAACAGGATTAGTGGCACCACGTGTTGCAAGATGCCCATATGGAACAACAACTCACTGATCAGGGGAGGGGGTCTGGTGCTGTGGCCGCTGGCCAGTATTTGGGGTCCCTGCCATTCAGGACCCAGGACACAGTTTCACATATGGAACCTACTAGGCCGAAGAGGACGACAGTTTAGTATGTGAATGAGGAAGGAGTAAGGTGGGCCAGCGTCGGAGGACCATCAATGGTCTGAGAGGCTGGCAGGGTCGCGGGCCATGGGCTTGGAGCTTGCACAGGCACGTGGTGGGCCCTCCTTGACACTCGCCGGTGGTGGCACACGATCAGTGTGGCTTGGCTCTGCAAGGGCGGCCTGACGGGTTCCTGGTCCAGCGGCCCGGGGTACGGCAGGCACACAGGATCGCAGGCAACTCCGCTCACAAGGAAGGTATCGGCCTTGTGGTGGGAGGTGCTGCCCTGACAGAGATGTTGGGCTTTCCGGAAGAGGACCACGCCCAGGGCTACGGGCTTTTTATTCACACCCCTACGCTGGCCTGCCGTACGCCGGGCCATCCCAATCTGCTCACGCATACGGGGGGCATGACAGGCAAAATTTCTGCGAGGACCCCCACTGGCAGGGGTGACACGGTTGCGTTCACTGTCCACTATACTCCATACACCAGAGGTGTATGTCGCTGTGGATATGGACGTGTTCTGCATACTGTGGTCTGTCCAGCACATCGCCGCCACTCTTGGCATTGTGTACTTTCCCAATCATGGTTCTACTGCATCCTTCACACATGCCTGATTGCCACCTCTTCCCACATTCGGCTATTGTGTGGCTGAGGTGCCATGCCGTTGATGGCTCATGTTCACGGCTTGCCCAGGTTACCATTGTAAGTTGTTTTTGTCATGTCTGGTGGGTGGGCATGTTGTTGGGCATGTTGTTGTGCATGTTGGTTGTGACTTGGTGATATGTTCATTGCCAGAGTTGTGGATTGCATGGTTGTGGAGTTGAGGTGAGTGGGGGTGTTAATTTTAAACTTGCCAAGGGGCTGTGCATTTCCCTTGGTGATATCCTGGGAACGCTGGTTGTTGATGGACTTTGGTAGGATGAAGGGATCATGCACACTGGCTGTGTATTTGGAGGCGACATTGGTGAAGGTCCCACGGTGTTCTGATGTTGCCTGCACATTGATGTGTGAGGTGTGCTTCCTGTTGAGGTGATTGTGTGCTGTGCCAGCAGGGGGCACAGGTAGGACATGTGTGCTGTGGATTGCCCCCAACACGTGCATGCATCCAGCTATGAAGAATGGTCCTTGTTTGCTCTCCAGCCAATCCTGCGTATTGTGTTGGATGTATGGGGACTGGGGTGCTAGGGTGATAGTGATGTCCAGGACAGGTGTGGGGGACTTGGATGTGGCTGGCTGTGAGACTCCTCGGAACTCTGGCAGGTGTTGGTTGGGGTGTGCCAGGGTCCAACAGGTGCAGCACTGCCAGCAGCTTGCTGTGGGGTGGGATGTTGGTTGTCCGCTGTGTTGGTGCCGTAGGCCTGTGAGGCAATGATGGTCAGGATGCGTAGGGTGGCTGTCCCTTTCAGCCAGTAGTGGACAGTGACATTGTCAGATATTGGTCTGTGAGGCAGGTGCGTTTCCTGGGGAACCGCTGTCTTTGTATGCGCAGCCTCTGTGCTGGTAAAGGGGGGATTCCAGGTGGAGGTTGGGGTCCTGGGGTGGTGGTGGTGGGTGTTGTGACCCTCTTGGGTGTCCAGGCTGCATGATGAGTGGCTCCATGGCATCTATTGCCCTTCCGATGACGTCCTGGGCCTGGCTCCCTTTTGTGGTGCAGACTGCGTCCGACTTTACACCAGGTCAGAGCAGGTGTTAATTTCCTGCTGCTAACGTGCCTTATCGTGTGTTTTGTGTTCTTATCGCCAATCTGGCTGGTCGTTGAGAATGCTGAGGTGTTGTGTTGTCACAGATTTTTGCACGGGAATTCCTGCTCTGCATCTCATTAGTGATAGTTGCGGGGGTCCTCTCTGGTGAATTTCTTTGCAGCTGCTATTGTGGGTAAACTGGTGCTGTGGGGTGTTAAGACCAGCTTGTGAATGGGGAGGTACATTTATCACGACTTTGGCTGCAATAAAGTGCTGTTAATTCGGCGATACCTCCTTGAGAATATGCCCCTAAATATTTACTGTTTTCTATCTATTTGTTCTATTCAGTTTTATGAGAGTCTACCCTGGGAAAACATTGAATGCATGTATTTCCATTTATATTTCATGAAAGTAGCTGTGTAGCAATGGAATGCTGTAGATTCAAGTGAGGATTTGCATCTTTGAATAACACAATAAAATGTTACTTGTTTGCATAGGGAGGGACTTGACCACAATCAAATAACGTTCCAGTGCCAAGGCTGGGATTGGTATAGAGATCTGAGGCGCTAAAGTCTGCAGCTATGCCTCTACACAACATGTAGAAGGGAAAAAAGCGGCAACTGGTCCGCCATATCAGGATGTAGACCTATTATCAAGCATGTTATTTCTGACAATAGACACCCAAAGCGGTGATCTATCTTCAGAAATAACATAACTAATATCCCCCATGTGCCTGGAGCTTTCTTGCAGAGCGTCAAGGATATTTGAGGACCACAATGGTACACACAGTGGTTCCAAACAGAAAGGATGCCATTTATAATGGTGTTGATTTTGCCATGTGTAATTTTCCAATCGCAGAAATGCTAGTGCCTTACCATCAGGAACTCTATCTACCCTGCACTTTAAATGAGGACGGTTGGAAAAACTAAAAGAAAGCTTCCCGTATATTGTTCTGGTTCTCTATGTTCCAGCATCATCCCTTGGTGTTTGTTTTACAACTGTTGCAAATGCATCCTTTACAGATTCTGCAATCTTAAACCAAGGTCACTAGAACATTGAGCCCCAGGCATCAAACTTTCTTGGTGGAGAGAGAGAAAAGTTCACTGAGCGCTACAAATACAGAACCAATTGAGGGAAGCCACCCAGTGCCCTTTTGACATGATTCTGAACTAAATTGACCTCACAGAACCCTCAGCTGATGCTTGTGAGTCATCCAGTTGGTGATGTTTTTGTTCATAAAAGAAGCAAGGTCCAAGGTAACTTCTATTCCTGGATCTATCCCACCTTCTTCATCAGATTGCACAGTACACATGTATGAGTCAGATATTTGTTAGTATTGTACCATAGAAAAGCTATTTTTCTCATAATTTGTACTTTTTCAAAAGAGCAGTATTTACCTCCATATCTGCTCTCACAGACTTGCATTGGAACACATTGTTTGTACTTAATCTATCCATACTAATATAATAGAGAGCCCAAACCTTTGAGGCGGGTAATCTCAGGAACCACAGCACCAATCACAACACCCAATACAGCGTTGGAAAGGGCAGTTGCAGCAGAAGGACATAGGCTATGCAGACGCCCACCATATACATTTAAAAGGTAAACGAACCGTGCCAGCAAATTAGTCCCTTGTGGGCGTGTCTGCGTTGTGCTGTGGGCGTGTGCTGGGGGCATGACAAACGCTGGGGGCGTGTGGTATGTTCCGCCCTTCATGCCATGTCTCATATTGTGTGCTAATCCCACCCTGCTCCCTTTAAATACCCCTGCACTCCATAATAATAACCCACCCGTACTCCTTAAAATACCCCAATACCCTTAAACACGAACCCATCTTAACCCTATAAATATACCCTGTACACCAAAACCCAAAACTTTCCCTAAACCCTAAAAAAATACCCCAGTACCCAAAAACCCAAACCTAGCCCTGAACCCTATAAATACCCCTGTAGCTCAAAACTCAAACCTACCCCTGAACCCTAAAAATACTCCTGTACCCCAAAACCCAAACCTAGCCCTGAACCCTAAAAATGCCACTGTACCCCAAAACCCAAACCTACCCCTGAACCCTAAAATACCCCTGTACCCCAAAACCCAAACCTAGCCCTGAACCCTTAAAATACCCCTGTGCCCCAAAACCCAAACCTACCCCTGAACCCTAAAAATGCCCCTGTACCCCAAAACCCAGCCCTGAACCCTACAAATAACCCTGTACCCCAAAACCCAAACCTACCCCTGAACCCTAAAATAACCCTGTACCCCAAAACCCAAACATAGCCCTGAACCCTAAAACTACCCCTGCACCCCAAAACCCAAATCTAACACTGGACCCTTAAAATACCCCTGTATCTCAAAATCCAAATCTACCACTGAACCCTAAAAATACCCCTATACCCCAAAACCCAAACCTAGCCCTGAACCCTAAAAATACCCCTGTACCCCAAAACCCATACCTATCCCTAAACCCTAAAACTACCCCTGTACCCCATAACCCAAAACTATATCTGAACCCTTAAAATACCCAAACACCCCAAAACATATACCTCAGTACCCCAAAACATATACCCCTATACCCATACTTACCATATCCAAACATTTAAAAAAACATGCTTTTATCATTCATGCATTTATAACAAATTTTGTTGTTAATGTATGCGTTCTAAAAGCATATAAAATGCAATGCCATGCGTTATAATGGCATTGCGGAGTCATGGTACTTTTGTAGTGAAAGTATGCAGAGTGATGGTATGTGGAAAGAAAGTTGCAGAATAATGGGTGTTTACCCTCCCCCGGTAAGTACATTGGTGGCACGGCGGCCCACATCTGCAGCAACATACTCATATTTTTTCACCACCCATTTGAAAAATGCACAGGTCTCTCTTATTGATGGCCAGCACCGACATACACTTTTAGACACACCTCCCGCCACAAGTTCTAGAATTGGGAACTTTAGAGCTTGGGAGCTACGTTCGAATCTCGGCATCAGCTCAACATCCTGTGATTCCAGGCAAATTGCTTTGTCTCCCCGTGCCTACCACAAATGAATGTGTTCTTCTGTAATGTAAATTGTGCTCATGCCATGTTGTCGAGTTCGCGCTATATAATATTGCAAGGAAAAATAAAGTAGGGAAACTCGAGTTCACACACTACTGAAAGCGCACTCTTAAGTGCATCAGCAGTGCACTGTGAATCGGAGCGTTTCACAGGCCTGTCACAGATAAGAAATGCCATCAAAACGAAATCCTACAAAACAATATACTACTGGCCGGCAGCAATTCATACCTGGACAAAGTCGGGACGGGCTGCTAGTACTAATATAATAAAGAGAGAGTCCAAACCTTTGAGGCGGGTAATCTCAGGAACCACAGCACCAATCACAACACCCAATACAGCGTTGGAAAGGGCAGTTGCAGCAGAAGGACATAGGCTATGCAGACGCCCACCATATACATTTAAAAGGTAAAAAAACCATGCCAGCAAAGTAGTCCATTGTGGGCGTGTCTGCGTTGTGCTGTGGGCGTGTGCTGGGGCATGACAAACGCTGTGGGCGTGTGGTACGTTCCACCCTTCATGCCATGTCTCATATCTTGTGCTAATCCCACCCTGCTCCCTTTAAATACCCCTGCACCCTATAATCATAGCCCACCCTTACTCCTTAAAAAACCCCAACACCCTTAAACAATAACCCATCTTAACCCTATAAATATACCCTGTACCCCAAAACCCAAACCTATCCCTAAACCCCAAAAATACCCCTGTACCCCAAAACCCAAACCTAGCCCTGAACCCTATAAATACCCCTGTACCCCAAAACCCAAACCTAGCCCTGAACCCTAAAAAATACCACTGTACCCCAAAACCAAAACCTACCCCTGAACCGTAAGATACCCCTGTATCCCAAAACCCAAACCTAGCCCTGAACCCTTAAAATACCCCTGTACCCCAAAACCAAACCTACCCCTGAACCCTAAAAATACCCCTGTACCCGAAACCCAAACCTAGCCCTGAACCCTAAAAAATAACCCTGTACCCCAAAACCCAAACCTACCCCTGAACCCTAAAATACCCCTGTAACCCAAAACCCAAACCTAGCCCTGAACCCTAAAAATACCCCTGTACCCCAAAACCCAAACCTAGCCCTGAACCCTTAATATACCCCTGTACCCCAAAACCCAAACCTACCCCTGATCCCTAAACATACCCCTGTACCCCAAAACCCAAACCTAGCCCTGAACACTAAAAATATCCCTGTACCCCAAAACCCATACCTAAACCCTAAAACTACCCCTGTACCCCATAACCCAAAACTATATCTGAACCCTTAAAATACCGAAACACCCCAAAACATATACCTCAGTACCCCAAAACATATACCCCTATACCCATACTTACCTTGTCCAAACATTTAAAAAAAACAGGCTTTTACCATTCATGCATTTACAACAAATTTCGTTGTAAATGTATGCGTGGTAAAAGCATATAAAATGTATTGCCATGCGTTATAATGGCATTGCGGAGTCATGGTACTTTTGTAGTGAAAGTATGCAGAGTGATGGTATGCGAAAAGAAAGTTGCTGAATAATGGGTGTTTACCCTCCCCCGGTAAGCACATTGGTGGCACGGCGTCCCACATCTCCAGCAACATACTCATATTTTTTCACCACCCATTTGAAAAATCCACAGGTCTCTCTCATTGATGGCCAGCACTGACATACACTTTTAGACACACCTCCCACCACAAGTTCTAGAATTGCGAAGTTTAGAGCTGGGGAGCTCCGTTCGAATCTCGTCATCAGCTCAACATCCTGTGATTCCAGGCAAATCGCTTTGTCTCCCCGTGCCTACCACAAATGAATGTGTTCTTCTGTTAAGTAAATTGTGCTCATGCCATACTGTCGAGTTCGCGCTATATAATATTGCAAGGAAAAATAAAGTAGGGAAACTCGAGTTCACACACTACTGAACGCGCACTCTTAAGTGCATCAGCAGTGCACTGTGAATCGGAGCGTTTCACAGGTCTGTCACAGATAAGAAATGCTATCAAAACGAAATCCTACAAAACAATATACTACTGGCCGGCAGCAATCCATACCCGGACAACGTCGGGACAGGCTGCTAGTAGGTAATAAATGTAATTATTATTATGAATTCAATTTCAACCTTACATTTATATTATTTATGTGGATTCTTGACGTGTTTTATCCATGTACCCCTAAGTGCTTTCTGAGGTGACCTCTGACTTCTCACTATAGTGGGGACACAGATGCATAGAGTAATCCTTATGAGATACCCTCCCATCAACCCATAGCAGTTGTTCGGAAAGTTTTTCATTCGGAGGTCACATAGCCAAGGAGTTTTTTTTCCTTTGAGTTTTATATAGTGCAAACTCGACCCGATTAAGTGATATGCCCAGAATCACAGGATGTTGAGCGTCCCTGCTGAAACTCGAACCCAGTTCCTCAGCTTCGAGGTCGACCGCTCTAGCCATAAGGCTAAATCCTCTCCCCAAGTCCGTTCTAGAGGATCTATTTAGGGGAGGACCATTTGGTCTATACTGTCCCTTTTGAGGGGGGGGGGAGCAAAACTTACTGCTGCTCCCTGTCTACAATGGACTGAGTTGTAGCCCGGAGTAATTACCGTGGCTGAGATTAATTTTAAGCACTCCATCCTTCACGTTTTATAGTGTTGTGAGAATTTAGGCATTGTATGTACATGTCTTTGGCCAACTCTCCACTCCATTTCCTACATAAAGCTCAAATTATAGCACAATGCTTTCCTACATTAGTCAGTTCTTTGCTGTTCCAGACAGGCTTTGGTATTTAACGTGAAAAATAATCTAGCTCCTTTCTTTATTTTCGGCATGTTCCGTAGCATTCTATGTGGTTCCTATGTATTCCACTTCCTTTCTCTCCAGGATATTTAGCAACAAAGCATGTATTGTTCCCCAATTCTTGCATTGCTCTATGTTGTGGTGTTAGTTCCTCCACTATGGCAGAGGAGCATGGCACCCATTCCAGCGGCAGCAGCAGCTGCAAAACTTGAAATAAAAAACGATTATAAACCATGTTTATTATCGTTTATTTTTCTCAATGCTGTGGAGTCTTTGGGGTGGGGCTAGGGGAATGACAAGCACAGGGGGAATGGGACTGCACTGTTGTCAGTGTGCATGATGGTTTGGTGGGCATGCTCGTGATGGCCCCCAGCCATCATGCGTCACGGTTGGCGTGTGCGCAGGATGGCCGGGGGGAGTCCGAATCCCGCCCACTAACTAAAATGCCCGCACAGTCCAAAAATTTGCGCTGCATGCAAGGGGTTAAAGTATTTGTTTAGCATTTCTTTTATTCCAAATCAAGACAAACCAATCTTGCCACAACAGAATAAGGCGGTGCATGTCCTGCCTTCTCTCTCCCCTAGCCTAGGGTGCTCGGGAGCGAGCAGCAGCGCGGCTGTGTGCCATCTGTTTTTATTTATCATTGGCGGCGCGCAGTGTGCCAGATGGTGGTCAGGCTGCATTCCAGTCTCAGGTTACTTGTCCTGTCACTGGACAGGTTATTCAAGTTCTGGCATCGCCCACAAGAGAGAGGGGTCACAAGTTTCCTTGCCCTTTTCTGCTTCATTAACAATTAGAGCATTGCAAAACAGCCTCAGGAGCAAAAACTACTGGTGTAATTAACACACAAACACTAACAACAGCCTGTTGACAGCACTATATTTTGAAATATCTCTAACGCATTTGATGAAGAAGCGGATGAACAGCAGAGTATTGCACTGTCTGCTTCACTGATACATAGCCGTAAGCCATGAAAGAATGTCTTTCTCATACCTAGCGTCATGGGTGTGGCGTCATTGTATTACAACTACTGATGACCAACCATTGATGACAACATCTCAGAATGAGCCTCTACCAACTCATGTCTGCACAAATGTGGCCAACTTTGAGACCCAAACCAACAAAAAAACATTGTTGGACCATCTTGCCTTCTGCCCTAACCTTGCACTGCACTCCCTCAGCTCAGCCTTCCCCGCTCCCCAATCTCACTTGATGGAAACTATGTTTCCTGATCATTAGCCTCACTTCAGCCTTACCCTTCCTCCATCACAGAACGTTTTCTTTTGTTCATATTCACTTCGTTGCCCATTCACCTTCAGAATGTAGTAATCAATTTTGGCTGTTTTCTTGTGCTGATAAAGGACACAAACATCACAAAAGGGATGCAAATGAATGCTTTGGACCAAAGCAATAACTGAAATGAACACAGTATAATGAAAGAGTGGCACTGTTATACTTTAACGAGTAATTCAGTGGTTTTAGGTACCTTCTTGTACAGCAAATGTATGTAAATTGGAAAAATACGTGTGTGTGGTGTGACAACTTACCATGAGTATCCAAGGGTCTAAAAACCAGAAATAATGTTCTGAGCACCATAAACTCTGAAAACAATTCTTATTATATTCGCCACTGTAATGAAAAGTCCTATTCAAATAAGAAGTCTTACTGATTCCCATCACTCACCAATTGGTGACATGCTTCATCATCTGGGTCTCCTCTTCCAGTCAACCTGGTGACACTAAGGGGTACCATCCCATCATAAGGACCAGGGAGCCCGAGGATGTTTTAGTTCTAATAGTCAAGAGATAGAGCTATACTCCTGTCTAGATTACCAGAAGAGAGCAATTGACTTGTGTGGGAAATAAATGCAGTGCATAACAACAAAAACGTGATATGTGAATTTAAAATTGAACTATAAGGAACCTTATATTTATTGTTGTCCCTCACAGTCCAAACTAAAAACAGTGCAAACGACAGTTTGTAACAAATAACTGTCTGATGTATGAAAAAACGTCAATATGTTTCAGCACATCAGGACCACATTCTGTCCAGTGCCTTCTTCAGGACCAACTAAAGTATTGCTACTGCAGTTCAATTTTAAATTCACATATCACTTTTTTGTTGTTATGCACGGCATTTATTTCCCACACAAGTCAATTGCTCTCTTCTGTTAATCTAGACAGGGGTATAGCTCTCTCTCCTGACTATTAGAACTAAAACATCCTCGGGCTCCCCGATCCTTATGATGGGGTGGTAGCCCTTAGTGTCACCAGGTTGACTGCAAGAGGAGACCCAGATAATGAAGCATGTCACCAACTGGTGAGTGATGGGAATCCGTCTTTTTAGGTAAGACTTCTTTTTTGAATAGGACTTTTCATTACAGTGGCGAATATATTAAGAATTGTTTTCAGAGTTTATGGTGCTCAGAACATTATTACTGTTTTTTAGACCCTTGGATACTCATGGTATATAAGCATCATGTAGTGGGGTAAGGTATCCAGGCAGGTCTCTAAAGATTGCCTCAGACCCTATCCAAAATTGTGTATTTTTCATTTGTGGAGTGACAACACCAAGGCCTGATTTGTCAGCATTCATTTTCTAAACGCTTTTTGTGTGTTTTTGTACTGACTGGTATGTGGTTTTTGTACAGGGCAGCTTTCACCATTTCCTTGGTCACATCTAGTTATTAGGTGTTTTGTCATGCAGATTGTTGTATGTTGGTCCTGCTTAATGGACTAGTAAAGCCTCTGTGGGGAGGTGGGCTCAAGCAGTCTTCCTGTCATAGTGCCTTGTGTGTTTGTATGTATTAGTTTATTCCGTGCTTTAACGTGTGTCTCTCCCTGTGCACCTGTTACCAGTCTCCCCATTCTAGTGTGCTTATCTAGTTCTCCCTGCCCAGAGTTAAGTCTGTTCCTTGTTTCAATGTGAATGTTTTGCACATTCCTGACCAGTAGTCCTTCAGTGGTCTCCCATTTAACTCAGATCTTCCTGATTTCACAGTGGGGGTCTTTTTTAATCAGGATTTTCAGTTGTATATAATGTCGTCTTCGTTTGTATAAAGGTAACAAAAATGCTTAACACTTTTTATAATAACTTTTCAACATAATGCACAGCAGCCACAATGCTCTACAACATAGCCAAAAGTTCTGGCTAAACACATAAGGTCCCAAAGGCGAGACCTACTGGCTATGCCAATGCTTGTTTTGTTTTATTTTGGTTTTTGTTTTCTCCCCACCCTGCCCCACCCCACCCGCCACTTTGCCCTGACACCAAACGCAACTGTGTTGTAGTGATGTCAAACTTTCTCAGAGGGAAGGTGCTATTCATCACACCCAATAAAATCCACTTCTCAGTGTTTCAGAATTTTTCAGGTGTGATAAATAGCACCTATTTCGAGTTTTGGGAGTAACATGGATTTTGGCGTGGTGAGCAACAAATCCTGTATTTACTTCCCCGTTAAATTGCAGAAGTTTGACCTCCCAAATTCAAAGAAGGTTGCGGACTTTATCGCACACGTTAAATATTACGCACAGTAAGGTTCCTATGACAGTGGGCTATCACAGGGGTAGGAAAATTCCAGTCCACTCATAATCAGAGCTTTAGATCATGAATATTAAAATACAATCTCAGACATGGTAGAGATGATCTACAACAACTGACTGAAAATAATTAACAAAATAGGGAAAAATCCTGAACGTTGTGACGGCCTGTAAGTGCAATTTTGCTTTATCTCTCTTTGTTTCTGAAGTCAGAGTTGGCAGCCATCTTATAAAGGTGCGCCTTCTATCAATCAATCAATCAATCAATCAGAATACTTGTAGAGTGCGCTACTTACCCGTGAGGGTCTCAAGGCGCTGAGGGGGGAGGAAGGTGCTGCTACTGCTCGAAGAGCCTTCTGCATGCGTGATATGTAATGTTCAGTAAAGTGCCTAGTGAGCTATTTTATCAAACATGTTTTATGCTAAATGTAACAAAGCCTGCATTAGAGAGGTAAGCATTATCAACATCCGTCAACTATATTATGTCTTCTAATAAAATATTAACCATTGCGAGCTGTCTCTTTGTGCAAGTTACTCTGCTCAGTGAAGGCTGCAGGTGCACTTATGGTCTTTTGCTCGCACTCACGTCATCAGAATTGAGCAAACGTCAATCCTCTTTGGAAAGAAAGGCCTTTCGATCGATTTCACCTCACATCAGTGATGCAGTTCTTGCTAAACCACCAGCTCCTTCCAGGGGGCCCGAGCTGCTGTCGGTGCAAGGATTTTCAGGGCACCAAACAAAATGACATTTTTCATTTCAGCACTAACTTCCCATCGACAACAAAGCGCCTTTTTTAATTCAATTTCCAGTAATCTATTGGCACCACAGAGCTGGCGACAAGGAATGACTTCCCAGATCCCATTCAAGTGACTGGGGCCTGAGCTCCCAAGAGCAGAGGCTCTTAACCTTTTGACTTCTGTGGAACCTCATTTAATCATTACTGGAACTTGGGGACCCCCACCGAATCATTATTGCAATCCAGGGAACCCCAGCCTAAGAATTTTCCTCAGCCTAAACATTTTCGAGGATTTGACCTGCAAAACCAAACACAAAAATGCAGAAAAAGAGTCATCAAACAAATACACAAATATTTTATTTAAGTCACAAATCTTAGTAAAAATAAACATATTTATAAGAGGATTGGAACTTTTCTAAATTCAATTGAGGCCACTTATCGTCTGTACTACATGCTGCTTGATGCACTTTCACTCCTCCCACAAATCAATCTGAAGATACACCACCTGCAGTTTCAAATTCCTTCCCATTTAAAGCAAAGTCAGTGAAGAGGAGGGGGGTCAGGGTGTTTGGAAGTGGAACAAAGCCGGAGGCCGCCAAATCCCTGCCAGGGGCCGCCACGCAAATATGTATCCATCCTCAGAGAATTATTATATTAAGGATATATATTGGTGTGGTGGCCCCTGGGGTTTGGAGGCTCTGTGCAGGTGCACAGCTTGCACATGCCTAAGGCCGCCCCTGCTTATAGTGTTTAAAATATATGTCTTCACCCCAAGTGCTAGCATGTGCTTAGAATTAATATTCATTTTTGATTTCATCACTTTGATTCCTTTCATACAATATTACACGATGTTGTTGATATTTGCAAATTGCAAGTCTGCATCGGAATGTGAAGGTGGGTATTACAGGCCACCTCAAACATCGATTTGAAATGGGCCTCTATTTATCTATAGAGTATTTCATGTCAGAAATGCACTCAGATACTTTCAGTTTCTCCATGATGGCATGATAACACCCTTCAGGCAACAAGTGGAGCTACCTACATACTTCTCACAATCTGAAATGTCCCCATCTATAAAATATTTAGTCTGTTAGCTAAGGCAGTCTACAATGCTGTATGGTATCTCTGTTTTGTAAGTGTAACCATCTTGAGCCCATTGACAAAAAACTTGCCCACTGTAGTTGTGTCACATTAAAAAGTCCAGTCTATTGGTTAATTTTTACCTGGCCTTAAACTTCAGCTCAATACATTTCAGTCTCTGGCAAACATCTCGCTATAGGGGAAGCATTGAAGAGCTAATAGTGTGTATTGAGAAGAAACAACCTGCATGTGGGGGCTTGAAGAAAACCTTGGGTGCCTGCCACCTGATTCTTTTATGATAAAAGTCCTGCTAGCAGATGTGATTAAAATGAATGATGTCTGCATGAGTTAATGAGGAAATATGCAGTGCAGCCTCTGCTACCTTCTGGGAATTGTAAAACAAAAAATCCCTTTATAATTCACACCGAAATCCTCTGGCAATGCTCCAACAGAAGTTCAGGTTCTAGTAACAGACCTCCAGTGCTGTAGAAAAGGGGATCCTCCCTCGGGACAAGCATGCTCTAGGATGGTGGAGCTAGAGTTGCTGCCCTGCCACAACAGCTGGAGACGTAGAGGAGGAGGTGACTTGTTGTTCTGCAGCATCCCGTAGACGACCTCTGCCCTTTCCCCTGTAAGACCTATACAAGGGATTTGCCTGATGCAGCTATGGTTGTTGCCTGGCACGAAAGGACGAGTTTCTTCCAAAGCCACACAACTTGCATAAACTGCCCAAGGCTCCTGGGTCGAGATTGATGGCCCAAAGACCTCGCTGTCGCTTTGCTGTCCTTAAAGAACTGCAGCGCCAAATCCACTTTAACCCTAAATAGGAGAGATCCACCAAAGGGCAAATCCAGCAATGTAGCCTAGACATCAGGCGAGAATCCAGAATCACGCAACCATGCATGCCTCCCTGTAGCTGCAGATGATCCCATTGCCCTGGCTACAGAGTCGGAAGTGTCCAGACCAAATTGGATCACTTGGCGCGCAGCAGCTTGGGCATCTGAGAAAACCTCAGAGAAATGCCATTGTACCTCCTCCGGCCACATTGGAACAACCACCCTCGCTGAAAACATGAGGGCAGAGATGTAGAGACCCAAAAGACATGTGGCATGTGTGGGCTTAGTTCCACATTCCCCCGCGAGAACACCTTCGTTGATTGCTCCATGTGCTTTGACTCCCTATTCGCAGGCGTAGATGGGAAGGAACCCACAGACAGTCTTGAGAGGACCACCAAGTTTCTGGCCAAGGATGGGTGGACAGAAATGCAGGATCCCCCTGAGCCACCTTGTACCACCTTCCCGGAAACTGCTGGAGTGGACATTTGGCTTCTGCCAGACATCCAGAATGGGCTCTGTCAATGCCGCATTGAAGGGAAGCAAAGGTTCTAAAGCAGAGGAAAGGGAATGGAGCACCTCCATAAGAATATCAGATCTTTCCTCCGCTGTAGGAAAAGGCAACTCCAAGAGGTCTGCAGCCTTTCTGATAACAGCGTGATATGTGGTCAACTCCTGCATTGGCAGACACTTTGGTGATGAAAGCTCCCCCTTAAGACAGGTATCCAGGCCACTAGCCTCCTGAAATCTGTTAATATCTGGTTCAGGATCTACAATCTCTCCTTCCTCAGCCCCTCCATGTTCCTCCTGGTACTATTCTTCCTCATACAGCCTTGGAGCCTCTCTCCGAGATCTCATCCTCTGAACCGGCGTCGGTAGCGCCGGATGGGGCACAGGTGACTTTGGGATCATTGTCGAAGGGAGATCCAGGGGAACAGGAGTCGAAGGAGGTTGAGCTGGCGCTAGTTCAGAACCAGATGGCGCAGGGAATGAACCATCTAGAGGAGCTTGTTCCTCCAAAGACTGCAACAGCGTCAAAAGTCTCGGCATCGTAAGAGGACAACTCCCTGGAACCATAGGCATGAAAGCAATGAGATGTGCCTGGGGAAAATGAGGTGGCAAACCTCCTAGGGAATATGCCAACAGACCAATAGGGCCAACATGCACACCAGTAGGCTTTGCAGCTCTGGCAAACAAGACAAACATCGCATTTAAAAAATGCAACAGATCCGATCCAGGAGCCGGGAAAGCGAATCCAGTACAACAGGCTCTGGAGCCATTTGAAGAGGCACCAAATTTGGCTGTGGTTGTGGTGCCGGACACCCCCAAGCCAGAGGTGGAGTGGTTGACTTCGGCAACAGTGGAGGTGTTGCATCTCTTGGAGCCGGTGGAGTCACTGCTGTTGGAGATGGGGCCGGAGTTATCCCCGGTGACAGAGTAACATAGATCTCATCCCTGCGATGATAACTGGGACTCGGGACACCGACTTCGGAGTTGCATCCTTCGAAGAGCGACGCCAAGAACCATAGTACCGCTTCTTCTTGTGTTTCTTAGAAGACCTCAAAGTGTGTGGAGTCGGCGACTTCAATCGGGTACCTGACCTCCTGCAACCTCCCTTCTGCTGTTTCACCTTGGCCATGAATAATTTGGCCTCCCTCTTCTTCAGCGCCTTTGGATTCCTGCGGTTGCTCGAAGTGCATGTTCCTACGTCACGGTCCGACGAGAGATACCATAAACAATCTTCATGGGGGTCAGTGATGGACATCTGACTCCCACATTCTCTGCATGGCTTGAAACCCTACTTCCTAGGAGTAGTCATCTTCAAAGGCCACAAAGTTGCGACAACAGCAACAAAGAAACTCCCAGAAATGGAGAGCCTGGGAAAAAGCTGTTATGTGTCAACAGCACGGAAAAAAGAAAACTGACGTCAGCATGCCAACGAGGTTTTACGGCTCTAATGATGTCACACTGAGTTGCATGCAGAGCCGTTCCACTGTGATGTCGATGTGGGAGAGCTGAGGGGAAAAGTTTCAGTGGAATGCTGCAGAATGGGGTAATTCAAAAGGTGAGGAATCCACAGGCAGATGTATCCATCAGAAATGTTTTGTTATTCTACGTATATTTGTATGGTGTGCAATCCTCCATTGTTAGGTACTCATGGCACCACATGAATTTGGTATATACTTGCTTGGCTTTCGAGGACTCCATCTCAAACCAGTGTCTTGTGTCGTTTGAGAGTTGGAGGAAATAGGACATAGTGTGTGAATGACTCATGTTTCCTTATTTTTAATTAGATGTGTTCAATGATTGTTAGGTGTGTCCAGAGGTCTAGCCGAGGTGCTTGTGTACTACTTGTATTAATTGGCTTGGCGTATTTCCCAGCAAGTTGCTATGTTTTCTGACTTACCTGGAGGTTCTGAGGGCTGCTGTGGAGCCCAGCTGTCCAGCGCCAGGTTTACTTGGGCTATGTTGAGTCGAAGTTGTGTTAAGATGTATGCTGTTGTATTATTGTATTTGATAATGATATGGGTGGATGCTGTAGAGGGCACACTGACATCAAGTTATGTGATGTATTTTCACTATATTGGATGTGTGTGAGATGTTCTGTCTAATGTAGTATTAGGATTATGCGTGTGTTTTTATTTAGTGATGAGTGCTGTTTCAAGCACTGTGGCACCAATCTGTATGGCATGTCTGTGTTGTGTTGCTTATTTGCATAAAGTGATGTCTTGGATGTATGCAAGTAGTTTTAGAGCAGAGGGCCTGGTTCTGACTTTATCAATAAAGGGCCTCTGGCACAAGGATAAGGATATAAAGGTGTGATGCCGTCACTCCATTTTGGATACTGACCAGAGGCAGCAGGACAGCAAGGCTACTGCCCGCTGGATCCCAGCATGACCAGTTATCCTAGCGGTCTGCCTGTCCATACATGAGACAGCCGAAGGGCTTGAAATGGCTCAATTAAAAACTTTAGTTGCCTCGATCTTCCATTGCGTCTGTCTATCACAGCCATCAACTTTAAGACCTTGATTGTTACCCATAGAGGAGCCTAGAACATCATGGTGGGCAGGGTGCTGTATACAACCAAACTGTCTTACCTCTTATAATCTACTTGAGATTGGGAGTTGGGTGATCATTCAACACTACTAATTTGTCTGCAGTAGTTAATATGTTTACTGGTGAATCAGATTAGGATTACATATGGGCAAACATCCACATGTATTCTTTGGATTAACATTTATTGAGACACAGTCAACATTATCTGCTCTTCATGTTCACTGAGACACAACCATAACTAGTCCCGATGAATGCACCTGACCAGTTAGGGGCAAGTTTATGAGTGCAGGAACATGTTAACTGGAAAGCCAGACAGAGTCTACCATATGACTTACTTGTCTTTCATCATTTTGCAGGGAGTTGTGAGTAAAGTAATTTGAGTCTACTTTATCACTCTCTTGTATTTCAACATTTTGGAGGGAATCATGAATAAAGTAATTTTCCATACGCTTCGATATTTTACAATTGGTCTGTGTATATAATTTTAAGAAGGCAAAGCAACCTCGCTTCTCCTTGCTTGGCTCATGGATCCAACATACCAAGGAACAACTTGAGGGTGTGGGAGAACACTTTGACTGCGATCCCCAACACAGGAGAATAGACAGACTATCAATACACTACTGGACTGCGACACACATGCCACGTGTTGCTTCTATGTGCCAGATTAGGGAACCCCTTGAGAAAGCATGCCAGACTATGTGGATGAGGTTTCTACCACCTGTGTGAGGACACAATACAGAACATGTAGGTTCTATCAAATCATATAGGGATAACAAAGTAAGGTGATTTAAACTTTCCAAACAGAAAAGAGTTATTGGCCAACTGAGCCAAAAAACATGGATGGGTTTTCTGTATCACAGGTCTAGCTCCTGGAGAAACCCAGTACCTCACACAGAACACTTCTGTTTGTGTAGGAACATCTCAAACGTGAGATGTTCTAAATAGAACAAAGAGTAAAGTGCATGATGCCAGTAGGATGCAGATCACAGAAACCAGGATGGGATGTAGAGGGCAGGCGGTATGATGCAACTGGTACCCAAAGCAGGTGTTTTGTGGACACTTACGAACAAAGCAAATGAGAGATAAAGGGTTTTTGCAGAAACACAGGAGTCGTTGACCCAGTGCAGATGCTGGGCTAAGAGTCCAGTATTCCTGGCACCAATGTAAAGAATTTAGGACCTTATGACCAACCTAGTATGCAAGAACACAGTCCTTACATTGGTTATCAAACTTTATCTGCGAAAAACTAGAATTTAATGAACGTTCAGAAAAACACAGCTACTCATCCTTGTACACATGGTAAACCTAGTCTGAGTGACATTTTAAAACTCCGATTAAGAGCAAATGAGTCTCATAACAACACTTTTTCTATTTTCAAACGTATTCAAATATGATAACTAGTGGTCTTAATAGCCTCAGTGGCATTGCTTAAATATGCTGGATGCAAACTATCAATATTCCATTTCTATTCCTTTATTCCTGCTGATTTTACTCCTCTCATGAAGAATCTTCTCTAACTATATTTAGAATTTGTTTGCCTTTAATGGAGTAGGCTGGGATGCATACATTGGTAAAAGAGAGCTATACCTGTCCTATTACAATGATGTTGAAAACATTCTGTAAAAGGAACCAGCAACTGTGGGTCACATCACGGGTCTTGCTTATCGGTTCTAAAACATTTTCCCTGCAGAGCTGGTGATTCATATTTAACAGTGTGGGGGACTGGAAAGAGCTTTGTGGACAGACAGGACATACTTAGAATTGAAAAAGAGGAACACTACCTCTCTCACTCTTGACAACTGATGCAGAGAATATATCTGAAAAGATGAAGTGGGAATTCCTCTGTAGTCGTGTTGAGAAAGATAGGAAGCAGTGGGTTTTTCTGACTATTTGACCAAAGCAATATTTCAGAAACTGAATTGGAAGTCTTGTTAACATGCATGTACGTTTGGTGCAATGACTTCCGTGCCTCAAGCAAATTAGATTTTCAGGTCTCGCCTGGCGAAAGCAGCGCATGCACTACCCTCGCCACGGAGAGGACCTTTTGCAATCGATTCAGCCAAAGCTGAATGCACATGCGTGGAGATGTAAAAAGATGGCTGCTCTCCCTATTCACAAAGGTAAACATGCACGTGTACGGATAAAAAATGCACGCGCATGTGGACAGCCCAATGCCATGCTTGTTTACTTTAATTTTGTCCGTACGCATGGATGTTTACCTTTGTGAAGGTCGAGAGAAGCCATATTTGTACGTCTGCAAGCGCGTGCCCCGCCCAGCCCCCTCCCCTTCAATCGTTTACTGACGCCGCACGCTCTCCTCTCAGCATTTGTGGATTTCAGGTAATTTGTTCCCACAGACAGAAAATCCAGGTGAAGGAATGTATAATTAAGTGGAGTGAGGCTCACCACTTCGCTCAAATCGCAATTCCCACATAAATACAGAAAATACAATAATAAATAAGCGAACTGAGGAATCAGTGGATTGCCAAGGCATAGTGTGCTCTTATTCTCATATAAACTAAAAACACATACAACTTGACATTTGGGGGGACAAACACCAGATAAGTGAGGATATTGTGAAAACCAAAACTACAAAAATGTTAGTAGTACAGACCATTTAGCACTCCATTTCGGCAGTCACTTGTGGGAACTCTGTCCATTAATTTTGGGGTCTCAGCAAGTTTCCTTCAGTTTAGGACTGTCCCTGTTTCAAATAGACACTCTTTTTGTTTAATGTCTTTAATGTGTTGCCTTTTATCTATCCTGGTAATATTTGAGTAAACCTTTCCTCTACAAGAGTCTTTAAGGTGTATTATAAAATTGGGTTTGAAAAGCTGTCCAGCTTTCGGGAGCTTTCTGCCTTCTCCTCGCTATAAACATTGTGAGGGAAGAGGTGTGGCCGCAGGCAGCCTGAAGCCAGCAGGACAGTCTGAGGCGCAGTGGTGGCGGAGGCGCCTTGTCCCCTCCGGGTCGGCGCTCTCCTGTTCTGGGCGCACTCTTCTTTGCCGGGCGTAGGGAAGCCCCGGTAGTTAGAAAGTACTGGGTGTTCCCTTTTTGTTTTCAGTTTTTAGGTCTCGCTAGAGCCAGCGCAAGCATTGAAAATGCAATAGGTCTCGCCTTTGATTAAGTTACAGCTGCTTTGCTAATGGTATTGTATAGCAAACCGAATGGCTTTAACTTAATCAAAGGGGAGACCTATTGCATTTTCAATGCCTGTTTCTGTTGGAGCGCCTCTCTGTCTTTAGATATTAGAGCCAATTTCAAAGATTTTCTTGTAACTTGGCTACCCCCTAGGGTACTATCAGCCTTGGAAGAAACCGAGGAAGTAATATTACTGCTATAACAGACACCTTGCCTAAAGCCGCTGCCACTGTGTTTATAAGTTGCTCTGCATCTGTTGTAGGCTTGACTGGGGCCGGGATTCTGATCACCTGACCCCAATCTGTATAACTGGAGCCAGGTGGTCTGATCCCTGAACTCAAGGTTCTGACTATTGCCATTTGGTCTGATCTCCTAGCCCCTAGCTTCTGACTGGGTCCAGGCGGTCTGATCTACTGACCTATGTTATGTTAGTATTTTATAAAGCGCCTGGTTACTCCCAACGTAGTGTCCGCGCGCTAGGAGAATTCCTTGCCTTCTGCTTACACATGAACACCTTTAGACCATTAAAGTACTCTGGTAGTAGATTGCCTAAAAAACCATGTCTTCAGATCTTTTCGAAACTGACTCTCAGAAGACTGCATCCTTAAGTCTAAGGGAAGAAGATTACACTTTTTCACTGCCAAAAAACAGAAGGATTTGCTCGCTAAACGAGCTCTATAGACTTTAGGGATCCTCACCCTAGCGGTGCTTGATGATCTAAAATTCCTCATTGGCTGATAAGGTTTAACCAGGGTGAATAGAAAACACTTGTCACTGCCATTTAAAATTGTATGGCAAAAGCAGAGTGCTTTAAAAGTGTATCTTCACCAGGCCATCGCCCAGTGACACTCTCCTTGGACTTTTTTGCAACATTCGGGCAGCAGGATTCTGTACCCTCTGCAGCATTTTGTTTGCCTTTGGAGGCTCCAAGATCCAGCACATTACAGTAATCCATGCGCAACACTACCAGTGCCTAGATAACTGTTTTCTTAGCTGCCACTGGTAGTAAGTCTAAGATTCTCTGCAACAACTTTAGGATACCAAAACAGGTACCCACCAGTGTGGAGATTTGATGATCAAAGCCCAGGGCCGTATCGAAAAAGAACTGGAGCCAGGAGGTCTGATCCACTGACCTCAAGCTTCTTACTGAAGCCAGGTGGTCTGATCACTTGATTACAAACTTCTGACTGCAGCCAGTTGGCCTGTTCCCCTGTCCTCAAGCTTCTGACTGGAGCTATTGCTCTGATCAACTGATTCACAGTTTCTCAGTGAGCAGGTGTATGATCAACACCTGACCCAAATTCTTTCCTTAGTTTACAGTCATCTGTATGTTTACTTTATACGGAACATAACAACACTTAACTTACTTGACCTAAACTGAATGGTAATCCAAAAATCAAAAATAACTGTTAAAGGAGCAGACAGTACACCTGTGCCTTTATTTAAAACTGGTAAACAGCTAAGTGAGATAAGTGCTTGCTCAATAAATTTGCTTGCACAGCCTCAGATATCAGCAGCACTGACCCAGATTCTCAAACTTCAGAGGCTGACAAAATGAGCCCCTTTAAGTTGGGAAACAGTAGCACTTGTTACTTGCAGCACTCTTAAAAATCGATGGTTATGCTACAATGCTGTATAAAATAAGTACCTTGAAAGTCCACTTTCCGGCTATACTAGGTTGATGCAGAAAACTTTTATTTTATATTGTCAATCAGAAACAGCACCTTCTTAGGATACCTGCATAGGTATCACACATTTAAAGTTGTCAATACGTATGTAAATGAGAAAAGAAGCTGCTCCAGAGGCGCGTCCTCCTTGCTTATTGTGTAGAAAACTGAAGCAATTTGTGAACATTGGCAGAAGCTTGGCTCTTGGAATTTATGTATTTATTCATTTGTAGAGTGCATGGTTACACCACCGGTGTGTCCTCGCGCTGAGACAGAACTCTGAGAAGATAAGGCTGCCAGATGCATGACAGCCGTCATCGGAAGCTGCACATACCATGACACACAGATCATTGGTTGTTGAGGGCCGAGGGCTCTGGAATGCTATCAAACTCCCTTACCCATCAGCCCCCTCCCCTTTGTGAGGGCAGACCTGGGTAATCCCCTCCTCAGAAAACATCTAAAAATGGACTCTTTTCTTTGGCTTTGTGTAACCCCTTCGATGCTCGTCATCAGCCACGGTGGTCGTGTGCTGATGAGGAGCTGAGCTCGTCATGTAACGCGGCTTTTGGAAAAAAGCCGCGTAGCGCAAAAATAACCCCCGCACGCATGTGGTTAAAGAGTCGCAACTACAAGAGTGGCAAATTAAGCCAAGGGTATTTAGCTATGTGCCTTCCATTCGGCTGGACTCTTAAGTAGCCAAATCTTCTTCGAAAAATTCACAGCCTCTATTAGAGGTATGTGGACCCGGAAGTAGACTGGCGACAGAAAGGTAATGGAAATTCTTTTCTGGATTACTCCTGGAGAAAACATATGTAAAGGCAATAGGAGAATCTAGATCACTGAGCCCAGCTGCACTAATTATGATGGATGTGTTTGGTGTAAAGCGCACAGGAGCTACTTCTCTGGGAGTTCTGGGAAGAGAATGATCTCAGAATTAAATGAGTTGTCATCTAAAGTTAACATAGGCTTGCTACTGAACAGAATTGAAATTACAATCTAGACTTTAATAGGGAAAATGCGATATAGACATGAAAATAAATGGATAAATGAAATATAGGGTTGCAAAAAGGTCTAGTGATTGGAAAATAAAACACTACTGCCTGTCTTATGAAACAGCTTTGTAAAGGAAAAACTTATGATAATTTGATGTTAACTTCCTGGCAAGATGTTTTATGGTTGACATTGATATAACAATGATACGGCTGCTGTATATGTACTTCTTGACAGCGGGTTCACAATACCAAGCGTTTCTGAGTTTGATGGGAAAAGAAACTAACAAAGCCATAGTATGAAAAAGATCAGACCTTCCTCGCTGTTGCCAACCGGCCCCTGTATACAGTGTATTTTTATCCTCACTGAGAGCTCTGCATGCTATGAAGGTCACCTAAACCTTCTTTTGAGAGAGATAAAGTAAAAAAAGAACAGCAGCAGCACACAAATTGGCAAGAAAGCATGCAACTAAATCTTTAGTGGGGTGCACTGGACAATGACAACCAGAGGATCAGAGCTAAGCTGTAGTGGCCAATTATAGTATATATTCGTTGCCTATAGTGGGTCTGAGGTATTATGCTGTGTTTTGTTATAGGCGCTACTATGCCTAGCATCCTGCCTTCAGATTTGCTTCTGACCTGCAGTGGGGTTCAGTACATTCTTGACTTGGTTTTAGGGATTCCAATGCTTGCCAGGGTTGGGTGCTGTCTGTGATTTGTAGTAAGTAGTGGCAGTATTATACAGAAAGGTGGCAGTGGTTTTACGAGAAAATCCAGCACCTCTGTTAGTTTGCGAATTGTACAGTGCAATATGTCCTCCGGCGTGCTCAATGTCAACACCGTTCCATCACAGTGGAGCTAAGTACATAGAGAAACTCTCCATATACAATGACCATAACAACAAAGACAGAGCACAGCACAAACAAGTATTATCTGACTAACATTAGTCAGTGATCAGTTTAATTCCCGACAAAACAAAAAATTCAACGATCAATATACAGTGATCTTGATCTCCAATGAAGTTGACACGTAGGTATAAATGAAGAACAGCCAACACGTGTTTCATCGTGAGGTGACGTTCTCAAGGCTTCGGTCAATAAATTTGTATGTGCACAAAATCAGCGGGAGCACCCCATTCTTCTCTAGTATGAAGATGCCATAGGTGCCGGGCAATACCAGTCAATCGGAAGTCGCAATAAAAAGGTAGAATCATCAATTATGTGGTTGGTGAGCCCGGAATTTGTTATGGTAAACGAATGGGAGTCTACACGTAGAGACCTGCCAGTATGAGTGGTGTTCTTAAAAGCGTGATCTACGGTGAAGCAAAGTGAGAGCCCCTAGGTCACGTCCACGAAAAATAAAAAGTGGCAGCATGGGGATATTTGATGTTTTGTTGTTGATAATTAGATGTGCTTTGAGGACGCTTGGTGGTCTCAATGGTCTAGCCGAGGTGCTTACGGGCAGAGTTCTTTGGCTTTGCACGCAGCCCGAACGGGTTGTAGGTGTGTAAATAAACTGAAGGTACTGGTTGGTGCTATAGAGACCTACATCCCGCCTGCTTGCATATCTGTACTGTGTTGGGTGGAAGTTACCGTACCATCACCGGGGCAAACTGTAGAGACATTGTCAAAAGCAGAGGTAAATCTGTAAGGATAGAACCTCATACATGCTTGCATTCTGGAAAGCATTGACAAGCTATCTATCCTTATCTCTCCTTACTGACTCTCCTGTATTCCTAACTGCTGTCTGTGAAGTGTGTCACTGTCCAAAAAGTGTAAAGTAGCACCTCTATTATCAGAGGAGTCAGCTTTGGCAGACATGGCAAACCACCAAAGTTGTTTCTAGTTGTAAACAGTACGCTGAGTACACAGCAAGCAGATCTGAACAGCTACAGTGATAATTCTTGTTTTTTTTACTAGTGATTTGGTAAAGTACAAACCTGAATACACCTTAATAACTTACACTTGTGACTCCATACCAGCACTGAGCGGTGCATACATACTTTCATTGTGTAACACACGTGGCTTAGTCAACTCACTTCAGTCTCTGAGGCATAACCGAGTTTCAAGCATGCAGTGAATGACTTCTCTATTCAAACTGAAAGTTATGTTATGTGCACTTAGAAAAGCTGACTCTGCAATCCAATATTTCCCCTAACTTCCTTGTGTCCTTTGGCATACTTTCTACTCATGGGCATGCAGCTTCTATAGAAGTTCACATTTGCATAAGTATTTGAAAAACGAAAGTATTGTGGGTCAATTACAGATCTGTTAGTGCTTTTGGAAAAGAAAAACAGAAATATAAAGTTTTGTCTGCGGAACGCTTGAGGGAGGTCTCAGGTCAAAAATGTCTGCAGTTGGCAACTTCTTTGGTAGGGGCATGCTCCAATAGGAATAACCTGCAGATATTGCTAAACGCTGTACTGAAACAAGCATTGATGCCAATAGGTCTGGCTATTATCTGAGCTACAGTGATTCATCACTGACTGGCAAATTTGTAAGTGTGATTTTGTGGATGGGTGACTGGGTGAATGTGGTAACGAGTCTTTGGATGGATAAATGAGTGAGTTCATGGATAGATGAATGAGTTAGAGAACACGTTGGTGAATGTGACATCACAAACCCGGTAACCTCTGATTACATCAGAGGACTGAGCCCTCGATCCACTCTTATCCCATCAAACTCTTACTATGTGCTGCTGGGGGCTGGCTGGAAGACACAGTAAAGTGAGTTCATAGATGGCTGAAATAGTAAGTCCAGTCATGGATGGGTGGATGGATTTGTGACCGAATTAATGGATTAATGAACATGTGTATGGATGGATGCAGGCAGGCTACACCAATCCTACAGGACGATGCCCCAAGGAGAAGTACTAGATTTGTGAGGAATAACCATTATTATGTCAGTGCAATCATCATGCCAGGATACGGCCCTGTTCTGCCATGAATGTTAACAATTTAAGTAAATAAATGTAAAATAATTACCAAGATTAATCCATTGCTAATCCCTGAGTGCCTACAATATTCCATAAATTGCCACAAATTTACCACTGGAGTTGCCACCATTTTACCAAACATGCCCATCATATGTAAAGAATTGTCATTTCAACCACAATGCCTGTTCTGATTTTACTCGCTGCTTTACAATTCTTAATGCGTGTTTAAATTGACACTATTACCCATTAATCAAAACTGCACGGTTAAATTCCCTTAGCACCGGTTTAAATTAACCCCATCAATCAGAAATGATTTGTACATGTTCGGAATTCCACCTTCACTCAATCTTGCACATTTGTACAGATTAGCACTCACCAATCTCGAAACTGGCCCGATTTCAACCATTACTTAGAAGACTCCGCGGTATGGCTGCATTTCCATCATCACTAGTTCTAGTGTATGTTTACATTTTCACTTTAACTTAGGAATCCTATATCCACCACCTCAGTGCATGCCCCTATCTGCATCATCACCATCCCATTTGTGCTGCTGCATTCTATTTGCAAACATATTAACAAAAACACCACACCTGTGACAGTAAGACAGTTCGATATGTAAATTAAACAGTGGCTTAACTGATGACAACACACCATCCCCATCTTTGTACAACAGTTATTTACTGTTCGTTCCTGCCACATCCACAGCTGTTTGCTTCAGAGAGACATCTAGTAAGGACTAGATCTGCTCACTTCAGAGAGACTTCTAGTAGTGACTAGATCTGCCCACTCCAGAGAGACTTCTACTTCATAGAAATGTAAGTACTGACTAGATCTGCTCACTTCAGAGAGACAACTAGCAGTGACTAGATCTGCTCACTTCAGAGAGACAACTAGCAGTGACTACATCTGCTCACTTCAGAGAGACAACTAGCAGTGACTAGATCTGCTCACTTCAGAGAGACTTCTAGTAGTGACTAGATCTGCTCTCTTCAGGGAGACTTCTGGTATTGACTAGATCCCACTTCAGAGAGATGTCTATTAGTGACTAGATCTGCTCACTTCAAAGAGGCTTTCAGTAGTGACTAGATTTCATTACAGAGAGACTTCTAGTAGTGACTAGATTTGCTCACTTCAGAGAGACTTCTAGTAGTGACTAGATCTCACTTAAGAGAGACGTCTATTAGTGACTAGATCTGCTCACTTCAAAGAGGCTTCTAGTTGTGACTAGATCTCATTTCAGAGAGACTTCTAGTAGTGACTAGATCTGCTCTCTCTAGAGAGACATCTAGTAGTGACTAGATCTGCTCTCTTGAGGGAGACTTCTAGTAGAGACTAGATCTGCTCTCTTCAGGGAGACTTCTGGCAGTGACTAGATCCCACTTCAGAGAGATGTCTATTAGTGACTAGATTTCCTCACTTCAAAGAGGCTTTCAGTAGTGACTAGATCTCATTTCAGAGAGACTTCTAGTAGTGACTAGATCTGCTCACTTCAGAGAGACTTCTAATAGTGACTAGATATCACTTCAGAGAGAGTTCTAGTAGTGGCTAGATCTGCTCACTTCAGAGAGACTTCTAGTAGTGACTAGATCTGCTCACTTCAAAGAGGCTTCTAGTTGTGACTAGATCTCATTTCAGAGAGACTTCTAGTAGTGACTAGACCTGCTCACTTCAGAGAGACTTCTAGTAGTGACTAGATCTCACTTAAGAGAGACTTCTAGTAGTGGCTAGATCTGCTCACTTCAGAGAAACTTCTAGTAGTGACTAGATTTCACTTCAGAGAGACTTCTAGTAGTGACTAGATCTGCTCATTACAGAGAGTTTTCTAGTGACTAGATCTGCTCACTTCAGAGAGACTTCTAGTTGTGACTAGATCTGCTCATTACAGAGAGTCTTCTAGTGACTAGATCTGCTCACTTCAAAGAGGCTTCTAGTTGTGACTAGATCTCATTTCAGAGAGACTTCTAGTAGTGACTAGATCTGCTCACTTCAGAGAGACTTCTAGTAGTGACTAGATCTCACTTAAGAGAGACTTCTAGTAGTGGCTAGATCTGCTCACTTCAGAGAAACTTCTAGTAGTGACTAGATTTCACTTCAGAGAGACTTCTAGTAGTGACTAGATCTGCTCATTACAGAGAGTCTTCTAGTGACTAGATCTGCTCACTTCAGAGAGACTTCTAGATGTGACTAGATCTGCTCATTACAGAGAGTCTTCTAGTGACTAGATCTGCTCACTTCAAAGAGGCTTTCAGTAGTGACTAGATCTCATTTCAGAGAGACTTCTTGTAGTGACTAGATCTGCTCATTACAGAGAGTCTTCTAGTGACTAGATCTGCTCACTTAAGAGAGACTTCTAGTAGCACAGTACCTCGTTTCATTAATAAAATTCCCTCTGAAATCAATAGAAACGCCTCTGGTTGTTACCAGCGGTCCATCTCTATGATTTGAAATAGCTCATGCACTTACACTTTGCTTCACTAATTCAAGGCATTTAAAAGCCTTTTAAATACATATGCTGGAATAAATACAGGCATTTAGAAGCACGTCTCAATAAAGAACAGTTTGCCAAAATGTCAAGGGTTGAAACTGGATTTTTCCTCATACTGTTGTCAATCTTTCTACCAGTTATTCAACGTGGACCAAAGTTAAGTTGTGCAGAGCACCATGGGATGCTGTGCAATGGTTTTAAAAAGAATAACATGGTACTCTATTCAGTTCCATTGATTTCCAACGTAGTGCAGCTCACAAGAAAAGCCTTTTTTCTCTGCATTGATACTAGAAATACTAATTTCAACCATTATTTTGCAGTAGTAGCAACTACCACCATAACACCATGTGTGAGTCACAACTGCTCCATAATTAGGAAAGTGCATTTTAAATCACCATACTTTTCCTGAAGGCCCGATCTGAAAGTCCCTCATTTAAGAGGGTTATTGCCTCATCGTGTTGACAAGGTGGCCATCTTAGACGATGTCGAGTTACAAACAAGAACGCCTCAATTTTACCACTTTCCAATGCAAAACCACTATTGCAAAAAGACATGCCAGACAAGCAACGACAGGCCATAGCTGACCTGAAGAAGCAAGTGACTGAAGGGGACGTACTGAAATCACACCCTGTGTAAATATGTGAGTGTTGACAACATGAGCTGTGGCAAAGCCAGACCTAAAAATGGGATAACACTTCCCTGGTCCATAGAGGAGATTCCACTGTTGCAACTCACCATATCATTATACTGCTTCTGTCAAGACCAGGCTAACTAAATTCTCCCAAAATAAATTCCTTTATTAAAAAGTAATTCAATTATGGTTGTCCAGCTGTTCCTACAAATGTCACCTCTATTGCACCCGCATGACTAGAGCAGACTCATACCCATCTCTTGAAAGATTCAGAACATTGATTCCATCATTAATATATACATTTAACACCCCTCTCCCATAAGTACCATCAACATTAACATTGTATGTTCCTAGTCGGTTGAAATACATCCTGGTGTCATTGTACCTACTACTGCTTCACACTACACCCGGTCTCTGTAATAACAACTGTACAGAGGCCATTTAATGCCACAGTAGCCGTTACTCCTGGAATTTTATCTAGACTAACACATTTTTGCTTATGAATGTCCAAACGTTCTGTTTTCTTTACTGACAAGTCCCTTTTCCATTACTCTTGGCCTCATTGGCTTAGTCATATGTGATACTTGTGTGATCTCTGCGTGTTGCATTAGTAGCCACCTTTACCTGTGGTGTGGAGAGGCTATTCAAGTCCATCCCTGTCAGGCCAAGCCTTTCTACCTACGCGTTGTGCCAGTATGACTCGCCCTGCATCATCCCATCCGATCTGGGCACAACTCATGTCATAAGTTGTCTACTCCCAGGAGCTAGGGGGCGATGTGACTAATTCTATGCACACACTGATGCAATATTAAACTGTGAATTAATCTCAAACTATGCCTGGCACCAAAACTGTTCTTTCCAGGCTTCCTGAATTATGAAACATGGGTGCCACTCTTAAGTCACATCTTTACTATTGTATCCTCGAGACTTATTTAGGACAAAGTACTCCATCAAAAACATGGCGGATGTCCCAAATGCTGTAATTAGAGTGCTGCTGGATGTATGGCACTTGTAATACAGTGAACAGAACATCTGTCACGTTTCTGGAGGATGTCTTTATTGGCCAAACTCTACGCAAGGCCCTTTATTGCCAGCACATATTCTTTGTACGCATATCAAACTAGGCGACATGCTTATCACTTTAGTCACAAGATGTCACCAAGGCTTCAGTCTTTTGCATTGCAAAGTGTTTAATGGCATGTCCCTTCAGGATCTGTGTCTCTCAGGTTCCAGATCTACAAAGGCTTGTCTTTTACAACTTGTGAGTCAGTATTGGTGGATAAAGGATGCGATGGGTGTTTATTTACTTCTGCTGAAATGTACTTCCCAACACTTTGGGTGACTGTTTGACCTCTCTGTCTTAATCCCTTAGTGCCCCCTGGGCCTTGCAGGTAGCATTGCTCCCACACCAAAGGCTCCCCTGCCCCCTCAGCCACTTGTGATTTATTTGTGAATCCTGCATAGAATCCCATTGCTATGTAGCTGAGTTCTCATGGCAAATTACATACATCTGCACACACATACATCATACTCGCTCACTCACATACTCACACGCGCCTTCAGCCCTACGACAACGCAAGCAGTGGCAGCCTTCAGTCTGCATCCAGATGTAGGCTTTGAAACTGATATTTCCCTCGGTGTTACAATGTATAGGAGTAGCCAGAATGGTATATATTTAGTCACAACTGATTTCTAAGTTTGTTTTTCTACTTGCTGAAGGTGTTGCCAGTTTGTTTTCAAACTGTCAGAGCAGGGCAATGGCTGTGAGCAATGCTGGCTGACTGAATGTTTGCACACTGATAATGAGTCGCTCAGTGATAGGAGAGTATAAAGGGCAAAGCGGCGCACTCAAGAAACGTTTAAGGAAGGAAAATGAAAGAGATCATGGTGGTTGATTAGCCAAACCGCCAGGGGAGAGAAAGCCCACTGGCTCCCTCTGGCATCACAGGGTTGAGCCCTTTTCCCACCCTGAACGTCTCAGCAGCCTTCAGTTCTGTACTGGAGACGTGGTGAAGAGCAAGAAGTGGGAAGCGCAGGAAGGAAACGACTTAAAGAGCCGGCAATCGCTCGGGTAGCATTCCAATCCATCATTTTTAACCCTCCCAAGCCACCTGTCATTGCTGAAGACAGAGATGAGCGTCAGGTAGGAGTCTATGTGTTGGACTGAGCTGGAGGTCTGATGGACAGTGACGAGGAGCTGGGTTGTTACCGCCCACAAGACTCCCGCCAGGGCTCTAGAATGTATTCTTCCTCTCAAGGAGATGCCATCTGTAAGTCCCCAAAGCCCTTGTCCTTTTGCAGCACTGTTGTCACACTTAAATGAGGTTTGAAGACTGCATACCTGTCCCTATCCTCGTGTGCTTTGGCTTCATTGGGATACCCCTACCTTACATGTGCATCACACCAATGTTGCCTATTACAGATCAGGTCTAAGCTGTACATACACAGATGTATTGGAACATGTTTCTCTCAATGCTGTTTCTCTGTAACCATCATAGACTATACTACACTAGTGGCAGAGTGTGTGGAATGCGGTGGACAGTGTGCGGGACACGGTTTGTTGATGTTTGTTTGTCGCGTATCAATGTTGGGGGTTTGTTGGTGGAGGGGGGTAGGCTCTGATATCTTTAATTGTGACCCAAACCCTATAGACTCCAAAAGGGTGATGCGGGTAGGGCAGATGACGTTATGTAGACCCGCCCCTAGTGACACCATCGCATATTCTCGCTTGATCCCACTGCTACCTCTGCCAGCTCTCACCTGCCTGGTCCTCACCTAGATTTAAGGTCAGAGTCAAAGACCCGATGCTGCAGCTCTATCAGCCTCCAAAGAGCCACAAACGTTCATCTTCTGGAATACAGATTTTTGTTAAATGCTGAATATTCTGACAGTGTCTGCATCATCACAAAAATAAGCTTTTAAATCCCACACTGCTCATGCACGATCTACATTCACATTATCCCTTTAAGTGCATCTTCTCGCTGATGATAAAGTTCCATTAACCTCCTGACATTCTTTGAATGCATACAATCCATAAATAGAGACATCCAGAGCTGTAACAGCAGTGCAAAAGCTCTAAAGTATTCCTGAATAAATGACCCACAGGAGAAATCCCTTACAACGCATTGTATTGTATTGTATTGTATTTAATATTTATACCGCACATCTGTCACCATACGGGTATCCTGGCGCCAGATGATAAGTAGTATTCACAATATACACACGTTTATCTATCTATCTATCTATCTATTTATCTATCTATCTATCTATCTATCTATCTATCTATCTATCTATCTACTATCTACCTGTTTGTCTGCCTGTCTAGCTCTCTATGTGTTTAGCTAGATATGTAGCTATATATAAGCTGTTTTTATAAAGGTACCTATTGCAAAAAACTCCATACACACCTTTTTAATTTTTTCTGTTTGTGTATCTGTCTATCTATCCAGATAGATAGACAGATCAATTCACTGAAAAAACAGTTATAGTTATACTTATGTTAAGAAACTATAACTCATGGCCTAAAGGTACTTAACGGCAGAAGGTATAGTTTCTTTAGATGAGAATAACTATAAGTATAATTACATCTGCCGAATTTCTATGGCTTTGTGTGGGTAAAAGGTGAATCTAACTATAACGCCCCTGTAACCTATGTTTTTCTTCTGTGAA
This sequence comes from Lissotriton vulgaris, assembly GCF_964263255.1. Classification (NCBI taxonomy): domain Eukaryota; kingdom Metazoa; phylum Chordata; class Amphibia; order Caudata; family Salamandridae; genus Lissotriton; species Lissotriton vulgaris. The sequence continues at coordinate 137,579,175 of NC_141697.1, read as the reverse complement.
TTTCGATTTTTTTAAATGTAAATTAATATATCATTATTGTACGTTAGTACAACCACTGCCATGCACAGATGGAGTTGGCTTCTGGGTTGAACTGTGGCCAGGCTCTGCAGCCAAACCCCCGCATGCACCCAACTCCACGCTGCACACTGTCTTTGGCCATGCTCTAAGGGGGTATGTGTATGAGGTTTTTTATTCCATTGGGCTCCATATGCATGGGTCCCTGTGGATCTTTGATTTGGGCCCCCCAAACATTTTTGGGCAAATTCTAGCCGATGAGTGGTCCCTCAGGACACCTCCATGTGTCCTATGTGGTCAGGATATCTGTGTCCTGACCCCTTATGTGTTTTGACACCTTATTTCTCCCTCCCACGGGCAAAACAACAAACATAATGGCGACCGTAACTTTCTTTTCAGGTTGCGGCCAGCCAATCAGTGCCTTGCTTTTTGCACAGGATCTGCGTACCCCCCTCTGGTACCCGCGAAGGATCCACAACCCTAGATATCTATACATGTATGTCTTTAAACACTCCCAAACTACTAAATATATTTATACCAAATTACAGAAAGAGGAAGAAGGAGATGGGTCATTGTATGGGAATGGAAGTTGCAGTATACCGGGCACAGGGATGGCACCAAAAACATACCAAGACTTGGCAGCAGTTGGCAGACTACCAGGCTTTGGTTCTTGCACCAGCCCCCACGGTGGAATCCCTGGTTGATACAGAAACACAACAATATAATGCCCTACCATCAGGTCTCCAGGGGATATGTTTGGGCTGTAATACATGATGTTGTCACAATCCTTTTGCGGATCATGGGAGGGCTGATGGGATTGATTGTTATTTCTTATGATTGAATCATTGAGTATGGACAATGGATTTATGATGCTTTATTTGTATCAGAAGTCCACAACAAAACGCTCAATAAAGTTTGTTGTGAACAAAAAGTTACAAAAAGAGATCTTTCTGGCCCAAGATCTAGCTTTCTGCCAAATTTGGTGTAATTTCATTCAGCGTTTTGGGCTATAGTCATGTCTAAAAAATGCCAAATCCCCATTGACATTGCATGGGGATAAAGCGTTTTGAAACCCCCTTTTTAAGCATGGGCGGAAAATCCGTTTTGCTCGCGGATTTTGCGGATTTTCGGTAAATTCGCAATCCGCGAGATTCGCGAATCTCCCGTAAAATCCGCAAATCCGCGAGCAGCGGATTTTATGGCTTGCTCGCACTGTTCGCGTGAGTTCGCGGCTTCCCAGTACAACTTCGCGCCCCGCGAATAAGCGCTAAATTGCAGAAATACGATCTTAGCAAAACTGAAACTACTTACCAGGTTCAAAGGTTCAGGCTCATCATTAGTAGCCATTTCCTGTAGTGCTTCCTGAGGGGCCCCTCCAGAGTTCAGTTGCCAGTTGCAACTATTATGTGACCCTGCTCTGAACCTCAGAATAGTTACACATATGCCACAAAGGTCCTGAATTACAGCTAAGGGAGACAAGCAGGAGCCAGGCTGGAAGTTCAAATCCATTAATCAGCCCCTAATTCATTATTGTCAGTTGGGGCAGGGCAGGTGTTGTAACTAATTTTGCAACAATGAAAGCACTTAGCAAGTGCAAAAGATCACTAATCAGGAAGCACTAAGGAAGCAGGTGCCAGCTAAAAAAATATTCTGTGACACATTAATCAGCCCCAAATTAATTCAGGTCACTTGAGGCAGGGAAGGTGTGCTTTGCTTTGCCACAATAATGTAAAACTGGACAACCAGAGGGTGCTGTGATGAAACAGAGGGTGGCATGGGTGGGCCAGAGGGTGGCATGAGTAGTCAGAGAGTGGCAGTGGTGACAGAGAGTGGCAGTGATGAAGAAGAGTGTCCCAAACAGGCCGGACACGTAGAAACAACAAGTTCGCAAAACTTGCGACCCGACAGGTAAGTTCGCGTTTTGCGAAATTGTACAAAACCCTCGCGAACTGGCAGAAACACGCGCGAACACAAAAAAAAACCCTGCAAATTCGCGAGAATTCGCGGATTTTGCGAATTGCGAGTTCGCAAATCCGCAAAATTCGCGAACGCGAGATTCGCAAAATTCGCCCATGCTTACCCCTTTTTCTCAAACGCTGCATGACAGATCACTCCGAAAGTTTCCTTGCAGAACTAGGTAAAGTAAGGCACTTTTTTGGGAAACTTTGGTGAAGATTTGTCAAACGGCACCAAAGTTAAGAGCAAAACAAAAAATGCTTCGCGCCTATGGGAAAAATAGGTCCTAACTTTAACTGCCTACTGGCTAGTGCCAGTAGGTAATATATATGTAAGGGATTTTGTAGACCCACATCTCCACATTACTTATTGGAGAACTGCCATCCTAGCGGATATCTTAACAAGCAGATTTTAAGATCCTGGTAAAAAATAGGAAGGGCGTCGTGTAGTGTGATGCATGTAAAGCATCTAATTTTGGCCAGAAAATCAAGGAATATAAAACATTTGAAAGATCAAATTACAGGAAATATAACATGTAACATAGAGTTTGTGATTTATGTTTTTGAAAGTGATTGTGGAAACCTATATGTAGGGAGTACAAAACAATGTTTAGAGTAGAATTCTACAACACATCAGAGCAATAAAGAACTTTGTCGAAATGATCCAATGGCCAAGAATTCCATGGACAAACACCAGGATTCATTAGAAGAATTTAAATTACTGTGCTAAAAAAATGTGAGAAAACATCCCCGATGTGGCGATAGGGGATTTGAATTGAACAAGCATGAATCAAAATGAATTTTAATGTTGGGAACAGAGAATCTCTGGAGCCGCAACAATAATATGTCCATCTTTGAATCCTTTTAAATGCAGTAGAATGGAGATCTGTTCAAGTTTTGAGACCATGAATCATGAATGATGGAAGATTACTTCAACACTACTTATTAAGTCTTTATTATACCCTTTCAGTTGCAAAGTGTAATATATTGAAAAATTAGATGTTGAATTATGTTTGAACCAGCCCAATAGCACTTTGGACCATCAATAGTGCATGCAAGTACCTAGATACTTTACCTATGCCGCTTTTTAGCACAAATGCACTTCTGAATTTGACCTTTTAGAATGTACTTCATATTATGAATTTGCACAGTACAGTTATGAAGTTTTCTGCATGAATGCACATTTGCATTTTGACACCTTCGAATGCACCTTATAGCATGGATAATACAATAGGGTTTGGTTCAATGTTATGTAGAGATCGATGTACTATAATTTACATGCCCTAAGGTACCAAGTGCCTTGGAAAAGTAACGTTATCTTATGTGCAATAAGAGTTTAGGACTAATGTGCAATAATTGATATTTTACATTGTGTCTACAAGACTATTGTATCAACTTTACTGTAATGGATGTGAGTCATATTTGAGTAAATACAATAGAATTTTGGGTTTCTAGTAATGCATGGTAGCACTAAGACACTTTAATTATGCCGTTTTCTGAATGCGCTTTTACATTTCGGCACTTTAAAATGCATTTTGTTGCAGGAATTTGCATGATACAGTCATGCAGTTTCCGGCATAAAAACAATCATGCACTTTGCCACTTTAAAATGCATTTTGTAGCATGGCTTTGAACAGTAAAGCTATTGTCACTGTTTTGATAATTGAAGGACGTTGATATTGTAGTTGTAGTGTGAATTGATAATTGATATGTGATTATACACACAATACGGTTTTGTGCAATGTTATACTGAAAGCAAAGTGAAATATTAATGTTGTTTAGTATTTTTGAAAGAAGAAAGACATTGTAACTGCAACAGGCAATTGGGACTAATGTGCAATAATTATATTGATTGCTATATGAACATTGGCAGTGAATAGGATGATAATAGTGCATAGATAACAAGTGCAATGCTGTGTTTCACAATAGCCATGATTGTTTATCTCATAAAAAGTCGATATGGCGGACGTTACACTCCATGATCGACATTACAATTGTTTTTTTAGTTTTTAGATTGCAACTGAAGTGGAAGTAGATAAAGGAGTCTCCACTGTCTGTGAAATTGGTCCAGTGGATGGTGTTATGCCGAAACATGATGGCCATTTTGATCATGTGGTTCTTTTCAATAAAATGAATGAAATTGCTAAATGAGTTGACAATAAATAGAGATTGGATTCCTCAAACTACTGTGCCACCAGTCCATAACCAACAAGTGTGGAGGTTCATTTGACTATCTATCTATCTATCTATCTATCTATCTATCTATCTATCTATCTATCTATCTATCTATCTATCTATCTATCTATCTATCTATATATATATATATATATATACAAAAGCACAAAGACGTCCAACACGCTCTCAGAATCCCACAAGAAAACACCATATATATACACACACGCAGCTCCAGTACCATCAGTAGAGGATGAGCTGCTTTTTTGCGATGGGGCCGGAGTCTAAACCTCCGACCCCTACCGGATTGTGGCAGGACCCGCGACAAGGGGAAGAGAGAAAGAAAGAACAGAAGAGTCAACATTATTAATCTAACAGACCTGAAGTTGAACAAGTTAGAAGCTGAATATTATCTTTGGGACTTTCATTTTGAATTTGATTATGTAAAAACTAGAATAGATAGCTTTAAATTTACCAAGAAACTAAAGTTGAAAAGATTTTTTGACTCAATCAAGAAATCTACAAGGTCAAACCGAAAGTGGCAATTTAGCTATTTCTGATTTAATTGTATTGCGTACTATGAGCAGTTTTTTAAGAGAGGACCCATCAGAGGCCTCCGATGATTAGCTATCCAGGAACAAGATTTAAGTGATTTTGGAAGGTCTATTACTCCATTCAGACCTAAATCAATTTTCCTCCCGGTAATGCCTAGGGATTCGATAGATATGTTTGCTGAAGCAGTAATCCAGGACCTCAATAAATTTCAAGTTAACAGTCAGACCACCAAGCAGTTGCATGAGAAGAATGTGAATGTCTCTCAACCAACATCAAGACCAAAGATAATGATTCTTTACTTTGTCACCTTCTCTATCATCCTCCTAGTAAAAACTCAGCATTCGGAGAACACCTATCTGACCTGATAGCTCAGGGTGCACTCGGTGATACCAATAATCTAATTCTTGGTAACCTGAACCTGCGGTGGAATGAGACCAACAACCCACTAATCCAATCACTATCCAGTCTCCTCTGTGACAACAATTTAATCCAGTACTGCACAGAGGAGACTCACTACAAAGGAGCCACCTTGGATGCCATCATCGCTCAAAGAAAAATAATCACTATCAATCACATACTCCCTGTCAACTGGTCAGACCACCACATGATCTTATTTCATACCAACCAACTTACTCTCTCTCAACCACCTCTGCAAGACGCCCCCCAAATGGTGAGAAACTTCTCCCAGGTTCCCATGGGAGTCCTCGAAGAACAGATAAGCTCACTTCTCCCAGACACCAATGACCACCTCTCCACTAATGACCTCACTGATTGTTACAATGCTAAGCTATTGTCCATGCTTGACAAAATAACTCCCCTAAAGCTCAAAAAGAGCAGAGCCATCCCATCCAGATCATGGTTCAACTCCGACCTCAACTCCCAAAGGAGAAAACTAAGAGCCCAAGAAAGAAAGTGGAGAAATAACCCTGCCTCCATCCTCCGCGATCAACTCAAATCAGCCCATAGGAAGTACAACAACCACATAAAAAACAAAAAATCATGCCTTTTCCGCTCGGCACTGGACAGTGCCAAAAACAGACTCAATGAGCTCTATAGCATCATCAGACAACAAACCTCCAAGCTTGTGTCCTCCTCTGTTCATGCGTCCAAAGACCTATGCAACAACATCGCCATTTTTTTCAACGATAAGATCACAAAAATGGAACTCTCACTGGATGTCAACAACAATCACCTCACAAAGAGCGTCGTGGCTGGGTCACTTGGTCTTTCTCTTGGTCCCTCTCCCAATTCCTAGCTTAGTTGCTGTCCCATTCAAGAAACTGAGATAATCACATTGATCTCCACCTCCAAACCCTCAGCTCATGTCCTTATACCCATTCCCCCCCTAGTGACCAAAAAAATGAAGCACGCCTTAGCTCCGCTTTGGAGCACGATCATAAATAGCTCCCTGAAAAACGGAGTGGTTCCAGACTGCCTTAAAATGGGTCAAATCACACCCCTGTTGAAAAAACCCGGCCTAGATATGACAGATTTGAACAATTTTAGACCTATGTCGAACCTCCCCCTTCTCTCAAAAACACTAGAAAGATGCGTACTACATCAACTAACCCAGCACCTGGACAACATCAACCTCCTGGACCCCCACCAGTCTGGCTTCAGAAAAGGATGTAGCACAGAAACCGCGATTCTTAACATCATCGACGATATACATGGATCACTAGACTCTGACCAATGTTCCCTCCTCATTCTCCTTGACCTCTCGGCAGCATTTGATATTGTTGATCACTCCTCATAATGGGCTCTCCAACAAAGAGCTGGTCTTGGCGAGGTAGTCCTCAAATGGTTCTCCTCCTTTCCTCACAATGGCACACAAAAAATAAAAATAAAAAACTTCACTTCCAACTTCCAGCAAGTCAACAAGGGCGTCCCTCAAGGCTTGGTGCTTTCTCCGCAACTCTTTACCATCTACATGGAACGTTTCTCCAACCTACTCAGAAAAGCCAACATCTGCTTCCATCTCTACGCTGACGATACTCAGATCTATCTGGAAACTACTTCTCCCAAAGACATAGAAGACTTAATGATGTCCTAAAAGATGTCCAACACTGGTTGACAAGCAACCACCTGAAACTAAATCCTGATAAGACTGAGACACTCCTCATCTCGAATAAGGAAGATAAACCCCAAATTGCCGAATGGTTAAAGGCCATCGATGCACTCAACAGGAATCTCACTCTAGCGGACTCTGTCATATCTCTAGGCATCACTCTAGACCCAAAACTGAACATGACGAGACACATTAAGAATTCGGCCAAAAGTGCATTCCTTAACCTCAGACTACTGAACAAAATAAAACCCTACATTCCGCCTAGTGATCTCAAACAGGCCACCCAATCTCTGGTACTGTCAAAACTGGACTATGGGAACGCAGTCCTCTCAGGAATTCCAAAATTACATCTGGCTCCCATCAAAACAACGTTACATGCGGCCGCTAGAATGATTACCGGTATCAAGAAATTCGATCATATCTCCCCTGCAATCAAGGAACTTAAGTGGCTTCCAGTGGAAATGCGGATTAGCTTCAGAACAGCCTGCCTCACCAATAAAGCCCTTCACACCGGCAAACCTGAGTACCTGGCGAAAAACTCATAAAAGTCAGCCAGTCCAGGAACCTGAGAAACTCAAACTCCCTCCGACTCATCCCACCTAAAACTAGAAGAAGAAAAAAACGTGGATCGATCTTTCACCGGAAGCGCTCCCAAAATTTGGAACTCTATTCCCCCTCACATCAGAACCATTCCCTCCTTTGTAGAATTCAAAAGCCAACTCAAAACCCTGCTCCTCAACTGCTCCCTAGGAAGTGGATAGCATGGGGCAGATGGCAAACATCGAGCTCTGCTACAGCTCTAAGACTCCGAAGAACCCTGAAGGCAAATATGTCCTATACTACAATGTGTTGCTCTTGATTTTTGCGCGCCTCTTTTGATATGTCGCTCTTCTTTTTTTGTATCTGATGATTATCTGTTATGTACCTACTGTAAGGCGCTCCCATACCCCTGGGTCTGGCCAGCGCTATGGAAATCTTCGTAAATAAATACATAAATAAATAAATGAAATAAACAGCTTATGCAAAGAATACATCAAATAAAGGACATGTGAGGTAAGCAGACAAAGGTGGCAATATTGTACTCTGGACACTTGCTTTATATATGGTGGAAGCCAAGGCACAGTTAGGGAATGGTAACTTCTATGAGAAGAAAGCTAAAAGTGAAGTTTTAAGAATTAAGATTGAATATCATATTGAGCTTTCTAGATCGAGAACTTTGGGCCTTTTAAGTCTCCCTAAGTGAACCTATGGTAATTGTTTTTTTTTTCTGTTGCCTAAGGTACATAAAGATTTGACTAAACCTCCAGGCCGACCGATAATTTCAGCTATCAGTAGCCTTTTTGAGAACACATTGAAGTACGTTGATTTTTTCTTCAGGATTAAGTCAGAAATATGTCATCAAACGTTTAAGCTACAGGGAATTCTTTTTTGCGTACTTTAGATATAACATCGTTATATACGAGCATCTCCCAAGAGGATGGTATGAGAGCAGTAAAACATTTTTTAAGCTCAAGGCCCCTTACCTTATACAAACATACGGAGATGATTTTGGAAACGATCTATTGGTGCCTCAATAATAATATTCGTTTGGCACAGAGCTTTTCTGCCAATTTGAAGGACTGCAATAAACACCTGCTTCGCCCCTAGCTATGCAAATCTGCATGTGGGCTAGTGGGAGGAGCAGTGCTCCCATCGACGTGTCCTAAAGAACTACAGGAGAATGTTGTGTTATGGTCACATTTTATTGCCGACTTGTTTGTCATTTGGTGGGTACCATTGAGTTCGGCTCAAAAATTTGTGAAGAAAATCAACAACAATGAACTTACTTTGCATTTTACCTCTCACATCAGTCAGAAATCAGTAGAGTTTTTAGATACTACTGTTTACATTGAACAAAGGAAACTACACACAAAAGTTTTTAGGAAGAGCACCGCAGGCAACATCATTTTACATGCCCGAAGCTTTCACCCAAACAATCTGAAATATAGCATTCCCTATGATGAGAACTTGCGTATGCAAAGGAATTGTAGTGAAACAACACAATTAGAGCACGCACAACGGGATTTAGAACAAAGATTCTCAGCACAAGGGAACAATACAATAGTGCTAAAGGAAGCTAAAATGAAAACAAACCTGAAAGCGAAGTATAAGCTTCTTTATACAGATGATGTACAGGGTGACACTAAACAAGAATTACGGTTCATCACTAGGTACAATATCCAACATGGAGAAGTGAGGCGTATATTCCATACAAATTGGAATTTGCTGTGTATTGACTGAGTCATTGGCCTAAAGTGCCACAAGAAACCCGTAATGACTTTTCAAAGGGCGAGGTTGATGAGAGATGACCTGATAGTAAGCAATCCAGAGATGAGAGTGGGTGGAACTTTGCTGATGGGTAGAGGAGGTTTTACTAAATGCCATAAATGTAAGACTTGTAAATATGGAGTTAACATTGTGCAGTTGCCTATACCACTAACAGATCGATCATGGAGAATCCAACAATACTTGCACTGCAGGAGTGATCATGTTATCATGTTATTTATGTTCTAAAATGCAGTTGTCAGAAACTGTATATAGGGAGCACTATGTTGAGTGTACACCTTAGAATACTGCAACACATCAGAGCAATTGTGAATAGGGACCCCATGTACCCAGTGGCGAGGCACTTTGAGCAAGTGCATGGCAGTAATCTGGATAGCTTGCAGTATTTTGCTATAGATCCGGTGCCAATTCGCAGCAGAGGAGGAACAGGCAGCGCTGTTTGAGGCAGTTGGAGTCGAAACACATTTTGAGATTCAACACGAAGGTTCCCACAGGACTCAATAGTGAAGAAGACCTTCGTGTTCATTTATTATTCAGGGTTTCTAACAAATGAGCTAGTCCACAGAATGATTTGGAGATAAGAAAGTAAAAGATTTTTAACCATGAGCACAGGTCACTTTCGATGAAGTAAGGTGAACTAAGAGTGCAGCTAAAGGCAGTAGATAGGAGGCACTTTGCACTTTTGATAATGGCACTTGCCCAATATACTATCATTTATATGAAACTCAGACTTCGAACCTTTTCTTTGTAGATAGGACATTGACATATTTATTCCAGAAACGATGTATTAATTTTCGAATTATAAAAGCATTTTAAAGTTTCCTGCACTGGGCTCTTTATTAAGAATCTATATTTTGCACTCTATTTATGTGGATATGTTTACATGCAGAAATAGACACTTTACTTTGGTGTATTTGTATACATTTAGATTCTTGCAGGAAGACAATAGGATTGCTAAGAACAGGTGCAATATCTGTAGGTGCAATCGAACTTCAGTAATTGAGGTAAAAAAAATGTTTTTATAAACTATGCGTTTCAGATCAATAGGCACTGGCCCACTATGAGGAGAAGCTCATCTTCATTTCCTATTAGGAGGTGATAAAAGTGAGGGCATCAGTACTTTAATTCTTTAACAATTGTTTTCATCTTAACCCTTAGAGAGAAAATAGACAAAAATACATTGTTACGGTCTGTTATTAAAGTAGTTGTGTGTAATTTGATGCTTGATGTGCTTCAACTATGCTCCTGCAATGCTGCTCAGAATGTAAAAAAGTTCACAATATATTTATGTTTATGCACAGATGTTTTAGGCACAACATTTTTTTGCTTTAAAACAAAGTTAGTAGATATGACAATGTTGTTTTTTATCAGTCTTAATTGGAGTGATATATTAAGCTCACTGTTTGATAAAGCCAGTGCAAGTTCAGGACATATATTTTAGGCAAATGATCATGTTTGCTGTTCTGTAGTGGACTTTGAAAAAACTTTAGTGTTGAATAGAATATGAACAAAATTTGTACTCTCGCTTTAAGAATTGTGAAGGTATATAATACACAAAATGGCGTCATGGCACCGTTGTGAGAAAGACCGCAGAGACGGTCGAAACACATAATCCCAGGCCATAATAAACTGCAAAAGTTAATCCGAGCGTGTCGGGACCTGTGTTATTATTTAAATCGGGTTTGTTGATATCTCTCTCTCTTTCTCTCCCTCTTTCTCTCTCTAAAAAAAATATATATATGTATATACATATATATATACATATATATATATATATATATATATATATATATATATATATATATATATATATATATATATATATATATATGTTTTGATTATTGATGAGGAGTGGAATGAGTTGGAAAACCAACTCTAAAATGGCGCTCATAGTCAGCTCAAGGAATACATTTTGTAAGCTGCTTTCTATTTTCATGTTGAAACGCACTTGCGCATGTTTGACAGTAAGATAAAAATGGAGCTTGTTGTCCCGCCTTTTGTGATTTAATAAATGGATGAAATCTTTTACCAGTGAGTGCAGTACCTTCTTATTTTCGGAGCTGAAGTTTGAGCTGCTATATATATTTTTATATATATATATATATATATATATATATATATATATATATATATATATATATATATATATATATATATATATATATATATATATATATATATATATATATATATAAATATATATACTAGCAGCCTGTCCCGACGTTGTCCGGGTATGAATTGCTGCCGGCCAGTAGTATATTGTTTTGTAGGATTTCGTTTTGATAGCATTTCTTATCTGTGACAGGCCTGTGAAACGCTCCGATTCACAGTGCACTGCTGATGCACTTAAGAGTGCGCATTCAGTAGTGTGAGAACTTGAGTTTCCCTACTTTATTTTTCCTTGCAATATTATATAGCGCGAACTCGACAACATGGCATGAGCACAATTTACATTACAGAAGAACACATTAATTTGTGGTAGGCACGGGGAGACAAAGCAATTTGCCTGGAATCACAGGATGTTGAGCTGATGCCGAGATTCGAACGTAGCTCCCCAGCTCTGAAGTTCGCAATTCTAGAACTTGTGGCGGGAGGTGTGTCTAAAAGTGTATGTCGGTGCTGGCCATCAATGAGAGAGACCTGTGCATTTTTCAAATCGGTGGTGAAAAAATATGAGTATGTTGCTGGAGATGTGGGCCGCCGTGCCACCAATGTACTTACCGGAGGAGGGCAAAAACCCATTATTCCGCAATTTTCTTTCCGCAGACCATCACTCCACATACTTTCATTATGAAAGTACCATGACTCCGCAATGCCATTATAACGCATGGCATTACATTTTATATGCTTTTACCACGCATACATTTACAACGAAATTCGTTGTAAATGCATGAATGGTAAAAGCATGTTTTTTTTTAATGTTTGAATAAGGTAAGTATGGGTATAGGGGTATATGTTTTGGGGTACTGAGGTATATGTTTTGGGGTGTTTGGGTATTTTAAGGGTTGAGATATAGTTTTCGGTTATTGGGTACAGGGGTAGTTTTAGCGTTTAGGATAGGTATGGGTTTTGGGGTACAGGGGTATTTTAAGGGTTCAGGGCTAGGTTTGGGTTTTGGGGTATAGGGGTATTTTTAGGGTTCAGGACTAGGTTTGGGCTTTGGGGTACAGGGGTATTTTAGGGTACAGGGGTAGGTTTGGGTTTTGGGGTACAGGGTTATTTTTATGGTTCAGGGCTAGGTTTGTGTTTTGGGGTGCAGGGGTATTTTTAGGGTTCAGGGGTAGGTTTGGATTTTGGGGTACAGGGGTATTTTAAGGGTTCAGGGTTAGGTTTGGGTTTTGGGGTACAGGGGTACTTTAGGGTTCAGGGGTAGGTTTGGTTTTTGGGGTACAGGGCATATTTATAGGGTTAAGATGGGTTAGTGTTTAAGGGTGTTGGGGTATTTTAAGGAGTAAGGGTTGTTTTTGATTATGGGGTGCAGGGGTATTTAAAGGGAGCAGGGTGGACACCTGGAGCTGGAATGTACAGAACCTGGGAAGAAAAAACAACAAAATATTTGACACCACGCACGCCCCGCTCACGCCCACACCCCCAGCACACAATATAAGACATAGCATGAAGGGCAGAATGTAAAAACAACAGTTGATGGACAGAATGCAGAACAATGTCATACATTCACCCCAATACAGAGATCTGGGCCTAAATCCATAATTTTTTTTGCACTCCACACCACCTCAGCTTTGACCCTGTGTCTTATGGGAACATTCCAGGCCAAACTGCCAAGCCATGTCTTTCCTGGACCTGACTCAAGCATCCTAGGACCGATGTCTGGCTACCAGCCGTCTTCAACCAGGATAGCTTGATTCCAGTGGTGTTGAGAGCATGGGACTCACGTCTGAGCATACGCATCCCACTCGGGGTGACAAATGCAAAAACAACACTTGATGGACAGAATGCAGAACAATGTCATACATTCACCCCAGTACAGAGATATGGGCCTAAATCCATCGTTTTTTTTTGCACTCCACACCACCTCAGTTCAGACATGGCCATATGCAAATCAGCCTTGACCTTGTGCCTCATGGGAACAGTCCAGCCCGAAGGGGGGAACGTACCATACGCCCCCAGCATTTGTCACGCCCCCCCAGCACAAGTCCACAGTACAACGCAGACACGCCCACAAGGGACTACTTTGCTGGCACGGGTCTTTTACTTTTTAAATGTATATAGTGGGCATCTGCATAGCCTAAGTCCTTCTGCTGCAACTGCCCTTTCCAACGCTGTATTGGGTGTTGTGATTGGTGCTGTGGTTCCTGAGATTACCCGCCTCAAAGGTTTGGGCTCTCTCTTTATTATATTAGTATGGATATATATATATATATCAAGGTTACTTGTTAACCGAAACGCGTCATGCCTGAGAAGATTCGTGATGTGAGAGAATAAAGCTTCCCAAAATATTTACTTGCTGCGTGGTGGTGCGTTATTCTGCTGGTTGCAGAGTATACAAAGATATATATATATATATATATATATATATATATATATATATATATATATATATTTATATATATATATATAAAATATATGTATGTCCCCTCCAAAAAGGCCCTATACCGCCCGCTTCAGCTGCAGCAGAAGAGAGTCCGTTTGAGCTATTTACACTGTCAAATGTGATACAGTGGATGGATTTCTGTGGAAGGCGATGTAAAACTATTTTTCAGGTGCATTGAATATTATGTTGCAGTGCTAGGATGAATTATGCATATTGATTTGTGCAAACATCATTTTTTTTGTTGAAAATTGTAGACTCTGGAACTCTCTACCTTTACACCTTCGCACAGTTTCCAACCACCTGGCTTTCTACAAGCAATCAAAGACCATGCTGTTTCCTTAGCTTTCTGTCTCCTCCGTGTCAGTTCCTAGCGCTGGTAGGCTTCCGGGTAGCCATGCGCTCTACATATGTCATTCCATTCCATTCCATATACATGAGTTTTGTCATTTGCCGCATATGACGGAGAGAAAATATGATCATGATTGCAGTATTTTTCTATGTTTATTGCACTTCTTCACATTTCACAGTATAAACTGTAAACAAATTAAAAATGACACCTTCCGTAAAAAAGTCTCTGCTGTGGAGTCGAAACATGTTCGACCTCATGTTTCGATTGGCAGCCAACACTGGCTAGTTATAATTTGGAACATGTGTCCATATGACATAGATTTTTCAGGTTTGCTCATAATTTTGGTGCAGATTGACAAATCTTCACAAAACACATATTTTTTTATGTCTTAACCACCTTGTCTTCTTTCTGGAAAGTTTCAGGATGATCTGTCAAGCGGGGGCCGAGAAAACCTGTTTTCCTGAAGGATTTTTCACAGAAAAATTTTAAACAGCTACAGTAAAAACGGCTGAATGGAATTACAAGAAGTTTAACAGAAAGCTAGATCTTGGTCCAGAAAGCATGGTTTTTGTGATTTGCTTTACATCCGTTCAGTAGTTTTTGAGAAATTAAAGTTAAAAAGTAATTGTATATTTTACGCCGTGGATGACCCAAGGATCTCACAGATCAAAATATATGATCTGATTGGCTGCCACCACTCCAACCAAGATGTGGTGACAGCTATTTAGCACTCTAGGACTCATTCCCCTGCCCTGAAAAAAAAAAAGAAAGACAACTTATAGGGGCAGAAAATGGATACCCTGCCCCCTACGTCTGATGTTCCTTTACATAAACAAAAACTTCAAAAATTATATGAAAAAAATCAAATGTAGAAGGGACGTTATAGTTAGGTGAAAATGTCAGTTAAAACATACTATTTGAAACAAACAAAACCACAGAAATTCACCAATTATAGTTATTTCAAGTAACTATAACTCGTGTTTTAAAGTAACTACATCACACACCCTGAGCATTACAGTGTTGTGATCAATTACATCAATTTAGATGTTGCAGTGGTGTTATCAATGATGTCATCAAACTTGTCATAAATGGTGTAATATGTGAGGTGTTTATCAGTGGATTGTGAGGGTGATTCTAAAAAATGACTTACTTATGTGGTAAAGTACTGTATCATTAATCTACGAAAGACTTGTGTGAAACTAACTCCTTCGATAAAGACTGCATTGTAAAGGGTAAACATGAGATTATAGTGGGAAATAAACTGCAAATGTTAGGGAATTTTTTCAAACGTATGCCTTTACATGAATCAGCATTGTATGAATCAACATTATATGAATCAACATTACACATCATGCGATTCAGTCACACACATGCCAACTTTGCACACCTTTGAAGGAGAATCACACAATACCGTCTTATTTCCATTTTTGAGATACCTTAATTACAATGGGGGTGCAAATTGCACACCTGGACATTCCTGAACCATGTATATTGACAGCTGCTATGTCGAAAGTTGCACCAGAGATATTTAGCAATCTGTGGGCTATGACGAGAGCAAAAGTAGCAAATGTGTGGGTCTTCCCCAAATGTACCTTTGCAACGAGCACTCAATAGGAATACCCATAAGGGATGCAGTAAGTTTACAAAGTCACATGTTGCAGCAATGTCAAAGCACAACGCATACAAATAACGAAGCCGCTTAAGGAGAGAACATTTCAAAGCAGTATATATTGATCTACAATGAAATGGAAGAAAAATCAAAGTGTAAAAAAGGTACAAGGGGAGTTTTAAAAAGTGTTCTCGATATGGATACATTAGAAGGTCATAATGCTATTGGAGCAATGTTCAGAGCTGAATATCTAATGCAGACGAAAGAAGATGGATGGAATATTTCCAACCAAGCATTTATTATGCAAATGATTATTTGTACTTCGGCATAAAACAGTAGGAGAGATTTGTTTTATAGTGGCAGAGAGAACAATGACAGAAGACAATTTAGCATCACAAATGTTCAAATAATTATGGGAATGTTCAAATCGAAAGTTTACAATTTTCAGAAGACACCAGAGGGCATTTGCACAACCATCCTCAAATAATACAATGGAATGGAATGAGATTGGGTGTCGGAGGAGCTAGTCGTACGGTGAAAGGTAGAAGGGAATTGAGTGAGGAATGGAGAAAGGTAAAAGGTGAAGCTTTCGGAAAGTGTAAGTTAGGATAGGTGCGATACTCAAGTCAGTAGTAAATATGGCCATGTGCCGAAATACAATCAATTGGGTTACAGATGGGAAAACAAACATGCGGAGAATCCAGGAAACACAGACAGTGAGCGGACTCAGAGAGGAAATCATGAGACAGAAATATATTGATCAAGGGCTGGAAATGTGTTGATGCCAAGTACGGACCGATACCTCACGGAACACTGTGAAAAAGAAGACCTGTCTTGGGCAATTAGGACCTCGAAGGATGGTTTGGAAACACCAAAGGAATAGAAATAGTGTGAGGCTAGAAAGAAAGCATTGCAAATTAAATAGAAAGTGAAATTATGGATAGAGGATGTAGCCTTACGGCTAGAGCAGTCGACCTCGAAGCTGGGTAACCGGGTTCGAGTCTCGGCAACCACGCTCAACATCCTGTGATTCCGGGCAAATCACTTACTGTCCTCGTGCCTCAAAAAAATAAATGTGTCCTTATGTAACGAAATTGATGCTCATGTAAAGTGCTCTGATACCTGATTTCTCAGGTCTAGTTCGAACTATATAAAAGTCTGGAAAAAAAAGTATAGGCAGGCCAAAAAGAAAGCAGTGCAAGTGAACTACTAGGTGCATAAATTAGTCAGTGAGATTCAGGGGATGTGAATCTCAAATTTCCCAGCTAAAAAAGCAGTAGGCTGCAGAGTGGAGGGGTGAGATGACCAAAGCTCGGGCCTGACTGTTTCCACGAGGAACAGAGTCAGGTCCAGGCCCAGTTCACAAGGATGGGCCTGGCCCTACCAAGATAGCGATTCAGAAAAGGGGGTGGTGATGGACAGAGTATCTGAATTAAGCAGAACACTCCTACCCAGTCAACAGATCAGGGCTTGATCCATCACCGTTTTTTAGCTCACTGCACCATCCCAGCTCAGAACCTGGCTACATGCAAATTAGTCTGTCCCTTGCCCAGTGCATCATGGGAACAGGGCAGACCAAACTACCAAGCCAATTCTTTAACTGGAAAGGAAACAAGCTTCCGGGGACCGATTTCTGGCATTACCAAGATAGCCCCATGGCCCACCCAAGGCCAATTCACAAGCAGAAAACATGTTTTGTTCATTTTCTTTATGAAACAATCATACATGTCTGCAGCCTCTCTATTAAAGCCTAATTGTGTAACTTTCATGTGTAACGCCAAAGCTTTGGGCTATTTTAAGTTCCTGCGGAAGGGGTAAGGTCATAGGGCATGGTTGCTAATACTGTGAATGTGTAAACAGAAGGAGTACTGGAGACACCCCCCTTTATCAAGACCACAAGCTTAAATTATGTGGCAAGAAAAGGTAAATCACACAGCATAATAGGGCACATTCACTGATATTTTTCCTACATTATTTTTACGTTTTTACACGTTAACACAGTCTTGGCAAATGATATGCCTCGTTAGTACCAGTTTAACACTAAAACGCAACAATAGACAATTCAAAGGTGACCAGTCAGCCTTTGCATAGGGTCTCCACTCTACGTGTTACTGAATTTTTTAGTAACCTTTGATCCTTTTGAGCCAAAAACATGTTTTTTCTCTTAAAATCTGCAAAATATGCAGCAGAGAATGGATTATATGACTAATGTGGCAAATACATAATCATACGGAATATGCTGTATCCTCTGAATCACATATTACCAGTGGCCCTGCTTATGGCACTATATTAAGCAAAACAGCTCAAAAATGGCAAAGCTGTGAACACAGATACAGAATAGGAAGGAACAGTTCAGAAAAAGAAAAAGTCTGACAACATGTGCTGCTGCTGTTTTGCCTACTCTCACTCATTGTCCTGAGGTACTCACAGAAGGTGGAGCTCTCTGATATAAATAGAAGGAACTTAAAGAACATACACCCCACTTTAAGGCGCCGGTGACTTTGCATTTATTCTCTCCCAACAAATTCTTTCATTTTGTCACATGAATAGCCAGAAATGGATTATAGCCAGGGCCACTGTAATTATGCAATTATGCAGCTGCAGCATTTCACTCGCAATTATGGATTTGAAGAATTTGTCAGTAATCCATCATCTGCAGCATAATTCGAAGATTTTAATAAATAAATCATAAAAAGATCAACTATTCCAAAAAATGCAGTGATGCGTTGCTGCACAGCGGTTCGCCCATCGCAAAGTATTTACTCATAGCAAACATTTTTCCACACTGTCAACATGTGCAAAAAGTGACAAATAATAAAGTAACGCTATCCCACATTACACTGCAAACTTTAGTCAACCAAGCAGCATAGTTTGATTCTTCCCTTTTGCATAATCCCAGAGTCCCTGATTATAGTGCTGCAGCTCTTCGAGTGCTAAACCGATAAGAGATGGTGAGGTGGAGACAAGCAAAGGTGGAGCAGAGAGATGGGAGGGTAATAGGCGTAATAAGGATCAGGCTAAGGCAAGAGGGAGGATAGAGACAGGATAGCAAGAACAAAAGGAGAATAGTGATGGGGAGAAAGGGAAGGTAAGTCGGGAAGACAGAAAAGTGAGCAACAGTGAGTGGAGGGCGAGGAAGGGAGAGATGGTCGAGGAGGATAGATGGGTGAGGTGGAGAGAGAAGAGTGAGGTGGAAATAGAAGGGTGAAGTGTAGTGAGAGTAAGTTGATGCACAGTGAGAGATGTGTGTGGTCAGGAGAGAAAGTAGGATAAGGTGAATAAAGGGGAGGGTTAGGTGTGAGAAATATGTAAGTGAAGTGTAGAAAGTGAATGGGCATTTGGAATCAGGTGGCTAAGGTGGAGAGAGACTAGGAAGATGAGAAGAGAGTGAGGTGGGAGGAAGCAGAGGGTGAAGTGAGTGAGACAGCACAATGAAGTGGAGAGAGAGGGGTTGAAGTCGGAAGAAAGGAGGGTGACACAGAGAGAAAGCAGGATTATGTGGCGAGAGCAGAAGAGATCAAATCTATCCGTTTAAACATCTAGCAATGCGTATGTAAAACTAGTAGGCAGAATCCGGAAATAGGTATGGTATGCAGCTCACACCCTTACAAGACCAACCAACATGCACAGACACTGCCTAAGACACCTGGGGGTCTCTGAAGAGCCCCATTTATCTTTATGGCATACCCATTCTTCTTCATGGCCCCACCAAATCCCAAATTCTGGAGCCAGGCTTGGTCAAGAGACTGATTTGAATTGGGTGGGCCTGTCTAGAGTGACACAGTGGATAAAGGATTATTGGTTGGATTGCTACCTGAGTGATTGCCAATGGTAGACTATTTGCAAGCATTCATCCCATCACCTTCTGGGTGTTTGCTTGCCAGTGCTATGCCTGGGAACCTGAGTGGTGCAGCTTTCCAAGCCTTATACTGCAAAAGTATGTGGATTCCAAAAAGTAGTAAATTTGCACCCATTCAAAGAGTACTTCTTTGGGTGCAGATTTACTACTTTTTTAGTAAACCAATAACTATATACATTTAAGTTTCATCTCCCAAAAAATCAATGTTAAAAACTATTATTGAAATGAGAACAAGAAAGACTGAAACAGACATAACAGACCTGACTAAGGACCCCCATACTCTACTACCAAGCCAAGAATACATTTGGAGGTGTCAAACCCAAACATGCCCCTTTGAAGCTACTACCCTGCTGATTCCACCTGTAAATGTATTCTGAGAGCTGAAAATGTTTGAGTAATTTAAACTTTTGAATAAGTTTACTACTTTTTTGGCCATTCACAAAATCTCAGTGTACATTTTCTCCCAACTTTACCTTAAATTCATGCAGTACATAACCACATTTAGAGTCTTGTATTTATGCTAGTGGAGCTGAGAGAGCTATACACAGCATAAAGAATTATAAAAAGGTGACAGTGAATAAGGGGGCTAATTGTTGTGTTGTTTTAAGGATTTACTTTTTGGTGTTGTGTTGCTGGATTATATATCATTGTGCTGTATTCCTTTCGTGCTATTGCGGTGTTGTGTTGTGTTGTTCTGATATTGGCGTGTTGCCCGCCAGCCACAGCTTGTCTGCTTAAACACGTACAAACATGTTTGTAACACAGCACCGCCTTCCTAAACCTACCATCAAGATGTAGTGGCAAATGAGGTGGTAGCAGCACTAACTCTGTAACCACCCGTGTTACACACCAACCAAAGTACGTTGAGTGGTCATCTTTCAGTTAGTTATTTTCATTTAGAGCTTTCGTTTCAGAACTTCATGGGCAAAAGCTACTTCCAAATCCATTATGGGGCCTTCAATTCACACGCAGTGAAATATAACCTTTATATTTTTCGAATCGTGGGCTGAGCCTGTAATGCATTTTAATTATAGTTCCTATATGAAAAAAATCTCACAGATAAATTCGTTTCATAAAATACGACCTTGCACAACAATGGTCGGCTCCGTGGCAACATGAGAATTGTGTTGTCTGCAGCCTGTGCTGCTATTACCGTGACGACAGAGCTTTTAATTCTGACAGAACTATTGTGAGCGCAAAGAGACACAAAGCCCGCGCATTTAACTGGCTTTCAACGTGTCAGACTCCGAAGCAGTCTGAGCTAGAACTAGGGAAATGGGTTATGGTCGTTGGGAGGAACAGAAACTAGTTGATAATGTGTCTGAAGTTACTGTACACATACCTTCCACAGATACACGTACACCTTCGCCATGACTCACCTCGCTTCACTTTCAGGACTGAATTGTGTAAGGGTGACTATTCAAAGGCTCTCCCCCGGCATGGGAGGCCAACGCTTCCCTCACCACACCCTGCGGCTTTGTGCTGACATTTGACGGCCGTAGGGACAGCCTGTGCATCTTGTTGCTGGCGCCCTAGGCGAATCCCCAGCACTGCCTTGCCCTTGCACCAGTCCTAGGAACAGAGAACCTTAGTTCCTTCTCTAAATGGTACCATCATCATAACAGGTGATTGGGCCATCAGAGCAGACGGGCAGGTGGTTCACTTGGTGCAGGGAGGAGGGGAGAGGTGTGAGAACTGTGACACATGACCATATGCATTTGACAGTGTGGATCTGCATGTCTGAGTGCTTCTTATGAGTTGTCCCTAAACGGCACATTCATGTCTGGGGGGCAGGCATATGTTTACTAAAAATAGAAATTGGTCTCTAAATGGAAAACCGCGTTTCCCCACAAAGAATGATGTTGAAGGGACCAGAGTTTGTTTACCCAAATGGAAAGGTTTATAGTTGCTGGATAAAAGTGCGTGTTTTTAAAAATGATTAGCTGATGTTTGGAGGCAAACTACTGCATTCTCAGACTCTACTGAAAATTGATAAATGAATGAGAATTGGTGGTGAGTTTCTTAGATATCTTGTAAGTGTTATTTCCTTAATGCTGGAGGGCACTTTTTAGGTCTCGCCTGAGACACCGCCTGCACTGTCTCTTCAAAACATTTAGTAAGTGGCTTTTAAAAATGCCACCAGAGGCTTTTGCTGGCCTACAGCTTGCGTTCATGAGCTTGTGCATGTGCACAGCTGCCATCTGTGTTTTTCTTGCTGTAATCAGGCTCCTCTGCTTGCACTACCCCCCTCTCTTTCCCCCCTCCCTCCTGGTCAGCTTCATTTGTGTCTTCTAGCTGTGAATCATGCTCCTATGCTCGCACTCCCACTCCCTTCTCCCTCTCCCTCTTCGTCAGTTTTATTTGTGTCTTCTATCACTGTGAATGCTCCTGCTTCCACCAGGCACACACACCATCAGTCGTCAGTGCACGCTTTCATCAGGCACACACACCACCAGCCGTCAGTGTAAGCTTCCACCAGGCACGCACACCACCAGCTGTCAGTGCCCACTTCCACCAGGCACTCACACCACCAGCCATCAGTGCACGCTTCCACCAGGCACACACACCACCAGCTGTCAGTGCATGCTTCCACCAGGCACACACACCACCAGCCGTCCGTGCACACTTTCAACAGGCACACATGCTACCAGCCGTCCCACACTACCAGCCGTCGGTGCACGCTTTCAACAGGCACACACAACCAGCCGTCAGTGCACACTTTCACCAGGCACACACACACAACCAGCCGTCAGTGCACGCTTCCACCAGGTACACACACCACCAGCTGTCAATGCACGCTTCCACCAGGCACACACACCACCAGCCGTCAGTGAACACTTTCACCAGGCACAAAAACTACCAGCCGTCACACACTACCAGACGTCGGTGCACGCTTCCAACAGGCACACACCACCTGCCGTCAGTGCGCGCTTTCACCAGGCACACACACCACCAGCCATCAGTGCACGCTTCCACCAGGCACACACACCACCAGCCATCAGTGCACGCTTCCACCAGGCACACACACCACCAGACATCAGTGCACGCTTTCACCAGGCACACACACCACCAGACATCAGTGCACGCTTTCACCGGGCACACACCCCCCCAGCCTTCAGTGCACGCTTTCACCGGGCACACACACCACCAGCCGTCAGGGCACACTTTCACTGGGCACACACACACCCCCAGCCATCAGTGCATGCTTCCACCAGGCACACTCAGCACCAGCCGTCAGAGTACACTTTCACCAGGCACACACACCACCAGCTGTCAGTGCACGCTTTCACCGGGCACACACACCACCAGCCGTCAGTGCACACTTTCACTGGGCACACACACCCCCAGCCATCAGTGCACGCTTCTCCAGGCACACACACCACCACCCTTTAGTGCATGCTTCCACCAGGCACACACAGCCCCAGCCGTCAGAGCACACTTTCACCAGGCACACACACTACCAGCCATCACACACTACCAGCCGTCGGTGCATGCTTCCACCAGGCACACACCACCAGCCATCAGTGCACACTTTCACCAGGCTCACACACACCACCAGCCGTCGGTGCATGCTTTCTCCGGGCACATACACCACCAGCCATCAGTGCACGCTTTCACCGGGCACACACACCACCAGCCATCAGTGCACTCTTCCACCAGGCACACACACCATCAGTCGTCAGTGCACGCTTTCACCAGGCACACACACCACCAGCCGTCAGTGTAAGCTTCCACCAGGCACGCACACCACCAGCTGTCAGTGCCCACTTCCACCAGGCACTCACACCACCAGCCATCAGTGCACGCTTCCACCAGGCACACACACCACCAGCCGTCAGTGCACGCTTCCACCAGGCACACACACCACCAGCCGTCAGTTCACGCTTTCACCAGGTACACACACCACCAGCTGTCAGTGCATGCTTCCACCAGGCACACACACCACCAGCCGTCCGTGCACACTTTCAACAGGCACACATGCTAACAGCCGTCACACACTACCAGCCGTCGGTGCACGCTTTCAACAGGCACACACAACCAGCCGTCAGTGTACGCTTTCACCAGGCACACACACACACAACCAGCCATCAGTGCACGCTTCCACCAGGTACACACACCACCAGCTGTCAATGCACGCTTCCACCAGGCACACACACCACCAGCCGTCAGTGAACACTTTCACCAGGCACAAAAACTACCAGCCGTCACACACTACCAGACGTCGGTGCACGCTTCCAACAGGCACACACCACCTGCCGTCAGTGCACGCTTTCACCAAGCACACACACCACCAGCCATCAGTGCACGCTTCCACCAGGCACACACACCACCAGCCATCAGTGCACGCTTCCACCAGGCACACACACCACCAGACATCAGTGCACGCTTTCACCAGGCACACACACCACCAGACATCAGTGCACGCTTTCACCGGGCACACACACCCCCAGCCGTCAGTGCACGCTTTCACCGGGCACACACACCACCAGCCGTCAGTGCACACTTTCACTGGGCACACACACCCCCAGCCATCAGTGCATGCTTCCACCAGGCACACTCAGCACCAGCCGTCAGAGTACACTTTCACCAGGCACACACACCACCAGCTGTCAGTGCACGCTTTCACCGGGCACACACACCACCAGCCGTCAGTGCACACTTTCACTGGGCACACACACCCCCAGCCATCAGTGCACGCTTCTCCAGGCACACACACCACCACCCTTTAGTGCATGCTTCCACCAGGCACACACAGCCCCAGCCGTCAGAGCACACTTTCACCAGGCACACACACTACCAGCCATCACACACTACCAGCCGTCGGTGCATGCTTTCACCAGGCTCACACCACCAGCCATCAGTGCACACTTTCACCAGGCTCACACACACCACCAGCCGTCGGTGCATGCTTTCTCCGGGCACATACACCACCAGCCGTCAGTGCACGCTTTCACCGGGCACACACACCACCAGCTATCAGTGCACTCTTCCACCAAGCACACACACCATCAGCTGCCAGTGCACGCTTTCACCAGGCACACACACCACCAGCCGTCAGTGCACACTTTCACCAGGCACACACACTACCAGCAGTCACACACAGCCGTTGGTGAATGCTTCCACCAGGCACACACCACCACCCATCAGTGCACGCTTTCACCAGGCACACACACACCACCAGCCGTCGGTGCACGATTTCACCGGGCACCCACACCACCAGCCGTCAGTGCACGCTTTCACCAGGTACACACACCACCAGCCGTCAGTGCACCCTTCCACCAGGCACACACACCAACAGCCGCCAGTGCACGCTTTCACCAGGCACACACACACCACCAGTTGTCTGTGCACACTTTCACCGGGTACACACACCACCAGCTGTCAGTGCACGCTTTCACGAGGCACACACACCACATGCTGTCAGTGCATGCTTCCACCAGGCACACACACCACCAGCTGTCAGTGCACGCTTCCACCAGGCACACACACCACCAGCCATCAGTGCACGCTTCCACCAGGCACACACAGCACCAGGTGTCAGTGCACGCTTTCACTGGGCACACACACCACAAGCCGTCAGTGCACGTTTTCACAAGTCACACACACCACCAGCCATCAGTGCATGCTTTCACCAGGCACACACACCACCACCCGTCAGTGCAGCAGGCAGGCTCTTCTCAGAGTTTCTTTGTAAATATGTGTTCGATGGCTGGGAGGGAGTGGTCGAGTTTCCTTAAACCATGCTGAGTATGCAGGTACAGTGCATATACTCCTGTGTGAGTGAGTCATGCTGCCTGGGGCGCACTCACTCCACACTTGTAAATTACGCTTGCACCAGGCTTTTTCTCATTTGCAAAATTTGGTGCATGCGCACAGCTAGGCAGCCCCCACACCACCAGGAACGACTGCTTCCTACAACCAGAATGGAAACAACATTCAGAGCAATGAAAACAAGTTCATTTGATGCAAAGAACTGTTAACAAAAACCATGTCCAGCTATTGTACATCTGGCAACAAAACAGTAACAAAAAACAAACAAGCATTGGCATAGCTAATAGGTCTCGCTTTTTGGACCCTATAAGTATTTAGTTATGCAGTAGAATATCCTTGGTGCAACAAAACCAAATGTTGCATGGCTAAACACTTATAAGGTCCCAAATGCGAGACCTTTTGGCTATGCCAATGCTTGTTGTAATGGCTATTTGTTCACATAGAGGCATGTCATATTGATGACCAAGTTACCTTCGGTAACATTATCTGGTAGAGACAATATCAAGTCACAGATTCCTTACCTTTGAATTTCCCAGGCATCAGACTCGATACAGAAGAATTTTGCGTGAGCATTACCCCTGCACAGCGGTAGGTTTAGTTGATCAATTACGTGTGTTGTCTGTGCCGGAAGTGGCATCCCAGTCACCAATATAGGTCCAGACTGTTCAGGCAGTAATGTTTGGTGAATGTGTGCAGGGATGCCCAATGTGCTAGCTGGCAGATGTCCAGCACTGGGCCTCCAAGTGCTAACATAGTGGTTGCAGCCTTAGTTCTAATGAATTGAGCCCTTAAGCCCTCAGGGGCAGCTTCTTGGCCAGTACGTAGCAGATTTTAATACAGAGAACGACCCAGCATGAAATGGTTCTTTTCTGCATTGCCTGACCCTTCTTTACTCTAACATACCATACAAAGAGTTGGTTGTCTCCCTGGAACCCTTATGTGTGATCAAGATTGAACTTCAATGCTCTTTTTGGGTCCAGACAGTAGAGTCAGTCCTCTTTTTTTGAGGGATGTGGAAGAGCATATAAAGTGGGCAAGGTGATGGTTTGGCCCACATGGAATGGTGTTACCCCTTTCAGCAAGAAAGAGGCCCTAGTGCGAAGCACCAGATTGTCTGGAAAGACAGACAGGATGGAAGCTTGGATGATAAAGCCTGTAGCTCACTCACCCTCTGGGCAGATGTTATTTCCATGAGAAAGCAGCATGAGGGGACAATTATATAAAGGCTCGAAAAGAGCACACATCAGAAATGTGAGAACTAAATTAAGGTCCCACTGTGGCATAATAAAAAGGGGAAGGTGGGAACATATGTACAAGAACTTTCAAAATCTATTTACTATGGGAGATTTAAATAAAGAGGGTTGTTCAGGCAGCCACAAGACGGCAGATAAGGCAGAAAGATACCCTTTCAGAGTGCCCAGAACAGAGACCTGCTGGGCAAGCCTAAAAATACATATATATATATATATATATACATATATATATATACATATATATATATATATATATATATATATATATATATATATATATATATTACCTACTGGCGGTCGCCAGTAGGTAGTTATAGTTAGGATTTTTTTCAATGTTAAATCTGAAAATTCTATTTGGAATAACTTTGGCGCCGGTTGACGAATCTGCCTGAAAATGTCCTCAAAATGGCCTCGCGGCGTTCCGGTCCTTCCCTGAAAGTTTGGGGGGGATTCGTCAAGCGGGGGCCGAGATAAAAGGGGGGTCCCAAAACGCGTTTTCCCCATGTTAATTTCCATAGGGCGGTCGATTTCACTTTTAGCCCGAACGGCTGAATGGATTTCCACCAAACTTGGCAAAATTGTAGGGACTGGTAGCCCGATGTGCCTTTGCTATGTCTCAAGATATGTGCTCCAGTGGATTTTGAGTAATTAAGGTTCAAAAAAATATATATATCTATAGCCGCGCTCCGGTACGCGCACCGGTACGCGCACCGGGCGCTTACCGCGACTTGCGCGCAGAAAGCTGATTGGCTCTGGGATGTCTGTAAACATTCTAAACAGTCCAGAGCGGCCGCCATCTTGTGTCTCGGTAGGATCGAGACACGAGAGGTGGCCAAAACGAAGAGGGAAATGACCATAAGGGGGCAGAGTAGACCCCCCTTGACCCCCTAGGTTTGATGTGGGGGCCATAAAAGGGCCCCGCAGAGCAAAAAAAAAATTAAAAAAAAATTTGATTTTCGCGGGGTGAGCGCCCGGTACGCGCACCGGTACGCGCACCGGTAAGCGTACCGGGGAGCGTACCATGGGGAAAAAGAATGACAGTTTTAAAAGTAGCTGTTTAAAAAAAAAAATTTTTGTTGTTTTTTTTTATACATACACATACATATATATATAAATGCATATGCATATATATATATGCATATATGTGTATATGTGTGCGTGTAGAGAGAGGTAGAGAGGTAGAGGTGTAGAGGTAGAGAGGTAGAGAGGTAGCGGTAGAGAGGTAGAGATTAGTAGAGAGAGAAGAAGAGAGAGGTAGAGAGGTAGAGAGTAGAGAGTGAGTAATAGAGAGTAGAGAGTGAGTAGTAGA
Source organism: Lissotriton vulgaris (assembly GCF_964263255.1). NCBI lineage: Eukaryota > Metazoa > Chordata > Amphibia > Caudata > Salamandridae > Lissotriton > Lissotriton vulgaris. The sequence goes on along the minus strand of NC_141697.1, from coordinate 137,551,382 downwards.
GAGTAGTAGAGAGCAGTAGAGAGAGTAGCAGAGAGTGAGTAGTAGAGAGTAGTAGAGTGAATAGTAGAGTGAGTAGTAGAGAGTAGTAGAGAGTGAGTAGTAGAGAGTGAGTAGTAGACAGTAGTAGAGAGTAAGTAGTAGAGTGAGTAGTAGAGAGCAGTAGAAAGTGAGTAGTAGAGAGTAGTAAAGCGTGAGTAGTAGAGAGTGAGTAGTAGAGAGTGAGTAGTAGAGAGTAGTAGAGAATGAGTAGCAGAGAGAATAGTAGTGAGTAGTAGAGAGTGAGTAGTAGAGTGAGTAGTAGAGACTAGTAGAGAGAGAGTAGTAGAGAGTGAGTAGTAGACAGTAGTAGAGAGTGAGAAGTAGAGAGTGAGTAGTAGAGAGTAGTAGTGAGTAGTAAAGAGTGAGTAGTAGAGAGAGTAGTAGAGAGTGAGTAGTAGAGAGTAGTAGATAGTGAGTAGTAGGGAGTAGTGAGTAGCGAGTAGTAGGGAGTGAGTAGTAGAGAGAGAGTAGTAGAGAGTAGTAGAGTAGTAGAGAATGAGTAGTAGACAGTGAGTATTTGAGAGTAGTGGAGTAGGAGAGAGTAAGTAGTAGAGAGTAGTGGAGAATATACCAAAGTTTGGCACAGCACCACTTTCACAATGAGTCCAATCAAATCATATCACTTAGAGTCCTTATTGAAGCGCTGAATCTTGGTGTATATTCAAATGCTTTTATTTTCCTTAAGTTTATGTACCACAGCCAGCCGAAAGGTTTCGTTCTGTACAACAGAACTTCTTCAGGGCGTTCTTATTTCCTTCAAGTTATGTCGGTATCCAGTTGTCATATAACTAGATATTTCTTCCAAATGTTAGACGAGACATAAGTATATTCTTATTCAAAGTGACTAGGTATCAATTTTACCCACACAATTCGGGCAGACTTGAGTAATTTATAGCATCCTCAAAGTCAGTCTTTCAAAAATTCCAAAGTATAGGACATGATAATCCAAATCCAAATGTTTCTCAAGAAAAGTAATTTACAATCGTTCGGAATATCGGTGTTTGGGCAGATATGATCCAGGGACCCCCAGTATGCAAGGGGAATTAGTCCCCCCTCTACAAACGCGCCAGTGGCCTGCATTGCAGAGAGGTGTAACAAGGGTGTGGCCTCATTACACTTCTCTGCAATGCAGCTCCCTCGCGCATACTGGAGGCTCCTGGTGGACCAGTTGACCCCAGGGACCCCCAGTATGCAAGGGAAATTAGTTCCCCCTCTGCAAACGCGGCAGTGGGCTGCGTTGCAGAGAGGTGTAACAAGGGGCATAGTCTCATTACACCTCTGCAATGCAGCCCCTGGCGCATACTGGAGGTTCCAGGTGGGCTAATTGGCCCCCAGGGGCCCCCAGTATGCAAGGGGAATTAGTTCCCCCTCTTCAAACATGCACGGGGGCTGCGTTGCAGAGAGGTGTAAAAAGGGTTGTGGCTTCATTACACCTCTCTGCAATGCAGTCCCCTGGCGCATACTGGAGATTCCTGGTGGGCTTTCAGGTCTTATATAGTTAGGAATTAGCATTAAAAAAACCTTTGAAATTCACTGAAAAAACCATAGGTTTCACACCAGTTATAGTTAGGAATTAGCATTTAAAAAACCTTTGAAATTCACTGAAAAAACCATAGGTTTCACACCAGTTATAGTTAGGAATTAGCATTTAAAAAACCTATTAAATTCACTGACAAAACCATAGATTTCACACCATTTATAGTTAGCTGGAAATTTTACTGACATAAAACCATTGAAATTCCCACGTTATAGTTAGTTGGACTCACTATAACTTGCGCGCCTGTAATGCACTGCTGATGACGTCACATATTACATCACTCATGACATGGTCAGTGACATCACTCATGACATCACTGATGACACCATCCTTGTGACAGAGTGACAGACCTAATTTCAGTGTAATGTAACGCTTGAAACACATATTCAAAAATAGAAACAAACATTTTCAAAAAAATGGAGATACCCAAACCAGTAACAACAACCAATTCAGTAATTCCACCATCTATATACACATCCACTCAATCACCAACAGTTCTATATAGTCACTCATATATATACTCACTCATCATATGTAGTGATACACCTATACATCCTGTTACACATCAGCAGTCATCCAAAAGTTACTCACACATGCAAATAAACTATTGAACATCCATTTATTTGCATATACATTTATACACACACTACCACCTTACTTCTAAGGAAACTTACCCATACTTACTCTCTTAAACAATCACTTATAGAAACACATACTTATTTAAACAGGAACTCCTACAATCTCTCACTATATATACTATACTCACTTATATACATCAATACTCACATATACTAGATTAAAACATATGTCGTTACTAATGAAGACACTAGTGAGACAGTCATTCACTCACTAACACACACATATACACACTCATCCACCCATACAGTCCTGCACATATGCTGTCTTTAAAACACATACAAACAGTGAGTCAGTCACCAACCCCTGCAGCCACTTATACACAAAGAGAAACACTGATACAAACATTTAAATATTTAAACAATACTCGCTAATATATGTATTCACTAAGATACACGTAATAAGCCAGTTACCCAACCAATTTTTTTTAAAAAAAACATCCATTTACACACTTATTTAAACATTTATTCTTCCATCGACCTTTACAAATACATATATAAAACAAATTTATTTTTCAGAAAGACACACATTCACTGGATGGTGTCATCAGTGATGTCATGAGTGATGTCACTGACCATGTCATGAGTGATGTAATATGTGACGTCATCAGCAGTGCATTACAGGCGCGCAAGTTATAGTGAGTCCAACTAACTATAACGTGGGAATTTCAATGGTTTTATGTCAGTAAAATTTCCAGCTAACTATAAATGGTGTGAAATCTATGGTTTTGTCAGTGAATTTAATAGGTTTTTTAAATGCTAATTCCTAATTATAACTGGTGTGAAACCTATGGTTTTTTCAGTGAATATATATATATATATATATATATATATATATATATATATATTTTTTTTTTTTTTTGCAACAAGAAGGCATAAAAAATATTATATATATATATATATATATATATATATATATATATATATATATATATATATATATATATATATATATATATATATATATATATATATATATATATATATATCAGCAAGGGAAGCAGAAAGAGGATCAATAGACCTTTCTGTACAAAAAAATAAACATTTCTTCCACCGGCAGGCATATACCATCTTGGTAGAGGGACACCTGGCTGCCAAGATAACATTGCAAACTCCAGGAGGAAGGACAAAAGCTGTCAAATTTCATAGCTCAATCTTTGTGCAGGAAGGTGTAGAGTTGTCAAGTTTGGGTGGAGGACCCTCCCCTCCTCCTAAAAGGGCAGCCTGATCGGAGTATTGTTGCTCATGCTGATACCAGACTCCATGCCCAGTCTGGTGCCACAAGGATGACTTGGGCCCAGTCATTACTGTTTTTCTTGAGAACTCTGGGCAGAGGTGGTATGGGCAGAAAGGCATACAGGAGGCCTGACTCCACTTTAGATGAAAAGTGCCTCTGAGCGAGAGCCACCTTGGAAACTCCAGCACGTAAAACTACTGACATTGCCCATTCTTGATGAAGGCAAACAGCTCTAACCAAGGCTCTCCCCACTGCTGAAAGAGATCTTGCGCCACCTCCAGTTAAAGATGCGATTTGTGAAATGCTAGGTGTTGATGGCTGAGTTTGTCTGCCCTGGAGTTCAGGGAACCTGCCAGGTGCTGGACCACCAAGGATATGCCCTGCTGTGCCAGCTATTTCCAGAGACACAGGGCCTCTTGACAAATGAAGCACAACCCTGTCTTGCCCTTTTTTTTGCAACATCACATGGCAGTGGTGTTAGAAGTGAACACCTGCACCAGCCTTCCCTTGATGGAGGGTAGAAAGGCTTTCAATGCCAGTCAGATTGCTCAGAGCTCCCTCATGTTTATGTGGAGTTCGGATTCCCCTGGAGACCAGAGACCTTTGAGCTCCACCTCTCCCAGATGGCCGGCCCATCCCAGGACTGACGCATCTGTCACTACTGTGAGATCTTGTTGGGGAAAGGAGATAGGTCTGCCTCTGATCCAATTACTTCATTAACCACTATTGCAGGTCTCTTGCAGTACCCCCCGAGATCTGCACCATGTCAGAGAGATATCCCTTGTGCTACGCCCCCTTGTACTTCAGGTCCCACTGCAGAGCACCCATACACCATCTAGCATGTGCCACAAGGAGGATGCAAGAGATGCAAGCGGCCATGGGACCCAGCAGCCTCAGAGTCATTTTCCCTGAAATCCAAGATAGAGGCTGAAACATTAGTGTCACAGCCTGGATATCCCGGACTTGTTGCTCGGCAGGATAAGTCCAAAACTGTACTGTATTCAGAACAGCTCCCATGAAAGGGAGCGTCTTAGAGGGAGTCAGGTGTGAATGTGGCACATTGATAGTGAACCCCAGCGAATGCAGGAGGTTCGCCATAGTCTGGAAGTGGGGGACGACAGCCTGGGGCAAGCCAGTGGCGTAACACAGGCCCCATCATAACAACTCGTAAGAGAGGGTCCGAGGGAAGTGTTTAACGACCAAACAGGCTAATACCCCCTGTGTAACTACCTAAATAACAACAAAGCCCGTTGGTCACGTGTTGCTGAGATATAACAATTAACACTGGTGAAGTTGCACAACAATTGATTCAAATAAAGACTATCAGCTTGATGATTAAGTCCTATCAGCCCACCTGATGGCGGAGCCTCATCATCTAGGACTTCCAAAACCAGGTTGTGTGCGATCGCCCAGTTAGATATTAGCAACGCATCACAAAACCGAGGTATGGTTACCAAAGTTGTAAGTCTAGATAGTGGGACTGATATGTGCAGTGCAAAAAAGGAAAAAGTGAAGTGGATTAAAATGGCTATCGAGGCAAACAAAGACCTTTAATAGTGTTCACCTGGATGTCAGATTAAAAATAGTGGACTGACAGTGTGAAATAATCACTGTCTAACTTGCTTGGTAGAAATCAAGACAAAGATCTACACAGGCCCGCCATCCCCCACAGATGTACAGTGCTGAGGGGGCACCCAAGCTCCTGTGGGCCCCCTCAGCACTGTACTCTGGCCAGAGAGCCCGAGATTAAATTCAGAGGGGGCCTCTTACCTTTCAGGGGGGCCCCCTCAATTTTCGTTACACCAGTGGGGCAAGCCTACCTATAGCAGCCAGTTATTGAGATAGGTGCAGAACGGCACTGCTGATTCAGTCTCCCGGGTAGAGGGCAGACAAAACCTGAGCCGATGTGAGCATTTTGAACTTCTCCTTTTTGAGGGTGAGGTTTAGGGTTCCCAGATCTAAGATAGGGCAACACCCTTTGTTCTTTTTGGGGATCTGAAGGTAGGGAGAATAGCATCCATTGCCTACTTCTGACACTGGAACCATCTGTATGGCTCTCTTGGCCAAGAGAGCTGTGACTTTCTCGCGTCGCAAGGGCAAATGATCCTCATAGAGCGGTCGTGAGATGGAGGCAAAGGGGGAGGGGAGGATTTGAAGGGAAGGGAGTTGCCCCCCCAATAATCTGTAAAACCTACCTGTCCGATGTTATAGACTGTCAGTGGTGGAGATGATGGCTGATTCTGCCACTAACTGAAAGCCCATGATCATGTACGGTAAGATTAGGAGGGATTAGAGGCTGCAGGGAGATTGGTGGTTGTTGCTGAACTCAGACTACCTGACCCATAGGGTGGTATGAACAGCATCCTCGCCCCAGCACAGCCTGGGAAGCACCACGAAAGGCAGACTGGGAATAACGTGAGGCAACTGCGAAGCCCAAGGACTTGTGCTGTAGCACGCGAGTCCTGAAAGCGCTCCAGCGATGCGTCTGCCTTGTCTCCGAAGAGACTATTGCCATTAAAGGCCTGGACATCCCTTGAAAAGCTAGATGTTCTCCACCAGGTGTGGTGTCTAAGTCCCACCATTGATGAAACAGCTCTGCCCAGAGAGTTGGCCGTATTCAAACCACATCTAATGGTGAACTTCGCTGCGTCCCACGCATCCTTGACCGCGTGCAAAAGAATAACCTGGGCCTACTCTGGGACCTGTGGCTGCACTTGTGCAACCGTGTCCCCAGAGTGTGAGTGTAATGGACCAAAAAGCAGGAGGCATTTACCGACCGCATAGAAAGAATGGTGAAGGAAAACATCTCTGTATCCAAGGTATCCAGCATCTTGGATGCCCTGTCCAGGGGTGCTGCAGGGAATGCGCCATGGGATAAAAAGGCTTGGACCACCAAGCTCTCAGGGGTGGGGTGTTGGGTGAGGAAGTTCAGGTCCCCAGGTGTGGGGCAGTGGTGGTGGGCAATTGTCCTGTTCACAGGAACTCCTGTGCTGGGCTTGGACCAGGTTCCCAGTGGGACATCTGTTAGTGATTCATTAAAAGGGAGCAGGGGTTCAGAAGCGGAAGCTCCCGGTTGTAGAACTTCAGTCAGGATGTTAATCTTGACTGCCACAAAGGCAACTTGATGTCCAGGGCCTCAACTGCCCTCTTTACCACCATGGAATATGATGTTTCCTCCTCCGTAGCCATGGTAGGGGGAGAAAGCATAAGAGGTCTCCAGACCACTGACCTCACGAGTTTCTCACACCAGTCCATATCCTGTTCTAACTGGTGTTCTAAAGAGTCCAGTGACCCTTCCCATTCTTCCGCCATGGCTGGCCTTTAGAATAGGGCTCAGGCTCTGACCTAGGATGCAGGGTCCTGTCAGCACCAGCATCGGTCAAAGTGGCTCTGGCTCAATGTTGTTGGGTATCCGAATGAGGTTAGTGCCGCAGGTGGGCCCTGGCGTCGTCTGGACCATCGCCATCGGGGCCGGCACCGGGGAAAGTCACTGTGGTATGGCCGGGACCGATTCGAGTCCATCAGAACTGAGGCCGGAGCCATCTGTGAGGACCCAGATGGGGCCCCCTTTGAACCCATGGGGCCCTAAAGCGCACCGGAGGGATTGGGCTGCACAAATAAACTGTGCATGGCCACATAAAATTATTTTATCTGAGCGTGGATCACTCCGACTCCTGGAAAGCTGGGAGGCTCGGTGTCTGCCCTGGCAACGATTCTGGAGAACCATGCCTCAAACGTTGATGCTTCTTCGTCGCATCAGCAGACAGACAATGAGAAGTCAAAGCATGCCTTGACTTATTGTGGTTCTTTCCCAAATGTACAGATGTCCTGGAGTGGAAGGAAGAAGATTTGGGGCTCCTAAAGTGGTCCTGTGACCTCCTGTGACAGAGATCTTCGAGAGTTGCGCGTCGTGGCGTCGCCTGCTGGGCCGCTAGCAGCTTCAGTGATCAATCCCTCAAGGCCTTCCATGCCATGACCTGGCAGTCCGAGCACGATTTAGAGTCTTGGTTGCGCTTGGGACACCATAGACACACAAGGTATGGGTATGTAACCAACATGGCGCAATGACTGTCGCCACACAGTTTAAACTCTGTCATTCTCAAAGACATCTTTGACACAACCAGAAGGGAGAATCCCTTCCAAAAGAACACGATAAAACATGTGCACTGAGGTGCCGTCTATGTATGTTACTCGGACATCACTTCCAGCGCAGGCGTTGCAGCGCGGAGCCCATTGATGCCACCTATGGGTTAGCATGGGTACTGGTCACGTAAAAGTCTTCTGAATACAGTCTGATGCTGGGGAATTTGAAAGATAAGGATTCTGCTGCTAGATGTCTCTATCAGATACAGCTTTTCCTGGCATGATTGCTGGTATCCCTGTCTGATGCTCAGCAACTGTCACATATGGTAATTCTGCATGGAGTGGTCACCCCAAAAAAAATTAATTTCAGTGACTGGTATCTACTTGTTACACATTTGAGGCCATCATTTGTTTGCCCACCATGCAACCAAAGACAAAACCCTGCCATATGTAAAGATTCTGTTTTAACAGGAAAAGTCCAGACTACATGCCAGTTCAGGTTCCCTCCAGATGCACACACAAGCAATCCCAGACTAGTTTCGGCCTTCTTAGGTCTTATAAGTGAAGTACAAGTTGATTTCAATGGAAAAGTGAGCATGGAACTCATGTCTGGGCATAGCTTTTCGCTCAAGAGTGTTGGAGTGAGAAAAAAAAGATGAAGGGTGGAATGCTAGAAATAATCTCTGTCACTGGACATTACTCAAACTGCAATCCTGTCCATGCCACTTTTTGCCAGAAATCAGCCATATGCAAATCATAAACCTTTCCTGTTCCAATAGAAACAGACCAGCTCTAACTGCCCATTACTATTAGTACAAAAGGAACTGGTTGAAAGGTAGTATGGATGATTCAGAGTTACATCATTGCAAGCGGGATAGGACATTTGCTGAAATTATTTTATGACTATGAGGAGGGGTATTGTTGAGAGGTTTTGCACAGTTGGGGGTAGGGTATTGACTGTAAGGATAGTGTAATTGGAAGAAGTGGTATCATTTAGCTGTATTGCATATTTGGGGTAAGGCGCTGTTGAAAGGGTAGCAGGGGGGCTGTAGTATTATTCATATGTAGTATCATTCCTAGGTAGGTCCTGGTTGTAAGGATAGTGCGATTGGAAGGTGTTCCATCATTTAGAGGTATTGCATAGCTGACGTAGAGTGCTGTTGAAGTAGTGTGTTGAGGAGCTTTAGTATCATTCAGTGGGACATCAAGGGTGGAGTGTGGGGGCAATAGTTAAAAGGGAAGCATAGTTAGAAGGTGTGGTTTCATTCAGAGATAATACATGGGTGAGGACAGGATATATGTTAAAATTATCCTATAGTAGTTGGTTGATGTTGTGTTTAGGTATTACATAGTTAAGGGAAAGTGTGTTGGTTGAGAGGATAGTATAGTTGATAGTTACAGATATGGTTGAAAGGATAATGTAGTTTGGAGGAGAGGAGAGATGTGGTTTTCTTTGGAGATGCATTATTGTGGGGGCTAAGGTAAGGTCTGAAAGGATAGTGTGTCTGGGAGATGTCATACGATTCAGAGTTACATATTGGTAGAGCGGTACAGCATTTGCTGAAAAGAAATATGGTTGAGGCGTGGTACCACGTGAGATATTTCATTACTAGGGGATATAGTACAGGTTGAAGGATAAAATTGATGCAAGTTCCTTTTAGATTAAAAGGGGCATCAGTAACTCCATTCTTTGTACAGCTTCTCACTGTTTCTTAGCTAGGTATAAACACGTTAGGTTATGGCTGTCATTTCAGTTTTCAATAAGGGTGATAATAACTTTAATTACCAAAGGTAAAATACAGATTAAAAACATTAATTCAGACAGGAAGACTGTTGTTTTCTAGCACATAGATTACCATTCCCATAGCCTGTAGAATTATGTGGGATGGGAGGGCCAAGTTATGCAGCTGGGTTTTCTAAATTATGTAGCAAGAAAAATGCAAATTATGCAGCATAATGCTGCACATTTTGTGATAGTATGAGTTCATTATTTTGTAATTTTTAAACATGTTAATGTTATGTTCCTTATAGGTACCCTAATAGGCCTGGGTAATATCATGCACAATCACCTACATTACCTCCCCTACACTACACAGTAACACACCTTTTAGGATTGAACCTTTACCTAGTTCTAGTCCTGGGCGCAGAAGGAGGGTTTTCCCGGACCAATAGCATCCTATAACTTCATCTATAGACTCACACAGAATTAATGATTATTTATAAGGGTTATTGGAAACCATGCAGGGGCTACACCACCTGCATAATATCTACGTACAAGGATCATCCCAAACGTCATCCACAAATCCAACAATGGCTAACACAAGAAACAAGGGACAAAGGAACCCTAGATACTTTCTGTATAAATACAACACATCTTGCTAGTGTTAGCTAGAGGAGACCGAGACTTCCAGCAGACACACTGACCAGAGGCGTTGAGGCTCCTGCATGCAGACACTCCATCTGACAGTGGTCTAACACATCCCTCACGGCGTGTCCAACTCGAGACTCGAGACCAGGACGGAGTCCCACACTCTCTCACTTCAGGTAATGGAGTTAGACTAAAATCTAGAGTGATTTTCTGCTTCACACCTACTCACATGCTAGGTACACTCAGGTACATCTAGACAGGCATCGTAGGAGTATGCGCTCTCTTTTTATCACACATTTTATATTCATGTATGTATTCATGATTATTGCAAGATGGTAGAACTATACTATCCTTTTATTTTTACTGTACTGCTAATAAAATATATCTGCTACTGTTTAACAGTTATTGCAGCTCATCTATTCTACACTAGAAGAACAACTGTGCAATAAATTCTTATTATAACACACCTGACTGTTTCTTCTGTGTAAACACTCTGAGACTGAATAAGTGAGCACAAGAGACTGAGCAAAAGGTAGTACATTGTTTCCACGATTCTAAGGGATCAGGGCTGTCATGTTCTAAGGTTGCCAGAAACTATTCTCTCCCCGATAAGAGGAGATTCTAGTGGCACTGTGAGCTAGCTAATGCAAACAGGGTAACGTTCTCGGTGGGGGTGCTCGGAACCAGTCTGCCACCAAACCTACAGTTTATGTTATCCGAATGCGCAGATTCTGTATAGGAATATATAGGAACTACACATTAACACTATCTGGACAAAGGTTTCACTGTATTATTACTAGTGTAACACCCTAATATGCAAATGAAAGGTGAACAGTCCATTTTCCCGAGGTGCCTTCGTCAGTACAACAACGGTTCAACTTATTTTTAGTAATTTTTGTTCTGTTTGAGTTAGAAACTTTTTTTGTTAAAATCTGCAAATTATGCAGAATATTATAGATTATGTGGCAAATGCGGCAACTTCATAAATAAGTGAAAAAAGTCACAGCTGCAGAATTCAATCATTCCAGTGGCCCTGATCATACCACACTGACCCCACCCAGGCCAAAACACCATACCATTTAGCCATACAATCATTCTAATTTTTATGATGCGCCAACCGCAAAAAGTAACTTCCAGGTGCTCACTAAAACTGATAATTCTCAGGACTGTGCCTTAGTTAGGAGTCACATGTGTGGCATAACTGGGAGGTGTCCTCTGCAATAATATTGACTGGTGTCACATATAAGACAGTTTACTCAGGTTTTTAGATTACTTGGCACGTGCATGGAATAATGTGCCTGTAGCGACAGGTGGAGCAGTGTAGAAGATAGTATACGAAACTATACAGATTATTGTATGGTAGCACTGTAGGTATGGATGGCATGGTTTGAAGATATGCTGCAGCTAAGCGGGCATTATGTATTAGAGCAGCATACCAGCCCCTCCCTCCCAGCTCTGTTAATGCATGTGTTTCATTATGAAGGATGAGTCTGGGATGGCACAGCATACCCTATTGTGGCATGACACATGTTAGTACACCCCTTAGTCATTCTGTTGAGGTCCTTTAGTCTCCAATTCATCTTGCGCTGAGAAGCAATTGGATGTTCTGTGCTTACAAATGTCCCTATAGGGCACATCATCTTGGGATTCTCACTGAGCTCTGGGTCTAATTGATGGCATGGCACAGCATGGCATGACACAACATAGCACGATTCAGTGATAGGCGATTTTAATCCATGCACCCAGGATCGGGAACAACATCCAAATATCCATCAGGACCTCCCCAACACTGCTCCAATTTAGGAAAGAGTTGAAGACTCGCCTCTTCAAAGAACACCACATCACAATGCACTAACCATCCACAACCCCGCCAACTCTCCTAACGCTTCTTGACTTTGTGCTTGTCTTTAACCATGTACAGCTCTCTGTTGTTTTTTGCTCTATAAAAATACCATGTACATACATACATACATACATACATACATACATACATACATACATACATTAATACTTACATACATAAGATTTCATTTCAAACTCCTTGCTGTGCCCGGAGTTTGACATATAGCTGTGGTACAGCAAGGCATGGCATTTCAAAGTGCAAGCAGGAATAACATGGTGTGGCACAATATTACAAAGAATTGCACACAAAAAACAAGGCGCAGTATGGCAGGGTGTGCATGTAACAGTGCTGTACTGCATAGCATTGAACAATTTTGTACACAATTACATGAGTAGCAGTACAATATTTAGTTATTTCAATTGCTTTATGTGACACTAAATTTACCACGTGAGGTCACACTCATAGAGTCGATGTTGCTAGGGTCAGTTCCGGGAATAGTGTACTTCCTGGAAAGAAGGCAGTAACCCTTTGGTCTGTGATTGAGTTAAAGGTGTAGCTGGAAGAGAGTGGTGCTAAGTAGAGGTGGGCAGGGGATGGGGAAGGAAGAGTGAAATGGTTACTACTGAGGGTGCAGGGAGTTATTACAAAGGTGTGCGACGCCTCCCGTGCCTAATGTCCTTTAGTTGCAGCTTCTCATGATACCAATCAAAAGTCAAAAACATGTGTAAACAATTAGGTTTTCATGTTGTCCCTGTTCTATTTCTTCTCGAACTTTGGTAGATTGAGCGAGTGTTGGGTGTCACGTGGGTGTTAGTTGGTACATAGTGAGAGTGCTGTTTCTGAACGTATCCTGGGCCCCTGACTGTGTTACATTGAATGGCATGTAACCTATGACATACTGTGCACAAGTGCTCTTGAAGGATTGTGACGGCGTGAGTGTGACGTGGGGTGGTATGTACAGCGATAGTGACTGGCACAGCATGAAACAAGTGGGGGTTAACATTTGTACCTATTTAGGATACCCCAACAGTTAATGGTACAGAATACAAAAATTAATCAAATGGGGTATCCTTGAAAGGGGCGCCAGGAGTTCCTCTGTGGAAGTCGACTGCGTTTCGGCCTGCAGAGGTATTAGGCCATCATCAGGACTGGTTACAGTTTACTTTTATTGAGTGGCTTGATCCAGAATTGTGATGTGGGGCAAGGTCCAAAGTGAATAAGGATAGGACCTGCAATCGAACTTAATTGGATGTCAATTGGGGTCCAAGAATTGGGTAAAAGGCATCGTTCCAGTCGCGAATGCCAAGAAGCTGCTGGTGGAGTTACTTAGAGCAGTCAGCGGAGGCGAGGTACATCAATGGGCCATCATTAGGAGCATGATGCTCTGTGATCATTGTTTTAACTTCCTTCACTCAACTGTAGACCTGCAGAAGTGTTGGAATAAGGAGAAGTTGGTGTCCTTGGTAATATAGAATATTAGTTCAGGGTCTACATCTGGCTCCTCTACTTTCTGCATCAGCTTGTTGCACTCAGCAGTGTTGTGTAGCCCACAATGGTATATTATATAGTCCTCAACAGCATCCTGTACCATAACCTCTTTCAGCACCATCAGAACAGAGATAGTTCTTCATCCGGTAGTAAACTTGGAACAGGCAGTGTGTGTCCTTTGGCGGGATCCTACCTCATTTTCTAGAAAGAGAGGGGCACGTGGCCATTAGCATACAGGTGGAATTGTAGGTGGGACCCTTCCATTGCATATGCTATTCCCTGGGCGCACACTGATTTTGAATAGCTTGGGTGAAGGGGCAAAGTCTGGAGCAGCAGAGACCATTTTATGGAACACCAAAGACTAGCATTAAGCACGACTCACTGTAGCACATCCGTAGAGAAAGTCACTCAAATAGCATGTTATCATATGTGTCAGAGGCCACAGCATGGGCAAAGATTATCAATGTTGCATGGTGGTCTTCATCAAGGTACACACGTGGCGTGCTTGCCCTCGAGCTGTGAAACCTCGTGCTCATGGAGTAGACTGTGATGTTATATGTGCTCCTGAAGATGTTTGTTAGTTCTCTTTCCAGTATTTTGTTGGTGTTTGTGGATTTGTAATCAAGTATTTATACAAGCTCTGAAATGTTGGGTACACACACTGCAAAGTTTGTGTTGATGCATGATGTTGGGCACAGCTCACTAGACAAGTTGAGGGTTTTGGCCTTGTTCGATAAGATCATGCCATGCAGTGTAGTACAGGACTTCATAGCATCGCCTAACAGATAAGGGCAAGGTTTGACAGAGAATATTTCAGTGACAGTGCATTCGCTTGTTGGCACCTCACACTGTTTTATCTATGATTGATGTGTGTGATATATATGAGATAATGTACCCCCTGCAGTACAATATAAGGATATTGTTAGTCACCGAGCAGTTCCGTTGTAGAGGAACGACGTTGAATCCTGAATTCCTTTATAAGGTCATGGTACTCCAAGTGACGTGATTTCCTGGTAATGTATGACGGGGTATTTTATTCCTTATACTTAATTATCACAGCATAAGCCTCCTCACACAAATCACTTAAGTCCTTCATTCAATTCTCTGTCATAATGTTTGTAAACATGAAGAATAAAATTAGAATCTCTGGTGGAAAATTAAACACACTAAAAAGCTGTTAGATATTTGTTGCAAAAAGATATTAGAATGTGTTTAGTGTAAGGTGGATTTTTTTTTAAAGCTGTAACTCAGAATGTGTAGAAACATGCAGTGTAATTCTAGCTTTCCTATAATTACCTAAAGGGTGGAAAATACTAAATTTTGCCATAAATATTTCCTTTCTGGTTATTACTGCTCATCTAGAAAAACAGAGCGATACAAAAGGGGAAAAACAGAGCAGAAGGAAAAATCACATTTCATTTTCGTTTTTTTTTTAGTGCAGCTTTAATAGTGCTCTGTGAGCTGCCTTTTCCCCAGCTACTGCAGGCATTGTGAGGTCAGACCTGCACTGTAGTAAGTTATTACAGTTGAGTAGCTATGACATTTCTTTATTAAGGATGACAAGGGACTTAATAAGTTGCCTGTAGTAAGAAAACTGGAGACAGGATTTTATACAGGGATTACATGGTCCCATGCATTACAGCAGAGCATTGTGCAGTATGGCACTGTATGGGCGAGTGAATTAGTAAGCGAGAGTATGTATAGCCTTGATGTAAAATGGAGGGGTAAGTCATGGCTCAGTAATGCGCGTGACAGCCCATTGATATCCCTCCTAGGGAGCTCCTCGCTTTTCCCTAGGTATGGGTGGTAAACACAGCATGGGCCCTTAGCATGATATGGCAGATAAGAATACGTGGCTTCATCTGGATATACTTGTCCCTGTAGCACAGTATGGCACATAGTGAGTGGTAAGTACTAGGTAGACAAACATGTCCTCACCTGATTGGACGCATTGTTGTGCACCGGTTAAGGCTGGTGGACGCAGAGGAATGACACAGTGTATGGTAAATGGAATGATGCTATAACCTGGCTGGGTGCCTTGTGGTGCTCCGTATTTGATTAGTAAGCACAATATGGCCCAGTGCAGTATGATACAATATGCCGCACAGTATTTGTTAGACCGAATGGAAAGAACGCACCTGCTGGGTTTGTTCTCGCTGTGTTCTGTCTTTGATGGAAAGCATAGTTTGCCACTGTAATGTGCACTAGCACAGTATGGCACAAAGTATAGAGTAGACAGAATAGCATGCTGTGACCTATGTGGGAATGTCACAGTACTGCTCAAACTTTGATTGGTAAGCACAGTATGGCCCAGTATGCTCAGGCGCAGTAGCACAGTATGGCACACAGTATATCGGAAACTGGTGTGCTCTCACAAGCTTGGTGTTTGTCGCTGTGCTCTACCTTAGATTGGTAAGCACAGTATGACACAGTACAGTATGGCACAATAGAACAGTATGGCACCCAGTATATTGGAAAGTAGTGTGCTCTCCCAAGCTTGGTGTTTGAGGCTGTGTGCCATCTTAGATTGGTAAGCACAGTATGGCACAGTATAGTATGGCATAGTAGAACAGAATGGTGGACTGTACGTGGCACACAGAATGTCATGCTCTTGCTTGATTGTGGTGCTCCGTCTCTGATTGGTTAGCACAGGCTGGCATAGTAGCACAGTGGGGTTAATGGCATATGGTACATTAAATTGTTTGCTCTCACCAAGATAGCCTTGTTACTAAGCACCACGGTTGAATGGTAAGCACAGTATGGGATGTGATGTTTAGTACAGGGCGGCACAGTATTAAGTAGACAGAATGGCATGTGCCTCTAATATGGCTGGGTTTGTTGCTATGCCCTAAGTTTGAGCGGTTAGCCCAATGGGGCACAGTGAAAAGTTGATAGAATGGAAGGTTTTCTGAATGGCAGGTAAAGTGAGGCACTTCATGGGGTGGCACAGCAGCACACTATAATGTTGGCAGAATGGCAAGGTCTTGCCTGGCTAGGCTTTTTACTTTGATCCGAGTTTCAATGGCAAGCGCAGATTTGCGAATATGGTATGGCACAGTATTAAGTAGACAGAATGGCATGCTCTTATGTGGCTGGGTTTGTCGCTCTGCTCCAAATTTAACTGGTAATCACAGTGTGGCACAGTGATAAGATGATAGAATGGAATGTTCTCAAATGCCTGAGCTCTTTACTGTTCTCCAAGTCTGAATGGCAAGTAAAGTGAGGCACCTTATGGGATGGCACATCAGCTGCACACTACAATGTTGGCAGTATGGCATTGTCTCACTGGCTAGGCTTGTTACTGTGATCCGAGTTTGAATGGCAAGCGCAGATTGGCGAGTATGGTGTGGCACAGTATTATAAGGTAAACAGAATGGCATACTCTCACCTGAATGGGCTTTACTGTATACCAAGTTTCCATGTGGCACTGTCATATGGCACAGTACCACAGCATAAGGCTGTTAGAATGGCATGCTCTGATCTGAGTGAGCTTGTCGCTGTGCTCCAAGTTACATTATCATATGCCATAGTACATGGCCGACAGAATGGTATTATCTCAACCATCTGGACTCTTTTACCTGCTACACGTTTAAACAGTAAGCACAGTGTGGCACAGTATAGTAGGGCACTATAGTAGAGTAGTAGTAGTAGAAAGCTTTATTCGATTTTAGTACAAATATAAAATCATAAAAGCGACAGTCAATATATACAATTTCATCTGTATCAAATATTACAAAATAAAAAAGTATTAAACAAGATGTGTGAACACACATACAATAAAGCTTTACATCCATACTATAATTCTAGAAGCTAAAAATACAAAGATGGGCATATCAGTCAACAATGGTCTAGTTATTCTGTAGAGTTACCGTTAGATTTAAAAGTGGCTCGGATTTTCAGACAAGTTTTTAAGTACATGGCTATACATTTGGCACTTGATACTGAGTCTAAGAATTGTAATGCCATAAAGGCAGGACGACATCTTCTCAGACCAAGGGACGATCGTATAGAAATGATCCATCGTTTGCGTGGTACTACATAATATTTACAGAACAACAGTACATGTATGTTTGACTGTTCAGAGGTACCATCACATGGACACGGAGTGATGGGAATTGACCAATCCTGTCTCCCTGGAAATATAACCAAACGAAAAAACAAATTAAATCTGAACCGGGTCAACAAATACTTTTCATAAGTTGTCAAACAGAAAGTAAGGTACGGCTGAATGCACATAGAGCTTTGAATGGTTAAAATATGAAAGTTTGTAACTTTTTGAGATTCTTGGGCCAAGCGGATTTCCCCCAGGTGAGATGAGCATAAGAACCGTAGGGCCTTTCTAGTAATAATATTTAAGGAGGCCGGGTCATTAAAGTATATAGAGAGGTCCAAATCCTTTAGGAAGTTATGGACGTATAATAACCAAGGGACATTCAACCAGTTACCTAAAAACAAACAGTCTTTGATTAATGAGCGGGTCAGGTGACACTGCTCCGTCGTCCAAATACGATGCCACAATAGTATAGGCTGGATTTTTATATGATCTTCAATATGTTCCATGCCTAATTCCATGTGACATGCATATAGTAGAGTATAATGGTGGCAGAATGGCACGCAAGAAAGGGCGTGCTGCTGTGCTCTAACTTTAAATCGTTAGCACATTATAGTATGCCATAGTATACTGATGACAGACTGCTATTATGTCAACTACCCGGGCCCTCTTATCTACTACAAGTTGTAATGGTAAGCACAGAGTGGCATGGTATGGCACTGTAGTAGAGTAGAATGGTGGCAGAATGGCGTGCCAGCATGGGCTTGTTGCTGTGCTTTGCGTTTTAATGACAAGCACAGTGTGGCACAGTATAGCCTGGCACATTATAAGGTAGACGACTGAATGGCATGCTGATGCTCTTACCTGATTGGGCTTAGGATTGGTCTCTGGGTTTGGACAGTAAGCAAAGTGTGCGCAGTGCATTATTGCCCAGTATAAGGCATGCTCTCACTGGTTGGGCTTGTAACTATGCTCCAACTTTGAATGGAACGCACAGTATGGGGTGGTACAGTTTGGTACAGGACGGCACAGTCTAAGGTAGACAGAATAGCATGCTCTCGCCTGACTGGGCTCTCTCCTGTGTCCAAGTCTGAACGGTTGGGGCACAGTATGGGGCACTAGAGTGAGGCACAGTATAATGTGGGCAGAAAAGCATGGTACAGTATAGGGTAGACAGAATGGTAGCTGTTGTCTGACTGGGTTTCCTACTGTGCTGCTCCAAATCTGACTGGTAAGCACGGTGTGGCACAGTACAGCATGCCACAGTGTAATGTTGACAGAATGGCATGCTCTCGTCAGGCTGGGCTTGAATGGTAAGCAGAGTGAAGCATGGCACCGTATTATATTGACAGAATGGCATGTTGTCCTCTGGCTGGACTTGCAGCTGTGCTCCATATCTGAATAGTAAACACTGTGGCACAATGCAGCATGGCACAGTACCACGGTATAATGTTGACAGAATGGAATATTCTTGTCTAGTTGGGCTTGTTCCGTGCTCCAAGTTTGAATGGTAAGCAGGGTGAAGCATGGCACTGTATTAGGTAGACTGAGTGGCATGCTCTCACCTGGATGGGGTCCTAGCTGTGTTCCAAGTTTGAATGGCAAGCTCAGTGTGGCACAGTATAGCTTACTACAGTGTAATGTTGACAGAGTGGCATGCTATCGCCTGTCTGGGCGTGTTGCTCCAAGTTTGGATGCAAAGCACAGAGCGGCACAGTATTAGGTAGCCCTAGTGGCGTGCTCTCACCTGGCTGGGCTCGTCGCTGTGCTCCAGGTCCACGTTGCCCTGGCTCTTGCTCTCGGTGTCGCTCAGCAGGTCGTCCTCGGAGTCCTCGAAGACGGATGAGGAGCCGGTGGACGAGATGGAGGAGGTGGACAGCCGCCTGGTGTTGGCGCTGCCCAGGTGCAGGAAGCCGTCCGTGTTCCTCACCCCCCCGGGTAACAGGGGGCTGCCGAGTCCCTGCTCCTCCGAGGCTGTGATCGTCAACTCAGGCACCCCGGGCTGCGGCGGGGGACTGCCCCCGGCGTCCGCGCCGTTGCAGCGGTGCCAGCCGGTGCTCCTGCGCCGCCTGCGCGGGTGCCCCCGCCGCTCCCCCGGGGACGCCTCCACCGCGGAGCACCTGGACTCAAAGTACACGCGCAGCTCCCCCACGCTCAGCCGCTTGCGGAGGGAGACGACCGGGTCCCCGGCGCCACCCCCGTTCCGAGCGGCGTCCATCGCAGAGCCGCGGCAGGTGCCCTGCTCCGGGATCATCCACTGCGCGCGCCGAGGGGGGTCCCTGGCACGTGGCGAAGAGTGTGTGGGGCTAGCCCTGAGCGCGTCGGACACACACAAGGAAGGGGCAGCCGCTGCCAAGTGTGTCACTGCTGCAAGTGCACAGCTGACTTCCGACTTCAACTACTCCCAGGCTGTGTGGGAGGGTGAGGGGGTGGAACACTTTGTTTTCTTTCTTTCTGCTGCTGCATGTTTCAGAAATGAATTCAGCCTTTCAGACAAGCTTCAGCGGAGCATGGTCGGAAAGCGCCAGAGGGAGTGTCAGCAGCAGCATTGGTGCACGAATTAAATAACACACACAACACGATGCACGAAACAACCTGCGCACAACACGAGAGAAACCCAGTGAACATAAACCACACACAAAATGCACACTCACATAGTGAGCTACCGTGCAAGATTTGTAAACTTTAATTTAAAGACAACCTACAACGACTATTGTTCAAATGTGATCTGATAGTATGCAGGGGTAACTTAAAGTGCTTCTTTCGGTGTGTAGAGCGTCACAGAGCAGGGTGGAGACGGCTGACCTCGCCGGGATGTTGTACCCCGCTGACAACGACTCATACACAGAACGCGGGCGATCTATGATCTGCTGTTTCAGTGTTTAAAGAAACGCGTGATCTTATAAACTAACTTTAGTGGTATTTAAAAATAACCCAGCCAAGTGTGTGCTGGAAACATAACATTTATGCACCGTCGATGACGTGCCTCCTGAGGTACACACACGGGTCAGGCTAAGCTGCACCAGACCCGCACAGTGTGCACGGGGTAGACAGTGGGTGGGCCTGTACAGGCGTCTAACGCTCACACGACAGGCGTTCACGTGCACTCCTAGACAGATACACTCGAAGGTGTACCGAACCATTAGGTTACTGTGTAAGTTATAAAAACAACTACAAAAATATGAAGGCACCAAGAGGCAACCAACATGCTCACACTCCTCGTATGTCTACAGATAGACACTCAAATACACAAAGGATCACAGGTCTTGTGTAACTTTAATTGAGATGTACACAACGCACAGACTTATGGACAATCACAAATGCACACATTCACAGAATGACACCTAGACACAAACCGGCACAATAAAAAAACACACAGTCAGCCATAAGCACGCATACAAACTGGGAGAAATGCATGAAAGCACACACGCACGGATGCAGACAAACATACTAAAATGCACACAAACACTTTCAGACAGACTAAGGTATAATAAATGTACTCTGAAGTAGAAAGGCATGCGGACATTCGCAGACGTACACAGCCATAAATACATGCAGACACGCCAACTCATGGACAAAGATTTACACACATACATAAGCGCACATATCCACGCACAGGCGCTCACATAATCATACATACTCATGCACATACACGCAGATACTCATATAGGCATGGCATGCGCAGATATTTATACACGCACAATCATACACATAGGTTCACACGCACGCATAAACACAGATCGACACACAGGCACACACACATAACATAGATATACATACATACAGGCATGCGTAGACATGCACACTGTACAGTCGTGACGTGGGCGCAGCTCCCCCGGTGCGAACGTCTTCGGAAGCCACGCCCACTTCCAGAGACTAAGCGCAAGGAACCACAGGTGTTCGTTTCAAAAGCGCGGGTTGTTCGCGACTGTCACCATCCATACAGTGACCTCTAGTGCCTGAAATGAAGCTGCCGAGGCGCTGACAGGCTCCTCTGCGGCCTCATTGTAAAACCAGCCGCAGGGCGTGTTGCAGTCACACCGCGCATATTACAGACAGTTAAGAAGTATTTCAACATTGTAGGGTCTGTCAGACTACCATGATGCAATAATGTCTGTCACTGCCCGAAACAAAACGAGGCAGGTATTTCTGTCACATAGGAATCCGTGCCTGTCTGACACAATAGCTTCGTTTTTTTTTTTTAACTTTTTTTTTTTTTAACTTTTTTTATTCAGATTTTTACAGCATTTTATTTGTAGCCCTTGGTTCCCACCCCCCCACCCCACACGAGGACAGGTGATTCTATTATTATTTACACAGGGATTTATATTACACATATACAAGTTCATAAGCAGGGGATAAAGGAGAACAGGGGAAAAAAAACCAACATTAAAATCAAAACTCAATGCATTCTTGGTCATACATTTCATTCTATAGTGATCTAGTGAGACATACATTGGTATTCTGTATGAGGTTGAGTTGCGCTGTTTGTAGGATAAATAGTTTTAGCATTTGTCCCAGGCATTTTCACTTTATATATTCAGTGCGCCTGTATCCAATCTAGCAAAGGTGCCCAGATTTTCATGCCTCTCTGCCGAATATTACGCCCTTTTTGTTTATAAATGGCTAACTCGAGGCTACATGTCGCAAGTAGTCTAGCCTTCCATTGGGAGAAGGATGGTGGAATAGGATCGAGCCAAGCTGATGCGACACATAGTCGAAAGATTGCCATTGCCACGAAGATCACCCCTTGCACCTGTCTAGGGCGTTCTTTATTAGTGATGCCCAGCATAATCTCTTCAGTTGATATGTTAATCCCCGCACCAGTAATGTCCGAGAGAAACCCTGATATTTCGTTTATAATGTTTGATAGGGTATTACATGTGGCAAACATATGCACACTATCCGCAGCAGGATGTGCACATCGCGGGCAAGTGGTGCCCTTACCTGTCCCCCATTTAGAGATTTTATACGGTGTATAATACAGCGAAAAATATGTTTTATAGAATTGTGTCTGTAGTTTTAAGGACATTAAGTAGGTTAAAGATAAATCATATGCCAAAAGAGGAATACTAGGTGGAACTTCTAGTTTAATTTTGATAAGCGTGGCTCAAATCCACCCGAGTGACTTACCGCACTCACCTATAGTCGCTATATAGGAAGTCAGCCGGACAGTGGAGAAGAATAAACAAAAGTCTTTATTAGGCCAAACAACACTCATATGAGAGGGCCCTGTCCGACCTCACTCCTAGGAGTGCGAACGAGAGGACTGACTCTCCGCATTACAGCAATACATTATAATGCAAAACAGTAAAAAGGGGTACGCCCCTTGTGGAAAGTTACCGAGCCCCGGACCAGTGGACAATGCTCTCACTCAGTAGGCATCTGCACCTGCAAGGGATACATTATTATCTCTACTCAAGGCCATGGAGCTAGGCTTCGGCGTCTCTGGACATGAGAACATTACTGATAAAGAGACTTGTTAGTTTCGGCCACAGTAAGACGAGAAACGAAAACTGCTGTCTTAGTGAATTTCTGTATTCCTGCGGGAGGGGCATATGAGCGAGCAGGGCCCGCAGGTACAGAGGGATACACAAAATGGTGGCACACAGGCTAAGCTAAGAAACTAATATGGTCACACATACATTTGTGTATAAGTAAGGAGCAACTAAAATAATTCAGCATAAGTGCATATATGACTTCATCAGTTAGCCATATGATGCTAACTCACACATCAGCAATGGGTAATTAGGGTATCAAAAAGTGAATTCTATCAGACCCTCCTTTTAGCATCATTGGCTAACTATGGCCTCATTTATTTGCCAAAAGGTAGTGCCGACATCCATTCTAGGGGTAAGACTTCTTCTACACCTTTCTTTATGACTTTAGTCTAGAACATCCTCTGCAATAAACATCAACCAACTTGCATCGGCAGGAATTTCAGTAATCATGGAGGTGGTATATTGACCAGGTAACTTCTTTTTCGGACGTAAATTAGTGGCACACATGGAACAACATGGAGGGAGGCAATATATGCAAAGGC
This sequence comes from Lissotriton vulgaris, assembly GCF_964263255.1. NCBI lineage: Eukaryota > Metazoa > Chordata > Amphibia > Caudata > Salamandridae > Lissotriton > Lissotriton vulgaris. The sequence continues at coordinate 137,528,058 of NC_141697.1, read as the reverse complement.
AGCAAGTCAGAATAACACTCACCACACCAACCAAACCCATCAATATTTTCCAACCCCAGGAAGAAAAGGCGCCCCAGATCCACCCCTGTAAGGACCAAGTCCCATTATCCTGATGTAGTTCAGTCGCTAATCTATGTAATTTCTGGACTGCCAAGTTGACAGTTGGGGCCGAGTCAGGTATATAAACGCAACAGGACGTCCCGATGATGCGACAGGCCCCGCCCCGATCAGCCAGTATGACGTCAAGCACCATCCTGTTCTGGATCGTGAATAATCTCATAGCCTGAATCTCAACAGATATGTTAGTCGTAATGTCAGCTTCAGTTAGAACTACCTTTTCCATTACCCTAGACAGTCGTCTAATAGCTCTGCTGTTAAATATCGGACCCCAGAAAGGTAGCAAACCCTTAGAAAAATCAGTCCATTGTTGGTACGAGGTGTCCGTCTGATCAACGTCATCCACCTGAAGTTCCCTCCTTTTGCGCTGCTCTTGCGGCTGCTCCTGGGGACTAGGGAATCGACGATGAGTTCTGTGGTAATCAGAAGGACCCACCACAGCCAGGGGTATCAGAGACTTGGAACTGTTGTCACTCTTTGGGGGGTGTCTGTAGGACAGAGTGGCATTCAATTTCAGGAAACTATCCCTAAGTCTATCAGTATCATTTGGTGTCAGGAACCGACCCAGCCTTTTCTCACACGTCTCTATAAAAGTCTGGTCAAAACGTCCATCAGTATATATTCGTCCAAGGGAAGATGGAGGCAGAGGGCGTACTCGCATTGTCATTGTCCACCCCCTATTCTGCAGTCGGGGAGTCAGGGAATCTGGCTGCTGGAAATATTTAACAAGACCTATAAGAGTATACCACCCCACACAACTATTCACCGGAGTCAAAGGGAGGGCAAGGAATCTATCTTTCTTATAGGCAGCAGAAGGCAAAAGCCCACAAACCCAGCAATCTGTCACGTTGGTAGTGGCGTGTGCATGGTGCAAAGTCTTAATGAAAACATTATCTTTGTAACTCTTTCTCAACATTCTTTCACCGTAATCAACAGTAATCATATTGTGTTCAGGAACAGCAGTGGGTGTGGGTGCAAACACATGAACAGGGTAAGCTTTATCCAAGAAAAATAATATTCCAAGAGTCACTATAAAAGCAATCAGAACAATGATGATGACCACTATCTTTCCTCTTCGGGAAAGGGCCAACCAAGGGGAATCAGGCACAGGTCTTGGAGGAGCTGCAAAGGGCTGCTCCTCATCAGGAATGGGACGCCCAAAGGGATACATTCTGAATAATCTTTCAAAAATATCAAAAAATCAAAAATTAAAAAAAATCACACTACTACTAGAAAAAATAGTCCCAGACAATCCTCAACCGGCCAGAGGGGTTCTTCAACCCTAAAAAAGGGATCTTCTCCCTGTGTCCTTCAAAGCCTCACAGGCAGGCTTTTACCGTCCATACCTAATTCCAACGTCGCTGTTCAACAATTTTGGAAACAAGGGAAGCACTTAATTCGGGCCCTGCACCACTCTATAGTCTCATAGAACACAATCTTCGGCTAAACACCAGGGCTCTTATAAGTCCATCCCTACCACTAAATCTTCTTATTCAGAAAGTCCACTAAGCCCTTCTTCCGGTGTTTAATCCATCATTTTCAGCACTGTTACTTATTTACTCCGGGGCCTCAAATTATAACGAGTGCTCCCTGGCACTTCGGGGTTAGTGAACAAAACAGGTGTATCTGTGGCAGACGCTGGACTCTCTGATGTCTCTTCACTAGTAGCAAGGGGAGTAGTAGAGCTCACTGAATTCTCTATTCCGCTACGCTCTTCTCCAATCAGTGAAGCATCCGAGAAAGGAGCATACCTCGGTATAGACTCATGCTCTTCGTCAGCGATGCCATTCTGTACCCATTTGTCATAGGGCAACGGGAGCGGGACTCTCTTCACATGTGAGGCATGTGTCCACGCCTTCCTTCCGTCGATCCGAAGTGCCGTGCGCGTAGTGAGGAGCACCTGGCGCGGCTCCGACCACCTTGGCTCCAGACAAGACTTCCGCTGATATCTTCTTACGACCACCCAGTCCCCTGGGTGGATGGAGTGTCCAGGCCCCTCCGGCAACGGCTTCAGAGTGTCTGCTACCTGCTGATGAATAGAACGAAGATCTTTAGTCAAAGCATACAGATAATCTGTCAACAAAGGGTATGGCACTTCAGAAAAACATTTAGGCCTGGGCACTCCCCAGATATTGCCCGGACGGCCGAATACCACTTCATGGGGGGAGACGCCCATTTTTGCATTCACAGTGACTCTCGTTGAAAGCAAAGCTAAGGGAAGGGCATCTGGCCAACGGAGACCTGTACTCTCACATATTTTGGCCATCTTTAGCTTGAGCGTGCTGTTAAACCGCTCCACAAGTCCTGCTGCCTGAGGGTGTAAGGCTGAATGAAATTTCTGAGAAATTTGTAAACCTTTGCATATTTGCTTCACTAATTCTGCATTAAAGGACGTGCCATTATCACTCCAGATCACCCTAGGTAATCCGAAACGGGAAAAATACTCTTTTATTAACATTTTTGCAGTAGAAATGGCCGTGCAATCTTTCGTAGCGTACGCCTCCACCCACCTACTAAAGGCACATACGACTACAAGGACGTACTTCAAGTTATTGACCATTTCCATTTCGATGTAATCCATCTGGACCACCTCGAAAGGGAAAGAGGGGGGTGCAAAATTTCCAGTCGGGACAGGAGTACCCTTTTCAGGATTGTGTCTCAAGCACACCATGCACTGACGAACCAAGTTAGTGGCCACTTTAGAGATATTCTTATTGCTCCACACTGGGTCTAACAATTTACATATGCCCTTCGCGCTCACATGAGCGGGCCCATGCGCCATCGTCACTACTTGGAGAACATATGCATTCGGTAGCAATCATCGTCTCTTATCTGTCGCATCCGTCCAACATTCATCCGCATCCAATCGTCCCTGCCCATCCTTCCATGCTCTCAATTCCTCTTCTGTCGCTTTGCCCTGTATGTTCTTGACACTCTGTACGGTGTCTGAGAACATATGAACATCTGGGACCCATCTAGCTGGTCCTGCCACAAACATTCGTGGTAGTTTTTCTCTAGCCGTTTCTTTTGCTGTTTCATCGGCGAAAGCATTGCCTCGTCCTACATCATCCACTATTGTCTTGTGTGCGCTGCATTTTATTACTGCCAGTCTTTTGGGTAGTGTCAGTGCCGTTAGCAGTCGTAATATCAGTGGGCCATGTTGTATGCGTTGTCCGTGAGAGGTCAGGAATCCCCGTTCTGCCCAAAGTCGCCCATAATTATGAGCCACGCCAAAGGCGTATTGGCTGTCAGTATAAATGTTCACGTCCAGCCCCTCACTCAATTCACATGCTCTTAGTAAGGCTACAATTTCAGCAGCTTGGGCAGAATTGTAAGGTATCCTAGAGGTCTCCACTACCGTCTGCAATGTTGTTATTGCATATGCTGCTGTCGATGTACCGTCCGGTAATTTAAAACAGGACCCATCCACATACAACTCCCCGTCTGGTTCGTCCAAGGGCCTGTCTGTCAGATCCACCCTTCCCTTTGTCTCCTCCTCTGTCCTATACAAGCAGTCATGTATGTCATCATCTTTGGTATCTGTATCTGTGGGGATAGGTAACAAGGTGGCAGGATTCAGTGTAGCACACCTTTTGATCGTAACATGGGGTGCAAAAAGAGTCATCTCATAACCCGTAAGACGAGCACTAGTTAAGTGCTGCGTCTGTGTTCTATTCAACAAAATGTCCACAGCATGCGGTACCATGACTGTGAGGTCTGATCCCAGTACGAGCCCTGCCGATTGTCTTATGGAGACCGCAGCAGCCGCCGTGGCTCTCAGACAGCTCGGCAGCGCTCTTGCCACATTATCGAGCATGGCAGAGAAATAAGCACAAGGTCTCTGCTTCCCCCCAAAACACTGAGTTAAGACAGACAACGCGCAACCTTCCGCCTCATGCACGTAAAGAACAAAAGGCTTCTGGTAATCAGGTGTCCCAAGAACTGGCGCAGAACACAAAGACGTTTTTAGTGACTCAAACGCTTCTTGACATGCAGGGGTCCAGGGTAGGGGCTCGCGCACTTCCTTGGTAGTCAGATACAATAGGGGTTTTGTTAGTAACGCATAGTTAGGTATCCACTGGCGACAATACGATGTTATGCCCAAGAACACGCGCACCTCTCGCTGCGTGTTAGGTACCTGCATGTTAGTGATCGCCTTTATGCGCTCTGGCGTCAATCTCCTCCCCACTTTCGAAAGGAGGTGACCGAGGTAGGTGACCTCCGTTCGACAGTATTGAAATTTTGGAAGGGACACTTTATGTCCTCTTTTAGCCAAATGGTGGAGCAATTTCACAGTAGCATCCCGACAACCCTGTTCGTCATCCGATGCTATCAGGATATCATCCACATACTGCAACATGACGTTGCCAGGTGGAAGTTCCAGCTCATCCAATTGTGCCTTCAACGCTTGACTATAGATGCTCGGACTCTCAGTGTACCCCTGAGGAATTCTCTTAAAGCGGAAGCTTCGGCCAGCCAATGAGAATCCGAAGAGATACCTGCTCTCTTCATGTACTGGGATACTGAAGAAAGCATTTTTCAAGTCTAGGACAGAGAAATATTTAGCAGAAGGGGGAATCATCGTCAATATTGTGGTAATGTCTGAGACCACCGGGTACTGTGGCTCCACTACCCTATTTACATGACGCAAATCAATCACAAATCTGTAAACATCAGGTGTATTATCAGTGGCCTCAGGTGACCGTCTTTTAAGGATAGGTAAAATAGGGCTGTTACATATGTTTGAATCTGTCTCTTCCACTACACCAGACCGTATTAAATCTTGTATTATTTGTAACAGGGCCTTCTCCCCCTCCCTTGGAATCCTGTACTGTGGAACTCTGGGCAATTTCGCTCCTACCTTCACTCTTATTGTCACTGGGGCAATATCCATTTTCCCTACATCTGTATCATTGACAGCCCACAAGCTGTCGGGTATGCCTTGGAATTCAGGTGGTAATGGGTCATCTTTCGAAAAACACTGTAATGGGCGGGCGACATTCGGGCCCAAAGTAAGGTACACACCGTCGGGAGAACAATAGATGGTGGCGTGTAACCTCTTCAATAGATCTAGGCCCAACAAATGTTCCCCACAATTGGATGTCAATAAAAACGGTGAATCAACAGTGAAAGGGCCAATCGTCAATGTGAGAGGTTTAGAGATGGGGCTAATCACCGGAGTTCCTGCGAAACCCACGGAGATGTTATTCTTGCCAGACAGAGCCGCCCCTGGGACCCGAGAACGAGCCACTGAACTTTTCATTGCACCCGTATCCACTAGAAATTTTTGTTGAGACCCCAATAAGTCAGCTTCGACATAAGGTCCCCTCTGATCAACTTCCATAAGTACTGGTCCCATGCTCTGTCCTACGCTGTCCTAGTTGTGGGAAAACCCTGTCAAATCGTCCACTGAGTAATCATCGTTATAATACTGGCCACCACCCCTCTGCAACTGTTGTCTGTCTGCACCATTGTCAAAGTAATTTCCTCCCGGTCTCCCGCCCCCTTCTGACCGTGCAGCCTGTCTCCCAAAATCACCACTACCTCGTTCTCATCCTCGTCCTGGACCGGTGCCTGACTGAAACTGTGGGCAATCCCGCCACCAATGCCCTTCCTGCTTACACTTCGCACACTGATTCGGTCCCAGCCTCTCCCTACTTTCACCTCTCCCAAAACCTCCCCCACGACTCGGCGCTGCACCTCTTCCCCTTCCTCTAGCCACTTGCTGTAACAAAACTCTCGTCTTTAAATCCTTAGCCTTCTTTTCCTGTTTGTCCTTACTTTCATTTTCCCTGTGTTCATAATATTGCACCATACTGAGGATACCCGAAGGAGAGGACGTTGTCCACCTGCTCTCCGACGCTTGCAGTCTAGCTGATATTTCAGGCAATAAGTTCGTAACAAACCTATTAACAAAAAGCCGCAATCCGCCATCTTGTGACACATCCTGCCCACTAAAATCCATAAACGTTTCCTCAAACCTCGTAAAGAAATCCGAGACCGCTTCATCCTTTTTCTGCTTACAAGCCGTCAACTTGTCCCAATCTACCTTTTTCGGGGGAATGAGAGAGTGCATATACTTTATTATGCGCCCTGGCAAAGCTAATATTTCAGCCTTCGGCTTCTCCCCTGGCTTACGCTCCTTGTCCCAATCCTGCAACTCCTGCCATGTACCTCCCAACTCTTCCGTATGATCAGTACCTTTCACTTGCGGCCACACATCAACCGGGACCAAAAGTCCGAAAAACAATTCAACATCAGCCAACGTCATCACAGTGGAAGACGCCGCTTCCGTAAGCTCTTTGTAATAGGCAGTCGGGTTCTTTCTAGAATCCGGTAGCTGAGCCTTCAATGATAATACCTCACTTCTCTTCCATGGCGTATACACCCATTGTTCCTGGAAATGCGCATCTATCCTGTTCCTGGTAACAGCCTTTGTTACTGGATCTAACAACTCGGGGTACTCGGGATGAAAAATGGGGTGCACCTCGCGCATTGGGTGGAGACCTGGGAAATGGGGTGTGCCGGCAGAGGGTAATTCATTGCTGTATTGTAATAATGCACGCAAACTACTCATCACTTCTTTCACCCCGATATTCGTTCTATAGGCTCCAGCCTGTATATCTCGTAAAACCGCTGGAGCCACACCTCCATACCCCTGCTCCCATAGCGGTATCAAGACATTTGACATGTGCCACAAAGCGTGCTGCTGCATTAAAGGCTCAAAATCTTTCATGGTGGACCAAATATCTTCAAACGAATAAATATTATTCCTGGCCCACTGACAGGCCTGATTAGCCACCATACTTTTTTCATCTAAACCAACTGTAGAACGCGTAAGCAACTTCCGTACCTGCTAGAGTAGTCCGCTACCTGCGCCTCGGCTCGGTGTTAACATCTCCTGACTGGGGGTGGTACTAGCTGAAGCACTAGGGAGTGCCAAAGAAAATTGGGAAGGTGCGGGTAAAGTGGTCTGGAGCAAAGAGACAAGGGGTGTCGAGGGCGAGGATCGTTGGGGGGCACTTGCTGAAGGACCCGGGACTTCACTACTAGGGGCCGAAAGTGGCAAGGAGGGATACAAGGGCTGTGGGGCATAAGGGGGAGGGGGTCGGGTATTCAAAATGTCTTCCATCTCATCTGGGTCGTCTTCGCGCACTACATAACTCTTATTTTCTTTCAACCTGCAGAGCCTATCTGCGCGCTCCAAACGCTGCTCATTCTCATTCTTAGTGTGTTCTCTCGCCTTCTGCGCCATAGTCTGGGTGGACTTTTTATAAGCTTCTTTCTCTTCTCTCATCTTACGCTTCCGAGCTTCCTTCTGCCACAATCTCAGGGAATCAAACATGCTCTGGCGACTACGCCTAGCAAACAATTTGTCCTGTAAATAATCCAATTTTTCTTCCTCAAAAGAACCCGTCAAAGGCCATTGCAAATCCACATTATCAGCGGTGTACCGATGCCATAAAGTACCAAACAAAATCGGGGGCAATCCATGCTTGACATACATATCAAAGCTTGGAGTGCCCTCAGGAGGGGCAGGTTGGCTCTTAGCCAGTCTAGTATCTGAGGGTCGACAACAACATCCAAAACATGGTAACTTACTAAAACACGGCATCTCTACTTCGATGTAAAAGTAGCACTTCTCCACAGACTACGTTACCTTGAATCGCAAGCTCGAGCTCGTTCACTCACACATATAGACATACATCGGAAAACCACGCATGCACATATACAATATCTCCAAACACGTGTTACCAAATGGGACAAGGCCCGTCGACCAAGTCCTGGGGAACCTGGACTCTACCGCAGACCGAACAGTACACTAACTGTTCTGAGGACGGGGAACAGATCCGCCACCCGTGCGGCACTATGGATCACTGCGCACTTTACCGCGGGAAACCCAGATCTCACCTCCACTGAACCACCACACTAGGAGTTCAGGGTAAGTACCGGAGTCTGCCCACAATGAGCCACGCCTTCACCACAGTACCACCCGGTCGGATCGCTACAAACAATTACATCTAAATACATCCCCAACCTCGTCAAGTCTGTCAGAGCACCAACTCGTACTCTGAGTTCCCCGGAGCACACTAGCCCCAGGAGCACACCGGCTCCTCAAACCATTGGAGACACTCTAGTCTCCCGGAACACTCCCGTTCCTGCAACAATCACAGGTGGACCACTCACCTTCCGTAGGCGGCACCCTTCGCGGGGTCCCTATTCGGGCGCCATCTGATAAGCGTGGCTCAAATCCACCCGAGTGACTTACCGCACTCACCTATAGTCGCTATATAGGAAGTCAGCCGGACAGTGGAGAAGAATAAACAAAAGTCTTTATTAGGCCAAACAACACTCATATGAGAGGGCCCTGTCCGACCTCACTCCTAGGAGTGCGAACGAGAGGACTGACTCTCCTCATTACAGCAATACATTATAATGCAATACAGTAAAAAGGGGTACGCCCCTTGTGGAAAGTTACCGAGCCCCGGACCAGTGGACAATGCTCTCACTCAGTAGGCATCTGCACCTGCAAGGGATACATTATTATCTCTACTCAAGGCCATGGAGCTAGGCTTCGGCGTCTCTGGACATGAGAACATTACTGATAAAGAGACTTGTTAGTTTCGGCCACAGTAAGACGAGAAACGAAAACTGCTGTTTTAGTGAATTTCTGTATTCCTGCGGGAGGGGCATATGAGCGAGCAGGGCCCGCAGGTACAGAGGGATACACAAAATGGTGGCACACAGGCTAAGCTAAGAAACTAATACGGTCACACATACATTTGTATATAAGTAAGGAGCAACTAAAATAATTCAGCATAAGTGCATATATGACTTCATCAGTTAGCCATATGATGCTAACTCACACATCAGCAATGGGTAATTAGGGTATCAAAAAGTGAATTCTATCAATTTGCCACGCCGCCCCATGTTTGTCCATATCATCTGGGAGTAAGGTGTTAAAGCTTTCATAGATCTCACCAATTCTTGGCGGCGTGTTGTTGCGCATATTTTCTATGATTTCACAAATTTGAAATTTAATACGTCCTCCCCCTTTTTTTAGCAGGAAATCTCTCACTTGAAGATATTTGAAGTAGTCCCTGTTTGGGATGTTATAATCTTTTTTTAATTCATCAAATGATTTCATGCCCTGAGTAGAGAAAAAGCATCCAAGTTGCTCTATCCCTAATGTACACCAACTCCGTATATAGGAGTCATGAAAAATTTCTGGGAGATCTGAGTTCTGAAGAACCGGTGTATAGTGTGAAAATCGCCCTATACCAAGTAGTTTTTTAACCTGTCCCCACACTTTCACAACATTTTTGATGGTTTTGAATTTCACCTTTTTAAGGTGATCATCGTTAACGTGCCGCCAGAGACAGCCTGTGCTCCCGTTCCCTAGGATGAGTTCTTGTGGTGTAGGAATACTCAGATCATCTGGTTTAGGTTTTAGCAATCTTGTGCTATAATTCATGACTGAAGCCCAATAATAAAGCATCAAATTAGGTAGCGCCCACCCCCCACGCTCTCTAGGTAATGTGATCCATTTAAGTGCTCTCCGAGGTTTACTATAACCCCATAAAAATTGTGAGAACATTGAATCTATTTTCTTAAACACATGCGGTGGAAATTCCAAGCAGATTGCCCTGAAAAAATATAAAAATTTTGGGAAAAAAAACCATCTTCAATACATTTGTTCTACCTCCGATAGATAGATGTAGGTTATCTAACCGCAACAGTTCTCTCTTGGTGTGTAGCATTTTGGCTCCAGATTGTTATTTACAATGTTCTCGACATTGGCACTAATGCTAACACCCAAATATGTTGCTTTATCAGTTATTCTTGGGTCTCTCATCATAATCTTGTTATTAAGCACAAGCTGTGTTTTATTGGAATTTAACTTGTACCCCGAAACTCTACCGAACTTCTGTGCTTCGTTTTCAATGAGATTCATAGCAGTTGTAGGATCCCCGGTTACAATAGCGATATTATCCGCATACGCTAGGCATTTTGTTTCTAAACCACGCACAGTTATAGGGGCGATTAGCGCGGTTTTTTCGAGCCTGTGTATGAACTCGTCTATATAGATGGCAAAAAGTAGGGGCGAGCAAGGCACCCCTGTCGTGTCCCCCTGTTAATTTTAAAGTTGTCGGTTAGCTCCCCGTTAACCAATACCCTAGCACTGGGATCAACATATAGTTGTTGGATTGCTGTAATATATTTCTTACCTATGCCACAGTTTCGCATGGAGCCCACAGGAACTTCCAGGAGACCCTATCAAACGCCTTCTCTACGTCAAGCAGTATAAGCGCCATAGGGTCTCCTGTCGTTCCCGTGTAGTCAAAGAGGGATATAACTCTTTGCACATGGTCAGTTGTAGATCTACCTGGTATAAACCCATGTTGTCTCTCAGAGACTATATTATGAATCCGAGGTGCTAGACGTGACCATACAGTGACCTCTAGTGCCTGAAACGAACCTGCCGAGGCGCTGACAGGCTCCTCTGCGGCCTCATTGTAAAACCAGCGCAGGGCGTGTTGCAGTCACACCGCGCATATTACAGACAGTTAAGAAGTATTTCAACATTGTAGGGTCTGTCAGACTACCATGATGCAATAATGTCTGTGACTGCCCGAAACAAAACGAGGCATGCACAGCACGTCAGGTATTTCTGTCACATAGGAATCTGTGCCTGTCTGACACAATAGCTTCGTTTTATTGTTTTTATTTTTATTTTTTTAACTTTTTTTATTCAGATTTTTACAGCATTTTATTGGTAGCCCTTGTTTCCCACCCCCCCACCCCACACGAGGACAGGTGATTCTATTATTATTTACACAGGGATTTATATTACACATATACAAGTTCATAAGCAGGGGATAAAGGAGAACAGGGGAAAAAAAACAACATTAAAATCAAAACTCAATGCATTCTTGGTCATACATTTCATTCTATAGTGATCTAGTGAGACATAAATTGGTATTCTGTATGAGGTTGAGTTGCGCTGTTTGTAGGATAAATAGTTTTAGCATTTGTCCCAGGCATTTTCACTTTATATATTCAGTGCGCCTGTATCCAATCTAGCAAAGGTGCCCAGATTTTCATGCCTCTCTGCCGAATATTACGCCCTTTTTGTTTATAAATGGCTAACTCGAGGCTACATGTCGCAAGTAGTCTAGCCTTCCATTGGGAGAAGGATGGTGGAATGGGATCGAGCCAAGCTGATGCGACACATAGTCGAAAGATTGCCATTGCCACGAAGATCACCCCTTGCACCTGTCTAGGGCGTTCTTTATTAGTGATGCCCAGCATAATCTCTTCAGTTGATATGTTAATCCCCGCACCAGTAATGTCCGAGAGAAACCCTGATATTTCGTTTATAATGTTTGATAGGGTATTACATGTGGCAAACATATGCACACTATCCGCAGCAGGATGTGCACATCGCGGGCAAGTGGTGCCCTTACCTGTCCCCATTTAGAGATTTTATACGGTGTATAATACAGCGAAAAATATGTTTTATAGAATTGTGTCTGTAGTTTTAAGGACATTAAGTAGGTTAAAGATAAATCATATGCCAAAAGTGGAATACTAGGTGGAACTTCTAGTTTAATTTGCCATGCCGCCCCATGTTTGTTCATATCATCTGGGAGTAAGGTGTTAAAGCTTTCATAGATCTCACCAATTCTTGGCGGCGTGTTGTTGCGCATATTTTCTATGATTTCACAAATTTGAAATTTAATACGTCCTCCCCCTTTTTTTAGCAGGAAATCTCTCACTTGAAGATATTTGAAGTAGTCCCTGTTTGGGATGTTATAATCTTTTTTTAATTCATCAAATGATTTCATGCCCTGAGTAGAGAAAAAGCATCCAAGTTGCTCTATCCCTAATGTACACCAACTCCGTATATAGGAGTCATGAAAAATTTCTGGGAGATCTGAGTTCTGAAGAACCGGTGTATAGTGTGAAAATCGCCCTATACCAAGTCGTTTTTTAACCTGTCCCCACACTTTCAAAACATTTTTGATGGTTTTGAATTTCACCTTTTTAAGGTGATCATCGTTAACGTGCCGCCAGAGACAGCCTGTGCTCCCGTTCCCTAGGATGAGTTCTTGTGGTGTAGGAATACTCAGATCATCTGGGTTAGGTTTTAGCAATCTTGTGCTATAATTCATGACTGAAGCCCAATAATAAAGCATCAAATTAGGTAGCGCCCACCCCCCACGCTCTCTAGGTAATGTGATCCATTTAAGTGCTCTCCGAGGTTTACTATAACCCCATAAAAATTGTGAGAACATTGAATCTATTTTCTTAAACACATGCGGTGGGAATTCCAAGCAGATTGCCCTGAAAAAATATAAAAAATTTGGGAAAAAAACCATCTTCAATACATTTGTTCTACCTCCGATAGATAGATGTAGGTTATCGAACCGCAACAGTTCTCTCTTGGTGTGTAGCATTAGTGGCTCCAGATTGTTATTTACAATGTTCTCGACATTGGCACTAATGCTAACACCCAAATATGTTGCTTTATCAGTTATTCTTGGGTCTCTCATCATAATCTTGTTATTAAGCACAAGCTGTGTTTTATTGGAATTTAACTTGTACCCCGAAACTCTACCGAACTTCTGTGCTTCGTTTTCAATGAGATTCATAGCAGTTGTAGGATCCCCGGTTACAATAGCGATATCATCCGCATATGCTCGGCATTTTGTTTCTAAACCACGCACATTTATAGGGGCGATTAGCGCGTTTTTTTCGAGCCTGTGTATGAACTCGTCTATATAGATGGCAAAAAGTAGGGGCGAGCAAGGGCACCCCTGTCGTGTCCCCCTGTTAATTTTAAAGTTGTCGGTTAGCTCCCCGTTAACCAATACCCTAGCACTGGGATCAACATATAGTTGTTGGATTGCTGTAATATATTTCTTACCTATGCCACAGTTTCGCATGGCGGCCCACAGGAACTTCCAGGAGATCCTATCAAACGCCTTCTCTGCGTCAAGCAGTATAAGCGCCATAGGGTCTCCTGTCGTTCCCGTGTAGTCAAAGAGGGATATAACTCTTTGCACATGGTCAGTTGTAGATCTACCTGGTATAAACCCATGTTGTCTCTCAGAGACTATATTATGGATCCGAGGTACTAGACGTGACCATACAGTGACCTCTAGTGCCTGAAACGAACCTGCCGAGGCGCTGACAGGCTCCTCTGCGGCCTCATTGTAAAACCAGCCTCAAGGCGTGTTGCAGTCGCACCGCGCATATTACAGACAGTTAAGAAGTATTTCAACATTGTAGGGTCTGTCAGACTACCATGATGCAATAATGTCTGTCACTGCCCGAAACAAAACGAGGCATGCACAGCACGTCAGGTATTTCTGTCACATAGGAATCCGTGCCTGTCTGACACAATAGCTTCGAATGAACAAATATGTCCCTCGAAAATTATGTGAGAAAAAAGTACAAAAAGTGATGCTTTTAATTATTTAAGGAATTTGGAAAAAATGACAGTCTGTAATGGAGTGATTTGTTACATACAGTTGGCAATGAAACAAAGGAAGGACTTAGTTTTCTTAGAAAAGCTGAATTATGAATTAATGTAAGCAAATCTGTATTACGAACCTGTACACTTTTTAGAATCATGTTAAAATGGTGTTTTTTGTATTATGTTTGGATAAAACTTAGATATTGATTATAAATGAATTAGTGTACTTTATAGTATGCTTTTATGGACATTTTGAATGATCCGAATAAAGCTTGATTTGATGCTTGAACTAATCTCGGTACTGGTAATTACTGTGCTCAGTGTCCCAGTACGTTTTTTCCTGTCTGTTCCCAGACGGACGGAGGGACCAAGCATTCCATTCATCGTCATATTGTTTCTTTTTCTTTGTTTCATGTAAAATTATATTCTAAGAAAATGGCCTCTATATTGACTACGGTATCGAAACACGCATGGGTTGACATAAAATAAACAGACCATCTCATTTTCTGTTCCAGGAAATACAATCCCACCAGCATCGATGTTTTGCAATATTAAACAATGAACTATGTTAGGCAATGGCTTAAGTATTCAAGTGTGCTGCTGATATCTATGAGCCAGCGCGCCAAACGTACACCAGCCTCTCTTGAGCGATCACTGGAACGCAAACAAAGCAGCAGCGTTTGATGTGCCAGAGAGCTGTTCACTCGGTCAGTATCCTAAGCAGTGTGTCCTGGGCCCTAGTGCAAGGAAGGAAATGGGCCCTGGGTGCAGGTTGAATTATACACATACAGTAATAATCAGGGTTCAGTCGGCCCTAGTGCCACTGCACCTGTTGCACCAATGGACTTTACGCCCCCCCTGGCCAGGGCACTGCTCTTTGTGCCAGAACTGGTGCAGGTTACCTTTTGATCTGCGGCTGTTATGTTATGCTATGTTAAATGAATTTGTACAGCGCACGTACACCAAGTGGTTTCATGGCGCTCATGAGCAAGAGAGGAGCTGCGACAGTAATGCATTTCACTTACAGATAACCCTGAGTGAGCAGAAAGGTTTTGAGTAGTTTCCTGAACTGTAGGTAACAGGCTGTGAGCCTAATTTCCTCAGGAAGCGAATTCCATAGCTGTGGAGCCAGGACTCCGAATCTGAGCCCACTGTGTTTCTCACCCTTAAATACGGAAGTGGTCAGCAAATTCAGATTCGAGGAGCGCAGTTCTCGAGAGGGGATATAGCGCTGAATCCTGGAAGAGAGGAAGGCAGGGCCATTCCCCATTAGGGCTTTGAATGTGGTGCATCCCAGTTTAAAGGCACAAAGTTTAGCCACCAGGAGCCGATGAAGGCTCTTCAATAGGGGTTTAATGTGATGTTGTAGAGGCTGGTGGGTGATGAGTCTGGCTGCGTGATTTTGCACCAGCTGAATACATTGTAGTTGCCAAAGTAAAGGGCGTTGGCGTAATCGATACCCGACTTTACCAAAGCAAGGACATTCAAGGTTAGGGTCTCAGTGGTTAAGAATCTACTGATCTTCCTGATTCTGCGGATATGGAAGAAGCATGCTGAAACCACTGCGCTTATCCGAGCCTTCATGGAAAGATCGTTGCTAATCATGATCCCTAAACTCTTAACAGAAGTTGCAGGGAGTGGGGGACTACCTAGAGTAGGGGGCCAAAAATTGGCGTTCCAAGGGTTTACTGATCCGCTTGTGAGGATGAGCTCAGTTTTATCTGGGTTGAATTTCAGTTGGTTGTCGTTCATCCAGGCGCTAATAAAGCTTAATGTGGATTGAAAATAGAGCACTGAAGAGATGGTAGGACTGATATCAAACATCAACTGAAGGTCGTTGGCGTAGTTAAAAGTGACAACCTTTCGCTCGCGCACAGACCCGATCAGGGGGAATAAGTATAGATTGAACAACAGGTGCGAAAGGGAGTGTGAGAAGTTGGCCTGGCATATGATGTCCACTATTCTAGTGGGCACCTTGCACCAGTCCAAACGACCCTTACTGATGGTAGGTTTAAGATTACCTTTATTGAAAGCTATCCTAGTGGTAGCTGTGGAGAGCAGCTTTCAGGCTAAGTCTTGAAGGAATGTAAAGCAGCTTGTTTTACCAGTCTATAATCTCTTTAATGATCAAATGAAAGTACACCGCACAAGGTATATATCAAATATATATGTATTTATTCTAAACACAACCCCTCTAGTCTCTTTGTGAGGCTAGAGGCAAAAGTACAAAACAAGGACTTTAAATAGCACACAGTAATTAGCACAGTTTACGTTTTGCCCTAGGGGCCTCACAAACCATATACTAAAATAGTGGTATAAGAACCAGGTGAGGGATAGAAGCGAGGCCTAGGGCCTGTAGAACCGCTGGGGCAACCAGGAACCACCCAAGGTAGGGATGCAGGAGACCCACGGGGGATGCGTGCTGTGTCTAAACACAGCCGCAAATCACCATTGACTTCTATGGAGAAAAAGCAAGTTATAATTTTAAAGATTTAGGACACTTGGGAGTAAACTACGATGGAACCCTTTCAGAGTTAGACCCTTCGAGAGTCAAGACCCATGGGAGCACCGGAGTACTCGTGTTACCTCACCCAGGATGCATAAGTGTCTTTTGGTTTCGGGCTTTGTCGTCGATTCCAATGGAGAGCTGCGAAGAAGTACTGCAGGCGACCAGAGGAAAAGTGTCCGTATGGATCCAAGGGTGGATCAGAGATCTGAAGAACCTGAAAGCAGAGGGGACAGAGTCTGTGTCACTAGCCAGTGACCAGGATGGCGACAGGAAGATGCCAGCCGATGTCAGGTGCTTTCAAGTGCAGTAGGTGAAGCTTTACTCTTCAGCCACAAGGACCAGGAGGCTTTGACGACAACCATGAGCTGGATTCGAGCTGTCCCACAAAGGATGTCGAGTGCTGCAGTGTCAGAATCCAGATTAGACCCAACAAGCCTTGGCAACAGCAACCCACACAAGAAGACACAATTGGCTTCGGTGCAGACCAGCAAGGTCAGAGGGACTCACCCTTTAGAGGGGAGTCGGGGCATGTCTAGAGCAACCAGGAAAGCTAAAGAAACAAAGGATTGTCCTTTGTGGGGACCCACTAGCCAACGGACTAGAGATCGCAAAGGAGGCTCAAGCTGAGGTGAAGAAAGGGGACTCACGGGACACTCGTGGGGTGCTGGCCTCTCAGCTTTGATGCAAAAGGTTCTCGGGGCAAGGGCAATAAATAGCCCAATGCACAACTTCGGAAAACTTCGGGAAGTAGGTGCAGGTGCAAACTTGGAGGATGTCCAGGAGTTCCGGTACCACATCTCTCGTATCAGCTATAGGTCTCAGCTCTGCTGGGAACTTGTGTCAGCTTTGGAGATATCTGCAAGTCTATGTCCTGTGTCACAGATTCTTCTGGATCCGGCGGGAGCCTCGGAAATGCAGAGCGACAAGATGCTCTTAGGTGCGTGTTTGAACAGGGGGGTCACTCCTTGAGCCAAAGGAGATTTCTTCCATCTTCCAGTCAATATGGAATGTGAAGGTCCAAGATTTTGCCTTCAGAGTTTCGTCCAGGGTAATCTAAAGGGCCGGTTCCTATACTTATACTAAGTTTAGGGGATGGACTAACTCTAAGGTCCCACCTATGGGAGGACCTGGGGAGGGGTGGTTACACTCCTTCCCCTTTGTCCAGTTTCACGCCAGAGCTGGGGCTGAGTGCCCCAGCAACAGGTGTGAACTGGGAAATGCATGGAGCACCTTGTGTGCCCCAGGCAGTGTCTCAAAAGCATTCACTGAATGCAACCCACCCTGCCCCAATACACTACAGCCTGTCTGGGGAGATGCTGGCACATCCCTGGACAGGAAACCTATTGTCCAGGCCTCCCCTGCCGGAGTTTCGTCCAGCAGCAGGAAGTCAGACTCGTGTCTGTGGCAGCAGTATCCATTTTGTGATGCTGGGGCTCTTTGAAACTTGAACTGGGGAAACCAGTGTGTACATGTCTTCTCCCTCTAGAAGGTTGGAATGCTACCCCCGCCGCCTGAACTGGCAGGGGTAGTATTCCAAAGTGTTTGACACCAAACACTGCATGTTTTGATAAAGCCAAACCAAAGTTAGCATTAACCGCAAGGATTATAATGCCCTTAAGAGAATATGGTATGGCTATATCATAGAACAGCTATAAGGAGGGATTTCCGAAAGCTGCAGAGGGGCTCAGCTCATGCTAGGGCACCCTCTCACACAAAACCAAGCACTATGCCTTCAGGACTGTCAAGGCCTGCCATAGGAGAGACTTATAGGTTAATATGTGTCTATATGTATAGGTAGATATAGGTATACTATATCTAAGTAAGGGATGTTTACACCACCTTACCCAGGCTGCAAGTGCAGACCTGTGGTGCCATTTGGGAAGGCTTACCAGGAGTGGCATACTACATGCTTCAGCCCCTAGTAGGCCTCTGGGGTACCTATGCCCTTGGTACCTAAGGCATCATATACTAGGGGCTCACAAGGTAACCCAGTAACCAATCTGGTATGTACCTATGGTACATGGTATCAATTTAGAGAGAGAACAGCAAGGCTGTGGTCCTGATTAGCAGGGCCACAGCCAGACTAAAGTCGAAAAACCAGTGAAACACAGGAAAAAGTGGGGGTAACTGTAGGAAGCAGACCCTACTCTCCATAGGGACCCCACATGTCAATGTCATTTTCTGGGATGAGAAACTCGCCAGGCAAACCGCCTGGAAATGGTTTGTGAGGAAGGAAGAAACCCACCTCAAAGCCATGCCCTGGACTCCAGCGTTACTGACACGGTCGATCAGAATAGTCGACGAGCGCAGCGGGCACGACGTAGGCGCGCCGGAGTTGCGCCTGAGTTAAGCCCGTCTGCGCCCGTCCACGGCCGGACGAGGCCAGGGGCCCGGGATGCTACTACTCCTCTTTTCTATCCGCCTTCCACCCTCAGGTATTTACATGCCTCCGCCGGCCCTCTCCCCTCTGACACCTGGGCTCGTATTACATCTCTCGGCATCGCAGGCACTCTAACCCCTAACATAGCGCCGACCCCCTCTCTTGTCACCCCGGCTATTACGGAGTCGTCCATTCGGGTACTATATCTAAATACCCGATCAATGGTCAAGCACCAAGTCGATATCCTACAGCTACTGATGTCTGAAAACCCCGATGTCCTGCTGTTATCAGAGACTTGGCTCACTGACGACTCCCTCCCAGACATCTTGGCCACGCTACCCCCCGACTACTTTCTGCTGAACACCAACCGAGCAGGGGGTCGCATCGGGGGAGGGGTGGCGGCAATCATTCGCAAGGATCTTAAGATCATTGCCTCTGCGGCCATGACCCTGCCGGAAGTGGACACCTTGGTCCTCAGCCTGGGGACTGAAGTAGGCGCAGTCACTCTGGTGCTACTATACCGTCCCCCCCACCCCATGCCCTCCTTCCCTTCTTCTTTTATCGACCAGCTGACCAATATTGCTACCTGCTCCCCCCGTATTGTCATCATCGGTGACTTTAATTATTGGTTCCAGCACGAGGACGCTGGCTCACATGCTATCGAACTATTCGAGAGTCTCTCGAGCCTGAATTCTACCCAACTAATCAGGTCAGCCACCCATAAGGGTGGCCATATCCTCGACCATATCTGGACCCATGGAGTCACATCCTCCTGCCCACTTATAACTCCTTGTGTGTGGTCAGACCACCTTTTGATCGACACCACATTCTCGGTGGTTGGCCAGATTAGAGCACCTCTACGGGAGGGAGGCATGGCTCGCAAGTGGAAGGCTGTCGACCCCCCCAAACTATTGGATCATCTCTCCCAAACGCCCCCCCTGCTACCCGATGACACGGGCACCGACGAGCTATGCAGGCTCGTGACAGACTGGCTCACCACAGCCAGTGACATCTTTGCTCCCCTTACTAAGTTTCCCCAATCCCACCACTGCCATTCTCACAAATGGTTTACTCCCCTTTTAAAAACCCTTCACTTAGAACTCCGCCAGTCTGAACGCAAGTGGAGGAGGGACTACTGCGCCACAAGCAGAGACGCCTATGTAGCTGCACGCAATAGGTATAAACTTGCCATCCTGGATGCCAAAAAAACCTATGCTTCTGGAAAAATTCTGTCTGCCCCCTGTCAGTCTAAGGAAATCTTTAAGGTGCTTATCGAATTCACTTCCGACCCCAGAACGCTCCCCACTCAAGCCCCCACACAGGAAGCATGTAACACTCTCAGCACCTTCTTTATCGATAAAATCGTATCAATCAAGGACACCATACCCATTATGCTTCCTGGCGCTGGATCTGTCTCCCCTCCTCACAATTCTTCCTCTTTCACTCAATTTCCCCTCTTAGATTCTACATCTCTGGCGACTCTCGCCACCCGCGTCAAGTCGGGATCTCCAGACGACTGCTGCCCTCCCTCCATACTCCGGGACATCTGCCATTCTTTACCCGACTGCATCCTTCCTCTGCTAAACTCTTCTCTTTCTTCTGGTATGGTGCCGGGTTCCTTCAAGGAGGCCGTGCTGGTGCCCCTCCTGAAGAAACCGGGGGCTGACCCCGCTGTCCCGGCAAACTACCGCCCTATCTCCCTCTTACCTTTCTTCTCAAAGATCCTGGAAGCCCACGTCACCTCCTGTCTCTCCCTATTCATCGAGAAATCCAACTTCCTCGAGACCAACCAGGCAGGCTTCAGACCCGGCCACTCTACGGAGACAGTGATCTTGGCCGTGCTGGATGCCCTGAGAGACGGTGTGGACAAGGCTGTTCCCCAGGCCCTGGTATTATTAGACCTGTCAGCCGCCTTCGACACGGTGGACCACAACATCCTTCTCCACCGTGTCGAACAGGCTGGCATCCAGGGCCTGGCGCTGGCCTGGGTCAGATCCTTTCTGACAGGCAGGTCCCAGACCCTCAGCCTGGGCTCCTTTAGAGCTCCCAGAGAGCATTCGCTCTGCGGGGTCCCCCAGGGCTCTTCTCTGTCCCCTCTTCTTTTCAATCTCTATCTTCGCCCCCTTCTTTTTTCTCTGAGGCAGTGGGACGTTACCGTGTTTAATTACGCGGACGACCTGCAACTCATCTTTTCTCTTAACTCCCCTTCTGCTATCCCCAACTTTCAAGCAGTTATGTCCCACATTCTCCAGTGGATGGGCCACAATCAGTTAAAACTGAACCCCGGAAAGACGGAGCTCCTTCTCCCCGGCAAGAGTGCCTTCTTCTGGGGGCCTCAATTCTGGCCGGTGGACATGGGCCCCCCTCCCACCCCTGCAGCTTCGGTGAAGAGTCTGGGGGTCACCATTGACTCCGCCTTATCCCTGGGGCCGCAGGTAGGGACCGTGGTTTCGTCCTGCATCTACCAACTGCGCAGGATCAGGAAAGTGGCATATCTCTTCACACCTGATGCCCTCCTGCACGTCATCATGGCCCTCGTCCTCTCCCGCCTAGACTTTTCCAATTCGATCTACCACGGCCTGTCCAAAACATCGATGGCTAGACTACAAGTGGTCCAAAATCAGGCGGCGAGACTAGCTTTAGGGATTCCGAAGTGGCAATCTGCCAGGCCCCTCCTTGTCAAACTCCACTGGCTCCCTGTCGTCTCCAGGGCAGCCTTCAAGACCGGCTGCCTTGTCTTTAAGTCACTACTCGGCCCCTGCCCTGCTTTTGTCAAATCCCTTATCAGTCCCTACTGCCCATCCCGTACCCTGAGATCTTCTCACCTTCATCTCCTGACTGTTCCTTCCTTCAAGCTCTGTAGATCTGGAGGCCGGAGATTTGCTTACCTGGCCCCCAAGCTTTGGAACTCTTTCCCTCTCCCCCTCAAAATCTCCAACTCCCTAACCCTCTTTCGCAAGTCTTTAAAAACCTGGCTCTTCCCCCAATCTGTCTAGTCTCTCTGTCTCCTGTACTCTTTACCAGCGCCAGGAAACCCATGGTGTCAGCGCGCTTTATAAGTTCCCCCTACGATACGATACGATACGAGAATATCGTGGTCGACCGTGTCAAGAGCAGCTAACAGATCAAGGAGTACCAGGGCATGGGTGAGGCCTCTGTCCATCTGCGAGGGAAACAACAGTTACAACGCAACTTTTACAACGCATTCTGTTACAACGCACACCATTACAACGCAGGATCCGTTACAACGCATGCCTTTACAACGCATGACATTACATAGCAGATGCTATTGCAACGCATGCCATTACAACGTAAGTATTGGTAAGTATGTAATTTTATTTAATAATTTATTTTTAAATGTAAATTAAATACATTTATTTTAGTAATAGTATATATTTAGTTTTGGGTTATGGGGTACAGGGGTATTTTTAGGGTTCAGGGCTGTGTTTGGGTTATGGGGTACAGGGGTATTTTTAGGTTTTAGGGCTAGGTTTGGGTTTTGGGGCAGAGGGGTATTTTTAGGTTTCAGGGCTAGGTATGGGTTTTGGGGTACAGGGGTATTTTTAGGTTTCAGGGCTAGGTATGGGTTTTGGGGTACAGGGGTATTTTTAGGTTTCAGGGCTAAGTTTGGGTTTTGGGGTACAGGGGTATTTTTAGGTTTCAGGGCTAGGTATGGGTTTTGGGGTACAGGGGTATTTTTAGGTTTCAGGGCTAGGTTTGGGTTTTGGGGTACAGGGGTATTTTTAGGGTTCAGGGCTAGGTTGGGGTTTTGGGGTACAGGGGTATTTTTAGGTTTCAGGGCTAGGTATGGGTTTTGGGGTACAGGGGTATTTTTAGGTTTCAGGGCTAAGTTTGGGTTTTGGGGTACAGGGGTATTTTTAGGGTTCAGGGTTAGGTATGGGTTTTGGGGTACAGGGTTATTTTTAGGTTTCAGGGCTAGGTTTGGGTTTTGGGGTACAGGGGTATTTTTAGGTTTCAGGGCTAGGTATGGGTTTTGGGGTACAGGGGTATTTTTAGGTTTCAGGGCTAGGTATGGGTTTTGGGGTACAGGGGTATTTTTAGGTTTCAGGGCTAGGTATGGGTTTTGGGGTACAGGGTTTTTTTTAGGTTTCAGGGCTAGGTATGGGTTTTGGGGTACAGGGGTATTTTTAGGTTTCAGGGCTTGGTATGGGTTTTGGGGTACAGGGGTATTTTTAGGGTTCAGTGTTAGGTTTGGGATATTGGTTAAAGGGGTATTTTTAGGTTTCAGGGCTAGGTATGGGTTTTGGGGTACAGGGGTATTTTTAGGGTTCAGGGCTGAGTTTGGGGTTTACACTAACTGGATTTAAAATATTATTTTTATACACCTACACTATTTAAAAAAAATATTTAAATACATTTACAAATATATTATTATAATATATAATTAATAATTAAAATAAAGTCAATATTTATTAATTACATTTGTTAAAAAATAATTTACTTACCTAGACTTACGTTGTAATGGTATGCGTTGTAATAGCATCTGCTATGTAATGTCTTGCGTTGTAAAGGCTTCCGTTGTAATGGTTCCTGCGTTGTAAAAATTGCGTGGTAATGGTGTGCGTTGTAATAGTTTGCGATGTAACGTCATACATCCATCTGCGAGGATGACAGACTCAGTTGAGTGTACCGGCATAAATCCAGCCTGATGTGAATCCAAGAAGTGAGATTGTTCAATGAAAGAGCTCAGGCAATTTGTGACATGAGCTTCTAGGATTTTCCCGAGATAGGGCAGCAGAGAGATGGGCCGGTAGTTACTGAGCACCAACGGATCCGAATTAGGATCGGGATGATCTCAGCACTATTGAAAGTGTCGGGGACAGTACCAAATTTTAGCGAGTTGTTGAGTAGTGATAAGGGGGGGGGGGTTCGGGGCAAGTAAGGAAAGCCTCGCAAATAATATGCGGTGGGTAGCAATCAGTGTGGGGGAGCCAGAACTAACTTTTTTTAGAAGATCAAGGAAGATTTCCATTGAAATTGGGGGTATTTGGTTAAATACAAGTGTATTTTTACCAGGAGGTAAAGGGGCTATAACAAAGGAGGCTGGCTGAATGGTAGTTTTTATGAGAATAATTTTATTAATGAACTAAGAGTTGAGCGAGTCACATAGAGATTGCGTGGTGGCAGGTTTTGCTATAACCCTGTCTGTATTGGTGAGTTCATTAACTATGGAAACAATTTCTTTAGACTTGTTTGCTGAGTTAATGATCTTTGCAGAAAAGAAATCCGCCTTAGTCAGGAGAATTGTGTTTTTATAATCCTTGAGCAAGGTGATGTAAAAAGCTCTTTTATCCAAGGAGTAATCATGTCTTCACCTACGTTCGGCTTGCTGTAATGCAGGAATTTTAAAATGTTAGCTCGTTGGAGAACCAACGTTGGGCATCATGAGGTCGCATAATCTTTATTTTCTTGAATGGGGCAATGTGGTTGCTAGCATATTCAAGCTAGACTGTAATATCTGCTGCCTGGGTGTGTAGAGAATCTTCAGGGGTAGGAGCTGTGGCTGTGAGTATGGAGCAAAATACACCCATATTAGCGTGATTCCAATTTCTCGCGAGATTATTTTTTGTCTGCTATCAATCATACAAGGTCTTGCCCCAGACTATGGAACCATCAATCATCTTACACATTCTGACATGATTCAAGTGTACATAGCCCCAGAAGTAAACCACATGTAGGTGTGCCAGTTTCAAAACTGCTCAGTATGCAAAGTAAATATTATCCTGCAAGGCATAGGCTGACCTTGTGTACGGAAGAACAGGGCGAGGGGTTACCCAGGGCACCAAGACAGAGAGAGGTGTACAGAGCTACAAATCAAGTTTGAGAGAGAACTGCATTCGTTAGTTTTGACTTGCTGTCTTACCAGACACACCACCATTCTATTATTCCTCCTAACACTTTCTTCACCTCCCCACACACCCTCACGTTCTTAAGGCTCAGAAAGCCTGGATTGTCACAAAGTAGTATTATGGACACTCTTTGTCTGGGCCCTTCATTTACATGTTTAGGCCTGGCTAGGCACATCTTTAGCTGTGTCCCTGAGTTTTGTAAACAAAAAACAAGAAATAACAAAAAATGCAGACTTTATACATAAAGGGGTTGTTCGAAGTGTAAATCACATTTTGAAACATTCTACAAAGGAGTAATTTGATCAATAAAGGGCCATTTAATACATGGCTTTGCTTGTTTACAGTGTTTGGCACTGGTGAGCATTTGTATGACTTTGCTCCGGAGGGTCTGAAGGCAAACGTTTTATTCCCCTTTGTGTTGTTGCTCCTGCACCACTCCAAGGTAACTTTTTAAGGTTGCTGTCACCCCCTTTTAAGGAAAGGGGAGTGAGGCACAGACCAGGCTGGTCTAAACAGGTCAGATCCCAAGGTTGGGCGCCCGCGTGAACTGAC
This sequence comes from Lissotriton vulgaris, assembly GCF_964263255.1. Classification (NCBI taxonomy): domain Eukaryota; kingdom Metazoa; phylum Chordata; class Amphibia; order Caudata; family Salamandridae; genus Lissotriton; species Lissotriton vulgaris. Next base: position 137,503,147 of record NC_141697.1, on the reverse strand, counting down.
ACTCCTCCCTAAGCCGCCTATTGGACCCTTAGGGGAGGTGGGAGTGCTCCCACCTCCTCCTTGACCCTGGGGACCTGGTGCGACTGCCATAATGGCGGCACGCGCTAGTTTGACGCTCAGCCTTGCCCAGAATATTAGCCGGTTGTCTCATGCAGTCTATGCTTAGACTGGACTCTCTTACTCAGGGCCTGGTTACAAGTTGGACTGTGCAGTATCCTCAGTGGGATGCTGCGCCACCCAATCACACATCCCTGGTGCTCCTGCGCCATTATTGTTGAGTGTGAGAACACCCGGCCGGATTTTACCTGCAGAAAAGCCCCCGGTAAAGTTGAATTTTAGTTGGGGCATTGGGTTTGAGCAAAAGAACAGCTCAGCCTTGCCCTACCCCCTCCCATGGCATGGGGGAAGCATAGGAAACTCCCCCATCACTCAACAGCCTTCCCTGACTTTTGAGTCCCTCCCCTCCCGTACCTGGAGTAAGCCCCCCGTTTCCATCCACCACCGGCTCAAAGTTTTAGTATACACAATAGTTTTGCAAACCAGGGCTCCTATTGGGGGAGCCTGCGGACCACGGACAAAGATGGCCGCGCAGTCTTGGAGCTCCGCCAAACTCCCCGGAGATGACAGCCATCCCGGAGCCCACACGCTGCTACGTGGCATGGCGTAACAGCGACTGCTTTCCCTGGGCCGACCCAAACTCGGTGGTGCCTTTCTTTCGGACATTCTAGGCCCATGATGTGCATGCCAGAGCCTACATTTAAGAATTGAGCCTTGACCTTGATTGCAGCTGGCCTGCCATGCCTTGCTGTTGCGCCGCCCTCTTGGAATCGGCGGGTGCCTTTGCTGGCTGCGGTGGGTGACCGCGGGGCTCGTGCAAGAGTTGCATTGGCCCCTGGCTGCTGTGGACCCCTCATGGTGTTCTTGATCATCGCAGGCTCCCTGGATGGCAGTGGGTAAGCCAGCGTATGTTTTTCTAAGGTTTGTGGCACGCCGAGTCCAGTATCATTGCCACGCCTGATGCCCGTGGCACCAACTGAAAGATTTTCTCTCCCTCCAGCCGTACTGGGCCGTTTTCCACGTCTTGGCACACCACAGCTCCCGTCCTGTGAGTGCCTTGCAGCCAGGGATAACTCAGAGGTACTAGGTGGGACCGTGATTGCTGTGGGCCTGACTGCGCTACTGGAGGTGCGTGGTTTTGGACCGGCCCCTCAAAATATGAAACCCGACTGCAGTGGCTCTTGTCGGAGTAGCAGGAGTGGCCTGGGAGACCTGGTGCATACCTGCTAGAGCACCTCGCTGGGTGCCATGCTTGAGGTCAGCGGGGGTCCATCAGAGAGCCTGCTTTCATCTGCAGTTGGCTACTTGATTAGGCTAGTGCGAACCATTTAGATCAAGTTGTGCCAAAGCTGTTATGACGCGTTCCCCTGTGGCCCCACTCCAAGGCCATGGGTAAGGGGGACCCAAAGCAGGGGAAACTCACCTTTGAAAAGACAGGTGGTGATGCGGATTCAACACACACTACGATGGACAAAATGGGGGTATCAGGCTGCTCCCCTGCCTAAGACCAAAGTGCAGAGAAGGTGCTCATGCAAGAACTGAAGGCGGACTTCAGTGCACTAGACAGAAAGGGGGCCCAATTGAACCAGCACAATAAAAGACTAGACACAGCAGAGGGCAGGGTCTCAGACTGGGAAGATTGTAGAGCCCAACCAACAAAACGGTTAGAGAGGATGGAAGGTCTACTAAAGAATGTTGCCATGAAGAACGAAGACTCCAGCTGTTATGTTTCCATTTGGTAAATTTGATGTTTGTTTACACTATTACAGGATTGTGGGTTTTCTCCTTATTTTCGATTGAGTGGATGGGCGGGTGGATCGGGTTCGCTTTGGTTTGTTTGGTTATATGGTCTCACTTGTTACTGGCAAGACTGCTTTGTTATGATGTCTGCGTGCACATGGTGACACATTCATGTTCCTTATAGTTAGGGCCACTTGTGATGATGGCGGGCAGGCTCTCCACCATTTCTGACATAAATTGTTTTACATGGAATGTGCGGGGTCTTTACAATGCAAGGACAGGGAAACCATGTATTGAACTATTTGCAGTGCCATAAAGCAGATATGGTTTTTCTGCAGGAAACTCATTTGTCCCCCTCCTCCCCTACATCGTTTGCCTCTAGCAGGTGTGTGCACCGCTACTTTGCGAACTACAGCACGTACTCCAGGGGAACTGCCATACTTATACACAAACGTTTGCCCTTCCAACTGTGTAAAGTAACCACTGATAGGGCGGGTTATTACACATTGGTTATGGGGAGGCTAATGGGATACAACATTGCTTTAATGTGTATTTATGTGCCAAATGTGGATGACCCTGATTTTTTTCACTTTCTGCATGCCCTGTTGCTCCCATTGGGCTCTATGTTTGCTTAGTGGGAGACGTTAACCTGCTTTTGCAACCCGCCCTAGACAGCACGGCGGATTCCCCGGCCACGAAACCCCGAACCAATAGAGTACTTAGGGACATCTGTGACTCTATTGGCCTAGTTGACATATGGCGCATGCGTAGCCCTGACGACTCTGCTTACACTCACTACTCAGTACCCCACAACACTTGGACATGACTGGACTTTTGGCTTGTCTCCCGTACCATGGTTTCCTGGTGTCGCAATATTAACGTACTCCGACCACTCACCAGTCAGAATGCGTATCTGGGTCACCAGGCCAGAGGGTGTTGCGCGGCAGTGGGGGTTACCGGGACAGGCCTCAAATAATGCAGTATTCTTGGCTGGAATCCGAGAGTCCATAGTGACTTATTTTGATCCCAATGCGGGCTTTGTCAGCACGTTGGCGACTGTTTGGGAGGCATTAGGGCGTACATAAGGGGGGAATGTATTGCGAAACACTCCGGGGTATTGAAATCATTGAGGGGTACACTTGCTCGCTTCGAGGACCATCTGAAATGATTAGATGCAGACCTACTCAAACACTCAGACCCGATTAAGCAGGCCAAACGCTTGTTGCTGCTGGCAGAATTCCGGGATGCGGTGGGGAGCGAAACAAATTTCATGGGGAAATATGTCACTGCCAGGTGGTACGGAGAGGCTGGGACGCACGCTGGCACAGTTGTTGCGGCCTTGTGTGGGGAAGACTTACATTGCATCTCTTCATTTGGATGACGGACAGATTCACACAGAAACAGCGGAGATCAGAAACAAGTTTTGTCGATATTACACAACTTTATACACTACGTGCGCGCAGCAGGACGAGGACGACTGCAGGGCCTATATAGATGAGATTGCTATGATATGGCTTGAGGATTATATGCAGAAGTTCTTGGCAGAGCCATTCCCTAAAGAAGAAATTGTCAGCGCCATAGACACCTTAAACGGCTCTACTGCGCCTGGACTACATGGCTTCTCTGGCGTTTTTTATAAACATTATAACGATATACTAGCACTTTATCTTCTTGAGGTTTACAATGAAGCCCTGGGAAAATAAATCATTGCCCCCAACACTGCGCAAAGCTGTAGTTGTCCTACAGTCCAAGACTGGCAAGAATCCATTGAGCTGCGGTTCCTATAGGGCGATATAAATTCTAAGTTCGGACTACAAAATCCTAGCCAAAATGATTTAGTTGAGGCTCGCGTTACTCTTGGATTTAGTCATATCGCCATTACAATCTGGATTTTTTCCCCATAGGTCCACTGCGCTGAATTTGCATACATTTCATTAGCTGGAATGGGCTTTTAAATACGCAGTAATGAGGAAACTAGGCATTCCCAAAGGTTTCATAGACCTCACGGTGTTACTGTACGCCTCTCCCACCGCCAGACTTTATCCACCTCATTTACTCTCACACGTGGTACCAGGCAAGGTTGTCCGTTATCCCCTTTACTTTTTATATTGGCATTGGACCCTTTGGTCCGCCACTTTCAGGAGAAGCAGCTCCACAGAGGTATACCATTCAATACAGGCCCCCCTACTCATATCACTCTATGCTGACAAAATTGTTTTGAATATGAGACGTTATTTTTCATGTCATTACTTAGCATGCTATTACTATGCAGTTATTACTGAGCAATAACCCTTACTACGTAAGTTTTTAGTTCGCATACCATTACATTGAAAGTGTTAATGTATGCGAAGTAAAAACTTGCCTAGTAATAAAAATGGCATGGGGAATAATGTGTCATATTAAAAAAGAAATGTTTAAAACACAACACTACAATAAATAATAAATAAAAATACACGACCCAACACATCAAAAACACTGAAACACTACACTACCCTCCACTACTGAAACACCACTACACTACCCTAAACCCTAAATCACTACCCCCTGTATGAATATATACACATTTATTTATTTAAAAAGATTTATATAGTGCTGGCTAGACCCAGAGGTATCAGAGCGCTTTACATAAGGTTCCACAGAAATGATAAAATTACTTCAGTTACATGTTATATCAGATACTAAAAAAACATTTAAAGAGTGTAGAAGACGAAATAAATGGAGTTTAGAAGGGTAAGGGGGTGGGGTAAAGGGGTAGGAGTTAGATAGAATAGAGAGACGAATGAGGGTCTGCCCAAAGCCTGGCTGGGTAGGTGACGACCGAAATGGAAGTCCACAGTCCATCTCCTCTTTAGCTATCAGGTAGCTCTACCGGGTATCAGCCAAACAGCTAGGTCTCAACGGGAAAACAATTAAAGAGCAAAATCAGCGGCGAGAAAGAAACAAGACTAATGTCAGAAGTCCGGCTGGGTAGGTGACGGCCGTGTTGGTGTGTCGGAGCCAATCTCTCCTATAGCTGTTGGTGCAGCTCCACCGGGAATCGGCCATGTATGCATTTCAGGTTCCACCAGAATAGAGAGAGGAACAGGATGTGATCCAAAGTCAAGACTCGGGAGGGGTAGGGGGTAGGGAGGAGTGGGAGGAGGGACGTAAGGTCAGGAGAGACATCGGTCCTGGTGTTACTGGGGAGAGCCTTCCGCAACGTTCTCCAGCTGGCCACTGGGACAAAGATGGTGAGTGGAGAGGTGAGGAAAAGACATACTCCAGGTTCAGAGCTCCTCGTGGTGAAAAGTCTCCCCTAGCGGCCCCTACTCTGGTCCCTACACTCATTCACTACCCATCACAACCCCGACAGTACACTAAACAGTAAAACAGCAAACTACACTACACTAACACCACAACACTACCCTAAACGCTAAAAAACTACCCCAGCACAATACTGCCCCCTAGCCCCAATCCTGTCCCTACTCCCAAACACTACCCTGCACAGCCCCCGACACTACCCTAAGCCCTAAGACAGTAACCTACACTACATTAACCCCACAACACAACCCTAAACCCTAAAATATTTCCCAACACGACCCAGCCCCTACCCCCAGTTTCTTTAAGACCCTCTGATCACACCTTGTCCGGCTCGCTTGGGGGGGGAGGGCAAACAACCTAGGATATGATGGGACACTATGACTTTGCCACATGAAAGGGGGAACTGGGGGCCCGAACTTCAAATTGTATTATCTAGTAGCGCAGGCCAGCTTTGCCCACTCATGGTACCATCCAGATGCGTGCATTCCCTATGGGAAGCCCGAGTCTGACTTGGCATTTCCGATTCCGCTCTCCGCCCTGCTGCCCCAGGGCTTTCCCTGTGACCCCAGGGATATTCAGACTGTATATACCACGAGCTGGGCATGGTGCAAACTCTCGCAGATCACAGGACATGGCTCCCTGTACTCCTCCGACATCCCTAAAGCACACAACCCCTGGCTCCCTATCATAAAAGAGAACTTGATTTTGCGGGTACTTAAATCCCATTCCATGGTAAAGTTTGGTGACTAGTTCCCAGGTGGGCATGTATTTGACAATGCTGGTAGAAACAGGGTGACTAGATTGACCTTTATGAACCAGTTTCTTTTTTACCAGGGTTCGCAGGTCGCTGCGTGATAAAATATCAGAATACCTGCTTGAGCCGCAGTCCTTCAGACCTCTATCCCTTGTCATAGCAAACCCTGCTGGGAATCTATTGATATCGAAATTATCGAAATTATATAAGGCTTGCATGACCCTGATCCTGTGCCACAATACTAAGATTCGGGCTGCCTTGGAGTTGGACTTAGGTCATCCATCCTGGACGACCAATGGGCCTTCTGCTGTGCACAAACTAGGGGAATCTCCCTCAACAGTAGGGATAAGTTGATACTCTTTAAATTCTTATGGCGGGCATACATGACCCCTCCCAAACTTCACGCGATTGACCCTTCACAACAGTAGGAAATGCAAAAGCCCTTAAGCCGACTTCCCCCATCTGATATGGACCTGCTCCAAGATTGTGGAGTTTTAGGTAGCCGTCTTTGAAACACTAGTGCGAATGACACAGCTGGAAATAGCCCCCTTCCCGACGGTCCCGACGGTTGCGCTTTTAGGATTCGTCTATAACATACCCAAGTAATTACTGAAATGTATTGCTCTCGCGCTGCTTTTGGCTAAACGCGAAATAGCGCTTCAATGGGGCAGGAAATTCTCCTACAAAGAGTGCATGGCTTGCCAGTCTTAGTTATTCCAACCCGAGTTGCGAATTCTATGGTACATTACTTCCATCCAAGTCCCGACCAAAAGATATCTTGAGCCCGCTCAAGACATATTTACAGAATTTGGACCTTGGCGCCCCAATCCAAACTCCAGATGGCATAGTTTCGACAGGTGTGGGTTTAACAGACTGCATGGGTGTTTGTATTATGTTCACAGCATCATGTAAATTAGAATCGCGGGAGAATGCTTGCTACAAGATGATGTCTCAAGGGAAAAAAACTAACATGTGATGGCCATACATTGTAACTTTGTATTTTTTCATTTTATTTCTGTGTGCAACTGTCTATGATGGTACCATGTGAGTGGAACTGCTAATGTATTTCAGCAGGAACAACTGTTAGATAACATTGACTCTATATGTCAGAATAATGATAAATAAAGTTTAAATAAAAAAATAAAAAAACAGGGCCTCTGTTGCAGTCTGCCTTTGCCCTTCTAGTGAGATTGCAGAAATTAAAAAAAGCATGTGTTATCGCTCTGATGAGACAGGAAATATCAATATGATTAAAGAGAATAGCTTTGGAAGAAGCCCCAACACCAGAATCCCCCAAAGTAGGCAACCCCCTCTCTAACAGTAACAGAGAATACCCAAATTAGCATATTTCATTTGCAATATCCCTAGAATCACAGTGATTCAGTAAAATGGTTCAGCCGAAAAATTGACTTGTCCACTAGGACCCTCAGCAGAACCATAGAAAGACTTCAAAGAAAGTAGCTTCATGTACTAGCCACACCCAGAAATCTGAAATAAAACAAATACATCTAGCTTTACATGCACAAAATCTTAGAACCTATTAAAAGTCACATAATACATTTTAAATTACGTTTTTAGTACTTATAAACAGAAATACATACAAGCAGTACTTTACCAGTACGATCACCAGTGCCACCTTTAAAAAATGAGTGCATTTACCCTTTCAAGTCGTAATGACATAGGCAATAATTGACATCTCACATATAACGTTTCTCAGATCCCCATGTACATCTTTATCTATGGCTCCTCTGGGGCGGAGAGCAGGAATGCAGTTAGAGGTCCCAGATGTGTTTAGGTCTCTAGGCCCTTGGTAGTTCTTCCGCGTAAAGTTCCAATTGAGACTTGCAATGAGTCATGTCTAGGACCAAGTTCATTTTGGTGGGTATTGCACATTTGCCCCAATGCAGTGCCACCCTCCTCTTTGCCAGCAGCATAGCCATGGAAACTAATTTGCGATTGGCAGGTTGTAGGCTTTTGACCAGGCAGAGCAAGCAGCAAACCTTATTATATTATTATTATTATAATTGCATTTGTTAAGCGCGCAGCTACCCGGAGGTTTCCCGGCGCTAAAGCATACAGAAGATGAACTAGGTTGAGGAGACTATGAGCATGCATGTTAAGTATTGAAAAGCCAGGTCTTGATTCCTTTACGGAATGACAAATAACAGACTTCAGAACACAAGAACTCAGGCATGGAGTTCCATAGGGAAGGTGCCAATAAGGCGAACGAACGACCGCCCATTTTGGCTCTGTTGACACGCGGGATCTGAAACTTGTTTTGTGTGGAAGATCTTAACGTGCGGGAGGGGACATATTGATGAACCAAAGAGGACAGGTATTTTGGAGCTTTATCCATTTTAATGTGGTGCATTATGCAGAGGGCTTTAAATTTGATTCGGCTCTCAATTCGCAGCCAGTGCAGCTTGTGCAGATGGATGGTAGCCGAGGACCTGACAGGTAAGTTACAGATTAGGCGAACTGCCATGTTCTGGACCACCTAAAATTTCTTTATTACCTCCTTACAGGCGCCCAGAAGTAGAATGTTCCCGTAGTCCATCCGTGAGGTGACAAGGGCCTGGACCATGGTCCTCAGGGTATCAGCTGGAAGCATCCATGTGATTTTTCTAAGCCACCTGATGATGGTAGTACAGGTGGCAGAGACCTTTACAACATGTTGCTTCAGTGACAGCTGGTTGTCAAGAAGAACCCCGAGGTTGCGGGCTGTAGCTGAAGGGGTAGGTAAAGGGTCCATCTGAGGAGCCCAATGTTGCGGGCCCCAAAGGGATGTATTTGGACCAAATAGGAGCAGCTCAGTTTTATCCCCATTTAGTTTTAGTTTGTGTCTGTGCATCCAGTTGGAGATGTGTTCCAAACCAGACTGCAAGGAAGACGTGGGAAGATGTTTATTAGTGGAAAGTGAGTAGACGATTTGCGTGTCGTCTGCGTAAGAATAGATTGTGAGGCCTGCTTGCTCTGCTAAGAAAGCAAGAGGTCTCACATAAAGGTTGAAAAAAAGGGGACTGAGAATAGACCCCTGGGGAACACCGCGAGGAGAAGGAAAGATAGAAGAAACAGAAGTAGAAGAAAAGACTTGAAAGGTGCGATTAGAGAGAAAGCTAGCAATCCAGTCCAGGGCTGTACCATCAATCCCCACGGATTTCATGGTGGACAACAGGATGGAATGGGAGACGGTGTCAAATGCGGCACTCAAAACAAGCAAGATGAGTGCCACTGTCTCCCCGTTGTCCACCTGTCTTCTGATGGTCTCAGACACACCAAGAAGCGTGGTCTCGGTGGAGTAGCCAGCCCTGAACCCAAACTGTGAACAGTGAAGAAGATTAGAAGATTCAACATAGGAACAAAGAAGAGAGTTAACATGTTTTTCAAGAATCTTAGAGTAGCAGGAGAGCAGAGAAATGGGAGGGAAGTTAGAGGGATTGTTTGGGTCCGCATTGGTCTTTTTTAGCAATGGAACCACCATCGCATGTTTCCGTTCATTAGGGACCGTAGCCTCGACCAATGAAGCATTCAGCATATCTAAGATGATCTGAAGTATGGCTGGATCCAGGGTGCACAATATTTGAGGGGGCATAGGATCAAGGGGAGAGCCCGATTTCATTTCATGTAAATATTTTTGAAAGAGCGAGGGAGATATCGGCTCCCAAGAGTGGAGTTGGGAGGCCGTGGGAATACAACCAGAGGCATCAGCGAAACAGGGGATAGGAAGTACGGGCTCAGGAATAGTAGATACAGTAGGAGAAGCGCTAAAGATAGCATAGATCTTGTCTATTTTATCCAGAAAGAATTTTGCCAGAGCGTTACAGTGTAAAGTATCCAAAGAAGGCTCTTTAGGTACAGAAACATGCCAGAAAGATCTTTTACTACTTTAAACAAGGCCTTTGGTCTATTTTGGGCATTGAGTATAGTACTGTTAGCATGATTAGCTCTGGCGGTATCGCAGGCAGAGTGGTACGCCTGGAGGGCAGCCTTATAATTTGCTTTCTTAACTGTACAGTAGTCGGAACACCATATGCGCTCCAGTTTCTTGCAACAGGATTTTTCCTGGCGAAGTGAGTCATTAAACCAGGGAGCTGGAGGATGATGGATCAGTGACTTATTCCTCTGGGTTGGCAGACAAGAATCTAAGGCTGTTGTCAGCCAAGAGTTGACAGCAGACACCTTCTTGGTAGAAATAGTGGGGAACGTTGGTTTAGAGTTTTCAAGGCAGAGGTTCAGTTTATCTTTATCTAATCGTTTCCAGTTTCTGCTAGCTTTATGGGGCTGGGAACTAGTGGAGGGGTTATGAGCCGATATCTTAATGGAAAAGTTAATGATGAAATGATCAGACCAGATGACAGGAGAGGAATAGTGATAAGTAATACAGTTGAGGTTCGAGATAATGGGATCTAATAGATTGCCGGCTTTGTGGGTAGGGCTGGAATTATGTAGGTGGAGGTCCAGGGCAGCTAGATCCTGAAGTAGGCGCATGCCAATGGGACAGGATGTGAGATTAAAATGAATGTTTAAATCACCCACTATAAGAAAGTTAGTGGATTGTAAAATAAGAGGGGCAATAAGCTCTGGAAGAGAGGAAGCCTATGTGTTGGCCGAACCCGGGGGACGATAGATCAGGGTTCCAGTCAAGGTGAAATAAGGAGTGAGAGAGAGTTTAAAAAGACCAGCTTCGCAATTGGGAAAATCTAAGTCTTCCCATTTGCATGAGAAATCTCTTTTAAAAATTATCGCAATACCCCCGCCCTCCTTGAGAGCACGATTTCTCCCCAGAAAGGTGTAATTATTGGGGAGAGCCATGGCAATATCAGGACCGGAGCTCTCATTAAGCCACGTTTCCGTTACAAACATGGCAGCTGGGCTTGCAGACTCGAGGAGGTCAAAGATATCTCTTTTGTGTTTAGAGAGAGATCGGCAGTTTATGCAGATAAAGTTCAGAGTAGGATACGATTTAGGCATAGCAGAAGAGGCCTGATGCGTGGCAGGAGTAGTAGTCCAAAAAGAAGAGGATAAGGAGTCTGTAATCGAGAGGATTGAGTCTAGGGTGAGGGCACATTCATGACATTTTAATGGAGCATCTTGGCAATTAAACGTCGGAGCGAGGGTACAGGGAGGAATCTGTAAATCCAGTAAGTCAGAGGAGGGAGTATGTTATGTGGCCAGGGGCAGATGAAGTAGCCCCTGGTCCCGTCCTGGCGCGGACGGGCGCAGACGGGCAGGACTTTGGCACGACTTCGGCTGCGCTCGTCCGCTGCGCTTCCTCCACTGCGTCATTGAGTACCTCAAAAGAAGATACACACTAGCCCGCTAACCTGCCAATGAGCTTGCAGGGCGGAAGTGAGTATGTGAGGCCGGAAGAGTCTCGCTCGAATGGCCCCGCCGCTGCAAACGGCACAAGCCATGGCGGATCGGTGCCTAGAGCGGAAGTATCCCAAAAGAGAGCGTTGTGCCGAGGAGCGGCGTTTTAGCAGGTAAAAATTGTTTTTTAAATCAACAAAATGACCCGGTAGTGCGTAGCGCCAAGGAGCAGCACACAAATTAAAACACAAGTAAATGATTAAAATACATGCGCACAGCCTTAGCGGCCTATTGCACCAACTGTCAGCCCCCAACTGAGGCTGCACTGATGTTTAAGTAGCCCAAGCCTCTTCTGCACACTAGCCCGCTAACCTGCCAATGAGCTTGCAGGGCGGAAGTGAGTATGTGAGGCCGGAAGAGTCTCGCTCGAATGGATCCACCGCTGCAAACGGCACAAGCCGTGGCGGATCGGTGCCTAGAGCGGAAGTATCCCAAAAGAGAGCGTTGTGCCGAGGAGCGGCGTTTTAGCAGGTAAAAATTGTTTTTTAAATCAACAAAATGACCCGGTAGCGCGTAGCGCCAAGGAGCAGCACACAAATTAAAACACAAGTAAATGATTAAAATACATGCGCACAGCCTTAGCGGCCTATTGCACCAACCTTAGGGTTACATTGCACCTGTTCTAACACCATGTTGGCGAACGCCCCCCGCAATTTGAGTTGAATAGCGCCTAATTAAATCGCTGTGCCAGAACAGGTGCATAAAATCTGCCTCTGCTGCCCTACACCGGGCACAACATTAATCCGCCCTAAAACCAAATTTGTATAATTTAGTCCGTGTATAATACATGTGTGTTGCAAAGTCATCCTGTGCCCTGGGCATCCCCCAACTTTTTGCTGACTGGAACTGGTGGTAACTGACTCTGTCTGACCCTGGGCTCTGTTTAACCCGGCCGAGGGCCAGTGCCAAGCTAAAAGGAACACATTAGAATGCAGTGAAGACACCCAACATTCACTAGGGTACACAATGGTATGGTGGGGTACCCTGTAATTGGCATGACCTACCCCATAAGCCCCTAGTATGTAATAGGGCAGGGAATTGAAACTACCTAGAAGCCTCCAGTATCCTGGGGCATGGCAGTTTAAAGCCCAGCACATTTTCTGCACTAGCATGTGTGCAGTGCTGAAGCCTGAGATCAGTTTAAAAGCATCCCTGGTGGCCAGGACAGCTTTAAAACCTTAAATTGTGCCCAAACTCTACTTTGGGGGTAGGGGCCCTTAAAATGAAAAAAACTACCATGTTTTTGCAAATTAAGGACCCCCAGGGTCACCCCTAGGTATCCCACGGGTGGGGGATCAGTTATCTATAAGGGAGGCCCTTATAAATGAGTTTTTATATGCCTGGGTAAAGTGAAATTTTACATTTCACTCCCCATATTGTGTTAAAGAGCTGCTCAAATTCGACTTTGATGCTAGAAGAATTGGGTTAGGATAATCTGCATGATTTCTGCAGATTCTGAACCCCTGAAGTCTACCCTAGTTGCACAGGGGATGGGGTCCTGTAAAAAAATTAGAGACATACTTAATAAATATGATTTTATAAGCCCTGGTTCTTGAAAAGTAGCCCAAGTCATTTTCCCCATTGCAAACCCCATGGCCCATGGGTTAGCATGGTAGGAAGTGAATGATGAATAAATATTGATAGGAGAGGACTAGCCAGGACCATTCAAAGACTTCCCAGAATGGTAATAGTAAATCCAACAATATTATATTGTTGAATTTCTTCTAAAGTGTACATACAAGAAGTTATGAGACTTTCTTGTTTGTAAGTCCAAATTTAGCCTTTCAGTGGTCTGCCCTGATTGGTCAGAGTTAAGTGGATTAGCCAGGCTGCTGGGAGGGCAGTGTGCTGGTCTATAGGAATGCCAGGCCAGGAGGTGGCTTTGTAAACTATGCTCTTCAAAGGCAGAGGGGAGGCCTGGGTTTCAGTCCACTCTGACAGTCTTGACCCAGAGTCAGGGCTAGGCTTAAAGAAGGTATGTGCAGATGGAGTAGTTTCTGTCCTGTAACTCCAGTTCTGTAGTAGGGGATCTCTGTGTATAGTCATAATCTAGTGAATAGAATGGCAAGCCCATCCCCATACCAAAGCGGCGGTGGAGAAACGAGAAATAACACCACTATTGTGCGAACAGATTTCGCAGCGAAGCCTGCCCAACCTGAGCGTCTGCCCTGGCATCAGTGTCCAGGCAGTAATGCTTAGCAAAGGTATGGACCGACTTCCAAGTGGCGGCCTTGCAGATTTCTGCAATTGGAACATTACGGAGCAAAGCCGTCGTGGCAGCTTTGCCCCTGGTGGAATGAGCCTTAGGTTTACCTCCTAAGGTCTTATTAGCCTTTTGGTAACACAGTTGTATGCAGGACAGAATCCACCTTGAGATGGAATGCTTAGAGGTAGCAAGACCCGTCCTGACTGATCCATAATTGATGAACAATTGATCTGACCTACGAATATCTTTGGTCTTATCCAGATAAAATTTCAACACCCTCCTAACATCCAGGGAATGTAAAGACCTTTCCGCTGGAGATGAAGGATTCTGAAAAAACGTAGGCAAAGTTATAGTCTGCTTGACATGAAAATCAGAAATAACGTTGGGAAGAAATTTAGGGTAAGTACGCATAACAACCTTAGCAGCATGAAATACAGTATAAGGTTCTTGGGAACACAACGCCTGAATTTCACTCACCCTGCGGGCCGATGTAATGGCCAGGAGGAACGCCGCCTTCCAGGACAGGTGCTGCAATGAAGCCTTATGAATAGGTTCAAAAGGCTCCTTCATCAATCTGGACAGCACCACATTCAATTCCCATGAAGGCGAAGCAAGCCTGACAGGAGGGAATACTTTCTTCAAGCCTTCCAAAAAATCTTTGATCACAGGGATCTGGAAGAAGGAAGTCTGTGAAGGGCATTTCCTGTAGGCAGTCAATGCAGCGAGATGAACCTTAATGGAATGGACGTTAAGGCCAGACCGCGCCAAATGTAGAAGTTAAGGAAGGATGACGTCTTCCTTGCACGTCGTAGGGTCGTAGTTCTTGGACTTGCACCAGATACAAAACCTCTTCCACTTGTAAGCATAGGAAGTCCGAGTGGAAGGTCGCTTAGCCTCCTTCAGTATGTCCATGCAATCTCCAGGAAGATTCAAATGGCCATATTGCACTATTTAAGGAGCCATGCCGCCAAACTCAAAGACGAGAGGTTCGGGTGCAACATCTGCCCCCCGAACTTCGTGAGAAGGTCTGGCCTGCACTGCAGCCGTATGTGAGGAAGGAGAGACCGATGAAGCAGGTCCGTGAACCACCACTGTCTGGGCCATTCCGGGGCGATCAGTATCATCTGCGCCCTGGACCGGGACAGCTTGATGAGCACCGCTGGAATCAGGCGAATGGGTGGAAAAGCGTACAGAAAGCTGTTTGACCAGTTGATCCATAGCACATTCCCCAGCGTCCCTTGCTGGTAGTACCTGGAGGCGAAGTCTCTGCATTTGCTGTTTTCGGCGGTGGCGAACAGACTTATGTCTGGAGTAAGCATGAGCGAATTTTGCGAATCTGGCGTTCGCGAATTTTGCGAATTTGCGAACTCGCAATCCGCAAAATCCGCGAATTCTCGCGAATTTGTGGATTTTTTTTTGTGTTCGCAAGGATTTCTGCCAGTTCGCAAGGGTTTTGTACAAGTTCGCAATTGCGAACTTACATGTCGGCTCGCAACGGTCGCGATTATGTTGTTTCTACGTCTGGTTCATCATCACAGGTTCCCAGCACCCTCTGTTTCACCCCTGCCACCCTCTGTTTCACCCATGCCACCCTCTGGTACATCAATGCCACCCTCTGGTTCATCATCACTGTAGATTATGGGGGGAAAAAGCAAGCACACCTGTCCTGCTTCAACTGACATGAATTAATTTGGGGTTGATTTATTTATGTGTCACTGTTTTAAAATTCCAGTCTGGCACCTGCTTCCTTATCTGTAATTTGCTTTCTGTTGCAGTGCAATTTCTTTTTCCAGGACCTTTGTGGCCTACTTGTAGCTATTCTATGAGCCTGCTGTGAGGGTCAGAGCAGGGTCATACAATTGTTGCAACTAGCAACTGAACTCTGGAGGGGCCCCAGTCAGGAAGCACTACAGGGAATTGTTACTAATGATGAGTTTGAACTTTTGAACCTGCTGAATGCTTTCACTTTTGCAAAACTCGTTTTTCTGCAGAACAACATTACAGCAACTGTAATGTCCCAAACAAGCTTACTTGTGAAAGTTGATTTCTAATCCAAAAGTGATCCTAAGAAAGTCAAAAGGCCTCAAATCCAAAAAAGTGCAGGCAAATGTCAACCTGAGGAGTTATTCTGATAAAAATCATCATTTTCAGAAGGTCTATGCTGCTTGCTAGTGGATTTCTTGTGCAGAATTGCAATTTTTGTAATTTCGCGAGTGCGAGATTGTTGCTGCCCGCCGCACCTACATGTTCGCAATTGTGAACTTACACCGCACGCCGCAAAATTGTATCACCAAGAAAAAAAAATCCGCTGAGTGCGAATTTGCGGATTTTCGGTAAATTCGCGAGCGTTCGCGGATTGCGAATTTACCGAAAATCCGCAAAATTCGCGAGCGGAACGGATTTTCCGCCCATGCTTAGTCTGGAGTCCCCCACCTTGCGAAGACTTCTCCTAGTACTTCATCGTTTATGACCCATTTGTGGTTTTCCTGAATCAGTCTGCTCAGCGCGTCCGCCTGAACATTCTGCACACCTGCCAGATGGGTAGCCGTTATCGTCAGTCCTCTGGCCAAAAGCCAGTGCCAGATCGCCTGCGCCTCCTGCGACAGAGTACGTGATCTCGAGCCCCCCTGCTTGTTGAGGTAATACATCGTGGTCGTATTGTCCGTCTGTACAAGCAGAGAGTTGGTCTGAAAGGACGGATGAAAGGCCTTCAGTGCCAAGTGAACAGCTCTGAGTTCCAGGAAATTGATGTGATACGTGGACTCCATCGGGGACCACGTTCCATGAATTTGTAAGTCTCCGGAGTGAGCCCCCCAACCGTGGAGAGAAGCATCCGTCACGATAGTCTGAGTGGGACTGTCCTTGTGGAAGGGGACCCCTTTGAGGAGATTCCTCGCTGAACACCACCACTTCAGAGACTGAAGAGCATGCAGAGACACTCGTATCTTGTTGTGCCAAGACCCTCTCTTCTGATCCCACTGATCCTCCAAGTACTCCTGCAACGGTCTCATGTGCAGCCGTGCGTGTGGTGTTAGGAAGATACAAGAAGCCATCGATCCCAGTAGAGAAGACACCGTCCTCACTGTTGTTGATGGAGCAGTCATAAGAGCCTGAGCCTTCCGAAGGAGTGATAACCGTCGCTCCTCCTGGTTAAGCTCCTGTAGGTCTATTGCACATAGCCAGTCTCCCTGTTGCAAATGAGGATAAATCTGATGCAACGACAGCATGCAAAACTTTTCTCTGCAAATTCACTTGTTTGCCTGTCGCAAGTCCAGAATGGGCCTGAACTTGTTCTTGTCCTTCTCGCGAACCAGGAAGAACCGGGAGTACAGACCTCTTCCTCTTTGAGACAGAGGTGAGTCTTCTATCGCCCTTTTCCTTAACAGGATATCGGCCTCCGCCTGGAGCTCGAGTAGTTGAAATCGCGAGCTGACCGGAGGAATTGATGGAGGCGGACTGGTGAACCGAAGACTGTATCCATTGCAAACAATATTCAGCACCCACTTGTCCTGAGCAATTTTTCTCTACTCTGCCAGAAAAAATTGAACGCTTCCCCCCACCGGAGCAGGTAACGGATGTAGGGGAAGTAACCGCTCAGGGTCGAGACCCGGCCGGGCCCTTGTTCGCTGTGGAGGACTGCTGTCCCCCTCTACCCTTCTGGCGCTTCTGGAAGGGTCTCCGGAACTGCTGCTGTTGTTGCTGCTGCTGTCCCGAAGACTTACCTCGTCCTCTTCCCTGCGCCCCGAACCGTCTCTGGAAAGGGCGGTAGGTTTTCTTTTCTTTGGGCTTCTCCAGACCCACACCCGTCAGGGTCTCCGCCTCCACCTTCATGCGGGCCATCTCATCATCTGCATGCTTTCCGAACACAGTTTTCCCGGAAAAGGGAAGATTGGCCACTCGCTGCTTGGCCTCCGGCTTGAGTGACGTAAGCCTGAGCCAAGCATGGCGTTGCTGGTTAATCCCATGACAATATCCACGGGCAGCCAAAAGGGAGACATCCGCAGCCGCGCTGACGACCTGGTTTGACACCAGCATCCCTTCTGTGAGGATCTCTTGGAAGTCCTCCCTCTTGTCTCTTGGCAGAAGCTCCGTGAACTGTTGTAGGGAGTCCCACAGGGCACAGTCATATCGTCCTAGCAGCGCTGCATCGCTGGACGCCTTCATTGTCGTGGAAGCAGTGCCACACGCTTTCCTCCCAGCCGAGTCGATCCATCGGCTCTCCTTATCTGGTGGTACTGTAGAGGATGGGGAGGTAGAATGTAACTTCCTGGCCGCCGTCAAAATCACAGAGTCAGGCACCGGATCTATCCGCAGAAAAGCTGCATCCGACTCCGGGGCCCTGTATTTCTTCAACAGTCGGGAGGGAGCGGCCTTCACTACCGCTGGCGTGAGGAACAGCTCCTCTGCAGGTTCTACCAAACCAGGAACCAGAAGCAGTAGAGGGCGAGATAAATGCTTCTTGTGAAGCGTATCAAATATCATGGACGTCGTAGGTGTTGGAACCGTCACCGTGATACCCAACTTTGCAGCCCCCCTCAGGAGAACCTCCTGAAACGTGCTTATATCGTCCACAGGAAACGCCCTTGTCCCTGGGGATTCCGATAAGGTTGGTGAGTAGGTCCTGGTCCTGGACCTGGAGGAGTCCGTATAGGACCTAGATCTCCGCCTCCTCTGGCGACGTCTCGATCTGGTGGAGGATCTGCATCGACGACTCGATCTTCCTCTCCGTCCGGAGCGTGATCGTGACTTCCTCGGCTTCGGCCGATCCGCCGGATCCACCGGCGCGGGCACCTTTGGTTTAGTCGGGGCCTTCGGCTTAGGAGTCCACTTTGGAGGGGTAGGAAGTCTGGGCAGCGAGACTGACCTCGGAGGAACTGGAGGCGGCTTTTCTGGCAACTGAAGTCTATGTACGGGATGCGGTAGTGGTGGTAACAGAGGAGGAGTAGGGGCCCTCAGAGGGAGACCCCTCGGCAATGGAGGCGGGGGTGTAACCGGCCTTTGTGACGGGGTATACACCACGGAGTACACTGAGCCCGGTGATCCGCCTTCTCCGGTCCCTCGACGTCGAGCGTCTTTTTCTCGGCGCTGACCGTCTATCCCTCGATGGCGAGTGCCTTTGCCTCGACGGCGACCTTGTCCGCTTCGACGCCGACCTCTTGTGCCTCGACGGCGACCTCCTGCGCCTCGACGGCGATCTGCGCCTCGATGGCGATCTGCGCCTTGATGGCGATCTGCGCCTCGACGGAGATCTGCTCTTCGACGACGAGGATCCCCTCTACAACGATCGTCTCCTTTTCGCCGACGGCGAACAGCGGTGTCACCTCGACGGCGAGCGCCGACGCCGGGCCTTTCGACATTGACCTCGACGATGACGACGATGAAATCGTCACAGGAGTCTTCGACGGCGGCCTGGTCAGGTCCTTCGACACTGGACGTCGTTTCGCCCCCGACGATGGGGAGCAGACTGTAGTCATCCCTCTCGACGCCATAGTCGGTGCAATCGACCCAGACGGAGAATGGGGACGTTTGCTGGTCTTCCTGCCCCTGGGGAGCCCACCAGAGGCCTCAGCACGGGCAGAGGAAGCCCCTCCAGACCCACCTTGCTCCTTCAGCCTTCTTTCCTCAAGGCCCTGAAGCCTGATCTTCTTTCTGTCCTTCAGGGTCCTGCCAGAGAAGCCCTGACAATTCACACACTCCTCTGGGACATGGGAAGAGGGAAGGCAGAGGATACAAACCTCATGGGGATCCAACTTGGCCTTCTTCTTGGAGCACTCCGGGCATTTGTCAAATAATGCAGGCATATTTGACATCAAAAGAGTGCAAAAACCAAGAAGAAATGTCCTAAAGCACTTTAGAAAGCCCTCACTTGAAACAAAAGTGAAAAAAATCACCAATAAACCCTTGAAAAGGGAGAGCCCAATGCTCCAGGGTCCTGCTTGTAGGAGCCGGAAAAAAGAACTGAAAGTAAAAGGGACCTGCAGTGCATTCTGGGATACTGTGAAGTTCTGGAAAGTTCTATTAAAGGCACAGTATCCTGTTCTGAGCCACATAATGGCAGCCTATGGGGCTTGTCTGTCCATGTCTTCCTCTCTATCATTCCAGAGGGTTTTTGCTGTTGAAGCAAGGGAAATCTGGACAGACTTTGCTGTTTGTGGATTTTTGGTGGAATTTCTAGTTGAAGTACTGGACAGTGAAGCCTGTTTTATAGGCTGCATTATCTGTCTTTAAATTCTCTCTTAAGTGTCTGTGCAGTTCTGCATTTTTTCGACACCGTAAGAGATTATTTTTGATTGCTCCAGGGTCCACGCACAAGGGCGGGACTATTCACTAGATTATGACAATACACAGAGATCCCCTACTACAGAAGGTAGGGGGAGAGTCCATGGAAATAAGCCATCCCATGGGGTGTGTTTAGCCAGCTCTTACCTCCTTGCTGGAATATCAGCCATTATGGATTTGGAAGAATGATGCACTCTGGGACAAACTAATGCCACACTCTACATGATGTGGTCATAACTATGAGGAGTTGCCCTGCTCTCATTGGTCAGCAGTGACCCAGTGCTTGACCGAGAGAATTTTGAATAAGTATCTGAGAGGGGCAGAGCCCTCCAGATCTGCTGCTTGAAACTGAATGAAGCAAGAAGTGCCCTGCTGAAGATTTTGCTGTGCAAGGAACTCTAAGGCCTGACCTATGAAGACTGCACCATCTGAAACTACATCCCTGTGGTTTACCTTGCTGCCAAAAGACTCAAGAGTGGAACTCCCTGCAAGAAACAGGTTAACAGAGCTTACCTGTACAGCCCCGCAAAGACTTCAAAGCCTGGAGTACCAGTGGAATTGTAAGAGTTTTGTTCAAGTGGATTGCAAAATTGAAGTTTCAGACTTTCAAGGACCCTCTTGGAGATTCCGGAACCTTGGATTATGTGTTGGATACTTTGGGGCCCGCAAGCAGAACGCCAGGAAGGTGTTCTAACTGGACCCAGCTTGCTGAAGAAGGCGGCCCACTACACTGGTGAGAAAATTCTTCAGAACAATTTATAAAGGTGTGTCCCTGACAGAGAAAACGAAATGACTTAAAGGGGCACTGTTGGTTTCTAAGCACTAGAAAGTGACTAATCTTTAAAAATTAATATCTCTGGTTGCCTAAAGTGGATTATTTTTGTTTTGGTGTCATTTAAAAGAGAAAAATATTACCTATTTTGATAAAAATTGGTGTTGGATTTTTATTTTGTGTTGTGTCTTAATTATTTACTGAAATTGTGTTTTTAAATGCTTTACATACCTGTCTTTGAAAATAACCCTGTCCGCTCACAGCCACGTTACCAAGGGTTGAGCAAAGGAATAATTTTCTAAGACCTATGCTGAGTCCTATCATGTGTTAGTGGCCTTATTGCCAGTGGCAGACCTACATTTGCCTCAACCAATAACCCACTTTCCAACATTTGGTGTTCAGCGGTGTGGATGAGGACTTGTGTTTAAAAAGTACACCTTTCAGTTAATAATTTAAGAATATAAAAATCCTCTAAATTACCTTAGAACAAAACCTTTGAGTTTGATTTTTCGAATTTGGACTAAACTGTTTTTAATCCATTGTTTTGATTTTTCCAATTTGTTCTAAGTCTATTGTGCCTAGTTTTTTGTGACCCAAAACTAGGGAACCATGGAGCTGGACCTGGCTAAACTGTCCCAGTTTAAGATGGTGGATCTTAGAGAACAGTGTAGGCTTAGGGGGCTGCATCCTGCCAAGAAGATGAGGAAGGCAGGGTTGCTTGAGTACCTAAAGGCCTGGGCCAGGGCAGCGGAGGAGAACCCAAGGGGGTGGGAAGATGTTCCCCCCAACCTCACTCGAGAGAGGGGTGAGGATGAGACCTTTCCCGTTGTGACTAGTGTTAGCCAGGTGAATCAAGGTGGTGGTGGGAGTGGGGAAGGGTCCCTTACTCAGGTACCACTACTGTCCCTTGCAGAGAAACAGCTTCAGGCTCAATTAGAGTTGATTGCCTTGGAGAAGGAGAAATTCGAATTGGCTAAGAGAAAATGGGATAGGGAGGAGGAAAAAAGGAATGGTGGCAGCGAAAGTGAAGAAGATGCTGAGATGTCCAGGGGTGGTAGATTTGAACCTAAACTTTCCAAGGGCATAGTACTTAAGTACACTGAGGGGGATGACATTGACAAGTGGCTAGCAGCTTTTGAGAGGGCTCTTAAAATGAGTAGGGTCCACGCTAGATATTGGGGTGCACTTCTGTGGGAGTTGATTCCAGTAGCTGGGAGGGATAGGCTCCTGACCCTGAAGGGAGAGGACGCAGAATCATACCAGTAGATGAAGGCATGCTTAGTCAAGAGATTTGGTCTGACTCCGGAACAGTACAGGGTGAAGTTTAGAGGCACACAGAAATTGAGTTCAAAGTCTTGGGTAGACTTTGTGGACATTCCAGTAAAAGGCACTGGAAGGCTGGATTGTTGGTAACAAAGTTGACACATATGAGGGATTGTATAATTTGTTTTTGAAAGAACACATTTTGACTCATTGTGCAGAAGATAAGTTACACCAGTATCTAGTGGACTCTAAGCTGACAGACCCCAGAGAGCTGGGGGAATCAGCTGATGAGTGGGTGAGAACCCGGGTTTCCATTCAGCACCAGGGGGTGACCAGAAGAAAGAAGGACAGTCCCTCCCCAGGGGAAAGCCCAGGGAAATGAAGGTCAAAAACCTAAGGAGTCCTCCAAAGACCCACAAAAACCTGCACAAGGAGGGGGGACCCGAGACAACCTAAATTCAAAGGGAGGGGGTTCCAGGGAAAGCCTGGTAGGTTAGTTGATCCCTCAAAGGTGGGGAAGTGCTTTGACTGTAACCAGCCTGGGCATAAGCAGGGAGATGCCGTCTGCACCAAGAAGCTCCCCCCTAAGGGGCCATCCACAGGGATTGCCAGTGTCAATGTAGGGGTGGAGTGGGTGTACAGAACAGGCAGGTGGTAGAAGCAACCTTAGTGTCCCTGGGTGGGGTGAGTATTGCCACCCTTGCTGCCTTACCTCCAAACATGGACAAGTACAGGCAGAGGCCTAAAGTGAATGGAACTGAGGTCGAGGCTATCAGAGACACTGGGGCTAGTCTAACTATGGTCCTGGATGAACTGGTTCCTCCACAGAGGTTGGTACCTGGTGAGTTTCAACCAGTGACATATACAGACAGCACTACCAAACCCCATCCCATGGCTGTGGTAGATTTGGAATGGGGAGGTGTGACAGGCCCTATGAAGGTAGCTGTGTCAAAGGTGCTCCCAGTCCAGTGTTTACTGGGCAATGACCTTGAAGCCTCTGCGTGGTCAGAGGTGGCGAGAGGACTCCATATGAAAATATTGGAGCTCCCTGAGTGGGTATGTGCTGTGACTAGGTCACAGACTAGCCAGAAGGGAGGGGCTGGACACTTGGACCCTGGAACAAAGGGCCACGCATCCAAGGACAAGAGCACTGGGCCTGGCGAGCCAGCCCAGGGAACTCCAGAGGTCCAGGAAGAATCTAACCCTGATGGGGAGGATCTGGCCTCTAAGGGAGGGACTCCATCCCTGCCAGATCTGTCAGATTTGGCAGAACTGATAGGAGCAGGTGAACCCTCCAGAGAGGAGTTCAGTCAGGGACAGCGCGACTGTCCCACCCTTGAGAGCTTGAGGCGGATTGCTTCTAAGCAAGAGGAGGGGGATGACAGTGGGTTTCACAAACTCTACTGGGAAGATGGACTGCTTTATACTGAGGCCAGAAACCTCAAGGAGGGGGCCACCAGGAGATTGGTGGTGCCCCAGAAGTACAGAGAGTTCATCCTGACTTTGGGTCATGATATCCCCTTGGCAGGACATTTGGGACGGACAAGGACATGGAACCGGTTGGTGAACCATTTCTACTGGCCCAATATGTCTGAAAAGGTAAAGGAGTTTTGCAGCTCCTGTGTCACTGGTCATGCCAGTGGCAAGGCAGGGGGCAAGACAAAGGCTCCCCTAATACCACTGCCAATGGTTGGGGTTCCTTTTGAAAGGGTGGGGATGGACATTGTTGGTCCCTTGGACCCACCTACTGCATCAGGGAATAGGTATATCTTAGTGGTAGTTGACCATGCTACTAGATACCCTGAAGCCATACCTCTTAGAACCCTTGATACACCTGCAGTGGCTAGAGCACTTCTTGGTGTGTTCACCAGAGTGGGGTTTCCAAAAGAGGTGGCATCAGATAGGGGCACAAACTTCCTGTCCAGCTATCTGACTACTATGTGGGATGAGTGTGGTGTCAGCTACAAGTTCACCACCCCCTATCACCCACAAGGAAATGGTCTTGTTGAGAGATTCAACAAAACCCTGAAGGGCATGATAAATGGGTTGACATAGAAACTCAGGAGGAGATGGGATGTTCTCCTCCCATGCTTACTGTTTGCTACAGGGAGGTGCCACAGAAAGGGGTTGGTTTCAGTCCTTTTGAGTTGGTATTTGGACTCCCTGTGAGGGGGCCATTGAGCCTGCTAAGAGAGTCTTTAGAGAAGCCTCTTAAAGAAGCTAAGGACAATGTGCTTGATTATGTGCTAGACCTGAGATCTAGAATGGCGGAGTACATGTACAAGACAAACAGGAAACTGGAGGCCAGCCAGGAACTAATGAAGCACTGGTATGATCAAAAGGCTACTATGCCTGAGTATACTCCAGGATAGTTGGTGTGGGTGTTGGAGCCTATGGCTCCAAGGGCCCTCGATGACAAGTGGAGTGGACCCTATCCAATCTTAGAAAAGAAGGGTGAGGTGACCTATTTGGTTGACCATGGCACCCCCAGGAACCCTCAGGGTCCTGCATGTGAATAGATTGAAACCCCACCCTGACAGGGCAGACATGACCATGTTACTGGTCACTGATGAGGGTGTAGAGGAGGAAACTGAGCCTGTGCCTGACCTCGTCTCCACTAATGTGCAAGATGGGTCAGTGGAGGGAGTTGTACTCTCTCCCAAATTGACAGACCATCAGCACAGAGACTGTAAGCAGGTGCTGGAGCAGTTTGCTGGCCTATTCTCTTTGTCACCAGGCATCACTGAGTGGTGTGTGCACCACATTTGGACTGGTGACAGTCTACCTGTCAAAAATAAACTGTACAGGTTGTCTGACCATGTCAGAGCCAGCATTAAAGCGAAGGTTGCTAAGATGCTGGAGCTGGGGGTAATTGAACCGTCAGAGTCCATGGGCCAGTCTAGTGGTACTGGTACCTAAACTTAACCCTCAGGGGGGACCCAAGGAGTTAAGGTTCTGTGTGGACTACAGAGGTTTGAATGCAGTCACAAAGACGGACGCTCACACTATACCTAGAGCTGATGAGCTCATTGATAGGTTAGGGGCTGCTAAGCACCTGAGTACTTTTGATTTGACTTCAGGTTACTGGCAGATTGCCATCACTGATGGAGCAAAGGAGAGGTCAGCATTCTCCACACCAGAGGGACATTATCAGTTCAAGGTAATGCCCTTTGGATTAAAGAATGCACCCGCCACCTTCCAAAGTTTGGTGAACAGGGTCTTGTCTGTGTTGGAACAGTTCAGTGCAGCTTACCTGGATGATAAAGCTGTATACAGTTCTACCTGGGGGGATCTCTTATACCACCTAAGGGAAGTGCTTTGTTGTAAATATGATTTTGATCTTACTGTGTTTTGTAGTCTGTTCTCCATGTCATTGGTACGTTCTCACTTCTAGAATACTATGACTATTCTGAGTTGTATCCTCACCTAGATGGGATTCCAGGCTCGGCAGTTGGAGCCTGGTCAGCTGGTGGGATGCACGTTTGTCTCTGTGCTGCAAATAAATCTGTTGTACCTTCACACAAAGTGTCTGCTAGATTGATCCTTTCATCTACAACATTTTGGTGAGAGGTTAATGAATTGACCAGGCAGTGGAGTATTCCAGTTTTGCAGCGGAGAAACAGAAGACGGAAGACACACGGTGCTCACACTCGAAACGAAGTCACGGTGTGCTAAGCAGTGTACAAAGCAACGTGTGGATCATCGTTCCAAAGAAACCTCAGTGAGAACATTAAAACGCTGAAAGGTGACAAGCCACGGTGAGCTACTTTTAAAAAAACGTATGCGCGAGCGAAGCTTCTGTGTGAAAGTGCATTACCTAGCAATGAGCGTCCTCGGCAACAGCGTTGTTAAGGACCTACGCAAAGGTTGCGAACGTCACGCAAGGGCATAAGAAGCATATCTGCTTGGCGTGACCCAGCGTAATTACGTAGGACGTAGGCGGCCGTCTTTAAAAAAGTAATTCAGACGTATTTGGAGACAGCCTTCGATTCGCATATTGGAGCCAATACAGGACTTAAGCGGCCATCTTTGTAAAGCTGTTTCGACGTGTTTGAAGATTAACTTCAGCTCACGTTTGTTGGGGTGTGCCGAGTTGGCTAAACGTCACTGAGCGATGTCGCAAACGGTGATACGCTCACCTTTTGTTATTGACATTATCCACATATAAAAGACATCAAATTGAAGGGTGAAGAAGACAGTAAGGCCATTTTATCTACAGCGCTTAGGTAGTCAGCGCATGGTTTGGTTGAGTTACAAATCAAAACCAGGGTATATTTATTGAGGTGAAAATGTTCACTTTCCTTTTATCGTACTCAAGTGGTAATGTTAGATCTTAAAGTCATATATATATACAGTCAAGTAATAGTAAGTGTTCATAACAATTTGTTTATATTTTGTAATTCTCCTGCGTGATTTAGCAACTGTTGGGTGTAAGGATGTCACAGCAAGTTAATGTAGCTTTACCCCCTCAGTTTATAAGTGAACATGGGAATCCTTTAATTTCTTGGGAAGATTGGATAGCTATGTTTTACAATTACATAGAAGCTTTAGATGACGAAGAGTTTTCACCAAAGAGAAAGAAAGCTTCATTGATGACCACTTTGGGGAAAGAAGGACAAATAATATTTAAGTATTTGCCTCAAGTCTTCCCTTCTAGCAGTCAGTCCGCACTGGATGAATTTAAGGAGGCAGTTTCTAGACTGGAAATAAGATTTGCAAAAGAAGAGAACCTGGTCATGAACAGGTACAAATTACTGGATCTCATTACTCATTGCTCAAAGACCATCCCGGATTACCTATGGAGAGAGCGGGGCCCCCTTCCCTGAGTAGTTACCAGGTAGAGGTGAGGGTGACACCCAACTGATGTGGGAAACCGGTAATTTGTTCCACTACTGCCTAGTTGGATATTATCGGTGGAGTATATGAAATGTTTCATTTGACATTCATCTCTGTTTTGTTTTTCACTTTTTGACATTCAGCAGCAGCTTTATATATTACTTGCTTATTTGGTCCTGAAGAATGCCCGATACTGTTAGATCCTTGTGAGGGCAGAAACATGTCGACCTATTTCATCGCTTACACATGACTTTCTCAATTGTTAACACACTGCTTTTTAACCATGACAAGGGCACTCTGATAATAAAATTGGTATGGAGCTCCTTTAGTCATTTTTAACACACTTTTTTCGTATTATTTAGCGCTGCACTTTTCTTCCTTTTTCTTGTAGAAACCCTCTTCACTTAGCATGAATATATTCCTATGCTGTACTCTGTGGAGTCATCAGCCATCCTCTAGTCTTGCAAACAGCTCAGGGTACCCCAGTCAATTTCTAACACTGACTTCCCCAGCGAGAGGAGGCCAGACCCAAATGATGATACCTCACAATTTGTGAATGAAGGGTTGTGGCAATGAAGTTTCTCCTCCCTAACTGAGGTGGCTGGTGTCTTAACCTGTTGACATATTTTCATCTCTGCTTGTCCGTATCTTAGTCATGTTTCACCTGGTTGACTAGACCCGATGTGTTGTGTGGTATTTGAATGTTATATAGGGGAAACACACCTTGAAGGTCTTTAAAATTTCCCTGAGACCTCCCTTAATGTTTTGTGTTCTGATATATCTGTTCCCTGGCCATTGCTTTCAGCGAGTCCATCGAGCCAAATTGATGCAACATATAGCTGGCAATTCCTCTTTTCTCTTTGAAGTTGTCTTTGTATTAAAAACTGCCATATTAGGAAATACCACAGCATTGTTGTGCTTTACTGTGAATTTGCTCGTATTCATAGTTGTGGCTCCTTGAATGAAAAGTTTTATGGGATGATATAATGTTTCAATGACTACACAGAATTCTGCCTCTCTGTTCTTTATATAAAATGCAAATAAAAATAAAGAAATACTAAAAAAAGTTACGTCTTTCATTGTTTAACACAACACATGGTTAGTCTTAAAGGCCTCTTTACAACTGCCATACCCTTTTCCTTCGTGATACCGGGAAGCAAGCAATGCCAGTTATCCAGTGTTACATCTTTTACAGTTGAGGTGCTGGTTGAATGTTCCCTTCTATAAATCTGAGAATCCTCAGAAAATATGTTTTAAATGTGGTATAATATTAATAGAATGTGTTATGGTGCTGTACAATGTCTTGAAGATCTCTGTATTACATTTACTCCTATTATGGTCCTGTGGCGATTCCTGGTAAGGAAGCCCATTTCAACTATAGGAAAACTAATTAAGGCTGTAACAGTACTTTGTAGTATTATGTGGGGCTTGTGATTGCCATTGTTTAATAGTGATATCTAATCAGTAGTGCTTGGTTAAGGTAGAACTATCCGATCTAATCTTCATTTCAGTTGCCATGTTTAGGTTCACTTGTCTAAATGCTTCTGATATGGAATGGACATGTTATGGTAATGGAACATCTAGATGTTAAACGAAAATGTGGCTTAAAGGCCTTATTTGAGCGTATGATGACCAACAGGTGTGCTGAGATTGTTCTGTTAGAGGGTGAAAAATAAATAGCTTCATGTGCATTAGCAGTTGAGATGGCAACTTGTAATGTACTATTGACCTGTTTCACAAATCTATTTGTGTGAATGGCAAGACTTACAAATGCACAGCACAGAACACAAAATAGTTATTTAACAGCTGTAAATCACTTTGCTCCTGCTTAATAATACTTTGATACGCCCACAAAAATAAAAATAAATATGGTGACAAGATTTTCCCAAGTTTACTCCTGTAAACTTTTATGATTTGTGGACATAGAGGTCTAATATGCAAATTGCTTTCAGCTTCATGCCCTGCATGTCTGTGGTGCCATGGTGTCCACTTTAATTGTCTCCAGTGGTGTGTCTAACATTCTTATTTGGAGTATGGGAAATAACAACTATATCTGGACAGAACTGAAAAGTTACATTGTTGAATGCTGGATTGTTGTTTGATCTTCAGATGTATCTGATAAACTTGCATATTGGAACAGGAATAAGTAGTAGTGATACTTAATGTCTAATATGGTAAATTGGAATATAGTGTGTAATTTCAATGGGCTTTGCGTTGTCTGTAAATTGTGATAGTCGAAGGCACCTCTGTACGGCGTTGTAGATGTCAGATGACCTCTCCTGTATGTTCTTTTGGAAACTGGGTTGCTCCAATAGAGGAAAGCAGCAATTGAAATGTATAGCTTTATAGTTATAGATATAGGAATTAAATAGCAGTTTCTTCCCTGCAAAGAACACAGAATTAGTGAATGAGCGGTATAGGAGGAAAAAATAGGTAAATGAAGTTTTGATGATATTTCATAGGGAGGAGATCCTGTTGGAATGGTAGTGATAACAGATGAGTAAAGGAGTGTTTCACAGTGGAACGGACGGATGGACTGATTCTCAAGGTCGGAGTGTTTATGAGGATGACAATTAAAAAAAAAATCTTTTTTGAATTTAAAGCATGGAGTAAGATCGATGACAACCCACCTACGCTGGACGGATAAAGGAGATACATTATCAGATCATTGACACTGTTATCTGTAAGGATGCCCAAGTTTTGCTATCATTAAATTTAGTTAGCTGAGTTTCTTAGTGCTTTCAGATTTGAGATCTGCATAAAAGGTTTGTAAGGTTTTTATATAAAGTTATATACAGATATCAAAGAAAGTTATCAAATATCTAAATATCTATATATTTGTATATATTATATATTTTAAATATTTATATTATTTTATTTTAGATTATTATATATTATATATTATTACATATTATACTTTATATATTATTATATTATATATTATGTTATATATTATACTATTTCATATTATATTTATGATATATTTATATATTATATACATATATATTTATTATATATGATATATATTTATATATATTCTTATATATATATATATTTATTTATATACATCATATATTATTATATATTATTATATTATATATTTTTTATATATTATATTATTTTATATTTTATATATTCTATATATTTTATATATTTATATATTATATATTTATACATTTATATATCTAAATATCTAAATGTCAAAATATCAAAATATCTAAATATTATCAAATATCTATATGTTATATGGTCAGTCCTGCAGAGTTATCTCTCTAGCTTGGGCAAGGGGTCCACCTTATTCTCAGAGAAATATACAGAGAATACACAGTGGGACATTTTCAATAATACTTATTGAACCAATGTTATTCTTGCATAAAATAAGTGTGCTGCCATGATTATGAGACAGAAGCAGATAAACGTGATTGCAAGCACCAAAAGCATAAAAAGTAGGTAGAGTTCTACCATGGTGCTAAAACAATGTATATATACAGGCATATAAACAAGGCAGTAATTGTGCGTACTCCTACTCTGCGAACAATACTTTAAGTGTACCTAGAGTGTATGTAGGTGTAGAGCCAAGAATCCCCCCAAGGGACGATCCAACCCCATTACCTGATGGGAGAGAATTAAGGACCCTGTTTTGGTCACAAACTGGACACCCCTCACAAGATGTCAGGTAGCTGCATGATGATTTCTCTGCATGCAAGGTCCCTCATTGTCAGCGGAAGTACCTCATCTACTAATCTATCAGGCTGCTCATCTTTTATAATAGAAAGCAGTCTAACTGACTGATGGTTGCCACTGGTCTCTGCTTATATGTATTATTGCTGGTTTGACTTCCGGGTGTGCAAGTATAATTCATGCTCCTTAATTCTTCTTTGAATGTCATTATCCATGCCTACCTCTCTCGAGGAGGTGACGTAAGGCATCCCAGTGAAATAGAAATAATTTATAGTTCTCAATACAGCAGCGTGTATCGACTTCAGAAGAATGGAAGGCTGACGTCCTACAGCGCGCTAAGTGCAGAGAGGAATGTCAAATTAAACTTACCACCCTCGTTGCGGCCTCGGCTCGAGGAAGACTGTATGTGGGGTCGGAACGGAACCCGAATCCTCACAGACTCGGACTATCTTGGGGAAGAGTTGGGTCACCCGTACTGAGCCTAAAGAGCACCGCGGTCTTAAGTTGCTACAGGCCCTGACTCAGGCTGAATTATAGTGGGACAATGATAGTCTAGTCATACGTGGCCGCCGAGGACCCGTATCACACGCAGCACTCGTCCAAGCTTTTTAGACAAAAAGCACACAGTTCACTTTATTACTTGTTGTTTCTTAGACAAGTAAACTTGGGTTTTGTTTTAATAATTCACCAGGCAATTTGGCTTCTGTCTACAAATACAGGATCAACTGAAAGTGTGATTAGCAGATTAGCTACTGTCTGCACTATTTCCAAGTTCCCTGGTTAATCTAACTGTGAGCATCACCATCGCTGCAAAAATCAATGTATAATTTAAATAAAATATTCCGATAATATGGACACTTTGGAGTTACTTTTGTGCACATCACTTCGTCACCACCACATGATCATCCCCCTTTCGCTACTACACACACAACAACCAGCCCCGGACGTGACGATGACGCCACATCACCACAGCTAGCGTTTTTGGCCAAACAAACACTCACAAGACAAGAAGAAGTCAGACTACGTAAAAAAAAACACACCAAGAGATTACCCACTGATAGCTTTTAAATCCTACTATTTTTCTCACAGGCCACATGTAGCACTGCAGGCACCATGGTCCATGATTAAAAAAATGTCATTAATTGACTGTACTGTTTTACTGAGCGACATCAACGTTAGTGCCGGTGTTAGCAAGCACCAATCAATCATTAAGCACTGCCAGAACTTCAACAGTCATACTCACCACCAGTCCTGCTGCCAGTCACAGAGGCCTGTCACTTACAGGACTGGCAGCAGGCGGTGTTGAAGTAGTTCTGGCAGGCCGGCGCATGCCTGTTTGGCATAGGTGCGCACTGTGCAGGGGATTGATTGAGGCTACTACGGACGGTCTATGGCTACAAGAAGGAAAAGAATCTTACTTTCTTTGTTTCATCAACACACAAATCCATCAGAATCAGATGGAGTCTCTTGTCAGAAAATCAATGATCAATTAGACGGATTCCTGCTAGCTAGCAGCTATCTGTGATCTGAAGTACGTCAGTCATGAGCAGTAGGACACGAGGTCTGTGTGTCGTGTCATGTGTGGCGGAGTGATGGACTGCAGTGCGCGAGGTCATGTCACTACTAACAAAATGGCTAATCACTGTCTGCATTGCTTCACATAAGCCACAGTGATTGGCCAAACGTATTTAGTCAAGTGTGGAAGTGCCACCACCCACATACGGCACCCAATGCTTCTCAGCCTCAGGCTGCGCGGTTTCTCAGCCAATCCAGGAGCTGCATTAGCAGCGTCAGAATTGGCTAGGGCACCAATACGGCCCGCCCATTAGGAGACCGGGGGCTGGAAACAAGCAACCCTCTGCCTCTCGGGTCCCCCCTCGCTCTACTAATGGCCTGGGATTGGGGGAACGTAGTGTAGTGGCTGTAGTGCGCAAGTTCTGGCTGTCATAAAAATTACCAGCCCAATCCCGAACATGTGCACTACGCGACACTGTCAGTGTGACAGTCTGAGTCTGACTGTTACTCAAAACACCACATTCAGTGCTGCCGCAGCCTCGCCCCCACCCCCTTCAGCCCTGCGGCTGATTGCTTCGGGCCTGTCCCGACTCCCAGGTACAACAGCTGAAGTTCTTTTCAGCGCGAGTCGCAAGTGAGGCTGCGAGTTTCATGAACTGTTGCTTGCACAAATTTAGGGCGTGATGTGGCTAGTGGGGCAACACCCCAATGGACGCACCGCCCCTGACTTTAACCCCCTGGGACAGAAAACAAAACCAATTCACCGCCCTGAAGCATCAAAATGATACGCAGAGGAACAAAAAAAAGCTAAACTGGAGCTTTGCCAGTTATGGCAAAATGGCAGAAAACATATACTCCGGAGAATAAGAACATTTTTATGGTGCGACTAAAAGCCTACAAGAAATCAATTTGGGGGGCTAAATATGCCTATTTAGCAAATAAAACCCTAAATTCTGGCAAGAAAACTAATGAAATACTTGATACTGTCAGCAAACTTTCTGACCCTGATCGCTCAAGTATGACTACTTGAGCTTCTTTTTCATTGACAAAATACGGTTGATTAAAGACAGTATTCCTCCCAGCCTCCTAACTAGCACTACTGGCTCGGAAGATGTGAATTTTATAACACTCTCAGTTTTATATGGATGGGCTGTGCT
Source organism: Lissotriton vulgaris (assembly GCF_964263255.1). Classification (NCBI taxonomy): domain Eukaryota; kingdom Metazoa; phylum Chordata; class Amphibia; order Caudata; family Salamandridae; genus Lissotriton; species Lissotriton vulgaris. The sequence continues at coordinate 137,470,217 of NC_141697.1, read as the reverse complement.
GAGGGGTCCCCCACGGGGATGCGGGAGCCTGTGTTACACCACTGCCCTGAGGGCTAGTAATTAACTGCATTTTGTAGTAGTACAATAGCACTACTAGCATACTGACAATGGTATTCACAAACCTCTGTGCATAGTTTCCACCTCTACTGCTCCTAACATATGTGGTTATGGAAGGAACGGGGAAGTGGATGGGCAAAACAGCATACTTACTACTAAAGAGGAGGTATTGGGGAGGAGTTTAGGGAGGGGCAGTGAGAGGTTTAGGGAGCCCCCTTGGGGACGCACCAGATCGTAAGGGCGGCGGACCCCTACCAAGAACATGTGCATTCGCCGTTGACCCACCCACCCACACCTGAAATGTGGGCATCGCAGCCACAGGCAGAGGTAGGGCTCAGGCAGGGCGGTGACAGCACAGAGGGACAGCAGTCAGAGCTGAATAGCCAAAGAAGGGCTGCTCAAACCGGTGTCCTTGGGATGCCTTACGGCAGGGGCACTGGGAGCAGTGAACAGGTCAGCATGGCGCAGCAGAGAGTAGACATGGCATTTGCAGCCCTGGTCAGGCATGGGTGCTGCCCTTCAACACTTGACAGCAAAGTGTAGCGTAGAGGCTGCAAAAAAAGGGCTAGACCTGCTGACAAAGGGGGTATTCGCTCAGGACACTGTGAAGTTTGTATATGACAATATGTAAACAAAACGGTGGCCTTTTGCACCTTCAATGAATGAAGTGTTTTGTAGAATAAAGGGATTTGAGGTGCACAGGTTGCATGCGTGAATGGAATCTCAAGGAGCTTATGCTCCATATCTTTGTTAATACAGAGCATTTTTATTTTCTCCCTTTCACTCAACGCAGTGCAGAAAATTGTCTTTGAGTCAGTGTTGTGTGAAGGAAAAATAAGTCTGGGCCCCAGTGTACATCCAGTCCTCAAAGCCTGAGTGCCTATTGGAAATTGCCTTCAACTTTGAACAACCTCAATATGGTTTGCAGGAGTGGTGTCTTTGCCTAGACCCATACATTTGGATAGTCTCAAAATATAAAAACAATTGAACCACACAAAAATACAGCAAAAACCAGCAACACCGCAGAAAACATCAAAAGCTCTAGAGGGCACAAAAACACAAAATAAAAGCAAAACAGCAAACATAACAACACAGCAACACTACACCGAACAAAACTACACGAACACAACAGAAAACATTAATACTACAAGATTCAATACTGTTAAACAACACTAAACACAGCCATGTGCTATAGGAGGATTTTAGAAATTACTAGAGGCACATGGTCTTAGTGCAAACTCTTTGGAAACAGCTCATAGTCTGAAGCTCAAAGTTGTTGCTGAAGGGCAGAGTTTAGATAGCATTTTCTAGTTTTGGCCTAAATAAATCACTTATAAAACATTGTTAAAGTGAATCACCGACACCCGTAGAGAGAGAAGTAACCTATACATGATAGATCGACAGACAGATAGAAAGATAGTGTTAGAAATGGGATTTCTGGTTGGTTAAGGTTTGCACCAAAGCCAGGCAGGAACCACCACTCTAGTCAGGATAAGGGAGTTACAATCCTAAAATAACCCCTGCTCACCCTCTTGGTAGATTGGCAAGAGCAGTCGGGCTTATCTTAGAGGCAGTGTGTAAAGCATTTTCACATAACCAACAGTAATACAGTGTAAACACTACAAACGGACACCACATGAGTTTAGAAAAATATCCAATATTTTTATATACTCAAACAAGACCAATTACAATAAGCATCCACAGTACAGTACTTTAAAAATAGTTGCGTTGCAAGATGTCTTGGAAATACAGTATTTTGATGTCGATAGCTCTGTCTGGGCTATCACGGTGTCGTGAACAAGCAAGTCCAAACAGTTCTGGCTGGACGCGGCATCGCGGGTTAGCTGCGATGTCGGGAAGACCCGTCAACAGTACCTTTCAGAGATGCAGGTCTTCGATGACCTCTCGTTGTCACGCCCGTTGCAGGTCGATCTCCAGGAACGCGGGCGTTGGCAGGCGTCGGGTGCTGCGGTCTAAAGTGTGGCATGCAGTGGCCTCAGTTTGCGGTGCAAGCAGCGGCTCGGTGGCGGCATCCAATGGCGTCGTCGGTGAGACCAGGGTGGCGGTGTGAGATGAAGGCAGTGCTTGTCACGGTACTAGCTGGAGTCAATGGCACCGGCGTCGGTAGGCCAAGGCTTCGATGCGAAATGAGGGTGGTGCGTCGTATAACTTTATGAGCGGTGCCCCCGAACCACGGTGCAATTGATGCCCATGAAAATCCAATCTCCCATAGGTACTCCATATTGTCTTTTGAGACAAGAAATCTGCAGAAACAGAATTAAAATAGACTGTAAAAAGCCAGTTGCAAAACAGTGTGACTGAAATAATAAAATTGAACTTACCTAGGCCTCCATACACTTTGATTTGCTGCAGGTGTATGGAAAGGACTTGCAGAAACAGTTGACAAACTGGTGATCTTGTTTTCAATGTTTGTAATGGAAACAGAAGTGAGCCTACACAACTCTTCCAAAATAAAGCTCACAGTGATGGTCGCACTTTCAGAAAGATTGTAGGCCGTTAATATGGCAATTCAAATTTCCAAATGGCTCTCCAGTTTTCTCTGCAGGTGTTCCAAACAGTTAATATTAACACACAACAAAGCTCTATCTAAAGCAAAAAAGAATGATTTTGAAGAGGTGAGATGGTCCACAAGATCAACTGATAATGCTCATTTAAGAAACAAACAAGCAAAATGAGCAAAAAACTAAGGGGCATATTCACAAGGAGCTATCGCTGAATTAACGGCACTTTATCGCAGCCGAAGTAGTGATAAATTTACCTCCCCATTCACAAGCTGGTGTAAACAGCCCACAGCACCATTTTATCCGCGATAGCAACCGCAAAAAACATCGCTGCAAAGGACCCCCGCAACTATCGCTAATGAGATGCAGAGTGGGTGTTCCTGTGCAAAAAGCAACATCACACCTCAACATTTCAATGACCAGCCAGTTCGGCGATAAGAACACAAACAGGCGATAAGGCGTGTTACCACCAGGAAATTTACACCTGCCCTGACCAGGTGTAAAGTCGGACGGAAGCCTGCACCACAAAAGGGAACACAGCCCAGTGCTACATCGAAAGGGCAACAGATGCCATGGTTCCACTCATCATGCGGCTCAGACACCCAAGAGGGCCACAACACCCACCACCACCACCCCAGGACCCCAACCCACACCCAGAACACCCCCCCCCCCGGACCACCACAGATGCAGCGCAGACAAAGACAGCAGACCCCCAGGAAGTGTACCAGCCGCACAGACCCAACATCTGACAATGTCACCGTCCACTACAGGCTGAAAGGGACAACATCCTATGCATTCTGACCATCATCACCTAACAGGCCTAGGGCACCAACACAGCGGACAACCAACATCCCACCCCACAGCAAGCTGCTGGCTTGGCTGCATCTGTTGGCCCTTGGTACCCCCCACCCAGCACTCGCCAGAGTCGGAGGAGTCTCACTACCAGCCACATCCAAGTCCCCCACACCTGTCATGAACATCACCATCACCCTGGTACCCCAAGCCCCATACGTCCAACACAATGCACAAGATCTTCTGGAGCCCAAGTAAGGATCATACGCCCCAGCTGGATGCACGCACATGTTGGGGGCAATCCAATGCACACATGTCCTACATGTGCCCCCTGGTGACACAGCACACAATCACCACAACAGGAAGCATACGTCTCACATCAATGTGCAGGCAACAATAGAACACAGTGGAACCTCCAACAGTGTCGCCTTCAAATACACAGCCAGTGTGCATGATTCCTTCATCCTCCGACAGTCCATCATCAACCAGCGTTCCCAGGATGGCAACAAGGGAAATGCACAGCCCCTTGGCAAATTCCAAATGAACACCCCACTCACCTCAACTCCACAACCATGCAACTCACAACTCTGGCAATGCACACATCACAAAATCACAACCAACATGCACAACAACATACCCACCCACCCACCTAACACGACAGAAGAACTTACAATGGTAACCTGGGCAAGCCCTGAACATGAGCCATCAACGGCATGGCACCTCAGCCACACAATAGCCAAATGTGGGGAGAGGTGGCAACCAGGCATGTGTGAAGGATGCAGTAGAACCATGATTGGTAAAGTACACAATGCAAAGAGTGGCGGAGAAGTTCTGGACAGACCGCAGTATGCAGAACACACCCATATCCATTGCGACATACACCTCTGGTGTATGGAGTGTAGTGGACAGTGGACGCAACCATGCCATCCCAGCCAGTGGGGGACTGCACAGAAATGTTGCCTGTTTCACCCCCCCTAAGCGTGACTGGAGTGGGATGGCCCAGCGTATGCCACACCAGCGTAGGGGTGTGAATAAAAAGCACATAGCCCTGGGCGTGGTCCTCTTCCGGAAAGCCCAACGTCTCTGCCAGGGCGGCGCCTGTCACCCCACCACGAGGCCGATGCCGTCCTCATGAGCGGAGTTGCCTGCGATGCTGTGCGCCTGCCCAACCACGGCACGCTGGACTACAAACCCGTCAGGTCCGCCCCTGCGCAGCCAGGCCACACTGATCACCTGCCGACACCGGCGTGTGTCAAGGAGGGCCCACCATGTGCCGGCGCAAGCTTCAAACCCGAGTCCCACGACCTTGGCAGCCTCCTCAGACCATCACGGCCTCCACGACACAGGCCAGATTTAGTCCTTTCTTGTTGACGCACTCTACTGCCGCCTTTGGCCTACTCTTCGGCCCAGTAGGTCCCATATGTAAAACTGTGCCCTGAGTCATTAATGGCAGTGACCACAAATCCGGGCCAGCGGCCTCAGCACCAGACCCCACCCGATCAGTGATGCATAGTTCCATATGGGCATCTTGCGACACTTGCTGCCACTAACCCTGTTCAACGTCAGCCGGCTCCACATGGAGCCACTAACCCTGTTCACTGTCAGCCGGCGACACGTGGTGCCACTAACCCTGTTCAATGCCAGCCGGCGCCACGTGGTGCCACTAACCCTGTTCAACGCCAGCCGGCGACACATGGTGCCACTAACCCTGTTCAACACCAGCCGGCGACACGTGGATGAGGGACCAGGACTACCCTGCGGACCAGTAGGTCCCACATCCAGCACCTAGTCGCAAATCACGAATGGCAGAGGCCACACCAGTGGTCGCACAGAGAGGAATAAGAGGAAGATGCAGCTCAGTCTGGACTAAAGCCGGGTCAAATACACGGAGGTGACCGAACACGTGGTGCCACTGAACCTTAACTACGCAGGCCGGTGGGGCCATGCAACCTATGCAGGCGACACTCGGTGAATGGGCCGTGCTAACCACTGCCTCCAGCCTACACTGCGGTCCAGTCGGTGGCAGTCTTGATTTGGCAATGGTGGAGGTCATATCAGTGTACCAACATCCTTGCAGATTGCATCCCCTCTCAGCACCTGTGCCACTAAGTCTGTTCTCCGACATTCATGGACACTCACTGGTCGTACATTGGTGATGTTTGAGTCTATGGACTAGGGGTTAGTTTTCATACTCATGTAGCTGATACTGAATTGTTGGCAAAAACGAGGGTTGCGCTTTCCACTCCTTCTTTTGCTGCTTCAAGATAACATCAGACCTTCTGCATCATGCCCTGGAGAACACCTTCCACTGTCTTCTGCAACCGTCCACAACATGCACTTTGAACATTGATGGGGACCCGCTCAGGTCGCATGGCCCATCTGACTGCACCGAAAGTCACGTTCCCGTGGCTAGGCACCTGTGCCGGCTGCAGTGTATCCAGGGCCACTAACTCTGTGCTGGTCAGGTCTGGGACCCCTTCTGCTGAGACATTGGATGGCCTCTGAAGCGATGGTCTTGGGGTCATCAACGCCAGGTGTCTGTGGCCCTGTGCTGTCCGCAGCCTCCAGCCTCAACTACGGGCCACCAGGGCCCACACATAGAATCAAGTCCTGACCGGCCCGGACTTCGCATCACTGCATCTACCAGCGTCGAAACGTTGGTCCTGACAGACCTTCAGAGTTGCTAAGACCTGTCGTGGATGTCATCCTCGGCCTGATACCCTGCTCAGCACTCCAGGTGCCAGTGTCTGTTACTGATTGAGTTTTTTGCTGTGGAGAGGTTGCGCAGCAATGTCACCTCAAACAGTGTGGGAGCCCTGGTATGTTGATGTGGGAGATGATGCAGGTCTAACAGACCCCACTGCATCCGCATCATCTGTATATATCGAAGGGACACAATCTGAGACTTTTTCTTCACATGAGCGAGCTTATCTCCAGTGCCTCAACCCCAGTGCACTGCAACTCACGGACATTTCTGTTTGCATGTTGGTTGTCCTCTGGACTTTCTCCGGCTCACTCCATGTTGTCAGCTGTTCACTCTGTTATGCATGACTTTTCTGTTTCTGTTGCACTGGTGTCCAATGTTTAAGTTGCCAACACCAAGCAATCCGTGTGGACTGACTTACACTGACCCCACACACATCCAGCACAGGCGTCACTGTACATGTGGCCATGCCAATAAAGGGGCCGGGTGCACGTGCCCGTAGCCAGTTCAACATGATATATGCATGTGTCCCTGTGGTCTTGTTGTATGCATGAGGGCCCTAGGGCATTAAATTAAGCTGTGTACATCGGATGCAGACATGTCACCGCAGGCAGCGGTTTGTAGCTTGGACATGTAGCTTTGTCGTCACCCAATCAATTTGTAAGGGGAGTGCCCAGGGCAGTCGTATGCATGTCAAGTCAAGTCAAGTCAATAAATTTATATAGCGCGCTACATACCCAGAGGGTCTCAAGGCGCTTGAAGAAGGGTGGGGAATTACTTGTCAAATATCCACGTTTTAAGTTGCTTTCTGAATGCTAGGTGGTTCTGAGTAAGGCGAAGGTGAGTGGAAAGTGAGTTCCAGGTTTTAGCTGCCAGGTAGGAGAAGGATCTACCTCCCATGGTGGTTTTGTTGATGCGAGGTACAGTGGCAAGGGCTTGGTTGGAGGATCGTAGCTGGCGAGAGGGGGTGTAGAAGGACAGTCGTGTGTTGAGGCATTCGGGTCCGATTTCGTAGATTGCTTTGTGTGCGTGGGTTAGGAGCCGGAAAGTAATCCTCTTATTGACGGGGAGCCAGTGGAGGTTTTTCAGGTGACCAGAGATGTGTTCTTTACGCGGGATGTCTATTATGAGCCTGGCTGAAGCGTTCTGGATGCGTTGGAGTTTTTTCTGGAGTTTTGCGGTGGTACCGGCGTAGAGGGTGTTTCCGTAGTCCAGTCGGTTCGTGACCAGAGCGTGGGTGACTGTTTTTCTAGTTTCGGTGGGGATCCAGCGAAATGTTTTTTTGAGCATGCTAAGAATGTTGAAGCAAGATGAAGAAACAGCGTTGACTTGTCTGTTCATCGAGAGTGAGGAGTTCAGGATGACGCCCAGGTTCCGTGCGTGGTCCGTCGGGATGGGTGCTTTTCCAAGGGCCTCTGGCCACCAAGAGTCATCCCAGGCGGAGGGGGAGGTGCCTAGGATGAGGACTTCTGTTTTGTCTGAGTTCAGTTTCAGACGGCTGTGCTTCATCCATTCGGCTACTTCTTTCATTCCTTCATGCAGGTTGGTTTTGGCAGTGTTGGGGTCTCTGGTGAGTGATAGGATCAGTTGAGTGTCATCGGCGTAGGAGATGATGTTGAGGTTGTGTTGGCGTGAGATGACCGCGAGGGGGCTCATGTATACGTTGAAGAGGGTGGGGCTGGGTGAAGATCCTTGTGGTACGCCGCAGATGACTTCAGTGGCCTCTGACTTGAATGGTGGAAGGCGGACTCTCTGGGTTCTTCCGGTGAGGAACGAGGTGATCCATTCCAGTGCTTTTCCTTGGATTCCGACGTTTCTGAGGCGTTGTAAAAGGGTGCTATGACAGACCGTGTTGAAGGCTGCGGAGAGGTCGAGGAGGATGAGGGCAACTGTGTCTCCATTGTCCAGTAGAGTTCGAATGTCGTCTGTTGCTGCGATGAGGGCGGTTTCAGTGCTGTGCTTGGCTCGGAAGCCGGATTGTGAGGAGTCGAGGGATTTGTTGGTTTCGAGGAATGCGGCGAGCTGGTTGTTGACCGCTTTCTCAATGACTTTGGCCGGGAATGGAAGGAGTGAGATAGGGCGGTAGTTTTTGAGTTCGGTGGGGTCAGCTGTGGGTTTCTTCAGGAGGGCGCTGAGTTCGGCATGTTTCCAGCTTTCCGGGAAGGTTGCGGAGTTGAGGGAGCAGTTGATGACGTCTCGGAGGTGCAGTGCTATAATGGAGTCTGCTTTGTTAAAGATGTGGTGAGGGCATGGGTCTGTGGGGGATCCTGAGTGGATAGAGTTCATCAGACGGATGGTGTCCTCAGTGGAGATTGGCTTCCAGTCATTGAGGATGTTCAGGGGGGGTGGGGGTTCTGCAGGGGGTTGGGTGGGTTGGTCTTCGGGTCGGTTGTCGAAGCTGTTGTGGATGTCTGCAATTTTGTTGTGGAAGAATGAGGCTAGGGAGTCGCAGAGGGCTTGAGAGGGGGTGATGTCTTTGGAGTTGGCCGAGGGGTTGGTAAATTCCTTGACGATGTTGAATAATTCCTTGCTGTTGTGGGCGTTGTTATCTAGTCGGTCCTTGAAAGCGGCTTTCTTGGCATTCCGGATCAGTTGGTGGTGTATGCGGGTGGCGTTTTTGAAGGCGTCCTTGGTGCTGGTGGTTGGGTCTTTTTTCCAGGCCTTCTCAAGGGAGCGACAGAGTTTCTTGGATTTTTTAAGATCATCGTTGAACCAGGAGGCCTTCTTGCTGCCTAGTTTGATTCGTCGTTTTTTCAGTGGTGCTAGGATGTCGGCGCTGTTGGATAACCATTGGGTGAGGTTGGTGGCTGCTTGGTCTGGGTTTGAGGAGTGGGCTGGGGGGTTTTGAAGAAGCGATGAGGAGATCTGGTCGATGGTGATTTTGTTCCAGTTTCTTTGCAGAGTGGGTTGGGGGTGGTTGTTGGATGTGGGCTTGTTGTAGGTAAAGTGAACGCAGCTGTGGTCAGTCCAAAGGAGAGCTGTGGTGTGGCTGAAGGAGACATGTTTGCTGGAGGTGAAGATAGGGTCGAGTGTGTGACCTGCGATGTGGGTGGGGGTAGTGACCAGTTGTTTAAGTCCGAGGTTGGCGAGGTTGTCCAAAAGGGTGGTGGTGTTGCGGTCGTTGTTCTTTTCAAGGTGAAAGTTGAGGTCTCCCAGAAGGATGTAATCCTCGGAGGGGAGCGCGTGTGGAGTGATGAAGTCCGTGATGTCTTCACTAAATTGTACGCGGGGTCCTGGTGGCCTGTAAAGGAGGGTGCCTCTGAGTGTGGTCTTGGGGTCGATGTGGATCTGGAAGTGAAGGTGTTCGGTGTTGGCGAGATTGACGTCTGAGCTGGTTGAGATGCGGATGGATTTCTTATGGACGATAGCGATGCCTCCTCCTGTTTGGCCGGTACGGTCCTTGCGAACGATCTTATAGCCTTCCGGGATGGCAATGGTGATGTCTGGGGCTGATGTGGCGTTCATCCATGTTTCTGTTAGGAAGGCGACGTCCGGAGATATGGTGTCTAGTAGATTCCAGAGGTCGATGGTGTGCCTGTGGACCGAGCGGTGGGCGGAAAATCCGTTCCGCTCGCGGATTTTGCGGATTTTCGGGAAATCCGCAATCCGCGAGATTTGCGAATCTCCCGCAAAATCCGCAAATCCGCGAGCAGCGGATTTTGCTCGCACTGCTCGCACTGTTCGCGTGAGTTCGCGTGAGTTCGTGCCCCGCGAATAAGTGCAAAATTGCAGAAATACGATCTTAGCAAAACTGAAAGTATCTACTTACCAGGTTCAAAAGTTCAGGCTCATCATTAGTAGCCATTTCCTGTAGTGCTTCCTGAGGGGCCCCTCCAGAGTTCAGTTGCCAGTTGAAACTATTATGTGACCCTGCTCTGAACCTCAGAATAGTTACACATATGCCACAAAGGTCCTGAATTACAGCTAAGGGAGACAAGCAGGAGCCAGGCTGGAAGTTAAAATCCATTAATCAGCCCCTAATTCATTATTGTCAGTTGGGGCAGGGCAGGTGTTGTAACTAATTTTGCAACAATGAAAGCACTTAGCAAGTGCAAAAGATCACTAATCAGGGCGCACTAAGGAAGCAGGTGCCAGCTAAAAAAATATTCAGTGACACATTAATCAGCCCCAAATTAATTCAGGTCACTTGAGGCAGGGAAGGTGTGCTTTGCTTTGCCGAAAATAATGTACACTGGACAACCAGAGGGTGTGGTGATGAAACAGAGGGTGGCATGGGTGGGTCAGAGGGTGGCATGAGTAGTCAGAGAGTGGCAGTGGTGACAGAGAGTGGCAGTGATGAAGAAGAGTGTCCCAACAGGCTGGACACGTAGAAACAACAAGTTCGCGAAACTTGCGACCCAACAGGTAAATTCGCAATTTGCGAAAGTGTACAAAACCCTCGCGAACTGGCAGAAACACGGGCGAACACAAAAAAAAAAAAAATCCGCAAATTTGCGGGAATTCGCGGATTTTGCGGATTGCGAATCCGCAAATCCGCAAAATTCGCGAACGCGAGATCCGCAAAATTCGCTCATGCTTAGTGTTGAGCAGGATGCATTGTAGGTGGTTGGGGTCGGATATCTGTTGTGTGTTCGTAGATGAGGAGTTGTTCTTTGTGCCGTCGAACTTGCAGGAGTAGCAGGAGAAGGGTCCATGGAGGTGTCCGGGAGCGGCTTGGACGCAGTTGGGGAGTCGGCCAGGGTTGAGGGCTAGGAGGGTGGAGGCGTCGTAAGTAATGCGGGAGGGCTGGGCATTGCGAGGACCAGGGGCTCTGGCGCTGGGCGCGGTCCAGGCACGGACGGGCGTAGACGGGCTTACCTTTGGCGCACCTTCGGCGCGAATGGGGCGTGGTCGCTGCGCGTGAACGCTGCGCGCGACAACTCCTGTCATATATGGTGGTTAGGGGGGGGAGGGGCGAGGGCGGATCAGCTGGGAAGGCGGGGGCGGGGTGGAGACTAGGGCAGGGCGACCAACAACAACAACAACAAAATGGCCGGCGGCCTCACAGGATCGATCAGCTGCACTGTACCTGCAGAAATCGATTGTAACCTCAGTGACACGCAGCGCAAAGCGGCAAAAGGAAATGTGATGCCAGGCAGGCAGCAGCGGCCAGGGCAAGCAGCGGAGCGGCGCAGAATATTTAAATGAATGCAAAGCAGTAATTGTAAATAAGCAATAGTATACGGATTAGCGCGATGCAGATAAATCAAGGCAGTTTCAAGCAGCAATGTAGTGGCGGCCAAAGCGAGCAGCGGAGCTGCGTAACGATACCCAGCAGGGAAGCAAGGCGAGTCAGGGAGCAGCGTGGGGAGCGGCCGAGTCTGCAGGGAGCAGAACGGTCACAGCGCGTTAGGGTTAGAGTGCGGAGGTAGAGCTTAGTGGGAGCCAGCATGGATGTGTGACTGCTATTTGTGCGCCCCTGGACGTGGTTCTGTACTGTGAAAGAGTATCTGCATGTGTCTCTATGGCAGTGTGGGTCTCCTTTGTGGGTGGTCCCTGAAGGTTGATAGATACCTATGTATGTGTTCTAGTTCACATTCCAGGTGTTCGGCTCCCACCCACACCTGTTGGGCCATCTCCTTTGGCGTGCTGACACATGGCATTGTGGTGCCATGTGTGGGTGGGTGAAGTGTTGTGAGCCAGCTGTGTTTGCGTGTGCTTCCTGCTGTGTGGTCTGTTGCAGGCTCTGTGTTTTCCTCTGAGTAGCTTGGTTGCAGGGGTCCTGGTGGTGGGTTGCGTGGGATATCCATGGACTGTTGTAGGACGTCAATGTCGTTGGTGTGGTGATCCTCTCCGGCATCGCAGATGTGTTGTCTTCTGTGCTCTTCTGGAGGTTTTGTGTGCCCCACTGCAATGTGCATAGCAGATGCATGTTGACATTGTGTTGCAATGTATGTTGGTGCATTGTTCTGGTTTACATGCAGACTGTATGGCAATGTACATTGTGACTGTTTGGGATTTTCTGGATTCTTCTGCGGGACAGTGTACATTTGGACTACATGACGGATGTGAGGTCGTATGCGCACATTTCCATTTCACACTTTACAGCTCTGTCAGATGTAGTAGGCATGTTTCTGGGCATGTGCTGAGCCAGTTATGTCCTCTGTTCTGCATTGTGGGCTAAGCGGATTGTACCACATTGTCATCGATGTGCGTATGCTGTTCATGCTAAGAGTGTGTGCTGCAGTGTGTCAAGGGGATCTAGGACATAATCCTGGGTAATTGTGGGTGTGCAGTGTGCTACACCTCGTTGTACATTTGTGCCATTGTGCCAATCTCCCCCGTGCCTCCAGTTCCTGTTCATTACACTCCCTGTTGATGTTGTGTCAGGTCCTCTCAAGCTATGTCCGTACTCCCTACTCCTTACACAGTCTCCACACTGATGACTGTGGCCTGGGTTTCCTCCAGCTCCTCCTGTGGCGCTGGACTGCCACCTCCTGTCACAGTTGCGGCCTTCCTGTTGGCAGCAGGTTTGTACCTGGTATAGGTTGTCACGTCCTGCCGGCGACTCTTGGCCACCTTGATTTGCCTCCTCGGCACTCTGACTGCATTCCAGGTGGCCTGCTTGTGGGTCTGTTGCTGGTAGCGTTCTGTCGCCTCAGTGACCCTGGTCTTGTGTTCCTGCGGTCTGCACCCCGTCTTCCTCTCCCTTTTCTCCTTGGCCTTCCCTGACCCCATTGTTCCTTGCTGGTGGTCTGTGAGGGTTGTGGGGTTCGCGTTGACCTCTGCGCTGGGTCCGGGTGCATCCATGTTGCTACGTGCTTTGGCTTGTTTCTGGGGTTTTTATGGTGTATTTTCCCGCCAGACACGTGGGATTTGCAGGCCTGTGGCTGGTTTCCGCTACTTTTTGTACTGCAATTGGCCTCATCGCATGATTTTTCGCGTTTTGCAGTTTCGGTGGTGTGGCGTTGATTTTCACGCTCACATTTGACGCGTTATCTGGTGACTATCGCATACTACCTCCCTGTTGTGAATTCCATGTTGACACTGGGTATTTTCCTGCGATGGGCTGCGATATTGAAAGTTGTGTTACGCTGCGGTAGTTATCACACGTTCTTTTGAATATACCCCTAAATCTAGAGGCATTTGTTAAAGCCATGCTCACTAAGGGCTAAAAACTCAAGGACTGAGCATTTTAAAAAGTTGCTTTTCCTGTTTGACGTTTCCTGCATTTTGATTGGGCCACAATGTCATGTGCCTTCCAGTGCTACTGAATCAGCCACCTCAGTAATATTTATTTATCTAGGCAGTTGTTGGTTAACTGTAGCAGTCCGTTTTACTTTATGTGCATATCATATTCATCATAGAACGTCATAGTCAATTAGGCGAACTACACATTAATTTCAGTCCATGCTATAATGATGTCAGTCCAGATTTTATGTACTTCATTTGACTTTAATATTTGTTTGGTGTGTGATATACTAATTCTAAAATGTATCAAACGGATTTTAATGTAGGTCAGAATAATTTCAAAATGTGTCACCCTCATTTCCAATTTAGTCATATTTATTTCAATGCATCCTATTTAATGTGTGTCATGTTAATCTTAAACCAGGCCATATTCATCCAAGCCTAGGTCCTATTATTTAAACAGTCATTTGAAAAAGTGTCACATTCAATGTAATATGTGCCATATCGATTCCAATGGATGTTGTATTCAGTTCAAAGCTTCTCATATTAATATCAGCGTGGGCCTTATTAATTTTAATGCACATCAAATTCATTTCAACTGCAATCATATTTATATTAACATGTGTCATATTCAGTTCAGTGTTAGTGATATTCATTTTGACATTAGTCATATTTATTTCAAATGATCTTTTATTCATTCGAACATGTGTCATTCATTTGTAAATGGCTTGCATTCATTGCTGTATGCCAGACATTCACTTCATGTGTGCCACAGTCATTTTAAAAAGTGTCAAATTCTATTTAATATGCGCCATATTTGTTCCAGTGTGGGTCAAATTCATTTCAGCACTGGTGTCTATCATTTCAATAAGATGTATATTCACTTTAGTTCTTGTTATATTCTTTTCACCAACAGTCATATTCCTTTTAGCGTAGGTGGTATATGTCTCGGTTTATCTTATATCTAATTCAATGTGTATTATTCATATAGTCCAATAGATAGTATGTTTATTCTGCCATGTTTCAATGATTCCAATGTATGTTGTATTCAGTTTGAAGCTTCTCATATTCATTTCAGTGTGGGCCATATTCATTTAAATTGCACACCAAATTTATTTCAACAGGAATCATATTTATATTAACATGTCATATTCAGTTCAGTGTTAGTCATATTCATTCTGACACTATTCATAAATATTTCACCTTATCTTGTATTCATTCGAACATGTGTCTTTTTCATTTGAACATGGCTTGTATTCATTGCTGTATGTCTGGCATTCATTTCATGTGTGTCACAGTCATTTTAATGAGTGTCAAATTCAATTTAATATGTGCCATATTCGTTCAGATGTGGCTAATAATCATTTCAGCACCGGTGTATATCACTTCAATAAGATTTATATTCACTTTAGTTCTTGTTGTATTCTTTTCACCAACAGTCATATTCCTTTCAGCGTATTTGCTATATGTCTCTATTTATCCTATATCCAATTCAATGTGTATTATTCATATATTCCAATAGATAGTATGTTTATTCTGCCATGTTTCACTGATTCCAATGAATGTTGTATTCAGTTTGAAGCTTCTCATATTCATTTCAGTGTGGGCCATATTCATTTAAATTGCACACCAAATGTATTTCAACTGGAATCATATTTATATTAACGTGTCATATTCAGTTCAGTGTTAATCATATTTATACTGACACTAGTCATAATTATTTCACCTTATCTTGCATTCATTTGAACATGTGTCTTTTTCATTTGAACATGGCTTGTATTCATTGCTGTATGTCTGGCATTCATTTCATGTGTGTCACAGTAATTTTAAAGAGTGTCAAATTCAATTTATTATGTGCCATATTAATTCTGATGTTGGTCATATTCATTTCATCACCAGTCTATATCATATCATTAAGGTTTATATTCATTTGAGATCTTGTATTCTTTTCAGCAACCGTCATATTCATTTCAGCGTAATTGCTATACATCTTGGTATACCTTTTATCCAATTCAGAGTGTGTATTATTCCTATTGTCCACTAAGTAGTATATTCGCTCTGCCATGTTTCATATTTGTTTTGATACATGTTACATTTATTCTGGTGTGTGTCAAATTTATTTTGGAGCATTCCATGCATTTCAGGAGGTGTCTTATATAGGGATCTGTAGTTTTGACATGAACGGCTTCCCATACAGCAACGCCTCTGAGGATTGTTTGTGATTTCCCAACATGTTCAGCATTCCCTATGTTTGTCTGATAATTGTACATTATGCCGTTTTGTTTTTAGAAGAGGATTCTTTCAGTGAGGTCAGAGTGAGTGCGTGTCAGTAATGTGTTTCAATTTTGATTTGTTTGTGTACAGCGCACCCTTCTTTGCTCAATGTTATAATCTGATGATATTTCATTGTGTTTTTGTTGCTTCTTTTAATACTCAGTCTGAGATGGCCCATTTATACTAACACAACTAGTTTAAGAAAGACTCCCATTTTGAACCTAAACATTGTTTTTTAGCTTTCTTCATTTTCAATCTTTCTCAACTTCAATCAACCAATCAGGGGTTCATATAGCGCGCTACTCACCAGTGTTAACGAAGAAAATAAACCCCCCCTTTCATTCTCTAAATCACCCTTCTTGCCGCCCCCATTCTCCGCCCCAATATCTTCTCAAACGACACCATGTGTTTCAGAGCATTACTTACTTTGATGTGAATTCAGCATCTTTTGGACCACTCAAAAACCACACAGGCACAAAATAACTGATTATGGGGAACAAGCCCACTTCCCAGGTGGCAACTTCAAACAATTCCGAGTTTTGTAATTGATAGAGGGCTTTGCAAACCAGGATTTTATTTTAGGTCATAATAAGAGAAACTAGAAGTCACAGAATGCATGTGCGGTTGTCTGCAGAGCCTGGTCTAACTTCACACAAGACCTGGGGTTACTGGTTGCTATTCAAAATGTTAACAATTTGCAAAGTAAAAAATCTGTTGTTTCTCTGCAATTAGTTACGTCCTGCTTTAACATGCCTATTGTTTAAACCTGTTTTTTCTTTCTAACATTTAGAGGTTTGGAATAAATGTTAGGATTCACTCACCCAAGAGAGCAAATGTTAAACCAAAGATACAAATTCCAAACATAAAAACTACCCCTAATTAAGTGCCAGTACGAATGCAGTGGTCCTATAAGTAACCGGTTTAAGAAGATCACTGAATTATTTCGCCCCAGAAGTAAATGCTCTTCAATCATACTGAGAAAGAAAGTGTACCAGATTGCTTGATTTTCTCTTAGTGAAAGCTCTGGGCCCTATTAATCCTTGGCTTCTTTGCAAAGTCCAATCATACATGAGCAGTGAAAGAACACAGTCAGTTTGCCCCATGACATAAGATTGTGACACTCAGGCAGACGCGTTTTTCAGCCTAAAGCACTAAGCATGCTGGGACTTGAAAGTTCAAATCCATAATAAGAAACATGAAACTACAAGGTGCAGCCCGGATGTGTTAGTTGAAAAACCGGAATTCACTGAAAAGTACAGTCACTACATTGGCCAGGTTGTCAACTATGTAAAGGCATAGTAGTTATGTGAGAACTAGAAATGCAGAGGGGATGTGGGCCAACAGATAACAGTGTGTTCTATTTTAAGGTTCCTGTCTCTATGAAACACCCAACTCTAAGTGTAGCAAAGACCTGGACTGTGACCGATACTGCCACAAAGCCAACAAACTTTCAAAGGCACAAGTTGGCCTTGTGGTGGACCGATGAGATAGCATCATCAATGGTTGGTTGTTCCTGTCTATTCAATTACCAAAAATGGAAAGGCAAAGTGGTTGGTAGACAGCAGCAGCCCATTTGTGAGTGTATGCCCCACATACTCTTCTGATGGACCAGGTCTGAAGGCTGGCTGAGGGTTTCTGAGTGCCAACCGGTTGAGTTCGAAGAAGAGACAGAAGTCCTTGAATACAGACTCGGGGTATTTACTGACCAGCTGCGGCACTCTGAAGACTGTTGGAGGATGAGATGTTGGTTTATGATAGATAGCTGTGGCTATCTGAAGGCATGCCGTGGATCTCTGAGAATGCCTTAGGTGTCAGAAGTGCAGCTATGGGTAGCTGATGGTAGGTTGATGGTTTCTATGGGCCAGCTACAGATGTTTGACAGCGGTACAATACATTGCGATTTTTACAACACAAGTCCTTACAACGACTTGCGTTGGAGGGCGCTGGACTTAGGAGTAGTATAATTTACTATTCAAACTCCAGTCTACATACAGTAGGGAAGGTTTTGGATAGTAAATTATACTATTCCTTGTCAAATTCAAATTTATTTATTATGTTTTGGCTCTCAAAGAGGGCCACATAAGCATATGCAAGACATAGCCACACAAACAGGAAATACAAGAGTTTAAAAAGCACAAGATTCGATCCGCAATAGCTATACCACTAACAATCAATCCAACAAGGCCGGACAGACACAGTTTCTCCAGTAATATTAATAAATAGCTAAAAATCCTTTAAAAACGTTAAAAATATAAGAACAAAACATTTCGTTAGGGGGGCAATAAAGTGCATGGAGAAAATCTTTTAAAGTGACAATGTTAAGGCGAAGACAGATTACTTTTAGCCATCGATTGCGCAAATTACGTAACATAGGACAGATCAATAATACATGCATACAGTCCTGGTTGTTCAGTTTACATAAATTGCACAAGGCAGAAGTGCCATACCATTTGGATAACAATAGGTTAAGTGGGATTAAATCATAGCGTAATAAAAACCAGAACCTACGTATCCCATGTGGGAGATTCCATAGGGCATAGGGTTGTGGCTGTTTCAACCTATAGGAGGAGATGAGAGGCTCCACGTTCCTTTTATCCCCAACTGATTTTTTGTCGGAGAGGAAACAAAACTCCCACGAGGCCTCCTTAAGGACATGTTTTAACTGCGTGGGGGAGTAGGAGAAGAGAGCACTTTCATCAAGTTTAAGTATCTTCACAGCCCTTCTAAAATTGCTTACGAGTTTAGAGAACTCCTTAAAATTGCCCAATAGTTCGTTTTTGAGGAGAACTCGCAGGGTGCCATCTCCCGCTCTAGCCAAACTGGCCACCCATCTTATTAGGGCGCATAGACCCTGAACCCAGGAACTCCTGAGTCCAAAGTCCAGCCTGCAGGCGGCCAGTGGGCAAGCATTGTTAAGAGTCGAGAGGGATCTTAAGAGTTTCCCCTCAATCTTGTGGCAAAAGTCCCAGTTTTTCACCTCTATTACTTCAATACCATACAAGATAGTTGCGGGGATTTTTGCTCTGAACACTTCTAGAAGACTAGAAAAATGTCTTTTCCCCGTTGCCTGGTATAGGGACTTTAACCCATTGCCATGGGCAAGAGCTTTGCGGGAGCAGTGCTCTATATGGAGTTTCTCGCTCATATTGGCCGAAAATATTTTTCCCAAAAAGGTATAGGAAGTTACGACCTCCAATCTATGCCCTTCAATAGCCCAACCGAAGTTTGTCGAGCGGCACTTCTTCTTACCGGCTATACACATCACCTTACTTTTATTAATATTGATCTTCATGTAATGCTCCCCAGCAAAGGCCTGGAGAGCCTGTAGCCGGTTTGCAAGACCAGTAGGGGTCAGGTCAAGCATCAGAACATCGTCGGCATACATCAGGCAGGATATTGGAGTCCCTCCTATCATCGGTGCAATCCCCTCACTGGCAGACACGGCAGCAGGGAGGTCAGTCGTATATAAGGAGAACAAAAGGGGTGCTAGTAAGCAGCCTTGTTTCAGGCCATTCCGAGATGGTATTTTGGCCGAAAGTCCCCTTTCGCCCCCCATTAAGACCCTGCACCAGGTCTCAGTGTGCAGAGCCCGCACCAGGTCCAACAGGGGAGTAGGGACACCGAGCGTCGCCAGTTTTCTCCACAGCGTTCCACGATCTACTTTATCGAACGCTGTGGAGAAATCAATGAAGGCGGCGTATACAACTCCTCCTCTCACCTGGACATATTTATCTGTGATCACCTGAAGGGCAGTCATGTTGTCTAGCGTGCCATGCTCCCTTCGGAAACCAGTCTGTTCAAACGGCAGAATATTGCCATCCTCGACCCAATCAGAAAGAGAACTAAGGAGACATTTCGCAAAGACCTTTCCGATGGAGTCGAGGAGTGCAATCAGGCGGTAATAACTGGGGCTATCCCTTGTACCTTTTTTAAAGATAGGTACCAAAATACTTCCTCTCCAGGAAGCAGGAACAGATTTGGAGAGGTGGCACGCCTTAAACAAGGGGTACAAGATTTTACTCCAACTTAAGGGATCTTGTTTAAGGACCGTCATCGGAAGCTCATCCGGTCCCATGGCCCCAGAGGGTCGCATATTTTTTATAGCCGTCTCGATTTCTTTCTCTGAGGGATAGAAGACCAGGTCTTCAGGGGCAGCATACATGAAGTTATCAATGCCTGTGGTCCCGTTCCCTGCATAGAGCTCTCGGATATGAGAGGACCATACCTCTTCTGGGATAGAAATGGGAATGGGGGAAAGGCGAGTACCACATCCTTTCCCAATTATTGCCCAAAAGTCTTTAATGTTTCCATGTACAGCAGATTCTCTCAGTTGAATCCATACTTCATCCTCCCTATCCTTTTTAATTTTTTGCTTGAGTCTGCTTCTCTTTCTTTTTAACCTGGCTATTTCTTTCCCACGTTCCAGGACCCTTTCAACATACTGTTCGCGAATTAGTTTATTTAATTCCCTATTCAGAGTACGCAGTGTAATGGGGACTACCTCTCGTTTCCTAGGGGGAACAGTTTTTTTTGCGTACAATAAAATCTTTCGCATAAATTCTTCAAAATAAACTAATTCGCTGCCATTCCACTCGTTTAGTACCATAAGGGTGTCGGCCAATAGGTCCTGCACCCCATTAATGGCGGCACAGTTCCAGAAGCACCTTCCAGAAGAGGCATGGAAGGTAACCTCATTGCCATTAAGCGACCAAGACGCCGTATTCAAAGAATTTAAAGACACTGTTAAAAACAATATACTGTGATCGCTGAGTGGCGTAGGTATAATCTTTAGGTCCAGAATATGGGGAAACAGGCCGTAGTCGGCAATAGCATAGTCCAAAATTGACGACCCAAAGGGGGATTTGTGAGTATAATTGGCGGGGACGTCAGATGGAAATCTTCCATTTAAGATAATACCATCCCCAATCGCTAGTTCTTTTAACAGAATCTTCC
Source organism: Lissotriton vulgaris (assembly GCF_964263255.1). NCBI lineage: Eukaryota > Metazoa > Chordata > Amphibia > Caudata > Salamandridae > Lissotriton > Lissotriton vulgaris. The sequence continues at coordinate 137,449,784 of NC_141697.1, read as the reverse complement.
CTCTTTTATTTGTCAACAGGTTCTCTGGAAAAAGCGTCTGGGGGATAAAATGTACCTCTTCCTTAACTTTATTCCTGAAGAGTTTTAGACTAGCATTTGAGATTTTGCAATTCAGATCACCTACAAGCAAAATTACAGGGAAAGGTGGGGAGTTTTTTATCTGTTCCATATACTGGAGAACCTGCTGTAAATTATCATTAAAACACTCCTCAGGGGGTATATACACATTAAAAATGACCATGGAATATTTTTTACCATCATGGAACACATTTTCTAGTGTTATTGTGTGGAAAAGTCTACTGGGGTCAATGTAATGGGAGAATCTCCATTGAAATTTATTTGACAATAAACAGGCGATCCCCCCCCTGGCATGCCCTTTCTTAGAGGGCGCAGCTGGAACTTCCAAAACGTAAAAATCTTTTGAAGGAGTTAACATATCAATGCACCATGTTTCCTGAATGCACAATATATCAGCCCCCAGAGTAGATAAAAAAGCAAGTTTCTCTGGGCTGCTGTGGAATCCGGCCGCATTCCAGGAAATTATATTTAATGCGGTGTTAAAGATGGTGAAACAATTTGGGGTTATCCTTCGTTTTTGTTGATAATGCACTATGGAGCCAATTCCACCGGTTATTATCATCTATAAGTGAGGAATTCTCAATTAGTGGAAGTGGCTTCACATGCGAAACAGAACGTTTTCCCCTGGAAACCCAAATTTTCAGGTCTCTCAGGGGAGAGGTTACCCCGTTTTGCTCACCACCCCCAAACCCCTGATTACATAAAAGATTTGGCTTGCCTGGGTAGGAGATAGGGAGAATGTCAATACCTAAACGCTGAAAGTTTTCGGCTTGTTCAAGTATCAAGTTTGTTATAATTGGCGAATAAAATTTCACCCGTATACTCAATACCCTACTTCCACCCAGCAGAGACACCAATTCTATGTCTCTAGATTGAATGTGATAGAGACTTTCAACCTCACTAAAACGTTTGAGAAGCCAAGCTCTGTTTAACAAAAGGTCAGTATCAAATAAGGGTACAAAATCTAATACACGCACGTCCACCGGGGCCTTAGAAATATTTACAGAACGAGCCGGGGGACAATGATTTTCCGATTCAAGTGTTACAGCAAAGGGGGGGGCCAAAGGATTAAGAGCCCCAGCTGGATAAGAGATTGGTACTCCTAGTGCGCTCCGTGAAGGAGAGCATGGGAGAGAGCCCCCTATTTGCGGTGTAGCTTCCTGCGTAAACAGACTACATTGTTCATTTTCCCCCTCTACAGAGGTTAAAGCAGTTACGTTCACGTCCATGTCCACCTTTAAGGAAGTAGAAGAGGGTTCCACATTCCTTTCATCATTCTCCCTTGCCGCTGTGATCTTTTGAAAAATAATCCTCCGCTGCTTCTTCTTTCTGTATTTTCGAATTGGTTTCCTCTTGTTGGCTTTGTTAATTTTTTGTTTACCATTTTTTCCCCTTTCTTCTTTTACCTCTAGTTTGTCGTCCAGGGATTCTTTTCCGCACTCAGGCACGAAGATAGGAAATAACTCCTGAACCGTTTTAGGGCCAGACAAAGCTTTATCCTCCTCCTCTATCTCCAGGACTATATTTTTGATACAGTTGGGAGCTGCAGTAAGGGGCATATCCTTGTGAGGATCCAGAATAGGCAATTCATTCTTCCTATCCAGTTCCCCTCTAGTATCTCTGGTGTTCCCCTCAGACAAGTAATGCTCAGACTTGGGGGGAGAGGCCTTACTCATATCCGGCGATTTCTGCAGCAATGTCTTTAAAATTTGAGTGACTGATTCAAGAATACAGTCCGAGCTGCCTACAAATTTCCCTAGAAGCAGTAAGATTGAGGCTAGGAGTTGTTCCAGCGCGATCATGGACTCAGAGATCGGCTTTTCTCGTGCTTCCACAGTGCAACAATTATCCAGGAGATTAAGATCGGGGCTCCTGGAGGTGTTTAACAAGTCAGATATTTCATGGCCATTTAACGAAGGGGTGCTACTATACAGCAGTAACCCAGAAGGGGTGGCACCCCCTGGAGCTTTAAACTGCTCCAAAGATTCCACTTTATCTGGGCTTACGTAGCGACCCCATAGTTCCAGGTCAATAGATAGTGCAGACAAGTCTCCCCCCGGCCTGTCATTCATAGGTGACTGAGGGCTCGATGGTATATGCACTGGTCTATGGTCGTCAACTTCCCCTCTGTGGAGTCCCGTAAGGGAGACCCCCCTACCAATAATTGAGGTGCCCCCTGCTGTACCTGGGGTGGTTGGGGGTCTGTGGGAGCTGGTGAATGTACTTCCAGGGCTTTAATATCTGGTTTTTCTGGCGTAGCAAGTTTGGATTTTTTTAGACCAGATAGATCCCAAAGTTCAGATAATTGGCACTGACCTTTCAACGGTGGGTTATTCACTGATTTGTTTCTTGTGCGGGTGGAAGTTAATTTTCGGCCAGGTTTTTCTCCCACTACCCTTCCTGAGCGTAGGGTTTTAGACATTTTCCACAATGATGAACTTAAACGGGATATGTAGAAATATAAAAAGGATAAAAGTCTGGAGTGACGTCAGCCCCTGACAGGCCAAGTAGGATCGAGGTGCAGTATAGCTATAGCAGTACTCGAATCACTCACACACCTATTCAAGTGGACACAAGTTCAATGAGGCGATATATAAAAATAAAGAACACAAAAAAAGAAAAATTTAAAGGACCGGGCCCAGCCCAGCCTACCTCGGTCACTGAGGGCCACAGAGGGCCCGCCCTTTGCCCGGGCTTAGCCCGGCGCTCCCGCGCGCTCCCGCGACGCGGATGTGGAGCCTGTTTTGAATGCGCCGCCTGGCGCGCTGCTGAGGGCTCCGACTTCCGGTTTCTCCCAAGGGCTGCTGGGCAAGGTAGTTTTTCCACCTCTCGCTCTCCCCTTCTCGGCGGCTGTTGATGGCGTGCAGCGGCGAGGGGAGAGCGGAACACCAGCACCTGTCCTCCCTCGGTGAGATGCAAGTTAGCAGGCAGAATGTGGAGCGACGGCAGGTCCTCTGATAAAATACGGCAGAGAAATGTATCCCCCGCTCCACCGATGTGGTGCCTGTTTTGAATGCGCCGCCTGGCGCGCTGCTGAGGGCTCCGACTTCCGGTTTCTCCCAAGGGCTGCTGGGCAAGGTAGTTTTTCCACCTCTCGCTCTCCCCTTCTCGGCGGCTGTTGATGGCGTGCAGCGGCGAGGGGAGAGCGGAACACCAGCACCTGTCCTCCCTCGGCGAGATGCAAGTTAGCAGGCAGAAAGTGGAGCGACGGCAGGTCCTCTGATAAAATACGGCAGAGAAATGTATCCCCCGCTCCACCGATGTGGTGCCTGTTTTGAATGCGCCGCCTGGCGCGCTGCTGAGGGCTCCGACTTCCCGTTTCTCCCAAGGGCTGCTGGGCAAGGTAGTTTTTCCACCTCTCGCTCTCCCCTTCTCGGCGGCTGTTGATGGCGTGCAGCGGCGAGGGGAGAGCGGAACACCAGCACCTGTCCTCCCTCGGCGAGATGCAAGTTAGCAGGCAGAAAGTGGAGCGACGGCAGGTCCTCTGATAAAATACGGCAGAGAAATGTATCCCCCGCTCCACCGATGTGGTGCCTGTTTTGAATGAGCCGCCTGGCGCGCTGCTGAGGGCTCCGACTTCCGGTTTCTCCCAAGGGCTGCTGGGCAAGGTAGTTTTTCCACCTCTCGCTCTCCCCTTCTCGGCGGCTGTTGATGGCGTGCAGCGGCGAGGGGAGAGCGGAACACCAGCACCTGTCCTCCCTCGGCGAGATGCAAGTTAACAGGCAGAAAGTGGAGCGACGGCAGGTCCTCTGATAAAATACGGCAGAGAAATGTATCCCTATTCCTTGTCCTAGAGCGCCATCCAGTGCAAGTCGTTGTAATGACTTGCGTTGTGAAAACCGCTATGTAATAGCATTGCGATGTAATCCCCGAGTTGTAAACGATGTTTCCCCTGACAGCAAGCTCAGAAACTCTGAAGGCCGGCTGGTATGTTTAAGGACTAGCATGGCTATCCGAAGGTGGCAACCTCTTCAAATTGTGCACCGCACACTTGTTTGCCTTTGGTGAGAATTATCTAATGGAGGACCTAACACAGGATTCCTTGTCGCAAGAAGGGATTTTTTGAAGGAATCACTATTCCCTGTGAGAGACATTTTATGTAGTTTGCTCCCATGTACAGTATGTTATTACAAAATACTTTAGGCGAGCTTGGATCCAAGCTAAGTGGTATTTTTATCCCATTGGCACAGGTAGTTGATGTACACGAACCTCTGTAAATGGAATGGCATTTACTTGTGCACTGTTTTGGCCAGTGTCTAGTACACACACACTGTTTGTCACTACATTTGACCAATCTCCTCCTGCGCTATACCCTCATCATCTGAACCACCTAGAAACCAAGACGCACGTGGACATTTCATATAATTTAAGCCCCCTGGCCTTTTGGAAAATGCTATCTGCACTCCTGAAATATAGCCTCCGTTGAATCCAATCTAGTACCTCTGAGTTATGGACAGATGCCTGCCGCAGGCACTCAGTCCAACTGTTTGCACTGCCAAGGTATTCAATGAATACAAAAGAGAACAGAGGAATTGTGAAAAGCTTAAGCGATACTCTTCATAATCTGTTAATATTTTACGAAGAAGTGGAAAAACCTTGGACGGGGGCGGAAGTAAAGTTGTTACCGTAATCAGCGCCGGCCATGACAGCTCCCCTTTTCGACATGAGTTCTAGAATAAGTATGCCATCTTCCGCAAATAGTTTGTTCACAGATTTGTTTTTACAGTATCCCATTTTTGCTTCTGTTTTTTAAGTTAGACTTTCAGTGAAAACCAAATTAAAAGCAATGGTGTTTCTGTGTTTACACTATGAGATGAAGATGCGAACTGTATCTGAAAAATAAGTTGATGTAAAAAAGTAACACACGTTCTACTCAAAATGCAAAAAAATAAAAATAAATTGACGGTCTTCAAACACAGCGATTAGTGACATGCAAATGATCACTTCTATGTGAATGAAAAAATGGTAATTCCTGACTTTTACAGCTTATTAACTGCAAAAGTGAACGCACAATTAAAAAAAAAAAGAGAAATACAATATCTCATGAAGTTGAAGGTCCCAGATTTTTGGAAGTGCACGGTTTATTATAAGTGCTATTGTTAGTTGTCTCTTGTACAGCGTAACAAAAGGCCGCTGCCATGAAACGCCGTGGCCCACTCTTTATGGTCTGTGCCTAGTTTCAGACGTCTCAAAATATTGCCGAAACCCTGCTTTACAATCATAGTTTCCCTTAAGTCTTTTCAAGGCTCCAGAAGGGCCATGGTCCCTTTCCCAGAGACTCATGTGTCTAGCTGTTCAGAAATAGGGTTCTAGAAAGCACCAAGGAGCATTGCTCTCACTAAATAAACACAGCATAACATAAGTCACCAACACCAAATGCCTTAGCACAACTGTATGAAAGTGCCCTTTTCGCATAGTTAACCCCCCCCCCCCACACACACTTTTTGCTCCAGTACTGATGGTTATTATTCTAAATGTACACTGGAGCCTGTTGCACAGGTCCCAGTGCCAGTGCTCTCTCCCTAAAACTGTTAATTGTAAAACTGGCATTCCCAGTTAACAGGGACTTTACCCCCCTTATAAGTCCCTGGTAAATGGTATTTGTGGTACCCTGGGCATGGGTAGTAAAAGGGTCTCCAGGGCTTACAGCACTGTTTGTGGCACCCTGAGTGACCCAAGTAATCTACTGATAGCAAGCCTGCCATTGCAGACTGCAGGGACAGTGTAAACTGCTCCATTTCAACGCTGCCCTCAACATGTGTGGGAAAGTCAATACACTGCTTTTGATATGTCAGTTACCCCAGGAGGCAGGGTGCCTTACATGAAAGGAGTGGGCATGTAAGTTCAAGCTTATATGTTCATATAGTGGCCTTTACCCTTTAAAGTACAATATAAGTGATATGCACTCCAAAGGATAACATGGGCTTGCTCCTGGGCAGACACAGGGTCGCTGGCTCAATTATGGCACAGCCTAAATATGTCAAGTTCCCACCCCTAATACAATACTCATGTTGATGTGGCACGCTCCCAGGGCTACCTTAGACGTTGCCCCCCGGTTGCCTCAGCTTCCCTGTGCTCTGGCTGGTAGCCCGCGCTTGCTACCGCCAAGACAGGATTCTGACCTCCTGCCAGACAGTGTGAACACTGCCAGGTGTCAGGAACAAAGGCCTAAGCAGGAAGGAGGTCATACCTCCTACCTCCTATGAAGCCTAGTGAAGTGGCACATCTAGGGAGAGGTGTGGTGGAGCGGTCAGAGCGGCAGACTCTGGAGCGCAGAGCTCACGGTTTGATCCCCGGCAACCACAGCAGCTCAGCTCAGCATCATGTGACTCTGGGCAATTGCTCACTTAATCTCCGTGACGGCTCCTAGCACCTTTAACCTTTATGGGGTAATATGTTTGCGCTTTACAAATATGGATAAGCTTCAAAGGCTACACCTCCTACCAAAGGAGGAAACAGCCCTTCCCCTGACCCAGGCATATTTGCTCCATGACTGGTGGGAAATTAGGTATGCAGAAGCTGTACAGCCTCCAAAAGGCTAGCCACATCTCTAGGGTGGGTTTCCTGGTCTGTACAGATGAGAAAGACTGCGGTCAAAAGTAGTAGAAATAGTGGGTTCTGGGTAGAAAAGGTGACCGACACCTCTGGATGTGGTCATACCAGGGGCGGATTATTCATTGGGGCTTATAACAAATTGGCCACTTGCACCCACATCCCTAATGCCCCTAAATCTAGGATTTAAGGGCTACCCTGACACTAGAACCTCAGTTCTGACTGACCTGCATCAAAGAGGACAAAGAGGAGACTTGCATATATGACAATAGTACTTTGCCTAAAGCAAAAGAGCGATATCCCGTGCCTGCCACAACACTCCTGTAACTGCCTGATCAAGACTTCTCGCAGGAAAACTCTTGGCTTCCCCAGACAGAGGGTTCCCTGTGCAAGCCTGAAGCACCCACAGACTCCCCTGCAAATTGCAGGTAAAATAATAGTCCGGATCCAAAGATTCAATGGCCATTGGGCCCTCCAAAGGATCAGCCAAATCCAAATGGTTTTGTGCATTGTGGGAACTGTTTCCCGGGACCACCGAACATCAAAGAACCCATCTGCTATACTGACTGCTGCCAAGGTTTGTTGGTCGCCAGTCCCATAACCAACTCCTGCACTCAACCCTGCACCTCGAGGGAACTCCATCCAAACTTCGACCGACATTGGCATTGACCCATTGTTTTGTTTTTACATCTTGTTCCCCGCAGCACCATGTATACAGTAAGCACAGCTCTCCCATGGCTCCTGTTCAGCAACAGGGACAGCCATGACAACTTTGCATTTGGGCTCCTAGGGCCAAGTAAAATTGAACTAACTGTCATGGTCTGGTCCAGGGACCCTCACCACCTTTACCCTGCATCTGTATAATGCAACTCAACCTGCAAGTGACCAGTTGTCACTACTGACTTTCTCCATTGACCGCAATGATAATGTTTAACTGTTTTTTTCGGCACTGATTTCATATTGCTTCTAAAATCTATAACTCCGGTTATATGTATGCTGTTCCATTTGTTTTGGTGTCTAAATTAAGATAAAATGATACTCTATTTCTATTGAATCATGCCAATTACTTATGTCCATGTTGGTACACTGAAATGCTTAACACATGTTCCTGTAGTAAATCCTGACTGCTCTTTGTCACTCTATTAGGACTGGGCTAAGGATTTATTAATGTGAATCTAATGACTATCGTTGGGGTATTGTGATAATATTACATGGTGAAGCCTAACCAGCCTCACCACAAAATATTTTACTTTCCTACAAAAGTCGATAAGAGATGGCTGAGAACTTTCCAACAGTCAAAAGATCTCAAGTAAGAATATTTTGTTTGTGAGTTATTTGTTATGCATTAACAAAACTCAAGGCACAAGCACTCTGTTTGGAAGACTGGATCAGGCACAGGGCAGGCCTGGGACCCAAAGCAGCCCTAGCAAGTAGCAAATTTAGCTGGATAAGACCCTCTTATTGCAGTAAGTGTAGCAAGTGCATCTGACCACTGAAGAAGGGATGGGGCGGGTGCTCCCCCAAGAAAATGTTGAAAAAAACTGCAACAAAGGTGCTTTTGACAACATATTATTTTGTTAAAGAATCTTGTTTGATCATTAAATGGATGGCTGGAGATCAGAGACATGGATGCATGCACAAATAATGAATTAATATTTGGATAGCTAAGGATTGGGTGGATGAATACATTCAAAATTGGATGACAATAAATAAAACTCCACAAGTATGAGAGAGACACCCTTCTGACAAAAGGGACAGGGTTCAATATAAATGGAAAAATCGAAAGGTTCTTCTTGTTGGGAACACTCATATTCTGCCCTCTATACACTCATCTTTTTTCAGGGAAACCTTCATGCATTTGCCATTTATACAACTATCTATACACTGAACCCTGTTTACAAAAATTTCTCCTTAATTTTATTAAATAAATCCTCAGCACTAAAAAATATTTTATGTACGGTGATGAATACAGGTCATATACCAGAATATCCTTCAAGCAAATTTTATAAAAACATTATTCATACTTTATGCAATATCTCATCACTTTAAAAACAGTTCTCTATAATGTTATAAAAGCAGTGTTAATTCATCTCAATATTCATACATTTACACAATACCATAAATCAATAATGACGTTTAAAAGGATGATCTTTATATTTAATAATATTTTAGATTGATCACTAAATTGATTTTAGCGGTGAATCAATTTTTGTTCTTTATCTGCCCACTTAACATTGGACAAATCTCAAGTATCTTTGAGGGTTTCCCTGAAAAAAGATGAGCGTATAGAGGGAAGAATACGAGTGTGAACAACAAGATATACCTTCCGTTTTTTCCTTTAACAGTGAATAAGGCTTTTAGCTACTGACCAAGAGTGAGTGCTCTAGCTTTCGCTTTTAGCTTCTGCGTAAAAATATCACACTACCCAGACATTAAAACACCAATCCTTGTTAAATGTGCACAGCCCACATGCATTAAGCATAGTGTGCTGATTTAGCACCTCAAAGAATTAAACACACACCATTAAGCTTTGATCAACAATGGGAGAGAGATAACCATGTAGTATCAAAATTGCACAATTTGAAATCAAGAAACATTGCTGATCCTGGTTTTCACTTGACCACAACGTGATCCTAGGCTATTTCTTTTTTCACATTGCATCCTCGTACCTTATAATCACTGCAAGGCACTTTCAAATACATAATAAGTTCATTATTAGAATCACTTCTAACAATTGTCACTCAATGTAATGGTACAATTTGATATACTAAACTGAAATGACTACAATGATCACGGTCTAAAATAATGTACTTTGTTGAATTTTAAAGAGTTTTTAGGTCTCGGCTAGAAGCGAGCGAAGCTCGCTCTCGCCAGAGACCTATAGTTATCGGCTCAGCTTCCGAGGAGGACAGCACCTAGCCGCGCGCATTTCTGCCGAAGGAGGCGATTTGCGCCGGCCACGCGCGTGCGAACGCGCTCGCAGTGGCCAGGTGCTGTCCTCCTGGAAAGCAACCTCCCACAACTCAGAACGCTGCTCGTGCTCACGCCTGCTCCCAGGGCACGCACTCTCTCATCTGTGCGACTTGGTAGAGCAGCTTGTAGTGTTCCTCCCTCTTCTCAAAAGTACACAGGTCGCAGTCTTCTCTTTATGCAGGATGGGCGTAACGCCCGACAAACGCTGGTTCTTTTATTTCACCCACGCTCGCCTGCCTCCCGTTGATATTAAAGCATTTCTGGTGCATCGAAGCATCGAGGGAGGGAAAGTGCTTAAGTTTATTTTCTCTTCCTACAAGTACACCTCATTTGATAAGCATGGGTCATTGTAGCATCACCCAAACATAGATAGTACATGCTGCTTCTGCAACGAAAGGCATGACTCAGTTAACCTGCTCCTGCATTCAGTGGTAAGAAGAGAGGAGTTGGCCTAACGGCTAGGGCGCTCGAATACGGACCTGAGGAACACGGTTCGAGTCTCGGGAATATCGCGAAAACCTCCTGTGATTCTGGGCAAATCCCCTTGCCTCACAAAATGAATGTGTGTCCTTGTGTAACGTATTTGGTGCTTTGTAAAGCGCTCTGAACGTATTAAAAATCTATTTACATGTGAAAATAAAGTGCTTTCTTTTGATACTCCATTGTAGTAACCCCACTGGTCTTTTTTAGGGCTCGCTGCGAAAAGCGCGCGAAAGCGTGCTCTCGCAGAGAGCACTATAGCTGTCGGCTCAGCCGACAACGAGGGGCGACAGGAGCTGACCACGCGCATCTGCCAGAAGTGGATCGGAGCGGGTGGCGCGCACAACCACGCGCTCCGATTCCGGCAGGCTAGTCACACCCACACCAACACAGAGACGCGCATGCGCACACACACACACACACAGGCAGACAAGCAGTGACATGCACGCAAACACACACTAGCGCACATACACGCACGAATACACACGAGCGCACACATAGAGACACACACCACCGCCTCCCGCCGCACACACACGAGCACGAGCGCGTTTGCCGCCACGGTACTAGTCGCCGCTAAGCATACGGCTTGCTCCGTCCTTTGTGCCCCCTGAAGTCCTGAAGTGTGCATTGTGCGAGTCTCACCCCCATCACGACTCGCACAGCCTGCCTGCCTCTCCCGCGCCCTGGGTCACTGAGCGTACGCCAGGTGGCGCGGGCACTGTAAGCGCACCGCCCTACAAGTAGCACCTGCCTGGTGCGACTCGTACACTCACTTCGAATCGTACCATCTCCCAAGTACGCTCCCGAGTACGCGTCTCACGCAGGATGCGTGAGACTCGGTAGGTTCATCCCCCGATCGGTGTACGAGTCGCACAGAGGTGTTCAGGCCTCACGGACAGCGCGTCTCTGCCATAGGTCTTGCCTGCAAGCTAGGGAGGGCGTGTTTGAAGCCTCTGGTTACCCCCTAAACGAAGAAACATGCCTGAGGCCCAGTAAAGTGGTTTTGAGGGGCATTTAACACTGTTTGAAGATTGAACATTGCTAGTAAGAACTGTGACATCCCAAAAAGTAACTGGAATTGTTTTAAATTGACTGAAACGGGTGAGGCGCACAACCACGCGCTCCGATTCCGGCAGGCTAGTCACACCCACACCAACACAGAGAAGCGCACACACACACACAGGCACACACGCAGAGACATACACGCACGCAAACACTAGCGCACATGCACGCATACACACGAGCGCACACATACAGAGACACACACCACCACCCCCCCCGCCGCACACACACAATACCTGCGTCAGCCCCGTGCGTGAGGTGCATCATCAGAGCTGTGTGAATAATAACAGCTGTGAGCCCGTGCCTAAGGTGCACCATCAGAGCTGTGTGAATAATAACTGCGTCAGCCCCGTGCGTGAGGTGCATCATCCACATTGCTCAGGTCACCCAAATTCCTGCACTCTCTACCACACTGCTTTCAAAAACAGCATACTCTTGCACACACTCTCACTGCTCACCAATTCAAAGTTTGCTAAAAAATGTATGCACCGCATTGTCATACACAATGCCAATAACTCCAACTTTAATGCTGCGAGACCTATTGCATTGTAAATGCTTGTTATCATATAGCTACTGGACTCTCTAAGCCAAGCATCAACGGACTCCGCACCACGTTCTCACTAAAGCCCTGAAGGTCAGAGCTGCTTGTGATGAGTCTGCAGGAGACACATGTACCAACCAACCCCTAGTCGTTTTTGGGTTAATGCATACTCCAGAGAGGCATTGTTGAAGCTTTGTGGTGAATGCTGCAGTGACTGTGACACTTTCAGCTTGGTGGGTAAGGCGGCAGCGTCCCCCTGCACTCACTGCTTTTACCAGGTAGGGGGATTTGATAATAACGGCATGCAGATGGGGGTGGGGGGGCTAGGGGAGCGAAGGGGAGGGGGAGGTGGGTGGCATCTTCGGCCAAGGGTTATACAGTTTCTACTTTGAGTGATCAAAGGCAGACAATAGTCGCTGTGGATATACGAGGAAAGAACCTCCACTGGATACTCCTCAACACATGTTCGGTTGTTAAGCACAAATACGAACTAGAAATCCTATTGAAGGCACATAACCCCGATATAGTCTTTCTTACAGAGACCTGGACAGACGACATCTCTGTCCCGGATTGGAATGCTGCCTTGCCATCTAGCTATGCACTATGTAATCAAGACAGACAAGGAACTAGAGGGGGTGCTTAGCTATTATATATAAGGATTTCTTGAAGGCTCAAGTGGAGGCAGTGGGGGACCTCCCGGCAGAAGCTATGCATTTCTGCATCAGGTTCAAAGACTCCTTTAAGTTTCAGGGCATTTTGGTCTATCGACCGCTGGGCCCCAGAGCTGCTTTTTCTCAGGCCCTCTTGTCCTATATGGAATCTTGCACAGACTCTGAATTCTTCAAAATACTTGGAGATTTCAATTATCATTTGGAACTGGGCACAAACTCTGAGATTGCTAGACTCCTAGACCACTTGGAGGCATATGGCTTGGGCCAGCTAGTGTCTGAGCCTACACATCAAGGGGGGCATACATTGGACGGGCGTTTCTCTAATAATCCCGACATCATATTTGTAAGAGTGGAGTCCCTTCCCTGGACAGATGACAAGGCTGTCTTTTTCGAGGTCAGGGTTAGGGTCCTAAAGAAGTGCTCCTGTCCTAAAACAACCAGGGTAACGTTGCAACGTTGGAACAAAGTAAATAGTAGAGACTTACAGGATCCTCTCAACTATTCCCCTCAATATTAGACAGCGACAATGAGGTCGCTTCCTCCCAGTTCAATGAGTGGATCCTGAATCCGGCTAACCGTGTTGCCCCTGAACATACCGGAACAGCTAAGAGGCGTCCAGCAGTGACACCTTGGTACGGCCCTGAACTTAAAGGGCTAAAGGTGGAATGCAGATGGTTTGCTGCAGAGTAGATTATAGTAAACAGAGCAAAGATGCCTATATTGAGGCTCTTAAACAGTACAAGGAGTCTATTTTGGAAGCTAAACGACTATATTTCCAGTAAAGATTCAAGAGGCAGGAAACTCAGCCAAAGAACTCTTTAAATCTGTAAACTTCTTAGCTAAACCACAGCAGGCCAATTCGTTTAAACCTGCAGCTGTTGGCCGCCTTCTTTCAGAATAAGGTGCAAGTGATATATGTCAGCCTTGGCAACCCATTAAACATTCAGGCAGCCAACTACTAATCTTCCTCCTAGGTAGAGACAACGCAGTCTAAGTTAACCTGTTTTAGACCCCTTCATGCAGATGATGTAATGAACCTTTTAAAATCGATTAAATCTGGATCACTGAATCACCCCTGCCCTTCTGCTATTATGCACCTGGCCGCCGAGAGGATTAGTGAGACTCTCATCACCCTGATCAATCAAGTCTTGGCATCAGGGATTTACCCCATGGCCTTGAAGACCGCGTGCATTAGGCCAATCTTGAAGAAGATCACATCAGACCCTACCGAACTTAAAAACTATTTTCCGATCTTGTGTTTACCATTTGTAGATAAGGTCCTTGAAAAATCTGTCAATAAGACACTGACAGAATACTTAGAGAGCAATAGGCTATTAGATCCTACTCAACATGGTTTTCGGCCAAGACACTCCACTGAATCCGCCCTGATTGTGGTCTCTGAGGGGATTCGGAGAGTAGTGGATGGCGGGGGCAAGGCAATTCTCGATCTCCTCGGCTTGTCAGCCGCATTCGATACCGTGAGTCACACGGTGTTGGTGCGGCGACTACGGGAAGTAGGAATTGAGGATTTGGCCCTGGACCTCCTTTCCTCCTTTTTACAGGATAGGAAACAGAGTTTGAGGTGGGACGGCCTACAATCGGACAGTTTAAATCTGTCCTGTGGTGTTCCGCAGGGTTCAGCTCTGTCCTCAACGTTGTTTAACGTCTATGTGAAACCACTAGCAACAATTATTAGGAAAAATAGTTTCACATTTGTGTGGTATGCCGATGACTCTCAATTGGTGATATCCCTGTCAGATAGGCCTGAGATAAGAGCTGTGAGTTCTCACTCCTGCCTAAAGGACATCATGAATTGGATGAGTCTGAGCTTTTTGAAGATAAATACAGGAAAGACTGAAGTGATCGACTTCGACAATGGGACATCATCATTATGGAACAAGTCCTGGTGGCTGCTGGAGGCTGGGGAATGCCCGCATCCTGTTAGGAAGGCCAGGAATCTCGGAATTATTTTCGACGATAAACTTAATATGTCGGCACAGGTCAATAGTTTAACATCTGCCAGTTTTTTCCTGCTAAAGACCCTCCGTAAAATCTTCCCATTCATTCCCCTCAAATTACAGAAGATGGTAATGGTTGCCATTGTTTTGTCCAAATTGGACTATTGCAAGGCCATGTTACTGGGTATCGATAAACATCAGATTAGCAAACTGCAATCGTTGCAGAATGCTGCGGCACAACTAATTCTAAAGCTCCCTCAGGATCACCCTACATCACATTGAATAAGAGCACTACATTGGCTCCCTGTTCGGCAATGAATCGAATTTAAGGCACTCTGCCTGGTGCACAAGGCACAATACGGTGGGGGCTGAGATGATCATCAGGAATTGTTCAGGCCCTATATTTCTTCACGAAACCTACGATCGGCCAGTCTTGGCCTGATCTGTATTCCCAAGTTCCGAAGGGCCAGATGGGGTGGCCAGTCCTTGTCCAGCTGTGCAGCAAAATTGTGAAACAAGTTGCCAGCGGCGCTGGGACTGCAACCCAACCTTCTATCTTTTAGGAAAGCCTTGAAAACCCGGGTATTCACCCCTGAATAGATCTAGCCCAGCCCCTGCCCCAGCCTACACCCATCAGCGCCAAGACACCTCGGCATTCGAGCGCTTAATAAGCCCCATATCATCACATGAAAAAACAAATGGTTTTTAAGCTAGCATGGCCTTACCAGAACACGTTGAAAGAATTTGTCTTCCATTGTTTCTTTGTTAATCACGGGAGTGCTGCAGACAGGAAACATGGCTGACCTGGTCCATAGCAACAAAACCAGCCCCCGCTAGGAGCAAAACCACCACCCGCCCCTCACAGGCTTACCAGGAAAATACCCAGTGCCCAGTATGGAGAGTTTGTGCCTACTCAGTTTCTGGTTTCTGGTAGTAAATAATATTGTTTACTTGCATTCTTAGCTGAATGAATGTTTCAAGTGTGGGTGTGAAGGGAAACAGAAGGGGCACATGGTATGTCTCTCAGCCTGAAGAGGAGGAGTTTGTGGACGTATGTGTGTAGAAGAGGATTGGAATGGTATGTATGGCGTCTATTGGAAGCCATTAGCATGAATAACTGCGTCAACATCTGATAATTTGCTGCTAGGAGACTGTCAGGCATGATTCACTGGAAGTAAGCATGTCTCACCCTCTAATTCTATCCTGGCACTGGGATAAGGTTGGTGCTTGGCGGCAGAGACAGAAACGCTAGTTTGAGGTGCACACAGGGTTGGCGCAAGTGATGCTGCTTAAATATTATAACATTGGTAACTTACCCTTCTGTGTCCACTACTTAGATAAGTTTACTGGGTATCATAACAAGTTTAAGACTATTTTGACTCAATACCAGTTACATATTATATATAGACAGGGCTAAGCATGCATTTGTGTTGTCCTGTCTCACCAAGAAGGAACTTCAGTTGGCAATGCTGTTGATAATAACCATTTGTTTGACAATATGATAATTTCTAGGGTAGATTTTCAGCTGTGTTTGAGAGATGACTAGTGACTCACTGTGCACATATTGTGTTTTGACTTTAAAACAAGGATCAAAACATTACGTGACTTATATTAGTCATTTTTAAAGTTAAATGCTAACGCAAAATTGGCTGGTGAAGCTGTTGTAGTGTTATTTTTACATGGTCTGAGGGAAGAAGTAAAAGATGCATTGGCTATGGTAGGATATAGAGCCACCATTATTTTAGCGCGTATCCACTTAACACCGCATATTGATGCCTATTTGCTTATCTGTTGAGCAGAGAAATAGTGCTGTGCCCTGAAAGTACTCTTTGCTTCTCTCTCAAAAATGATATGAATGGTAGAAGTGTAGCAGAGCTAATATAAATGTGAAACATTAGAAAACGATTGGATCACTGCCAATATTGAGGGACATAAATATTGAGTCAAAAATATTGATTACAAAAATGTCGTTTTGCTATATTATTATAATGTTAAGTACAAAAATATTGAAAAAAATATCGCTTTACAATACTATCAATATCGCTTTACAATACTATCATATAAAAACATACAAAAATATTGTTTTCATATATAAGTTAAAATAGTAAGTGTTAAATATTTTAATATATAACATTATTATAATGTAAATTAAACAATTTAGGTAACATTTAATACTACATATAAATATGTGCTTATATAACACAAACATAAATATAAATGCGTGTGTATATTTATATATGCTTATATAATACAACACTATTATTAAAAACATTGTGCATTACATTATTTAATACTATCCTAAAGTCCACAAAAATTTAGACAAACCACCCGGCAGACCCATCATTTCTGCCAGAGGAGGGCTGTTGGAAAGAACTTCAATATATGTTGACTATTTTTATTAACAAACTTTGGTGAAATCCTCAAAATCATATGTACAAGATGAACAAGTTACTTACCTTCGGTAATGCTTTTTCTGGTGGATACAGTATCTGCCTGTGGATTCCTCACCTGTGAATTTCCCCTGATGTCAGCAACAATCGGAAATTCTTTGTGTAGCTCCGCGCCGACGTGGGCGACGTCACAGAGGCACGTCACCGCGCGTGATTCCGCTGACGTCACCGACTCCATAATAGGCCCACGCCGGCGTGATGAAGTCAGTTCTGCCCTTTTTTCCGTGCCTTCGAGGCACACTGACGGACCAATATCAGTAGATATGCAAACAGTATACATAGTACACAAATGTCAAGATAACACACATAGTGTGAAACCAAGCAGAAAAGCAATAGAAATAAAACTTTTCCTTCAACAATAATAAAACATATTAATATCACAGTTACTCAGGTATAGAAGAGTGGACAACGGGGAGGCGGGTGGGTCAGTGAGGAATCCACAGGCAGATACTGTATCCACCAGAAAAAGCGTTACAGAAGGTAAGTAACTTGTTCTTCTGATGGATACATCTGCCAGTGGATTCCTCACCTTCTGAATAGAGTCCCCCAGCAGTCCCCACTCCGAGAGGAGGGTGTCCACTCTCCTATACCAGAAAATCCTGGAGGACAGAACATGCAAAGTGGCCTTCCCTCCTCACTTCGGTATCCAAGCAGTAATGCTTCGCGAAAGTGTAGAGGAAGGCCCAAGTTGCCGCTTTACAAATATCCTCAACATGTACACCCCTAGACAAAGCAGAAGTTAAAGACTTAGCTCTAGTAGAGTGGGCTCTAATACCCTATGGAGGTTCCTTACCAGCCAGGGCGTATCAGATCTTGATGCATAGAATTATCCATCTCTAAAGTGTGCGTTTGTGCACAGCTCTTCCCTTTCTGCAACCAGCAAATCCAACAAACAGCTGGTCATCAACTCAATAGTCCTTAGTCCTATCAAGATAAAAGCTCACCGCTCTCTTAGGGTCCAGACGGTGAAGCCGCTCCTCCTCCTTGGAAGGGTGAGGGGGAGGATAGAAGGTAGGAAGGGTAATAGACTGTCCTAGATGGAAGGGAGTTACCACCTTAGGCAGAAAAGCAGCCCTGGTCCTAAGAACCATTCATTCAGCATGAATGGTCAAGAATGGGGGCTTCGAACTAAGAGTCTGAAGCTCACTTACCCTCCTTGCTGAGGTAATTGCAACTAAGAAAACCGTCTTAAAAGACAACAACCTCAAGGGACAATTAGGTAGAGGTTCGAAAGGGGAACCCATTAGAAAAGTAAGCACTAGATTCAAGTCCCATTGAGGCACAATAAAAGGAGTAGGAGGAAATGTATTTGTAAGGCCCTTCAGAAATCTTAAAACAATAGGAGATTTAAATAAGGACGGCTGATCCTGCAGGCAGAGAAATGCCGACAAAGCCGAAAGATAACCTTTCACTGTAGCCACAGCAAAACCTTGCTGTGCTAAAGAAAGAGCAAATAGGAGTATATCCGACAAACGAGCCCTCAAAGGGTCAATGGACTTCTCCCCACACCAAGTCACAAATTTAGACCATCTGTAAGAATAGATTGACTTAGTGGAGTCACGCCTGGCCGACAGAATGACATCCACCACATCATGTGGGAGAGAAAAGGAATTCAGGTTGCCCCTTTCAATTTCCAGGCATGTAGTTGTAAGGTGTGGAGGTGGGGGTGTAGAACCTGCCCCTCCATTTGAGAGAGGAGATCTGCCCTGAAAGGGAGACGGAGCGGCGGGCACGAGGAGAGGTGGAGAAGATCTGTGTACCATACCCTTCTTGGCCAATCCGGGGTGACCAATATAACTTGGGCCCGGTCTTGGTGAATCTTCCTCAGAACCTGAGGAATCAAGGGTATGGGAGGAAATGCGTAAAGGAGTTGCGAGTCCCAGCTCAACTGAAACGCGTCCCCCAAGGCTCCCTGCATCAGAAACTAGAGGCTGCAGAACGACGGGCAGTGAGCATTCTCGCGAGTGGCGACCAGTTCCACCTGAGGAGTCCCCCACGCCCGAAAGACGCAACGAACTACCTCTGGATGAAGCCTCCACTCGTGGTCGGCTGAGAACTGCCGACTGAGACTGTCTGCACGCACGTTCAGAACTCTGGCCAGATGATTTGCCATCAGACAAATCTGATGATCCTGAACCCAGGACCAGAGACGCAGAGCCTCTCTGCAGAGACACTGCGACCCAACTCCTCCCTGCTTGTTCACATACCACATCGCGGTGGTGTTGTCCGTCAGGACCTGAACTGACCACCCGCGAAGGGAAGGGAGAAAGGCCTTGAGCACCAGACGTATCGTCCGCAGTTCCAGAAGGTTGATGTGAAGCAAATTTTCCTCTGGAGACCAAAGACCCTTGATCTCCAGGTCCTCCAGATGAGCACCCCACCCTAGAGTGGACGCATCCGTTATCACTGTGGCCACCGCTGGAGGAAGATGGGCTTTCCTTGAGACAGATTGCCCTCCACACTCCACCAAGACAGATCCACTGCAGTTTCTCTGGAGATCCTGACGGTCTCCCTGAGATCTCTGTTGTGTTGATACCACTGCCTGCGGAGGCACCACTTGAGTGCCCTCATATGCCAGCGTGCATGGTTGACCAACAGAATGCATGAAGCCATCAGACCGAGCAGACGAAGGACCTTCAGGACTGGAACGACTGCTCCATTGTGAAATAAAGGAATAAGTTCCTGTATGTTGCGAATCCTTTGAGGTGGAGGGAATGTAGTATCCAGTACTGCACCTCTGAACAGGTTGCGCTGGGAGGGCACCAGGAGAGATATGGGTACATTTATTGAAAAACCCAACCTGTAAAACAACTGAGTTGTGACTTGCAGATGATGGAGCACTTTCTCTGGGGATTCCGCTTTGATCAGCCAATCGTCCAGATAAGGGAATACTGGAACCCCTGACCTTCTGAGATGTGCAGCCACACTGCCATCACCTTGGTGAAGACTCGAGGCACAGTAGTAAGACAAAACGGAAGGACCGCAAACTGGTAGTGCTGCGACCCCACCGTAAAACGGAGATACTTTCTGTGCGACTTCAGAATGGGGATGTGGAAATATGCATCCTGCAAGTTGATTGACACATCAATCAATCAATCAATCAATCAATGACATTTATAGAGCGCACTACATACCCGTAGGGTCTCAAGGCGCTGGGGGTGGGGGGGTGCCGCTACTGCTCGAACAGCCAGGTCTTCAGCTTCTTCCTGAAGGAGAGGTGGTCTTGGGTCAGGCGCAGGTCGGTCGGGAGGGAGTTCCAGGTCTTGGCGGCCAGGTAGGAGAAGGACCTTCCTCCTGTAGTCGCTCTTCGGATGCGGGGGACGGCGGCGAGGGTGTGGTTGGCTGATCGGAGGTGGCGTTTGGGAGCGTAGAAGTTGATTCGGCTGTTGAGGTAGCTCGGGCCTTGGTCGTGTAGGGCTTTGTGTGCGTGGGTGAGGAGGCGGAAGGTGATTCTTTTGTTGATGGGGAGCCAGTGCAGGTCTCTCAGATGTCCGGAGATGTGGCTGGTTCGTGGGATGTCGAGGATGAGTCTGGCTGAGGCGTTCTGGATCCGCTGGAGTCTCTTCTGGAGCTTGGCGGTGGTACCGGCGTAGAGGGCGTTGCCGTAGTCCAGTCGGCTGGTGACGAGGGCCTGGGTGACGGTCTTCCTGGTCTCGGTGGGGATCCACCAGAAGATCTTCCGTAGCATGCGTAGGATGTTGAAGCACGCCGAGGAGACGTTGTTGACTTGCCTGGTCATGGAGAGGGAGGAGTCCAGGATGAAGCCCAGGTTGCGTGCATGGTCTGTCGGTTTGGGTGCGGTGCCCAGGACGGGAGGCCACCAGGAGTCGTCCCAGGCGGAGGGTGAGGAGCCCAGGATGAGGACCTCCGTCTTGTCCGAGTTCAGTTTCAGGCGGCTGGTCGTCATCCACTCGGCTACCTCTTTCATCCCTTCGTGCAGGTTGGCTCTGGCGGCGGCGGGGTCGTTGGTCAGGGACAGGATCAGCTGGGTGTCGTCGGCGTAGGAGATTATGTTGAGGTTGTGTTGGCGTGCGATGGCCGCGAGGGAGCTCATGTAGACGTTGAAGAGGGTGGGGCTCAGTGAGCATCCTTGAGGGACGCCGCAGATGACTTCGGTGGCCTCTGACTTGTACGGTGGTAGACGGACTCTCTGTGTTCTTCCGTCGAGGAAGGAGATGATCCATTCCAGCGCCTTGTCCTGGATTCCGACGTTGCTGAGGCGCTGTACTAGGGTGCGGTGGCAGACAGTGTCGAATGCTGCGGAGAGGTCTAGGAGGATGAGGGCCGCTGTTTCTCCGTTGTCCATCAGGGCTCGAATGTCGTCGGTGGCGGCGATGAGGGCGGTCTCGGTGCTGTGATTGGCTCGGAAGTCGGACTGTGAGGGGTCGAGGGATCCATTCGTCTCGAGGAAGGCGGCCATCTGCTTGTTGACGGTCTTCTCGATGACTTTGGCTGGAAACGGGAGGAGCGAGATGGGGCGGTAGTTCTTGAGTTCGGTGGGGTCCGCTGTGGGTTTCTTGAGTAGAGCGCTGAGTTCGGCGTGCTTCCAGCTCTCAGGGAAGGTGGCGGTGTCGAAGGATGTGTTGATGATGTCTCGCAGGTGGGGTGCGATGACAGCGTCAGCCTTGTTGAAGACGTGGTGAGGGCAGGGGTCGGTCGGTGATCCGGAGTGGATGGAGTTCATCGTGCGGATGGTGTCTTCGGTGCTGATCGGGGTCCAGGCGTGGAGGGTGGTGGTGAGGGGTGGTTGTTCGGTCTTGGTGTGCGTTGGTTGGTTGTTGAAGCTGTTGTGTATGTCCGCGATCTTGTTGTGGAAGTATGAAGCGAGGGAGTTGCAGAGGTCTTGCGATGGGGTGATGTCGTTGTTTCCTGCGCTGGGGTTGGATAGCTCTTTCACGATGTTGAAGAGTTCCTTGCAGTTGTGTGCGTTGTTGTCCAGCCAGTCCTTCAAAGCAGTTTTCTTGGCGGCGCGGATCAGCTGGTGGTGCTTCCGGGTGGCCAGCTTGAAGGTGGTCCTGTTGTCCGGTGTAGGATCCCTTCTCCAGACTTTCTCGAGGGCTCGGCAGTTCTTCTTGGAGCTCTTGAGTTCGTCGGTGAACCACGGGGCTTTCTTGCTGCCGGGTCTGCTGGGCGGGGTCCTCAGCGGGGCGAGTTCGTCCGCGCAGTTGCTGATCCACTTCGTGAGGTTGTCGGCGGCTTGGCTGGGGTTCGCTGAGCTGGCAGGAGGGTGCTGGCTCAGGGAGGTGGCGAGCTGGTCTGCTGTGATCTTGTTCCAGCTTCTGCGGGCGGCCTGTTGCTGGTGGTGGTGGGTCGTCGTTCTCTTGAAGGTGAAGTGGACGCAGCTGTGGTCCGTCCATTGTAGCTCTGTGGCGTGGCTGAAGTCGATGTCTGTGCAGGACGAGAAGACTGCGTCGAGTGTGTGTCCGGCGAGGTGGGTGGGGGTGGACACCAGCTGCTTGAGTCCAAGATTGGCGAGGTTGTCGAGCAGGGTGCTGGTGTTGCGGTCGTTGTTGTTCTCCAGGTGGAAGTTGAGGTCCCCCAGGAGGATGTAGTCGGCGGAGGGGAGGGCATGCGGGCTGACGAAGTCGGCGATGTCCTCGCTGAATTGTGTGCGTGGTCCCGGGGGTCGGTAGATGAGGGTGCCTCTGAGGGGGGTGTTCGGGTCGGTGTGGATCTGGAAATGCAGGTGTTCGGCGGTGGTCAGGGTGTCGTCGGTGCTGGTCGTGATGCGGATGGTGTCCCTGTGGATGATGGCGATGCCTCCTCCCATCTGGTTGGCGTTGCGGTCCCTCCGGACGATCTTGTAGCCCTCCGGGATAGCGATGGCGATGTCGGGAGCTGAAGAGGCGTTCATCCAGGTCTCTGTGAGGAAGGCAACGTCAGGGGCTGTGGCGTCTAGGAGGTTCCAGAGTTCGATGGCGTGTCTGTGGACGGAGCGGGTGTTGAGCAGGATGCACTTGAGGTGGGTGCTGCTGGTGTTCGACTTGGCGGCTGCTGGTGCTCCAGTCTTCTTCCAGCAGCGCTTGAAGAACCTGCGCAAGGGTGAGCATCTTGAACTTCTCCTGCTTCAGGTAAAGGTTCAGGCTCCTGAGATCCAGGATTGGACGAAGTCTGCCATCCATCTTGGGATCAGGAAATGCCAGGAGTAGCACCCCTGACTCCTCTCCTGCTCTGGAACCACCTCTATTGTACCCTTTCTGAACGGAGCCAGGACTTCTTCCTGCAAGAGCAGTAGGTGGTCCTCCACACAAAAACCTTGGCAAGGAGGGTAATTGGGGGGAAATTCCCAAAAGGGAAGAGCATACCTATTCTCCACGAGATTGAGAACCCAAAGATCCGATGTAATCAATTCCCAATCTCGTAGAAAATGGGTAAGCCCGCCCCCCACTGGGCCCAAATCATCCGGAATGGCAGATGTAGGGCTGCTTTGCTGTGGTGGCAGGGGGTTGGGAAGAGGTAGAGGAGGAGGAGGAGGCTTGACGAACCCTAGGACGAGCTCTTTGCCTGCCTCTCTACGACTGGTACAGCGTATTTTGATGCTGCTGCTGCTGCTGTTGTGGCTGCCTGTAGGTCCGAAAGGAAGACCTGCCAAAACCTCTGAACCTCTTCACCGCAGTACTACTGGACTGTAGGCCCAAAGATCTCGCTGTCGCTCTGCTGTCCTTGAACCTTTCTAAAGCAGCATCAGCCTTCTTTCCAAACAATCCTGACCCATTAAAGGGCAAATCCATCAAGACAGCTTGGACATCCACAGAGAATTCAGAGGATTTAAGCCACACCGCTCTTCTTGTGGCCACTGAAGAACCCATCACTCTTGCCACCGAGTCAGCAGTGTCCAGACCACTCTGAATGACCTGTCTAGCGGCAGCCTGAGTGTCAACAATAACCTCTTGAAAATTCTTTCTATCCCCCTCAGGAAGCTTTGGAACCAGCTGTTTGACTGTATCCATCAATGCATGGATATAGCGACCCATAAGACAAGTAGCATTAGTCGATTTGAGCGCCATGCTTGCCAATGAAAAGAATTTTTTAGCAGCCTGGTCCTGCTTCTTTGATTCCTTATCCCCAGGAACCTGTGAAAAAGCGCCCGCAGATTTTTTCAAGCAGGCCGCCTGCACAACCAAGCTCTCTGGCAAGGGGTGTGTGTATAAAAAGTCCGGTTCACCAGGCGCCACACTGTACCTTCTTGCAACCACCCTTGAAACAGCAGGGGCTGTAAGCGGTCTTTTCCAAACCTCAGATATAGGCTCCACCGAAGCATTATTAAAAGGGAGAATAGGCTCGACCACAGAGGTAGGCGAATGAAGGACTTCAGTCGGACTATTAGCTTTATACTCTGCAGTAGGAAGTGTTAAATTCAACAAGTCTGCAGCCTTCCTTATAACCACATGATAAGATGTCACATCCTTAGAAGGGGCGGCAGAAACATAGGCCAAATTCCAATCAGGGGACAGTTCAAGACCACTAGCCTCCCTCAGATCATCAAAAAGATCTTCTGAATCCTGCAGCTCACCCTCTTCCATTCCTGCTTCACGGTACCTCTGCTCTTCCAGAAGTCTCTGTTTCTCACGCACCGACCTCTCCTTCCCAAATGAATTTGACTGATCTGGAATTGACTCCGTCGGAGCCGTCGCCGGCGTCGAGCCCGAAGCCGGAACACCAGACCGCTGAACACGAGGTCGGATCGGATTCGGCATCGGCGTCGAGGATGTCGGTGTCGATGGTCTTGGCGTCGAAGGCTTCAGCGTTGAAGGCTTCAGCAGCACCGAGAAAAGCCAAGGCAGCATCGGAGCCGGCATAAATGGCATAAAAGGCGCGGGAACGTAAGTCTGGGGGATACCCAGATTGTATGCTAATGGACCCGTGGGACCAACCGGTGCACCAGAGGGGTACATAGCTCTTGAATATACTCCATACATGGCTTGGTAGTTCGGACTGGACTGTTCCCATGAGGCACAGGGTCAAGGCTGATTTACATATAGCCATTGTCTGACCTAGAGTGAGGTGGAGTGCAAAACAACAATGGATTTAGGCCCAGATTTTTGTACTGGGGTGAATGTAAGACATTGTTCTGCATTCTGTCCATCAACTGTGTTTTTTGCAATTTTCACCCCAAGTGGGCTGGGTATGCTCAGACGTGAGTCCCAAGCTGTCTACATCACTGGAGTCAAGCTATCCAGGCTGAAGAAGGCTGATAGCCAGAAACCGGTCCTTGGATGCTTGATTCCGGTCTAGGAAAGACATGGCTTGGTAGTTTGGGCTGGACTGTTCCCATGAAGCACAGGTCAAGGCTGATTTGCATATAGCCATTGTCTGACCTAGGGTGGTGTGGAGTGCATAAAAACGATGGACTTAGGCCCAGATCTTTGTACTGGGGTGAATGTAAGACATTGTTCTGCATTCTGTCCATCAACTGTGTTTTTTGCAACATCCTTAGAAGGGGCAGCAGAAACATAGGCCAAATTCCAATAAGGGGACAGTTCAAGACCACTAGCCTCCCTCAGATCAACGAAAAGATCTTCTGAATCCTGCAGCTCACCCTCTTCCATTTTTGCTTCATGGTACCTCTGCTCTTCCAGAAGTCTCTGTTTCTCATGCATCGACCTCTCCTTCATAAATGAATTTGACTGATCCGGAATCGACTCAGTCGGAGCCGTCGCCAGCGTCGAGCCCGAAGCCGGAACACCAGGCCGCTGAACACAAGGTCGGATCGGATTGTCGGGGCGTCGAGGGTGTCGGCGTCGATGGTCTTGGCGTCGAATGCTTCAGCGTCGAAGGCTTCGGCAGCACCGAGAAAAGCCAAGGCGGCATCGGAGCCGGCATAAATGGCATAAAAGGCACAGGAGCATAAGTCTGGGGGATACCCAGATTGTATGCTAATGGACCCGTGGGACCAACCGGTGCACCAGAGGGGTACATAACTCTTGAATATACTCCATACATGGCATTCAGGAACTGAGTAGGGTCCTGACCTGGAGCAGAAAAAGCTGGATACGAGCCCACAGGCTGCTCTCGAGGGACCGGAGTCTTCTTGACTTCAACCTCCACCTCAGGCTGATGCATCGGGGTCGACGAACCCGCAAGCAAGGAGCCTCCTCTTCTCCTCCATATTCTTCTTCTCCTTCAGCCTCCTGGTCAAAAGAATGAGTCGGAGAAGGATTCGACATCGGCTTCGGAAAATGAACAGGCGAATCCACAGGTGAAGCCTCGCCATTGGAGACTTGAACCTCCGGAGTAAGAGCCTCCACATCCTTGCAAAGCAACTTCACCTGCGACTTCGGTCTCGAGCTCGAGTCCTTCTCAGAGTGATGACGAGACTAATGAGATCTCTTCTTGTGCTTCTTCCTCGATGACTTCGAAGCATGCACCGAAGACGACCTCGAACGTGACTTTGAGCGAGACCTCGACCTCGAACGACGAGTCCGTGACCTTGACCTCTTCTTGCTCTTTTGCTCTTCAACTTTGCAACAATGAGTTTCGCCTCCCTCAGATGGAGAGCCTTAGGATTAATTTTCTTACAGGATGAACAATCCTCGATGTCATGGTCCAAACTCAAGCACCAAACGCAGCACTCGTGCGGATCCGTAATAGACATCGCCTTGCCGCACTCTCCGCAGGGCTTGAATCCAGTCTTCTTCGTGGACATCTCGACACAAAGAAGCAAAAGGACACCAAAATGAAATAAACAGTAACAAAGTTACCAACAGCTACAAAGGATCCCTAGAAACCGTTAGCGTCGACAACGCGGAAAAAAGGGAACTGACGTCATCATGCCGGAGTGGGCCTATTATGGAGTCGGTGACGCCAGCGGAGTCGCGCGCGGTGTCGTGCCTCTGTGACGTCGCCCACGTCGGCGCGAAGCTACAAAAAGAATTTATGATTGTTGCTGACGCAAGGGGATATTCACAAGGTGAGGAATCCACTGGCAGATGTATCCATCAGAAACAGGGGATTTGTTACATCA
Source organism: Lissotriton vulgaris (assembly GCF_964263255.1). NCBI lineage: Eukaryota > Metazoa > Chordata > Amphibia > Caudata > Salamandridae > Lissotriton > Lissotriton vulgaris. The sequence continues at coordinate 137,423,055 of NC_141697.1, read as the reverse complement.
AATGCAGCAGGTCACTTGGGAGGCAGGTTATTGGATGCTGGCGCTAGATGTCACATCGCTCTACACGAGCATTAAACATGAAGATGGGCTATGCGCAGTGCGGTACTATTTATCCCAAAGACCCGAGCAATTCAAAGATCATAGTGAAATGCTACTTCAAATGTTGAAACATTCTTTAAAGAATAACATCTTTATTTATAACAATTTACATTACCAACAATTGCAAGAAGTGGCAATGGGGGCCAGTTTTTCCCCAAGCTACGCCTGTTTACATATGGGCGCTTGGGAGGAACTGGTCCTTAAAGTCCAACACAAAGAAATCTTTGATGAGAACGTGATAGTCTGGTTGCATTACATCAACAAACTGTTTGTAGTGTGGAGGGGCACTAGGGAGCAGGCTGAGGCATTTGTTCTCGCAATAAATGTGTGTTAAATCTTCAATTTACAGCAACCATGAGTCAGTCCGCGATATCATTTTTGAACACAGAAGTGTTCATCAGTAACAATAGGATGGAGACCAGGTTGTCCAGGAAAAGTACTGCTGGCAATACAATCCTACACGCAGGTAGCGCTCACCCTGCACATTTAATAACAAGCATTCCGTACGGGGATATGCTCTGTCTTCGGAGAGTGTGCAGTAGTGAGCAAGATTTGAACCTAGCACAACAAGCCATCAAAGTCAGGTTCCTAGAAAGAGGATACACTGAACACATTATAGATAGCGCCACAGCCAAATCCATGAGGTTCAGTAGATAAGAGCTCCTCAGCACTTAAAGGCCAGTTACACATACAGGAACACTTATTGATTTAGAAGATATAGAACGGCCAACCACTCAACCAAGCCCCTTTAGAATAATAACTGGCTATAGTAGATAGCATTCAGATTTATACAAAATCATCACCCGCAATTGGCCTACTATTTTAAGTGATCCTGTTCTAGGTCCTACTTTGCATCGTAGAGCCTCCATCACGTTTAGTAAGGCCCCATCCATGAAAGACTGTCATATGGTTATTACGTTTCCATAGATTGTGTTAAGTTAGCATGTGCTTATTAAATGTTTAAACGCCATATTTTCTTTCTGCTTCGGTTTGCACACGACACCTAATTGTTATTTCAGCTTTTAACCTAGACGAAAGATGTGATTTATTTCAGAATAATATATTATTGTACTGGTATCAGTCGTGCCTGGAACACTTGGTACAACTGTCTGCACACTGAGAACTGCACACTCTAACACAAGGTTACTGTAGGCCTGATCCTCGCACTACGTTAGTCATAACACAAATAATGTTTGTGCCAACTCTGGGCTTTACGTGAGTTCAAGATACAGTTACAGGGAATGAGAAAACACACTTGATGCTGGACAAGCTGAGAGCTGGTAGCTGTTGATGTGATCTCCTCCTACTGAGAATTTGAGGTATGGGTTCACCCAGCTAAAGCCCAGATGAGACCTTCTTAGATATAATATAATATGCTAATTAGGGTGCGCGAAATATAGGTGATACAGAATTCTATAGATTTTTGCATCATAATATGTTATCACAATTTGCTTACTATGGATTAGTGACTATGCTGCTGACTCTGATTTTTATAATATGTATGTTGATATTATACAAGATACTGCGTTTGAGAATGTTGCATTGAAAAAATAAACATTTCAAACGTGCACGTGTTCTCATTGCCTCCCAGTTTCGGTTTGGAATGATAATATAACGAAAGAGTGTTCATGTGTTCCACGATACCTGAGGTATTCTAAGTTCATGTTCTGGATTGTCTAAGACATCGGGGAGTATTCACTTCCGATGAGATACTGTAGCTAGCCTGGTAAGGGGATTTCTGAAACATAGGTGAGTTGTGGGTCACCCTGACTCACCCAGGTTCTAGGTCTCTGTGCACAGTTCTGTGAGAGAACGGAAACCCTGCGACAAGACCATTTGGTAAATACCAGCCCTGAAAGAATTGAGAAAACCACATGGCTCCAAACAAACAGTGGCTTCTATAAATGCAAAACCTGTAAGTCATGCACTCATGGCATCAATATGAAAACTTATAAAGATGCTTTTCGTAATTGAGATGATCAAATCAGCAAAGTACTTACCTGCAAAACTGAATTTGCAGTCTACTCACTTATGTGCCCATGCGGGCTAAAGTAGGTGGGAAGTACCAAGCATGAGGTACATAAGCGTATTTTGCAGCACCTCAAGACAATAGCCAATCAGAACAACACCTATCCTGTGACTAGGCATTTTATGGAAAGCCACCACAGTGATAATCAGGGCTTAAAGTACTTTGTAATTGATGCAGTCAGCGCCAGCAGGCGAGGGGACGACCAGGAGTCCAAGCTACGCAAATTACAAACCAGATATATTTTGCAGCTGGACTCTAAGTATCCGGGAGGACTCAACATCACTGAGGATTTACATACGTGCCTGCCATGAAATCTGGTTGGGAAATTTTTATCTGAGAAATGTTTATCTTTTCACCTTTTGGTAATTATTTATAATTTTAATCTCTTCTGTATACAGAAATAAAGGGCTAGATGTAGGTAATAGCAAATTACCGAATGGTAAATACCGAATTTTACCGATTCAGTATTTACTAATCGGTAATTGCCATGTAGGAAAAAAAAATTGTAAAAATACCGAATCGGTAAGATTCGGTAATTACCACTTCGGTAATTACCGAATTAGTATTTGCCATTGATTCCTATGGGCCTTGAAGCCCATAGGATTCAATAGCAAATATCGATTCAGTAATTACCGAATCGGTAAACATACCGAATTTCCAAGGGGGACAGGGTGTCACTTTGACACCCTGTTGCACCCCTGTTTCTGGCTTGTGTGCCATGTGACACACATACATGCCCTTAGGGCATGTATGTGTGCCACATGGCACAGGTGTACATGCACAGATGTGCATGTACACAGAAATTTGTAATTTACCACACAATTGTATTGGGTAGTAAATAACGAATTTCTAAGGGCCTGTGGCACTGTAAACTGTGCCACCTACATATTGAATTACAGAATCGGTATATTTACCGATTCGGTATTTTACCGAATCGGTAAATATACCGATTCTTTCATTTTCTAGTCCCCTACATTACAATACCCAAATACCGGTCAGTAACGGCCGAAATCGGCCGTTACCGACCGGTATTTGGCCTCCTACATCTGGCCCAAAAAGAATTACACCTTTATCTTCTCTGTATGTTAGCCATCCAGAGTCCAAAAACAGTCAGAACGAACACTAGCCACACATACAAGTAGTCTGCCTTATTATATTACTAGCTTATCCGTCGCACGTTGCTACGATCTCAGAAGAAAGGCAATTTAAGGAAACTTGTTATGATAACATTGAATTTACATTGTGTCATTTTTATTGAAACTTATTCATTTTAATATGGAAAACATTTTAAAGTGTTGTTTGAATTCTGTTTATTGATTCGAGTGCTTGTGGATACACAGTATTTTTTGTTTTTCCGTCTGGTACGTACACGAAAAAATCAGAAGGTTTTCCGACGCGTGAGCTGGCCACATACAGTTGTCCATGTGAGAAGCACGGATTCTCCAAATCTAGTCCACACACTTGCAGCGATTGTCCTTGTGCTTTGTTGATGGTCATTGCAAAAGCGAGTCGCACTGGAAACTGTAAACGTTCAGTATTGGAAAGATTATGAGGGTCCTGGGGGGGCGGGGGGCCGATATTTACATTTTTTTTTTGCCAGAAACGTTTGCGGGTGTGTACTCAACAACTTTTTACAATTTTATTTTTTTCTTGCCAGAAACCTTGCCAAAGTTTCATGCCGATCGGATGAATGGTGTAGTAATGCATAAAGGACAAACAGACAGACATACATTTGTTTTTATATATATAGATATGATTACTCTAAAGTTGGATATCCTTTGGTGTATTTATATTATAAATTCTGTAATTTTCTTTGACACTTTTATGCTTGCAATTTAAGCTTGATTAAACTTCTCTTATATGAATTACTTATACATCTGGGCACGCTGTCACTCTGAAGGAATAGCAAGTACATGAACAAGCAATTTGAACCCAGTTTTAAGATCAAATATCAGATATAAGTTGTAAAATATGTCTTTAAAACAGGTGGCTCTATACAATGGAGGTTATTCTACACCCGTTGGAACAACACAGATGTTTTTAAATTAACACCACACACTATTTTACAGCACTATTTTGCATATAATTAGACAGGATAGATAAATGGCAGTCTGGAGATGGCAAAACAAAGGTTCAAATTGATCAAGTTTGGGAATTATCCCGCTATTTATAAGTGTTTAACCTGTTCTGTTATTAAGGGATTTGGTTAAATTACCAATGAGCATCAGGCATTTTTTAAGGCGGCTATTTGCACAATGGGATGTATATAATTCCTTAATCCTACATTTACATAGATGGGATTTAACCTATGATTCTTATGAGATTTTTACATCACTGTTGAATCAATATCAGCTCATGGTAAGGGCTGATTCATGTAGTGGTGTTTATTCTATTGCTAGCTTGCACTATGAAATGTATTCTTTGCACTAATGCCGCTTTGCCCACCATTTGATTTTTTGCACAATTTTGTTGACTATTATTCAATACAGTGATGCGTAATTCGCAATTACATCAGCGCTGTTTGCACAGGTAGGATAGTCATTTCTCCTATCATGCATTTTTTGCACTTGATTACCCTTTTGGGTTTTAACCCAGTATTAATATTAGGTCTAGCAATGCTAGAGGGAGTCAATTAAAGGCTCTTGACAGGGGCAAACTTAAACACCAATGTCCGTTGATAGTAAAAATCGAATTGTAAATAGCATACTTTTGCACATTTGCCGATTTTGCACATCAACAGCGGATTTTGCACTGTATATAGTCACTCTATGCAATGTTATTTAATACAATGTTTTTTTAATATAATATGACATTCTATTATTAATCATTTCGTCACATTGTATAAAGCAGTAGCATTTCAACCATTTCTTTTGTGATGCAATGTCACATGGTTAGATTTGAATTTTGCACTGTCACTTTAAAAGATGTGGTCTGCCAATATCACATTATCATGTGATCAAGGCTCGGACGAGCCGAAACGTTATGGTGACATACTGCAACAAATAACGGAATCTGCACTTATCTACTGGTCCGTGACCGTATTTTGCTGTGGAAGCTGCGAGGAGAAATTGCTGCTGCTCAACTCCGGAGATTGTGATATATATATATATATATATATATATATATATATATATATATATATATATATATATATATATATATATATATATATATATATATATATATATATATATATATATATATATATATATATGAATTCACAATCCTGAAGTGCCAGCAACCGAGCTCAAACACAGACCAGTTACAGACCACAACAAGGGTTTTTTCAGGTGAATAGAGTGCTTTATTCCATCGATGGGAACAGCAACATGACGCGTTTCGTCTGGGGAACCCGGACTTGATCACATATATATATATGTGATCAAGGCTCAAGCAAGCCGAAACGCGTAATGACCACGAGTGAGGAACAATAAAACAACGTTTTTGCACGAAAATTGGGTCTGTGTCCGTCTATGGGGCAATGCAAATCCTGAAAAGCACAGAGGATTATGAGATATATATATATATATATATATATATATATATATATATATATATATATATATATATATATATATATATATATATATATATATATATATATATATATATATATATATATATATATATATATCTGTACTACTAATATAAAGAGAGAGCTGAAACCTTTGAGGCGGGTAAACTCAAGAAGTACAGCACCAATCACCCAATACACCATTGTAAAGGGTAGTTGCAGCAGATGGGCATAGTCTATACAGCTGGCTACCATATACATTAGAAAGGTCAAAGAACCTTAGGGGTAAAGTAGTCCCTTGTGGGCGTTGGCGTGCCAAACTCCACTTGGGCGTTGGCGTGGGCGTGTCGTGGTCGTGGTCGTGGGCGTGTCAAACTACACTTCACATTATTACTTTGTGGGCATGCACCGTTCTCAGAGGGGCATGGCAGAACAGCAAAGTCAGAGGGGCGTGCCACAAATAAAAAAAACTTCAGTAGCGCGCCTTTCAGAAGCAATGTGCAAGCCCATTCACGCTCCACCTTCAAACCAAGCTGCGCCTCATCAGGCGCCGTTAATCATATATAGTGCGAACCAACCTTTGTGGGCATAAGCGTTAGCATTGTCACACGGGGATAAACCAAATTTATAATAAAAAGGGGCGCGGCTTGCGCCAGCAATGTGCGCGCACATTCACGCTCCACCTTGCCGTTCTGATGATGCGACATTACTGATATATAGTGCGCCGATAACTTTGTGGGCGTCAGCGTTGTCACAAGGGGTTGCACTACAATTAAGTTAAAAAAAGGGGCGCGCCTTTCACCACCAATGTGCACAAACATTCACGCTCCGCCTTGCCGTTCTGATCACTTCTCACACGTACGTCTCCAAACAACAAGCTGCGCCGCATTCACTGATCCTTCACATTCTGCCTACAATTTACACTAACAAAATAAACCTTCACTCATTTTGTTACGTTACATTTCTCACTAGTGGCTGCAGGAAGAAAAATAATAAAGGGCCGCACAAGTGCCACATTCACTGACCGCGACATTGATGCTCCAACGGATCCAGCGGACACTGAAGGCGGGCAGCGTACAATACGATCAAAGACACTTCACAATTTAATTGCACTACGGGGCTCCGACGGGGCCTCAAAACAGCCCTCGCAAGCACGGGATCACGCAGGGCACTCTCAGCGTACACACGTTAATGTGAAAGACAACGCGCGGGACCTCAAACCAGCCCTCGCAAGCACGGAATCACGCCGGCCACTGCTTAAAGCTGAGGACGCACACACAACGAAGGAGCTGCAAATACGGGCCAGCTAACAAGCCACATATAAAGAACGTTCTTACTAACACTGCATGCCGAACCAGACAAACACCTTCCAAAAACATTACAAAGTGAAGGGGCACGGTCACATTAACATCAAAGACAACGCACTTGTACACACAAAAGCTTAAAAACTTAAAGCTGAGGAAACACACAGAATTAAGGAGATGCAAATACGGGACAGCTAAGGAGGCACATATAAAAAACGCTGTTACTAACACTGCATGGTGCTAAATCAAATTATTCTACAGCCACATTCAAATGAAACCAAAAATGTTGTATATCGTGAAATCTTACAATAAATTACAATTTAGCATTACAAACATTACACACATAACATTTCATCCCGGACAATGTCGGGACGGGCTGCTAGTATATATATATATATATATATATATATATATATATATATATATATATATATATATATATATATATATATATATACACATACAAATACATAACACATAAAAAACAACAAATCAAATGTAAAATATTAAACGAATTACAAAATTAAATAAATATAAACAACATTTACTCAAAATATGAAAAAAAACTAAAATATATAAAAGTATACATATATATACAAATATGATCAAATTAAACAAATAATAATATTAGATATATTTAAAAAAACGTTAATATATATATTAAAATCTGGGAATAATAATATACTATACCCACTTCAGTCTGTGCAACAGTAGGTAAAGCGTTGGATGTCAGAGGGGTAACATTTACTATTTTCACTCCAGTCTTGGCAAAAGTACGGAAAGCTTTTGACTCCAGAGGGGTAAAATATACTATTCCCACTTGTGTCTGTGCAACGGTAAGGAAAGTGTTTGATCTGGAGGGGTAAAATTAACTATACGCACTCCTGTCTGTGTAATAGTAGGTACATTGTTGGACTATGGAGGAGTAAAATTTACTAATCCCACTCCAGTCTGTGCAACAGTAGGGAAAGTAATAGACTATGGAGGGTATGATTTACTATTCCCACACCTGTCTGTGCAACATCAGGGAAAGCACTGAACTTCAGAGAGGTCACATTTACTTTTCCCACTCCAGTCTGTACAACAGTAGGTAAAGTGTTGAACTCCAATGGGGTGAAATTTACTATTCCCACTCAAGTCTGTGCTGTGCAATAGTAGGGAAAGTGTTGAACTCCGAAGGGGATAACAATTGCTATTCCCACTCCGGTCTGTGTAACTGTAGGGAACGTACTTAACTTCAAATACATAACATCTACGTTCGGTAAGTGATATGTCAAGATGCCCTTCATGTGCCATTTCTATAATATTACTTCTCAATTTTTTGTTGGTAGTATCAATTTATCTTCTTAAGTAGTATACCATCTATTATGGATAATTTTGGGAAAACTTTCCAATATGGTTTCAACTTTCAGTGTAATTTATTTTCTTTCAGCCAACCCTCTTCACTAAATCTTACCACATCTTTCAAAATAGGATCACAATCCATAGCCTTTGCCCACTCATCCTGTTTTTAAATTAAGTGATTAAAAACTAAAATGGATGGCTGCAACAAAACACTCATCATCTCTCACTCTGAAATTCAACTAAGGAAGACAAACGTGATAAGAATTCTGCAGACAAATCATTTGTACCAAAAATATATGTTCAGCAACATAGCTGTACTCAAGTCGCTTTGAACTCAATTGTACACTGCTGGCAGTGGATCTGTTCTTAGCCACACCTTGATAATATTTATTAATAGCTGATGGTAAAATAATAATAATAATGATCAGTTATTAATAAGAACTCTTTTCCCCATAGGAAATGCCGACATTTTTCGGAGTAAGGCTTTTCATCTTCCCATACAACCTGTGATGCTTATCTGATGACTACTTCTCTTTGACCATTCATTTGAGTAAGAACAGCTCCAAGCCCACTGTCTCAAGCATAAACTGTAAGTAAAAATATTAGCTCATCTCGAAAATTGTGTACTGCTGGAGCAGAAAGAAAATTGTATGCTTGACCAATTCAAAACTTTCCTCCTGTGAATTAAACCATAAAAATATACTACTTTTTAAAGATTTCCCTTAAGAGTACAGTGTTACATGTGAAACCCTGCATAAACTGAGCATAGAGCTGGCATAATACTAGGAAGGATTTTGTTGAGTTATTGTTTGGGGGTTTAGCTTTAGTAATGGCTTTGACTAGGTTGAATAATCAAGAAATACCTTTATAGAGATGTGGTTATCAAAGTAATTGATTTTTCCTCTTTATAGAATTGACACTTTTCTCTTGTGAGATGGCATCCATTTCATTTAGTAGAGATAAAGCATGTTCAAGAATACAATCATGAAGTGACTTATCTACTACAAAGATGAGTAAACCACAATTGACGTTATCCTCTGAAAAACTAAAGACGCTGACCCTAAGCAAAAGTGTATTCATAGAGATTGAAATAGACCATCTGGTGTAAGAAATGCTGTTAAACGTTGCGATCCTTTACAGAGTTCAATTTGGTGAAGAGCTGCCCTCATATCAAGTTTTTAAAATACAGCAGCATCAGAAAATTTATTCAACAAATCTTCAATACAAGGTATGTGAAAATGATCAATCCATATTGCCTGGTTTAAGAAGGCAAGTCCAAGCACTTAATTCTTAATGACCCATTTTTCTTGTGTGCAACAACCAATCAGGAAACCCCAGGTGAGGAATCTCTATTATTCCCTCACTTATCATTGTTTGTATTTTACCAGGCAACTCTTTGTAAGCTGAGCAGTACATTGGAGCAGCTGCGATTAACTGTAATGCTGTCAACTTTGTATTTGATAGTATGAGTAACTCTTTTGAATTTTCCTAATTTTTGAGATAATACTTTAGGAATTCTTCCTAAAATGCTCTGTGTATTACTGTTCAAAATGTTCTCTTCAAACTGATGTGATGATTGTAAAGAGTTATGTTGTGTTATTAGATTTTGGCATAACTTTTTTTTAAATAAATATTTGTATTTATTTCCAAGTTACATTAGAAACATACAACCATCAAAGCCATGACAACGGTCATACACAGGGCAAACATAGGAAGTCTAGTTATTACAGCCTTAATAGTTTCACAAAGCGGCAGAGAACATCAAATAATACTATTTCCACCCCCTCGACTTTCAAACTGTGGCACGGCCTCCACATAACACCATAAGGCCCTCCCGCCATGAGTTTGAGGTACACGCTGCTTGTGTTATTCCCTATTGTCTGGGATCTATTGAGCCTCGCCTGGCAGGGCCAGGCCATAGTGGTTCAGCTAACTACCCCATATATTTTGGAATTTTCTTGGGCACCCTCTGCTCTCATATATGACTCTTTCCGCTGCCATATAGAAGTCCATCCCCCTTTCCCATTCTTAGTGTGTTAGAGTTGCTTAAAATAATGTGTAACTAAAAGAAATAGAGAACATTATTGGTTTAAGAGACATGTTTTTAAAGCTTTCCTGAAATGAAAAAGATTTTGAGAATTTATAAGATCCAAAGGAAGAGAATTCCCCTATTTGGCACTACCTATCACAAAACGTTTTCTACCCCAACACACCTTTCTGAATTTGGGGACAACGATATTTTTTGAGAACGAGGAGCATAGAGATGTGGATGGAATATACCAATGGAAATTCTAGCTGAGAAAATCAGGTCTGATGTTATGTAGTGCTTTAAAAGTAATGCACAACGCCTTAAAGGAAATTCCTTTCTTTATGGGCAATCAATGGAGTTGGATAAGTGCAAAAGATGCTGAGTAGTATTTGGGGAGACCCTGGACAAGACATGTCACAGTATTCTGTAGTGTTTGAAGTTTGGTTAACAGTTTTTGCTGTATATTAATATATATTCCATGGGATTAATCAAGTTTAGACTGGATTAATGTTAAAACAACCAACTTTTTCAAATTCATGGAAATGTAAGGAAGGATTTTCTTGATGATCTTTAAAAGATAAAAAACAGATGTAGTCTTTAGGTTCATCTGTTTTTTAAATGTTAGTTGTTTATCAAAAACAACACCAAAGTTTCTGACCTTTATTTACTTATTTATTTATTTGTGTGTTTATATCGTGCTTGAATCCACTCCCGAATGAGTATCTCTGCACCCAAGAGAAACACCAGTGGCAAATGGAGGGAGAGCACCCTATCCAAAAGAAAGGATCCTAATAAGAGAATTCAAGCCATGCTAAACCTGAAAGAGGAAGGTTTTCAACCTTTTTCTGAAGGTCAGATGGTCCGAGCATTGCCTCAACAGAAGAGGAAGCTTATTCCACAGTGCAGGATCAACCACTGACAGGGCTTTTCCGCCCTGCCTAGCCTTTCTGATCGTAGGCACTCGCAGGAGCAGCTGATTACTCGACCTAAGGGTGTAGGCAGGGACATACGGGGAGAGGAGTTTAGGTGTTTAGGCCCATGTCTTGTGGCCACCAATCCAAAGAACAAAATGTGGTATTATTTCCAAACAATAGATTCTCTGTTTCTCCCAAATTCAGTCTCAGGCAATTTTTCTGCATCCAAGAGCTGATATTCTCCATACAGGTCCTAAATTGGGCAGCTGTGTGGGCAGGATTGCCAGCGGCAGACACAACAATTTGTGTGTCGTCAGTATAGGATACTACAGAAAAACTGAAAGATTCAATGGTAAGAGGACTAGTATACAAATTGAGCAGAGTGGGGATTAATGAAACCCCTTGAGATATGCCACATGGGAGATTCGAAGGTATGGAGACAAAATTATCTAAAGTGATAGTGTGTTCAGCTGTCAGAGAGGAAGGAAGCGAGAAGAGAGAGGGCGGTATCTCTGATGCCCAGCTCATACAGGCAGCTTATTAAAATGTGGTGATAGGCAGTGTCAAACGCCGCTGAGAGATATAAAAGAATCAAGGCGGCATTATTGCCTTTGTCAATAAGAGTTCTAATACTTTCTTCTGCACTTTAAGAGCGGTTCAGTGCTATGCTGGCTCCGAAAGCCAAACTGAGATGCATCCAGCTTGCTATTCATATTGATGAAAGAAGATTGTTGTGATTTAATGTTTTATACATGATTTTACCTGTCAAATGTAGGCGGGATATGGGGTGATAAATGCTGGTGGTCTGACACCGGAAGTGTGGTCTTTTTTATCAAAGGAAAGATGGCAGCTAGTTTCCAGGCTTTGGAAAAAAATAGCTATAGGAAGGATTTAATTGAACATGGGAGTAAGATAATCAGCAATGACATCCAAAGCCAAATGAAGAATTTTAGGGGGGCAGGGGGACAGGGGTCATCCAGAGATCCTGATTTGGCACTGGTTATCAGTTTGATACAAAATTGGTGAGAAGACATTGGTTTCCACCAACGTTAAGATGATGAACATCATTGGATGGCTTAGGGAAGAGAACAATGAGAAAATATTGAGTATTTTTGATTGGAAACTTGTGGCTAGCAAGTCACAGAAAGTTTGGCTTGCGTTGATGGTAAATGCTTCTGACAGTATTAGACAGGGATTTTGCCTTGTTCCTTTGTGGAATTTTTAGCAATTTCTATTTTGGTTGTAAAATGTTAGATTTGAAATGTTATTTCCGTAATACACATGATTAAAATGCCCTATTTGCTATGTTCAAACCATTATTCTATTAAAGTTAGCATGCATGGTGCCATCTTTATTGACGCTATGTTGTTTTGTAATAGAGATCGAGTGTCTGTCTCATAAATGCTTGTCTCTGCAGAAAGGCTGCCCTGCTCCTCCAGCTTGTAATTCTCAAGTTTGAGGCTTTGCTGTACTAATGAATGTACTATCCATTGTTTCATACGTTTACTGTTAGAAACACTCGTTCCCACAGCTTTATATGGTAGACAGCTGCCGAACGGCCTTGGGACTGATATAGGATGTTCCCTGTCCAAGTGGCACTGCCCATCCTATTGATTTTGGAAGAGGGGGTGGTGATGGACAGAGTTTCTGAATGATGCAGAATACTCCTACCCAGTCAAGAGATCAGGGCTTAATCCATCACCGTTTTTTAGCTCACTGCACCATCCCAGCTCAGAACCTGGCTACAAGCAAATTAGTCTGTTCCTGTCCCAGTGCAAGATGGGAACAGGGCAAACCAAACTACCAAGCCAATTCTTATACTGGGAAGGAAACAAGCTTCCGGGGACCGGTTTCTGGCATTTCAGCCGTCGTCGGCCCGGCTTGCTTGAATCCTGATGGTGCAATGAGCAAGGGACTCACGTCTGAGTATACCCTCCCACACTAAAAGGGTCATTAGGATTGCGGATTTTCCGCAGAGGACCCACCAAAGACCCACCGCCACATTAGGATGGCTGGTGGGTCCTGGTTTCCGTCTGCAGCTTTTCCGCTGCGGTTGGCTTACAACCGCGGCGGAAAAGCTCTAATCTGGTGACGGTGTCTCTCAGACACCGTCAGGCAGATTAGGATGGGATGGGAAACATGCTTTTCCGCGGCGGCTGTTCCGCCGTGGAAAAGCATGTGTAACTTCACTGCGGGAGCCCGTTGCGGGCCCCCTAGGTGAAGGGGGGGTGCACATGGGGGGTACCTATGGTACCCCCCTGCATTTGTATGCGGAAAGCGGCAGGCACCGCGCGGTGCCTGCCTCTTTCTGCATACAAATGCAACACCTGCATTTTTAACATTGCCGCAGGTGCAGCTTGAAGCCGCACCCGCCGCAATGTTAAAAATAGAGGATGTGACCACCAGGGGGGCGGTCACATCCTAATTGCACAGGAGGGAACTCCGCATGCCATGCGGAGGTTCCCTCCTGCTCTGGGGTCGCGGACGGACGCAAGTCCGTCCGCGATCCTAATGAGGCCCTTAGTGTGGACAAAATCGATTTTGGAAAAGGGGGTGGTGATGGACAGAGTTTCTGAATGATGCAGAATACTCCTACCCAGTCAAGAGATCAGGGCTTAATCCATCACCGTTTTTTAGCTCACTGCACCATCCCAGCTCAGAACCTAGCTACATGCAAATTAGTCTGTTCCTGTCCCAGTGCATGATGGGAACAGGGCAAACCAAACTATCAAGCCAATTCTTATACTGGGAAGGAAACAAGCTTTCGGGGACCGGTTTCTGGCATTTCAGCCATCGTCGGCCCGGCTTGCTTGAATCCTGATGGTGCAATGAGCCCATCCTATTCCCTTCTTTGTGCTCCGAGCCAATCACGGTATGCCTTCCCGCCGACTGTTACCACCCGGGATGTGTGTCCTGTATGGTCTCGAGATAGACCCATGCATCAATAACCCGACTCCCCTACCCTCTAGAAGCAGACTCGCCGCGCCCATAGTGTGGATCTCCATTATCGGAATGAATGCGGGAAGGATAGGTATGCGTAGCGTGTTGTTTCCTTTTTAAATGTTTCTTACCTTTTTCTGTTGTTGCCAGATTACTGACTGAGTCCTCCATTCCGTTTCCCGCATTTCTGCTATGCTGGTGAGCTCGCAAGATCCCGGCATAGCATTTCCTAATGCCTATCACATGACACGGAGAGCGGTTTTCAAATAGCTTAGCACCTGGCTTTATGTTTTGCCTTTTGGGAGAAGGATTCTTATTTGGCTGACACATTTCCTGGTGTGCTCTAGTATTCAGCATCCTTGCCGCATTTTACTAACCCTTCCTTTCTGGCGCTCAGGATCTGCTCTGAAATTAATGCTGAAATGACATATACAATATAGTTATTGTATCTGTGTAAACAGAACAGATCATTAACTTTGACCAGAAAACAGTTACCAAGTTGTCAGATTTCACCTGCTTCAAGCCTCTCAAATGTTGGTTCTATGTTAGCAATCATGTAGGCAACATTTTCAGAAGACACTTGGTCACAGTTATTTAATTCCCCACGATAGCTCCTATTTCATGTATGATGTTGTTTCTTATCCATTATTATGTCTCTTCATGAACTTATTCACACCCTAGAATGGTTGGCCTTTGATGTACAGAATAGTGAACTGATCTCACAAAAAAGTATATACGCCAACAATACCTGTGTATTGTGTGTTCACTAGGCCCTAAAATCTGCATACTTATCGATATATATAAGTAAAATATGAATCAATGTCTGTCAACATATACTGCAATGTTGTACTAATATTAGCATACACTGCAAGTAGGTTACCTTTGTTTGGACATTTCACGATGGTAACACTCACTTTCAGTCAATACAGTTTATGTCAAATATCAAATAATCATACATGAATTCTGTACTGAAGTATCTTAGCTATGTATCGCATACTGAAACTAATATATGTGGGGATTGACATATGACTACTACAACATAATGCAATTCATAGCACTTGAAATATTCCTAATACCCATCAGTATAGAGAAAATCTATCTTCCAATTAGACTCCTAAATATCTATAGTTATTTGAAATTTGTGAAATGGTTTCACTAAATATGGCGGCTTTCACTGTAGTCAAAAAGTTGTAGGACATCCCGCTAATCATTACATTCATTCATGTATTATATTACTTCAAATATTGAAATGAGGATTACAATATGCAACATGTTACACCTTTATGCATTTCAACATTTGCCTAATGAGTTATGAGTTTGGACCTAGCCTGAGTTTTCCTGATTGGATACTCATATGTGATGGAACATTTCATCTTCCAAAATACCTTCAAGTTTCCCATTTTACTCCATAATTTATAGCTCATCTGGACATGACAAAGGACAGTGAGCAATGGTTTGGGGTATTTGGTACACTGTTACCATTGTGTACACATTCCGGTCTGTGCTTCATCAAAACATTGTATGCCTATCTCGATTATTTGGCCTAAAGCAGACTGCTTTACACTCACATATGTGAAGCAGTAAGATTTAATGCAAATCTGTCACAGTTTTACATGTATGAAACAGTATTGCGATGCTGAACACATTTTGGATATATCTTGATACAAATATGCCGCCAGCAATTCTGCAGTCACTAGTCATGTAGGATCACATGCACACTCTGGTTTGTGTAGAATCCCAATTTACCAATGTGAGGATTGGTACATCCACTGTATCATAAGTGACTGGTATGCTATGTCACCTGTAATAGGGCTAACATGATATCATCCACATCAGTGAAGGAGCATCACACCTGACACAATAAAGATGAGTTGCCTTTTTGTTACAACTGTCCCTCATTACATCAAACAGCATGATGTATATGTGAAGTTTTTGGCAGCCAGGAGTCTGCTCAGAACATAGCAAACACAAGGAGATGATGGACAGAGCACTGAAACTTTTCAGACACTCACCCCCATCTTTCATTTGCTCATTTTACCACCCCAGTTCAGACCCAAGCATATGCTTATCAGTCTGGGACCTGTTCCTCATGAGAATAGTCAAGACTGAAATGCCAGGCCAGGTTTTCCCTAGACCGCAAACAAGCATCCTGGGACCGTTTTGGGGTAACACCTCTTATCAGCCAGGCTAGCTTGAATCCAGTGGCAATGTGAGCAAGGGACCCATGTCTTGGCATACCCTGCCAACTATGGGCAAACAAAACAAACACTAGGAGATGACAGACAGAGTGCTGAAACTTTTCAGACACTCACCCAAATGTAAACAGGACTTGACTACTTTATGAACGTATTTACAGTGCTTGAAGTATGACTGAATTGAAAGCATAAGAGGACCATTGGATCTGTGCCAGGAGTATGGTGTGTTCTACAATGAACAACTCTTATTGAATACTACTTAGAGTGCCCTGAAGAAGCCCTTGGTGTTGGGCGAAACGTGTTGGCTGCGCCTATATGCCTTATTAAGAAGAATTTTAATAATTTTCCTGCTTACGCTGGAAGCTGCAGATTAAAATTGTTGAAACTCAAACTCTTTATGTTTTGTGAATATTGCCTCTCATTCTGTTGTTGTACATGTACCTGTTCCTATAGTGAGCCCTAGAGTTGGTCTTACAAGGAAAGTACCTCCTTTGCCAGTAACTCCAGCTTCTCTGGATTAAAGGCAGGGTCCCTCTCATCTGTTGGACCTGGCATGGTTGCTCCCAGCGGTGAGAAATAGCAGCAAAAGTGGAGGAGGTTTTCATAGCAATAGTGTTAGGAGGCAAGTGAGCTTTTTTTCCAACTGCCACGTACATGTACGTGGCATATATGATCCTCAGTGGAGACAGACACAGCCATTGGTCTTCATAAGTTGCTGTCACCAATGTTAGCTTATGGCTATGTCCATCGTCGAGTATACCACCCACTACGCAGTTTACTTCCACCGCAGCCATCTGCTTCCAAATGTCCTATCGTCAATGTCAGGCAGCCGCCATTTTACATGTTCAATAGTTTGTGACTGTTAAGTGCATCACAACAACTCAAAATGGGGGCTAGTTTCTTTTCACATTTAGGGCCAGATGTACAACCCTTGTTTGTGACCGCAAACGGGAGATCGTCCCGTTTGCGACCGCAAAAAAAGATTCCAGGCATGTACAAATGCTATTTTGAGAGTCACTGACTTGCAAAATAGCATTTGCAACTCTCGCTATTAGGAAGGAGCGTCCCTTACTAATAGCGAGTCACATGCCATGTACTCTTGTTTGCGGTCGCAAAACACTTGCAGTTAACCACCTACTTCAAGTAGGTGGTAAACCACTCGGAAACTGGAAGGGGAACCCAGGGGACACCTTCCCCTTTGTGAGTGTGTGCATAAATATTGTTTAAGAGCAGGCAGTAGCCCTTAAAAAATTAAACTGAAAAGTTTAATTTTTGTTTTTTAAATTCAACCTGTGTTCCTTTAAGGAAAACGGGCTGCATTTAAAAAAAAGACCTGATTTATTTAAAAAGCAGTCCCAGACATGGTCGTCTGCCGACCCTAGCAGGCCATCTTCCCCGGGAGTGCTAGCCATTCCCTATGCGGTCACAAATTGCACTTGCCTCATGAATATTGATGAGCCATGCAATTTGCGATCCCATTGGGAATCGCAAACAGTGTCTGAGACACTGTTGTACATTGCATTTGCCAGTCACAAAATAATGCAATTTGAGAGTCGCAAAATGCAATCATCGTACATCTGGTACTTAGACTTCGATGGGCACTCAGTTACTTGCAAATTACTATTACATGTGGTGCGTTACAGTGCTGAAAATCAATATTTGCACTGTGTTGTGTACACGTCCCTTGATGGTATATTTTGGCAAAAATCATTACGCAGTAGAATATGTGTTAATGATGTAACTGAAATGTGTTCTTTACACATCTCAATATACTGATATTTTCTTTTAGGCTATAAATGAAATTTGTAAGAATAAATAACAACAAGCAAATGTTTCATTTAATTTTGTTGAAAGAACATCTCTATTTTAGACCACTGTATGACTTTAGTGTTAATTATCTCATAGGTTGCTGTGGAAAATGTGATAAATTAGAAATGTTCTTTCCATTACAGGTATAGGAACTCTGGGAGTATGCGGAGACGACAATCTCACGTGTTCCGCCCATTTCCAGGCCTTGCCACCATGAAGGAATGCATCAAATAAAGGAGTTCAGATTGAATAGACAAACAATAGTGGATTTATGTTATCAGCTGGAGCTAGCTCTTCAGCCTCACAACAGAAATCCGACATCTATTACACCAATTGCCAAACTCATGACAGTACTTCATTTTGTGGCTACAGGATCCTTAACAATACACTGTGGCAGTATCTTGTGGAATGTCACAACTGCCTTTCAGTGGTGTGCTACACGTACTTTCTTCAATGATGAGACACGATGACAGCTTCATCCAGTTCCCACAGCAGCAGGATTTAGCCAATGTGAAAGGAGACTTCTACAGTTTGGGTCGCCTACCACAAGTGGTTGGAGCAATTGATGGCACACAAATTGCTTTAGTGCCACCACACGCCAGGGAAGGGTCTACTGTAATTGAAACACTTCCATTCAATCAACGTTCAAGTTATCTGCTTACCTGATTTGTACATCACAGCCGTCTGTGCCAATCCCCCGGCTCTGCCCATGATAGCTTGTTATGTTAAAATTATTTTTAAAGCACACTTACACCAGACGGTTTCATGGCGCTGTGAACGGGGGGCAGCAGAACCAGCAGTAAGGAGTGAGAGGAGGGCATTGCGTTACTTGTAGGCCTGACAAAACAACAACGTTTTCAGACGGGATCTAAAGTGGGTATAGGATATAGTTAATCTAAGTTCCAGAGGGAGTGAATTCCAACAGAAGGGGGCAAGAAGAGAAAATCTAAGACCTCTGTGTTTCTTACGATTGAAAGTGGGAGTTGTGAGTAGAGCCAAGTGGGAGGAGCGAAGATTATGAGAGGGAAGATAACGATGGATCAAAGAGGAAGTGGAGACTGGGCCAAGGCCGGCCTATGCTTTAAAGGTGATACGCCCTAGTTTGAATTTGCAGCGTTTGCCCACCGGGAGCCAGTGAAGACTTTTAAGCAGGGGGCGAACATGATGGTGTCTAGGTTGGTGGAAAATGAGTCTGGCAGCCTTGTTCTGTACCAGTTGCAGACGGCGAAGCTGGTAGGCAGGGATGCCAACGTAAAGTGAGTTGGCATAATCAATGCTGGAGATGACCAGGGCCAGAAGAGCCAGAGTTAAGGTCTCCATGGTTAAGAATCTGGAGATCTTTCGAATTCTGCGGAGGTGGAAAAAGCAGGATGATACCACTGCGCTAATCTGGGACTTCATGGATAGGTCTTTACAGATTATTACCCCCAGGCTTTTTGCAGATTCAACAGGGCAGGGGGGAGGGCCTAGGAGGGGGGGCCAAAAGTTAGAATTCCACGGGTTGGAGGGGCCTCCAGTCAGGATCAGCTCAGTCTTATCGGGATGAGTTTTAAATGATTGGCCACCATCCAGTTGCTAATGAGGCACATGGTTAACTGGAAGTTGTTGATTGAGTGATCTGATGAATCAATGTCGAACACCAGCTGGATGTCTGCGTAGTTAAAAGCAGTGACCTTGCTTCCGCGCAGGGACCTAATAAGGGGAGTCAGGTACAGGTTAAAAAGAAGGGGGGAGAGGGAGGATCCCTGGGGGACACCACAGGTCAGCTTAACTTTTTCAGCACAAAAGTTGGAAAGGCGGACGGCCTGGTGTCGGTTACTAAGGAAGGAGGAAATCCACCTAAGAGCCGACCCCTGGATGCCGGCATCGCTGACACGGTCGATCAAGATGTTGTGGTCGACTGTGTCAAAGGCGACCGACAAATCCAGGAGCACTAAGGCCTGACTGATGTTATGATCAGCTCCCCTCCTAAGTTCATCCATAACTGAGAGAATGACTAACTCAGTGGAACGTGCTGGTCTAAAGCCTGCTTGTTAGGGGTCAAGGATCCGACAGCCAATAGTTAAAGTCACCAATAATCAAGATTTTAGAGTTGTTGATGACTAATTGGGACAGCATTTCGCCGAACAGTAAGGGGAAACCGGGCATGTGTTGAGGGGGGTGATAAACAAGGACACAAATGAGAGGGGACAGGGTGGATTCGAGTTTTAAGACGAGGCTGTCAGCTGAGGGTATGCTTTGTACTATGGAAGAGCACCAGACCCCAGCAAATGTCACAACTTGGACCTGACTACTGTACTGGCTAGTTGGTCAGTACAGTCTTTCATAAAATAGTGTGTGAAATTTCAAGTGGAACTATCTGGAATTGTGTTACATTTTTCTGTACTTTTTTTGTCTTCCACCTAGGAGTGTCAGATGCTCCTTGGAGTGATAGGTGCGCTATAGAAATGTCCATTACATCACAACCAATCATGGTTGTTGGCACTGCTGAGGAATCCAACAGTGCCAGTGGAAGTCTGCTTCAATGTAGCCCATGGAAGCACATGCTGCCAGTGGGGGAGGGAGGGTTTCGGGCTTCTAAAAGCCTGATTTAGTTTTCCGGACAAAACTGGTGGAGCCCTCCTCTACTCACCTGCTAAGGTATTCCAAATCAGTGTGGCTTACTGCATGCTCCACAACACCGCCCTGTGATGGAACATCCCTTACATCACAGAGGATGGAGACCATGAAGAACAACCAGATGAGAATCATGAAATGCCAAATGAAGATGATAGTGGTGAAGAGGAAGGAGTTGACTTACATCAAGATGTCTAAGACAACTTCGTCTCATCAGTGTAAGCACATCTGTACATGTTATCACATTTACCATTCAGCCAACTATTTTGTTATAATGAGCGACATATGCAGTGGCAATTTATTAGGAAGGGCAAGTTCAGGGAAATTCAGGCCAAAGCTGTTTTTTGTTCAAAGTTTAAACACATAGACAACTGTGTTCAGTTACATTGTGTCTCTCACATTGCTTTGAGGAACTGTGACCTCCAAACGTTGATTTTATTATGTGTCTGTTATGCAATGTGTGATTAGTAATATTTTGTTTTTTATCTTTTTTAGGTTCCATTACCATGTCATCTTCATTTGGACATTTCAATTGCGGGTATGTGGTGCTGTTTTGAAGTACAAAGGGAACTTCGGCTGATCCAGGGAAAGACAGACACAGACTTTGGGTGTACAAATATGGTACCAAGGCAGCTTGCACTGTGATTGAATGAAGAAATAGAAGATTACATTGGACCTGTGCACTGTCGTGTGGTGGGCCCTAAGGCAATATGTGTGCCGTCATTAGCTCAAAGAACATGTGGTTCCAAATCATGATAATCTCCCTTCACATTGGCAAAATCCTCATTGTGTGTAATATGTATGTAGCTTTTGATGTGTCACTTAATTGTAATACATATGTCTTGTGGCACACCACTGTAACTTAGTTGTGAAATTCTACCAGATTTTGGATCAGTGGATTTGACTTATCCTGTGTATTCAAAATGTAGTACTGCCATGTTTTTGTCTATTGATGTTATTGATATGGAATTCCATATGTGAGCCGGAAGGTCTGGCTCCGGCTGATGACGTGAGTCAATTATAATTTGCCTATTCAATCTGATTGTTTTGGATATCTCCCCTTCTTCCATGTTGGCAAGGTCTGGAACAGGAAATGTGAAAACTGGCATTGAGTTTTAGTGTCATGCATGAATTGTTTTGTTAGTGAAATCAAATGTTGCCAGACACATATGTGCCATATTGAATAAACATAGTAGTTGATGATTGAATGGTATGATGTTCATCGGAGTCATGAATGGCAACTTGAAATAAACATTACCTACTTGCAAATCGTTTCTGTTTACACAATGTTTTGATTTTTGTCATTGTCAAGTTATGATGGAAAAAACAAATGCATTGATAGAGTTTTGATATACAACACCAGCCTATGACTTTGTGACTTGCAAATGTATTGTACTATACATGATCAAATTAAAGAGGGAGAACATACAAAGGCAAAGCAAAAAGTGAAGAAGTCAGTCATGGTGAATGAAACCATATTTGGAGAGCCAAAATTATTTGAAGCCCAATGTCCAAAATACTACTGCCATCAGAAAGGCAAGCGTGTCCAGAAATAGTCCGCAGAGTGAATGGTAGGCACACACTGGAGGAAATTAGCTCTGTGGTTTCTTGCTGGCAGTGGCAGAGGTCTTGCCAACCTAACCTCCTGGTAATTTAAATGGACGTCCCCTGGGCAGTGGGGGGTGGGGGGGGTTGATAAACAATTACAAGGGCTGGGTTAGCTGCTGGTGGTTCTTCAGGTGGCAGGGCAGTAGCCATTGTAGATGGCTCAGATGTTTTAGGACCACAGCGCTGGTGCTGGGAAAGCCCTCCACATGTGGGTGTAAATGTCCAGAAGCACCCTAATCATGGAGCCCATATTAGAGTAATGGGGCTCCATCTGCTGGTTGTGCTCTCTCTGCAGCTGCTTCATCCACCAGAGCTTGGTGAGTGCCTGACCCATCATGTCATTGGACAGATGGTAGGCGCTCAAGACTTGGTGGATGGTGGTGTGGGTTTCAGTGACCACCGTGGACTCAGTATGCTGGTCAACATATCCTCTCATGACCCCTAACACCACTACCCTGTGCCCTCGGCCCAGGGTGCCCCATCTAACTGATTCCTGGGTGAGCTGAACTGGTGTAGTCTCAACATCACCTAGTGCTGGGGGCACAAAAACAGTGTCACTGTGGGAGGAACAGAGGATGTGTAGTCTGCGGATTGCTGAAGTGTTACTGCTTGGGTGGTAAGGGTTGGCGTGGGCTCAGACAGTGTTACTGGAGTCATCTGCCCAGACTGACTAGATGTACCAGGCTCCTCAAGCTCCTCCATATTACTAAGAGTGCTGTCCTCACTGATGCTTGATCCTGGGATGGAGTGGAAGTATGTTCAGTGGTAGGAACCTGCCCATGTGGTCGGCCAGTTTGACCTATTGAGAAAGAGATAAACATTCTTTTTGGTAATAGTGCATATTGTGCATTCAAATCTTTAGTGACAAACAAGTCTACCTAGAAGACAAAATAGGTAGAGATTATTGTGATGAAAGCTTCCAGTGGTATTGCACATATTACCTTAACTTTTAACAATTTCAAACAATACAACTTCAAATCAGCAGGTAATATGATGCCCTGAAATGCTCAGGAATTGATTAGGGAGTATATCTACCAACTCCCAACCATTCATCTCAACATAGTGGAGAGGTAAAATGTATAATTGACAATTCCAAGGCCTAGCTGACTTCATAGCACACATTTCCACTACTTGTATGGAAATTTGGTATTAGCAATCATGTGAACCAGTACAGTGTAAATTTCAGCAATTCCCACTTATATTCAGCATAGTAATTTACATTCCTGACAATTTATGTGTCAACACAGTTTGATTTGTGAAACTCATGATATCAATTTAATTGTTTGAGAAGAACTGGGCAACATTCAGAAAAAAACACAAATCATTATCAGAAGAGAGCACTGAATAAAGATTGACCACTACATGACACTTTACCATATGCTGAAATCTGTTAGACAAGAGAGAAGGAGTAATATGACATTGCAATATTAGTTTGGGAAAGAGAAACC